>NW_026901096.1:0-1405042 GCF_033783945.1 Neopsephotus bourkii | reverse complement strand
TAAGATGATCTCATACCTGATCCTCTCCTACAGTGGGCCTAAGGTCTTCATTCTCACGGTCCCTGTATCTGCCTTCGAAGATTTGAGTGGAGTGGTCGGAGCATTTGCCAGTGAAGACCGAGGCAAAGAAGTCATTGAGAACCTCAGCCTTCTCCAAATCCACGGTAGTGAGTTCTCCTGTTTCCTTCCAGAGGGGGCCCACATTATCACTAGTCTGTCTTTTCTTAGCGACATACATATGGAAGCTTTTCCTGTTATCTTTGACATCCCTGGCCAGACTCAATCCTATCTGGGCTTTAGCTTTCTTGACCTTACCCCTAGCTTCCCAATGTCCCTGTATTCTTCCCAGGCCACCAGTCCTCGCTTCCACCTTTTATAAGCTTCTTTTTCCCTTGAAGTTTCATCAGCAGCTCCTTATCCATTCATGAAGGCCTCTTGGCCTTCTTGCCCTATTTCCTTCTAGTTGTGATGCAACACTCCTGAGCTTGTAGCAGGTGATCCTTGGGTATCAACCAACAGTCTTGGGCCCCCCTGCCATCTAGGACTATATCCCATGGAACCTTACTAAGCAGGCTTCTGAAGAGGCCAAAGTCTGCTCTCTTGAAGTCCAAGGCAGTGAGCTTGCTGTATGCTCTTCTCACTGTCTTGAGGTTCTCGAACATGACCATCTCATGATCACTGCATCCAAGGCTGCCCTGGAGTGTCACATTTCCAACCCCTCCCTATTGGCGAGCATGGCACCTCTCCTTGTCGGCTCCTCTATTACTTGCAAGAGGAAGTTGTTCTCCACACAATTGAGGAACCTCATGGATTGCTTGCACTGGGCTGTACCATCTCCTACAGACACTGGGGTGCTTGAAGTCACACATTAGGACAAGGGCTTGCATGAGGCTGCTACTGTCTGTCTATGGAGGGTTTCATTTACACAGTCCTCTCGTTTGGGTGGCCTGTAGCAGATCTCCACGTTAATGTTCCCAATGTTCTCCCTTTGACCCTGACCCACAGACTTTCTGTTGGCTCATCACCCATCCCAAGACAGAGTTCTGTACTCTCCAACCTATTGCTGACATAAATAGCTACTCCCTCTCCCTGTCTGCCAGGCCTATCTTTCCTAAAGAGCCTAAAACTTCCATTCCAACACTCCAGTCATAGGAGCCATCCCACCGTGTTTCTGTGATTCCAACAACATCAAATCCCCATAGATGTGTACACATCTCTAATTCCTCTTGTTTATTCCCCATACTATGGGCATTTGTGTAGGGGCATCTGAGCTGAGCTCCAAATAAAGCCAGCTCATTGGCTGGAGCAGCTGAAGGAATTTTGCATCACTCTGACCATTCATTACAGGTGCTGGCATCTGACTGGTAGTTTTGGGGTGGATCGGTGCTCCTCTCCCCCAACAAATCTAGTTTTGATACAATTATTTTGATACAATTCTGGGTACAATTTTTAGTGGATTAGGAGAGTGAAAGAGGGGATTTTTAAAAGGCAAACTATTAATTCAACGGACAAGCAATCTTTACACTGAGAATTCTACATCTTCCAATGTAATGGTCAGATACAGAGGTCTAATACAAGAGAAAAAGGGCTTCTGCTCAGAAAAATAATAGGAGAAAATAACAGGAAAATAATAGAGCAGCTAGGAAAACAGGCAGTGTAGGTGTTTTCTAGGAAGATGTACTTAGCACTGGTGACAGAATAGAAGGAATGTAGTTGGTTTTCTTTTCCTTAGGATTATTAAGGCATGGGATTTGCTGGTGCAAAAAGTGGTCATATTCATACCAATTCAGCCAGCAATGTTAATGAGGCTCTTTGGTTAATGGATCTGTCTTTTATGGAGCTGTCTTTGGCTTCACCACTGATCATTCTTTTTTCTGTTATTCTCCTGTTATATATTTTTACAGTTCAATTCATGTATGTTTTGTATTGCCTAGACTATTGCTTCATCTGATTAATTCTGTGCTCCCACCCATCTGAGCAATCAAGCCATAACATCACTATCCATATGGATGCTATTTGTATGGATGCATACCTGTCAAATGGGCTGCCATGTACTGGTATGTATCAACTCAGATACATGTTTTTATCTACAGTTTGTGTGATTAGTTAACGTTCATAGAAAATGATAGTATTCTCCAGATATAACAAGTACGCTTTTAAACGCTTTTAAAGCATTTCAGTATTTCTGTGCCTTAAAGGATCCCTGCAAACTCAAAAGGTCAGTTTACCTTTTTCAATTTCATATGAATTAAAATATGAACACCTGTAAAATCTCAGGCAGTGACTGTCTGTAGTCTTCTATAGATGTTAGTATAGGTCTTTTCTTGTGTGTCTTGTTTTCTTTTATGCAGTAAAGTTTCCCAGCACATTCTGATCCTTATTTTAGCACTTTTCTTTCTGTAATGCGGGCAGCATTTCATTGAAGCCAAAGGCAGCTGAGGATGCAACTGGGTGTACTAGTTGGTATGTAAAAGAGCGCAGCAAGTGGGGCAGGTGATGTGGCTTCTCAGTTCACTCCCAGGTTCCAGCTCAATGATGATATTCACTGTGTGAATGGTTTCCTCTCTTGGGTTCTCTTTTACAGTAATTCAGTGATTTCCCTCCAAGGCAAAACTTAAGCATTGTTCTGGAGCTAATTTCATTTAAAGACTGCTCCCACTAGGCAAAACGGATGACACAATTACTTATGACTTTCTTAATCCCACCTGATTTTGGGATACATTTAATACAATTTAAGTAGGTCTCTTACCCTGTGTGTAATGTGATGCAAAATCCCTGTTCATATATCATATGCTTTTAGTTTCATGCCAAAAAACGTTACCCTGATAAAAGCTGTAATACAGCCTGCATAATAATTGTATTAAACTGTCTGAGGGAAAAACCACACACACAAAAAAGTATGTTAGGGTCATGAAAGCCCAACAGAGGCCTAAAGACCCTTTGGCCAAGCGTCAAATGACATGAACGTTACCCTGCAGTGTGAATGCAAATGATTCCCGTGACATAAAGGCCAGTCATGTCTTCCTGAGCCAGATGCTTTTAGCAGTAGAGGTGTAAGGTCATGTTGACCAGCCAGTCTGGATGTGAAGTAATGGCAGCAAGAAAGCAAAGCTTTACGTATGGTGCTGTCCCCATTTCAAACTAGCTATACTGCTTCACAATCTTTTCTCTGCCAGGTGGCATTGTTTTTGCGTGTAATTTGGTTTCCTTGGCAATGTGTTCATTTTCTAAAGAAAATTGAATTCAAGCTAAATCTTACTAAGTGTTGGAATTAGCCCCTTAAACTTTGCAAGTGAGGTCATAATCTACAGGTAAAGTTTCTGTCTTGTTTGTTTTTTCCATTGCATGCTGTGGATCCAGGATGAAATACATTTTCTTTTCAAGGTGCACTTTTTTGATATATCCAATTAGAAACTGCTTGCACAGTTGTGAATGTTAGGTTCTATGGTGAAAATCTGGCAACTTCTAATGTTAACACAATGGAGGAAAAGTAATTTGACAAATAACAGATCTATTCAATCTTACATCTTCTGCCTGTATCAGAATTAGGTGTAACTGCAGCCATACATTTTGCCTGTACTCAGGGCCATGTATGAAAGCTTGCACATGAAAATATAATGGGTTTTACTAAGGCTTTATTCACACATCCTCTTCCAGCTGCAACTATGCTGGCTAAGAAGGTTGCTACCCCTAGTACCTCATTACTGCACTTTTGTCAGAGGTTATCACAGGTGACTCTGCCAGCTGAGCCGCTCCTGTGCATGGTTTTTGCTTGGAATGAATGCGGGTGGTGCAGAAATATTATTTTAACAGTTTTAACAATTCTTCTTCTTCTTTTTTTTTTTTTTTTTTTTTTTGCTAAAGAGTGTCAGGGGTTGCTTCCAGGAGCAATGATGTGGGTAAAACTGGCAGGGCAATAATTTCCAGCATTGGAGCCTCTATAAAAGTGATTATAATTTTTCATTTGACACTTCCAGAACTGGAAGATTTGTCCATGGCCTTATGTGAATTGAGTTTACCTCAATGATTTTTTTAGTCTTTTCATGTTGTTGTATAGATATGACCTTAAGTTCATATATATGTTGTCTATTTGGGTGTAGTTTACATTATCCATGGTCAGGATTCAGTTAAATGAAAATATTTACAGACTTGTGGTTCAAGAGAGCTTGTTTTTACCCAGGTTTGGCTTTATCTGTTTTATATCATGCTGGAGCTGCTCTGAGGGCTCTGTATTGGTTCAGGGTCAAATCCCCTGTTCTTTCTAAAGACATACAATTTATTTTTGGAATAACAAGATAAACACTGAGCAAAAATGCTCAGAGTCTAGTTTAGTTCAAAACCCACCAAAACCAAGAAGATTGATTCTAACAGCCCTTGTATGGCTATCAGTCATCAGCATTTTGTCTGAAGATTTTTTGAATTTCAAAAGTAACTCCCCTCTTTTTTCCCCCTCTTTTCTACTTTTGGCTGGTATATGCCTTATTTTTTATGGTAGTAAATTAATACAAAGGAGAAAAGATGGTAAGATTCATGGTCATTTGAATCACACACCATTCCTTGTGTGAATTCAGCTTTGTTCTTTTCTGATAGACATCTACATTAAAATAAATAAATATTGGCTGAGCTGAATAAATATTAAATGATTTAAAATTGGCTTGAAAACAAGCATTATATTCCCAATGGTTGCATTAGAAATTATGAATAGTTTTATTTTTCAAATGGTGGCATGTATGCTTTTTTTACCTGTTACATTATCACTGATATGTCATAGACTTACAAATCAGGAGGAATATTGTCAGTGTAGAACAAAAATGTATCAATGCAAAACAGTTGAACACTTTTTAAAATTAAAGTTTGTTCTGAAGAGTGTATACTGTGAAATCTATCAAATTTTGGACCAGATTTTGTCCTCATTCCCAGCAGTGAAACTTCGCAGGACAGTATTTTAGTGGTGTGTCACAAAAGCAGTTGTCGAAGCGTAAGAGATGAAATACAGCCACTGCTTTGGCTGAACTCCAAATTTGTACATACTTATCAATTGTCAGTAAATTCATCTTGTTAGAATTATTACTTATGTATGTTATTTCATTTCTGTATCTAGAGTGGGTTTTCAGCAGAACTTCCTATAGTAATGAATGGGAGAAGGATATTTCTCTGGGTATTTGCCAGGCTGTGCAGAAAATGTTGTTTAAAAGCTGTATTGTGTTGTTAATGATTCTATGATTCTATGCTAAGACTCCCAGTGTCTTGACTAGATGTGTATTTCTATTTGACGATTTAGATCAATTTTAATCCCTCAGAAAGTGGAAAACTGAAACTGCTTGATTAAAAATAACCATGGTGATCTCTGATAGTTTTGTGGAAAATGTTTTCTCTGAATATTGTGGAAAACAACGGCAAAAGGATGCAATTAAAAATCACACTGTGTGTAGAGAGGAAAACATTTCGAAAAATGTTAAAATTACATTTCTTCTTAAAATATGAATATGTAGAAATTGACATCAGTCCTTAAACTTCAGCATGCGCACCATTTAAAATGTGGACATTTATTGAGTGGAATTACATTAGCAAGCCGCATCTGCATGTTGAAAGTGGAATTCTGCACTGATTAGGTAGAAATACCATGGGCACATGTGCGAAATGCAGCACTATCAAGAAGCTTTAGACAGGGTGGTTTATGAAAGAAAGTAGACGAGAGTGGTTTCAAAACCAGAAAATGGATTTTTTTCCTTGTGACACTTTTCCTTCCGCCTGTTTTGTAAAGTCTTCTTAGTGTTCCCAGTGGTACGTTGGGAGACAAAGCAATTATGAAAAGCAAATGAAATCCTTAGTTTATTGGCTAAATTTGGAAACAATTTTTGACATGGCTGACCATCCTTCAAATAAGGATGTCAGAGTGCAGAGGTCAGGGTATAGAAGCCTTGGGATATCAAAAGGTGGTGAGAAGAATGGCTGGGATTTCCAGCAGCCTAAGAGTGCTCTTTTGTCTCTCGTGGTCAGTTGTCGAGGATGATGCCTGTGGACATCAAAGAAATGTCTAAACAGTGTTATCTAGGCCTGTCCTTTGCCCCCTGCCATGTAATGGGCCTCTGTTCAGGAAAACATTGGGAAAGCTGAGAAAGCGGGTTGTCCTAAGCTAGTGCTATTAATTCAGCAAGAAAGCAGATCAATAACATTTGTACTAACCAGTAAAACAATCTGTTAGTTCCTAAAAACACAGATTAGGCAAGCCTATAAATTATACATTGCACATCCAAGATGTATTTTTATAATGTGTATGTAGTGAGACCTTACCATTTAAAGAATTCATTTTCTGCCTGCTTTGATGTATTATGGAGAACTGTTCTGAGAAAGTGAAACAAAACCAAACCCCCACCTTCCTTCAATAGTTGCAGAGAAGTTAGGTTTTTTTAATTAATGGATTGTATGTAATGAGGTATATTTAAGTTAAAAATTGAGTTGATATTTAATACAATTCATGCTTAAAATACTGACTTCAATGTCTGGAAATGTTATGCCATCATTTTCAAGATGGATTGCTTTTCTCATCAACAAATAAAAGCTACAGGAGCAAAATAAAGCTTATACTTAATATATTTGAGCTCCTGTATTGCGTATTCACCATTTTTGTAAGCTGGAGAAAGAATAACCATTGTGACCTCTTTCTTTTTGCTAAATTCAGTTAAAAAGTCTATTCTGGAAATACTGTAAGAAGTTTATTATGAGTATTTTCTATCAACCGCTGTGTGCGAAAGCGAAAAGTATTGTTTGCTCCTTGTATTTTGGATTTCTTTTTAGAGATCAGAGCTCTTCAAATCCCCAATTTTGTGAACAAATATTGCAAGTTTTAGTGGTTAACAACCAGTCTGGGACCCAAGCCATGCGAGAGCTCATTTGGCCTAAGACAGGCAGCAGCAGAGATGAAGTCAGCCTAGAAATGGACCTGTCCCTGTGATTCCTGTGAATCTAAATCTGTTTCTTTGTTGTTGATTCAGAACCAGTGATGGTGCCTATATCAATATGCAGTTCTGCTGACATTCTTAAACTGAGTCAACACAATACAAAAACATTCTTTGCATGACTGGGGGCTAAGTAGAATTTCTGGGTATGGATCATTCTCTAGGAATATTTAATAAAACTAGCTCTTAGGATTCTCTGCTGCCCTGTGCTCATTTTGCTAAGTGTATGATATTATTAACTGGAATATTCCAGAAATATTTGCTAATAAATTAGGCCGCATCATTATGCATAATTGCATTCTTGTCATAAGAAAACTATATATGAATATCAGATATATATTCAATATCAGATACTTAAGCCAAATAGTAATGTAAGTATTAAAAATAAAAAAAAACCCTGTGGTTGAATCAATTGCAGTTTATTTGCAAGAGGAAATTGGAGCAGGGTTTGTCACTACATAGTGATGTGACATAGAATCACAGAATCATAGAATATGTTGGAAAGAACCTTAAGATCATCAAGTTCCAGCCCCCCTGCCATGGGCAGGGACACCTCAAACTAAACCTTATCACCCAAGGCCTCGTCCAACACGGCCTTGAACACTGCCAGGGATGGAGCATTCACAACCTCCCTGGGGAACCTATTCCAGTGCCTCACCACCCTAACAGGAAAGAATTTCCTCCTTACATTCAATCTAAACTTCCCCTGTTTAAGTTTTAACCCATTACCCCTTGTCCTATCACTACAATCCCTAATGAAGAGTCCCTCCCCAGCATCCCTATAGGCACCCTTTAGATACTGGAAGGCTGCTAGGAGGTCTCCACGCAGCCTTCTCTTCTCCAGGCTGAACAGCCCCAACTTTCTCAGCCTATCTTCATATGGGAGGTGCTCCAGTCCCCTGATCATCCTCGTGGCCCTCCTCTGGACTTCTTCCAACAATTCCATGTCCTTTTTATGTTGAGGACACCAGAACTGCACACAATACTCCAGGTGAGGTCTCACAAGAGTAGAGTAAAGGGGCAGGATCACCTTCTTGGACCTGCTGGTCACGCTCCTTTTGATGCAGCCCAGGATACGGTTGGCTTTCTGGGCTGCAAGCGCACACTGAAGCTGGCTCATGCTCATTTTCTCATCGACCAGCACCCCCAAGTCCTTCTCTGCAGGGCTGCTCTGAATCTCTTCTCTGCCCAACCTGTAGCTGTGTCTGGGATTGCTCCGACCCAGGTGCAGGACCTTGCACTTGGCATGGTTAAACTTCATGAGGTTGGCATCAGCCCACCTCACAAGCGTGTCAAGGTCCCTCTGGATGGCATTCCTTCCCTCCAGCGTATCAACCGAACCACACAGCTTGGTGTCATCGGCAAACTTGCTGAGGGCGCACTCAATCCCACTGTCCATGTCAGCGACGAAGATGTTAAACAAGACCGGTCCCAACACCGATCCCTGAGGGACACCACTCGTTACTGGTCTCCAGCCGGACATTGAGCCATTGACCACAACTCTTTGTGTGTGGCCATCCAGCCAGTTCTTTATCCACCGAGTGGTCCATTCATCAAATTGATGTCTCTCCAATTTAGAGACAAGGATGTCGTGTGGGACAGTGTCGAACGCTTTATACAAATCCAGGTAGATGACATCAACTGCTCTACTGCTGTCCCATCAGTTCTGTAGCCCCATCATAAAAGGCCACCAAATTGGTCAGGCAGGATTTCCCCTTAGCGAAGCCATGCTGGCTGTCACCAAGCACCTTGTTGATTTTCATGTGCCTTAGCATAATTCTCAGGGAATCTGCTCGAAGATTTTGCCAGGCACTGAGGTGAGACTGACTAGTCTGTAATTCCCTGGGTCATCCATTTTCACCTTCTTGAAAATGGGGGTTATGTTTCCCTTTTTCCAGTCATTGGGAACTTCACCTGACTGCCATGATTTTTCAAATATGATGGCCAGCGGCTTAGCACCTTCATTTGCCAGCTCCTTCAGGACCTGCAGATGGATTTCATCAGGACCCATGGACTTGTGCACATTCATATTTTTAAGATGGTCTTGAACCAGATCCTCTCCTACAGTGGGCCCAAGGTCTTCATTCTCACAGTCCCTGCGTCTGCCTTCCAAGACTTGGGTGGTGTGGTCAGAGCCTTTGCCAGTGAAGTCCGAGGTAAAGAAGTCATTCAGAACCTCAGCCTTCTCCAAATCCTGTGTAGCTAGTTCACCTGAGAGCTTCCTGAGGGGGCCTACGTTCTCCCTAGTCTGTTTTTTATTTGCTATGTACCTGTAGAATCCCTTCCTGTTATCCTTACCATCCATAGCCAAGTTTAATTCTAACTGGGCCTTAGCTTTCTTGACCTGGTCCCTAGCTTCCCAGACAACATCCCTGTATTCTTCCCACGCTGCCTGTCCTTGCTTCCACTTTCTATAGGACTATTTTTTCATTTGAATTTTCCTCAGCAGCTCCTTATCCATCCAAGGAGGTCTCCTGCCCCTCCAGTTGCACTTCCTTCTAGTTGGAATGCAACACTCCTGAGCTTGTAGCAGGTGATCCTTGAAGACCAACCAAGAGTCTTGAGCCCCCTTGCCCTCTAAGGCTATGTCCCATGGAACCTTACTAAGCAGGCTCCTGAAGAGGCCAAAGTCTGCTCTTTTGAAGTCTAGGGCAGTGAGCTTGCTGCACGCTGTCCTCACTGTCCTAAGGATCTCAAATTCCACCATCTCGTGGTCGCTGCATCCAAGGCTGCCCTGCATTGCCACATTTCCAACGAGCCCTTCCCTGTTGGTGAGCACAGGGTCAAGCATGGCACCTCTCCTTGTCGGTTCCTCTATTACTTGCAGAAGGAAGTTGTCTTCCACACAATAGAGGAACCTCCTGGATTGCTTGTGCCGGGCCGTACCGTCATTCCAACAGATGTCAGGGTGGTTGAAGTCACCCATGAGAACGAGGGCCTGTGAGCGTGAGGCTTTTCCTATCTGCCTATAGAGTGCTTCATCCACCGATTCCTCTTGACCAGGCAGTCTGTAACAGATCCCCACAGTAATGTCTCCCATCACTGTTTTCCCTTTAGCCCTAACCCACAAGCTCTCTCTTAACTGCTCACCTGCCCCCAGACAGAGTTCCATACTCTCCAGCCTATCCCTAACATAAAGGGCAGCTCCCCCTCCGCGCCTGCCAGGCCTGTCTTTCCTAAAGAGTCTGTAACCTTCCATTCCAACACTCCGGTCATAGGAGCCATCCCACCATGTTTCTGTGATGCCTATTATATCATATCCCCGTAGACGTCAACACATCTCTAATTCCTCTTGTTTGTTCCCCATGCTACGGGCATGTGTATAGAGGCATCTGAGCCGAGCTCCAAATGAAGCCGGCTCATTGGCTGGAGCAGCCGGAATATCTCTGCATTGCTCCGAGCATTTATTATAGGTGCTGGCAACTGACTGGGTGTGTTGGGATGGAATGATGGCCCCCTCCCCCAACACGTCTAGTTTAAAGCCTCCTTAAAATCTTTAAAATATAGCTGAAAATATAAGTGGAATATGCTTTCAAAGTGTGAAATTAAACTGTTTAGGGGGAATGCGCTTCTTTACTGTATTTCATGTTATTGTAATTTAGGGCTGAAGAAACTTTTTCGTATAAACGTGAGTTAACTTTAACTAGAAGAACATGTACAATAGTATTACTGTTGCTACACTACTTAGTAACAAGTAACAGATGTTCTGGGATAATTGTTACATATTTAGAGGGTGATTGAATTAGAAAACTGATATTTTGTGCGTCTAGATGACTGACCATTACTTATCCTCCTATATCTTCAACTAGTAAAGAAGAGCTACAAAGTTACTAGCATGGCTGTGTGACCCCCATAGAGGCTAGATTATTGTTATTAGTTTTCATTGCTACACGGAGAGTCCAAACTAAATGCTTTTCACTTTCAGAGTATGGATCTTGAACAATGATACCACAGCTTGTGTATTCCATAGTTAATATTTTATAATACATAACATGACACTACTTTTAGAAAAAGAGGGAGAACAAAGTATTGAACCCCATGTAATATTTTGCCCTTTTTCTTTCTACACCTGTGTTTTTTCTTGTCATAGTTGCTTCCTGATTTTGCAAACATCTCTCTCCCTAGCTTTACATACACAAAAGAACATTTCCAATGAGTGAAGAAGGATCAAGTGCACACAAAAGGACAGTTTGCAGAAGAGAGATCCTGTAGTTAAATTCTGATCCTGTGGCTAAATAGATGAATGTAAATTTTTATCAGGAGTGACACATATCTGCAAGTATCATATTTCAGCAGTGGCTTAGATAATAGACGTAGCTAATGAATAGGTCACTGCTGTTTGCCAGCCAAAGGCATGTTCTGTTGTGTCATGAATGCATAATTTATAGGTAAGGATAAGAAGACAGAAGTCAAGAAAGCAGAAGAAAAAGGTAATTTCTGTCATAAAGATTTCCAGGTTGTTGTTGAGGTTTACAGAATTACTTCTTTATTTATCTCTACTGGACATTCATCCAGAACTTTCTGCTATACAAATTTATGAACAGTCTTTCTTTGCCCACTGCTATTTAAAACATATTAAAAAAAATAGATTTGCTGTATAATACCCCTAATGACTGTGGCCATCATCACTTACACAACTGCTGCTACTGGCCACTCATTCCCACAGCAGTTGCACAGCTGCATAGGTGGCATATGCATTCATGTGGCTATATGGTGAAATAGTTTCAGGAACTGTTCTGGCTGAAAATCAACTTAGAAAAAGAAGCAATAGATAATTCTTTCAGCTAGGTCATGCTGTAATCCCACTTAACTTGTCCGTGTGTAAATAGCTTGTGTCCAAAGTAAAAGGCATAAATGCATAGCTTGGGTAAGCCTAGAGGGAGGGGTATTCACTGCACAAACTGGAAAAGCTACTGAAAAAAATTGTTCAGAACCCGTGGAAACTGCTATGGGAGAATGGATTCCCCCTCCTGACATTTACTTTTGCCCATACATAAATGTTCACATTTGAAGAAAGAAGTCAAAATCTGACATTCTTAGAAACACAAAAATTGCCTTTTCCAGATTCAGATGGGCTGGCCCCTCTCTCTTGTTTCTGTCTATCTGCTGTAGATCTTTGGTCTGTCAAAATAATTTATTAAAATCTGGTTTTAAGTACTGGCCTTCCTTCTGCATCATTCAGTCTGGAGAAGCCAAATCAGAATTACAAGAGCTGCAGGAAAAGCCATTATAATTTTTGTAAAAGGATGTCAGACATCATTATAGATTTCTATCTCTAATTCTAGAGTAGAATTAATGACGTAGTAATTAAATGCTAGCTAATGTCTAATGCTTTATAAAAAAGAAGACTAATATATATGGCAACTGAATGGCTATGCATAGTGATGTGACCTGAATTAGCTGCTCCCTCAAGAGACAGGCTTTAAAGTTGTTAGGTCAAAGCACAGTGGCAGTAATTATTAAGAGAAAAGAAAAAAAGAGGAAAACAGTATTTTGCTACTGTATTAATCTGCTCTCTACCTGCATCATGAATAATATGGTACATAAGTGTCAGTATGAGTTGTTCCATTGCTGAGTATTTCAGTTCTTGGAAAGGAGAAGTAGGTGGAAGTGAAGTGTGTCTATTATTTTGGAGAAGGACATTTAGAGACGATGCTTTTAAAAAGACAGTGAATAGAAATCAGAGAAAGTAGAATGAATAAGGGAGAACTGTGACCAGGATGCACATGGACTTGAAAGCGGAGTCTGCAGTGCTAAATAAAACAGCTTGCGGTGAGCTTGAACACTGGAACTTCTGATTAGAGTGGTTCCTGGAACCGTTTTGTCCTTCCAGACAGTGCCTGGGCTGGGAATGATGTGTACCAGGGACTGTTCCCCATATGTGTGGACCTCATGTATTGTCCCAGGAGGCTTTTTCCCACTAAAACATTTTTGCAGCCCTTCAGTTTCATGTTGTGAAAGCATTGCTGTGATGACTTGCAACACAGCACTGGTATTGATTCAAATTCTGTCTCAAACCAGACATGATGGTTATGTCCACAAAGCCATAGGGCACTACATGTATCCAAGAAAGCTAGCATGGGCATGCCACAAAATGACCTGTGGCTTGCCTTTATTTTGCAATATAGGCATAGCAAAGGAACAGCATTCCCTGTTTGGATGTAGCTAATAAATGGATGGGATTGCTGTGAAATGTACCTGCCTTATTGAGTAGTGCTAATGATAGCGACTTCATCTGTGTGGGTCTTCCAATAAACTGATTTGTAGGGTCTACCACTAAGGACAGTTGAATGTGCCATATAGAGAAAAAGGGAATAATAGGAATAACTAAAAGTTACATCACAGTGTAAAGGGCATATTTGTCTTTCTCTTTTGTGCAAAAATCTCGTGAGGCCATGCAAGTAGACCAAGTGAATGTAAGCTGATGGTGGAAACTACTGTAATAAACAAGTGTCATATTATGCACTGATAATTGAGTCTCAGCCTGAGGACACATAAAGCTCTCTGTATGTGTATATATATGTTGATATGTGTACCTACCCACCTAGTTTATTTTTATTCATCACTGGTAGATAGCTATTGCTTAAAAATTGCTTCTTAATTCCATACTAGCACACTGTTATCTGAAAAAATTAAGGAAGTGATAAGCAGAATTTATTTGAAGGAAGGAAAGCTTCAAGATTGCTTATAAAGTAAAAAATATTCAATAAGAAAAAATTTCATAAAGCTCTGCTTAGGTAAAGAATAAACACCTTAATGGGAAGATGCTATTTGTATAGTATATAGACGGTTAATTGAATGGAGAAGATGATGAAAACAAGATAACAATATATTAGTTCTAAGCCCATAATACCAAGTACTGAAAGAAGTTACCAGAGTGTTAGAAGAAAAAGGTCTTTGATAATAGAATTCTAGTATAGATTCTAGTTTGCAATTGTTTGAACCAGTTATTTCTCCCTCTTCTCCTTCACATTTTTTTGTCACAGGAGACAATGAAGAAAAGTAATATTTCCAGCTGAAAGTGACCTCACCCTTTGGTGGTCTTGACTCATAGTCTACTTTAGCCAGAAATCATTTTCCTCAATCCTAGGCAGCTTGCAGGCAAGCAACAATTACAAAGATTTTTCCTGAGTACCTATGGAAGTGTTTCCCTACATAGGATAAATACTTTAGAAGTCTTCACATACAGTTCATCCCAAATTCTGTCATAGAGCTTCTATTTGGGTGCCTTTAATATAATGTTTTTCTTCATTCTTTGAAAGTTAACTTCTAATGCAATGCAAATTCCTGAAAAGCCGTGTGTTTACAAAATAGACAGTGCTTTGGGATCCAAGACATTTTCAAGGAAATGTTTCAGTATGTTTTCAGTAAATAGAATTATCTGTACTTCATTGGGAGAAATTATATATTGGTTCAGAAAACAAAAGCTGAGATCATAACATTAGTATGTCTTATAGCAAATTAGGATAATCTTGAGCCTCCCAGAATCAGAGATATGGGACAAAGTAGAGAGGCCAAGGTGCCCTGTGGTGTGCAGGCGAAGTGACCTGCTCAGACTGAAAGAAAATGTAATTTTTAAAGTTTAAATTAGAAGCCCAAACTTGTTCCCTGCTGATCCTGCGCTAACATTTCTGAATGCATCTTCCTAATGCTTTCAAATTACACCATAAAGCTAAGATTTATTTTTTTCTGAAAGTGTCTTTGTCAACTGTCCAGGGAAAAGACTGTCTCTTTATGAGGAATGTTTACTGCTATTGAATGAATGATATGTGTGTGTAAAATATACTGGTTGTATAATTACAGGCAGGAAAATGAATGCTGGCAGATGTGAAAGAGCCACCCCTGTAAGCAAATAATTTTGTTCTTATACAAATTACAGGGCAAATGGATGCTGGCAGATGTGGAAGTGCCAGCCCTTTATGGCAAGAATTTTGCTTCAATAAAAGTTTGTTCCTACCATGTCAATTGGTACAATATTTCCAATTGTAGTGTTTCAGAAGTACCATTTTGTTCTGTTCATTCTAGAGTGCTATTCCATTCTTTCATCTAGTCACATGGACTCTGTTCTGCTAAATCTTTCTTGGTCATGAGAGACTGTCCTCTGCTGCAGGTACAATCTACAACGTGCAGGTACATTACTCAAATGTGAGAATAATGCCCAGGTTTTTTAAAAAATATGGGATGCTATCAACTGACTGAAATAATGGAATTAAAAATAATATAAACGAGTGTCCTAATTTTTATACTTGAAGGTACAGTGAACTGTCTGTCCTGATGCACCCTTGATGTGCCAGTCATGATTCTGTAGACTTCTAGCATATGCCTCAAAGTCACTTCTTTTCTGTTCTGAAGCATCTCAGCCAACTAGGTAGTGCCAGATTGTTAATACTTTTAGTCTGCCTTCTTGTCTTTCTTTGAACCTTTTCATGTCCTACTATGTTTTTTTTGATACAGTGGACCGAAAGTGCACGCTGCACTCCAGTGTAAGCACATTATGGATTTGTCCAGTGACATAATCATGTTTTGTGTTTTGCTCTTAATTCTTAAAATCTGATTTGCTTTTTTTATTTGCTATTGAAAATGCTCCAATCACTTGTTACTAATAAAGTCACTTAATACATTGCTGAGGTTGCTTTTCTCAACCAAGATAATGAAATTCTAGGCCATTTTTTCTATAGGAGTATAAAATAATTTCAGGTGCAAAGAAATAATTCTTAATACTTATTTTCTTTGCTCACTATAACTACAAATATAAACACCAGAATCATTAGGATTATGCAACACTTATGTATGGGAGAGAGAGAATATGATTGCCATGTGTGTAATCTATAGTTGCCATTGGTTTCTCTTAAGACTTTTATGGTAAAAAAAAATTACTCCTTGTAATTTGTATTCTTTTTTGTGTTGCTCTGGATTGCCTCCCCTCTGAATATTTTTTGTATATGTGTCATTTTTTGTATGTGTCATATAAGATGCAATAATGATTTCAGAGAACAGCAAGATGTCAAACAGGGCAAAAATGCCATAATGGCAGTGTTGTTCCTCTCCGGCTTCTTTTCTGTAGCATGAGATGTTGGAAAATGGTAGATTTTAGCATTGCTTTCAGCATAATCTCAGAAATCACACAATCAGGAATTTACCTGCTAGAATTTACTCTGAGGAAGTTTTGAGTAGGCCATTTTCACAATCTTTCTGAACTCACATGTAAAGATACTTGCTTTTGGGCTTGATGCTGCTGGTTGCTGTACTGCTGTGCATTTACAGGCCTTACCAAAAGGCAGCTAGCATTAGAATTGCTCAGAAGCCCTACAGATTATGGATGGAGAGGGAGTCAGCATTTGTGTTGTTCAATGTATATCCTGTTTCTGATGTTGGAACCTGTTCCATACCCTTCCAGAGGCAAATGAAAGCAAATTTAGCTGCTTACCCACGTTTCCACGATGAAAACAAGGTTTTGCTTCTTAGTTGCTTGATATTGACGTTTTCAATAGAGTCTCTGAGTAATTTTCAAAGGAGGAGTATTCAAAGTATGTTGTTGTCTTGCCTGCCTCTTGGGTATCTAAAACTTAATGTGAGCTCATGATTGAAGCATTTTAGCATCTTTGGATTCTTTGCCTATATATTTTTATTCTGCAGGTAACTTCTTATTATACAAGGTAAGGTTGGGCTCAGATACCCGAGTGATGAGAAATTAGTATGGAGACTGCAATGCTGGCTTACACAGTGTAGTATCAACTAGAATAGTTCTGTATTAAAATGACCTATCTGTACAGCTGACAGTAGAGGAATAGACCTGGAAGACTGTCGTATAGCTGTGGTTACATGGCCCACACTTAACCTGATATACTGTATAAAACCTAAGTTGGCTTTGCTTGGAGTCTCACTGAGATCTGTACATCCAATATAGCTGACAGCCAAGGTAGGCAACACTTGCATGGATATTTCAGTTTCAGTATTCCTCCAACACTGTGTTTTCTATTGTTCCAGTATTGTTAACATTTTTACATGTGAATAATTTTCAGCATAAAAATCTACAGAATCTGTACTGTTTGCTACCAGAGCCATGTGATTAATAACTAGGAGAGCTTGGCAAACCAGAGGAATAAGATGCTGGCTGTATAACTAGCTAAATACATTACAGAGGAGAAACCTTAAATTTCTGTAACACAGAAATTTTGATATGATGCTGAATTCTCACTGAACAGACAATATTTTAAGGAATAAAAATCATCAGAAATTCTGATTAACATATGAAACATTCATGAAACAGGTTTGACCTAAAGCCTGTTGATCTCACTGGATTTTGATCTCTACAGTTTCTTTATTGATCTGCAATAAGAGTAGAGACAGCAGGAGATGGGAAAGCTGTGTGCCTTATTTTTCCTCATCTATACTTCTAATAATTTAGAAGCTACAGGGAATTCCTAGTGCCGTTTATCTCAGTAAGGGAAAAACCTACTTTTGTTGGAAAACATTGTTTCTACGTGACTGTATCAGTAGACTTTCCAAGTAGAATTACAGAAATTGAAAGATTAACTCTTCCACACCCTCTAAACTCCACACATCTACCAGCATTTAAACTAGATAAGTAAATATTTAATAAGACATTGGAACAGATCATGATCCAGTACAGAGGGGTATTACAGTGGAACTCCATTCAGATCTGAGCTTTTCCACAGTTCCTGCATGACTTTGATTGAAATATTTAACTTGGACTCTTAAAACTATTTAGATAACATTATCTGCCGTGGATTTCAGTTGTACTTAGGGATTCAGGTGCTCACAGAAGCTATACTGATATCACTTCAGGCTGTAATTTCCCATCGGTAGAATGGAGGAAGAACATACCCTTACTTCCCTGTGGTTCTCACAGGGTGATATTATTAACCCCTGAAGTGTTCAGGAATTGTGATACATAGTCCACAATTTGAAGAATGAGAAATTGGAGATTCTGAGTTTTTTGAGATTTCTTCTCAAAATTAAGAAGGCACAGTTTTCATTTAAGTGAGATTGAAAACTGTGCTGCTGTGAGCATTCTCATTTAGTGCATCCAATGTACAGCACTAAACTCTTTAGTATCAAGCAAGCAGCTGTATGATAGAATTCTTAAGATAAATGTGTATAAAACTGAGGTAAACTAAAGAGATTAAAACTCTAATTAAAGTAAGAAGGTCTGATAGAAAGTTGTGCTGTAGTACAGCAGCTCTGCATGTATTTGTGCTGTGGTATATTTGTTTTGCTTACAAGCTGAGGTATGTATTCCTGTCTGATTCATGAGTAGGAAAAAAAGACATCCATTGGTACATATGGACATGATTCCTCACCAAGAGTATATAAGGTTGGGAACATATATGTATAAATGTCAGATTATTGGGAAATAGGTACAGAATGCATCAATGACAGTAGAAACTGTATAGGTATCTTTAACACTGCATTGGAATAACCATCACCATCTTAGAAGCTGGAGATAGGCGGTGGGTTAACACAAAGCACATGCAAGATTTGTTCAATTAGTTTCAGTTCACATTCGCAACTGAGTGTAATGTGCCTATTCCCTGAGTATGAGACGGTGCCACATCTTGTCTCCTGACCCAATGTACTGTACAGTGTCCTGCATCACATGGCTTGGCATATGAGGTCTTTCACGATGAGAGCAAAGACAGTTGAGAGTTCTTAAGAGCTGTGTTTCTAAGCACTCAAATGGATGTTACTCAGCCTAGAGGTTCAGAGGGTTTTTTGCCAGTATGACAATTACTAGAGATGAAGGAACACTTCAGGAAGTGTTTTGAGCAGTTGGAACTGTTAATAGCTACAGAAGTATCAGTCAGGCTGTTGCTTTTAAGTTTAAAAAATGGTCTTTGTACATTCATTTAAGATTTTTACAGAGGTACAGCATGACTGAACAAAGAGTGGGTGCTTTTGTGCAGTGTGTGAATAAACATGAAATGGGGGTGAGATGTGAAAGCATCAGTTTCGGTTATCGTTAAGAGCAATGAAGAGACAATGACACGCTGAAATGTTCTTGTTGTGCGCTGAGAAAATGAAGGCTTTTTCTGGCAATGGTTGTACCAGTTGTAAAACAACATGTCTGATTAATAATGCATTCTATTGAAAAGAAATGGGTGGTTTTGCTTAGGTATGATTCATTGTTGTCTGCTGCAGCAATTCTGTTGCTTGCCTTAATGTCAGCATGACCCTGTTTATTTTGCCAGTTTTTAGAGTCTGTGCAGTTGGTGTTTTAGGAGCAATTAACAAGAGATAGCAATTTATGGGTTCCTCTAGTTTTTGCCAAGTATGTCTTTCATTATTTTCTTTCTTTCTCCTCCCCAAACCCCTTTTCTTCTTCTCATTCATTATTAAAACTTTGTTGTTTTTTAAAACTTAATGGATATTCTTTCTTAACTCTTCAATAACCTTTTTCCTCAGAGATTTTAAAAACATGTACTCTTGTGATTAAGATCCTTGTTAATTCAGTGATATGTAGAACAAAAGTCCTTGTATGATTTTAAATACAAAACAGTATTTTAGAAGGCTTTTATGTGACTTTAATACATTTTCATATAAAAGGCAATCCTATTCCAGTTAGTTCTCGACACTCGCTTTCTCAGTTTCTTTCACATTTGTTAGTATTTCACAATAGATGTCTGCAAATTATTTTGCAGTTCTCCTGAACATCTTTTTCTAAAACTCCTGTTTCTTTAATGCCTACAAAAACTGAAAAGCAGTCTCCTGACATGATTTCTTCTGGCAGCATGACTGGAATAGCTTGTAATCTTGAGTATAACTGTTCTCTTCACTTCAGAAAAGTGATATTATCCCCAGTTTAAAGTCAAACAGTGGAAAGACAGTGAGGTTACAGAAAATAAAAAAAAAAAAAACCCAGACAAAAAACCCAACAAAAACCCCAATCGAAATCACAAAAGAAAAAGAAAAAAAGCAGACAAAGGACTTTGAAGAATTTACATGGAATATTCCAAACTGAAATCCTGAGAACCCTACCTGGGAGAACCCAGCTCCTTTGAACACACAGATGTCTGGGAAGCTGTGTCCTAAGGGTCATGTGGTGCAGTGGCTCTTACCCACATTGCTCAGGGTAACATTCTTCAGAATTGATGGGCTGTGTCTGCAGTGCTCTACACTACTTCTATGCCTCTGAGGCATAGGTTTTGTGCATTTGTGTTCAGATGACCAAGCAGTGTGAAGTATGTTTCACAGCTAGCCAGAATGGCATGGCATGTGCTGCATGCCTGGAAGTATGGATGAGAACAGGTGTGTGAGAGCACCAGACCTTTTGGGAAACTCTTAGAGAACTATGCAGGGTGATGGGAACAAACCTGACACAATCTCGTCCACGCTGGCTAGAAAAAGGAGTGCTTTATTCAACCACCAGCAGAACTAAAGCTGAGTGCAGAATGCCTGGATGTAAACTAACTGTTCGCAAAGTAGGCAGGTATCTCAGTATACGTTGGAGCATATCAAAGACCACTAAACATCTATGCGTAAGCAGCTGAATTGAGCCCCAAGACTAAATATAGAAGTCTTCATGTAGATGGCTACAGCTGCAACACCTGGTAGTCAATGAAGCTATAGCCAATGTAGTCAACAAAACCAGGTGAGTGATTCAGCTCACGATGAACTAAATAAACACTAGTGGCTAGTCAACTGAATCATGCTCTCAGCTTTATTGATTTAAATGATTATAACGTAAAATTTTGCCTAGTGAACCAGTAAATACCTGCAGTCTGATTCACTTATGTAAATGTAGGTGCCTCTTTTCATGTGAGGTTTGCTGGTTTACCCAAGATTTCCATAAAGGACTGGCAGATATGACAGAGGACTTGCCCAGACTTCAGCTTCTTTGAAGCAGCAGCTAAAATCCAGGCAGAATACCCTAGAACATCTCAAAGTTAGGCGATGCCTGCAGTTAGGCAGCTGAATCAAACTCCTGGATCATCTTAAAAGTTTCCTTCTGTACAAATCCAAAGCACAAGAGTAAGTATATCTCTCATGGAGATCATTTGGGTTCCACATAAGTACCCTTAGAAAGCTCAACCTCGTAGGTATTTTTAGACTATATGTATGATATTTTATATAAGATTTTGTATACATTTCAATTATTTCTTCATAAGCACAAAAGGCAAGTATGCCTGCAACATTTTAGAAACGTTTTGAGAAGAAAAGTAGCTGTCTTGCAATTAAACCAGTCATTCTGATGGGTAGGACCCAGTTCTTTCATACACAATCTGCATGCAGAATGCTTCAAATACTAAGTTGTTGGGTGTTTTGGAGGGACAGTCTCCATTATTCCCTGCTAAAGTGTTGGACAAACCAGTCATTTGATCACAAATAGCCTGTGCTCAGTTTCTTGGACCCCTCCAACATTAAACTTAACAACCATATCCTAATTTTCCGGCTGTGCAGTGAACAACTCTTTCCTTGTTCTTTCTTATCAACAAATGTCATAGTAAAATATTTTCATCGTGCTGTTTATGATTTTGTCCTTGTCTCTTGGTCTCAGTGTTTTGAACTTCTTAAATCTTGTTACCCTGGAGTTATAACCCCAGGTTATGTCTCTTGTTTCACTTCTGTTCCAATGTTCTCAAACTTTGGAACGCATGCTCTGGAGATTCCTGTAAAAAAAGATTATTTTCTGTAAGTGCCGAGAGTACAAGGTATATGTTTTACATGCCTCTTGTTGGGATAATTTCATGGTCATCTTTCTCCTAACAACTGTTCTGTCAATTCATCACTTACATTACTGGTTCATTTACACAGATTCAGCAACCAATTTCAGCAGACAGACCCATGCTTTTGTGATGTGTGTTCCATCAGTAGATGCATTCGGACCAACTCCCACTGGTTCTGTATACAACACCTCCACCATTATCACTGGTCATTCCTGCATTCTGGCTCTGGGTACTAACCAAGCACAACAGGCTTCTCTCTGCTTACTTGCCCTTTCTTCTCTTGTGGAACTTCTGTTCCATGCCTGTGTCCAAGGCAGTCAGGCCTCTTTTACATTCTGCATTCCACTACTGAATATCAGGTTGCCATAATCTCCTTTAACACCTACCCAATACTAATGTCCTTTACAAGTGATGTTGTGTTTCCAATCCCAAAGCAAAGATAGGCACTGCAGCATCCCAGACTTCATTCTAGATAGCACCCTGTGCAGAATCCTAGAGAAATTTTGTTCATATGCACGACCGTTCTGGAGCAAGTATGTTTGGCTGGCGTCAATCAAGCAATGCCTCTTTAAAATGTGAATTTTATGGTTTGTGTATTGTTGACCTAGCAAATTATTAAAAGTGACTCTTCCAAAACCCATGTGCTTTCATCTACATGCATATGTATTTCTTGCAGTGTTTGTTTTCTTTTTGGATTTCTCAGAACTTTGGCTGTCAATAGGGTCTTTCAAGTGTGATCTTGTCAGGTTAAACTGTTTAAGGTACACAACTATACAATGCTTTTAGGAAACCAGACAGTGATTTCTGCGTTCCCTAGCTGAATGATTTTGTACCCTACTTGAGAATGACATGACTGAGGTCTTCCATATTTGGTGTTAAGTATAGAACATCTGTAAAGCTTCTGGTTCACTTCCATAGTAACAGAGAAACATACCAGTCACTCTATTAGAGCATTGCTTGCTACTTTCTGTACAATTTCTTCTTCACATTCTTTCATACAGTGCTTCCATTTAGAATTCAAGTATAGAACAGAACAGAATAGACTATTTCAGTTAGAAGGGACTGACAGTGATCATCTAGACCAAGTACCTGGCCACTTCAGGGCTGACCAGAAGTTAAATCATGTTGTTAAGGGCATTGTTCAAATGCCTCTTAAACACTGAGTATGTATATAGAGTATATGTTTGTTGGGTTTTTTAAATTACCGAATAAATAATGAAAGCTTTCCATTAATGTGGAAATAGTTTTCAGTGAAAACACTGATCCCCCAAGTCTCTAAGGGACTCTGCAGCAGACTTTAAGATTTTATTTTTTTCAGCATTGTGTTACAGAAGAAGAGCCAGAATGTGTAATTTTAAGACTGGAGTATGTTATTGAAACAATCTTCGTAGTCTGGAGATAAAGATCCTGTCTGTTTGAACCACCACCACAGGCCACCCATTTCTGGGCCTTTTCTTTTGCATAAATTAGTGCCCATATGTTTTATGCTTACCTAGATGAGAGATCTGATTTATCTAAACAAAACCCTACTAAGTTTACTAATTTTCAACTATATCAGCTCAGATCAATGCCACTGAATAACAGAGGGAGAATATATAATCAAGAGTGAAAGACATTGCTTTTCAGCTGTAACATGAGTTTAGAGCAGCTTAAGCCAGCCATGCAATTGTACCCTGAGAGTGAAGGTTACAAATGAAGTTTCACAAGCTGTACTGAAAAATAATATCTTTTCATTGTTCAGTGTACCCTGCATACAAAGGGTATAGAGAACCTTAATTCTACTGAGAGCCTGAATAAGTCCTTGATTTTACTAATTTCAGTGGTACTTAACTGAGCTTAAAATCAAGCACATACATATCTGAATGTTTCATGGAGCCACAGGAAAAAGAAAATTCCATTTTTAGAATAAATGCATTCATCTTCTGAAGTGATGTGCTGCAATTTGTGACCTAAGGAAACATTTGATAGATATACCTTTACCAGAAATAAACGTTCTCTGTCCATATACCCTAGATGTATCTTGAAAAGATGCAGTGTTTGTTTACGAATGATACAATGGCTCTTTCTTTGTATATCGAGCATTACATTTAACATCCTCTCCCAAATATTGTTTTGATTTCCTGTCCTTTTATTCAGAAGATACAAGCATAGTACCAACACAAAGATAATATTGCTGCATATCTAATTTCTGTTCTCCTGTTAATTATGTCTTCTATTAGCAAAATGAAGCACTCACAGTGTGTGCTTTATGGCTTCTTTAGTGATACAATGCAAAAGGACACACTAATTTCTTAAAAAAACCCCACCTTCAGTCCTTTTAAAAACCTGCAACAAAATTGTTGATGTTAATAATGCTTCAGGCTGATAGATTGATACATGCCTGACCAGGTACACCGTGACCTAGCACAGCACTTCAGTATTAATAAGATACAAAGGCAGACAATTTATCATTTAGTATAGCCAGCACACAAATTAGAGAACAGCTTGCCAGGGTATATTGTAGTCTCATTACTTTGTTTTCCCCATAGTTGCAGAATAGATAGCTTTAAAATCTTTCTGTGCTTTACTGTGACAGGAGAGTGTTCATGTCATGGTGACCTGACTGAGTTGTTCAGCTGCTCACAGTGCTGACTCAGGAGCCTTAAGTGTCCTAACAAATTCTCCAAGCAGCAGACTCTTCTAAATCAAACGAAGGAAAACTCCGTAAAGATATAATCACTGGCAGTTACCACAGGTGTAAGATGTTCAGCAGTGCAATCAGAATATGAAACTTTGGGAGTAATTTACTGGATGTCACTGAGGAACACATGCTTTCATTACGGTACAGTATATTTTCTATTACATTGCTAGTATTCCCATGCTACAAAATACTGTTACTGTTTAATGAAAATGGGTAAATTTCATAAGGCAGTCTACACTGACTTATGTTGGTTGCCGTTCAAATATTACAGTTGAGAGATATTTTACAGGTAGTATTAATATTTTATGCATGTGCATTTGGCTGCATTTTGTGTACCTCCTGGCTTGTCAGTCATTTGCTGTCTTTGGGATGAGTGATTTCCTCTCAGAAAAACTTGGAAATCTGAAAACAAAATATAATAAATGCAGACAACTTGAATTTTTAAACCCTTAAAATATACAGCTCAAATCTCAAACTGTTAAGTTCAGTTTCTTAAATTGATTAAATTTGAGCTATGTAGTTGTTCTTTAACTAATGATGCTTGTCTGATGCTTTTGGATTGCATATTTATGTTTATTTCTTATTTGATGTATTTTCAACACATAGTACATATGCAATTGATCTCCTAATTGAGTGCACCTTAATGTTCAGTTCTCTATTGCGGTGTACTACATTCACCTACAGATGTATTTGCTATCCACAGATGGTGAAGCATATTTTAAACTGCTCCCATTGTGTTTCTGCCCACTCTTTGTTCATTAGAGCTGGAAAATATGATCCAAGTATAGCATAGTGTGTTTTGTCAGAAGAAGTCAGTGAAGATCTTTTGCATGCAGTGAGGCCCTTCTCGGTGAAGGAGGTAAAGGCTCTGAACCTATGCACTGTGTATATCCTTGGAGAGCTGCCACAGAGACTGTCTGGCTCTGTCTCTGCTGCTCTGAAAGAGACAGCTCCAAGTGTCTTTAAACTGTACATCCCACTCTGTGTGTGTGGCTGCCCTACAGACCTGCTGCATTGCTTCCAGGAATGAACCTAGAGGGGTAGGCTTGTGTAAGAAAAAACAGAAGTCTAGTTTTGAGGACAGCTCAAAAGCCAGTCAGGACAACGAGTACCAGATTACTCTTTGTATATTTATTTTAGATTCTGAAAAGATTCTCAGAAACAGTCTGTAGCACCAGTAACCAGAAGTAAGAGTCATGTACCCCAAGTGCTTATTTCTTAGAATTTTCTTTGGGAAAAATGCATTTTAAGATACTCTCTTCTGAGTTGCTAGTCTGCTTCCTACTGCTTTACTCTTAAGATCTCAACTGCTGCTGTACTCAGAGGTACAGGGCAGACGTGAGACAGTTCTTGAGAGTTTTATCTCTTCCCTGGGTGATAGTGAGAAAGCCTTTGCCCTCTGGAGCTGGGGAAGGGAATGACCTAGACCTGTACAATTTAGGGATCATTTTTTACTAATTTTCCAGTCACCGCTTTGATCATTGCTTCCTAGAGTTGATTTGTGGCACCTCCTTTCCTCCCTTTCTCCTCCCCTCCCTTTCTCCTCCCTCTACTTGGCTTCTTCCTGCTGCTTAACAAGCTCAATTGGTTTTATGTATGTAATTCTTTTTTTTAAGAGAGTTTGAAGGTGGTCTCTAAAAGAATTGCTTTCATCCAAAGCCAGGAGCTGATCAAAGCAACACACAAAAGCCAAACGGGAGCCAAGGCAGAGCTGCCTAACCAGCCATAGGGTCAGGGCTCTGTGCTGAAGAAATAGTAAAGCATATTAGCTGAACTACACTGGGAGCTGCTGATAAGGGATTTTCTCTCCAGTAACACCTGCAAAGTTTATGAGATCCTGCTGGAAAATCAGAGAAATCTGAATCAGAATACGTTGTTTCTGAAGAGAGGAGTGTGAAGGCATTTACAGGATCAAATGCCATTGCCTAAATGTATTTATTGCCATCGCATATATTAGGCTCAATCTGCACTATTATTACCACACTGGAATATCACCCACCTCTACATTTACTTTTATGAAGTGGCTCCTTAGCCCAGTTGTCAGGATAGTAAAGAATGGCATGTATGGATGTCTCTGAAAAGTAGGTTCATGATAAATAAAAAGATCAAGTACATGAAAATCAGTGTTATCATTATGTCTGAAAATAGATTCCCAGTGAAAATTGCAATTAAGAAACGAGTTAATAATAGATGTTCAGTCATCTGTAAAAAGTCTAATTAAAATTTCTTCTGAATTCTTTTTGGAGATACATTTGTCCTAGTAGTGATTATGATTTCTTAAAAAATTGGTAGCAATCCAGTGCCTGGCTTTTCACAAAGGACTTTCTACCAGTTTGAACTTTGTAATTTTTTTCTCCTATATTAAGATAAGCTTAAGTAGAGTCTCATTTTGAGAGAAATCATTACTTCAAATGTCTCAAAAAAATCGACTCCAGTTTGAGAGTAGGCATAAAAATTTCTAGGGTGAAGGAAGTTTTAAGTTTTCTGTAGTCATAAAAGAAGACTAAACTATGTCTTAAAACCAGAACAGCCTTTCATCCTTAAATAATTGCAGGAATCTGGTTGCAACTGGAGTTTTATGTTCCCTCAGAAAACTACAATGTAGGCTGTCACAGCTTAGATTCCTTGTCACTAAATTGCCAGCGTGCCTTAGTCTGGATCCTCAAGCATAGCTGTATATTTTAATGGGTTTATGACAGGTTATACTGCTTTGTGTTTAGTCAAGCTTTATGGTTTTGGTTCAAAGAAAAGTTAAACTTGTACAAGAAGTTTAAAAATACTTTTTTTTTTCCTTTTTCTTTTTTGACATATTGGGAAATTATTTTTCCTTTTTCTTTAGAAAAATATTCATTTGTGATTTGTGCTACTGTTCCCTGCAAAATTGTAGTGTTTTCATGGGAAAATGAAACACTGTCCTCAAAAGTAATGCCTGTTGGTTTGCAGTTGAAAACATGTAGCAAAAACGCGAAAATATTTGGTTTGAGCTGAAGCTATCTTTCCAGTGACCAAAATGGATGTGAAATAATTTCATGTTCAGCATGATCCATTAAAATGTTTGATTTATTATCTGAAGGAAAAAATGAAAGCAAGAGCTTCCTAATAGTGTTTTTATTGAGGTTGTTTAACACTGATTTGTCCAGGTCTGTTCTCATCCCTTTTGATATGCATCTGTGTGATTTTTCTCCAAGGGCATGGAGGGCAGTTAAGAAATGAGCTTGTTTTTTTCAGTAGGTGGGGAAAATTGCATACATTTGATTTCATTGCAAAGGTGTCTCTATTAGTCTCTGCAGCAATCTCCTAAGAATAAAGACATCTCCCTGTACTTCTGAAGGGAGTGAAAGAGCTGATTTCAGTGGTGAATAAAAGTATTTTGGCTTGGAATCTAAAGTTGTGAAAAAGCTCAGTGATTTCTTCCCACTTCCCACTCTTCCCAGTGCACTTGAAAGCTTGGCACCTCTCAATCTGTGCTCTCGTTCCAACATCCTGTTGCTTGGAAACATGAGTCAGTGGAGGAAATTGTCTCACTGTTAATGATAAAAATTAAAAGTCAACCCAAAAGGAAAAAGTAGAGAGAGATGGCTAGTCTTCCTGCAGTATATTCTCTTTATGGGAACAGTAGCAGAATTGTTCTTGGCTATACAAAGGTGGTAGGATTATATTCTCTGTGACCTATCATCAGCCTTAATCAGAGTCTCTGTGTTTAATCATGAACTACTTTCCAAAGTGGCATTATTAGAAAACCATTAGGTTTAATCTTTTCTGGCCTGTGGATAACATTTCTAATATAATTCCACTGGAGGTATATGAGTTCTAAGATCTTGTAACAGAAAAGCAGATGAAACTTCTGGCAAAGTAACTGTGGGTTAAGTTTTATGTTGCCTTTAAAATGTATTGGCCAGATGGGGTCTACTGAACTGTCATAATAACTTTAATTGTATATGAAACCCAGAACAACTAGAGACTTTCTAACGATCTGACAGCTTTATTGCGGTGGAATAAATTACTTCACTGAAGAAGTGCTTTTCAATCAGCAGATCCATAGGTAACTACTAATTTTAATCTTATTAGTCCTATAGAGTTGATCCCAGCAGAGGATCATAATTCCATTTCTCAGCAACTTTTGAAGCTTCAGAATTTTTCTATCTGGGTAAGCCTAACAGGAGAAAATTGAACCCTTTTTGAATATTTTGATGAAAATCATAAAAATAGTAAAAAGAATTCCAGTGCTCCGGAATTGATCTCACATGAAGAAATATATCTAAAAGGTTTTCACGCTCCAGTATTTTATCATAGTCACCAGTCTTCTGAGTCCTTTTTTTCTTCTCTCTTACTGTCAAGTCATTCTGGCAGAAGATTAAGAGGAAATAGATTTGACTTCCAGAAAATAGTATTTTTTTTGCAGAAATTGGGCAATAGCCCACCTGTTTACTACACCTGTAGGTGGCTATATACCCACAAATAAAAAACTTTGTACATTACTTCTAGAAGTGATAATTTTGTAGTAGATGAACAACTAGATTGCTTTCTGAAAGAGTAACCTTTTTTTTTTGTCTTTGTCCATATGAACTACAGCTGCATTAGTCAATTAAACAGTTGCAGGAACAATTCCTGTGAGCCAGGAATCAATTTTCTGTTGTAAGTTCTGGGTACAGCTCTGCTGCTCACACTCACTCCCTGCAGCAATTCCCAGGCACATTTCAGAAATTATACTGAGCCAGTGACCGTTCCCAAAAGGCATTTTGGATGGAGTAAACTTTGCTTTTGTTTACTATAAGCTGTAGCAGTATGCTGAGTCTGTTGCAGGGTGCATGTCAGTAAGAGTCTCTCTTAGTCCCCCTGAATCAAGAACTTATATAACCTGTGGGAACAGATTTAGCACACAGTATCACTTTCACACAAGAAAAATGGTAATACAAAAGATAAAGAATAATTTATTCTTCCAAATCCAAACCTAAAGAATGCACTGTCTGTAATTACAGGTAGCTTCATGGAAGTAAAAGAGTAAAACATGATCACAGAATCTTGTGGTTGAACTGAATCCATGTTATAGTATGCATCACTGCCATTGAATAGAACCAGCTTTTTTTTCTTCTTACAGTTACATTTACATACAAGTCCCTGTCCTAGGATTTCTTTCTTATTAATCTCATTGTTTTTAACACAGGCTTTCAACAATTACTAGGGACTTTATGAAACTTTAGAAACAATTATGTGTTTTGGATATTACTGGATGGATCTGACGTATCTTCAAAGAGCAGAAGGATTACACTAACAATTTTCCTGGTATTGATCTGTGAATAAATCTGTGAATAAAGAATGCTTTCTTCTCCCAGAAAAAAATTAATAGATATCCTTTTGGATACCTAAATCCATACTTCGTAAAACAATCAGTCATAAGCTGCCTTTTGTCATCACGATAACAACTTATTTTGGAATAACAGTGAGGTTGGAAACATCTTACCTTCTCCTGTTAGAAATGATACAATAGAAATGACTGTGTTACATTATTTCAAAGGTATGAAAGCTGGCTCATTAACCTCGGAAAATGCATCCATTGCTATACAATTTTGATGGAAGGATTAATATATTAACGTGGTAACGTCAATTATATTTTGTCCGGTAAAACCTTTGCAACTTAACATGAATCTTTTCTACTTGTAGTAATTTGTAAGTCATATCTACGGTTGAATTTGTTAGTAGTTAGCTGTATCTTCCTAATTTCCCACTTAGATCTCTTGACTATTTTCCAGGCCTTCTTAATACAGCCCACATGTGTTCTCTGCTTTACGCAGTTTCTGCTGAAGGCAGACTTTCTTTATCAGTCTGTCTAAATGGGAGATGTCAAAGGCCCTTGATTGATATCCATGCTATAAAGTCTACAGCTTTCCTTAGGATACCCAGTCCTAAGTATAGGATAAATTTTGTCCAGAATTCATGTGCTAGATCTTTAGTCTTCACAAAATCTTAATATCCCTTTATCATAGACAACTACAACTGAAGAGTCACTAGTGTGTTACTGTCTTTGTTCCACTGAGCAGAAGATCTCCCTCCAAGATGCAGGTGATGGGCCCACGTGTCCTCCTTCTGGTGACAACTGCTCTGTGTTATTTTTATCATTCACTGTCATGGCTCTCATGGTAGGTACTGCCCTGGTGGCTGAGAGAGAACTCGTTTTCTAAATCTCAGCAGCTGGAGTACAAGATCATAGCAGAATAGTGCAGGTTTTCTTCAAAACCTGACTAGTTCAACTGCAGTTGAACTTGAAGTTGACTCTATGCGTGACAGACATTAACCTTTAAGAAGATCCATATTTTTCCCAGCCACATAATCCCTGTTTACCACAGGAATCCTGACAGTTCCTTGTTTGGAATTTGAGGGCTGTTGTCTGTAGTGACTAACACATATCTGCTCTCATTTTCACATGCCTGGACTTGTCATCTCTCTTTGGTAGCATTATCCGTGAGTTTCTAAGACATTGACCTGCTCCTCTTCATTTATATCTATCTGCACTTGTTTCTTAGGATTCCAAGTTCCTTAGAGTGGTTATCTTCTTTTTATTATGGTTTTAAGGAAGACAAGGTCCAGATCTTTCCCTTTTTTCTTCACTTTGTATTGGCAAGTGTTTTTCTCTGCATGCTCTCCATGGAAACCGACAGTGTGATAGGGAGGTGCCCTTTTATTTATCAGTAGCTGGGGTCAAAGGCTATCCTTCTATGTCAGTGTGGATTTGTGGTTTTTTTAATAAATCTGGTCACCATCTATGTTCATGGCTTGGAATTTCACAAACATTTGAAAGCTTAGGCTGTGCCACCCACTTGTATTCAAGAAAGACATAAATCTGGGCTGAGAACACGAGTTCATTGAAGCAGCAAAACAGGATTCAAAGCCTTTGCTTCCTGGCACCATGGAGTCAACAACTGTCAATTAGGGTACCACAGTCTGAGCAGCTTTAAAGAAGAGAACGGATGACAACCATCGTGGAGTTAGTTGGACACAGCTTCTCCCTCGCTTGCTTCATAGAAGTAATTTCTCCTGCAATGGAGTCACTGGGATTCTGGAAGTCAAAGGCTGATGCTAGCAAAAAAACTCATGAAATGTTAATTTTTTGTTTTGAAGATAAAAAATGGTGTGCTTGTGGTTCATGTTTGATGGCACATGTTTGATAATGAAAAACGGCTATAAAACACATCTTCCAAAGTATATTCCTAGATTTATGATTGCATTTGGCAATCTGATTGTAAGATTTCAGAGGTATACAGGAGCTTACCAGGTATACAAATCCAGAAAGCATATTTTTGTTTCAGTTTACCCAATCACACAATTAAATTAGCACCCCAATGGGTAAACAAAGGTGCTTATGTTTTAAAGGATTCCTTATCACAAAGGTAAGATCCTAGTTTCTGCTCTTCTCGGGGTTAAACATTGGGTTTCTGTTTTGTCCACTAGTGGGCTCTATAAATCCCGAGCAAGGATGTTAAATCCCTGTAAATGGTGTTATCTATTAACTGTACAGAAAAATAGCTGACTGTGTCTATGGAATAGAGTTTATAAATATAAATACTACAATGTTTTCTCATTTGTCACCATTAGATCCAGATAATGATCAGTGAAGCAAGTAAGTCTTCATTCCTGGAAGGGTTCAAGGCCAGATTGGATGGAGCTTTGAGCAACCTGGTCTAGTGTGAGCTGTCTCTACCCATGGCAGGGGGGTTGAAACTGAATGATGTTTAAGGTCCCTTCCAACCCTAAGAATTCTATGATTCATTGCATAAAGCAGATTGTGTGCCTGTTCATCTGATAATGCTTTTGAGTTGTCTTGTGTGTCTTGTGTTGTTTTACCTCACTCTGTACAAATTTAAAAACTTCCTATTTTTCATGTGCTTTAATTAAGCTTTTCAAGACATGAATAAATTTGAATATTAGATAAACCAGTCTGCTTTGCATGGTTATCTTGAGCACAGGTAGAATCCAGCCTTTTGTAAGACAAGCCTCTGCCACTGCACTCAAACTTTTAGATACTCTCTTTGTGCTGTATCAGTGATTTTTTTTTTTAAGCGCAAAAACTCTTTTGGATGTCATGTGAACTTTTCATATTTTAGCTCTGTATTTAAATGAAGCAGTCCATATGAAAAGGTGTGTGGAATGGATGATAGCTGAATGCTGTTTCCATTTCTAAAGATGCAGCTATGAATGTTAATGTATTGAGAGCATGTTCATGCATTTTTTTTTTTCTCTTTAGTCCAGACTGTGATGAACAAGCATAGAGAACCATATTGTAACTGCCTCTGAAAATGTAGAGGTGGGTCCCTGAGACAGCAGGTGTCTCTGACTTAACAGGAGAAAATACAAGTTCAAAATATGGGAATGAATTTTTAAAAGATCAAAGAATTAAATAGTTATCTGTCAAGTATCTTGGCAATTGTTTGTCTTTGTTACATTAAATATAAGACATCAATGTAAGAATGACAAATAATTATCAAGATACCTGGCAGTCATATAATGGTTGAAAGATGGATTAGAATTAGAACAAAACATTTTCTACTGCTTTTGTGTAAAAACAGCATTTAGTATAATTCATGTCAGAGCTTGACCTTCGTTTTCCTACATACATCTCTGATTAAGCTTTTTTGAAGACAATACGATGTCAGGCTTTCCTCATTGTCTTCAATTGTGCTTGGTGTAGGTGAACCAGTAATTAAAACAAGAGGGGCCAGAGAGTTCCTATCAGTGCAGAAAGGAAACTGTAATCTGCTTTTTGTATTGGAAGAGGAGATGCATCCTCACTTCCATATTAGCTCTGAACTTCACCAGCAGTCTTTGCAGCCTCCCATTTGCCCTTCACCAAGTGGATACATCAGTATTGTTCACTGCAACATTTCTGTTTGATTTTGTGTATATGCACACCTTGTCTGTAGTGCCTACTTTTGATCTAGATTATGTTCTTAAATGTTGCCTGCATTGTTTTAGAATTGTTAATATAACAATACAGTAGATTTTATAATACTTATTGTGCTTCAATAATATTATCCATATCAATATGCTATATTGTATTAGCAATAATTTTTATGCTATTAACATGATGCAACAAGTATACAAAAATATTATCATATATGTAAAATATGTGTTACAAAGTCATAAAAAGGTATCCGAATCATCAACTTTGTATGTTGCTCTTTTCAAACACCTTCTTCCATCAAGAGCTGTATGTGATTTTACCATAGTTTTTCTTTCACTTGACTGATTCCTGCAGGATGCTTCCCAACAGGCTCATTTCCCAAGCAGAACTCCATGTGAGGAGGGGCTGTTCAGTATTTAGGAATTGCTGCCACAAACAGGAAACGTTTCATGCTTTCTATTCACAGTTACTTGAGGAGGGAAAGGACATGGGGCCCAGGGCAAGAGCTACTTTGTAATAGGAAAAGAAAGCTGACATGGCTTTTGGTTATACCAGCTCATTGTATTCAGTGTGGAAAGGAGGTGGCAGTTAAATATGTGGGATATTCAGCTGGAATAGGCTGACCCCTCAATGGCAGAATGAGTAAATTATGTAGTTTCATTAGTAGTAAAGTGCTGATAATAAAATGCAACATCAAATTGGTAATTTGATAATAGATAATGTCTTATTCTAAAAATAAATAACTAAAATATGCATGTTTACAGGGAAAAATGCTCTGTAAGGTGAGAAGGAAAAGCCATATTTCACAATATCTGCTTTAGAACAATGCTACATTATTTATGAGACAGCAGCTCTAAAACATACGTTGAACTGCTCTTGCGGTAAGTTTAAGTTTTAAGCCATGACAGACCACACAAAGATAATTCTATGCTATTCCTCAGATCCTTTAACATTTACTCTGTTCAAATCATGTAAAACAGAAAGGCTGTTTAACAGATGAGATTGCTGACTACTGAAAATGCATCTCCTCAGTTGTGGTCAAAGAATTACTCGAATCAGATTTCTAACCACATCTTCAAGAAGGTGTCAAAGCTTGCTGCCTTTCTGCTGAATTACAGAAAGCTGTTACTTTTAGATAACTTCCTGTAATTTACCAGCAGGATCTGCTCAGTGACTGCTGCAGTCAATGTTCTTTTCCTCTGCCTTTCTTTGTGGACAATGAAGCGTCTCTCTTTCATGAGAAATGTTGTAGTCTGACATCAACATGCAGTGATTGAGGTCCGAGTGGTAAAATTGAAATATCTCTTTTTTTTCTCCTGGTTTCTTCCTTTGAGAAGATGGGAAATTCTTACGCTGGTCAGCTCAAGACAACACGGTTTGAAGAAGTGTTGCATAATTCTATTGAGGCTTCTCTCCGCTCAAACAACTTAGTTCCCAGACCAATCTTTTCTCAGTTGTATTTGGAAGCTGAACAGCAACTGTCATCACTGGAAGGTAGGAAATGGTGGAATTTATATTTCTGGTCAAAGACTATTCTGCTGTTTGCTCTTCCAAGGCTCAACACGCATATTTCAAATCAGAATACAGAAAACCAAAAGTATTCAAGTTTTTCTTTGGATTTTTTAATGATCTACAAATATATATATATAAAAATAGATATGTACTAGAATTGGATTAAAAATTCGAAGTGTATTATCTTTTATTTTGACAAAATTAATCCGATTGCCTGCTCAAATTTATCAATATACATAGATTGAAATACTAGGAATTGTTCCATTAAATGTGTGGAGCAGTCTTTCGAGATTTGGAATATAAATACAAATTTGGAAATAAATATAAATCTGTTACCATACACTGCTGAAAGTTATACAGGAAATGATAGTAAACATGATTGAGTTTTAGAGATATATGCTAAGACTGATTTTCATTGTTAATAAACACAGCAGAAATATTTTTAGCTTTTGACAAGGTTTATAATTACTTTGAGCATAATATTTTTAGTTCGTCTGTGGTTGCCAAGGTAAAGATTTAGGATGTGTCCTCTCATAAACCCTGCACAAGTTTGTATTCAACACATGAGATTTCTCACTGTATTTTTGTGTGTGTTTAGAGGAGCCTGCTTTCTGAGCTTCGTTTGACCAGTCTTTTTCTTTTAGTTGTCTTGAAAGTAGCATACTTTAAATGAACTGTACAGATCTGATAAAATCGGTGCACAGTGCGGTGTTTTGGTGTTAGGTGTAGTAGTCTCATGGTTTTCATTGATTTTACGGGTGTGTGCAGAGCACTGGTATTTTGGTGCAAGGTTATGTTTAATAGTTTCATTATTTAGCCATTTCTGTCACCAGGGTGGCGTTTCGGTTCTTTTGACCAGGTCCACTTCCCCTGTCATACTTGCTAATGATAGCTTAGATATATATGTAATGAAAAATGCCTAATGGTTAACAACACACAGTAACAGAAAAAAAATGAGCTCAAGAAATAGTAGTAGATAAAAGTATTTTGCACAGATTAAAATCTTTACTATTACCTCATGGTAACAGCTGTGAAAACATTTCTTGTAAAAGTAAATCTGCTCACAGCTCACACATTAGTAGTAATTTTTTGGTTTGGTTTGTTTTTTTTTTTTGTTTGTTTGTTTGGTTTTTGCTAATATAAGATATAATAAGGAATTCATAGTTTAAATCTATATGCTGCTTATTCGCTAAACAAAGTGATTCTTCTATCAAACCCTTTAGAGGATTTCATAAAGTTTTCCATGGCAACCAACTGTGATGTCACAAAACGGATTATGACATCAGTTGTGAAAGATGCTACAGGAGCAGATGCATTGTTCAGGCACAAAAGTGTGATTTCACACTTCTGTAACTTCTTTCTTTCAAGGTTTGCAAAGAACTTTCCAGACCTTGAGAGGCTGATTCTGTTTTCTTTGAGTTAATAGAAACAGAATTGAACTGTAATTAATTAAAAGACTAATAAAAGCTTGGGAGAGAACATTTCTTTCATGAAAGTTTCAGAAAAGGGAAGCTCCAAGGGGACCTGTAATAGAGTTTTTTCTAGGTTGTTCCTCAGGTGGGAGAGGTCTGCAAGCTGGTGTCATGTACTCCAGCCTCATCACAAATTGAAATTTCCACTTTTAGGTACAAGATCCAGTTGGCATCCGGTCACAGGTGATGTCCAAGGCAGCACTTGTTTCCTATGCTTAAACAGACATAATATAAATAATTTAAACAAGGTAGTGAATGGGTCAATGCAACTCAAGTGTGTTGGCTTTCCACTTCATGTAATGATAATGCGTTATAGATGTTCAAAGTAACATTTGGTAACAAAGCCAGGCACTAGTAAATAAGGCTGCTATTACAGATTTTTGTCTCTGATGTTACAATATCAAAATTGCTAGAGAGCAATATAGAGTCAGTTTAATTAAAAAAACACTGCAGTGAGATTATTCATTGAGTGTTGTTGAACCCAGCTCTGGTAGCAGCACCACGTTCTAATGTGAACTTTGCAGCTAACTTGTGTCTGGTTAACTAGTTCCTTCCTTGATCTGTGTGTAAGGGAGGCTGACTGTTCATGGATGCAATATTTTGAGGCTGCAATCCATTTGTGGATGATAGCTGTATGAATAGTCCCACTGAGAAAAAAATATATGTATATTAAAATATTTGCATAACTTATATTTAAATTATACCTTAAGGAGAGAAGAATTTTCCATGTGAAATAATTTAATCACAACTTATAACATAAAGGTCTAATAAGTCCTTTGTGAGAACTGAAAAGTATTCCTTAAAGGAAGCAACGGTGTTTATGGTATCTATGAATAAATATAAATTCCACAAAATATGAACAAACGCTTCACAGTTCTGTTGGTTTAAGGGATCTTGATCAAGTTATGTCATCTGTTCTGTAATAGAAATGTATGTACCATGGTTGTGAGTCCACTTTTGCCATCATCTTGTTTTCTGGTTTGAGTGCTTGATTTTGTGTTCTTCTGGGATTGCTCAAGAAAAAAAGATGTGGAACAGACACATGCAGACATAGAGTTTTTTTGAAATGGCCTGGGTTGAAAAGTAAAATGGAAGAAGAAATTGCAGATCTTTTTTGAAACAAGCAGCAGAAGCCCTAATAAAAATGCCCTTTACAGGTGACAGCAGCTCATCCCTGTGTATTATAGGCCCATACTTGCTCTTACACTCTTTTCATTTTTGATCTTTGCTGTAGCTCTCCTGTTCTTTAGTCTCCACTTTCATTTCTCATCTCTTTTCATTTATTTATTTATTTTTAATGTGAAATTACCTGTTATAGCTGAACAAATCTAATGGTTTATCACTGCCCAAGGGGAAAATCCCACATTCCGCTCCCCACCCCCCAAGCCACGTCTTCCCATTTTCTCCCTTTTCATCAATTTTAGCACTTTCTGGATTTTCCACTGAGCTAATTTAACACATAAACCTTGTTAAAAAAAAAACTCTTTTGTTTGCTTAGTTAGTTTTCTGCTGGGTTAGCAAGACTGGCTCAAAGCAGGCTCCGGTAAGTGTGAGAGCTGAAATGAAGAGGGAGGGTGGAACTTCATGACTGGGAGTGCGGGGAAAGAGAGAAGAACCAAACTCACACCTTTTGCATTGCATTTGGATGTTAGTCAAGGTTAAGTCATAACACATAACTTACCCCTAACTTAAGTAGCAAAGAGCTTAACTTTTCCCTTTGTTCACTTTCATCATTCTTGTCATTAGGCTACGGCCTTAAAACAGTCATCATATGGTTTAGAGCAAGGTGTCCCTGCCCATGGCAGGGGAATTGGAACCTGATGAACTTAAGGTCCTTTCCAACCCTAACTATTCTATGATTCTATGATTCTGTGTGTACCAGGACTGAAGCTTGATGTTTAGATACAGAAAAGTAAACATGCCCTTCAAATCCTCTTGTAGATTGGTGTGTAAGTTGTACTAGCTTTTAGAGACAAATCTTCAAACTCCAGATTTACTTTCTTCAGCTTCCTGCCTCATTCTCATTTATTCTGTAGTATTTGTTTAGCTGATTCTACAATAATTTGTCAATAAAATGATATTCTGAGGAAGGTGATAGGAAAAGATAAATCCTTGATGATTCTCAGTGCCTGGTCAAAGTCACTTGCAGCAAAGAGTATGCCCAATTGACACTGAGCTTTGGAGGATGACTGCAGTGTGCTTCATTGTTTCTCTGTTTCAAGACAAAACCAGATCAACAGAATAATGTCAGAGCCTAACTGCTATTTTACTTGTCCAAATCCAAACAGCTATTTGGCTTCTTGCTGATCCTCAAGAACGTAAAAACGACCTAAGGCCCACTAAAAAATGAAGCCTACATTGCATATTCTTTTCTCCAGTACTCACTATTGCCTCCTAGACAAGCACAGCCCACGCACAGGCTGCTGAGAATCATCTTCCTAGACATTTGCCTTTCCTTGACATTGTGCAGTGAGCGGCAGTGCTTTACTTGGAGCTCTGGATTCTGGTATGAGACAGACGGCCTGAGAATTAGATGCTCTTATCGTGGCATCGTCTGTGGTGACCCTAGTTTCAAGGAGTTTCTTCAGTCTCCTTTACAACACCAAGGACCCAGTCAATACCTAATTAACAAAATCTGTACTTGGACTGTAGCCAGAGCATTCTAAAGTGCTAAGAAGTAATGACTTTGGGTTTATATTGGCTGCTAATATTGTGAACAAAAGGGTACAGTTACACTGTTGTGACTAGCAAGAGTTCAAACAAGAACTTAGGTTAGGTCTCTAGAGTTAGGTCTCTAAAAATCATTAGATTAGATTGTAAATAATGAGATTAAAAAATAATAAATGGAAGATGTTTTTTATTTGCCCTTTTTGTATTCTTTTTTGCTTTCTCAGGTGCAGTTGGGTCATGCTTTTGAACTTTTTTTTTGCACAGGAGTGAAAAGCTTTATTTTTTTTTTTTTTTTTGATGAAAGACATTCTATTGTAAGCATAACTGGAAGTTGAAGCTTTAAAGGAACAACAAATATCTTAAGAGTTGGCAGCAGTAAAGCCATTGTCAAGAGGAGAGAATCTAGTTTGCTGTAATACTTTCTGTAACTGGGTCACCCTGTTCATTCATTGGTTTGTTGCCAGTGTTTTCAGTTGTTTTAAGTTGTTTTAGTCATTTATGTTATGATAATTTGTAGCAGGCAGCAGAGCAGATAATGAGGAAGAAGAAGAAGAGGAGGAAGAAGAAGGCTCAGAATCATGTAGTCCTCTTTCTTATCAGGTGAAGCCTCCCCCAGAAGGATGTTGCACTACTGATGGTAAGAAATGCACTACATGTGCTATCAGAGGCATTTACTTTACTGAAAAGGGTAGAATCGGTGTCATTTCCCTATAATTCATCAGAATGAGTTAACGTATGCAATATAGAAATCCAAGAGATATCAGTGTTCACTACCTGCCTGATAAAGCTGGATTTCTCTTGATTGGTCTTATATTTGACAGGGTCTTTGCACAGTGTCTAAGATAAGCACTTGTGTTGGAATGCCTGGCATGAGGACAGAACAGTTCTCCTAGGCAACGCAGCCTTTAAAAGGTTGAGTTTGCAGGCATGATGTTTGCTAAAATGAATGTGGTAATTCTTGCGGCTTTATCATCTCTTTTTTCTGTTTAAAGTGTACCTTATTCAGTATTGCCATAAAAAATATTCAAAACCCCAGCAAAAGCCAGTGAAATTCACCAGATATAGAGAACCATTACCTCCATTTTTGAATGCCTGACCGAAGTTATGATGATAATGAATAGTCCCATAAATATTTTGGTTGAAAAACATCATTAAGAGAAACTTCACTGTAAATTTTCATATTTATTGTTCTGTTCACTGTACCGGAAGCATCTGTTCATGGCTGACCAAAAGGCAGGGAAGAAAATTATCTCTGAGTATGCCCTTGACCTCAGAGGATACAACTTTGTTTCTCATAAAAAATACAGGAATTACTTTGCTGAAGACAGTTGTGAGTATTAAAGAATATCTTCTCAACTTAAAATGTATTGATTTTTTTTTTCTAGGTTTCTGCCAGGCTGGTAAAGATTTGAGGCTGGTTTCAATTTCCAATGAACATATTGAGGTACCATCAGGATTTTTACTTGTTGGTGCAAAGTCACCAAATTTACCTGATCAACTATTAGTGTGTGCTGTGGATAAAAGGTTCCTGCCAGATGACAATGGGCACAATGCCCTGCTGGGTAAGTGTCTGGAATTGCAGTAAGTGGATTTTTCTGTGGGCTACAATTTATAGCTAATCTTTTCTTGCAGAGTGAGTTCAGCAGATCTTATTTCCGTTCCACGTCTACAGTAATGATCACTGGTGATGCACAACAAGATAACAGCTCAGAGCTGGCTATGTTTGCTTTGGAAACACATAGAATGAGCCAGCTCGTTAGAAGTGCTTCATCACCTTCTATCCATTAGTTCAAGGCTAAAAGTCATTGTCCAATTGGTTGACGTCCCAGTTGCTGGAAGTGGACAGCTGGTAACTGGAGTAGTTGACCTGCTGCCTGTCTATTTTTGCTTTCCAAATACTGACATGAACAGACTGGAGGTCTGTCAGTTGGAATTTTCAGGCTACTATATACATGGAAATGGTTTGATGGTACTTTGAACTACAAAAATTTATGACAGTTTTTATTTATCTCTTGAGATAGGGATGATATTCTCCTCTGTATTTGAACAATAACGTGTTCTGGATCCTAACCAATGCCTTTCTGTTATTATCACAATATAAATAAATACGAATGATTATAAATTTAATTTTTTCCTTATGTGTACTTAGGCAATATAGTGTGTTTGAATAATCTCTTTGTAAGATACTTCCAATTTTTTGCTTTTCATCCATTTAAAAGTCTAACTTCTTACATAAAACTAGATCCTTTTATCTATTTTTATTATAGCTTTTCTGGTGGCCATTAGCTTCATTGAAATCAACCCAGATAAGGAAGATCTGTGATCATGTGACTGAATGAATAAACTGAATATTAATATTATTAGAATGGAATAGTTTTTATATTGGCAAAAGAGGTTCATTATTGAAGGGAGAACTCTTTTTTTCAATCAGTCTCAGGTTCTTATGTATTTTCTTTGTTAGTTACCACATAAATGCTGCATCTTATATCTGTCCCCCAGTCCAAGCTTTAAATAGCAAAAAGTAAGCATTTGTCACAAGTTTTCTTTCGCAAACACTGAGGGTTATGACATGAACTCAGTTTTTAGCTCAGTTTGAGCAGCTCTTCAAGGCATTTGGGATGACAGTGTGGTGTGAAAGTGCGTAATGCAATTCTATGTACAGTTATTTCTTTCCTTATGTGATCTTGCAGAGTTGGATTGGTCACAGTACATTTGACCAGTGATTGTAAAAGAATTAGGAGGGCTGTAAATCACCCATGTGTTGTCATTTTAAAGATAAAGACAGGAATGTTGTACCACTCAAGTCATTCAGCACTAGCACTATTAACAGCTTAAGCTCCTTAGGCTGTTAGTAGAGAGGAAGTAGTGTAATTGTTAATTGCATGCTAAACAAGAACAGAAAAGGGCAACAGGAACATAACTGAGAGGTTGTTGTGCTACTTACATCCTCAGCTTGCTTATTTAATACATTTTAGTTTCCTGGAACCATTTAAATGCTTATTTTTGGCTGTTATACGCTTAAACACCAGTGAATCACAGTCTATTGCAAAGAATTTTAGTAATTCTGTAGGATGACTTTTATGTGTTTTATAACAAGCTTAAATATGAAAGAACTTACTTTCTTTAAGATCCAAGTATTCATCTGGGAAAAGAATAATGTTCCTGGTCCCTAATCTAATGAAAAAACCCACAATATATCTTACTGACATGAGAATAGCATACTATTTGTACAGCAGATGAAACTGTAGATAGAAATTATTGTTTGATTCTGGTTTTCACACACTGATGGAAGTCAAATCAGGGTAAGTAAAATCAGAAGCAGACATGACTAGTCTCATTAGTTACAGACAATTGGTGAGATAAAAGAACCATTCTTGTTATAGATTCTCTATTAGTATAGCACAGTGACCTCTGTCATGTGATAGATTTAAGTTGAAAGCTTTTCATATGAAGAAGGAAAGCTCTATTTACTGTCTTTCTTTTAACGATAAGCTAGAAGGCCTATTTTTGGTCTGAGTTTAGGCTGTTCTCCTTCAAACATATTGGCCTTCTGAAACAACATGGAAAGTGGCCCCTTTAAGCTTTTCTAAGTTTAGAGGGAAATAGAACTGGATAAATTTAGAATTGAAATGAGCTCTCCTCGTAAGTCAGAGTATATGCCATACATTGATAAGGTTTATTGCTAATACAGGTACATCACTTGTAACCCTTCAACACAATTGTTTTTGCTTAATTTAATGCTTTTCTCTTAATGTGCTGTGTTTCTGTAAGGCAGCTGTTACTCAGTACTGTAGATTTCTTAAACCCCCAAATATTTGAGGGGAAAAGACACTAATGAATTGCACAATAGTCTCCTGATTTCTCATGGTCTGGCTGCATATGTTTGTGAAGATGCCTTGTGGAGCCTACAAAAATTCCAGAAGAAAACAGGAAATGTCTCAGTAGTTTCCGGGCCAGCTTTTGACTGACAATCTTGTTCCCATTAGGGTCTGTTGATATGCCTCTGAGGCATGTGCTAATTTATTGATTATGCTAATAAGTTGTCCCACCATCAAGGCATATGTGTTTGTGATTTGCAAGTGCTTTCTATTGGAGGTTGTTTTGTTTTGTTTGGTTGTTTTTTTTTTACAATTGACATATTATTTCCATAGAAAAAAAATCCCATTTTCTGGAAAAGACTGTATTTTTTAGCAAGCAAAACATTCTGTGTCTGAACATGTACTTTTATGATTCTGCTCATCAAGTTAGACCACAAGTTTAATTACTCTACAAAGCAGACTTAGCTCTTTGCCTTTAAGAAGCCGTTTCTCAGGTTTTATGCGACCTGAAGTAATGCTTAGATGGGGGAAGCACTTCTGTGATTGTGTTTGATATTTAGTGTTTCCTAATAAAAGCAGCTAACATGTACCACTCACAAAGGTTTGTCCTCTGATGTTTTTTTTCCCCCAGTTCTCAGTCTCAGGGAGAGTCTCTCATGATAAACAAAGCAGCTATTCACCCATCATTTTCCTTCCCAAAGAACCAAAGAGGTGCCCACATCCCTAGCAAGGAATAAGAAATCCTTTTATTTTTTGGTTGGTCCCTGAGGTCAGAATGACAGAGGGGTTTAGTTTGCTTGCACTGTAAGCTGTGTGTAAGATAAAAACACTGTAATATAAAATACAGTGACTGCTTCTATTAAAATGTGCAATAATCTATCAGGCTCTTGCAGCAGTGAGTTCCCATACAATGGCACTCTCCAGCTTGACCATATTGATTTAATTTATTTTTTAAGGACATTTTAGGACTTCAGTCTTTACATGGAGTGGTACCACGTGGTGGAAAAAATGAGGAGCATTGTCAGTGTTTGTGTGCTTTTTCTTGCAAGACTGAAAAGAAACACTTTTGCTGAAAAGTTGATAATATCATCATTCTTTGTTTAAGCAAGTTGCCAACTTTCCACAAGGATAGTAACATTAATTAAAAGCCTGTTACTTATTTGAAAGAGAAACAGGAAGAAAATATTCAGACAATTTATAAAAGATTAGATTCTGAAATTTTAGATGGATATCCTTCAATCTTGAAGTCCTCTCTTTATTTTGAGCACAAGCTCACTGTTGATCCAAAAGAACTATTTCCCCAGTGAGAAGGTAGGTCAGGTTTCATACCCTTTTAAGTCCAAGGTCCTTATTCTGAACACAAGGTCCCTACTGTGGAAGAGCTTTTTAAATCATGGACAATTGATTATTGTGATGTGAGCAAATTCAAGCAAATGCAGAGGATAAAATATCAGATACAATCAAACACCTTGTGATTAAACAGTCTTCAGAGGGCACAGCCTGAAGTCACTGCTGAACTGAGTTGGATATGAACTGGTGACCTAAAGGTGAAAGGCTTTTAGCCCCTAAACTCCAGGCATTGATTTCTAATTCTCTCATGAAATCAATCCCATGACATAGATATATTGAGTCACGTTATGGCTGCCCCAGCTCCCCTGACCTTTGTCCTCTCTATAATGTATGGAAGAATATTTAATGCAGCTTGTTTATGAAACAAGCTGTTCCCTGTATCAGCTGCTGCCTTGGGCCATGGCATGTGAAACAGAGCGCTCAGTGAAAGGACACTGATGACATGTTTGGGTTCTCTGTGTTACTCAATCTGCTACATGAAGTGCTGAGAGCAAGGTTGGTAAAGCCCTGCAATGGGTAATGGCTGAACAGCATTTTATTGCATTGGAATTATAAGACCATGCTGTGTTCTAGCTGTGATGTCAGGGCTGAGCTGGAGCAATGAAGCAATGGCTATCATCAAAGAGAATGTCAGAGAGAATAAATGGGTTGAAAAATGGTGTTGGCAGGGACTTGCAAGAAAGGACTCTTAGTTGGACTCATAGGAACTGGGAAACTTGAGGTGAAAGGTGATAGTTTGACTTAAAAGAAAAATTAAAAAATACACTTCTAAAAAGTTCTCCATGGACTTTTCAAAGCAGGTGGAAATTTAGGTCTGTTTAATCCTTCCTGGGCCTCACCTGTGTGCTATATGTGGTGTAAAATAGTTTTCCAGTAGACTTCACAGAGTTAAAAATAGGCGATTAGGGCAAAAGGTTATTTCAGGTAGACTTTATTGCTGCATCTAGGCAGATGGTGATTTACCAACAATGCATGATCAGTTACCAATAATAACTGAACTAAACTCCACATGAAAACGTTTTGTGACCACTGCCCAAGTTCTGTTGAACAGATGTTTCCACCTGTGGCTTTGGCAAGTTGCTGGACACTCCCAGCAAAGCAATAAAACCTGCAGGTACCTCTATTTTAGTTTTGGAAACGGTCCCTTCATGCTCACATTTGAAAACATGTAAGGGCTTGTAAGTGGCGATCAGGCAAAAACTGCAGCACAGCTGGTCATACTCAGTGGGCTGCCAAGTGTATGGGAAGTTTTCATTTACAGAAGCAGCATGCTTTTTATGATTTCTTAATCTACATAAAATGCATGCAAAGTACAGCTTTGCCACATCCGTTGTAATTTTGTTTCCTTTTGTTGTTACTTTTATTGCAGCTACTGAAGGCTCTGTGATGTTAGGCAGATGCTTTTGTGCTGACTGATGTAACACAGAGGATTCTGCAGAGTCGTGACTTGTCCTGATTTTATGAGTCATAATGACCTTTATCATCCTGCCAACCAAGATCAGAGATAATAGGCAGCTTTCTATAGCTGTTAGCCACTTGTTCCCATGGATACCTGACCAATTTCCACATGAACTTAGTATTTTTATAAATTCTTCTGAGCCATTTGAAAACTAATGAAAGTGGAGGGTCTGTAAACCAAGCAACAGGTGTTTGCAAAGCATGATATGTCAGAGTTTGTAGTTTACACAGTGAAAAAGGTACTGAGCATTAATTTGAAAACTATATTTTTTGAAATATGTGATTGAAATAATCATAAATAGATCTTAATTTTTTCTACCATATTACTGATCCTTTACTCCAGTTATTTATTTCCAATGTCACTGTCCATTTGTTATATGAAATGTACTTCCTTTAGTTTTGCCATCTTCGAATTCACTGAACACACCCGTTCCAGTTCAGTTCTTGTGATGACACATAAAAATATTCATTAGATATGATTAAAACAAAAGAAAATGTCATGCTTCAGGTCATGTAGGGAACAGAGAAAATTTCCTCGGGGGAGATTATCTTCTAATCACACACTATAGCATTTCTGTAGGTAAGTATTTACAGACAGTTGTATTGGTCTGGAGCAAAATGAAAAATTTTTAGGAAATGCTTTGGAAAATGGATAAAAAGGTAATTTAAGAACCAAAAGGCATATAGTCAGCTGTGCAAGGAATCCCGTTTATTTGCAAAGATAATGGCATCACAACCATGAGCTCCTCTTTGAGGCTCAAAGTGTACATCTCAGAATGAGAGGAAATGGCAGTATCCCTGGAAATGCCCCATCAAACCTGAGTACAGTAAGCTTCTTTACATACTAGGGCTATGTCTCTGTTGTGTCTATAAATTTGCAGATGCTCTGCTTCCCTAATCATAAATAGTTTAAACTGCTGTGAAGTGCTGACATGGTCCAGCCACAATTTGAAAAAGCTACTTGAAATTAATAGCCCAGGAAGGCTTGAGTACTTTTCCCTCTCTGAAAAACCATCTCTAGTAGGTACTTGGTAATTAAATATACTTAAATCTAATTAAATATAATAGATTAAATATACCTAATTTCTTGAGACTTTAATTGTATGTTTAATTTCAGTGAAAGCTGAAACAGAAGTGAAACATGTACTTCCCTGGTGTTGAATAGGACTGGGGTTAAGCACATGATTCAGTACTCTTCAGTCAGAAACTTCTTGGTTTAGTGTTTCACAGGTAGGTAATAAATAAGAATCGGGATCTTTTTCTGGTGGGAGAAAATGAGAAATATGGCTTACTTTACTTGTTCTGTAAACATGGGGCCCTGTTTTTGCAGTCTGGTGGCCAAAGTGCAATACAACAGACTTGATGAAATAGGTTTTTTTGAGGAAAATGTTCGTAAGTTCACTCTTTGAAAATAAATAAAGATTTTTTCTCCAGGAAAAGGTCGTATTTGATGTTGTTAATAATGACACCCCTATCTCATTGGATTATGTGTATTGTTTGTTTTATCAGGCTTCTCTGGCAATTGTGTTGGCTGTGGCAAGAAGGGTTTCTGCTACTTTACAGAATTCTCAAATCACATTAATCTTAAACTGACCACTCAGCCCAAGAAACAGAAACACTTAAAGTATTATCTGGTCAGGAATGCACAGGGAGCTCTGACCAAAGGATCTGTAATCTGCTGGAAAGGGGCAGGTAAGATAATGAAGCTGTCTTCCTCGAGCTCTGGTTTTCATCATCCAGGCTTAGCTATCACAGGGACTGGCATTTGTGTAAAACTTAAGACAGATCAGTTGAAAGAAAGAAAGACTCTTTAAAGCCAGGTGATTACTAGAGTAGCTGTAAAAAGCAATTGATTGACTCAGTATGAGGATGGCATGTCTGAAGATGTCGGTTCCTTCATTCCAAGTGCTTTAGCCTCTAAGTAATTTGTGTGTGAAATTATCAAATCAAATATGCAGAGAAAAGGCAAATGCTGCTGTTCTCAAGTGATAAGAAGTTTCCTTCTTTTTAAGAGTTCAGAAACCGGCCACCTTCATCCAGCACCTGCTCAAGAACGTTGTTCCAGCTGCCGGAAAGTTCGGGCCTCTCAGGAAGCACCTCAAGTGAGCCGGTCCCAGCAGCAAACCCAAGTGCTCCAACTGGGACACAACAATCAGGTACTGCTTAAAAGGAAAACATGCTAAGTTTCCACCTATTCCTGCTCTTCTGTGCATGTATATTTGTGTGGATGTGTGTGAATGGAAAGACAAGCAGTAAGCACACTACCGCATAACATAGAACAAGTTGAATAGGCTTAGAGATATTTCAAGTAAACAAAGCAATCATACTTTGAAGGCTACTTCCTGTCCTTTCCCCCCCCTCCAAGTCATGTATAAAACGCTAGCAGGTAATAAAAGAGGTGATCTGCAGCTTGCTCATAGCTGAGGCAAACCAAATTTTTTTAAAAGCCATTATTTTTAAAGTTGATGAGAATAGGTTTCATATTCCTCCAGCTGTAGTTTGTCTGGTCACAGATGACAAATGTTACAGGAACCTGAATCATTACAGCTTTTTCTTCTTTCTTCAGTATATTTTGTTATGACCAGAATCTTCTTTACTGCAGGCATTCTATGGGCATCAGTTTAAAAGCTTTTGAGTTTTTCTTCTGCTGAGAAAAGTAGCTTTAATTTTAAAAAGCAAACTAATTATCAGTATCTGTAACTCCTTTTGTATTAAAGATTCTTTCTGACACGTTTACTTTTCCATTAGCTTGACATAAATGAAAGGTGATGGATGATAGAGGCTAGAGTGATCTCTCTGAGCTTCTTCAGAATGAAAACAGCTCTTTAGTGTCTTGTGACTATTACAGGGATTCACACAGGAGAGATACAAACCTGTTAAACTAGACAATAGACCTGGAATACTGGTACTCCTCCGGAACAAATCATTAATCTCTTTTTAATAGGAGATCAGCATTTGGGGGTGGAGGGCTAGGGGGGTGGTGCTCAGAGGTTACATACATAAAAAAGCTACAGAATTACAAGCCTATCATGCCTGAGAAAACCTCTCTTTTTCTAAGAGCACAGTTAAAAAGAAGCTTGGAAAGAAGATGTCAAATTGGAATAGAGGCTTGGGATCTTCTTGGTAACATTTAAACAACTTCTCTCACTCTTATAGCTGGTTCTTGAGTAAACTTCATGTAAAAGCTAAAGTCCACCTGCAGAGAAGCTAAAGATTCTGACATATGTATTTAATTGTCAAATCTGATCTTACCAGGCACTTGACTGGGAGTAGAAAGCAATAATCTGGTATGAGAACAGAAGTGGGTTTGCTTCATTCACCATTGCATTCACTCTCAGCAGATCCCCATAGCTCTATTAAAGTAAATGATCGAGTGATCAGTTTATTGCATCAGCTGGGGGCCTTGACCTAGAAATGTTTACTGTAAACCCTTTATTTTTTTCTGCCCAGCTGCAGCCACGGATCATGTCCCTTCAACAGCAGCATTAAGCTCAGCAGTTTATAACGGCAAGGAATCGCCTAAACAGCAGTTGGTGAAAAATAACACGTCTGTTCTGACAAGACCTTCAGTGTTAGGTATCTATGCGTGTGTTACTTGATAACTTTAAACTCTATATTCTGTGGGTATAATAGAAGCATTGAACAAATTATATCATGATCACAGTTTTCTGTATGAACAGAATTCATCCATCCAAGTCCTTTCTGACCGTAACACCTTTTTCTAAGTTAATTTGCAGACAATAAAAATATTAAATGCTTTCAGCCCTGGCTTTGTTACAGTTCAGATTACTGATTGGAAGTTTTTTATTATATCGACAGTTTGTTCCTTTCATAGAACTACAGACTAGATACTGAATCCAGATTCTTAAAAAATGTGTTACTTTGCATCAATAACACCAACAGGTTTTGTGAAGGGAATTAAGAAAGATTTATAAGTAATCACTCATAGGATAATTCCTATGTTGCAGTTCACCTTGGGATGGAGCACTAGACTGGCAACTGCTTCCAAATTAAGAAACCTGTCCTTGCTTCACTATTATTACCATGTTTTGTATTATTTTCTATCACAAACTGTATTCTGTGCCACTGACTTGTTTAACCAACAGAGTTAGTCTTCGCTATAGCTAGAAACATGCTATAGCTCTATTTTACAATAAATCTTCCCAAGTTTCCCTGCTGGTATCACAGCCAAATTCTTCTCTGCACATTCAGGTTCTTGATCTCTTTTTTCTATGCAGCAACATATTATTGCCAATTCATTTCAGATTGATTACTTCCACATATAACTTATTCACAGGAAAGAATATGTCATTTTCTAATAAAATAAATTCTTTGTATTGCTCTATCTTGTGACTCTTGTCTCAACCTTATGCCAGGAAACGAAAGAATGAATGGCACAAATGGCTAAATACTGCCCTCACATGGTAAACGTTGAAGGAACGAAGTAATTGAAAACCTGTATGTAAGGTTCTCCAGCCAGTGAACAATTTTATTCTATATATGAAAACTTCCGGTTTCTTTTCAGTTTTAATGTCTTTTGCAAAATTAACCCCTCCTTTTTATATAAGATTCTTACTCTGTCTTACATTTTATGTGGGACTAGCCATTCTCCCAGGAGATACAGACAGACAGTGTGAAGTAGTGTTACCATTTCTGCATAGCCACGTCCAGAAACAGAAATAGCTCAATCCTGCAAGATAGTGAGCAGAGATACCCTCTCTATTGACTCACAATAATTAGAAATGCTTGCTGTTAGTTGAAACATCATTCTAGGAATTTGCAGGGGTGCACAAGAAGACTTGAGAAATTAATGAAAGTTAATTCAAGATATTAATCATCAGGAACTCCTAGAAAAGCTGTGAGAAACTTAGGGTTTTACAGACAAACGTGTTGAATCTACATGTGGTGAGAAGGAAAGTACAGAAGTATATGCTAGGAGTTATATGGAATAACATAAAGCTGAAGATGGTTAGCAGCAAGAAGTGACAAAAGTCCTGTAAGGGGAAAAACTGTTGAAAAGAACTCAGGTCTGTGTTAATATTACCCTGAACCCCTGGAGAATTTTATTTTGCAGTAACTTAGATGAAACACTGTGTCATGTATTCAGAAATGAAAGAAGCAAAATGCCCAGAGTGTTGACTTCGAAATATGAACACTTAGAAGCATTCTTAGTACATGTCTCATTCTTACTACATCGTTCTTAGTATAGGGAAAACATTGGTATAAAATAAATGAAGTCTACCTAGATAATTAAGAGTTCTCTGCACCAGAAAGTTCCAAGAAATTGAAACAAGACATAACACAGTAAATTAAAACCCGTATAAAATTATATTCATGGAGTTGAACCTGTCTACCACAGTATGTAATGCACAAGACATATTGAATTATCATGCACAGACCCTCATACATTAATTCTAATGCTTTTATGAAATATTACTGTTATTCAGGCACTTTAACAAATACAGGGCCTCCAAAAAAGCGCCATAAAGGTTGGTCACCAGAATCTCCGTCGTCTACTGAAACTTGGAACTTGCAGCTCAACCCACAGGCTCCAAACAGAATTAAAAATGGTAAGCTATGCCTAAGGTAATGATAATGTTTGCTTCATTATTCAGAAAATAATGGGGGAAAAGAGGCAATATTTTAAGGATGCATGCAGATTCGTATTAGAGTTCTGGAAGGTGTTTGATACCTACATGCTCACATTTAGATGCTTCATTTCCATTGATTTCTCATTGAGCCTCTGAGTTTAAGTCTCACCAAGTTTCAGACATCAAGTCATTATTAATAAATCCTTGCACGTGCCTGTGTCCATCTTTAGATACCAAAACACCTTTGGGATATTAAAAGCAGTGTCATAGCTCAGGTCAAGGTACCATCCATTGTTTCAGTTACTTGTCACAGTTTTCTTGGCACTTGGATTTTGTAGTCTAGACACAGACTGGACTGACATGCAGTGAAATAAACCTCTTTCCACAGTTTTTTTCTTTTAATGTGTTTTTTTTTAATTAAAATTACTGTAAAGAACTTACAATTGAGCAAATGTTGAATCTTAACTTTTTCTGTTTAGAAGTAGTGAAGCAAAACATATAGAACACAAATCATAACTATTTGTGCACTGATATCACATAAGTCTCTGTATTCTTGTATGCATATCTGATTGTAAACATTTCACAATCTTTAGATGCATGTGTAATATTCAAAGTTGCAACAATATAATTGGTCCTCCCCAAAAGTTAGCACATTAGTATGGGTTGTAGTAACAGCTCATGAAATGTGTGTAACCATAAAAAGTATTTAATACTGATACCAAATGTGGTTATGAGATGATGTTGAATAACTTTTCTTTGAGGAAATCATTATTAGACCTGACTCCAGTAACAATGCATCTAAAATCTTAGATGGAGGAAGCCTATCTTCTTTACCACAGCCTGCTTTGGTGGGGCCAGCCTCATCTCCAGTGGTGGGCTCAGGAGAACCAGTCTCAGTTCCTGACAACTTGCTGAAAATCTGTAAAGCAAAGCCAGTTATTTTAAAAGGTAAAGCCCTCACCCTCCAAGGCCTTATAACTTTTTTTTTTTTTTAAGAGATACAAAGATATGTCTTACTGCTAAACACTGCTAAACTGTCCATTTTAAAAGGTTTACTGTTAAATGCATAGGTTTACTATTAAACCTATTAAATGCATAGGTTTACTATTAAATGCAAAGGTTTACTGTTTAATGCGTACATGGGAGATTATGAAATTATCTCTCATTTTGAACATCTCTCATTTTGTAGGTCATGGAAACTTCCCATATCTTTGTGGGAACATTAACGATGTGATAGTGAGTCCTTTATTGTACACCTGCTACAGAAATTCACAGTCTTTATCTAAAGCATATGAACAATATGGTGCCTCCACTATACAGCCTATTTCAGAGGAAATGCAGCTCTTACTGACTGTCTACTACCTTGTTCAACTAGGTAAGATTATTTTACATCCACATAGACTGCAATGAATTTATTACATGCTGACAAATGAGAAAGGGAATATTAGGGCAGAGGAATATTAAATATCAATCTTAAGTGATATTTAATGTGATACAAAACATTTTCATTTGTGGAAATGAAGCAGAACTGAATAATCAGATCTTGAAGACCAGACAGATTGAAATATACAACATTCATCTTCTCCTATAATCTGGGACAATAGCAACTAAAGACAAAAAAAGGAAAAGATCTGTAATTCCCTGCTTTTATACAGAGTCTGTGGTTTAGAAGTAGTATTATGCTGAGACAGGCAGTACCCAACCTCTTCAATATTTCTAATGACTGATACTAAGGTTCCAATTACAGCAGCTTTACTTGAGTACCACAAAGCCATTTCAGAATGAAAAATTTGGGTCACATCTGCTGAAGGCAATATTCATGCATGCATAAATCTGAAACAATGGTAATCTCTAAAAAAGGGCATATTTTGAAAAAGTTTTGAAAAAAAGTTTGTAACGCAACGGTTAGAGAAATGGCATTGTTTCATGCTACTTTTCTCTTAATATATTTTTTAGCCTCGGACCAGGTTCCTTTGATTGAGGATTTGGAGCAAATATTCATGCGTTCATGGCGGGAATCACACCTCTCTGAAATCCGTCAGTACCAACAGGCTGCTCCACAGGCCTTCCCTCAAGTGCCCAGCCAAATCACACCAGTGACTTCAGCCCAGCTTCCCTGGCTGGCAGGCCTCGCTGCTAGCTCCTGTAACAATAGCGTCCATATCATTGAGTGCAGCTACTCTCTGGCTGAAGGTCTTTCAGAAATGTTTAAGCTACTCATTGAAGGAAAATTAATAAAGACAAACTATGTGGTGATCATATGTGCCAGTAGAAATCGAGCCATTGATTCCTGCATTGTGATAACAGGTAAGATCCCAAGGGTGTATCTCTAGGCAAAACAGAGTAATCCAGTGCTATGAGGAGTTTTGTTGGAGTTCCAGTAAGCTACTTCAAAAAGCAGAGCTTTGATCAACAAACAATAGGATGTGATGAAGCCAAGTTGATGCTGCACAGTTGGGTTTCTCCCCATCAAATTGCATTCTGCCTGTGTTGCCTGTGTCCTCACCAAGTCATCCCAGCCAATGCTACTACAAAAATAATAGCCAGTTACAGAGCAGGTAGTGCATAAAGCTCTCTTGCTGTGGGTGGCTGGGATACTACTGCAAGCAGAGGACCAAACATTTTCTTAGCTTCTAAAAGATGGTCTGTCAAGGTCATTCTCTTTGACAACCTGTTGAGGGTTATACTTATAATAACATATATTATTTGCATAGCCATTCAAAGATTCATTATCAGTGAAAGATAACTGACAATTCCTTCGAATATTTATATGGTCTTTTTATATACTGTATCAGCAAATATTTCCTACGCTGGGAAAGAAACACAAAGGTTATAAAACATGAATCTTATCTTGCTGGTGTCTGGTGCATACATGTGTAGCAAAGAGAAGAGGCTCATCTCTGCCATTTTTGTGTGTGGTATTCGTTTAGCTGGGTAGCACTTTTATTATCACTTAGAACATTTTAAACTTTATTTTGAATTGCTTTAAAAATTACTTTTTTTGTCTTTTAGGAAAGTATCAGGCAAGAGTTCTGTCTGAGAGCATGCTCACTCCTTCAGACTACCAAAAAGAAGTTAACTATCAGCTGGTCACAGGGAAAGCGGAAACTCTGGGGTCCTTCTTTAGCACACTCTGCCCAGGTACCTAGCAGGTTATAAAGAAGCATGTTTTCAAATCCCTGACACTTTAAAGTCAGAGAAATTAGCTGTGCTCATTACCTTTCTGGAAGCAATACATCAGTAGAAATATATATAGAAAATTCAGAACCAAGATGTGAAAGTCCATTTGAATTGAAATTCCTCCTAAAAAGTAAGTTTCTAGAATCCCTGTTTCATAAAAATATGCCATCAAATGTCTGAGCTTATTGTTCTTAACTATGCAAATCCATCCATATACTGTGCAAGACCATACCCGTATGAATGTGTAAATCCTTTTTTGACCTAAGAGCAGAATTTATTTAGATCATGATAGAACAGAGCTATTTTATCAAAAGTAGGATTTGCCCTTTCAGCTTATCATACTGTGCACTTGATCATGATGCATGAAAAAGAGAGGACAATCGCAGAGAGCGGGGTTACTGGATCATTTTATGACTGAATGTACTGAGGATTACTACGGGCAGGATTATCAGGGGATATATCCAGCCACATAGAAAGTTAAACCATATCACACAATGAAAGCAAATGCAGCATATCTGTCAGTGTCAACGGGCTGTCACAGTCTCCATCCACAGTGCCATCCATGTCACATCAGTAAATCTGTACTCACGAACACCCTGCTGGATGCGTCATATTTTGAGTGGTCACTTTGGAGAAGCTTGTTTTCCTTGAACCATCATGCAATTATGTTAGTGTTTCTGTTCTTAGTATCTTCAAAGTGCGGTTCTTGAAATCACTTTTGCTATTGCTGCTGTTTGAGCCAAACAAGTAAATGAGCATCCTGAAAATAGTTGCCATCTATATTCACTGGATTGCACTTCACAGGGCAGACCCTGCCTTTCTGAGCTCAGTGCAGACATGTTCAAACATCTTTTCAACTGCTGAGAAAATATTAAATTCTTAGGACAAACATACTGCATTCTCTGTATAGCTTTCGTCTGCAAGCAAGGCCCCTACTGAATAGTATAGGAAGTATTTGCAGATATAAACAGTTCAGTAAGACATACCTTGCCTGCTTCAGCATTGTATAGAGCTACAAAACTAATATTTCTCTTTTAGCTTTATAGCAAATAATTTTTCTTTCTGTCTTTCAAAAATATCAAAGGTTTAAAAACATTTATCATTCAGATTTACTGTTTTTTTTCTCAGCCAATGTAAATGCATGTTGGATGGGGCTTTGAGCAACCTGATCTAGTGGAAAGTGTCCTTGCCCATGGCAGGGGGGTTGGAACTAGTGACCTTTAAAGTCCCTTCCAACCCAAACCATTCTGTGATTCTGTGATTTTCCAAAGCTTCTTGTAATCCCTACTAGTGATCAGTACAGCCAGTTTCATGTCTGTTGTTGCAGATATACATCAGGACCTTGAGGCTAGATTTCTATCATCCTTAAATGCCCTAGCCAGTGGTCTGCAGAGCTTTTTTGTCATTCCATGACTTGATTTGAATTTTACTAGTAGTATGTTGTAAAAACAGATGCAACAGAAAATAATGAGAGGGTTCCTGTGTAAAACAGCCAATAAGCCAAGGATAACCAGCTAGTATATATACAGTATATATAAAGCTCTTTAAGATGTTTAAAAAAAAAAAAATCAGTATGAAATGCAACTCTTATTAACATGGATGTTTATTTCACTGTTGCTTCAATTTGATAGAGGGTGACATTGATCTTTTGCTGGAGAAATTTTATCAGGAAAATCAAGGGCATATCTCTTCATCACTTTCTGCTTCAGTGAATAAATCAACAGCACCGAATGGAACTGGAGCAGCTGTGTGTACAAGTAAGTAAGGAGCATTTTCTACAGAGGTCATGGAGTTGGGCGCTTGAGACCAGGTCCCTGGGTGTGCAGTTAGATCCATCTGGGCAGAGTCTTAGGGTCTTGAAAGTAAAGGTCATGCGGCAAACACCAACTCAGGTCTCAGATGGATGCTCTGCTTCCTTCCACTGGGTGTTGTAGCCTTTGAAGCTCTATTACTTCTGTGGTAGCAGAATGCTATTGTACAATTTCACTTTCATCTAAGAAACTTATAGGACCAAAATTCCCAAACGTAGAAAGATTTATATGCATATTCCACACAGATTTTCATAAATTGGAATTCCTGTTCATAAGCAAAGTACCTTAAAGAGTAGATCAGTCATTCTTTGCCAAACTCTAACGTTTTGTGTTAGGTTAGACTTTGGACATATATCTAAACAGAGTTTTGCCTTTTTCCAGGTTATGAGATTGAACGTCATGAGATTCGTCCATTCCAGCTAGCGGTGGCTCAGAAATTGCTGTCTCATATTTGCTCAATTGCTGACTCCAGCACTCAAAATCTTGATTTGGGTTCCTTTGAGAAAATTGATTTCTTGATCTGTGTTCCACCCTCCGAAGTGACCTATCAGCAGACTTTGTTTCATCTCTGGCACTCAGGTGCTCGTTGTTAGCATTTTTTTTATATTTATAGGACATTGGTAAATGCATTTTTATCTGGAAATACTGACATTTATTCCATTTCTGTAGGTATTTTGTTAGAACTTGGACTAGAAAAGGAACATCTTACAAAGCAGAGGGTGGAACAGTATGTTATGAAACTAGATGCAGAGGCCCAGATCAAATTCAAAGTCTTTTTACATAAATCTATGCAGAATCCACATACTCTGTTTGTCCTAATCCATGATCATGCACACTGGGACCTAATGAGGTAAGAAAATTGTAACTTGTTTTTAGAGAAATTAGTATTATTTGCATTAGCTCTCAAGATCAGCTTTTTGATGTATCCCTTCCTTCATCTTTGCATCTTCCTGCTAACTCTATCTTCCCACGCACTGAATAAACATGTTTTCAAGGTCCTTCATAACTTATTTTTGTCCTGATTATCTTATTATGCCTCAGTGGAACACATCAGCTTTTCTTGCTCACTATTCTTACCTTCTGTCAGCCACAGCTATTGTTTTTTTTTGGCTGGTTGTAATTTGTTCAAAGGAAAGCTTTCTCTGAAAGTACACAGAGCTCATTATCCTCTGTCAGTGTCCTCTGGGCTGTAAAACATGCAAAACCCCTTCACAGTGATCAGACAACTAGTAAGCCAACAGTACTTCTTTTCCTGTACAATGTTTTTTCTATCCAGGACTTTCTATCTGGGACTGTTCAGCCTGGAGAAGAGAAGGCTGCAAGGAGACCTCATAGCAGCCTTCCAGTATCTGAAGGGGGCATATAGGGATGCTGGGGATGAACTCTTCATTAGGGACATTAGTGGTAGGACAAGGGGTAATGGGTTAAAACTTAAACAGGGGAAGTTTAGATTGAATGTAAGGAGGAAATTCTTTCCTGTTAGGGTGGTGAGGCACTGGAATAGGTTGTCCAGGGAGGCTGTGAATGCTCCATCCCTGGCAGTGTTTAAGGCCAGGTTGGACGAGGCCTTGGGTGATATGGTTTAGAGCGAGGTGTCCCTACCCATGGCAGGGGGGTTGGAACTTGATGATCTTAAGGTCCTTTCCAACCCTAACTATTCTATGATTCTGTGATTCTATGACTACTGATTTTGTAAGAATTGCAAGCTTCTGTGGATACATACTAATGTCAGACATCTCACGGGAGCAGGGAGGTTTCTGTCCAATGTCTACTAAATTCTCCATCAGCTCACTTGCATAAGTAATTTCTTCCCTAACAGAACAATGCTTTCTTGGCTTCTCAACAAACTGCCTGCTGAGAAGTTGGGCTGCTTTTCCTTTCTTGCTCCTGTGGCATTATGGAGCTTGGAGAAGATACTGAACTCCAGAAATACCAGGATATTCCAACTTTGGGAGCACAGTAGTGTTTCTGAAGCCCAGAATTATGGAATCTTGCTTGTGAATGAAATGACAAGGTCTTTCAACACTGATTGAGATTTATGATTTTCACCAGAGTTATGGTTTTTCATGTGAGGGTTTCTTATTCAACTCCTCTATATCTTAGGAACTTACATGGCCTATTACAGCTGTCACAGCCTTAAGGGCTATGACATGTATTCATATAAGACCCTTGAGTGATAGGGAAGTACCTGTATTGCTGCTTAACTCTGGTATTTTTTCCTCTTTATCTATCTAATAAAGGTATGTGACAAATATTTAAGTAACTATTCTGCACAGCAGGATTCATGCCATCTAACTGAATTCAGTTGAATGAGATGCCTAAAAGTGGAGCGTAATTGCCTGGGATTGCCCACATAGTCACAACAGAGACATTGGCATGAATTCACTAAGAGTTCTATGATACTGGCATTTACCCTAGCAATAACTATTACTCCCTTTCAACATAGCTCTATTACAGATAGCGTCCCTTGTTTTTCTGTCATACTGACTGTCTGTCATTTTCTGTCTTGATTTTTGTAGCTAAGAATTATATTTTCTTAAGGGCAGCACTAACAATCTAGCTGAAGTTACTACAGGACTATGTGTCTATCAGTAACCACCCAAACATCAGCTTCCTTTCACTGTTTGTCTCATATTCTGATAGCTATAAGGGACTGGTAATTTTCTAGCTGGGGACATTATCAGATTTACAGAAATTTTCAGCTGCAGTGAAATAATTTGCCTTTCATTTCTCATCTCTCTATGCAACTAAAGCAGGCAAAGAAGAGAGCCCTAACTTCCTTGTACTTCAATTGTAACTTCAATTTCACATCCAGGTTAAAGCTATTCCACTGACACAAGTGTTCTTTTGTGCTGATCACTTTGGAGAGTTTCGTGTTTCTTTTTTGCAGTGCTATGCATAGCATTTATCCTCAAGCAGAAGTGTCTACAGGACTTGTTGATAGACTGTTGAACTGCAGGGAGGTGAAAGAGGCACCAAATATTGTGACCCTCCATGTGACTTCCTTCCCCTATGCACTGCAGACACAGCATACTCATATCAGCCCTTACAATGAGATCCACTGGCCTTCTTCCTACAGCAATGTAAGATGGATGCTTTAAGGTGCTTTGAGCTCTTCATAGGCTATTTTGCATTTACATACTTGACAAAACTGTGGAGGCCCCATGATTTTTGTAAACAAGAATGAAGCTTGCATGGCATCTTTTTCTTGTTCAGTCTTTGTCAAGTTCTTTTCCCGTTTGCCTATCCTGTCATTTTTTGCTTTTTTTTTTATTCTTTTAATATTTTCTGTAAGCTACAGTAGCTCTGCTAAAAATCTTTGAGCTACATAAATGGAAACCATCTGAAAATCTTTCGCTAGTGCATTACTGCATAAATATATGTACATACATGGAATTTCTACATGTGTGTGCATATTTATTCCATACATAGCTGTTCTGTGTGTATATATGCAGGGAGAGAGAAAGAGAGAAAGGAACAAGGAAAAATTGGGCCAAACATCTGTTCTCTCAAAAAACCTAATTTTATTTCTTTCTCTCCTTCTTTTCATATGTCTGAGTAGATGTATGCTTATTAAAGAATGTGATTGCAAAAACACCAGATACAAACAATTAATTGTAAATTGATAATTGTTAGACTTTACCTTTATATTTTTATTACTTCATTTGCTTTAGGGTGTAGACTTATACCATGAAAACAAGAAATACTTTGGACTGTCAGAATTCATTGAGTCCACCCTCTCTGGACATAGTATTCCACTGCTTCGATATGACAGCTCTTTTGAAGCAATGGTCATGGCTGTGGGAAAGAGGTAGGGTGCCCTCATTTATTTGTTGGTTTGGTTTGTTTTTTTTTCTCAGTGTCCCACAAATCAGCAGTGTATGGAAGGGAATTTCACCTGTTCTTATTTTCTTCTTCCACCTTTTTTATGTATTTGGCCTGTAATCTAATCAGTCTAGGCTGCCTCTTGCTGTGAACATGCAGACTGTGTAGAGTGTGTTCTTGCTGTGGCCAGTAGCTGCTTCTATGTTATAATAATTTAACATGGCATCATCATGTAATTTCAAATGGTTTACTATGTTGTCCGATGTTATTACTTGCTGACCCTGGCTGATTTTGATATATAGAATTTGTATATACTGCACTTGGACCACAAGCAGAAGTAGACGTATCACTGAGGTTTGTACACTTGAATCAGTGACAAAATCGTCAGAGCTTGAAAATATATCACCAGTTTTCCTTGGTCCCTGTGGAGCAAGCCTAGAATAGCTACATAAGAGTAGTGACACATTATGTGTGTGCCTGCAGCTATGGATGAGCCCTTTGGGATCTGTAAGAAGAATGAGACAGGACAGGAAGAATCTTGTGAATTTGAACTGCTAGCTGGGAGACTGAGTGCATCTACACTTAACTGATGGAGCTTGTTACAGGGTGCTTTGGAGCTCTGATCACACATCAGGCACTTCTCTGAGCAAGACATAGTTCCTCTTTTTACTGTGCGTGTAGGTTTCATTTCTGTGAAACCCACAGGAAGCTGTTATATATACACATCTCTCCCTTCCATAAATTGAGGATCGAGAGAGGGTGTATCTGGGCTTGGGAACTTGGAGTGCTTGTTAGATGCTGCCTACGTATTGGTCCTCTCGGAAACAAGAATAAGTTGATTCAGGGCTTCAGTAAGAAAACAAGTGAAACACTCCATCCCTCCTCACACTTCTTAAGAATAATGCACAATGGAGAATATTATTTTCGTTGATAAGAGAATATAATTTTGATGGATGTTATTACTGAGTGCCTTAGCAAATTTTCTGTGATTAATTTTGTAACGGGAGTAAAGCCTTGGTATATTAAAGTGATGTAACTTTACTGGACTCCTTGCTTAGTACATCTTTACTAAGAAATGGAGAGACAGTATCAATCCTGATTGAGAAACGGTGCCTTGTAAAGAATATCCAGCTGTAGTTTGGTGAGATTCTGTTTTGTAGTAGATATGAAGGATTCTTTACAGGAGAAAATCCTGAGTTTGTTATATATTGTAAAAATGCCTTTCTCACTTTAGCCTTTAATACTTCCCTATTTAATTTGCTATTTATTTCAGGTTCCCCAGATTACACAGTGCAGTGATAAGGACTTTTGTCCTCATACAACATTACTCTGCAGCTATGATGGCAGTGTGTGGTCTTTCTCAAATGAAGAATTACACCTCAGTTGAAACTCTGGAAATCACCCAAAACCTCATAAACTCTTCAAGACAATGTCCCAGCGGCCATGGCCTCATGGTAGTATTGAGAATTCCATGTACTCCACTGGCTGCAGTGGCATATGAGCGTCTGCATAATGTAAGGGAAAGACTAGCCCTTGAAGATAACTTCGAAATAATCTTAGGAAGTCCTAATTCTGGAATCACAATAGGGAAGCATTTTGTGGAGCAACTAAAGGTAATGTGCAGAAGGACATATGCTGGAAAACTTCATTGTGTGGGTAGGTAGGGAGATTTACTGATGAGAATGATGACCATAAGCTGAAGTGTGGATCTTACTAGTAGAGATGAAAACTACCATAAGGAGCATAACTTTTATCTTTTAGGCCTACCCTCTGTGACACCTCTACTGTCCTACCCCTGGGTAATGCTCAGTTGAATATTAACTTCTATGGCTAGAACATGACTTCCACCAGCAACCCTCCCAAACAGAACCAGTTCAACAAAAAGTTGAACTGCTCTTATCTACAGAAACCATAAGCAATAAGGAAAAAGCCAAATAAAAGCCAAATAAAAATGCCGCACTTTTAGCAGAATTTTCTTACAAAATCATCAGTGCAAAAAGATTTTTATCAGTGACCAGATGAGAGATATATTATTTTTATCACCAGCAGGTGGCATGAAGGCACCAAATCAGCAATACTAGTCATGGGTTCAGGGCAGCCGGTAATTCGCAGCTCAGTATTTTTTGCTTTCTGGACCATGTCTGGGTTTATGGATTAATTTATATCCTTTCAGTCCAGAGTCATGGGTCAGCTGTTTAACAAAAGCTGCTGATACTCCCTTGCTTTTCATAAAACTACCATCATCTGATCACCAAAGCAAAAATGTATTTACATTATAGGATGGTGAAATATATATTATGGCCTACTCTGTAAAGTGCCTGATTCAATACATGTCAGATGAAGTCATTTGAAATCCAGGGTCAAATACTGATCTCATTCTGCTATAAATGAAACATAACTTATTCTAAAAAATCAGTATTAGTTCTGAATCACATCCTGGTTATCTTCTCTGACATGCATAACTATACAGATGTCAGAGGCTGAGTGTCGTACTATTGGTCCTATTGTGTACTCCTTAACCGTAGATCAGTCTTACAGAAAAAAAAAAAGACTGGTGTGAGTAAAGCAGTACAGGCAGATGCTAAACAATCAAACAATAGATTTAGTTATCAAACTTCTCATGAAGTTATCAGGAAAACTGATAGCTTTGGGAGAGAGCAGGAAACTTCAGAAGGTAGCAAGTGAGGACAGTGGTATGTGTTGAACATACGTTGAACACTTCCAGATTTCCCCTATTCCTTGAAGGTGGAAAAAGTTTTGTTCCTAGCTGCTTTTCTTCCTTGGAAGAATCAGACATCCATACATTATCTGCCACAAGAAGCAACCCTCTGTACTATTCTTTTCCTCAAAGCTCCTACTCAGCTTTACTGTCCACTGTACCATATCCACTCTTCTACCTACCTGTGCCCTGGCCTCAGTGCTATGCAGCTGTGAAGCTGGGAGGCTTTTCATGCTGGATCATAATGTCCAAATCTCCTCAGATTTACAGCAGGTAGGTTGCTACCTATAATCATCTAGGACTTCTGCAATCTACCTATGCTGAAATTGTCTTCGCTCTGTTGCACCCCTTGGTGGAATGTCCATCCACTGTACAAACTGGTTCATATAATGGATGCCAAGAGAATATATTTCTGGGGTTTTATTTGTGCCATATAAATATGTCCAACAGTGTTTCTTACCTAATACAGGTCTGGCAGAAAATTGAAGATGTAGATTGGAGGCCACAGACCTATTTGGAATTGGAAGGTTTGCCTTGTATATTGATATTTAGTGGTATGGATCCACAAGGGGAGTCTTTGCCAAGGTGAGAAGATTCAGTATTTTCTCAGCAGCAGTGTTTTATCCATTGCTTACCAAATGGCTGAAGATTAACTGTGTAACTACTCATGGGAGAGAAAAACAGAGTTCAGCATCAAGATGTTTCTTTTCCATTTTTTTAATCAGGTTTTATATCATAAATACAAACCCCATAATAGTAATAATAACCTCCTGCTTATAGCGAGATCTAAAGAATTCAGAAAATACTATGAGCACCCTGGTATAGAGGAGAGAATAAGGGTATATATAAAAAAAAGTATAACTACCGTAGGTATCTTAAGGTAGCTAAAGATCTGAATGATGTTGGCATATATGCTACAGGACGTATGGAGAGATCAGTGTCTGCTGGAATGGCACCTGGAAGCCAGACAGGGTGCCCTGGGACACTAAATGCTTTTGTGTGTTCAGTTAAATCCCATTCTGTGTTCAGTTGAATCCCATTCTGTGTGTTAGGCTTATAATCCAAATTATTCCATTTTTTCTTATGCAGATGCTAATATTCAGTGCACTAGATTAAGGTGCATAACTGGATTAAGAAAAAGAAGAATGTATACACCACACATAAGATACACTGTGTCCTAGCTCATCCGTAGTTTAAATTCCCCTTTGGCCGTGTTTGTAAAAAAAAGTAAGGGAATAGTTTACAGTGAGTTTTCATATGAGCCCTTCTTGTTTCTCTCCAGATCACTGAGATATTGTGACCTACGTTTAATAAATTCATCTTCTTTGGTAAGGACAACCTTGGAGCAAGAACTTGGTTTGGCAGCGTACTTTGTAAGCTCAGAAGTTCACACAGAGAAAGCAGTTGTGAATGATGTGTTAGAAAGTGACCCAGAGAAACTAAGCAGCACTGATAATGAAGATGAAGAAGTAGCGACAGAAGGTATTGTTAATAAAAGAAGATGTAAAATGGTTGAGTTATATTAGAAGAAGCAGGATTGTGTGGGTACTTATTTGGTGAGAGTTTCTGAAGTTAGCCTTTGTGAGTGAGCTCTGCTCCTCAGTTTTGCTTCGCCTCGTTGAACCTGTGTTTTCTCACCCTTTCTGCCCAGGGACTGCTGCTGCTGCACCGTTTTAATCTCTTGCAGTCCTTCTGCTGCGTCTGTTCTCTCTCCCTGTTTTTTTGCTCCCTTCTTTCCCCTCCCTCCCTTCTTCCCTCCCTGCTTTGCCCTGTATGTTCTAGCAGCTGCAAAGTGGAGCTGTAGTGGGTACATCCAGTAATGCTCATGTTCGGAGTGCTGGATTCCCCTTCCTGCAGCAGGGAAGCATGTGCTTTTCCATCTGAGAAGTGGTGACCACATCCCCTCCCTCACAGCATGACAGCTCTGCCTAAACGGTCCCTGACTGGTGAATCTGAACCTATGCTTACATGCAGACAACGATGAAGATTCCTCCCAAGGAAAATACATAGTACAGCTGAGTAGTCTCTAGTCTGTAAGATAGCATGGCTAGAAAATACATTTGAACACAGTAACTCTGAGTACTCCTTGAAAATATCCATGAATTCAAACTGACATTGTAGATTTGGTGAGTTTATTACTTCTTAAGAGAGCAATTAAGAATATATAGATGTGTAAACAAACAACAACAATTTACCCAGGAACTGCTGGGGGGGAGGGGATTGAGTGATAGTTGATGGGAGTTATCAGTTATCATTAAGTTCTTTACATTTTCCTTTACCGTCTATTGTGCATTGTAACTGTGGAAAACATGGGATTTTTATCCCTGTAGGTTGTTTAAATCTCAAACTGCTGGTCTTCATTTCTTTTTTGTATAATATGAGGAAGAAGAGAGCTGGTCACTGTTCACCTATTCTTACTCAGTGAAAATAAGGATAGCAGAATAAGCAGAACAAAAATACTCACTTTAATCAAATATGTGCTTTCCATAAAGGAATGAAATAACCGAGGTCATACTCAGACTGTCTACAATAGACATCTACTTTACATGTGATGCAGACTTCTGTCCATTTAGTTGATGTACGCCAACTAAACATAGTAGACTATATGTGATCCAATTCAAAATTGTAAAGCTGATTTCCTAGTCCATGAAGTACAGTACACTCCTCTGGAGTCCGATTCAGAACAGCTGAGATAAGCTTACAATCTAAGCTTTCTGCTGGCAGTGCTTATGTCTCTGTGTACTAAGGTAAAATTGCTTAGAAAAAAGTCTTTTAACTTAGAAGCCTAAGCTAGGAACCTCAAGTGAATATCCTTAGTAGCTATCCAAATACGGATTTTCATCATCAAAAGTTGAGATATAATCTAGCCGCAAAGCTATAATGTATAGGGTAGGAGGTAATTTCATAACCTCATAATATAGAGCTTGTTGCTTGTTGGCTTGTTGGTTTTTCTGACACTGGATTAGTGAGAAAAGTGAGACTTTGGTAGAAAGAAAAAATATGGTTGAGATATGCCTAGAAATTACGAGGTCCTGGCTGCAGCATTGATTTTGTGAAGCTATTGCAGCTCAGCATAGTTTGAATAGACCATAGGCTGATTCAGTATTGCGTGGTAGCAACAGGTACTCTCTGTACTGAAAATAGTGTCAGAATGAGGTCAAACCCATGCAAACTCTAGTGTAGTTTTCTCTACTTTGACAATGTAGGTGTGCCTTCTCACAGGCTTACTTACCTTATATTTTGGTTTTCTTATCCCTTATTACCATTCATGTAATAGGTTCTACTTCAGAAAAGAGAAGTCCTATGAAAAGAGAAAGATCTCGTTCCCATGACTCTGCATCTTCATCTCTCTCTTCAAAAGCTTCCAGTAAGACCTTAAAATAATCCCTATTAAGATAACATTTAGGACATAAAAGAGACCATTTATTAATCTTATTAGATAAATAATCAAAGGTATAAATATAGCTTCATAAGGCCTATTTTAATGGGATCACTAAAGATAATCTGAAAAAAAAAAAGGACGAGCTTTCTGAAATGTAAGAAATAAGGTATTTTCTTGCTTGAAAAATAATTGTAAGGTGGGGTGGCTAAACTAGGCACCTCTTTGACACATGCCACTGAGGTGTGAATCCTCAGTTAGTGCTGTGGTGGCTGAGTGCGTTTGCTGAAGCGAGGAAAATTTCTGAATGAGAAAACATGCCTCACATTTTTTTAAAAAGCTTTTGAAAATCAGTGTGAGAAAACCAGGTTTATTCTCATGGGTGTTTGTACCTTTTGGTTTTTCTCTGGAAGTATACTCATTCATTTCGCACTAATTGAAAGCTCTTTTGGAAGTGGATAATTTTTAAATCTTTGGTTCCTTTTTAATCTGCAAACTCATGTAGGAAGCAAGAAGCGATGTTGAGAACTACTGCAGGTCTTCTGTCTGATAAATTTCTTTGCATACTTTTTAGGCAGGTAATATTAAGAACCTTAGTAAAGAACATTAAGAATACAATAACTTCCTAGAAGTCACAATCTCATGCAGCTTTTTCAAACGTATTAATTTTTGTCAGTGACAGTAGACTATTTTTGATCTAAGTATAGTTTTCAACATAGTGACATGAATATTTGGTCCATGGTCTCTTTTCTACAGGCACATTGGTGGTTACAAAAGTAAATAACGCTTAAAAATATTTGGATAAGCTTCATCAACATTTTAATTTTCAAAATGTTTTTTCTTCCTTGGAGTCGAGCTGCTCCTCAGTTCCACAGTGTCCATGTGGCCTGCCTGTGGCTTTGTGGCCTCATTTTCCCTCTGGTTAAACAAATCTTTTTTCCTTTTTTTTTTTTTTTCTGTGCTCTTGGATACCAAGGGTTTTGTCCCAAGGTTGAGGGACATCACAGTGGTTTTACTTGAAACCATTCACATTGTCCATGACACTTTTATATTTATTGCCAATATCCTTTACTGGCTACTTTAGATTATATGCAGCTAGAGTATACATTACTGTATGCTATAGAGAAACTACAGACTTTTATTAGTTCAAAATGTGGGGGGGTGGGAGTGGTGGTTTGAGAACCAACACTATTTTCACCGTAAGAGAAAGGCTGGTTTTATCTATGTTTAGCTTCAGATAGGTATTCCTAGCACCATGTGGAGACTGATTCCTCAACCAGTTCTCAGTCTACTCTGAAGACTGAGAAGTCTTTGCATCTCCTTTTTGTAATCCACTAAGCATTAAAGGTGCTCAAAGTCACTTAAAAAAAGTCTTAAACTTCCAAGAAATCTTGGCATATTCAAGGCCAGCATTTTGAATTCAGAATGTGCCATATACTCTGAGCTGACCAAAAGCTGTATGAATGAATTAATGCTTTATGCAGCACGAGAGACTTGAGCACCACATTTTACCAGATAAGATTAAGTGCTGCAGTGATGCAGACACATGAGTGTCAGATCAGAGCTGATCCAGAGGACTGTCTCTAGATGTAAATCTGTGTAGGCATTTTTGTAGTCTGATGAGGTAATAGCCTGTGACTATTTATTTTCTTGCACTCTTTTAAATGATGGCTTCAGTAAATTTGTTTTGAGCGATGAAATATCCAGTGAACACCTTAGTGAGGAATGAAGAGGGAAGTAGAGGACAGAACAATCACTGCCATCTTTCCTATGTGCTTCAGTACTTTAAAAGCCACTTTCTGCATTGAGATGAATACTTCAAACTAGTCCCATTATGAACTCCTGTACAAGAAAGGTGAAAGCGAGAACCAGACTTAGATTGCAATGTTTGATGCATACTCTATCTAAATGATTTTTAGTTTTGTTTAACTACGATATTGACTAGAAGAGATGGTTGCACTGTGTTGAAATGCAAATTTTCTTTTAGTTACAGCATCCTGCAGTGAGTCTTCTCCTCCTTTAATAGCAGCAGGGGATACATCAAAGTCCCTGCACCAAGTCCGAAGCAACAGCGCTGAAGAAACTACAAGTAACTATGAAAGGCAGAAGCAGAAAGTAGACAAGGGGGCACAAACAACAACCAGCAAACACTTGCCACCAGTAGCTGAACAGCTGGATACAAAACAAAACACAAAAAGTGCCCAAATTTCCATCACCTCATCATCTTCCTCACCTTTCTCCTCCTCTTCTTCCTCTGCACCTACTCATAACTCCTTCACCTTACAGACCTCTCAATGTTCCATGACCAAAGCATCAAAACAGCCTCCCATAGTTTTCCTTCCCAAATTGGTTTATGACATTGTTACTTCTACAGACAGCAGTGGACTTCCCAAATCATCTTCCCTCTTGCCTTACCATTCTGTTACATGGGCAAGTTCTTTTCGTCCTCTTATGAGTAAGATGATGACTTGCACAGAGCAGTCCCTATACTACCGCCAGTGGACGGTTCCCAAGCCAATCCATATGGACTACAACAACAGAAATGAGGGCAGAATGGACACATATCACCCAAGGAGGCTGCTGCTGAGTGGGCCACCACAGGTGTGTAACAAAAACAAGGTATTACCATTGATTTATTTTGTTTAATTTTAGCATAATCTCATAAAAATAGATTAGTTATTATTATTCATACTTGAAGGGTTGGTTTTTTTTTTTCTAGTGGAGAGTAAGTTGCTTATATTTTATTCCCTAATCCCTTCTAATAAAATGATCTTCCTTTCTATACTGTTAACCTGAGTTCAGAGACAATGAAGCTGCAGCAATGTTCACTTTCTGTCAGTCTCTCTATTAAAATGTTCTAAAAGATAGTTTGCTCAAGAGATAGATCTCATGTATAATTTCAGTTTGTTAAAGTTGAATATGCACTTACATTTTAAATAAAGATCAAAGATCATCAGAAAACTGCTTTCTTATGATCAATCTCAAGACAGTTGGGAGTCTGTAATTAAGTTATTTTCTCTGTTTCCTCCATGTAGCAGACAGAAATAGAAGCTGTTGTAAATAGTACATATGAGAAGGCCAGTTCAGCATTAGCAGAGCCATATTTACAAGATGAGTAGCTGATCCAAGAGTTTTTAATTACTTTGAAAAGATACACGGTCGTGGGTCTAGTCTTAAGAGTTTTCTTCTCTTCCAAATTCTCCAAGAATGTTTAGGATTTAATTCTCAATAAGATATCTCTTAGTTCAATGCACGTTACACACTAAAGGTAGTATTGTGTCTCTCATTCTCTGATGAAGTATGAAGCAACAAATTAAGAAGAGACACCATGCCTGCTGAGAGCCTATATATGTACTGTGAATTTCAAAAGTCAAAAAGGATCCCTGCCAAGGCACAGAAAGACCCATCTTTCCAGTTATTGTAACATCAACCCAAAGAATTAATCTAAAGATAGTTACTGATTTAACTTGCCACACGATCCACTCTTCTATGCCCATCCATTGCAAAAGGAAAGTACATACTACTGTTTGATAAATGATTTTATTCTATTGTACACCCAAATTTATGGTGCAGTAGAATAGAAAGAGTATAAAGGATCTTTCCATATTGGAACTTCCTGCAATTGTTACTGTAATTCATAAAGGACATTCTTCACATGTTTATTCATTTTGTATTCCTCAGTTCTTTCTGAAGAATATACCTGTTTCACACAGAACAAATTCACAAGTATCAAATTAGGACTATCATGTCTTCTTCCTAAATATAAAAATTTAGGGGTATCTATTAATTTCAGTATATGGAAAAAGACAGCAGCGTTGCTTCTTTTACTGTTTTAGCTCTGAAGTACTAAGCTATTAAAGTACTAAAAATCCCTGCAAACCAAAGAAGGAGCTGTAAAAGTTGTTTGCTTATTGTTTAAGTTACAATAAAATATAGAGAAATTAAAATTACCATTCTCTTTTTGGGAAGAAATAATTTTGCTTTCGTAAATAGTCTTTACTTACATCTGTGCTTGGCAATTTTAACATTTTACATGGACTTAATACTTAATGAAGAGATATAGGCAGAAATAAAAACAAACATTAGCACCTATCTTGAGTGTTAATAACATCTCAGCCAAAGTATAAGACTGCCAGAGTACTATGTTTTAAAATTTAGGAAGTAGTTGCTTTCTCTATCAGGCAGCAATTACTTTGCTAAAATTCAAATCAGGAAGCAATTTGTTAGTTAAAATGAAAAATATTAAATCAACAGTGGAATAAAAGTAGACACATTAGTAAACCAAAGTTATAATTCCCACTGTCAGGGTAATTGGCAATAAACTACACTCATCCTTCTCTCACAGACACGTTTTACTGTCTGTACTGGTGAAAATAATTTCCTAGAAGACTTGATGCGTATTTACAAGGACAATTAAGTGCATTAGAAGGCAAAACATGCATTATTTTTACAAAAGGCCTTAGGAAATGCAGCAAAAACTGGACATGTGTGGAATAGATCTATATATTTATCTGTAAGTCAGCTCACATCTTAGAACCATAGAATCATAGAATGGTTTGGTTGGAAGGGACATTAAAGATCGTCTGGTTCCAACCCCAGGAACTGCAGTAAATGCAGGCAAACACAGAAGTGAATGGAGTCCAAATGTGAATGTTGCTACATGCTCAGTCTGATCTACTGGGAGAGAAGCATTCTGAAATTGTGAAGACATTTGTGCAAGTTCCTGCGACCGTTTTACATACAGTGTTGCTAATACTGAGCAGTTCATGAAGCTCACAGCACTGTACGGGACACTTTTTATGTGACAGATAATGAGATTAGGTAAGACATGATGCATGGAATGTCATAAGTACATTTGGTTTAGTTTAGTGATGAGGGACTAGCACTAGTAGTCCTGTGGCTTCCAACAGTTTTGACTCATTAACCTATAGCTTTGTTTATACAGAGGTAATCTCAGACTAGAGAGAAAACATTGAAAGCATTTTCCTCTAGAACAAAGTATTGAGTTTGCTGTGGATGTGAGAAGATCAGATGTTTTTGTTCAGCTCATCAGTCAACAGCCATTGCAGCCAAGTTTAGAGCCTTGTTCCAGCATCTGTAGATAGATTCTTATTAGTCTCAATGGATTTTACATAAAAACCCAGACTGGGACATCTGCCCCATGGGCTGTGATACCATTTTTTCTGTTCAAAGTTACTTTTTTTTTTCTGTGTTATTCCTGAATAACATAGAGCTGTCTGCATGGCCTACCGTGGGTATATGAAAGGATCCTCAGCAGGGATAGCAGTACCCTTCAGTACCTTTTCACATCCTTGGCAAGCAGCTGTTTAAAATGCAGTTTGTTATGAACAACAGATACTGAACTTTGACCGAAACAAAAGTTTATCTACTCTTGTTTCAGCTTCAAAGCCTCCCTTTACCAAATGTTGAGAGAAAATGAAAATTCCACTTGACATATATGGAAAATAGTAAATTCTATACTATATTTAGTAATTCAATACCCTATGCTTCTGACATGTCATGCAATTTCCAGATGTGTGGAAAAGTAACATGTTGAAAAATGAAAGTTTACTTTTGTATTTCTTAATTTCTATATTTGCAGATAGGGAAAACAGGTGCCTATCTGCAGTTCCTCAGTATTTTGTCCCGAATGCTGATTAGACTGACAGAAGTGGATGTTTATGATGAGGAAGAAATCAATATTAGTAAGTTCTTGACATAAAAGTGTCCTGGAGACTGTATAGAATCGTTATGTGAAGTTGAAAAGCAGTTGTTCGTGTGTTCTATGCTGTTCATCTTTGCAATTCATTTACATTATTGAAATATTTTATGAAAATTTTGGTGTGATCTTCAACTGAGACTTCAGAACATTTTATTATTTTACTCATCATTTAGAGTTTAGCCTTCCATTCAGTAAGAAATTCACATGCCTTGTTTTTCTTGGAAAGTAATCAACAGCATTTGTGGCTGTCAGATGATATCCAGTCTTTGTGTTTGAGTTTAGAATTAGAATGAACTTGTTTGGTAAATCATATAAAAAGAATCAGTGAAATTCTGATGGATTTATACCATGAGGAGCAATGTCATATTTTGTAAGTACATAAGATTAAATGAGGGAGGAAAACAGTTCCTGCTCTTTAATACCTAATTTTAGTCCAAACTTCCTTTATTTACAGTGTATTACTCCCCTGTGTTCCCAGAAGTATTTCCATAATCAAGGGCTGGATTAGATAGAAAAAATATGAATGATATTTTATGGGGTATGCCGAATTCTGCACTAAAAGCATGCCTGCAGTCAGCCGTGGAGTGCTGCCTGCCTGCTAGTTGCTTCCATCAGACCCTGGCTAGGAGATGTTCAGTCATTTTACTGTGTGATTGTGCCTCAGCTATTTTTCCCTGAGGTCTTTTTTAGGGCAGTACCAAGAAGTCTTCCTTCTCACTGAGATGTGCTTGAAAGAGGCAGCAGTCCCCCCAGTTTATGGCAAAACCTGTGGAAAAGGTGGCTGGTCTGCTAGGGGAAGAAGTTTGTGCAATCAATCCTTCATGTTTTAGGCAAGATTTTAGAGGTAACTCACAGTCAGGGCATAAGGTAATTCCAGCATCTGACTAATTCCACCTGAGTTTCATATTTACTTTGTGTTCCTAAAGACAAGGTCTCACATGTTGCAAATTTAGTCTATATTCCTAGGCATGGAGTTATTGCTCTTTACAGCAGTTTACAGCTGACCCCTAAACTGGACTCCTCACTACAGCCTGTTTCACTCTTGTCAACTCTTTCATCCTCTTGACAAAGGTAGAAAAGTATTTTGTGAGGATTTGTGTATATCTTGTTTTTTTGGGTCAGTTAACCTGTTTCAGAAAAAGTCATGCTTTCATTGCACATCATACCATACCATTTACCATTTTTCTTCTTACACTAGGATAAATTATCCCTGTTTATTCTGGTCTTATCACTAGGAAGGGCATCTGACTTTAAGTCAGAACTGTACTTAATACTGCAATAGTTCTGAAGCTTTAAAAGAGCTTCTTTTCCTCAGTGAGAATAGCGTATCTTCCCTCAACTGAGTGTTGAAGAAATGTGGTGGTCAGTCGAAAGACCCCAAATACCTGTCTGCAGGTAGATCAGCCTTACCAGACCCTTGACATTGTTTTCATCATCATCCCACCAGTTGCTCCAGTTAGATTACAGAGGTCTTAAACTGATAACAAAGGTTTAAAAGCCAGAATTGCATTGAGGTATGAGATACATTTGTTCAAAGGTGCACCTCTTGATGCATAATAATATTGCTTCCTCAGAATAATGAAAGAAAAAAATATGTAAGAATAGAAGGCATAGCAAACCCATATATAGCCATATAAAGAGTTTTAAAAGTGGTAATTATTGTAATTGCATAAATTCTCATTTTTCAATAATATCATAGATATAAAAGAAGAATCTGATCAATATTACCATCAGCCTGGAGACCTGTGGCCAGATTTGGAGAAATTTAAGAAGATGCCTTTTGACTACACTATCCATGACCCAAAATATGAAGATGCAAGTCTGATTTGTTCAAAGCTTCAGACTGTAAACAGTGAAGGTTAGAATTTGAAAATTCTAGATTGGTGCACATATATTGGTTTTTAGTGTGAGAATCCTGCTAAACCTTTAAACAGTAAAATTATCAGAAATGCACCTTACATTTGAAATGTGAATATTCGTTTAAGAGTAACATCACTAAATTTTCCAAGCTGATTTCACATAATCTACTGTGATGTCCATCACAGGATGGCAAATATCTGTCCTAAGACTCTTTTTTTACTATTTATTTGTTTTGCAAGCATTAATAGCAACAGCAACAAGAATAATTTTAATAATCTGGCTTTGCTTACACCTCAGCCTTATGTGAAGTCTGTACAGAATTATCATGATCATGAATTTGCTGATACTCCACTGTCACTGCATTTGCTGTGCAAAACAATTTATAAAGCCTACTATGCTCAGAATTAATTTATAGTTTGTTTTGCATGCGTTTAATCCTGCCATTGTTCCTAGAAGCTAATTACAGTGACATAGTTTGTCATAAGGGAATTCTGGCCTTGAATATGTGTTACATTCAACTTGTTTCTTTTCTTAATAGACAGATCAATGAGCAGGAGACAGGAGGATATGTATACACGCCGTCAAACAACCAGGATGAGACTGTCCAAGTATGCAGCGTATAACACCTATCATCACTGTGAACAGTGTCATCAGTATATGGGTTTCAATCCCACGTACCAGGTAAAGATTTCCATATATTACTCTGCAGATCAGAAACTGAGGCAGACACAACCCAAGCACAGTTTTGTGTACGTTTACTATATTTTTGGCTTAGAAGTTATATGTATATGTCAAAACCAGCTCATTTACAGATTTTGTTTGGGGTTTGCCTGCCTTGACCAGGTTTGGGGACATCAGAGGTCTGATACTTGCCTCATTTACACTAGCTTATTCAGTACCGTCATCTGCATTCTACATGTATACTACCAGTTAAAACTACTCTACCAGTAAACTTTTCCCACTAGGACTTGCCTACATTTTCACCTGAGTAAACTGGAAAAGATTCTACTTGCAGGAGTAGTCCAGCGTAGAGCAGTCTATATGTGGCATACAGACTGTTATTATTTGTAGTAACATTTCAATTTCCTGCCTATTAGAATGTGAGGAAGAAGGTATTAGCAGTGCAAATACTGGGATTTATGTGCCAGTATATCTGAAGCCAGATGCGACCTGTATGTTATTGGTACCATCTGCAATACAAATGGTGCAAGAACAATGGTTTCAAAAGAGGGAACAGTTTAATTTATTTTTTGCTTAGTGCTTAGGGGGCCTAGGGGGCATTGTTTAACACCTAGTGAATTATGAGGTAAAATCTAATGCAATACAGTAAGCGATTGTAGTCTGTTTTGTAATGTTATAAATGTGAATTAACTACAGTGAGACCTTGCAGTTTGACTCTAACCATTGGAATTGTCCCATTTTTTCTCATTCTCAGCTTTATGAGTCCACTCTTCATGCATTTGCCTTTTCCTATTCTATGCTGGGAGAAGAGATTCAGCTGCATTTTATCATTCCAAAGTCAAAGGAGCATCATTTTGTCTTTAGCCAACCAGGAAGACAGTTGGAAAGCATGAGGCTACCGCTAGTCACAGATAAGGTAGATGGATAATTACATTTGTTGGTCGATGTTACACAGTATCACACAGTATGTTAGAGATTGGACGGGACCTCAAAAGATCATCTAGTCCAATCCCCCTGCTGGAGCAGGAACACCTAGATAAGGTTACACAGGAACATGTCCAGGCGGGTTTTGAATGTCTCCAGAGAAGGAGACTCCACAACCACCCTGGGCAGCCTGTTCCAGTGTTCTGTCACCCTCACTGAGAAGAAGTTTCTTCTCAAGTTTAAGTGGAACCTCTTGTGTTCCAGTTTGTACCCATTGCCCTTGTCCTGTCATTGTTTGCCACTGAAACTTAACATGAGCCAGCTTCAGTGTGGGCTTGCAGTCCAGAAAGCCAGCCGTATCCTGGGCTGCATCAAAAGGAGTGTGAGCAGCAGGTTGAAGGAGGTAACCTTGCCCCTCCATTCCGCTCTTGTGAGACCTCACCTGGAGTATTGTGTGCAGTTCTGATGTCCTCAACATAAAAAGGACATGGAACTGTCCAGAGGAGGGCCACGAGGATGATCAGGGGACTGGAGCACCTCCTGTATGAAGATAGGCTGAGAAAGTTGGGGCTGTTCAGCCTGGAGAAGAGAAGGCTGCGTGGAGACCTCCTAGCAGCCTTCCAGTATCTGAAGGGGGCCTACAAGGATGCTGGGGAGGGACTCTTCATTGGGGACTGTAGTGATAGGACAAGGGGTAATGGGTTAAAACTTGAACAGGGGAAGTTTAGATTGGATATAAGGAAGAAATTCTTTACTGTGAGGGTGGTGAGGCACTGGAATGGGTTGCCCAGGGAAGCTGTGAATGCTCCATCCCTGGCAGTGTTCAAGGTCAGGTTGGACAGAGCCTTGGGTGAGATGGTTTAGTGTGAGGTGTCCCTGTCCATGGCAGGGGGGTTGGAGCTTGATGATCTTAAGGTCCTTTCCAACCCTAACTATTCTATGATTCTATGATTCTCTTTATAGCCACACATAGGAGAGAGGTGCCACCAATTCTAAAATCTGTTGAATTAGGAGTCTTTAAACTTCTGGTCCTGCTGGCAAGAGATAAGGAAGACGTCCTCATTCTAAGCTTGTATTTTCTCCCAGAAAGGGAGACATGAAGCAAAACTATCAAGCCAACAATAAGCTCGCTCTTCTACTCATGATCAAGGTTGATCCTTCAGTATAAACACTTATCTGCAGCAAAAGGTCTTTGATTATGGGTTTAAGATGTTAAAGTTCAGCAGTGAGCCTCAAAGACACTGTTTTGTTTGTCATGCAGTTACTAAGAGGAAGCAATATTTTAGTGTAGTGGAACGCAGTGGATTATCCTCTTTTATTCTGCACAGACGCTCAGCTGTTTTCATATAGAATAAAGCTTTCAAAGAATCTGTCATGGCTTCAAAACAGTCCAAAGAGTCATGTCACACTTGTAGAAAACACTTTGTAAGGTTGTCTATCTGACAGGCTATGCAAACTGAAGTTGGCATTCACAGTGGCTTGTAATATCCATGTCTAAGAAGAAGTTCTGCTTTGCTCAGGCCATACTGCTTGGAGCATTGAAGCAATTTGGGAAACAGCAGTGAGCAGTAGCACTTCTATCTAAAAGAAAATAAGCTGCTTCCAGTAAAAAATAGCCGATCATTACTACCTTCCAGTTCAGGCTTTTATGTACCATTCAAGTTTGAAATGGGTGAGCCCAGGCAGCAGCACAGCAGCAACCGTTCAGTGTGCAGGTGAAACCTCCTGCTCTTCCTTCACCTGATAACTTCTGCTTGGCTACGCAGTCAGAACTGTGCACTGGGTCCTTGTGGATTCTTTTCCTGCTTTCTGTGTTGGTGAACCTGATTTATTCTCCTGCAGAATCTGGTTCTTGTTTAAACATCCTCCAGCTTAATATAGAAGCTCACACTTCTTTCTATTTACAGAGTGAAGATTATATAAAAAGCCCCACTTTTACTCCCACCACTGGTCGTCACGAACATGGACTTTTCAATTTATATCATGCAATGGATGGAGCCAGTCATTTGCATGTTTTAGTTGTCAAGGAATATGAAATGGCCATATATAAGAAGTATTGGCCCAACCACATCATGCTTGTTCTTCCAAGCATTTTCAACAGTGCAGGAGTAGGTAAGTGTAACAAACGTGGACACTCGCCTTGTAGCACGTCTGTTATCTGGATTCTTTCTGAAGATAATGCTTCACAGTTGAAGATGCAATTCACTTAATCCAAGTCACCTAAAATGAGCTAGATGAATTGCACCCTAGAAACACTGCCCAGTTGATTTTAAAGGGAGCTGAGGGTGTTAGCTTAGAGTTACCTACTCTGTTTCCTTGTGGAAATAATTTATGTGTTACTTGCATAGGGAGTGATGCTCTGATTAAATACATCTCTTTGATAGGTTCTGCTAAATATAATATCTATGAAATATTCAGCACCTTGCTTTTGCTGCTGGAACATCTTATATACAGCAGTAGTGACAAAAATTCAAAGTAGATCATATGGGGAAATGGTTCCATGTTACTCAGCTGGTCAATCAACATCTCTAGATGTTTGCACTAAGATATGCTAGTGGAGCCAAATATCTGTCAGGTTAAATGAATCTAAAAGGAATAAAAAAGATTTCAAGATTAAAGATTTGTTAGCACCTAATCTAAACTTTATTAGACACTAGCAAATCTTTACCACAGAAATCAAGTTTCTTTTTTTGTGCTTCCCAGTGGTATCCTCTAAGTCACTTGCTTGGCAAATGTCAAAGTAAGTTGGCTCTGGGGAGTGCTAGGGTGTTAAAATCTTCAGCGCTAATTTAGACCTTAGTCTGCAGAAATATTAACTTCAAAAAGCTTCCAAGTTAAATCAAACAATTTTTGCCCCTGCTTTTAAGATGATGGATTAATTCCTTGGTTTCAGGTGCTGCACACTTCCTGATAAAAGAGCTGTCTTACCATAACTTGGAGCTTGAACGAAATCGGCAGGAGGAGCTGGGGATAAAACCCCAGGATATTTGGCCTTTCATTGTCATTTCAGATGATTCGTGTGTTATGTGGAATGCAGTAGAAGTTGATTATTCAGGAGACAGAAAAAGGTAAATAGAGTAACATATGCTTTTTCAGCTGGTCTCTTTTAACCTTTCACTGCATATCAGTTTTGAAATTAATTTTGTTATACTACAACTTTTACCCTGTGCAAGCAGAGAATAATATTTGTTCAGTGAGAAAAGTATTTTCCCTAGATATCTGCCTTTGCATAACACGTAGTGCTGGTTTTTCATTCCTGTTCCCTCAGGATTTAAGGGCACTGCAGCCTTTGCTGTATAGCTTGACCCTGGTTTGAGCTGGAGTTACTTGGAATGCAGGTTTCAGACTCTGTTAACAAAGCCTTATACACTGGCCAAGCATGGGCGTTCAGGTGTATGTTTTTCACAGGATTTCTCTAAGGGAGCTAGAAGACATTTCTGTGAAAATTCTGCAACTGATTTCCTCTGGCTCTTTTGTCAGTCCCACTCTTGATGGCTCCTTTATTAGCTCCCCAAATTCCCAAACAAGTATTTTTGTTTTCATTAACTTAGGACACTGTTTGTACTAGATATTTTTATCTATTCCCAGAATGGTGCTATGCAGGATTTACAGGAAACCTTCAAAGAGAACTTAGTGAAAACTGAGATTTATGGACTCTAGGGTGGGCTAGGAGGATCTTATGTTTTGCACTGAAGTCATGGCACAAAGTCAGCAACCCTCCCAGAGTCATTTGGAACATTACCCAGGTAACTTTAAAAGTTTACATACCTGAGTGAATATGTTGAAAGATCCAGACTTAGTTGCAGATTTTTTCATACCAGTCCCCACCACATAAGCACTAGTTAATTTTTTTGATTAGGTAGACAAATAGTTGCAGTAAAGACAGCATTGAAGTTATCTGCCTGGTACTCATGACTAGTTTAGACTGTTAAGAATTGGTCTTCAGCTGAATGAGATGCTGAATATTCTCTATTTACTTCAAAATTAACACATTTTCATAATTATTTTAGTGAATATATGTGGACTGAAAGGAATGTTTCCTTGAAGCATATTCTGCAACATATTGAAGCAACTCCCAATGTTACTCACTACGCCTTAATCGGGATGAGGAAATGGTCCAGTAAAACAAACACTGCTGAGATCAAGGAACCATTCTCCTGCTGCCATGTGCATGATTTCATTATGCTGAATGTCGATCTGACACAGAATGTACAGTACAATCAGAACAGGTAAGTGAATCAGTAGAATCTTTCAGTAGAGATAATGAACCAGATAAAGGAAGCGGTACAAAAGCTCTTGATGGTTTAAGAGTGCAGGGAAGTACTTCTGCTTTCATTATTCTGTGGAATAAACAGAAGACACAAGTTTCTATCATCACCAGCCTGACACTTTTAAAAGAGCACTTTAAACTTGCTCCCATGCATCTCCTAGTACAGAACTATGCTCACAGGCTGTCTATGTTACTTTATGAAGCATTATGAAGGGCCAATGAAGAGAACAACAAAAAAGCAAAATGATATGAGTCCAGGCAGCAACGTTAAAATGTCAGGAATGCCAGATCAAACCACCCATTTCCTGCCTGTGTCTTCATACCATGCATGGCTCGCCATAATCCTCTGTGTGGGTGCTGTTGAGCCTGAAGTATTGTATGGCATTCCAAGCCTGGGCTGGCAAGAAGAAAAGTACATTTTAAACCACAGAGACACTGACAGTCAGGGATACCAAAAATCCATGTAAATATTACTAAGATCAATGCCAAGATTTTAAAACCCTATAATTAAATGCCATGCTTCTCCCTGCTGTTGGCTGTTGCAGTAATTGCTGAGCTCTCTTAAATACAAGTCCTGGATGTTAATCAAATGGTTCTGCACATCATCCCACTTCCTTTGTAATAATTGTTATTACAAAGCTGAAGCTTCTTTTCCTGACTGATAGGCGCTGGTGGAGGATCAGTATGTTTGACACCTGTCCTTTCTACCGTGCTGATAAAAGACCCTGAGTGCTTGCATTTGTTAGTGTGTGGTCAGAAACATCCCTCTGAGCTGCTGTGATTTTATTCTCTCTAGATTTACATGTGACGATGTTGATTTCAACTTGCGCGTCCACAGTGCTGGCCTTCTCATCTGTCGATTCAATCACTTCAGTGTCATGAAAAAGCAAATTGCAGTAGGAGGACAGAGATCCTTCCACATTAAGTCAAAGGTGGGAACTGAGACCTCTGTTTCGTTGTTGTTGAAATTCCTTTTTTTTTAGCTTTTTTGTAGCCTGTAACCAGCAGACCTGATGTATTTTGGTGAATCGCCAGTTGTCAGTAATGGGGTATGCCTGCCACGTGTTTTTTATTTTATTTGTTTATTTCTGAAATCCACAAAATTCTTGGCATAAATGCACCTTTCCTTAATAATTTTCATTTACAACTTTTGAAAACACTTAAAGTGTCTCTTTATGATCCACATAACCATTCATTGTGAGTTTTTTATCAGTAGCTATTGAATTGCTCATCTTCATGTGACTTCATGTGTAGGAGTACTCTGAGTTTGAAGAATCATAGAATAGTTAGGGTTGGAAAGGACCTTAAGATCATCAAGTTCCAACCCACCTGCTGTGGGCAGGGACACCTCACACTAAACCATGTCACCCAAGGCTCTGTCCAACCTGGCCTTGGACACTGCCAGGGATGGAGCATTCACAACCTCCCTGGACAATCCATTCCAGTGCCTCACCACCCTTACAGTAAAGTATTTCTTCCTTATATCCAATCTAAACTTCCCTTGTTTATGTTTTAACCTATTACCTCTTGTCCTATCACTACAGTCCCTAATGAAGAGTCCCTCTCCAGCATCCTTGTAAGCCCCCTTCAGATACTGGAAGGCTGCTATGAGGTCTCCTTGCAGCCTTCTCTTCTCCAGGCTGAACAGCCCCAACTTTCTCAGCCTACCTTCATATGGGAGGTGCTCCAGCCTCCTGATCATCCTCGTGGCCCTCCTCTGGACTTGTTCCAACAGTTCCGTGTCCTTTTTATGTTGAGGACACCAGAACTGCACACAATACTCCATCTGATGCCTCACAACAGCAGAACAGAGGGGCAGGATCACCTCCTTTGACCTGCTGGTCACACCCTTTTTGATGCAGCCCAGGATACAGTTGATTTTCTGGGCTGCAAGCACACACTGAAGCCAGCTCATGTTCATTTTCTCATCGACCAGCAGCCCGAAGTCCTTCTCCGCAGGGCTGCTCTGAATCTCTTCTCTGCCCAGCCTGTAGCTGTGCCTGGGATTGCTCCGACCCAGGTGTAGGACCTTGCACTTGGCATGGTTAAACTTCATGAGGTTGGCATCAGCCCACCTCACAAGCGTGTCAAGGTCCCTCTGGATGGCATTCCTTCCCTCCAGCGTATCAACCGAACCACACAGCTTGGTGTCATCGGCAAACTTGCTGAGGGCGCACTCAATCCCACTGTCCATGTCAGTGACGAAGATGTTGAACAAGACCGGTCCCAACACCGATCCCTGAGGGACACCACTTGTTACTGGTCTCCAGCCGGACATTGAGCCATTGACCACAACTCTTTGTGTGCAGCCATCCAGCCAGCTCTTTATCCACTGAGTGGTCCATTCATCAAATTGATGTCTCTCCAATTTAGAGACAAGGATGTCTTGTGGGACAGTGTCGAAAGCTTTGCACAGATTCAGGTAGATGACATCAACTGCTCTACCCCTGTCCATCAGTTCTGTAGCCCCATCATAGAAGGCCACCAAATTGGTCAGGCAGGATTTCCCCTTAGTGAAGCCATGCTGGCTGTCACCAAGCACCTTGTTGTTTTTCATGTGCCTTAGCATGCCTTCCAGGAGAATCTGCTCCAAGATTTCATCAGGCACAGAGGTGAGACTGACTGGTCTGTAATTCCCCGGGTCATCCATTTTCCCCTTCCTGAAAATGGGGGTTATATTTCCCTTTTTCCAGTCATTGGGAACTTCATCTGACTGCCATTATTTTTCAAATATGATGGCCAGTGGCTTAGCAACTTCATTTGCCAGCTCCTTCAGGACCCGCGGATGGATTTCATCAGGTCCCATGGACTTGTGCACATTCGGGTTCTTAAGATGGTCTTGAACCAGATCCTCTCCTACAGTGGGCTCAAGGTCTTCATTGTCACAGTCCCTGTGTCTGCCTTCCAAGACTTGGGTGTTGCAGTCAGAGCCTTTGCCAGTGAAGACCAAGGCAAAGAAGTCATTCAGAACCTTATCCTTCTCCAAATCCAGGGTAGCTAGTTCACCTGAGAGCTTCCTGAGGGGACCTGGTCAGGGCCCACGTTGTCTCTAGTCTGTCTGTTATTCGCTACACACCTACAGAATCCCTTCCTGTTATCCTTACCATCCGTAGCCAAGTTTAATTCTAACTGGGCCTTAGCTTTCTTAACCTGGTCCCCCCCAGCTTCCCATACAACATCCCTGTATACTTCCCAGATCACCTGTCCTTGCTTCCAGCTTTTATAAGGCTCCTTTTTCCTCCAAAGTTTCCTCAGCAGCTCCTTATCCATCCAAGGAGGTCTCCTGGCCCTCCTGCTGCACTTCCTTCTGGTTGGGATGCAGCTTGCAGTAGGTGATCCTTGAATATCAACCAACAGTCTTGGGCACCCCTGCCCTCTAGGGCTATATCCCATGGAACCTTACTAAGCAGGCTCCTGAAGAGGCCAAAGTCTGCTCTCTTGGAGTCCAGGGCAGTGAGTTTGCTGCGCACTCTTCTCACTGTCCTGAGGATCTTGAATTCAACTATCTCCTGTTTGCTGCAACTGAGGCTGCCCTGGAGCATCACATTTCCAACGAGCCCTTCGCTGTTGGTGAGCACAAGGTCAAGCATGGCACCTCTTCTTGTCGGTTCCTCTAATACTTGCAGAAGGAAGTTGTCTTCCACACAGTCGAGGAACCTCCTGGATTGCTTGTGCCAGGCTGTACCATCACTCCAACAGATGTTGGGGTGGTTGAAGTCCCCCATGAGAACAAAGGCCTGAGAGCATGAGGCTGTTCCTATCTGTCTGTAGAGTGCTCCATCCACAGGTTCCTCTTGATCAGGCGGTCTGTAACAGATCCCCACAGTAATATCTCCCATCGCTGTTTTCCCTTTAACCCTGACCCAAAAACAGTTAACTGCTCACCTGTCCCCAAACAGAGTTCCATACTCTCCAGCCTATCCCTAACATAAAGGGCAACTCCCCCTCCCCGCCTGCTGGGCCTGTCTTTTCTAAAGAGTCTGTAACCTTCCATTCCAATACTGCAGTCATAGGAACCATCCTACCATGTTTCTGTGATGCCTATTATATCATACCCCTGTAGATGTGCACGCGTCTCTAAATCCTCTTGTTTGTTCCCCTTTAGAGGTTTAGAAACCTCTAAAGATTCTATAGATACAAATATAATTCTGTGAAACTCTGAAATTTTTTTTGGTATCGGGTAATTTTGGCGGAAGGATTGTCCTTCTCATGTAAATCTTAGATTTGTAGGGTAGAGATATATTTTATACAACCCAAAATTCAAGTAAGTGCAACTTGATTGACCAGGATTGATCTGTACTAGAAATATTTTTTCCTCATAGGTGTCTGACACTCCAGTTTCAATCTCCCCTGCTCAGTACATTTGTGCTCCTGACAGCAAGCATACCTTCTTGGCAGCACCTGCTCAATTGCTCCTTGAAAAATACCTCCAGTATCACAGCCATCGGTTCTTCCCTCTTTCATTGAAGAATTATAGCCATCCAGTGCTATCTGTGGACTGTTACCTTAACTTAGGACCACAGGTACTGAAGAAAATAATCTTTAAGTGGCTCTAGAAATGTTTAGGCTATGTTTTGAAAGAGTTTGTTGATGCATTCCTTAGTAATAGCTGCACAGCCTTTGATAAATCAGGTATTACATCTCTATGATGTTAAAATCAAATTCTTAGTCCCATAGAGATACTATTAGAGGCTTCAAATAAAGCACATAGAGAACTATACCAGAGTTGTCCTAAATACCAATATAGTCTATGAATTATATTAAATTCTGAATTAACACAGAGCACATTTTTCAGGAGTGTTTTCTCACTCTGCTATAATTTGACTATTCCTACAGCAAATTTATTCCACAAGAGTGTTTTAGAAATATTTAGAAATAGCCCTTAGAAAGCTTTTCAAACTACAAATATTTTAGTTCACTTTTGATTTATAGCTGAGGCAGAGGAGCAAATACTAAGAGTCAGAATGGGATAAACTGACATTATATGTCAGGAGCTGTTGCCTCTATCCAATGAGTTTGGATCTAAAGCCAAGGTCATTCTTAAACTCAAATATAGGTCAAATAGAAATGTGATACCAAGATGGCAGCATTCGGGAGAGAGACATTGTTTTTACCTTTTCACCTGACTTCAATACTGAGTGAAATTCAGTCTTGATGGATTTGCTAAACTTACCAAAACAGCTGTGTAACGACCTTCCCATATATGCTGCTCCCAGAACATTCTAAACTATTTCTTTTTAATTTCCTTTCTGGCTGAGCTCTTACAGGTCTATGTTCCCACATATTTGAAACAATAAATTCTGTGGGAAGGCATTGTACTGTTACTGTCTTTATCTTTCAGCTCAAACCCATTCAGCACATGAAGTGATTTTAATTTGGTTCTGGAATTCTTACCTGAGCTGGAATATGGTACAATAGAATTGAAGGAATATGGGTAAATACAGGCATCCTGGGACAGAGTATCAGTTGCTGTGGGTCCTTCCTCCCCTGGACCATGCTGATTTATGCCATATGAAGGTCTACCCCAACTTAGTAGTACAATGTAACTTTGGAAACGAAGCCTTGTGTGGAAGATTTCTTAATTAAAATTTATGAATCCTGAAAGAGTGCTACAAATATTCCTGGTTCCTAATGGATTTAGGAAGTAACCATAAAAACAAATTAGACAAGAAAAAAGCTCTTCCATTTATGTATATGCACAACTCTACTGACTTGAGTAATCCTATCATAATATAAATTAAATTAGGCATTTCTAAAGGGTCCTTCTTGTGTCCAGCTGCAGTTTTTACTCATGGGTAGATAAACTGTGCTGGACAGATCACAACATTATGGTTGTGGGGAGCCACTGTTACTACAACTTTCAAACCTTACTATATCTAGACCTCTTGATAATAACAGCAATGAATAGTAATGGCTAACATATTTATAAATAGTGTTCTTATGTAGACTTTTAATAAGTAGAGGGTTGTTTAGGAAGGAACTACAAAGGTCACAATATTTGGAGTTGGAAAGCAAGTCTGAATTTGAATAGGTGCAAATACTGAAAGCTTGATATCAGACCTTAGCTTTATATAGAACCTTGAAAAATGTTAGTTTTTTCCCTTCTCCCGATCAGATTGCAGTTTGCTACGTGAGTTCTCGGCCTCACTCTCTGAATATCAGTTCCTCCAGTTTGACATTCAGTGGTCTCCTGCTATACCTCTGTGACTCCTTTGTCGTAGCTAGCTTTTTGAAGAAGTTCCATTTTCTCAAAGGTAAGCTGCAATAATTTTATTACAGGGAATTATATGACCTAGTCTCTGGGAACCTGGGGAAAAATGCATTTCATAGGAAATTATACATGCATGCATATGTACATGCATGTATTCATATTTGTCTTATATGGCACACCCATCTTGGATACTTCATTGTGCTGTCTCTGTATTGTAGTAAACTGGCATATACTGAACAGAGCCATAAGTTCTGCAGATTTCTAACTGGGGAAGAATGTGGGGTCTATATCATTATGCCTTGTGTATATGCATAACTCTTTATGTTTGAAAACTTAGTATTTAAGATTTATGCATGAAGCATTTACCTATTGTGTCTTTCAGGTTTTCTAATTTGCAATAGATGATTGACAAGCCTCCATCAAAATCTATTTACTATCCCTGGCAATAGAACCTGGCTCATTTAAAATTCATTTCTAATAACCAGTCTCTCCATATAGTCGTTATGATGGTGGATAGCAGTGGAGACAAATAACTTCCATTGTATCCCAGGCAGTCACATCTCAAGCTGCTTTTGGATTGTTCTACTTATCTTAGGCATTTAGCACTCCTGGGATTTCTTGCACTCACAGCTATAATTGTCACCAGAGGAAAAACACGACGGCAAATGCCTTCTTCAAGTAGGCAGAGTTGTTATGAACTGTTCTGTTCTTTGTTGCAGTTAATACTGTTTCATGTAGGTAGGTGTAGCAAAGTACAAATCGGGGTGTGTAGTGCTTTTACCTGCACATGCCACTGAAGCCAGTGTCTATGTGCATTCTGGATCAGTGTCCACATTTTATTCCTCCTGTAGTTTCTCTAACAAGGCTATCAGAGTAACTGCAAATGAAAGCAGTGTTGCTTTTGTAGTGCATTTTTTGAGTGACCAGAGGCTATCAATCAGTTTAATTTTGCATGTACCTGCAACTTTAATTGTGCGTAGCACAAAGTGTGTTTGATTCAAGATTTCTTCATCTCCCTTAGCAGTCTATTTGATTTTCTAACCCTGCACATGAAGATTAAACACCCATGACTGTCTGTCTTGTTTCTTTTTATTATATTCTCAGCTTTTTTTTCTTTAATTGTCTTGGGCATTTGCACTTACCTCACTACCTCTCATTCAGATTATTGAATGCTGGCAAGATAATTATTTCCTCTTAACTGAGCACTTTTCTCAGAAGCCAGGAAGTGATGCATGTGAATTAAAACGACAGTTGATACTGTTTACCAAAATACGATATATCTTATTTTGGCATTCTGGACTTCCCTGTGTCTGTACACATATGGACCATGTTCTTTTTTTTTTTTTGTCAGCACATAAGCATACCAATCCAAAAAGTGCCACAGTTTGTGATTAGTTTTAAGGACATGTTTAGACTATTTCTGGTCAGCAAAGCACAAAAAGCTTAATCAGCCACCACACTGATTGACTCATGGTGTGTTCTGCTGAATGGGGGTTTCACTAAACAAGGCAATGATCAGTAGGTCTAGAACAGTAACGGATGTAGGGCTTTACCTTGTTTTCTGCCAGGTCCCATCACCACCTACTTAGGCCTGACAGATTTGCCCTTCTTTGCCTTAAAGAGTAGGGAATGTATTTATAGTTTTAACTAGATGAATACGAGATATACTGCAAGTTACACAAGAAGATCCTGGTAAATAGGCAGCTGAACATAGCTCTCCTCTGTCCTACACAGAATCACAGAATGGTTTGGGTTGGAAGGGACCTTAAATCTCATCAAGTTCTGACCTCTCTGCTATGGGCAGGGCCACCTTCCACTAGACCAGGTTGCTTAAAGCCCTATCCAACCTGGCCTTGAACACTGCTACAGATGGGGCAGCCACAGCTTCTCTGGGCAATGTTCCAATGCCTCACCACCCTTACAGTGAAGAATGTTTTCCTAATGTCTAATCTAAACTTCCCCTGTCTCAGTTTAAAGCCATTCCCCCTTGTCCTATCACCTTATAGGCCCTTGTAAAAAGACCCTCTCCAGGTTTCTTATAGGTGCTCTTTAGAGTCTTCACTTGCTCCAAAGCTTGTTTGTAATTCCTGTTGTGAAAATGATGGAGTTCTACATGCTAAGGGATGGAGGGAGCTGGGTGATCGGAGAACAAAGGGGATACTCACATGGGTTCCTTTTTAACTGTTTACTTAGGTGCCACTCTGTGTGTGATTTGTCAAGATCGCAATTCTCTTCGCCAGACTGTTGTCCGGCTAGAGCTGGAAGATGAATGGCAGTTCCGACTGCGGGATGAATTCCAGACTGCCAATGCAAAAGAGGACAGACCACTTTTCTTCCTGACTGGACGACATATTTAATTGAAAAGAGACACATTTCCTGAATGATACAAGAGACTAATTGCCACCATCTCATGAAATAACTTTCAAGAGGCTTTGCTTTCTGGACAGAAACAGGACTGGTTTCCGTTGTTCATTACAGTGATATCTAATTAGACAATTCATGCTCATATTTCCAAACACTGAAGTGACTTTTCTAATTTCATTCTCTGATGGAAGTCACTTCTAACTCCTGGGAGAGACGCAGAAACTTTCTACTGTGCATGGTGGAAATCATTTTGGATCAGAAGGGAGGTCAAGGAGTGCACTTCTTTTATGACAGGAAAGACTATGTGCAAGTTCATATGTAAAAGCTTTAGAAAACTTTTGTATATTCCAGAAATAGGTAATGTAAATTTAGGAACAGATTTTGTTTTACAAGTCTTATTTATCTAACAGTTGGCACAAGGCAACAGGAATTGTTACAGTTTTCTAGTATACTGCTACTGAGCAGTAGCCAGGTAGGCTTTTTATATGAAGATTTGTAAAGTATATTTCTTTAATAGTGGGAACTCAGTTGGAGCCTTAACTTTTTGGAACAGGTGCCACACTGAATAGAGTCCATACAGAACTCTGGGGATAGAAGCATAATTATACATACTGGTTTTATTAGCATAAGGAAGAGAGTAAAGAAAGTAGATTTTTAAATGGGATCTGAGCATTTACCTCTGAAACTGAAAATACCTTGAGTAACTGAAGAGATCAAATAGTGAGACTGAGTGAGACTGACCTGCAAGTGACTTATTACATCTAGAACAGTGTTTTCTTTCTGGTTTCTGATTAAATTCTTGTACTGGCTGAGACTCAAATTGGGCCCAGTGTACTCAAGACAACATATGAGACTGTTCTGAAACACTCCTAATACACTTTATGGGGATATTTTATTGCCAAGGTGCTTCAAAAGAGAGAGAAATTAGAGACTACATTTCTGATTAATTCAGGTGAAAATCTGATAACATGTTATAGAACGGCACCAGGCATCAGACTATTTTGTACACTCTAAATGTGAAGTCAGTGATCACAGCCTTTGTTTAGGCTTTTGGAAACACTGTCTGAGCTGCAATATTCCTGTTTGTCTTTATAAAATCAGTGTTAACTTCAAGTAAGTCCAGGTGCAGGAAGGATGAGTGTAGATGTTGTCAGAAGACATCGAATATTTGAGCAGTCTTTTCTTGCTGGATATACCAGTAGGAAGATCATTGATTTGATATCAATGCCATTAGGTGGCTGAGTCCATTACAGTACTGGCATTGAAAAGCAGACATCAGTATGACTGTGCCAAAGAGCTAATTTATGTTCATCTATAGGGAAAAGGTAAGTTCTGTAAGTCTGAGAGACTTAGATCACTATTTACAAGGTAACTGCTAGAAATCGGTGTGTTTCTATATTTCATTGTCCTTGTTTCAACAGAGTGAGAATTCAGGTTAAGTTTTGGGAAGGTGACCGTTGTCCTGTGTAAATAGTATTATCTGTTTTCACCAGTTGATTAGTTAATTTCAACTTTTTGAAAGAATTGTGACATTTAAGCCTAATCCATCCTTTACAAATAAAGTTCATGCTGCATGGACATCTGTCTTGGTGATGTGCAGGACTATCAAGGTCACTTTGGGGAGAAGGGGAGGAAACAGGAATGGTGTTGGCTGAAAGGAGTTAATATAATTAAGGAATGCTTTGAACTGATCAAGAGAAAATACAGTGCTGGTTAATGACCTGAAGCGCAATACACTCAAAGGTGTAAGAGTTTCTACAGGAACTCAGAACTAAAGATGTGGGTTGAAATCTTTCCTGTAACCAAATACTGGAACAACTTATAACAAGCGTCTGTTAAGTTCTGTGTTTTAGAACGGAAATTTGCTCTGCAAGTATTTAGACATCCATTTTCTCCAAGAAACTGACAAAGTCGTAAAGTATATAATAAATAAAAGTAATTCACATCTTTTCTTAACATTCTCTTTTGCCATGAAAGTCTTCAAAACTTCGACAAAGCGCAGGTGCTAGTGGGCTGGAACCATCATACTCCTGAGTGTTGTTTCACTGCTAAACTTTTGCTCCATAAGTTACCTACCTACTGTATCCTGTCTACAGAATAGGAGTCTCAGGACCTGCACTCAGCAGACAGATGTCTATCGTGTGTGCAAGTGCAATTGTTCTCTGTCATGGAGTATGTACATAATCATTCATATATGGTGAAACTTGCTTGCATTGTTTGATGGAGCACATCCTATTATAAGAGAAGATATGCACTTAGTGCGTGACCAGAATGCAGTTACTTCCCATCATATAACCAGCTATGCACCCTGCATGGTAGAAAAACATGGCATTTTGTTCACAGGATGCCAAAAAACTAACGGTGGACAAGTCAGGGAGAGCCACTCTTCAGAGCTCCATCAAAAAGTTTCTTTGTTCCTGACCTAGTTTACAAGCTAAGCTCTCCCCTAACAGTGCAAGCTTCCCAGGAGAGGGACAATGTAGTGTTTGTGTCCAACTGGGACTCTGAGGTGATGCAGTAATATAGACAAATAATAATGAAAAATAAAAACAAACTGTTTGGGTGGGACTGGCATCCTGTGCTGCAACTTCTTTGTGCTGTAGCTGTTTACCCTAGGTGCATGTGTAGGGCTGGGAACCCGGGTCCCAGCTCCACCCTCCTCTTATCTTGCTGCTTGTGGGAGGCTTCCAGTCCCAGTGACCTTTGTGAGAAAATGGCCTAAGCCCGTCATGTATGCAAAGGGTCTAAATGTTTCCTTTCTGACTTTGGATGTGGTCGGAAAATAGAGCTCTCCATCATGGGGATTGACGTCAAAATGTAGTAGCAAACAAAATAAAAGGCATTTCCTGCATTCTTTCACAGACTTCTTACAGCTTGTACCTTCTCTAATGCCTTCCATGCTTGCTGATTTAGCCATCCATTATTAACACCAGCAGATAGAATTTAGCATGCTATGTATTGTGTGCTAGAGTGGGGAGAATTTTGTGATTCAGCTTCTGCAAAAGACAGTATCCAAATATAGAGAAGGTTACTGGGAAGGTGACATTATTTTCCTCCTTACCATTCTCTCTCCACTATCAAAGCACTCTTCAGAAACACTTAAGCACTAATGTCTGGTATCTAATCATCTGGGCTTTACAGAGGATTTGAACAGTGGAGGATGTAAAGGATTTCCTCTTTCCCTAGCAAGTGCCTCCCATTGTGGTGACAAGGAATGTACCTCGGCTCCCACTCTGGGTCTAAAAGAAGCTGCTAAATACTGCTCTGGAGGGGGCTGTTTTTTAAAGGCTGTATCTGTGACACTGTGGTGAAAAGTGTCATGCACACAAGAGGAAAGAGGTACAAGCAACAGACAAACAACCCAAAGGAATCATAGAATTGTTTGGGTTGAAAGGGACCTACAAAGGTCATCTTGTCCAGCTCCCCTGCAATAAGCAGGGATATCAAGTAGACCAGGTTGCTTAAAGTTCCATCTAGCCTGGCTTGAACACTGCCAGGGATGGGGTATCCACCACCTTTCTGGGCAACCTCATTACAAAAAATGTCTTCCTCATGTCCAATCTGGATCCCCCTTCTTTTAGTTTAAAACCATTCCCCCTTGTCCTGTCACAACAGGCCTGCTGAAAAGTCTTCCCCCATCTTTCTTATAGGCCCCTTTTAAGTACTGAAAGGCTGCAAATAGGGTCAGGGAAGAGGTTTAGGGTTAGGGTGACAGCTCTGGGAGTTCTGAGTTGATAGTCCAGTTGCTGGCACTGTCCAGTGCTGATTTATGGGAGTGATGGGGATGTTTGATTTAATGGTGAGAGTCCTGCTCAGTGAGAAAAAAATGTTTGGAATCAACTGTCATAATTTTAAGAAAGGTTTCATAAAGGTGCTTTATATGTAAACACCATTTTGAGTAAAATCCTCAAGAAAATGGAAATGTTTGATTTAGATAGTAATGCAAACAGAAGGAAATTTCTTCACACATGTTACATGACCAATGTGTTGATTATGTACTTAAACTCTTAACATGGTAAGGAGTATTCTGGCACTGTGTGCTATAGTGCTATAGAAAATGCTGAGTGGCACTGTTAGCAGCAACTTCTCAATTTTCTTTATACTTAGAGACAACAGGATTGATAGGAAGGTGAGGTTTTACTTGTTACTACCTATAAGGGACCAGTAACAGTTTGGAGAACAGTCATGGGCTCACAGAGTATTGCAGTATGGCTTAATTTGTATCCTATGATACCTATGCAGAATGTGCTTTTGCAAACACACAGAACCTGCTTTTTGGTGATGGTGTGACTTTTTTTCTATTGCAACTTAAATTATTCTTGTAAATACTGTTGGTTTATCAGCCATAAATCTCATACATCTGTCGCAGACAAAAATGTACCTGCTTTGGGGCAGGTTGGCAGCATCTGGTACCAGTCTGAAATCCCCCACACAGCTCATGTTGGGCTGGATATGCAGTGTCCTCAATCTTACCTCTATGGGAGATGCAAAACAGGAGAGTTACAACTCAGCAGCTGCAAGGTAGATTTTGTTCTTAATATAGTCCTGCTTCAGGTACCAAGGTACTATAAATTCCTATGGGTGTTTATGAGACAAAAGCCTTTACAAAAAGAAAATAGAGAAGAGCAGTTCCACACATTTTGCCCATGGCAACTGAAGTAATGTAAATGCTGGAGCAAGTTAAACTATTTCAGGTGAGCAATGCTGTCCCAGTGCAGTGGAGTTGTGATTGTACTTTAAAATAACTTAAATTAACCTCTAAGTTGAACAATTATTCCATTAAAAGTAAGATGACATAACCTTATCAGCTCAGCAAAATAAAGTTCACACAAAGGTTACCGTGAGCAAATATTACTATATTTAAATATTCTGGAATGATTACAAATGTTTTTTTCTCTGTCATGACATAGCACTTATGAACACTGTTTATAAAAAGAAGTTGGCTCCTGTTTACTCTGTATCATTGTGCAGTGAAATCATTAGGCACTGTTTAAAACTGACATCAAGATTTCTGTTTACATTGCATAGCGACCCCATGAAACTCCTTGCTACAGGATTTCACAGAGGCCACGAGCTAAGCAGGAGTCCAAAGCCTGTTGTGAAGATTACGTGAACCGTGAATCTGAGAAGGTCTTTTGTGAATTTTGTGTCAGTTCCTGTGTTCCATGTGTGTCTTTGATTGAAAACACCAACTGAGGAAGTAGCAGCTTGTAAAATCGTGAAGTCCTGAGAGTTGGGAAGGGAGTGAGGGAAAAGCAGCTGCTGGGATCATTGGGGAACACTGGGAAGGAGGAGAAGAGACAGAGAGAGGCCTGGCTGTGTGGCATGGCGACAGAAGAGGTGGGAAGGAGACCAGGCAATGGGAATGGCAACGCTGGGTAAAGGCTGGGAACCACTGTCCTAATTTATGAAAATTATGGAGAAAGTTCTTTTTACATCCTGTTATTCTATTTCTGGATATCTTCATCAGAACTGTTTGGTGATGGTCATCCTTGGACATAGGATACCAGACTATGAGGTGCATTCATCTAGGAATAACTTGTTGGGTTCATATATGTTCCACAGAAGAAATGCTCATATTTTTTAGTGCTTCCTGGTGAAAGTTCCTGAAGCTGGATGGTGCAGAATGTCAAAGGCTTCAGAAATACAGTGTGCTGGGAAAGATGCACAGCCACTTCCTGAAGAATTTTATAAATAAACATTACACAACATAATACAATGATTTAAACAATATTTCTGATAGATGGTTATACTTCCCCATTACAGCTTGAAAGTAAATTTAACAGAAGGAATGGGTGGGACAGTGGAAAATTACTCCAACAAACAGTGGTTCCTATCTTTTAAGTTCAGTGAATAGGACCTTTCACCAAAAGCAGGAATGCCACTGGAATTCATTAGGAGTGGCATTTCCCTGTTTAGCTGAAATTAGAAGAATTGTATTTAATTTCCTTCCCCAAAGTTGTTCCAGAAAGAAAATGTGATCTGTCAGATAGTTAATAAATGGGGTTTTTGTGCTTGCAGTCTTAATATTTGGTTTACAACAGAAAACGAGTAACTTGAGCACCTTGTTAACTTAAGTGCTCTGCTGTTTTCCCTTGGAAGTGTTAAACCTACACGTTCAGAGTGACTTGGCTATTGGGCCACTTCAGATTATGAACTTCTAACGTGAATTGTGAAAAAGTCTCAGCATAATTTTTTCTGAAAATTAAGTCTCTTCCAGATGTCTTCCAAGTCAATGTCCTGTGATCCTTTGTCACCCACTCTGTCAGGGACTGGCACCAGTACGTCAGAGCAGCAGAGTTACAGGGGCAGAGCTGGCAGCAAGAGGCTGCATGTTAGGGCAGAAGATGTGGCAAGGGCAGCCCAGCAGAATTCCATTGTCACAGTGAATAACTGCAGTGAGCACAGGTATTATACCTTGTTCCCAGTACTCCCAGACCTTAAAGGCAACTCCACGCAGCAGTGAGGTTCCCTCTCAGCTAGGATGTCACAGTTCTTCTTGAGGCCCTGGAATAAATTGTTTTAGGAAACTGTTTTAGGCTTTAAAAGCCCCATATATTGTCATTTGGGATCAGAGAGGAAGGAGGCAAGTACAGCTAATGCTGATGTTGCTTCTGAAAGCTCTGCCAACCCACAGTCTATGTGACTGTGATACACTAATCCTCAAGCTGACAATGCCTGCTGGGCTGCCAGCTACCAGAGAGGGCTATCGCTTTTCAGTCCTTCCTATCTTTACAGATAGAGCTCAGGTTAGTGACACGCACAGTGAGGAGAGACCATGCACTGGCAACAGGAAATTTTTCTACTAATTTCCAAAAGTATTTCCAAAGTTTTATTTTTTCATCACTTCGTTATTTTCCTACCTACTGAATCTGCATATATCTTAAGGTTAAATATCAAACCTAGTTGGCCATATTTGATCCTTTGATAATCACTATCAGCTCACAGCTAACGCTATTATAGCAGCAGTGTGCTATAAATAGCCCATTTCATTATATAACTCAGTGGAAAGATTTAGAAGCCTTTGCCCAAAGTCAGAGATGTATCAGAAGGGTTTAGGGTTTTTTATAGCATTTATTTCACCAGCTACTGGAGCCAGATGCCTTATAAGCAGAGGAATAATAAGTAATAAAATTAAACTAAAGGTTGTGAATTTGAAAGCATATCACAGCCGTGAATTAGTGGTCAGTTCAGCCACAAAGCCTCTTCTAGGCCTGACCTTGGGGACAAAGCTGCCGTTCTTGTCAGCTGCCAAAAGTGATTTCAAGCTGTCAGACTTGGCAGCCCCCTTTTACAGAGCCAGAGGTCTCACAGATATCAAGGCAAATTTGTCTGAAGTCATGTAGGGTGAGGTCTATAATAATTGGATCCTGCACTCTGGTACCAAACCAAACAGAAACAGAAGAGCATAAAGGACAAATGGAAAAGAAAACATCCCTCTTCCAAACTTGATTGCACAGAGCAGAAAAGCTGTTCCGCCTGCACATGCATATAGTTATGGTTGTACGGTTGTGCAGCTGTGCAGAAAAGCAGAACTAGATTTTGACATTAAGAACCTGTCTTGAAAACAAAATAAACCATTAAATTCCATACAAAACATGATTAATGATGGTAATAAAATCATAGCACTGACAATTCCGTATAGTCTATTCACAGAATTTATAACTCAGCAAATTGTCCTACTATAAAATTTCATATGAAAGTAAGGATTCTGACTGTTTGGAAGTGAAATTGTGTTTTCCAGGCTCTAATTTTTCACTGAACCTTATAATTTCATTAGAATACTTGAGGAGTCAGTTGCCAGGAAAGTGTGCTCTGGTTTCCTGAGCTCAGGTTTCTTGCCGTGACTGTGCTTCCAAGAACTTCAGCAGGTAAAATTAGCAGGCAAACACGATCACTGGAGCTTCGTTGTCAACAGTTAAAACTTGAAGGAGCATTTTTGTATATGGCTGAAACCAAGAGTGGTTTCAGTAGCATCTACAAAGAACAGGGAAAAATTATCAGCTCAGGATGTCGTCTGAGGAGGAAGACCAGCCAGAGACCCCCATTGGCTCCCCTTGGTCCTGGGTAAGAGATTAAGCCCTAAGGTTGCGTAAACAACACAGTTCTAGAAAAAAGGTAACAAGCTGTGTCGTGGAGCCTAGATAGAGCTGAGCCTCATCAGGTTTCTTACTCTCCTGTTGAAGTTTGTGTTTTATTAATGGTTAGATTGTCTGTTCTAGTTCTGTGGACATTAAAAAGAAAAAAATGGGAAGGGGAAAATCATCTTTTGCTTCTGTTGTGTACTTTGGGTGCTACAAGAAAACCTGGCTGATGCTTTGCTGTCTCATTGGCTGTGTAAGGCAGCACTGTTGAAAGATAACTTCTAGGTATAATGGAGGGAAAATGATGTAAAATGAATGTAAATGAAGGAGCGTAAATGGTTTCTCTGAAGTTCTGCATTACAATAAAAGACAGTGAGAACCCTATTCCAAATTACAGAAATGTCTTGCCCTTGTTTCTTTAGTAAGATAATGAAAGACAGCCTGCACTGATGGTCCACTGACAGTGGCTGCGTGGTCCTGTGTTTTAAGATCTTTATGATCTTAAGATGCTTTAAGATCTTTAAGATGCTTAATGCTGCTAGGGAGGATATTGGCCAGTCAGGTTTTCTGATGGAAAAAGAAGAGGCACTCGCTCCGAAAGGTTTCTAAGTATTTGTGGTCAAGCATGAATGTGTGTGCACTGGTGTTGAACTGGTATTTCCTGTAGGTACCCATGGAGTTATCAGAGACAGTTGCATTTTGAAGATAAAAGGCATAGAATAAATTGGTTTAGCTGATGATAGGAATGTGGACTTAAAATTCTCATCATTAGAGGAACATGCAGGGAGGATGAAAAGGAGTACCAGTTGTTCTCACCATCAGGGCACAGGTTTCCTGGCAGGCAACAACATCCCTGTGTTGGTGAATATCTATTTTTTGACGAGTAGGAAGATAATTATAGATGTTGATTTCTTAATCAAATGTAAGTGGCAACTTTTATTTCCACTGAAAATACCCTACAGACTGAGCAGAATGGAGGCTGCGCGTGGAGAGATACGTACTGAATAGTTAGCTGATGGTTGGAGTGCTAAGGAACATCTAACCTACATACAATATAACTCAAACTCTTGAGTATTAACAGAGAAGGTGGGGATAGATTAAAAACAAACAAACAAACCAACAAACAAAAAACCACAAAAAAACCCCTTCTAAGGTCAGAGGATTTCTGGCTATCAGTTTTATTAAAGTCAAGATGTCCTACACAACATATTGACTATTACAGCTGTATGATGTGTACTTCAGCTTAAGTTTCTCTCTGGGAATTTCCTTCTCATGTAAGACTCCTAAACTATCAAGGGAAATTATGGATCTTGGTGTTCCATGGAACAATCTGTTCTGCAACAAATGTGTAAGTTTCATTACAAGATAACTAAAGAGTGTTAATTCAGCATAAGAAGCATATTGGATTTCTGATAGAAATAGATGTACTAAAGATGATTTGATACAGTTGCTATTGGCCTTCAGGAGCTGCTGACTGTGCTTCTGCTAAGGACTTCAGAAATAAAGCACCATTTGCCTCAATAGATATTCTGAAGTGCTTCTGCATGTCTGCACATTGTAAAGTGCAGAGAAAATTGTGGTCCTGGGAGAGGATGACCGAATACATATATCTGAAAGAATGAAAAGCTCATAATAGAGAGCTCTTGGATAAATGATTCCCTAGGTACACAAAGATAAACAGAAGAGCACTGGGCTTTGAAATGTAGCATGTAATTAAAAAAATGATATACTTCCAGAAGAAAGAATTATTTTTTTAAGCATCTAGACTTCAAAACACTTCCTCTGATTTACCATGATATTGCAAGAGGACCCCACAAATATGATTTCATGTAGACATTTTCTTTCCCTGAGGATATAAATGAGATTATACATTTCCATCCTTTTCAGAGGAGGAATAAATAAAAAATAACAAATAAATTATGCACCACTGAGAGAACACTGGTATAATATGGTGGGGATGGTGCTACTAGAACTTAAAGACAAGTGCCCTTAGACTTGAAACAGAAAGATTCTTAGGAAGACAGCTTTACAGTAACTCCACAAATTAAGCAGCAAGAAAAAAATACTTTAAGAACCTTCATACCTTAAGTACTAAAAGAAAATCCAGTTTCTTGTCCACTTTTGACCAGTCATTGGCAATGTGATGGCATATGAATTGGCATATGTCATGGAGGACACAGAAGAAGTTTCTTTATTCCCGTGATTAGTTTGTTTGGATTCCAGCTTTTTTCACTGTTTTCCCAGTTTAGTTGTATGTTTTTGTTTTACAGAATGCCCACATTCTCTTTATTTGGGTTGTTCAGTCTGGAAGAGAAGGCTCAGGGGGGATCTTATTGCTCTCTACAGCTACCTGAAAGGAGCTTGTAGTGAGGTGGGGTTTGGTCTCTTTTCCCAAGTAACAAGCAATAGGACAAGAGGTAACGACCTCAAGATGTGCCAGGGGAGGTTTAGATTGAATGTTAGGTTACAATTTCTTCACAGAGAAGGTGCCCAGGCATTGGAACAGGCTGCCCAGGGGAGTGGTGGAATCATCACCCCTGAAAGTTTCAAAACCCATGTAGATGAGGCCCTCAGTGATACGGTTTAGGGGTGGACTTAGCAGTTCTGGGGTCTTGATGATCCTAAAGGTCTTTTCCAACCTAGCTGATTCTGTGATTTTTTGATTCTATGGTTCTATGTGCTTGAAATCCCTGTGCTCCCGGTTCGGCACCTGTCTTGCCAGTGAGACAGTGTGAGGTTTCTCAGCAGGAGGCATGTCAGGCTGTATGGTTGTTGGTTTGCATGGAGAGCCACCAGCTGGAGTGGAGGGGTTCAAGGGTGGCTGTGCAACTTCCCTTCCAAACAAATCTTCCCCAAAACAGCCTCTGTTGGGCCATGTGTGGAGAATGTTTATGCTCCCTCAGCCTAGGGCAAACAGCAATTGTACTCGGCATGGTGATGGAACTATCTTGGGTTCAGACACAGTGCCTGGCCTGACTTGTCCCCTCCCATTCCTGGTCATTGCTGCCTGCCTGCTGTGTCCTTCCAGCAGCCCCATTAGTCAATCTGGGGGGGAACTTTCTGAGTGACACTTTGTAGAGGGCATTGAAAACCACTAGCATATTTAGCAAAAAAATACCCAGCCCACTCTGGAGAAAAGAGACTATACTAATACATCTCCAAGCTCTCCATATGGTAGGTTTTCTTTCAGTAAGACATTGCTTCTTTTTTTTTACCCTAGAACTAATGAAATACAGTGTGCTGTGTATCTTAGCGAACAGGTGCTGTCAACGCTATTCACATTCAATTACAGAAACAACTAGGACAGACACAGAGAGAACTCACCCATCCTCATTATCACCAAATTTTAGAGCAGGACTGGGCCTGTCAAAGCATAGCCGGCACAAGCGGATCTGTGCAAATTCCTGAATCAAATACAAACTTCCCAAACGGCCCTAGGCAAAACTCAGGTTTTATTTTCCAACGTTTCTGCTTATTGTAGATAGCTCTGCTCTCAGATCCCAGCTCACGACCTGCATGCCTAGAGGAATTTCTGCAAATTCCACCTGTTCTGCGAAGGGTGGAGTATCTGTGAAAATCTCCCCTGACCTGCTTGTAGTGGGTACCCAAAGTAAATGGGCACACTTGAAGCTTCATTTCACTCCTCCCCACAACTTCTTTAGGTTAATTTAACCTGAAGTTTATATCACATTTTGAGATCTTCTGGGAGATGCCGTTTAGAAATTAAAAGATGCTATTAAGTTGCCATCTGCTGCCAGTGCCACAGCTGCAGTTGATGCTGCCATGGGAGAGGGATTTGATGGCTTCTCAGGGACAAGTTTCTATCAATCTCTGTCCAGTCCCAGGACAAGCCACTGGGTCATTGATAAGACATTGTCATTTCTTCACAGTTCCTGGATTTACCAAATTCCACTGGGGGTAACGATTATATTAGCATTGGTTTCTTTGGAAAGCTAAAATCTGAGTGTCTCTCATTGTGAAATTTCTACTGCAAGAGAGTGTTATCCTGTGTAAATCAGAAAAAGCAGGCTAGGGACAGATGCTGTGCCAGCTCAGACAACCTGGGGATCAGAGCCTATTTACCTGTGTCTGTGGTCACCTCTTTGCTGCACTTTACAGCAAGGATGTCCCCAGCTACTGTGACAGCAAGACTGTTCTCAGCTGTGGCCACAGACAGGAATGTTCTGAGCTCTGGACTGCCCCACTGAAGGATCTCTCACATGGGGCCTGATTTCACCCCTGGCTTTCCAACTTGCGGCTGATCTGTACCACTTCAGACACAAGGATTCAAATACTCCCCTATGCACAGGGTCCATGGTGTGGGGTCTTGTTCTGTTTTATTTTGGTGGGCCTTCTTGTAATCATCTGCTGAGCAGAACTCAGGCTTTTCAGGGGTAGGAGCTTCTTTCCCCACAGTGGCCCTACCCTGCCATGCACAGCAGGTCATCAGCTGCAGCCCAAGGAGCAGCAGGTGCTGCTTTGGTTGCAGCCCCTTGCTCCCATTTCAGAGGACTGACACTTCAGCAATGGAGAGTGTGTTTTTGCAAGGATAAATAAGTCTCAAAGGTATTCATTGCAGATCTACTTTCCTTTAGCATCAGGCATGTGTAATGCCTTCTCACCCACTAGAAACCAAACAGTAAATTGAACCCAGACCCTTCTCTGTGGCTCACTGGAGCTCCCAGAGCTATGTGGGGAGCTGACTGGAGATCAAGTCCTTTCGCATTTATTTAGAGCAGATTGCTGTAGGTCAGCAATCCTGTTTCTGGAGATCAGGTCTCAGAGAGTCTGCCCTGTCTATATATAGATTTGGAAGTTCAGCTTGGTCCATGAGGACAAGAGGCTGTGAAGGCAGTAAGTACTAGGCAAATAGTGTCAAGGCTATCAGCTGTTTTGCACCCCAGTTCCTGTCACCTACACTGCCTTTGTATGATAACCTTTCTTTGCATGATGAGTAATGCTTTGACAACATTTATCTTATGCTGCCACAAATACGAACAGTGTTAACTCTCTATTTCCAACTCTCCTACTCCTTGTAGTGGCCTATGACAGTTGAATCTCACCTGGAGCAGGAGTCTGCACCACGTCAAGGCCACAGCCTAAGGACTGGTCAGCCCAGGGGTGAGCTTCAGCAGCCATGACTGAGCAGCTACACTGAGATCTGGTCTGCAAGTGCAAAACACTCCTAAAAGTGGAGCACATAAGAAAAACCCAGTCCAAAAAGGCAGAAAGCACAAACATCTTCAAGAACTAAGGCTGCCTTAAAATTTGAGATTTTTGAAAGCAGTGATACATATTTGTTTCCTGACACCCACTTTCAGATATCTGCGTTAAAAAGTTCATCAAGCTGTTACCAGAGATGGGAAAAGTTAAAACCTTTTTCCCACTTAAAGTTCCCTGTCTGGGAGATAAGAAAAAGCTTCCTGAAAAGTGGCAGAAGTCTGGAGCTTACACAAGGAGCTTCTACTCCAAATCAACAAGCAGATGGGGGCTAGGCTGTCATCAGCTGAGCATTTCCCACTGCCACCACACAGGCCGTGGGTGCCATAATGGGATGTGCACAAAAAGAGACCATTGTGTTACCACCCCAGAATATGCATCCAATGGCACAACGAGCACAAGCTGTGCAAATCATTGGAGAAGAGCATTCATGGCAAAATAGTTCAGGAAATGCTGTCTTCTGCTTTGCTTGAAATTATATATATGGGGAAGAGTGTTTAGGAAATAAGAACAAATGGTCTTGTGGATATAATTGCTTTTACAGATCTAGAAATAATTAAGAAATTGCAAATAGCTGAATATGTTAAGGGCTAGAGATGGACGTGGAAGTTACTGCGGGAGCAGAAAGCAAAGCTGGCTTGCTTGTGAAATAACAGAGCAGCGAGAAATGCATGTTTAAGGCAAAGCCTTGTGTATGTCCATCCTGACAAGGCATGCTGCCTTACAGCTTAAGTCCTCATGCTCCCAGTTTAAATGCACTATACAATAGAACCGAAGCACATCCCACATGGGACTGGAAGTGAGGCAGGAAAAGTGACCCTACGATCATGCTCAGAATTAATTTTCTTCCTTTTGGTACCACCAACCTTGAGCTCTCTGTATGCCTTTGCCACTGGCTATCATTCCTGTATTGGGGTGGTTTCCCTACAAAGCTGACAGCAGAGTCGAGTCTCTGGTCAGCTTTTCAGAGCCTCCTTGCATCATGTCCTGTGGGAGCCTGAGACCCTGCTTTACTGGCAAGAAATTTATGTGCTTGTCCATAAACTTCATTTAAGTTTCAGAAATTTAGATCTGCGGAACTACCATGGCACTCAGGGGCAGGAGTCAAAAGCCTGTTTATCCCTCAGTAGTATAACTTAGAAGTTATAGCTCTTTAAATCTTCAGCAAGTGGCAAGTTGTGATTTTTATCTTTACAGTCTCTCAGGAAATTCATCATCAAAACCACAGACCACAGCACAAAAGAGCAATCATTTACCACAGCAGGCACTCTATTAAAGCCACTGTTACCAGGTAATAGACATGCCCATTCACAATAAATTCTCCATCCTCCCTTCAAAAAAGCCAAGCAGAAAATGCCTGATAGAGAGACTTACATGATTCCTGTATTTTCTTGCCCTCTCTTCCTTTTTTCAGTTTTGTCTTATGAAATTTGCAAAAGCCTTTCTGTGATCTTCGAATCATGGAATCACAGAATAATTAGGGTTGGAAAGGATCGTAAGATCGTCAAGTTCCACCTCCCCTGCCATGGGCAGGGACACCTCCCGCTAAACCATGTCACCCAAGGCTCTGTCCAACCTGGCCTTGAACACTGCCAGGGATGGAGCATTCACAACTTCCTTGGGCAACACATTCCAGTGCCTCTTGAAGTAATGCTGGTTTTGGGGCATCACTGCTGAAATGAACTGCTATAATGGATGAGCAAATTGTCCCCTACAGAGACAGGAAATGTAAGGGGCCAAGGGATTGCATGGCTGCTCCCAAGCAAGAGAGGCCAGGAAGCAGTCCTCTTTCATCAGAAATCACCCCCCTTTCAAGAGGTCCTGAGCAAACAAGAAAAAAACAGAGGTTGAACACTGGCAGCTGATCTAAAAAAAATCTTTTTTATTCAGACACACTCTCCCCCTAAAATCAATTTTATCAATCATCTAATGTTGACCCTTTGAAGGAGTAAGATGTTGCAGGGTTAGTCCAGAAAACAATGTGTGTACAAATGCTGCTTTTCTTTGCAGCTTTGAGCTAAGTTATAGATACCTGATCCATGGATCAGGTGAATAGTTTTAATATCTTCTTTCAAATGCAGATCCAGTAATGTGTCTGCATAGCCACAAAGACAGAAAATATGTTCTTTTTCATTCTAACCTAATCCCATAGTTGTTGTTTCAATTCATTGATTTATTAATGTTACTGTCTTTCAGGCCAAAATAGCCACATTGCAGAAGTCTGTAATATGAAAAAAAAATAGTGAGAATAGCTGTTTTATGAAGATAATTTGCTAGAATATCCTAAAATGAAATAAATATCTTTTCAGTGAATTTTCAAGAGCGAGTTGCAAGCCCCAGTTATTCCCCTTTCTGCTTTTGCAGTTGCATTGCCGCCAAAAGGCTTTTAAAGTGGAGGATTTCTAAACCAAAAGCGACCTCCAGTGGTCACACACGTTATTTATGGCTGATGCCTGGTATTTCTCTTCCTCTTGTTAGAAAGGAGGCAATGTGATAATTAGCAGCTTGCAGCAAGCATGGTCAATTAAACTGGATGTATCTCTTAAAAAAAAGAAAGAAAAGGTCAGTTAATCTGGATGCATCCTTTCATCCAGGTGTTTTGTATTCCTACTCACCAGTATGAAAGTTTTTCATTTACTTCACTTTTACATTGATGTTTCACATCTCAGGAGAGTTTTTTTCTGTATTCTGCAGAGGTATGCTGCGCCATTCTCTTTGCTCACCCTCTGCACGTAGTACAGCTTTGATGCTAACACCTTCCATATAGCAATCTGCTACAGGATGGAGGTGACCTTTTAAAAAGCAAATAATATGTCATCAAGCTTCTGAAGGTTAATTTTAACTTACACAAGCAATTACGAGTTCTGCATACTTTTACTAATAAAATCATTAATTTTCCCTTAAAAATTGGAAATCATGATGGGTTGATCTATCTTTTCCTAAGTATTTTAAGCTCTTGTGGACTCATGATTTTTTGGACACTTGACAGCAGAGAAATATGAGGCAGAGGTATAAGTCAGGGTGTTGTGGGATCTGCATCCCAGTGAATAGTCCAGAGACATGTCTAGAGTTCAGGGATCTCCTTTCATCATAAATGTCCGAGCATTTCCACTCTGCTTTTGCTGTGAGTTTTTTGAGTCAAACACATCTTCAGTGGTGTCCTGGTTTTGGCAGGGATACAGTTAGTTTTCTTCCTAGTATCTGGTATACAGTGCTGTGTTATTTTGGATGTAGGATGAGAATAACATTGATAACACACTGATGTTCTGGCTGTTGCTAAATAGTGTTTTTACTAAGAGAAGGGCTTTTCAGCTTCTCATGCCCTGCCAGCCAGAAAGCTAGGAGGGCACAGAAAACTGGGAGGCGATACAGCCAGAACAGCTGACCCCAGCTGACCCTGGGGATATTCCATACCACATGGTGTCATGCTATATATAGAACTGGGGGGGAAAGCTGGCTGAGGGCCACTGCTGAGGAACAAGCTGGGAATTGGTCAGTGAGTGGTGAGCAATTGCATTGTGCATCACTTCTTCTGTATATTCTAATAATTCTGTTATCATTATTTATTTCTTCATTTTCTGTCCTATTAAACTGTCTTTATCTCAACCCACCAGTTTTTGCACTTCTTCTCTTCCAATCCTCTCCCCCATCCCACTGAAGGGGGCAGAGTTAGCCAGTGAAACTGTGGGGCTTAGTTGCCAGCTGGGGTTAAATGACAGCAGTCTTTTTTGGAGCATGATGGGTTGAGCTAATGACAGACCAAATTTGTTATAAGCATTCATTACATTAGTTTAATAGTCGCTGCTCACAGTGTTGAGTTATTTGCTCTCAGAGCTGGCACCGCTTGTCCTCCTATTTGTATTGTGTACCACCACTTGCAGTATATGTTCACTGTTGTGCTGCTTACCGCCCATGGGAAACAGGCTAAGGCTATCATGTTGTACTTTGTAACACTGGCACTTATGATACAATAGAATTCATGGTCATGAAAGTAATCTGGTATTTGTACTCAGCACTGCCATCATTTCTGTACTTTGGGAACCATCTATTGGAAACTATTAATAATTATACCTTTCACCTTTTGGAGACCCGATCCATGGGGGAGACACCCCCTTTCATCTTCCCATTCTTCCAGGCTAATTACAATAGCTCTTTAGAATTCTGGATACCCTTGGGATGTTCAAACCAGTATGTTCCTATTGCTATGTCTTCTGAATGTGTTCCAGGTCTTGTTTAAGGTTAAACAACTATTTAAGAATATTACTCAGAGTTCTGCGCTGAGGTTGGATAGTTAGGAGTGGCAGGGTGTGTGGGGCAGTATGGGCAAGTACCAAGGCCAATGGGCACCTCTGGTGTTTTGGAACTTCACCCCTGAACAAATGCAGAATCCAGAAAAATAGTAAAATATTTGGAAGAAGTGTGCTGTCGTCCTGGGAATTCCAGAGAGGCACAAATCACTGCAATGGGCTGGGGCCTGGCTCATGTCTGACAAGCTCAGTCCAACACTAGTCAGCAGCCTCAAGGGGAAGAGGTGGTCTCTGGATCTGATGACAAAGTGACAGCTACTCAGATCCCTGTGATGGGTAGTGCAGCTGAACCAGAGATCCAACCCATGCCAGTATCAGTCACTTCTATGCACAAAAAGAAATATATACAATGATCAGCTTGTTTAGGAAGGGATGAAGAAGCAGGGGCATCATGAAAAGAGGAGGAGAAAGAGGCAGAAACCATAAAAGAGACAGTAATTACCCAATTCCTATCCATGAGTAAGCTGCAAGATATGCAGAGAGGCTTCAGCTGTCATCAGGCAAGCACATTGTCACTTGGCTGCTATGATGCTGGGATAATGGGGCCAGTAGCCTGGCATTAGAGAGTAAGGGAGCCAAGCAGCTGGGACTGCTCTTGGAAGGAAGCCCTGACAAAGGGTTTGAAAAGGGGCACAAGCCATCAGACTCTGGAGGTGACTCCAGTCAGGCATGAAGGAGAGGTATCCTTTAAAAAAAAAAGACTTTATACGTTACTCAGGCAAGTGGACCAACATAGACAGAGGTGTCCAGTACTTGAGGGATTTGTGATGACCCAGACAACAAGCAGTTATCCAAAGACCCAGACGAAATCAAGTTTACACAACCCATGTGGCAGACAGAGCACACATCGTTGTATGCTAACTCACTGGCACTGATGAGCTAGAAAGGTGGAGAGAAACAAATGGTGGATGAATTGGCTGGCCAATCTTGACAGTACATGTCTCTTTCTTCCTATGGGTTTGCAATTTGCCTCTGGAGAAACTGGTCCAACTCAAAGAGAATAGATCCTACTCACCACCTGTAAGGATTAGTACATCAGCTGTTAACAGCTCAACGGTTCTGCTCAAGAGAGAGGATACAGTGGGTATACACCACACACCACACTGAAGTTTCACCTCTTTGACCACAAAAAGGACATAAGGTAGCGGGATGGAAAAGCTACCTCAGCCCCTTGAGGTACGTGAAGTACATGAGTTGCAAGGAAAACCGATCACTTCTGTGATCAGGAAGAATGATTTCAAATGGGTCCCTGAGCAATGACAAGCCTTTGAAAAAATTAAAAGAAAGATAGCTCATGCAGTAGCCCTTGGACCATTTTGGGCAGAGCAGGATGTGAAAAATGTGCTCTACATCGCAGCTAGGGAGAACAGTCCTACCTGGAGCCTCTGGCAGAAAGTTCCAGGGGAAGCAAGAAACAACAGTATGAAAGCTCTCTTGAAGAACAACAGCTTCCTTAATTTGTATTAGCCTAATTTGAAACAAAGCAGATTAGACTTGAAACAGAGTTTTCCCAAAGGTATTTAAATGTCTTTATTTTTATATCTTCAGCTAAATTGGATTCACTGTCTGAGCCCTGGTATTTTTGGAAGGTCAGTGGAAATGCAACAGTCATTGCAACTGAGCTAATTTAAAGAAATACAGTAAAAAAGTTTGGGTATTCATAAATCCTTTCCCCTGGAAATTTTATGTTGGTGCAATAGAGACCAAAACTAAACCGTAAGTCAAGTAAGACTTGACTCTCAGCTAAGATTGAGAAATGAACTGTAGCACTTGGCCTAGTCAGTGCAGAGCTGGCCTGAGACAGGATGACAAAGCTATTTTCCCTTGTGCTGCTGGATGAGTTTCAATAGCCCAATGCAACTTTCTCAGTTGCTCCATCTGTTAAAAGGGGATTATGCTAATAACATCTTTTGTAATATACTTTGTGATTCATAGAGGCTATGCTGTGTGTAAGCCAGGTAATGCATTTAATAAACAGATAATAAACATAGTAATATTTCCCGCCTCCTATGTAAAAAGTAACATTACGTGAAGGGAGTTGAAATGATGGAAGAAGGAAGCTTGCTTTGTTTTTCATTTCAACTGCCCCTTCTGCTCCACTCCTCACCAGTATTACACTTGTAAAGAAGGAGCCCTTGAAGATGGCCACAGAACATTTCTGTATCAACACATTTGGATATTAACTGTGTCACTGAGCTTATGTGTTGCTCAAAATGACTATTCTCTTGTTCTTCCCACCACCCTCATTCCCCTCCTCCTTTCAAACCTACTGAAACTCCACTATTAAGTTGTGGATAGTCAGGCCCTAATAGTATAGCTGAGAATAAACAGTTTCCTGAAACTCTTATTTATGTGACTAGATCACTGATTTTTGTATTCTTTCTCCTCAAATTGCATAGCACAAATCTCAGTAGATCAGGAAATGGTTCAGAAAAGAAAGCTCTGTTCAGACCTGTGAAACACAAAGAAGATGGATAATTGAAAGGGAGTAACATTTTATCTTAGCATAACTCTGCCACAGACAAAAGGTAGTTTATTAATAGGGGTTTGGCAGACATACTGTACCAACACTTAAAGACTACAAGAAGAAAACCAAAGAAGGTGTCTAATTTCCTGTAGGCAGTATGTGCTTAATGGGTGACAGGTTAATGCAGCAGTAGAGGCAATGGTCAAGTGTCCTAACTATGTTATCTCAGTGGTTCTGGGCAGCTGGGTAGGAGAGGGCAGTTTCTCTGACGAATGAAGCACTATGAAAGAGTTCTGCACTAAGTATTAACCCAGTGCTTATTGCAGAACCCAGATATTTAGCTTTTGCATGGACTGGGCACTTTTTCTGTTGCCTGCAAGTAGTCATTAGCAGGACAGCCTGTGGTGATGGTGATGGAGCCAGGTTTCGGAGAAAGGACGGGAAGAGATGGCAAGAGTGGAGTTGGGGAGTAAGTGGTGACAGATCCAGAGGGACGGTGGCACTAGCTAAAGGGTAAAAGGTTGTCCTTTCACAGAACACCCATATAAGATGTTTGCAAGAGCTGGGCTGCATCCAGCTCAGCAATGTTTTCCCTTAGCTTTTGGCAGGAGCTGGAGGGAGCCTTCACCCTCAGCTAAGGAAGGCTGCCAAAGGCCAGAGGCATCAGCCTCTAGCCTTTCCTCACATGGCATCTGGTGAAGAAGCCTCAATCCCACCCAGCCTCTTCAGAGATTCCCACAGGTTCCCTGTGGCTCCAAACTCCTGCTTTCCCATGGACTGATTTTGTCTCCACCTACGTTGGTGGGAGCAAAATAGGATGTTGCAGGTTTATTACTACATTTGTGTTCAGTGGAAACACAGGGCTTATTTGAACCCACAGAGGGATTCATTTCTACAACCTAAAGACAAGAATCCTACCGGAGTAAATCCATCCTTGAAATCGTCTCTGCCTCTCTGCCACCTACAGAGGGAACTGTAAGCTCACTTAGGCTTTCTGCTGAGGTTTAGGAAGATGCCACTTGCTAGGAATCTGCACGACTTTTACACATGGTTCTGTAACTGTCTTGTGCCACTTCACAGCTATTGAAAAACGGTGGCCTTATTTGCTCGGTAACAGCAGTGGTTTTTTTTCTGCTTTGTAAAGGCCTTTGTAAATCCCCAGACAAGCATTCCTGAAACCAGGACATCAGGAGCGCTGCAGCAGACACACCTCCTGACCATGTGCTGACCTTGTAGTTGCTGGATGGCATGTTCCTCACCCTGCCACACACATCAAGCAAACTTCTCAACTCATTCTACGCTGCCTGCATTAATGACCTCCTATTCCTTATTATACTAATAAAGCTGGTGACAAGCATCAGGCAGTGAATGAATGATCAGACTTTTGAATGCTAATATTTGGAAATCCGTCACTTTTCTAAATTAGGGAGAGCTGCATAAGAGAGAGACCCCGGCACAACTTTTGTTTTGTCCCTGTCCCCTGTTTTGCATGTGGCAAAGTGGGTCACAGTTAAAGCTTCTATGCACTGCTGAAGGCCAGCAAACAGCAGTCTGAGAGTCTTGGTACACAGATGGATCATGCTCTAGCAATGCTATGCTTCTTGTTGATTAGAAAGGGAATCCAGACATAACCATCATCCAGATGTAATCATCTTTGTTATGGATGTCTAACATAAAAGGGGGAGACCCAGTATCTGAACCTACTTTAAAAAGGTGGCCTTGAAGACAGGAGGGCTATTCTCTGTCCTTAGTCAGATAGGTATATCTAGGCTGCATATAGGAGGGTTTATGTTAAACATCTTTGCATTATATACAAGGGTGACTCCAAATCTAATGCTATCTCACTAACACTAACAAACCAACACAGGCATCTTTTAACTCGGCTGATGCTACATAATGAAAACTGTGACCTGGGTGAAAAGGTGTTGCCACGTCAAGGAAAAGAAAAACAGGGACACCTATGTGCTTGCTCTCTGCAGGAATCTTCACATAGAATCACATTATGGGCATTTTATAATGAAAACATGTAAATATGTGGAAGCCTGCTACCATGGAAAGGTTCTCTCTTGTCACTTTTTGCTAACTTCCTCATCTGTGAAGTTAATTAAAAAATGGCGTCAGCCAGTCTTGACGTATCAGGTGTTCACTTTTCACAGAGCAGTAATCTTTCATCCAGCTGAATGCAGGATTGCCTTCAAAGTCCAGTGTACTCAATAAATGATTCACAAACTGGAACTTCAAATGTTCCTTTGATTTAGCTTCTGAGGAAATACAGCCCTGCGTAGGTAACAAACACCAGTCAGGATCCTCTAATGAGAGAGGTGGATCTCTGATGTCCTCAGCCATGTTGCTGGATACTGGGAGAGGTTTGTGGTGTGGGTCTTGATACCTGTTTCTCCATATCATTCTTAAACTACAAATTCAGAAAATAAAGTCCCAAAACATTCCTAGGGGCAGTTGGTTGTTGCTGTATCAATCCAGTGCTGCTTCACCACCAGCCTAGCAACAATGGCATCCTCAGGAGTGTAAAATAAACAACTGTAGTTAACCTGCTGTTGTATTCTTGGGTCAGCTGCTCCATGTGGAGCAATTGCTGATGACTTAAACTGCATGCTGTATAGTTGGGATCTGTAAAGCTTCATCCATAGCACTGCACTTACTGGAGAAAAACTATATGGCATTTAGCAAAAGAGAGTGATAGGTGGCAGGCTACTGAGCCTGGTTTAGGCAAAAAACAGGGAAGCAGGGGGAGAGGCATGAGACCTGTGAAAGTATGATGCTGTCACATGGTGGAAGAATTTCAAAGCCAGTGCAATTATTTTAGTATTAGTTAAAGCCCAGTTAAGGCCAAGGGATCATTAACATGTTTTAAAATATTTCTAAAGACTTTTAAAGCTTCCTATATAAACAATACTAAACTTACACTGCAGGAATAATATGTTCCTGACCCACTGCATTTTGAAACATTTCTGCCCAAGAATTTGAGGTAAAAAATTTCCCCTTGTTCTGCACATACTGTTTGTCTACTAGTCTGCAAAGCTGTAGCACATTCTGATCGTTTTTTGTGACCGCCTTCTTCCTAGAAACAGTCCTGAACAGTGTGTAGCGTTAGTGAGGAAAACAAATCACGTGCAATGAAAGGCACACTTAGTTTTCCCCTCCTCCTTATTTTCTGGCATCCTGGATAAAAGCCAGTAGGGAAGTGTTTCCAAAGTCTATTTATGAACTTGTGTTTACTTTTACACACACGTAGTCTTTACCACATGCAAGCCTTGTGTACTGACATTCAGAACCTTTGTGAACATTGAGAAATACAGTTTCATAACAGTGGGCTGAGGTCGATCCTGTTTTCCTTATTTTATATTTAAAAAAGAAACATAAGCAAAGGGAGGTAAGCTGGATTGTGCAGCAGAGCACAGAAAGCCCATGACAGTGCCAGCCACAATGGAAGTTCCCAAACTTCCTGACCCACCCCTCAGGTGTAGGATTGTTTTCCCTCTGCTGCTGCTTCCACTCCAGAAATCTGATCTTGGGACACAAGTTCTGTCCTCTCCATATTACAACCATACCCATGTTCCACAAAATGACCTTCACTTACTCCCGAAAAGGCTGTGGCTAGCAAATAAAAAAAATATGAAGACTACACATAAGGCAATGACATGTTTTTTCTGCAGTTAGTAACGCACATGTGAGGCTTCAAGATTTGATTTCATGAAAGGTCTGAAAGAACAGCAAGCCTACCTGTATTTCTTTTTCCCAGATGGACAGAGAACGTGGAAAAAATGTATAAATAAAATGTATATTTTAATTAAATGAACACTAACACAGGGTTATTATCACTCTTCCAAACCTGCCATGAAGCCATTTCTTAAAACCTGTTGTGCACATTACTCTGTTGGTACTCTTGCTGACTCTGGATGGTAACTTACATGTTAGCACTTAGATATCAGTACTGACTTGAAGCAACTTGCCTCTGTGGCAAAATTTAATCTCTGAATAAATTGTATTCTGATGGGAGGCTTACCACAAATCAATGAGCAGGGAGATGGGAAGCTGCAGCCTAAAATAGCTATGATACCCACAGGGAAGACCTCAAAGTAAAAGTCTACAAGCAAACAAAATGAGTAAACAGAAAGAATAAAGAAGCCCAGCTGATTTTGAAAGGTCAGCCTCAAATGCGACCACTACCTCCTACTTGCTGCTGTGACATTTATGCCATGCTACAGGGGCAGCTGCATTAGGCAAACAGACAAAGGGCTCAATTCACAACACAAAAATCTTGTACAGCTTTTCAGGGTACTCCATAAGGTTTTGTGCCCTTCCTCTTCCTAACCCTGCCCTTACTCCTGAAACTCATGCCCAGGTTTTCACAGAAAGTGAATGGGATCAAGGAATGCTCCTTTCCTAAAGATCCTGACAAGCTCTGTAAGGTATTTGTATGTGACCTATGTCAAAATTTACTAGCAAGTGAAAACACACACAGACTGTGCCTGGTGTTACTTAAAGAGCAGGCAGCAGCACAACAGTTATAGCAGCTTTTATTCCTGTGTACTTCTGGGTGCTGCAGAGCCTGGCAATCCAGTGTGTGTCAAAAACCCAGTTTCTCAAGCCTGTAAAGAAACCTGCTCCGGGTATAAGCTCTGCTGCAGTACCTGTTTGACCAGAGTATGTCTAAACTAAGCCAAGAGCTTCTAATAACTCCTGATTTCTTTTCTTCCTGAGGGTCCTCTGTGTACCTGGCTAAGCACATATGTGGTGTCTCAGAATGAGTATCAGGTCAGGCATCAGCTTGGTCTGTTCTCTCTCATGGTAACCCAAAAGTTTCCAGATTCTTCGTGGGTGCAAATCTCATATTCTCTTGGATCTAGCTCTGAACAGTTCTGCCTTGAGCATTAACAGTGAGGGTCTGGATAACCCAAAGCTTCCCACAAGGCTAAACCCAAGGTGCAAAATCATGTAGGGTGGAGATACCACAGTCGTGCACCTCCACTATTTGCCAGACTTCTACCCCTACCTTTGAGGAGGAGGCAGTCATTTTAACCTTACTTTGATGAAAGACACTTATGGGCTTCCTCAGTGGTCTGGAGGAGAGCTGCAGCTAGCAGCTCCCATTTCAAGGCCTGATGGTGAACCCATCCTGTGAAGGAGAGGGCTGACAGGCCTCAAGGTCCGGAAAGGCTGATGCCATGAGGGAGGGTGTGATGATCGGGTGATGTGGAAACATCACCTCATTAAACTGCTTTTGGTAGCCTAGGGCAGCTCCTGAGAGGCACATTCCCAGGTGCAGTGTTAACTGCAGTCATTAAATTATCCACCAAAAGCGAGCAGCAGGCGTGGCAGTGGGGCCATCACATCAGCCTATGGAGGCGGCTGTCAAACATGTTCCTTGAGCTGAATGGTTTGGTGGGCATGAGGAAAGGCTTTTATCAGCCATCAGTAGATGTGTCATCAGGTTTTAGATAAACAGCTGATAATTTTTGCTGTGAGTAACTAACCTGAGGTTAAGAAATGGGAGGAGCTCACCAGAAAGAATTTGGACCTGGTATAAGGCACCAGACTGGACAGGTGTATTTCAAAAGCCAACACTGGAGTCTTTTGTGTTAATCCAGAGCTGGGACACAGTGAGATGCTTGTCTAAGTAATTTAACTGCATGCAGCATTTCACCTCGAGTCCTTACTTTTACCTTTACTCAAACTCAGCTGTGGTTAGCAAACCACTGTGCCTGGGCTCTACTGAACATCACAGCAGTCCAAAAGTTCTCCCACTGCTTTGCAAAAAGATTGGAGCTCTAGGACAGAAATGCCATGGATTTATTGCAGAAATGCCATAACTTTTTTTTTTTTTTTTTTGTTTAAAGCTGGATTATTGTGAACTATTCAGCATTTATCTGGATTTAAAAATAATTTGGGAACTTCAGATAGTGCAAAATGGAACTGTTTTTTCAGCAGTGACAGGACAGGGAGAACATTGCACTCATGCTGCAGGAGCTGTCCTGGCTCCCACACTGTCCCTGAAGCAATTTCTGACAAGAGCTCTCTATAGTTACATTTCTTTGAGGTTATTCACTGATATCCTAAGCTCCACCTGACTCTAGTTACACCTCTCCAGGAAAACTTAATGTCTTACTTATCAGTCAAACCTGACTATTCCAGGTACTAGGAAATGTTTTAGGTCATTTAGAAACATAATTTGGTCATGTGCTGAGTTTAGGATTGTCATCTTATCTTGAAAGAAGCTGGCCTTCTTTCCCCCTTGTGGCTTAAAAGATACTCTATAGTGGAGATAGTATCCTCTCACCAAAGATACTGGCTCTGGGTCTCTGTGGAAGAACAGATCAGCTGCTCTGCAGAGAACTTATAAATCACCTCTGGGCATCAGAGGTGGGTCATACAATTGTCTTGCAAAATCAGATGTTCCTTAAGGGAAGAAATAGGATGTCTCTATTTGGTATTAGCAGCAATGAAGAACACATGCAGCATGTACTTAACTCCATTAAATGGCATGATTGCTGTAGGAACCAGATTTAAATTAGCTGAATAATTCACAAATGAGTAATTGTGTTGACAACATCTATTGCATCAGTGTGATGAGTTAAACACCAGTCAGGTGATGTGAGACTGAGTCAGAAGTTTGAGACAGAACAGCCTCCTAGGTCGCCCAACCCTTCCCTTGGCTACTCTGCCATCCTTCCTTACAACTTGTTTCTGCAATGTTTTCTTAGTCACATTCAAAGTATTTAATGTAACAGGGTTTTTGCCACCAGTTTCTGATTTCTAGGAAGCTGCTCCTGAAAATGCAGCCTCATCCTCCTGTGTCACTTTGTCACAGAATAATGGACTACAAGGCTAGAAGAGACAGAGAGATCATCTGGTCCATTTCTGTGCCTACCGGCAAATTCAACTATAATTAAAACATTTCTGACAAATGCTTGTTCAGGCTGCTCTGAAAGACCTCAGCCTCTTCTAGCAAGCCACATCAGAGCTTGCCTACTCCTCATAAAGTTTTCCTAATGCCTAAATGTTTCCTGTGACATGTCATGCTCACTGCATCTCAGTATCTCTTCCAAGGAGACATGGAATACACTTACCCCCTTTTCTTTTTTTCCTTTGCAATATTATTGTATAAGATACTTTTCACTCTAGTGAGAGTATGAAGTATCTGGCATGTATCATGCTGTATCTGTAATTTCTCGTTTTACTCATCTTCTATCAAATAAGAAATCTCTTAATTCTTAAACATCTAATTTCTCTAAATTCTAAAAATATTTAGCTGAGAAAAGTACAGCTTGGCTTAATGCCGCCAGAGCAGGCAAGACAGGGTCATAAAGCCTCTCTTTTGGGGTCAAAAGGCAACTACTGCATTGCACCACAAGTTACAATTTTCTTATGAATATTAATGTTAGACATCAGGAGAACTGAGCAACAGGACTTGTGACACACTCCTGGAAGGAGGAAAATTCAGGTAGCTCAGAGGATATCTGGATTTGCTGGGTAGACTGGTGCCAGTGAACTAAACAGTGACAGTGCCCATCCTTTGGCTTTGATGCTACCTGGTGTGATCTAGTCACCTCCATGCTATTAAGCACCTTCAACCTCAAAACCAGTTGACCCCATTCAGATTCCTGTTGGAAATGCTCTGTGCTCATTCCCAAACTGGGAGCTGCTAGCTGGCTGGGGCTGCAGCCATGCCAAGCACTATTCTTCCAGTGTCAGGGCACAGACCAGAGTGTCCCAGTGCCTCCGCCTCTGCCTTCACTATGTTTAGTTTTCTTGTACGGGAATAGCCCTTGTGTCCTGTTTCACCAGCTTAAGTGAAAGTTCATCTTTTCCTTACAATAGCTTTGTTCTCTAAGGTCAGCAGGGTGACTACAGACTGGCATGGCTGAAAAACAGATCTGACACATCATGTCTACTTCAAATTAATTTTTACTCATGTCAGTTTGCATTTCCAAGCTTACTAAATAGGAAAGGCAGACAATCAATTTATAACAGTCACACTAAACAATGGAGAAAATATCATTCAATAAACACTAAAATTTTCCATTAATTGCATGACTGAATGAAAGCTCCTTAGGGCTGTTTTTCAAATGTGATCACACAACTCTAAAGATCAAATGCTTAATAGCAACATCAACTGTACTTTTAGACTGCTGGCAGGGATCCTGGAGAGTCGCGTGGTTGTTACAGCAGTACACAAAGAATGTTTTACAGGGCTGTCTCCAATCACTGTTTTTTCAGAGGAACTGAATGCACAGGCAGCAGCACTATTGTACAATTACCAACTCTGTTGCAACTCACTGTTGACTTCCCTGCTAATGAAACGTAACAATTTTCCTGTGGCAGTTCCTATAATTGTGTTTCTGAAATTTATTTATTTATTTATTACATCAAGACACTTTGTTTTTAAGAAAGAAAGGGAAGAGAATGAGAGAAAGAGGAAACAAAAGTGAAGGAAGAGAGAAAGGAGGAGAAAAACAGAAGGGATGGACAGAGGGAGTGAGGGAGGGAAGAAGAAGAGAGAAAAGAAGAAAGGGAGGGAAGGAGGAGGGAGGGAGGGAAAAAGGAGACGGACAAGGAGGGAGGGTCAGTCTAGTCCTTTCAAGAATACAGATACTTGAAATCTCATCTGAGCTGTTTTCTAGTTGGGTGGAATGCAAACCAGACTGCAAAGTCTGGGGAATGAGGAAGAAGGGATGAATTAATTCAAAAAAACCCTCTCCCAACAGGTCCCTGATGTTGTGAGTAAGAAAGCAGCACTTCCTAGTGTACTCCTGGCCTCACAGGCGCTCCTTCCAGCCCATCCTCCATGCAACTATTCTGGACCTAGTAGTGTGCACAGGTGCCAGATTGGTGCCCTAACTCGTTCTTGTTTTGCACAGATTATTTCCTTTAGGAAATCCAGAGGCCACAGATAAACTGTGGGGCTAGCATTTTCCAAGGAATGAACCCAGTTGTTCACAAATACTGCATCCAGCTGGCACGTCTGGGTTTCCTTCTTACATGGTCAAGACATGGACAGGGCTTGCACTTCTCCCTGGGAGGTGGAAGTGCTCCTAGAATTAAAGATGTGACAAAGACTAAAGACATACACAGACACCCACATCTCAGTCTGTGTAAAATGGGATGAAACTGTGATATTTCTTGTTCTAAAATATTTAGTGTTATCACTGAACAGTCAGCTGCTATGGTATTTTCAAGTCACCATCTTGGTCAGCAAAGCAGCACAATACCTCTTAAACCCAAACAGGCACATGCAATAGGAAAATGTAATTCTATGAAATCCAGCATTTGTATTCAACACGCATCTGTATTTCAGTGAATAATATAGCCTGCAAGGCTATTTCTGTTCATTTAATTGGTGTAATAATGCCAGTATTTTTGTTCTGCATAGAAAGGATAGAGTTGTTGTTAAAAAACAGTGGGCCATATGGAAAGAGATCTGTTTCTAATTTGGATGCTAACTTCCTTTGTAATGCAGAGTAAGTCATTTAATCAGGGTGTATCTTAGTTTCTTCATTTGAAAAATTGAATTAATAATACCTCCTGGCCCACGAAGTTGTTGACAGACTCAGTAATTTGTGTTTGAATAGTGTGGTGCAAATCCTAATGGAATGCTCAAATACAAGGTATTATCATGCAGAGAAGACCTATGTGCTAGACTTCTACTGTCTTCTTGTGATAGTGCCAGCCCAAACTTACATTTCACATCACCCACACAAAATGTCATTCTACTTATACACATAACAGACTATGTGAGTGTAATGAACATTAGCAGAGCCCTTAAGAACTGTGCCTACCAGAACTGGTGAATTTGTTTCTGTAATGCTTGTTTTTCTATTTCTCATTTCTCCTTATTTGTTATTGTTCATTAGCTGTATTTAAATGAGGCAAAGTTCGGAAAAGGGATCATTTCATGCTTTTTCAGTTTGCTCAGTAGGATTCTGCAGAGCATTCTGGGTGTTATATAACTTGAGAATGATAGAAAGTATAATGACTTTGTTTGCTTTTATTGTTGAGCATTTGTGCTTGAAGAATGTTGAGATTTGAATATGAGGGAAAATGAATGTTTTCAGAACACGCACCACCAGCAAACTGGGGCCATATTTGAATTTTAATTTTTCTAAAGAACAAAGGGGAATCTTTTAAATTATTTATTCATATCATGGTATCATCCTGTAGAATTAGTCTTTTCAGTATAAAATTTCAGTGTGGAATAAAAAAATAGTACAAAATGCAATACAGAATTTCTCTTCAGTAACTTTTTTGTTTAAGCATGAATCCCATCACCTCAAGCATCACTGGAAGTTTATCTTTTTACTAGGTATTATTTTTTTCTACAATATATTTTGCAACTGTGTCTTCTTTAAAAATGAAGAAGATACTACACACTCCTGGGTATTCAGGAAGAGGTTGTCACAGTAATGGTGTGCCACCTCAGCTCTGTAAGTACAGTTGTTCTGTTAAGTCTCCTGTGCTGCCAGCCCCTGAACTCCAAGTTGTTTCAAAGGGGCTGAAATAATGCTCTTCCTGTCCCACAGAATTCCTTTTCTTGTCCTATTGGTTATTAGAGGTCTTCTTTGTTGTGGTCCACGCTTCTTCAGGTCTCACAGGCATCCCCTGCTTCCAAGCTCTTTCCCACCAGTGAATCAGATTAAATCCTTCTGCAAAACCCCTGAGAGAGAATTGAGAACATCTCAGTACAGATGAAAAGTGAGGATGGTGCAAGGAAATCACAAAGGAATCAAAGGAGAGGTATTCACTAGAGCACCTGGATTCCAAGGACCTAAATTGAGGCCTGGATACATTAACTTCTGTGAGTAGTTAATTAACTATTTTATTCCTCATTATTCTTTGTTTCTTTCAGATTCCATTGATGAAAGATCCTGGTTGGATTCGAAGTGTCTGGACTCGCAATCTAAATGTAGGAATTTAATCGTTCATTTGCTTTTTAACTCCAGTGCCCTAGGGCAGTCCTAGCTTGAAGCTTGGGTGGTTTTTGGGAAAACAGGGTAAAGGAGTGGCTAATTCTTGTCTACCTTCTGGTACACAGCACAGCATCTCGAAGTGTCACTTTTTGCATCCTGTCTTACTGTATGTCCACTGTGGTATTACTACTCCTGTGAAAGGTTGGGTGGCTCTGTGGAACTGGTTGCCCTCACATGTGGCTGGTACTAGCATGATAAGATTGGAAACAGACTAAAAATATATAAATCTGACACCTGACCTGGGCAATAAGCACAGAATCAGCAAACCTGTGGCCCATGTATGATACAAGACATGTCCCTTCTAGTGAATGTGTGCCCAGACACCCATGCTGCTGCTCTCCTGGAAGGCAGAGAACACATCTGTAAGTTGGTGGTCTTAGGACACAGCCATGAACTGGACAGAAGAACCTCTCAGGAGAAGCAATGAGAAAGGGAGAACAGCACTTCCCACCCCATTTATAGAACTACAACTGCTGAACAACTGGTAAAGGAGGGAAAAGAGGCAGATCCAAGAAACAAACTGATGATTTCCTAAGTTATTCTGGACTGTACTCCTCAGAGTGACCTACTCTGGTGAAGGTGGGAAGAATATTTAGTGGCTGGCACGTTTGAAATCACAGCTAGAACCAAAGCACTTCTACCCAGCACCAATTAAAGCCATGTAGACACATCTGCTTAGCTGAACTATTGCAGTCATTTGTACAGCTCTGTGTAGGTTTCACAGATGTATTAACCTGGGTGGAGTACAGTGTTAACATTGCTATACTGCTGTCTCACATAGATCCCACTCAGGTGTTTCTGTACAGCCTACATAGTGCGGTATAGGATATATTCTATGCTTTACAGAGGAAACTTCCTGATCCAGGAATCTGTGGTGACTTGCATGTAGCTCCTTGGTGTGCTAGCTGGTTGGTAGAGCTTGACAGCTTTTCGATTTGGGCCTGGCAGATGTAGGTCAAGATTTCCACAGAGGTATGCCAACTTTTACAAAAGGAGCTAACCTTTACAATGAGTTTGGTACTAAAATGTCACACAAACTGAACAGGTGGATAAGGCAAAGAAGCAGTCTGAAATGAAGGTGAGGTTGATCGCTCTTGCAGGGGTTGGGTTTGAACATTCAATTCAGTAGCTGAGCTATGCAGACAGAAAGTTACCTGGGAATTCAAAATGCCAGTAAAATAAACAGGGAAGGAATTCCTGTTAGCAAAGGACAGCATAAAATCTGAAGATTAAACACATGTAAAGCAATGCTACATATGTGATCTTTCCTTTCCAAACTTTGGGAACATTCAGATCTACATTCAGGTGAGGTTCTGAACTTCACAAAAACATCTCCTGGGTAACCATAACACGCCATGTGAACTTGTATTGCAACTTTGAAAGAACTGAGGAGAATGCGTTCTTGCAGTAAGATTATACTTTAAGAAGAATTTTAAGTTTATGGTTTATTTGGGCAAAATTTTAAATTCACTTTTATATATTGTTACATTGTTTGTCCTAGATTTCTCATAATGTAGTACACAAACACATGAAGAAGAGGAGGAGGAAGAATTTTGTAATGTGGATGTGCTACATTGAAAATGTGCTACACAGAAGATAGATAATGGAAAATTAGCAAACTACTAGCAATAAAAAAGTCCCAAAGATATCGCAGACAAGGGATGTGTTTGTACTTGCTGTGCCTATGTCTGTGCAGGTATGCAGCAGTAAAACGGAAAGTGAGAAAACCCTATCAAACTGAATCTGCCATAGGAAGCAGGACAAATTACATCTGACCTGGACAAGGCTGATGAGCAATAAGCGTGATCCCAACCCCATGCAATCAACATGCAAAACATGCAGGGTGAATGAGCTGGGCCATCACTGCAGGGGAGGGGCAGCTGGTATCACCGGGATGACTGCACAGGGAGGCTTTTTTGTTTGTGCCCAAATTGCAGTGTGGGGGTGGGCAGGGGGAAAAACAGGGTGTCTGAAGAGTTCTAATCAGAAGCAGACATCTGCCTTGACATGACTCTGAGCTACCTGAACTCTGAGTGGGTATGACTTTGTTTTTTATTCTATGAACTAGAATTATTTTCATTATTTTCTGACCAGGCCTTTGTCTCTTGTACTATAGCACAGCTTGATAAAAGGTACTAGCTGCTTGCCTGTACCTAGTCTTGCTTTTGAAAAACAAATTCCACCTGTTTGAAACAATGAGCAAGACCATTTGCTTGTGTAATGCAGAGCTCACTCGCTTGAACGGGATTGTGTTGCTTTGTGTGAAGTGAGCAACAGGCCTGATACTTTTCAGACTCTAAGCTCACTAGGATGGGAATTCTCTTTGTGCATGATATGCTGAATACAATGTCACTGACATGTGAATAATAGTATAACAAGCTCATGTTGCTGTTGTGGGTAGAAGCTGAGAAGTTTGAGAGACTGCTCGTGGTATCTAGATTTGTCTGCAGTAGATAAACTGCACAGTAAACTGTAACAAGGGTAGTAGGAATGATTCTCTGAATGAAAGTCTCTGATGAATTCTCAGATTTGCATAAGGGGATATGTAATGCATACAGACCACCAGGACAAAGGCTTTCTACCTGGAAATGTTTAAGAACTACCTCTGCCAAATTTATGGAACAGGGATAAATGATTTCCACAGTGTGCTACTTCTTGAATGCCAGCTTCTCAAAATAACTCTGAAACTTCCAATTTTTAAAAAAAGTTTACATATGTATGTGCTTGTAAGAAGCTTCTTTCAAATTGTGAACAGAAATACACTGACACAGAGTTGACCCTCACTGGGTTTTATATAAGGGCAAGATCCAGAGAATGACACATAGCGCAGTCAGAATTCATTACACATTCATCTACAGTATTTTAATACTGGACTACCTAAAATTGTTTCAACTTTCTCTATTCAACACTGAATTAGATTTCCTTATAATGGATCATTGCCTCCCAACTGCCATTCAAATACATAATCATTTCCGGTCAGATTACATAGCCACAATAAGACCCTTTACATACAGGTGTCACTTGCAAAATCTTTTGTGCATTTTATTCTTCATGACTCTCATACTTCAGAATCATGAAATATAAATTCATGAAATTCAATTATTAATATTTGAAACCTGACACTGTCCATTAGGATAAAATTCTAACTTTTGCTCAGCTTTCAGCACAACAGCAAAAATCAGAAAAAGGCAGTCCTTCCTGTCAATCCACAGGCTCTAGTTCCCTATTATATACTTCATTTTCTAATCCCAAATTGGCTGATACATACTGTCACAGCAAGCCTAAGTTAAGTTTTCCAAATAATTATTTTAGATTGATGGAGATGAAATGCTGTTTAGCTGAAAGTCTAAAATAACATTCATTACTATGATCAGGGATTGTAGTGCTGTAACACTTCAGAGACTACACTAATTTTGACACCAAGAATATTTGAGGGAAGGATTTACTACTGAGTTAAAAGGGACACTTCTCCTACTCATGGAAGTTTGAACATGAAACTGAAATAAAGTACTATTTTCATGGTTTTGCAACGTCAATCACATGTATTAACTATATTAATACTCTGGATGTTGAAATAATAAAAATGAAGCCAGTTCCTCAGGTAATGTCACATGGATATGCATATTGTCACAGAAGATGTAGAAAAAGATAGCGAGTACAAAACCGAAATAAATGACAATGTTCCTGCTTTAACATACCTGATTGAGAGGTACCAGTGAGAGTTTTGTATCTTGGCATAAACCAGGGAAATGAACTGCTTAGACAAGAGAAAGACTACAGTAAACAACCTTATTTACTGATTAATTGCCCAGGCTTGATGTAAGTAATTAGAGAATTTAATGTCCTGTAAATGCATGTGCAGGATCTAATACTGTGCCTCAGCTCATTTCTAGCATTTTGACACAATCTTAATCAGGAACTTTATCAGTAACAATGCATTTTTGAGAACAAATCAGCCCACAACAGTAAGATTGTCAGCTCTGACAGCAAGCAAGACTGAAAAGATCATTTGCTTAAGCCAAATATGTTTTTAAAATATAACTTATTTTTTAATATAAATTTAAGACAAATATATTTTCAATGTATTTTAAAATATCATTGTTCCATGTAGCTCAAACTTTGCTGAGGAAATTATTATCACAAGCATTCAAAGGATGACTGTACTTTAACTCAAAAAACCACACAGTCCTTGGTATAAGCTGCAATCACTAAAATCCCCAATAATTGCCCAAATCCCCAATAATCCCCAAAAATCCCCAAGGAAATGCCTCTCAGAAAGGTTATCCTTCCACAGTATCTCCCTGAATCACGCGATACTGAATCTAGAGGTTAAAGATCAGAGAAATCTGAAATACGTGCTGCCAGATTATGGTGTCCTTACAGCTCAGCACACAAGGAATAATAGCACAGTGCAGGAAGACCTGAGTGCCAATGCTCTTGAACAGACAAAGCTTTTGCACCCTTACACCTGCCTCGCCATTACAGAAAGCCTCATGGAGGGAAAGCAGGCACCGTTTAGGGGGAGGCGCAGGATCCACACCTGCTGCATTGGGAAAAGTGAAAAAGTGCCTTTTTCCATCATACAGACAGGTATTTCAAAAAATGCCCTAACCTGGTTACATTTTACCACTTCAAATATTCCAAAAAGTTGAGTCTTAGTGAGAGTGCAAAAAACACCCAACAACCCAAAGAGTAGCAAGTGGTTGGATTATCTCTTTTTTTTTCCCCCAGCAAAACAAGTAAGATAGGGCTGAAGAAGGAAAGTTTCAGGCAAAGCTTACAGATGCCCTCCTATCATCCAGTTTATATGACAGCCTGAACTAATGACAGTACCTGAGATAGTGCAGAATCTTCTGACTTCAAAGCCAAGTAAACCTGTTGCTTCTCGTAAGTATAAGCAAGAGACAGAGCACCCCTTCATTCACCAGGATCCACACACAGAACAACCACTTCCATACTATGGTCTGCACTCAAGTGACAATTTTTTCTGTCACAGTGAGAAGCCCCAAATTATTGTTACTTTTATTATAAAACTGATTTTGGCCACTTCACTCTCACAGTGGAGTTACAGAATGAACTTCAAGCTGAGCTCTATTAGCATTTCATGCTTAGCTTACTGTAAGGAAAAGCTTTACACAAAGTATCTCTTCATCTCACTATTATCTTAACTTTGCTATAGATGTTATAGCTTTGTTATCTACAAGAAAGAGGTACTAGTTTGCATAGTAAGCAGGTAACAATACAGTGGGCTAATCAAGATATGCCACTTTATAGTCCCCAAGCAATAACTTTCAGAACCTGCTTGCAAAGATAATTCAGTCTCAGTAGGCAGTCTGATGCAGAAATTGCAGACATGAGGCTGAGAGGAAAGCAACAATCTTCTCAGCAGAAGGAGCTGGTTTCCAAATATATTTTCCACTTTAGGATTAACATTGTTCTTTTAGTTTTCAAGAGCTGCAAGACAGTAAAGAAAAGATTATACCCTTGGAAGTAGAACAGCTTTGAAGTACTCAAAGCGTGTTTTGCACTATTTTGTTCTAAACAAATAATACTGATGATCGTGCTTTTGATTTGCTGTCCTGTGAAAACAGTGTTCTGGGCAAATGCATAGATTTACTGGACTGATTAAAAGCTAGCTTCTGGGCTGGAAAGCATTTCAGTCCAAAACAGCACGGAGGAGTTTCCTACGGAGTTGTGTATGGTATCTCATTTCTTGTATGCGTGTGCATTTTAAGCATCACTATCTATTTTGCCTGAACAGAGTACAGGTCTGTGTGTGAAGATGCCTACACAGTTCTGGCTTTTGGCCAAGGAAAGAACATGGTAATGATTTCACTGTTATATCCTTAATCTCATACACTGTGGTTGTTTTGCTTTATCAGGTCTCAAGGTTTTCTAAGCTTCCTAAGATTATATTTAGGGAGATCAGCCTTGGTTATTTACAGATTTGGAGCTAAATTACATTCTGATGAGATTGGACTGGTAAAACTGGGCCTCCAACTGGGTTTATATATTTAGCCTCTCTTGTTTGTAACTTAAATATTCCTACACTCTTGCTTTGGCCATGTTTGACTCGTATGAGTCAACAGATGCCTCTGTTTCTCACTAAGTAAGCATTTCGTAGCAGAGAACTGAGTTTTGACTCTGCAAAGAGCTTCTAGGATATAAAGGAATCATTGAGGTTTTCATGGTTTTGCAAGCCTGGGTATGGATTTAGAGGAAAAAGAAAGGTTCTTTTGAGAACCTTCATCATCAAGACTGGTTATATTCTGAGGAGGAAGAAAAAAGCCACTTGTCTGGTAGTCTGTCAGCTACAGATCCTCTTTTGGGGATTGTATTTTAATGATGGGGAGGAACAATGTGTCTGTCACACAACCAAGTCCAAAAGTACTTGGTTCAAAATCAAGTTTGGTTATGCAATGCAAGCCCTGATGGCACGAGAACTGATAAGGGTGATATCGTCACAGGTGAGTGTTTTGCTACATGATGGGTGTCTCCTGCTCTGCCTTTAACTCCAGCTATAACAGTTCCTGGAAAATTACAGTCCTGAATTTGATCATTTGACACAATAACCCTCTCAGTTTCCCTTTTCATCTGTCACTCCCCTGTGTCATTAATGAGTTAAACCTTATAGTACTTCTGATGACATTGGGAAATGTGACAGTGAGGAAAGCAAAATCCAAAAGCTGAAGTTGGCAAAGTGTGAGGAGCTCAGGCAGGGCAGACTTGACGGCTGGTGCAGGCCAGAAGCATCTGCCTGAATGTTGCAGACTGGATACACTGCCAAAAAGCAAGATGATTTCATATAGAATAAAGTATGTCTTACATGGTTTTACATTGGACAAGGGTGGCATTCTTTCTCTTTTCAAAGGAAGTTGTTTACTGCTCAGATCTTCAAGCACCTGACATTGAAACAGAAGGGACAGCCAATCCCAGCAATAGAGATAAAGCAAACACAGCAGGACAGACCAAACTGTCAAGTTGAAGTCAAGGGCAGCCGAACATTTTACACATCTCTGTAGCTAAATATCATCTACATACACTTCTAAGAAAAAAAGTTCTCAAATTAAGCACTAAGAGGCAGATTAAATGCCAGGATTTACATGCTGCAATAACCAGCACTCTTGTGCCTTCAAATGAAGGGCAAACTGAAAAAAGGGAAAAGAAAAAGAAAGGGAAAAAATAATGTGAACTGGACAGAGAATTCAGTAGATTACGACAGGCAACTGTAGGTACTGTATAAAATTATCTATTTATGTTTATGTTAGGAGAACTATTCCTTTGTTGAGAGGGTGGAACAGCTAATTAGGTGACTATACAGAGTCCAATTACTTTCTGATGTTTACACTGGAATAAAACTAGATCAACTCTTAATTTATATTGCCTGAGCTAATCCGAGTTTAATGCTAATATAGAGGATGTCAACACCAGACTCCAGAGCCATCTCTGCTTATGAGTTAATCATAAATTAAAAGCTAAAAGCTCAACTTTTCTATTTACTGAATCATCATTACATGCACAGTGTACATGCATTGCCAATTGCATGCATTTATAACCCAGGTACTATGCTCTTGAACATGAATTCCAGTATTAGTGGGGAAAATGACAGACACTACTGATAATGTATTAAATTATTAATTTTTTGTTTAAGTAAGTGTTTCTTTTACTCACTGGTACATACATGCCAGGAAAATCTAGTGTCCCAAGCTAGAATGAAAAGCCTTTTTCTTCCCCTGCATGAACTTATGCAATGTTCTCTAGGAATCTGTTCTTGAGTTTTACTAAACTCTTCTGTGCTTGTAGATTTAAAAAAAATTAAAACCTGATTTTATTAATTCACAGAAGACTACACAGCTCAACTTTTCTCTTACTTGTATTTTCATAGTAACTATGAGCCCAGATCATAGGCTAGAACCTCACTGTGCCAGAACCTTACAGAGAGAATACGTAAACTGTAGGCTCTCTGGGCCAGGAATCAAGTTAGGTAATAATGGATGGGTATAAACAATCCAGCAAAGTAGGGGAACTGAAAACTTTCATGAGTGGGTCCTCTGAAAGTCTGTGGACTGTTTTAATTCAAACCTTGGGAAACAAACATGTTTCCCAATGCAATGCCTCCAGAAAGAAACCTGTCAAGGTGGAAATGTTACGGAAAGAAAATGATAATAGTTCAGAACTTCATTATTCCTGAGTTTGTTTTGGAATTACACTGCCAGGGACTGTTCTTTTGCAAGGGCACAGCATGCCTCCTGACTGTACTCCCTCAGCTATTTAGTTTTTTGGGTAATTCCAGATTACTTTTTAGGAACTGTTCCTAACTATAGCGTGCATCAGACTCTGCACTGGGCTGAGCCAAAACCACAGTCATGACCATGCTAAGGCATGGGTGGTATGGAAGACGTGCTTGTGCTTGGTCCTTTCTATAGATGTAACTGGTGAGAATAGCTATGAGCTGGAGTGCAACACAAGCAAGGATTTCAGAATCAGTTGGCACAGGTTGTTCCAGAGAAGAATCTGCTGTCCTGGGTTCAGCTGTAGCAGTTATTTTTCTCCTTCCTTGTAGCTGGTGAAGTGTGGTGTCCCAGCTTTAGTCTGAGAACAATGCTGGTAACTCACCAGTGTTTTAGTTCTTCCTAAGTGATGCTTACCCTGATCAAGGACTTTTCAGTCTCATGCTCTGCCAGTGAGGAGGGACACAAGAAACTGGGAGGAAGCAAAGACAGGACACCTGATGCAAACTAGCCGAAAGGGTATTCCATGCCACAGCACGTCATGCCCGGTATATAAACTGGGAGGGAGTAACCCAGAAGGGCAGATCACTGCTTGGGTCCGGTTGGGTATTGGTCAGCGGGTGGTGAGCAATTGTATTGTGCATCACTTAAGTTTATTTTTTTTCTTTCCCTTTTTAGTTTTATATTCTCTCCCCTTGCTATTTCCATTATTACTATTATTGTTATTATACTTCAGTTACTGGACGGTTCTTATCTCAACCTGTAGAGTTTACATTCTTTCAGTTCTCCTCCCCATTCTGCCTGGAGCAGGGGAGAAGGGGGAGAGTGAACAAATGGCTGTGTGGTTCTGAGTTACCGGCTGGGTAAACCGCAACTGTCCTGCAAACATGTCAGAGAAAAAATACTTTGAAGAATTACAATTGAATAATGACCTAGAGGTGACTGCACTGAGATTAGAATCATGTAATTATTAGGGTTGGAAAGGACCTTAAGATCATCTAGTTCCACCCCCCCTGCCATGGGCAGGGACACCTCACACTAAAACATGTCACCCAAGGCTCTGTCCAGCCTGGCCTTGAACACCACCAGGGATGGAGCATTCACATCTTCCCTGGACAACCCATTCCAGTGCCTCAGGAAAAGAACTTCTTCCTTATATTCAATCTGAACTTCCCCTGTTTAAGTTTTAACCTGTTACCCCTTGTCCTATCACTACAGTCCCTAATGAATAGTCTAACAAGAGATTGTTTTACAGTATAACTGGAAAGTTAACTGAAAACAGAAGGCTAATTGCTCAACAAGGAACTCTTCCCAGGTTTCAGCTACCTATACCTTTTGGGAACTGGAATGTGTACATGCATGAAGTCCAGCTCTGAAAAACTTGTTTTCAAGCCCGCAGGCTCTTCTTCAGATAATGAACTTCGATCCCTTTTTTGTGAACATTCCTTGTCCTCTTTTTAAAAGTGTTACTCTGTTTCCTGCTCATTTGTTTTGCATTTCACACCATCTTCTCCAGTCTTCTGTAAACAGACTTGGAAAAGCCTGTAAGATTCCTTTATCAATTTTTATCACAGACATCCACTTACTTACTGAGTTGTGTAAGGTGCTCAGTACAAAAGGAGGTTACAATATGATTAAATGGAAATGAACCACTATCTGGTGAAAAAAAATTATTTTATTGCTTTAATTCACGTTGAAAAAACATATCATAGCAAAGGAAGTGGCTCCTGTGGCTGTGAGTGCTGTGGGTGGTGAACCTCAGCTTCTGTTGGTGCTTCCCAAGGACCTTGCCCATGAGTCTGGGCTGAACAGTTCCCTTCGCTGCTCTCTGGTTGTCCCATCTACAAACCTGAGTGAAGAAGCCTTCTTTGACATGGACTGAAATAAACTGATAAAAATGCCTTCTGTGATCATCATTTCAAGCGTGAAGTAATGGTTTAAATAAACAGACCATCCCGAGCTGCCAGACCTCCCAGCCGGCCAAGGCACAGCAGCGGGCAGCGCAATGGCCCCGCCGGTCCGTTAAGGGGCCCCGTCACAGACGCCGCGGCCCCTCGGGACGACAGAGCAGCCGCCCTCGGATCACCTCAGCGCACCGCCTCCCGCGCTGACTCAGCGTTGCCGCGCCGCCAGGCCGCTCCGCCCCACCACCGCCCCGCGGGGCCCAACCGGCTGCCGGCTCCGGAGGTGCGCGGGGAGGCGGCGGTGCTGCCCGCCCCCCTCGGCCATCGGTACGGCTGCAGCCGACCGGTCCGCGGGGAGCTACACTACTCCACTCTGTCCTCCGCGCGCTTCACCACCATCGCCCTACCCCGGCGGGAGGCGGATCAGGCAGGGACCGCCCTCTGCCCCCAGCCCTGCCGGGGGCTGCGGTCCCTCCTCCGGGGTGGCACCACCGGGCGGCCGGTGCGTCCCCGACGCCGCGGCGCGCGGCGAGCGCAAAAGCGACGGCGAGCGGAGCTTGCGGGAAGCGGGGAGAGGCAGAGGTGGGTGCAGCCGGTGCGTGCGGGAAGAGGGCGGCCCTTCCTCCCCCGCTCTGATTGCTCCCTGGCGCTGAGCTGAGCGAAAGCCAGGCTTGCCCCGCCGGGCGCTGAACCGCTGGAGGAAGCGGGTCCATCTGGCCTGGGCATCCCGCCGGCTGTGGCTGGGCTGCGGGCGCCTGTCCCCAGCGCCTGCTTTATCCTTGCCGAGGAGGCTCGATTCTGGGAGTGAGAGTGAGCTCTGGAGCTGACGGGTTCATCTGGGGTTGACAGTGCTTTTTGTAGGGTGTTGGAGGGGAAAAGGGAATCTGATGCTTTCCTGGTTTGTCGTCCGAGGGAGGTACCGAGCGTTGGGCAGCTGCGGGGAGTGTCGGTGCGGGGTCCCTTCGCCTGCCCAACTGTGTGAGATGGTGAAGTCCAGCGCTGTTTCCTGTTTGTATGTTAGAGATGGTATTTTGTCTCCCCTTGGCTGACAGCTGCTGATGCAAATTGCTGCATGAGTACCACTGCTTTGCTAATAGATGGAATAATGAAAGCGGTAGTAGACCAGAGGGATTTAATGTCATAACAAAGCCTGGCTGGCAGTAGGGCAATTGCTCAATGCCAAACTAAGCTTATAGATAATTTGGGTTTCTTTTATGGGATTCTCTTAAACATCTGTTTTTATTTTGATTAGACTATCTCCTCTACCTTCAAGAAGAGAAAGTAAAAGAGAAGGTATCTTGTGGAGAGTGTGGAGAAGACAAAACTGTGCAATATTTGTGTTATCTCTGTAAAAAAAAGGAATCGTGTAGTGGCCTGTACTAACAACAGGATCTCAGCATTGATGTTGCAGATGTAGTCCTTGACCTCAACAGATCTATTGACCTCTGTTTTGCTTCATGGTCTGGAGGATGTTTTGGAGTGATTTATTTTATTTTCTGGGTGGCTTTTTCAATGTGTCTGCTGCCTTAGGGAACAAATACAGGCAAATGTTTAGCATACACAACCTAGTTCGAAGTCAGATGGACATATTTCTATTACTGTAAAATGAACCTAATTCTAGGAAAAGAACTGACGAAAAAGTGGGGAGACAGTGAAGGAGATAAGATGGGAAAGACTCAACATCATTATGCATGGCATAAAGCCATGAAAATGGCTTCTGATTGCTTTAGATAGTTTCTGCTTTTCTGACAGCTCCAATTCACTAGCATGGAATATAGACTACCTGATAATATCTGCTTACCAGACTTGGTGGATTCTGTTTGTAAAGGAGATAAGCAAGTTTTAGTCTTTGGCCCTTTTCCATACCTGAGGGTGTACAGGTGCACACATTCGTCTATCTGTGAACACATATAACACACAGCAAATATAAAAAACAGTTGAAATACAGTAAGAGCTTACTTTAAACTGTGAGAATGTGGAAAATATAAAGTTACAGCTTAACAAACAAATTTGCTTTCTTATCCCAGTGAAGGCAAGGTTGCCAAGTCACATGAGGTATCAGCATAGAGTAGCTATTGCTGTGCTTCCACTGTAGTTTGTTCTTTCTCTGACATCAGAACAGTAGCATAGGGCAGCACAGTACATGATCTACCATATATTATCCACTTAATTCAAATGTTTTTCAATTTCAGGCATCAGTTTGTACTTTTCAATTTGTTGTAAAGTTTGATGCTGTTTATGCAGCTGTGGTCCGAAGGGGTGTCAGCCCCTGTGTACATTCCTTCCAGGTGTCTCTGTGAGGAGACAACGCTGTACAGTTGGGAAGCTAAGGCACAGGGAGATCAGGGAAAATGTGGAAGGACACATTTGGGAATGTGTCTTGGGTTCCCCAGGACACCTTTGAGAATGTCAGAGACAAGTCTTGAGCCGTGATTTTAAGATTGCCTGAAATGCCAAAAGAGGTGTCCCTGGTACCACCCACCACGGACTCTTTCTCAGCTTCTCTCTTTAGTTGATACTAGCAATTGTGTGGGTATGTGGTGAGTCAGATCATCTCATTGATCCAGCTGGAAATTATTTTTGTATGGCTTTAGTGGTATTACTTTTCACTTCTGACACCAGGGCAAGACTGAGGAGAGCTTGGAATATATGGTTGGGAGGTTGGTAGAGGGACCATGGTTGTACACTCTGACTGGCCATGAAATAATTCTCTTGGTCTCTTTTCAGTTTCAGTCCAATACCTTGACTGTGGGACTGAAGGCTAGTTCTCTGTTTGAACGTGAAGATTCATTACAGGCAGGTTTTGAGTCTTCAGGGTGAGTTTTTGCTTTCAGCTGCTCTCAAGAAAATATTCCATCTGTAACAGGCAGAGTACAGGGACTTTGTGAAGTGTTGGACAGGTAATGTTTCAACTATTTGAAAGACAGTCCAATACCAGAACCAAGTGAATAGTCATCTCCTGGTCAAAGTCCGTATCTGTGAGTAAGTGTGAGTGAGTGAGTTCTGGGAGGAACTGGCAGCTTGGAAGATAAGTTTGACATTTGATCCATATGGCTCTCTGGCCATTTTAAGAAGTCACAGTTTTTGGCACTGGCCTTGGCTAACTTGGAATAGGAGTCAAATAGTTCCTAATAGAGTTAAGCCCAGAATAATCCTAGCCCGAAAGTATTTCTGAAGATTTGGCTGGCAGGAAGCAAAATGCTCCTAGCTCTAGTGTTGAGCCACTCACATGCTGCATGTTCCTTTCTCATCTGGGATGTACAAGTGAATTCTGCCTATCTCCTGATTGGCTAGATGTATTGTTAAATCACCTGCAGGAATGTGTCTGTCACATGCCACTGTGACTGTGGGGAAGTCTGGCAAAAACGTGGTCACAGAATCATAGAATAGGTAGGGTTGGAAAGGACCTCAAGATCCTCTAGTTCCAACTCCCCTGCCATGGGCAGGGACACCTCACACTAAACCATGTCACCCAAGGCTCTGTCCAGCCTGGTCTTGAACAACGCCAGGGATGGAGCATACTTAGGTTTCGACATAGTTTACCCTCCTATTTACAGATCAGCCGCAGTCACACTGCTCATCAGAATGCTCTGGAGTTCTCCCTCAACAAACTGGCCAAATCAGGGTCATGGCTGCCTATGATCCCTTTCCAGATCACGTGGCCAGGTTTCCTTTCCCAGAAAAACAGAATATGCGAGGAGCGTGCTTGTCTGTGTCTCATTCTGATGAGCTTGGCGTGCTGCAGTTGAGATGTAGCCACAGTGACAGACCCTGCCTGAAACCAATGGGAGTGATACATCCTCTGAAATCTAAGCCTTAGTAACTTGCCCAAGACTGTGTGGGAATCTTGCAGATAACTAGCAGCTGGGCAGTAAAAAAATGGGCCATGAAGGGTATAATTGCTACCTTTTTCACTGGAATTAGGACATAGTCTGGTGTGCCTGTATGAAAGATGTGGATTATCTAGATGACAGAGCATTTGATGTTACTGTGGCATCCAGTAGAGTGGGAGTATAAAGAATTAACTTTGTCAAGTCAATCTTTGCTAAGTTAATAAATCAGTTAAGTAGTGGGAACACCTAGCTATCAATTTTTCATGTATTATTTATTTATTATTTAATTTATTTAGTATTCATTTGTTATTTAATTTTTTCTATGAGATGATAAATTCTGAAAAATGACTGCTGTCTAACAATCAGAGGAGTTGGAAATTTTCTGAGGCTCCTGGCAGGTGCTACTACTTCATTTGACAGTAAAAATTGCACTAGAAATTACTTTTAATTTCATTATAGATGCATAAAGTGAAGCTGTGGAGTGTCTCCTGGCAAAGGAAAGAAGTCAAGCCATTTGAAAATCCTAACAGGAGCAGTACAGACTGTTCCTGTTTGCTGCAAGCTTAGATCAAAAGGGTTCTGAATTTTCCCAGCAGCAAAAAATACTATATGCTATGTCTACAAGCATGGTATGAGAACAAGACTTTTACTAAATTCAGTATAATTAACGGGCAGGCGCTGAGTGTTTAACCTGTGACGTAAAGTCATATTTAGTGATGAAGTTGCTGCTGCCTGGTAAGTAAGTGAAAGACTTCTTGGAGTGGCCAGAGTAAACTGACACATGCAAAACCACATGCAGTCTCTCTGGGGTTTGAAGAATGTTGGTTTCCTGGAGTACTGACATAGAACGAACTGACTTTAGGTTCAGAGTGTAAACTTACAAACTTCAGACACCAAACAACCTCAGCTTTAGTTGGCATTTATAAAAGTTAGGATAAGGGGCCTACATCCATCAGAGTCCAGTTTGTGAGCTCTCCCCTGTTTTAACTACAGCGTCTTTTGTTCCCTATGTTTGAAATATAAACTCATCTTTAGTTTCCTGAGGAAGTGGAGTATATAGACTCATAGAATCATAGAATAGTTAAGGTTGGAAAGGACCTTATGATCATCTAGTTCCAACCCCCCTTCCATGGGCAGGGACACCTAACGCTAAACCATGTCACCCAAAGCTCTGTCCATCCTGGCCTTGACCACCGTCAGGGATGGAGCATTCACAACTTCCCTGGGCAACCCATTCCAGTGCCTCACCACCCTAACAGGAAAGAATTTCTTCTAAACTTCCCCTTTTTAAGTTTTAACCTGTTACTCCTTGTCCTATCACTACAGTCCCTAATGAAGAGTCACTCCCAAGCATCCTTGTAGGCCTCCTTCAGATACTGGAAGGCTGCTATGAGGTCTCCACACAGCCTTCTCTTCTCCAGGCTGAACAGCCCCAACTTTCTCAGCCTGTCTTCATACGGGAGGTGTTCTGGTCCCTTCATCATCCTCATGGCCCTCCTCTGGACTTGTTCCAACAGATCCATGTCCTTTTTATGTTGAGGACCCCAGAATTGCACAGAATACTCCATGTGAGGTCTCACAAGAGCACAGTAAAGGGGCAGGATCACCTCCTTGAACCTACCGGTCATGCTCCTTTTGATGCAGCCCAGGGTATGGTTGGCTTTTTGGGCTGCAAGAGCACACTGAAGCCAGCTCATGTTAAGTTTCTTGTAACTAATACCCCCAGGCCTTTCTCTGCAGGGCTGCTCTGAATCTCTTCTCTGCCCAACCTGTAGCTGTGCCTGGGATTGCCCTGACCCAGGTGTAGGACCTTGCACTTGGCATGGTTAAACTTCATAAGGTTGACATCAGCCCATCTCAGAAGTGTGTCAAGGTCCCTCTGGATGGCATTCCTTCCCTTCAGCGTATCAACCGAACCACACAGCTTGGTGTCATGGGCAAATCTTCACTCAGTCCCACTATCCATGTCAGTGACAAAGATGTTGAACAAGACCTGGTCCCAACACTGATCCCTGAGGGACACTACTCGTTACTGGCCTCCAGCTAGACATTGAGCCATTGACCACAACTGTTTGCATTTGGCCATCCAGCCAGTTCTTTATCCACTGAGTGATCCACCTATCAAATTGATGTCTCTCCAGTTTAGAGACAAGGATGTCGTGTGGGACAGTGTCGAACACTTTGCACAAGTCCAGGTAGATGACATCAACTGCTCTACCCCTGTCCATCAGTTCTGTAGCCCCACCATAGAAGGCCACCAAATTTGTCAGGCAGGATCTCCCCTTAGTGAAGCCATGCTGGCTGTCACCAAGCACCTTGTTGTTTTTCATGTGCCTTAGCATGCCTTCCAGGACAATCTGCTCCAAGATTTTGCCAGGCATGGAAGTGAGACTGACTGTTCTGTAGTGCCCTGGGTCATCCATTTTCCCTTTCCTGAAAGTGGGGGTTATATTTCCTTTTTTCTAGTCATCAGGAACTTCATCTGACTGCCATGATTAGTCATGTGATTACATATGTGATTAGTCTTCTAGTCTGTCTTTTAATTCCACAGTGATTTTATTGCACAGGCCAGGTTCAGCCCAGATTGAAAGGAGTGTCTATCACCAGCTGACAGCTTGAATATGTCACTTTCTTTTTAAGGGATAAAGGATTTTCATTGTATGGGCACAAGCTGCTGTGCCAGTTGGCCTCAGAGCCTGAGGATGGTGTCTAACTTTCAATTCACAAGTTTAAAAATAATCTCTGTGACCTAAGACAGGGCAGGCTGTGCGGCTAAGATTTCTTGTGACGAGTAGTTGCAAAATTCTCTGTTTAGGACTCTAGAAGATCTGATGGATGGTGTAACTTGTTAAGTGTGTGAGTGCATGTGTTCGCATTGTGTGCCCTTAACTCTTCTGAACCGTGGGGTGTATGTATGACCTCAGCAACTGCTTCCCCACCAAGGAAGTTCTGGCTGTTTCACACCTAGAAATTTTGTTGCTTCAGCAGACCAAGCATTAACTGTGACGAACTATGCCATGTAATTCTGGTTGTAGCTGTCTTTCAGCTTAATCTTATCTCAATGAGAAATGTGTTGTCTCACTGTGCTTTGGGTTAGAAAAATCCCCAGGAGAAATGAAAGTATTTTTCCAAAGCAAAAGGATAATTTTAAAAGTTTGCTTTCATCTGTCACCCTGGGGGCTTACTTCTGAACTTAGGTCTGTGCCTGTTTGGTGCTGGCTTTTTGAAGAGTTCAGATGATGTCCACCAAGATAATTAGGGGGCTAAGAGTTTATGGCTTATGCGTGGAGGCTGGGAGAGCTAGTTTTGTTCAGTCTTGAGGTTATTCAGTTACCTGTTGTGGAGTATGGAGGAAACAGAGCCGGAATTTGAGAGATGCAGTGGTAGGACAAGAGGCAACAGGCACAAGTTGCAACATGGGAATTTTAGATTAGGTGTTGGGAAGAAAATTTTCACTGTGAGGACAGGCAAACACAGGAGCAGGAGTGCAGGAGGGCTGTTGTTCTGTGACACAGCATAGGGTGTGGCATACGTTTCAGGTGCAGTTCCCTATGAAAGAGCTTACCACTAGATTTGCATTCAGGAAGCCATGTTTCTCATGTATAATAGAGGCCCAGAAGTGCTAATACTAATTGAATGCTGGAGAACTGAATATAATTGCTCTTTCTGCCGTGAAGTTTTCATGTGTTGACTTTCCAGTGGGTGGCACTTTCTAGATGCCTGAATTGAGGGCTGTGCACAAACGCTTCTCCAAACAGCATTTAGGGATTATTCTTTCATTACTTAACATCTCTTCTGGTTTTGCCTCGAACAGTTAGGTTTCTACCTAGTATCTGGTGAAGTGCTGGTTTTTGGCGTTAGTCTGAGAATAATGTTGATAACACACTGATGTTTTTAATTGTTAAGTAGTGTTTATACTAAGTAAAGGACTTTTCAGCTTCTCACATCTTGACAGCTAGAAGGCTGGGGAGGGCACAAGAAATTAGGAGGGGATACAGCCAGGGCAGCTGACCCCAGCTGACCCAAGGGATGTTTCATACCATATGGTGTTATGGTCAGTATATAAACTGAGGGGAAAGATGACCGGGAGCTGCTTCTTGGGAACAGGCTGGGCATTGGTCAGCAAGTGGTGAGCAGTGAGCAGTTGCATTGTATATCACTTCTTTTGTATATTCTGTTTTATCATTATTATTATTTTGTTCCTTTTCTGTCCTATTAAATTGTCTATCCTTACCCAAGAATTTTCTTACTTTTACCCTTCCAGTTCTCTCCCCCATCCCACTGGGGGGCAGGGGAGCAAGCAAGCAGCTGTGTGGGGCCTAGTCACCAGCTGGTGTTAAACCACAACAACATCTTGTAAGCTAAATACTTCAAAAAGGTTTCTTTGGTTTCCAAACTTAGTGCCTTGTTTTAGTCTTAGTCTTTTTGTGATTCATCTTCCCAGTTGTCAGATAGGGAAACCATCATTGCTTCTCAGGGGCAATGTAGTGATGATTATCATAAACCGCAAAAGAACATAAATAAATCTTCCTCAGAGCATTGTTTGTGTTCCGGTCCCTGTGTATTGCAATAGAGTTAGAGAAGAAAGCAAAGTTTCAGTACATCCTTTTGGAAAAAGAAAAAGCACAAGTGATCATTAATTAATTAGAACAGCTATGCATGAAGAGACCAGCCTTTATTATAGCATTTCCTAACTTCAGAATTTTTTACTGTAATGTTTTCACTGTTGTGTTTTTTTTTTTTTTTTTTAGTAGTTTGTTTTTAAGTGTAAATCACAGTGAAAAATTTGAGCTATTTTTGCAGCATTTCAGATTTACAGCATTTTTGTTGTTTATGAGAGAACTCAGCTGAAAGAGAGTCCCTATTGTAGCAGATGATGCTGGTTAACACATGCCACACAACTCAGTGCCGTGACTGTCTCTCAGACTCTGAGCTCAGTTCTGTTCTCATCACCATCAATGGGAGTTTTAGTGTTTCCTTCCCTGCAAGTGTCTCTTTTATTGACGTCCAGGTCATGTAGTACAGCCTAGCAAAGACCTTGTATGTGAGGTATATGCTCTATACTGAGTGCAAAATGCTGAAATCAGTATCTTAGAATCTTAAAGAGGTATTGGAAAAATAATGAAAACAATAAACACTTGAAGTCTTTAAAATATGTACTATTTGGGAAGGTATCTGCTTAAATTCAGTCATATTTTGAAAGCCCTTAAAAGACTTCTTAACTTTCAAGTATTTCTAAATATGCATGCTGTCTCACCTAGGGGGCTCAGTGTATTAACGGATCATAAACAGGATGTGCATTAACCGAGTAGAATCAGGAAACTAAATGCTAATTAAATTAAAGAGCAGAGAAGATAAAGCCAATCACTTCAACCATCAGCATATGCCTTATTTTCAATAAACCTGCTGTTACTGAAAGGTTGGCTTAAAAAACAAGAACAGTAAAGTTTCATTAGGAAGCAGCTGCTCTGGGTTGAAGGTTGCTTGTCAAACCTTAATGTGTATCTATTGTGTGTATGCATTATAATAGTCTTTTAACAGGAGAAATCCCTGTAAAGTGGGAGAATAGTCTTTGACTTGAGTGTAGTGGAAAATTAGATCTGATAAAACCCATTCACTTGCCCTGCTCTTAAAAGCCTGTAGAAATACATAAGAAAAGTATATTTGTTGTTGATGGCAAAATAAATGGTAGGAGGAGATGTTATTTTGGAAGCAGTGCTTTTTTCTTCAGAGACAATTGGAGGCAATTATGAGCTGCACAGTGGTTTTGAATGTAACTGATTTTTATGAACTTTTTGAAAGCTGTTACAGTTCTCTTACTTGCAAGGTCTCTTGCTTTTGTCCTTGAGTAGCTCTCTACAAACATGCATCAGCTGTAAATAAATTAGGTGGGAAATCCTGATTCTATGTGAACTTGTTAATTTGTGAAACAGAAGAATATCCCGCTGCTGGAATGTCCGTCTATCAATTGTCTCTAAAATATAGAGTAGGGATTAAAATCTTACTTATTCTATCTTTTGCCTTGCAGGTTCAAACCATGAATTACGTTGGACAGTTAGCAGGGCAAGTGTTTGTAACTGTGAAGGAGCTTTATAAAGGACTAAACCCAGCCACATTGTCGGGATGTATAGATGTAATTGTTGTATGTCAGCCAGATGGAAATCTTCAGTGTTCTCCTTTCCATGTACGCTTTGGCAAAATGGGAGTTCTACGTTCTAGGGAGAAAGTGGTAAGAAAATGGAGAATTTTGATATGTTCTGTCTGTGGGTTGTCTCTAATGGCATGAAAGTTACTGAATGTTCTGTGGTGTGCTAGTCAAGGTTTTCTTTAGACACTCTTTATAAAGTGGCCAGATTGAGGCACAGTTCAATTAAAATGGTTGTTACTGATTTTTCCATTTCACAGCATAATTTGTAAGACTTTGACTATTGTAAAAAAAAACCAAGAATGACATTTGTAAGTTTTATTTTCAAAAAGCAAAATTCTGAATGTGCTGATTTGGCCCTATACTAGATCTCATTAGTGACTGTGTATTAAGACACCTTTGTTTAACGTGTTCAGTAATAGTTACAAAAAGGGGGGTAATAATGAAGTAGTATTTTTGGGTAACAGAATGTTGAGGTTAACTGAAATCAGATAAAGCAGCAAGGACCTTGAGATAACCACTCTGAATAACCTGGCAATATGATATCAGATGTGAAGTTGCCAGTGAGTGATGCATGACAGATTATTTTGGGAAATAATTTGTAACTACATACAGTCCAGAATGTAATTACAGTTGTTCAGTGGAAAGGTCCTAACGTCATCATGGACATTGTTCAAATCTTACATAAAGCAGAAAGGAAGTCCAACATTTAGGATGGGTAAAAGTTGAAAATGTTACTGTGTCAGTAATGTGCTGTGTCCTGAAATATAACATTAATATAGACTTTTCCAAGCCTCAAAAACAAAACAAAACAAAACAAAACAACAAACTTGAGTGAAAATGGAGTTGATGGCAAGAACAGTTATGGGCAAAGAGGGAGATCTTCTGAGAAGAAGTGGAAATAGTTGGGGCTGTATAGTGGTGAGATAAATGCATGGAAGAAGCAGATGCATGAATTGTGTTGAGAATGTAGGACAATTTTTCTTACTTGTGCTTTTCATGGTGTGAAGAGAAGCCTGTTTAATGAATTCAAGAGACAGCATATTAAGAATTTGCATGTGGAAGAACTTCTTACACGATTCAAAATTAAGTTTTGAATTAAAAAAGCAAAAAGACTTGTGTGGTGAATGAAGCATTCAGATTTACATTTTAAAAGATTGAATATTTATATAATGACTATGAACCTTCCTGAGTAGAGGAACAGGACAGCAACAAGCTGAATGAGTAAGGAAATGTTTTGACAATTGATGACCCTGTGAAGTGGTGAGAAAAGAAAAAAGTTTACTATTTTGCTTATTATAAGGTTTCCTACACTTCCTTGAGAAGCATTTGCTCAGTGACAGTGGTAGGATAGCTGAACAGCATCTGTGTATCTAAAAGAGCTTTATTCATATGAGAACATATTTATTTTCTTCCAGGTTGACATAGAAATTAATGGAGAAGCTGTAGACTTGCACATGAAACTAGGAGACAATGGAGAGGCTTTTTTTGTGCAGGAGATGGATAACAACCAGGTAAGAGTCAAAACTAATTTAAAGTTGTCAGAAATTCAATGCCTGCTCTTCAAAGTCACTTTTGAATTTAGGAATTTTTGTTGAAAAATACACTTCTACCCATAATATAGTTTCAAAGTTTCTGGACAGTTTTCTGTTGTGGAAATTCAATACTGTGCAGTTTTTGGGTTGTTGAGATTTGGAAAAATCTAAAGAAGGTAATCACATAACTGAAAAATAACAGTTTATGTGCATGCCAGTGTGTGAGCACAAGTAACATGTATGTTGTTCACATGCTTCAAAGGTGTGTACAACAGAGGTTTATATGTCAGTGACCTGTTTTTTGCAGAAATCTCTACTTTGAACATAAACACTGAGCAGAATGTCTGTAGAAGTGCACACACCCTGTAAACATCTGTGCACACAGTAATTTTGGTACTCACCAAAGACATGTTCATGTGGAATTATACTTAAGTGAGAATGCTTGCTGTTGAGTTATGTGATTGAATGTCAGTCCATATAAGTTGTGGACTGTTCAAAATTAGTGTGACCATATGTAATGTGTCATAAGAAAAGCTTTTTACAGCTATTTCTCATCAGAGATTCCCAACAAATTTTGTCACTGTCCATAGTGGAATGAGTTTTTAAATTCCACATTGAATGCAACAGTAGTTTTAAGTGAGAACTTGTGCATGTGCAGTATTAATTTCTATATCCTTATGTTTAAATCTCTGTGTGGTAAACAGTTATTTGGTGACTGAAAATTGCTAGAAATTTTGCTTGAGTATCTAGAGATGTATATATATGATTAAGAGTGTGACCCAGTTATAAACTTCTGACCTGTCGACTGTTGACTGTTATCTGAATTGAGTTGTGAAGAATTAGCTTTTACAAAATGTTCAGATTATAAATTAGGATTTTTGTTTCTGCTGTGTATGTAGCATCAAGTGGATAGAGATTAATGCCATGTGGCCAATATGAGATGCTCAGAGGATCCTCTTTATTACAAGTATTGTTCCTGGCTTGTCTAAGGAGATGCATCTGTGGAACAATTTCCATATGCTATAGGATCGTACTGAGCATCCAGGTGTCTAATTTTTGTTACTTTTCTGTGGAATAAATCACTTAGATTTTGGCAATTGTGAATAGATTTTAGAACCAGATTTATGACTGGTGGAGGAACTCATGTTGCATGGTTTGGATTTTTTCTTCCTCAGGAGGTAATTCCTCATCATCTCTCCACATCTCCCATTATGTCTGAGGGAACTGCTTTAATGGATGCTCAGCTGAAGAGGAACTCCATAGACAGGATAAGAAACCTGGACGCCAGTGCATCCTCACAAGTACCACCCCAAGCCCATGGATCCCAGCTTTCTACTGAAACATCTCCAGTCTGTAGCTCTGTGAAAAAACGTAGGAAGAAGAGGAGAAAGTCTACCCATAAAATAGACAGCTTAAAAAGAGAAGACAATGGAGACACATCGGAAGACGAAGACATGTTTCCCATAGAGATTAGCTCAGAGGAGGAAAAAGAACCATTGGACAATTCACGGTATAACAGTGGAACTGAGCTATGTAATAGAAACCTGATGCTGGGTTAATGTTCCATTCCATGCCTTCCAACAGTAATTTTTATTTAAGTCAGTACGCATGGCTGATGAGCATGTGTCTATAAGAAAAAGTTTTAGGCTAGAAAGCCATTGGGAATGATGGTAACAAAAATAACAAAAATTACATAGAAAACGTAAGAACAATCCTCCATCATGCTGTGAACTAAAAGGTGTCAGTCAGATAATATTTCTCTATATCATTTTAGTTCAGGTTATACTGATTCTTCTCTACAGTAGGTTTTTTTTGCGGCCTGAAGTATATGACAGTTCAGTTATTAAGCATGGTTTTTAAATGTCATGTCTTTCCCTATACCTAGAATCCCTGTTCCAGATGTGTGTGTTGATGATATATCTGACATGAAGGCTCCTGCAGCTTCTATGTTTTCTCAGTCTTCATCTTACCCTCATTCAGATGGAGAATGGTCACCTCTTCAAAGGTACTTTTTCTGTCAGTACAGTTCTAAATAATCTTCCTCTTTCCATTAATGTCTTATAGGCTAGTGCTATATGAAGTCGTACTAAAAATGTTCGTATCAAACATGGTCAGTGTCAACTACTAGATGAATGCTTTCTGTATTTGAAATCAGGTAGTGTTCAAAAACTTCGGGTTAGCTTTGTCCTTGGTTCAACAAATGCATATGTACAAATGCAGGCCCATAAATTCTGAAGAATGTTTCTATCTGTTAGTGTTGCTGTTTGTGTAGAAATACTATAGAGAGGATGAATATTTTGTGAAATCTGAGTCTTTGCGTAATGCACACACTTTATAAGGACTTCAGTGAATGTCTGTATATAAATCTATAGTACTTCGGGTGTAATCATTTTAAGAACTTTCAAGATTGGAGTTAATGTATAAAAATAAGATTTACTTAAATGAGTGTGAGCATTTTATGTCCTTTTCAAAGCTAATTTATTGAATTGCACAGTTAAATAGACATGTAATCATAGAATCATAGAATCGCAGAATAGTTAGGGTTGGAAAGGACCTTAAGATCATCTAGTTCCAACCCCCCTGCCATGGGCAGGGACACCTCACACTAAACCATGTCACCCAAGGCTCTAAATATTACCCAAGTAATATTTACTGTGTGAACACATACAGAAATATGCTTATTCTTTCCTGTATGTGTGTTTATGTGCTTGTGTATACCTTTGATATCAGAACAGATCAGTTTGGACTGACTTTCTTGTGTCTGTGGAACACTGTCAGAAGGAGACAATTTTTTGCCTAATGTGCACTGAAATCTGTGCATTTGTGTGCTCCTGTGCACATGTGCCCCACATCCTCCATGCAAACTACTGGAGTGGAGCAATATTCACAAGACATTATTCTAAGAAGCCTAATTTCAGTATACTGTCTGTGTATTTGAGGGGCAGTGTAATCAGAGCAAGGGCTTAATTGAAATGTTTTGAACTGCATTCTGGAAGAAACTTTCTTCACTGACTATAAAGCTTATTATGATTAGCTTCACCAGTTTGGTGACAACATATGTCAACACCCTGCCCTTTGCTGCCTTTTTGAACTGTATGTTCTGTTTGTTTTTAGAATGCAGTATTCTGGATTTTGAAAGCTCTAGATGTAAATTCAGCATTCGTGCATAAAGAGCTAAGTGTTAATCAGCACTTGTGAATAATGACACCCTATTTTTCTTTGTACCAACATGCTATGCTGTCCAGTAAGCCTATAGATTGCACAGGCCAAACCTCTCTTCTCACTGTTCCAGCAGACGGAGGTCTATCTAACTCTTGTCCTCAACAATCTTCTCACTTTTCTCCTCCAGACAGGTAGAACAGTTGTCCTTCCTCTTTTCCTTTTTAAATCCTTTTAACACATTATTAGTATGTGAACTTCATTGAACTTCTGACTGTGCTTATTGCTAACCCAGGCATCTTGAAAGAGACACTGAAAGCCACTTCTTCTGCTTGCTTCCTTGTGGGCATTGACTGGAGGTAAATTACCTTGATGAAACATCTGTTGAGGATGGCCAATATAAAATCAGGCCAGTGAAAACCTGGATTAAAATCTAAGTTGATGAAGATGATTAAAAAGAAGAAAAAGGGAAGAATTTAGCTAGTGAGAACTTACATTCCTGTGAAGACTGGCATTTCTATGTGGCTTTTTACAGTCAGTGTATATTTTAAGGACATTTTTATTCCATGGCTTTCCTGACTTGTTTGCTTGTGCATAGGTTGAAAAAGTAAAAGCAGAACAAAGACTGGAGATTACGTGAGCGGTAAGGAGTACAGAACTTGGAGTGGGAGAAGCCCAGTACCAGAAGAGAACCTCTCTTCCTTTGTTCCCTGGTGTGGGGGTGGGGAGGACTTTGCAGGGGGGAGTATCAGAGTAAAGATGACACAATAGATAAGGCATACTACTTTGCTGTAGTGGATGATTCTTCTGACTGTAGATTCTCTTCTACAGAGTTGTAAGTGGATGCAGACACTTTTGATGATATCTTAAATTTGAGATGTCTCAAGATTCTGCAGCCAGGCCCTTTGTCTCCATTAAGTGAGTGGACAGAAATCACAGCAACTCAGTTGAAAAATTTAAAGTAGGTGCCTGAGTATGACCTGTACAATTCTCCATTAATGCTGGGGAAGCTTTGAGTAATATATCAGGATAAATTGTTCTTTGCTTATCTCAGCAGAGATGCCATACTAGGTGTGTAAGGCTGCATCAAATTGATGATCTTGAGATTTTTCACCCTTCTGGATCTGCCCTCTTTAACCTGACCATTACCTGATTGATAATGTTGCATTACCAATCAAGGTGAGATCCTGGGACATTCAAGACTGTTCTCCTTAGTGTTTTTCATGGCAATGTAGGGCAAGTGCACAGGTTGGGATGGAGCAGTGATGTGCTCTGGGTGGCTCCATGAACTTTGCTGTAGTGTTCACTGTCTTGCAGTCTAGATACACAGCTGAAGTGCTGTAGTAATTTGTTTGAGTAAGCTCCTCTCTATGTCTGCAACTGTTCTCCTTGATGTGAAACAAGAAGCCCTACTATGGCCACCTCAAAGGAGCTTCAGAGGTTCTCAGCTGTTGTGACATGTACATGAGATAAGTTTCTTTCCTTCTATCTTTTCCCAGTTTATTTGGCCTCAGTCAGGAAAGGACTTTTTCTCAGGTCACACTGCTGCTTTCTCAGGACTCTCTTAGCTTTCAGTGGGAAACACTGCAAAGATCAGCGTGGTTTCCTTGCAGAACTGCCAACTACAGGGCAAGTTCTGTATTCTTGACATTGGATTACATTAACTCCAATCATAGTGGTTAAGGAACACATAGGACTGTCACACGAATATTCAGCATTTATGGGATGTGAATCAGATATGCTGATCTGAATGACTGAACTGAAGTTTACCTTCTTGTGCATTGTGGACAGGAAGGGTGGCTGTCGTTTAATCTGGAATTATCACAGCAATCAGTGGCCAATTTAAGGAAAGGGGAATTGCAAGACATAATTCAGTCCAAGACAAACATGTTGCTGGTGTAAGGAATAAAATGTCCATTTTTAGTCTGATCCACAGATGCATTTGTAAGATACTCTCACTGGATTACAAATCCTGCACAGTCTTGGTGTTCAGACTTTCTGATCCCTAGTGCAAGTATAACATTAATTTGGGATTTAATTTGACCTAATTGAGTTTAAAAATGCAATGAAAGGAATAGCGTTGTGAGCTTTATTAGTCTTCAGTCTTATTTTACTTTGATGGCCATGGTATGAAGTGAACAGCAGCCAAAATAGTCCCAGTATGGGTAAAGGAGGTGACATCTGGCTTACATATGGAAGCAGAACTTTAAAACAGGAAGAATACAAACAGGACTGTAGTAGGCATAATTGGCTATCTGTGTCCATAAACTACAGAGATTACCGTTGGTGTTCTAGAAAGATGTTAGTTAGAGAGAGTAGCTATGGAGTGTTAGACAACAATGTGGCTTATGAAGAAAAAAGTAAAAGTATTTCTCTGTAATTCCCTTACAGCTCCCATCAGGAGGCAACCAACCCTGTATTAATGTTTGTTGATGGCATAGAAAATTCCGTTTTATGCCCTGTATGATATAAGGAATGAAAACGCTGTAATGTTTTTATATACAAAATAATTTATCCCTGTTTGCCTTGTGTCTGCATGTTTGCAGTCTGACTTGCTCGTAGGCCTTTCAGATCAAGATGACATTGCAATAATAATTCTAATCTACCCTGAGATTGTATTCACATTTATACATTAATCTACAAGGAGAAATCAACTGCAAATAATTCTAAAGATCTAACAGTTTGGTACTACTAAATCCTCACTTTTTATTGTATAGAAAAGTAATATCTATAGAATGGGAATTAAGATGTCACCATTGTGTTTGTGTCAAAAGTTCAGCAGACAGTGACATTTTTTCTACTTTGTTTTGGGACAGTGGGTAGTATTTTGGTGGTTAGATGCCTACCCTAATCCTAGCCTACTTGTGGCTATATATACTCAGAACCAATAAAGCATATGTGTGCATGGACCATTGGACAGCCTTTCGCATCAAAAGACTTCTTCAGGGCACTCAGGGCAAAACTCTACCTTGTATTAACACACACACATAGGGCATTAAAGGCAGAGTAAATAATCAGAATATTATAAATAAATAATGATTCACTAATTCAAGGACAGAAGGAAAAATGTAACTTGCTGTCACATTGTTGACTTTACGACATTACATATATGCTACAAACTAATAATTTGCTGATTATTAAATATTTTTATGTAGTCAGCAAAGCAAACAGTTAAACTTTTTTGAACTGGAAGAACTCACATACTTTGTACAGCTCTGCTGCTCTACAGGTTTCTCTAGAAACTTGCATCCAAGGCTAGAACTGAGCAATTTAGTAGAAGGAAGTAATCAGCTGGATTCGTTAGGCTAATTTATTACTTGATCAGGTTAAAATGTCTTGTTGATGCGAGTAATTTGTGCCCTTTCCATCCATTATAATAGTACTAACATCTATTCATCTGCTGCTGCTGGTACCATCCCTGTACTTTTTTCCACACAAAACCCTCCTGAAATGTTCAGGGCCAGTGGTCCTGTCTCATCTCTTCCAGCTTCTCAAATCCTGCTTCTGTGACAGCACTTAATAAAAAATGGATGACACCTCTGAATGCCAGTCTGAAAGGTTCCTGAACTGTTTAAACTGTCTTTCCATGCTTTCACACTTTAAGTTGGCTAATGGCTATTTAGATCTCCAGTGCTTTGCGCTGGGGATATCTGTTTGGAAAGTGCTTAATATGGTTACGTTTGGCTTTGTAATATTTTTTGTTTGGTTTTCTTCAGCCCATCAGGTTCACGCCCTCCTACTCCTAAAAGTGACTCAGAATTAGTCAGTAAACCTACGGACAGAAGTGGGATGAAGAATAATCCCCACATGCACTGGGCATGGGGAGAGCTACCCCAGGCTGCAAAGGTATCCAATGTAATTTAATTCCTGCTAACATCTCTTGGGCACATGGACTTACTATGTTGCAGACTACTAAAGAGGGAGTGGATCCTGGTTTTACTGAAAATTGTCATGTTTTATGTAAGAAAGAGAATTGCATCTTGCTCCTTAGGAGGTACAGGAAAGTACCCTCTGCTGGGTGTTTTATCGACACCCATGATACATGGTAAAAAAATGACCCTGAGACCTAATCTTGTAAAGGTTAGAAGCTTAAATAATGTGTAAAATCAAAACAAATGTCCTTTGGTAAATCACTGAAATTCATAAATGATCTTAGATAGAAATTAGTGCTTGGTGTTAGCAGTGTGATTCACAAAAATTGAAATTGGTTGTTTCGAGTACATAAGCATCCAGAAACACTTACAGTTCTGTGTCAGTGCATGCCCAGGCATGCTGTTCTCTTGGCTCAGCTGACTGGCTTGGTGCCTGTCTTCTCCCTGAAGCCATTTGGCTCAGTTAGGTGGCAGGATCTGTAGTGTGCCAGCAGCATTGTCTCCCATGTTGCACAGTAGCCATGTGTAGCTGTGTACACTGCAGGTCAGTCAGGTATTGACTGAGTCAGAGATTTCATGGAGGAAATGGGTCAGTTAGGGGTTACACCTGCCTCAGGGTATGAGAAATAAAGGTCAGTAGCATACTGCAGTTCCAGGGGCAGGGATGGTGCAGGATTTGTCCTCTTCTCAAAGCTGGCTTCTCTGCAGAAAGGTCTGTAGGAGTGTTGGGGTCAGGAACAGTATAAAGAAACAAAATTGCTGCTTTGCAGGCCGGGGAAGTGGGTATCCTCTTCAGACAGAAGGCTACATTCTGGTGGTGCCATCAGAAGTATAATGGTGCTATTACATTTATCTTTAATTCACTGTTGTTAGCTAGTGACAAAAGAAGGGATGGAAATTCAGGATTCTTAATTCCTTCAGAAAACCTCTGGCCTCTTCTTTAGTAGGCCATAGATGAGCTGCTTCATCACCTCTGTGTTACTCTCCTCCTCGTGTATGTTAGAAAATTGGGAGCTATTTTCTGTAAGCAGAGAACTAATTCAAGTGCACAGGTCCAGACAGGAATTTCAAATTGGCATTTTCAGTCTATAATTTAGGGTTTCCTGTTATTAGATTTAGGTGTTTCATTTTTATCCCAGTCACACAGCCCAGTGTGTATAGCAAATCTCACTCTTGGAAGCTTTTCCCTCTGCAGTCCCTGCCTATGTCTCTAGCCAATCTATTCAGAGTTGATCTGACCTTACCTGAATTGAGAGTTATGCTTTGGACAGTCTTAATTTTTGTGTAAGTGTTTGCTATCATGTGAACGTTATAGCAGCTATACAGCTGCTGCTGTAGGGGTTCAGCTTTCCTCTGTAAGAACTCCTCCTGCCCCACACTGAGAGAAGATATGGAATTGGAGTGATTTTAAAGTCTAAATCTGAGGTATAGATGAATGACGGTGTCTGGTCCCTGGGAGCATCCTGATTGTGTATGGACTGCATACAGTCCAGGGTTACCTTCTGAAGAAAAGCTAGGATTTGTGCAGGAAGGAGGGTATGGTAGGAGCTGCTCCCAGGCAGGTGAGTGGGAAATGAAGACGGTAAAGCACACTGCAGAACAAGTCTTTCCTGGCCCCAAGGTACAGATGAATTTTGAGTAGCAAATACACAGCAGTGAGGCATTTTGTACACTCTAGTCTCCACCTCAGTGGTAGCTTTCTGCTGTAGTTTCTTACCTTGAGAATCTGATCTCACTGAAGTGATCAGAACAGATTAAACTCTGGCCGTTGCATTTAATAGCTTTTCTTTATATCAGTCTTTATGTTTCCTCACAGGCCAGTCCTCTGCTCAAAGCAAAGGAACCCAGTGTGGTGGATGTAAATCCTTCTGAAAGCACTCACTTTCGGGTCATCCAGAGTTCTCCTATAGAGGAGTTTAACACTGAGTCTCCTCTACCTGCTCTTAGACAAGCAGATGCAGCAACTGCTGCTGAAAGTGAGCCCTTACCAGCTGAGACAAATAAGCCAGAGACAGAGTCTCCAGGGGCAGCTGTACAACCATTGCCTACCAGTGAAGAAATAAAACAAGCTACAGCTTGTTCAACCCAATCAGCTGGCAAGACAGATTCTCCGTCCAGAAAAAAAGGTAAAGGTCTTGATTCTTCACTTTTATATGTATTATTTAATCTTTAAATTTCATGCTGATAAAGTATTTCATTGCCATTTAAATTAATCTGTGCCCTGAAGGCACTTTCACATCTGGAAAACTGTAAACTTTGGAAAGAACCTTCCAAACCTGAGCTGTGCAGCCTTCTGTTCACAGGAGCCATGTAGTAAGGCACAAGATTCTTCTTGGTTTGGGATTTTTGGCAGCTCTGCACATGAGCAAGACTTACAAAACTTGTTCCAAATTCATCCACACTGATTCAGTGTTTTCAGGTTTTGGTACAAGCAAACTGGAGAGCTAGTTCACCTGCTCTGACTACTTTCTGAGTTGTTATGTGTTTCTGGTAATAGTGGAACCTCTGTGCTCTGGTACAAAGTGGTAGTATGTTCTTTGTACAAACCGCAGATTTGCCACAAAATAAGGTGCTTTTGTTTTACGTGAGCAGTTTCGGTTCTTTGTGGTGCATGTGCTGTTCTGAATTTGTGAAATATAACTCTGTCTGCTTTCCTACTTCTTAATTTCTGGGCTTTATATCCATGCTATTGTATAATAAGTGTTGCAATCTTCACATGAAATTTATTTACTTACAGATGTTGTGGTTTAGAGCTCTGATAATTCTGTAATTATGTAAAGCCTATTTAAGCTTGGTTTATGCAGCTGATTTGAATAGGTAGACATACAGGTTTCTTAACCACTTCTCCACGTGTTCCACTATCTTTGAAGGTACAAAAATTACAGTGTTACTCTGCTGTTTGGCCTTTGCATAACTTCTTTTTTTGATTTCTTTGCTGATGTTTGATGTTGGTAACTGGGACAGGGAGAAGACATGGGTTTTAGCATGAATTGCAAGTTAGGTTTTGGCCTTACAACAGTTACTTGTCTAGATAAACCAGCAACAAGAGGACAGCAATGACTGTGTGTTGGTACTAGTTAAATACATGGGAGGGTTGTCTTGTCCCCTACAGTGGTGCATGCACACACACAACACATCAGATGTATGTGCTGAACTGTGAGTTGCCTCCATAACAAGCCAGTTACAGCATATTAGTGACTATAGCATAGTCTGTTGTGTTACTTCCCTTTGCAAGGGAGCACTGAAGATTATTTCTCGAAGATTAAAGGCTCTGATTGCCTTACTGTGATAATAGGCCTATGCAAATACTTTTCCTTTGCTGCTTTCCTACAGTGACCACTGACTTCTAATTCCCACTTGTTTTGCCTTGAACAGGGAGGCTTCAGCGTATCTCAGAACTTGTCCTCTGTTATCCCAGAGGACATAATCTGACCAGTGTATAGGAGCAACTTGTTTTGAAATTTTTGGCAGTACCATTTTATACAAGTACAGTTCACAAACTGCTGTAATTTGTTTGATTCCTCAATCTTAAAATGAATAGTTAAACTGTAGTAACAGTTCTGGCTTGTTGTTCAGAAAATGATCATTAATAGGCTTATATGTGCTGTCCCTTACAGACAAACGAAGCCGGCATCTTGGTGCTGATGGTGTCTATTTAGATGACCTCACTGACATGGATCCAGAAGTTGCTGCACTTTATTTCCCCAAGAAGTATAAGTCCTTCGCTTATATTTTGACTATTTAAAGAGCTCTTGTCACCTTCCAGATTCATTGCCAACTAGATAAGACCTCTTTTTTTCAGAGTCCAAGTAGACATGAAGGCAGAAGGAAAGTAGAGAACAATATTAGAGCTTTTGGAAGGTTCTGCGTTTGAGCCTGAGAAGTGTGCTTGAAACTGATTTTCTATTTTGATCAATTAAGCGTAGTATGTTGATTGTAGGTTGTTATGTGATATACACTGATGTTTCTGAGTGTTACTCACATGCTCTGGGAGAGCAATTGGCCTTGGGATATATTTATCCCCATGTCCTTCCTTATTACCATGAGGGACATACCTTACTGTTAATAGTATTAGCACCAAATTATTGCTTTAGTGTTATTATACAGTGGGTGATCACCTATAAATATGAATGTTACAAAATAATTTTTGGAAGGTGCATAACAGATATATTTATGCAAGTATTGCACCCTGAAAATAAAATTTCTAACTTATTCTGATCTTTATTAGAGCCTCTTATAACATTTATAATCCTCTTTCCACATCATACTCCAGTCATTTCATTAAAAGTCATTGAGCAACAACTGACGTAGCTTGCATATTTTTTCACTCTTGCTTGCTTAAAGTCAGCTGTTGTGATATTAGCATTTTAATAAAAGTGAGGAAAATAGTAATATGGAGAAAAAGTTGGATGAAAAGTTCCTTTTTCAAATGTATTAATATAAATCTGGAATGGAAAGCAGAATTTGATAAGCCTGCACTTTGTAATAATGATCTCATCTATTCACAGATTTTAAGTGGGTACAATGATTTATTATTTCTCAATTTTTTTTATCCTAGTAGTTTATATGCAGAGTATTTTATTTTTATATACATGACATAAATACACAAGCAGATGCTTCTTTTGTTTTGGATTTAGCTATCAGTTTGTATAATTAATATAAATAAATTAATAAACTAATATGTTTATTCTTGTGCCTGTGTGGGAATAGTTCTAGTATAAACTCTGCTTATAGTAGCAAGCATTATATAATCTACTAAAATCTTACAGTTTATTGCCTTATTTTTCCTATCTCTTGTACATATGTGAAGCTATAATTATACATGCTTAGTCTGGACAAGTAAGAAGAAGCATGGGCACATGAGGCCTATACTACTTTTATGCTAAAACTAAGCAAATTTCTTTAGGTTCTTCTCCTTTCCCCTTCCCCCCCCCCCCCCCCGCTGTGTGTCAAATGTAAAAGGTGCTTGCTGAAGGGAATGAATTTGGGAATGAATACATGAATTCCTGATTTTTCTTTTCCAGTGGAGATAATGTCCAATGCAAGAACGCGAGTGACACAGGGCTGCGATCTGCCAGCCAATCTCCACAGTCTGGTGGGAGCTCAGGTGTTGACAGTGGAGCTGAAAGCACCTCAGATGGAATTCGAGATTTACCTTCCATTGCCATTTCTCTCTGCGGAGGCCTTACTGACAACAGAGAAATAACCAAAGGTACAGGATGACATTGTTACTAGGCATGTGCTGGCAGCCAAGCTTTAGCATCCTAGACTGGAGAAGCAGTGCCCTCCTGTGGTTGTATTCAAGAATGTGTTGCGAGGAGAAATGCTGTCCGTGTAATGATTAGATTCCTAGAATGTTTCATATTTAAAATAGTGGACTTGTATAGGAATGACGATTTTAGTAATTTTTAGTAATTCACTACATACTAAATTTTCTTAAGTATTTTATTGCATTGGGTTTTGTGTTTGGTTTTTTTTGTTGTTGTTGTTTTGTTTTTAATTTTGTGGTAGTACTAAGGTTTGTATCACGATAGTATTAATGGTATCTTTTCTGCTTGGTACAGTATATAGCTAGGAAGTCAAAGCTGTTGGTGTCAGGAATGAAAAAGGTGGTCTGTAAATGGGAACACTAGAAGGGGGAGTTGGAAACTTTAAGCTGAGTTCCTGCTCTACCTCAAATATCATATGTAGCCCTTAGGTAAATAATTTACAGTGCTCTGTGCCTTAAACTTCCAGCAGCGTAATGTGAGCATAAATGTGTTAAGACTTGTGTTTTCTGTAGTTATATGACATCATAAAAATCATACGAGCCTGATGCTACACTGATTGCAGTTTAGAAGCCGGTTGTAAAGTATTTCGAATATACTGTGGTTTACTGGAGTTGAATTGTTGCTGCATCACTTGTAAATTACATAGACATTGTGAAAGGAGTTACAACCAGTGGAAGGGGTATGCACAAACATTTTCACTTTGCTGTAGTCCTTACAAGTGATAGGATTAAGTTTCTGGCTGTGGGTTTACATATATGTTGAGCCTGTCAGTTCCTTCTCCTAACCTGGACAGAGGATCAGTGAAAGACATGATAAAATACTTCCTTGCCTTGCTTAGAACCCTGATTTTCCTCCCTCACAGTTCTATCCCTGAGCTTTCTCTTAGCTTGTACTTTGAACAGGAAAGACACCCAGCAGACAAAGAAATAGAATCTTCTGAGCTTGAGTCTCTGAATACTTTGATTCCATATTAGCACTTGCACTGCTAAGCTCAGCATGCTTGTAATGAAGGGTTGACCCAGAATTGTGAAACCTGCTTGTCTGAGAGGTGCCAAGATGTTTAGGTTGGCCATTCCAGACACATATAAATGCATGCTTTACAAATGTATTTTTTTTTTCCCCACAGAAGAATTCTTAGAACATGCAGTAACATACCAGCAGTTTGTGGACAATCCTGCTATCATTGATGACCCTAACCTTGTGGTTAAAATTGGAAATAAGTAAGTATATTTCAAGAAAAAAAATACTACTGTTGTAACAAAAATACTTCTATGGCATTTCAGTGTGTTTAGAGAAATTGAACTGTAGCTAAAAAATAGGTTTTGAATGTTCATAGCTTAGATTCATCCAGAAAGAGTCAACTCTCCAAAGAATTCAGGCCCTGCTAGCTGCCTTTCCTCATTTAAATTGAAAGTAAAGAGCAGTTCCAGATGACCTGTTATAGCTAATTGATACAATTTGAATTCAAAGAAGCTAGTATTAAATATTAATGGTGTTCACACTCAGCTGGCAGAGTAAAAGATGAAATAGGATGTGAACTTCCTAAGGCTTGCCCTGAGCCAGTTTGAGTAATTAATAGTTACAGGGATATGGCAGTCTGCTTGGAAGCGCTCTTTACCCAGCAGTTCGTATATACTGAGTATTTTGCTAATGTGTCTCTATGAAGGTATTGCTTTGTCAGACTTCACCCACCAAGTATGAGACTTCTATTTCTACAAGGCTAAGAGATTACTTCATATGTTTATACTGCTGGCAGCAGTGCAGCACTACAGTCTAGGTGCAGTACTAGGTGCAGCTTTTTGCATGATGTTTTAACTTGAGAACTCCGTGCATCTGGCATACAGTGTTACAGAGTAGAGGAGAGATCATGGCATTTTGTTGCTCTTAGAGGTGAGGCTACCCTTAGTCCTCGACATCACTCACACAAATCTGACATGCCTGGTACATCCTTATGTGATAGTTTGTATTCCAGGTATGTTACAGCCTCATTCCTGACCCTCTCTGTGGTCTGAGACGAGTGACTTACAGCTTCCCTGTCATAGTTCTGTGACTTTGATGGTAGTGTTTACCTGCCTATTGATGTACTGGGGAAGAGAGAAGAGTACTTAGCAAGGATATGACTGTCTCATTCTCTGGATGGCATGTGATCTTCAGCTTCCCTAAACAGTATTTTGTTTGTCCTGCTGTGTGTAAGAGTTGACCCATGTTCAGCACATAATAGCAAAAGCTTGACATTATACAGACTACAGCCCCTAACATTTATGTAGCTCCTTGATGGAAAAAGAGTGTAAACAGTTGTGAAAGAAAAAAAGTGGCTCATGTGAAAGTAAGTATAAGGACATAAGGAATGTATGAAAAATACCCTGTCTACATCAGGACATAGCTTTTCTTGCATACCTTGAAATGTATATGTTGTAAATACCTGTGAACGTAATGTGGAATAAGATGGGTCTGCTATTACTGGTGCAGTATTAAGTTGGCTGAGCTTAATCCACAGCACCTGCCAGATGATAATTACTAAGTGAATTAGAACTTTGGGATTACAAAGTGCAGTAATTGTCTCTCTTGCATGCCCAGGTACTACAACTGGACAACAGCTGGTCCCCTTCTGCTGGCAATGCAGGCATTCCAGAAACCTTTACCAAAGGTGAGATTGAAAATGAAGGCTGGTCAGAGGATGACTTGTGATATTCTGCGATTTATTAAGGCAGGGAAGAGGGTTCTTGCACAAGCGGATCTATACATCAGTAATACCTATCCACATGTAACCATTCATCTAGTTTTGTGCTAGGGGCTGAATAAGCAGGACTCAATTTGATCTGTGATTAGTATTTGTTTGCTTGGCTAAGAACTTTACGAATATTTTAAGTAAGGAAAACTTCTTCCCATTTTCCTTCATTAATATGGATTATAAACAGAAATTTTATTGACCCATGTTCGTGTTTGCTGTAGCTGAATACCTGATGACTGCTTTCTATTTTATCTGTATAGAGCATATATTATCAAATATAAGTAAAGGCTAGAAATTTTAACCTCAGTGAATAAGCTTTAAATACTAGGTAAAGAAGGCCTGTAGCTTGCTAGTTTTCTATTTTTCAGTTGATCGTTCATAAATGAACTAGGTAGGTAGTGGCAGATAGCTGTGACTGTGTGGTAGTTACATGTCTTGGCTTGTCTTAAATGCATTCATTAACTCAATTCAGTTCCATGGGACCTGGTGTCATATAGATGCTTAGGACAGAAAGGCACACTGCAATACTACTAAGTAGTATCATCATTGGTACTATTTTATATCCTGATTAGCAGTGGATTTAATGAAGCTTGGGACTCAAACTCTCCTACCATTTCCAGTACTTCCCATGTCTTTGAGTTTAATACATGTGAATTCAAATATCTAGTACATGTGAATTCAAATACTATCTCTGTTGTCATGAATGTGGGATAAAAATTTCTTCAAGCCCAGAATACTCTCTACCACTGTGTTCTTTCTTAGTGCCACATCACATATGTATGCATGTATAGCTGCACTGTAGCATCCCAATATAAAATAAATTGATCCTGAAGGTCCCAAGCATGTGGTAAAGCTGGCTTGAATTTCAAGGATGTTAGAGCCACATATTTCATGCTTTACTGCAAATATTCTATATATGCAAATATTTGTCAAAGGTGGAATTCATCCATGGAACTCAAATGCCCACAGAAGGTGTATGGTTATCCTGGTCTGTATTTGTTGGGCATTTCCACAGACCTTGATAGGTGCCTGTGAGATCTCATAAAGATAATGCAAAGTAACTGCATTTTTAATTAAACACTGATGCCCACGCTGGATGTTTTGGGTTTTGCCTAGGATAAAATTGAAAGAATGGAAATGAAATATTTTTCCATTAAGGGAAATGGCAGTCCTTTCAACAGTGTTATGGTTACACCATCATTCATATAGGTTATCAGTTAAGAAGTCTATGAGTGTGAAATTCAGTGTGTTCATTTTTTTTTAAATAATCAATTTATAATCTGAAGGCTGATAATTTTCTAGACAGTGCAATTTGAATTTAGTGGACTAGCCAGTATATGCAGTTAGGTCAGTCTGTATGATTGGGAAGGTTTACTTGACTGAACTGTGCCTCCGAAGCTGAAATTACTAATTTATGCTACCAGTCATTTTACTGGCTTTCTTAATGACTTGTTACTTACAGTTTTTATTTGCTGTAATAATGGAAGTAAGTACTAAGATACTTTATCAAAACAGGCTTCGGGAAGTGATTGAAAACTTTGCAAAAACTATCACTGAAAACTGCAAAAAGTTTTTGCAAAACCTATCATTCGTTCTTAATACATTTAAATCCCTAATTATAAGCATGTGAATTGTCTCAGTAAAAGTCAACAGGACATGTGCTCGAAGCTGTCCATATGTTTCAGGACATCTTCAAATTGTAGCCATTGTTCTCAACAGTGGCATTCCATTCTCAGTTGCTCCATCTGCTCCTTGCTTTTCTTATTTTGTTTGAAAAGTTTTCAAGTTATTTGCTCACATCGATTCCTCTGTCATTTCTTTTCTCACATACTTTAGCTAGTATAGTGAAGAAAACCTATGGAAAAAAGTGAGAGAAGGGATGCATTGTTCCTTACAGTGGCTAAGCTATTTTTAAGGCATACCAAACACTGTGGCCACCTTTACTGAGGTATAATAATTTCTGATTCACTGTACTACTTTCCCCTTTTGTCTTTTGCTTGCTCTCTGAGTGAAAGAATTCAGCTCTGCTTGTTACAGTGCATATACAGTCATTATGGGTATTGATACAGATACAGTCATTATGGGTATTGAAAGACAAAAAACCCTTTTCTTTACTGAGGTGTAGTAGGTATAATCGAAGAAAAGTAGCCAGCATTAAAAAAAAAAAAGTTCTAACATTGTCAGTCAAACTCATAGCATCCTACTGAACTCATAAAAGCTAGTAACTTTTTTGCTTATTTCTAAACTGATGACTAAATATGAACTCTAGCTATGTTTAAATAACTCTTGCATGTCAGTTTGTTACTGTTTTGCTTTAGAACTCCTTTGGGAAGTGATATTTTCCTTTTTCTTTTTTTAAATTTTTTTATATAATTTATACTAAGTAACTTCAACTTTAAAACAGTAGGCTCTCCATTCTAGACATTATACTAATATCTACTTATGCTTTTTTTTCTTCTTTGATTTTTATATCTTTTTAATTTTCCTTTTTAAAATACCATAAGTATTCATGCTTAAGTTACTTCAGAGCAGCTTTGGACACCATTAGATTTTGCTTTAGTAGAATTTATGGTCCACAGACAGTATGTTTATTTCTCTTCTATTTATTATCAGTTAAAATTGTGTGTTTGGCACTTTCTTTCATTTGCATATATCAGGTTGTCCTTTGTTTTGGTTTTTTTTTATGTTACCATCCATTTATCACAGGCCACTGTGGAATCTATAATGAGGGACAAGATGCCCAAAAAAGGTGGAAGGTGGTGGTTTTCGTGGCGAGGGAGGAACAGTGCTATTAAAGAGGTAAGTTTAAGAAGCAAGCAGTTTCCTTCTGGTTGCAGTGGGAAAGCTGGATACCTCTATATTCATCCCTCAGAACTTTGCTTCTGAGAATAACTCAATATTCAATTTGACTGAGGATACACATATTAAAAGATGTTTAAACAAGGTCTAAAGTCTGACTTCTTTTGACTTCAGAAAGTTTTGTCAGACCCTGCTTGAGATATTTGTCTGCAGTGCTTTGGTTCTGCATTTATTTTCATTACACAAACTTGAGGCAGTATTATCTAATGGATTAAATATGTGTTTGGAACCTAGAATCCAAGACTGGTACCGCTAATTTAATGTTTTCATGCAGATTATCTACCTTTCTGGAGCTTTCTTTAAATAGCTGAAGAACAGACATATTTATGAGTAGTAATCTGTAAAATTCAGCAAAACCTAAGATGGAAAACTAACAGAAATCTTTTTAAATTTATTTTCCTGAGCATTAAAAGTTTGTGGTCTTAAAGCCATGGATGAACATTAAAGAACAGTGGAAAAAACCAAAGCTTTATATGAAATATGAAATATTGATCTCCTGTCTAGACATATTTAATCTTTAAAGTTGGCTAATAAAACCTCTTCATATTAATTTATACTAGTAAAGCATTAGTACTTGCGGGGAGAAAATGACTTCTAATATGTTTTTATGATTTTGCCTTTGTTGAAATTTTTTAGCCTTGCGCGAAATAACCATTGTACTGAGCTGTGGGTATGGGCTTCAGAGCATGAGATTTTACTTTTTACAGTTCACTGAAGTTTTTGGAATTTCTGTCTTAGTGCAAGTATTTGGTTATCTGTTAAGCAGTGTCAGCTATAAAATGGAAAGGGGTGGTGATTGTGGTGTTTGTGTGTTTAAAAAATCACTGTTTAAAAATGTCGTGAGATGAAATTGGTAGAATTTAGCATCTACTCAGTATAAAATCAGTTTGGAAAGTTTTCTTATGTTAAAAATTTTAATGATTCTGTGAAAGTTAGTTGCTTGTTTTTCTTCTACATATTTTGCTTTTTCAGATGAAATCTAAGTATTGCAGGTGCATTAACTGAGTAGTTACAGGATTGATACCAGAACTTCAGTAATACTAAATCTGTAATCTGGTATTTCTGTACTAATTCCACGCAAAATTAAATCTTAATTCTCCTTCTGATTTTAATATTTGCAATTTTGAGTTCTTTGTGCAGCCTTTTTTTTTTTTTTAAGAAACCCATGAAGTTTTCTTTGCTTACAAACAAAGAAACAAACATGCTGTTGATTTTTAGCAGGCCTGTACAAGACAGAACTTGGTTTTCAAGCATTTTTCTAAAAACACTTGCTCTCTCCCTAAAAGGAAATTGACAACTTCTCATACTTGTATTTTTACAGGAAACAAAGCCAGAAAGAGGTATAAGTGAGAGTGGACTTCCAGGAGAAGACTCTTCACAGTTGAGCATGGCAAACAGGTACCCCTGAAAGTATCTGTACTTGAAATGTGCAGGAGTTACTGTTTAAAAATAAACAATTTATTTGAACAAAGAAATTCTGTGTCAATGAAATGCATTGAATTTGTTATTCAATGCACCAGATAAGTGCGGATAGGAAAGCTGTACCCATGGCAGGGTTTCAGACCTTGCGAGTGTGCTCTGGCATTTCTGTGGTTTGGCTGGCAGTTTTGTGACACAAATTCCAACCCCTTGAAAACAAACAATTATTGGAGCAATTCACCAGATCTGTATGTATCTCTCTAGAGAGTTCAAGGGAGCATCATAGACAACCCCATGCATCTGTCAGATCTCAGTTTCGAAGATTTCTGATGTATTTATGGCCTGATGATTTCATTTGTTTTTGCAATCTTTGGAAGTTCAGGGGCCTAAGTCTTTGCAGAGGCTTTTTCAAAGGCAATATTCATGCTTTCTGTTGCTTCTTTCAAGGATTACAGAAGTCTCTTCTGTCACATTCTCCAAATTAGTCATACTGTATGGCCAGAATCTCCCCTGGGAGGGATGAGTTTGCCAGGGACCACTCTCCTACCTTGCCCTTCCTCTGTGCATGCACATCTTGCTGTAAATACATGCTGTATGTATGCTGTCTGCACTTAGAGCTGAAAAGGGCCATATTCAAATATGCTTTATGCTCATGAAATTCAAGTATCACTTTTATGGAACAAAAAAGCATTATCTGTCATTCTTCCCAAAGGTCAGCTGTTGCAGTCCAGGTGAATGTGCTGGAAGGAGGATTCCTCATTCTGTAGCAGGCTAGCTGTTATTTCATTTGCCTCTCTGAGTTTGAGAGTGCCATGGAATAAATTGGAAAGACTGATTTTCGTTTTAAGGATGACATGTGTCTTTTAGGTGTGTTTCTTACGTGGTTGTTTAAAGATAAACTTTAAAGTAGGATTAAGACTTCAAGCTCAGTAGATTCTGTAATTGGTGCTCTTTGTTTAAACTTTAACTGGCCTTAGAAATCTGTCATTAAGAATTTATTGCTTGCAAGCAAAATGTGATATGTAGGATGTTGAGTAAAGCTTTTGAGACCTGATGTTACGAAGGATAAGACAGGCTTTTAAGTATTGCTTGTCATGGCATGCAGTACCTTGATATTGGATCAAGACTTCGTAATATCTAACAACATCCAGGTGTGATTGAAGTAAGAGGCTAAATGCTAATTGTTTGAAAGATGAGATGTGTAGGACCTGAAAGGATGTTTTACCTTCTGCCTAAAATGATAGATTTGTTTACTGTAGGAAAACTGTCTCTCTGAAGAAAAATGTCCTTAAAAAATTTCTGAAAAAAACCAACGGTTGTAGCAGAAAAAAAATATGAATGATATTGATGTGTATTTAAACAGAATTGTGTAAAGGAGCTCAGGTTTTCTGACTTTTCATCATCATATCCTGAATGGGATAATCCTGCAAATCCTGGAAAAGAATAATCCAGTGATCTAAAGTTGCTCATTGAAAGACGGAATTTGTAATCAAATTTCAATCGCCTTTATTTTTTTTTATGAATTGCTGAATTCTTTGGGGGGAGAGAGCAGGGGAGAGAGAAAGCCACCATAGTGAACTCCTCCTTTTGAAACTGAGGATTTTTTGCAGTTACAATATCGAATGGGTATTATGTTTTGGTTTTTTTTTTTGTATCACTGAGATTTTTGAGTCGATAAGACACATTAACCTACATCTCTAAAATTTAAACAATGGAAACTAGCTTATAGACAAGTGAATGGCTAGTACAATCCAAGTATGAATAACGGGGAATATGAGTGAATGGGAATTCAGCACTTCATTGATATATTTAAAGCCATGATGTGAATGACCTCCTGTGAGACAGTACTTAGGAGCAGAGAATCAATGGCTGACTTGGTGACTCACTGTTAATGCATTTTTAATGGATACTGAGATGCATTTACTGACATAACATCATTTTCTGTGTGTGCAATGTTCCAGAATAAAAGATGAATCTTCTTCAAGTGATGAAGACCCTAGAGCTGCCAAACAAAATCTTGGATCATTACAAGCCAGCTCAAGTCATCTCTCATTGTCTGGAATCAGTTACAAAAAAACGCTTCGACTCACTTCTGACCAGCTTGTGAGTTAATTTACATCCTTGTCCTGAAATGTCATTTCTAATACAATATGAACAATACTTTTACTCAGGTTTGCAAAGCTTAATTAGCTCTTAGGTCTTGAATTTAATTTTCTCTCTTGTTATATTTAAAAAAATAATCATTTTCCCTTCTCGTTTCAATATTAAGCATCAGTGTTGTACCTTGCAGCAAGTCCTGTGGTTCACAGATAGGAGACATGGGATCACATTTAGAAAAATGTCAAAATTCCAAAGCATGTCTAAATCTGTCATGTAACTAAGTGTACTGGAACTATGTCCTTTTTGTATTATGTATAATATATGTTAACCCAGAGGCCTCTTTTTTCTTTCCCCCCCCCCGTCCTTTCCTTTCACTTCTTTCACAGGGAGGCAGTCACATTATACATACGTTTTTCTGTTAGTAACTTCTGAAAGAGCTGCTTGTGAATTTACTATGAGAACAGGCTATTAATTTATTTGGAGCCAGTCCTCTTCCTCTGTGACAGAGGTGTTTTGACTAATGGTGACAAAACTCTTACAGTTTTGTGTTCTGCACATTCCAATTTGATTTGGAAAAATGGGCTACTTGAGGGAAATATTTTCTGTCGTCTTGTCTACAGCCAATTAGTTTTCTGAAGGAAACCCACACAAGGTGTACAGTATTAAACAACCCATTGCTCACTGCCTGAATAGTTTGTAAGAAATGTAGAATTTATCCCAAAAGGCAGATAGGATGTGTTGGTAATTTTCTGTAGCAAACAGATACTGATAATTTTCAGGTTTGGAAACCTCACAGAAATTACTTGTAGCTAAAATTACTTTTATATTAGTTTTTGATGAAGCACTGGTTGAGACTCATCAGTTACCCATCAGTTGTCCTGCATTTCCACCTCCTTTTCGTTTATAACTAATAGAAAAATTGCAGTGAAATATAAGAAAAAAAAGAGACACTTGAAGTATTAAACTCCTGCAGGGTTTATGAAAATGAGTATTTAGGTCCACAAATAGAATAAAATCAGTTGTCTCTTGTCATTAAGTGGCACAGGGAAGGGAAGGGAGACAGTGGGAGGGAAGGGCAGTGAAGTGCGAGAGTTAAGGGTATTTGGTGGAGACTGAAGGGTGATGGGTCATATGGTATGAGTGATGTGTTATTGTAGGAAAGAGATGTGATACTGTAGGACACAAGTCCCCATATAAACACTCTAAATTAGGGTTTATGGAACTCCCTGTTACACCTATTTTTCTCTATATATGTGTCGATATCTCAGAATGGAAACCCCCCCCATAGATAGTCCCTAATCTGTAATTTGTTATTCGGTTGTTTTTTCTTTTTTTTTTTTTTTTTGTTTTGTTTGTTTGTTTTGTTTTATTTTATTTTTTTTAAATAATAACCCTGACTGTGAAACAGAATTTTTGTTTGTTTTTGTTCTGCTCTGTAAATTGGTGCCTAACGTACACTACACTGGGGAAACCTTTGCTATCATTAAGACAGTGACTCTGCTGAAAGCAGTGAGATTCAGTGTGACCAAGAATGCAGTGATCATTTGTGGCTTTGTGTTTGCACTGTGTCAGTTTCACGTACTCAGTTTGTTGATTATCTTGCTGATAATGTCTTGCAGAAAAGTTTAAAGCTTAAGAATGGCCCCAATGATGTGACCTTTAGTGTTACAACACAGTATCAAGGCACTTGCCGCTGCGAAGGCACCATTTACCTGTGGAATTGGGATGATAAAATTGTTATTTCTGACATTGATGGAACAATCACACGGTGAGTTCATGAACAGGGAGAGGCTTTATCTACAAGGACAGGTTTTTCTTTGGACTAGCTGAAAAAGTAATTAACAGAATTTTGAGTCACAGAATCATCGTATTGTGTTTGTGTGTTGGGTGTGGTTTTTTTTCTTGATTTGGGTTTCAAACAGTGCAAGAATCATTAGCTGAATTCTTAATTTAATAAGAATGTGTGCCATATGTGCCCATTATTTGTCACATATTTTTTGATGTTTTGGTGTTTTATGATAGTATCTACAGCAGTATTGGAGGACTTTATGCAGAATCATAACTTTTTTGCTGCATCGCATTTATGAAGTAGACTGGCTTCTTTTACTTAATCAGTTCACCTTGTAATACCATTGCAAATCCATCCTGTGTAGATTTGGTTTATTTAAAAAACATTTAATGTAAACCTCAAAAAGTAGGCTTTGTACTGGCACTTGGTACCATGCAGGTGTGATTGGTAGCCTATATGCTGCAACTTCCATATTAACTTGTGGGTTACGAGCTTCATCCATGATGGCAAATCTTGGAGCACAAGAATAATTAAAACAGTATGGTCAAGGATAGGCATGTCAGTTAATCTCAAAAGTAAGGGGGGTAAAATCATCTGATCACAATCAGTACCTTACAGAAAACCATGTTTTCCTTTGCCATTAGACAGATAAGTTAGTGGGGTTTTAATTAACCTTGACTGTTGTTATTATAAGTACTTTGTTTGGGTGGGGTTTTTTTTTCAGTTCAGTAATATTGTTTTTCCTTTATTCAGGTCAGATACTTTAGGTCATATTTTGCCAACTCTTGGCAAAGACTGGACACACCAAGGGATTGCGAAGTTGTACCATAAAGTGAGCCAGTGAGTATTCAGTAAATCCATCCACGCACCTGTGACTTGTTTGTGTTTATTCATTTGCACATGAAAGAAAAAATTTCTGTAGTTTCCCTTAACCTGCAAGAGTGACAATTTCATCAATATCTCATAATTCCAGTGATGCTTGCACAGTGTAAACATCTGCTATATGATATCCAGAGCAGAACTTCCTTTGTGATATCAAAATCAAAAGCCCCCATCAGTGAGCAGTGACTGATCTTCCAACCATCCCAAACATATAGCTACAGTTAGTTCCAAAGACTGCAATGCAGTTTCATCAAGTGCAACATTTTTGTGAACTGTGAGTTGCAGCAGCATTAATATTTAAGATGCTCATACACCTTCCCTTCTCTCCTTGTTGAGGAGATTTGCAAATTGCATAAGGGCTGTTTAGCCTAGGGCCACTGAAGGTGGAGTTCTTGCCAAGCTTGGCTCACCTGGAGTCATGCTGGGGTGGAATCTAAAATAAATGAAATAATCTTTGTGGGGGAGTTCCCTTTCTTTCTAGTGCATTGAAAGGGAGCTTAGTGAAACAGTTTAGGCTTGAGCTGTCTAAACATTAGGCTTCTTGTCAAGCAAGATAAATCTCATTCTTGAAGCACAACACAAAATGCCTTATCTTGAGTAGAAACAGTCATATTTTGGATAATCACTGCTTACATTCTTATTTTATTTGTTACATAAATAATGATGAGCTTCAAAGACATTGATGATGATGTTTGCTACTAATGATTATACAATTTATTTTGTAATTTTTGTATACAAATATTTGTTGATATTCCATTGTTAATTTGCAAAGTTAGAAAGGATCAGTCTTAGTGTCATTGGTTAATTTTGAGAGTGATTAGTAAACATTGTTTAAAGTGCAGTTTAAAGGAATTGAAAGTCAGTAAGACATGCTGTGAAGAGCCTGAGGAGCATGCTTTCCCCTGGCAACACCAGTGTGAGCTGCTGTGTTACAGCTCTGTAATTGACTGGTACCTTTTGGTCCACAGTAATACATACCTTTTGTTTTTTCCATTAGCTATTGAAGAAATATTGGGTAACAGTAAATCAGCTGCGCTTTAGGTCAATTAATATTATTAACAAGGAGAGCATCCTGGAATGACATAAAACAATATATATAAAAAAATCCTGTGGATGAATATGGACAGGAGAAAAATTGTTAAGACTGTACCAACTCTTTGGGATGATGTGTGGGAATGCTTCTAGGTGAGCAAGGCTAGTGCAAGAGTACAGGTATACTGTTGGTTCTCTGGATGCATTTTGTAATGTAGTCAAGCCATTGTATATTCTGGAGGATTGAAGACATAGTATGGTGAGTTTTGCCATTAGTAATTGAGAGAAAAAAGGAAATGAGGAGAGCAATTAATTGATGTCTAAATGGGATCAGATGAACTATCTGATTTTAGCTGGTACAAGGAGGATTAATGATTGCTGTCTGTTCAGGTTGATATTTCTGCTTTACACAGAAAATAAAATTGGTTTTCTTTTATTACATCAAATTCAGCTGTTATAGTCAAATTACCATAAATGCTTGAATAGCCTCTAGTACACATCAGAACTGTCCTCGTAGTTAATCTGATTTGTCCTGTGTGCTAGGGTTATGCTAAGGTTCATTTATTGCTTTTTGTTTTACACAGGTGATGAATTATAAATTATGCATGATGTAATCTAAATTATACCAGAGACACTTGTCTGTGCTTTTATTCTATATAGACACATGTGGTCATAGAAAAGACAGGACAGTCTGGGAATTCACATGCTGAGCTGTATTTAGTTCTGTGTATAACCTCTGTGTTACACTTGGTGAAAATGTTAATATTTTTAATTGCAGTTTGTTACAGGGCTGAAGACAAGCTCTGCTCTTCCACCTCAAAGCCAGGGCACAGCAAACAAGCCTAGGAGCATCTCCCTCAGTGTCCCCACTGCACAGTTGTTATTTCTGTGCCTGCTAGTATTATCGATTGGTAGGGCTTTGGAGATCATAAACACAGGGGAAAAAAATAGATCTGAGTCACGTTGTTTTGCATATTACCAAATTAATTATGTAGTGGTTAGATGTTACAGGTGGACACTGTATAAATGTTCAATACTTAAATGTAATGCCCATGCATGCACTGAATGCAATATTTATTTTAGAACAATAATTTCATTATACAACTTGCAGAGTAAATTGCTGTTAAGTTGAACTAACATCACTGGACTCTGGTCTGTCATGGACAGAACCAAGAGTAACCTGTGGCTTCTACTGAAACTTTTCTTTCAGTGTCAAGTTGATGTTTTCTTCTCATGCTGTGTTTTGAAGTTCAGGTTTGCTCTGACTTGAAGAAGTACATTACTGCTGCACATAAGCTAGTCTGTTTTTAGTAGAGGCCCAAGATGCAGGAACACAACACTGTTAATCCAGCAAAGGCTATACAACATTATCTGCTTTATCCCAAGTGTTTTTCTCTTAATGGATGTCATTATGGTTAATTCTAAGAGTATAGCTCCACAATGCAGGGGTGAATAGAAAACCATAAGAAGTTGTAAGTAGTTAGAAGACCAGAGATAAATGGGACCTCTTTAGGTGTAAATCACTAACTGCAGTGGAGCTAGATAGATTTTAATTATCCAAGTCTCTGGCATAAATGGTTTTATTCCTTTGAAAAAAGTCTAGGTTAAATGTAAGTCCATTTAACTGTCATGATTTGATTCATGTAAAAATAAATCCACAAAATAATTAATGTCTAAATACATGCCATTTTTTATAGTAATTTTTTCTTTTATTTCTGTTCACAGAAATGGATATAAATTTTTGTATTGCTCAGCGCGTGCTATTGGAATGGCAGGCATGACCCGAGGATATTTGCACTGGGTCAATGAACGAGGAACTGTCCTGCCTCAGGGGCCAGTGTTGCTGAGCCCAAGCAGCTTATTCTCAGCTCTTCACAGGTAATGCAATTTCACTTTTGTGCAGAAGAAAACTCAGATGTTGGTGAAGGTTGACTTCTCAGCTTACGTATTTATTTATTTATTTGTTTGTTTATTTAAATAGTGCTTGAAATCATTCGTAGTGGGATTTTTTTCTTATGTATTGGTGCAAAATGTAACAAAGAAGAAATTTTGTTTGGTAAAGACCACAGTTCAGTTTAGTTTATCTCTTAAGACATGTCTCAATATACATCTGTGTTCACTGTTGTCAATAGGTACTGCCTGTTGACTTCATGTGTTTAACATGGTGTGTTAATATTTGGCTATGGGGAAAATGTGACCATTTTAATAACATTCACTCTTGACTTGTAAGGTGTTCCAATTGGCATAAATATTGTTTTGTGGAAGAATATTACGTGGTAGGTAATACATGAAATGAACCTTTTACACTCCTGACTGCACTGTGTGGACAATGTCTGTCTTTCTAGGTGTGGAACTTTGACAAGTGAATAGCACGGTTATGAATAACATACCTTCTTCCTAATTCAGTGAAGAATGTCAAGTGATTACTGAAAATATTTTCAGCTGTTAAAAGCTGCTGTGACAGGATATATTTCATTAGAATTTTTAATGGAAGGTTGTTCAGATTTTCTCCTGATTGAGTGACATGCTACAGACTGTCTTACCAGTCATGTTCTAAATATAAGAGACTGTGGAGGTATTACAGTATGCTGCTTAGACTGATTAAATAATAAATGCAGGGTAGTTACTGTTATCTTGTGCTCCTCATATCTAGAAATACATTTAAAGTGATACTCTGCAGTATCTTGGTTAAACTAAAGAAAACCCATTTTTTGGTATACAGTATTGTAGCTGCTGTGATGTGTGGACAATAAATAATTTCATTGTTATCCATAGATTTAATTATTGTGGTTTTGAGGCTCTGAGATCAGCTGTATGTGAGACTGAGGAAAGATGGTTTTGTTCCTTTTTCTCACATTCTCAAACTTTGATTTATACATGGAGCTGGTGTTCCAAAGGCCTGTTCTACTCCTGTGAAGCTTCTGCACTATTCACATCTTCCTTGACATATGTGTTGGTGCTAGGAATTGGGATTCTAAGCTGCTTAAGCGCTTTTGTGTCATGCTGGCATCTTTGTATGTTATGGGAACTCCAGACTCTGCCACCTGTTCAGTTTCCTTGCCAAGAGAAGCTGTTGTGGAAGGGCTTTTGCCCAGAGATGAGAACTCCTCTATTCATTAATGAATTCTACATTCTGTAAGGAGCAACTGAAGAGAAATAGAAGATTCAGTTATTCCATAACTTTTGTTAATTAGCAGTGGTGGAGGACCCTGACTGTAGAAGTGTCTTAACAGGCAGAGGCGCTTCTAGCACATACGGTAATGGCAATCCAGTGAAGGCTAATAAAATCTATGAATCATTCTGCAGTTCTCAGGAAGCAGTTTACTTGATGACAGTTTGTTTCATAAGGCTTTATTTAGCAGCTACTCCTGTAATCAACTATCCTTGCTCAGTAGCTATCTTTACAACAAAGGTTTAAATAGAAGTTCCCTTGTTCCAGAGGATTTATTTACTGTGCCCATTGCATAAGCTTGGAAGTGCTGTTTTGTCTTTGTAGACACTGTGATTTCCAAATGAAGATTCATTGGAGAAGGGTGGGGACTCTTTAGGAGTATCCAGCTAGGTGGAAACATTTAATAAAGAAAATAAAATGGTTTTTGCTGTATTTCATGTGTACTTATTGAGCCTCCCTTTTTCTGTCATTTCAGGGAGGTTATAGAAAAGAAGCCAGAAAAATTTAAAGTTCAGTGTTTGACAGACATCAAAAATTTGTTTTATCCTAACACAGAACCCTTTTATGCTGCTTTTGGAAACAGACCTGCTGTAAGTAATACCTGAAATTATTTCTATTGCAAAGAACAGAAAGGTTGCTGTTATTTCATGGTTCTGTTGAAGCTAGAAGCTTGAAATGGGAGTTGAGTTTTACCAGGCCCTGCATGAAGGAAAATACCAAGGTTCTTCCTTAAAAATCTTGCAATGGAGGATGCAGTCAGGGATAGAAGAGCAGCAAAGTGACTACATTATATTTAGTTAACAGTTAAGCTTGTCTGAAAACACTGATCTCATTTTAATCCATACTGATACAGTGTCAGATACATGTGGACAGACAGAACATCTTTCAGATGCATGTTGATCGGACTTACACTTCAGACTCTTAAGTATGCTCAAAAGAACTTGCATGTTCTACTGAAATCAAAAGGTTTTACTTTGCATAGGAAGTGAAATGTTTCACATGGAGAGGGGAAGACATTCAGCCATTTGCAGGCTGTATAATTGGGCTATAGGCTTTTCTTAGTCCTGTTCTAGCCCCCGAATGATTTTATTTCTACAGAAAAGGAAAGTCTCAGGGGCTAGGGCGAAGGCAGCAACCTTGGCATGTGATTATCTCATAAACTGTTAGCATAATCCAAGAGGCTGTTTTGACACAGGCAGCTAGCCGTCTTCCAGACAATTCCTGGATATGATTGCTGTGTTAGATTGTGGCACAGATTCTTCCCAGTGGATTTTTGATACAGCCATGTTGGGGTGTGTGTGTATGTGGAGTTGTGGAGAGTTGTTTTTTTGGTTATGGGGTTTGGGTGGTTTTTTTGAAGTGAGTTGTATAGATCTTAATAATATTGTCAAAGTGTCAAGAGACTTTCAAGTCTTACAGTGGGCACTCTCACTTTAGTTTACTAATGTAGATTTCACTATAGATGCCTAAGGAAGGATAAAGGCTTTGATTCACTGGAAATCTTTGAAAGCATCCTGCTTTCAGGAGATATATAGAAAATCTGCTTCTTCAGATGTTTACAGTTTCATTTGACACCTAAGTTTAGATGCTAACTACATTAGGTAGATAGGTCCCTTATTTGTGCCCAGGAGCTCTACAGAACACTTCGTACTTCAGCTCTGTATTGTCAGGTAGTATTTCCTGTCGAAACTGGTATGTGGTGTAATAACATGTAACAAGAAACCTGGCAACACCTTTGCGGTGTTTGTGGCCAAGGACCATTGGCGTAATGTTTGGGTGTATCCACCCTGCTCTGAAAGCTAAATACAATTAACTGTATGCCTCTGTCCTGGCCATACCATTAGATCTGGAGAGTATGGTTCTTCATCCTTTGTATTTCCTAGCATGATTAGCCAGAGAATGCTCCAGTTTGTTACATTGTTCTTTAGTTGGTGCAGAGAAATGGGACACATGTGGAGAGTGAAATTTCAATAGTCATGGACATTACTGGTGTTAACAAGTGCATGGGCTTCCAGGATTCTTGAAATGACTGCTTTTAACTTTTGTTCAGTTATTTAATTTTTTTGGAGCAGCCTTTATAGAGATAAAAATAATCTTTGTATCTTCATTAACATTCCAGTCTTCCACCACTTCAGCTTTTTAAACCATGATTTAGATGACTAAAATGGAAGCTTGGTTTTGCTCTGATCTTCTGGGTGTTATTTTCATCTTTGCTTTTGTCAAGCTTTTCTTCAGACCAGATCAATTTACTCATTGCTCCCTTAGCAATTTGAATTTCTTAGAAGAATTTCTTACTTCTAACTGTACTTCCCAGAGTTGCATCTGCATTACCTGCTGGGGCTCACAGCTGCTATTTTGGCATGTATTCCTTGATTTCTGTTCTTTTCCCTTTGCTCTGATATGGTATCAATACATGGCATAAATCCAAACTCAGGAGCCAAGAGATGTTTCCAGGAGTTCTAATGTAGACACAGTTGTCATGACTTCCTTTAGTTTGTAAGGACAAGGTCACAAATCACTGTTTTACATGTCAATTATGTTTTAACCTCTGTACATTGTTGCAAGATACTCAGTACAATGCACTCAGGAAATGATATATTCTCTGAAAGCAAAATGAAAGTGCAAATGCTTTTACGCTAAGTATCGTTAGTTTTTTATTGAATGTTATTTCTGTGTCAGGAGAAGTTCCTGAAAAAATTAACATGGTTTTGATCAACAGTTTAAACTGAACTCCTCACTCAGCTGCAAATTGTTCCGTGGGCATTTGTTATACTGGCCTCTTTTTTAACATAATGGAGGATTACACATACACAATAACTAGCTAAATTTAGTACCAGTACTATGCAGATATGTTCTTCTGTGTAATATATTCCAGCAAGAATAAACCTTATTGTGCAAAGGCAGAGTCATGATTTATTTTTTCTTTTCTGTTTAGGATGTTTATTCATACAAACAGGTGGGGGTTTCTTTAAACAGGATATTTACAGTTAACCCCAAAGGAGAACTTATACAAGAGCATGCAAAGACAAACATCTCATCGTAAGTAATCTCTTATACCTAACACCTTATCGACTAAATTAATGTGCTGACTAATTTATGACTCAAGTTGGCCAAAGTTGCATTTGATTTTATTAATAACAGATTCCTTAGAAACAAAACATTAACGTTTTTGAATAAAATACAGACTTTCCACTTTCCTTCAGTTTAACTGAAGGAAAAAAAGTTTTGTCAGAAACACTGACAAAAAAATGTAATTTGATGTATTCCATCTACCTTAATCATATAAAGGACTTATCAGTGTACAGTTTAGTCTGCATAAAAATCATAGAATCATATCACAGAATGGTTCGGGTTGGAGGGGACCCTAGAGGTCATCTAGTTCCAACTCCCCTGCCATAGGCAGGGGCACCTTCCACTAGATAGGTGTCTCAAAGCCCCATCCAGCCTGGCCTTAAACATGTCCAGAGACGGGGCATCCACAACTTCTCTGGGCAGCCTGTTCCAGTGCCTTACCACCCTCTTAGTGAAGAATTTTTCTTAATATTTAATCTAAATCTACCTTCTTTCATCTTAAAGCTATTCCCCCTTGTCCAGTTACTACATGTCCTTGTAAATTTCCCTCTGCAGATTTCTTGTAGGACCCCTTTAGGTAGCTAGTTTCCTGAAACTGTCTACCTTTTCATGGCCTTTTCAAAATATCCTTGTCCTGGAGCTCCTATCTAGAAGGGCCTGAAAATCTAAAGATAGGGCTAAGGGCTTCTAGCACAATGCTTATCCGCTGCAGTGCCTAAAACTAAATGGAACACTACACAGAAATGGTTCTTAGTAATGTTAAATGTGTCCTTAATTGAAGGGGAGCCATACATGTATAAACCAGAAATAATTGATTCAGCAGGGAGCTGCTTGAGCCAAGCTGGATGGAAATGGAGAAGGAAGATATAGAGCAAGATATAGGGCTTGAATAGTTTAGCAGGTGATCCGGGTTGAAAAGGGTGTCTGTTTCTTACTAGGTAAGTATCGTTGCTTAGAATGAATGTTTTTTTTTTAATCAGAACTGGGAATCTTGTCTGGAAACTAGACAGTAAATTGAGTTCAGTTTTCTTTGTTTGAGGGGAGAGACTTGTTCATGTAAGAGTAGCCATTCCTTAGTAGTTGGGGACTTAGGAATATTCAAAGATCTTAAATGGTTCAGCATTCTTTTTATTTGTTTATTTTCCAGCTATGTGAGACTATGTGAAGTGGTAGATCACATTTTTCCTTTGCTAAAACGAAGCCATTCTTCAGACTTCCCTTGTTCTGATACCTACAGCCAGTTCACCTACTGGAGAGAACCTCCACTGCCCTTTGAAACTCAGGATGAGCATCCACCTTCAACAACCACTTAAGTGCATCTCCAAACTGCTGGCCTCAGCTCAAAGAATGAGTTAGCTTGTATTGAAAGGCCATCACTTGGCTTTTGCTGTTGACAGTTCATCTGGAATCTGTGATGTTGTGAGCACTGTATTTATTTTGCTGTGAGCAAATTTACAAATGCATTTTTTCACATTTCCAGATGACAAGAAGGAGTCTTACTAGGAACAGGAGTTGTGTTTCTGGCTCTTCATCCAGCTTCTCAAATTGTGCCATACAGTTTCAGTATTTAAGATCAAATAAAAATGAAATGGTGTTGGAGTTGCAATTAAACATACCATAAGTTTGTAAAGTGGTTCTGTATCTTCTCTGCAACCCTGACATGATCTTCCATCTCATCAGAACCCCTGCAAGTAAGGGAGCTGAAGGTGCTCACCATTCCTGACATCATCTGGTGACACGGACTGGGATTACAATCCATATGTCAAAATTCCTTTCTCTGAAGGAGCAAGTGATTCTTCCTCTTTCCCCTTACTTGACCAACAGCTGTTTGTCTGAGTTAATTACTAGATCTTCAGCTGTTGTAAATCAGTGTAGCTGTCAAAGCCAATTGAGCTGTGTTGATTGATTTATTCCAGCCTGTTGTTTTGACATGGTAACACTTTTCTGAGGAAATAAATCATGTGTAGTCTAAAGAGAAAGCAGATGAAATAAGATAGCTGGATTCTGGCAGTCTTTCTTAATTTGAGAAGTACCATGCTTCAAGAATAGCTATTTGGATTAAGGTAGGTGTGCAAGTGGAAGATACAGGCTGCTGTGCATAGGGCCTGTTTTACTGAAGTCTGTGATTTTCAGTAGAGTCATCTTGCAGAGTGTGCTAAGGTTCAAGATCATTACTGAGCCAAGAGCACTGATGATTTTGTCAAAATGGAATAGTTTTATTTGAAATATTATTTTGGCTAAAATGTGAAATTTGATGCTGGTGAATGAGGTGAATGATGCATCTCAGGTTTTTATTGTATGGAATTTTTTGTTTTACATCATAAATAATGGATACTTTTAGTGCAATTTACTCTCTTCTAAGATAATGAAATATTTTTTTATTTGTTTTTTTTTTTCCCCCTTGCTTGACCAGACACAAGCTGTAGATACTGTTTTTGCTACCTGCTTTTGACAGCCTTAAGACTTTAACTGTGATGCTAAAAGCAATACTGCAGATCAGTTGATAATGTTTTCCAAATGGTCTGCCTTTACACAATGCGGTACTTAAAACGTAGACATCAAGTGACCATATGCCAAATGATTCTCAAATGTGCTTGTAGCTGTGAAAAGAACTTTTTTCTTTTTTCCTTTTGAAATACATTTAAAAGTCTGAAACACTGAAAGTGGCATCATGGGATTCTTTATGTTATATTTCAGTGTGGCTAAACAGTGGTGCACAGGCTGTGGTTTGTGCCAGCTTGTCATCTGTGAGGATATGGTACATGTTTTGCAGCTGCTTTGTAGTGTTTTCAGTTAAGAGTTTAATAATAGGAAGGCAGAATGGTCCAGGAGAAATTTTAAGATGTGATTGTGGTTGGTTAGCACCCAGAAGATTGGCAACAGCTGCTCTGTATCACATTTGTTCTGTTTCAACAAATTCTGGGTTTGCATGTCAAGAGTGATAGCAACATAGGTAACAATGGAAATTCTGTAATAGGGGTTTTCTAACTTTCAGTGCTGCACTTTATCTGTGATGTCAGGGGCCAATTTGTGATTTCTCTGTGCCTTCAAAAGTAATGGATATAAGTGCAATCCTGTATACAGCTGCAGTGTGCAGTGGTGAGCTCTCTCCAAGTCTTCCTTTCCTCATGAATGTTGCTGCTTCAGGAAGGATGCATGCCCACTTTGGAGATACCAGGATTAGATAAACACGAAGAGGAAGAAATGCATGCTAACAACCCATACTTGATTATACGCTCTTGAAAGTTTAAGGAAAATGCAATTATCTTAAAGATGGAAGGAATGTGGTATGGATTTTCTGATAGACAATCAGTAGGGATTGCAGGTTGCCAGACTGGTTGCATGTCTAAATATAGCCACACTAATACTTGTAATTAGTGATTGAATAAGTGGATGAATATATTAACTGCATCATATTTCTATTCAGTTTTAGTGAAGGCCTATTTCAATCCATTCATTATGCAAAATAAAACCAAGCCAACCCTTCTCTTTGGAGAGAGGCTGTCAGTTCTATGGTAGATAACATCTGTTTTCCTAAGGTACCTATATAGTAGCTTCCACCAGAAAAGACGGTGCCTGAAAGTTCCTCACAATTAAAGCCTGTGATGTATTTATTTATAACTTACTAAAAACTAATCCAGGGTTGTCTGTTGCCGTTAGTATTTCAAACCACATGATAGTGCAAATGGGTGGTCGTTTTTAATTCAGTCAGACTTGCAGGCACGGTGCAGTGCTGGTACAATAACCCTGAGATGCTGTGGAATCTCTGTCATGGTGTTTTTCAAGACTTGGTTAAACAGAGTTACGGCTGACTTGATCTAGTGTTGGCAATCATCTGCTTCAAGCATGAAGTTGGACTGGATGACCTCCAGGGGTCCCTTCTGACCAACATTTCTGTGACTCTGTGAGGTTAAATGCTTTACTTCTGACATACTGTATACCCCTTTGTATCTGAAAGTTGAAATATAGCTGAACAGTGAAATGAGTGCGTGTTTCTATAATATTTATAAAATCTGCTCACGGAAAAGACATGAAAATAAAAGTTTTGGCTTGCTATGAACATCACCATGCTTTTCTCGGAGAGTACAAGACCTTTTGATGTGGTAGTAGAACAATTTTATGCATGGTATTTAAACTGCTTTGTTAATTCATGTAGAAGAAAAAGGGATGGTTTAATAAATTCTTACTCTTTCTGTGAAAGAAAAAAAAATTCAGCCTTGCTTGCAGTGTAATGCTGGTTTCTGTTACAGAATATTTGGCTAACATAAATACGCAGACACATTAAATCACAGTATATTCTATTTATACAATACACACAAACTAGAATGTGCAGCAGTTAGGAGTGCGTAATGTTTATTTTCTTGAAGCTGATGACCATACTGCTCCAGCTATGTCATGTGAGGGGAAGAATACCATACTTGTTGTATTAGCTAGGTTGAAGATAAAATCTTGCTGCTGTAATTTAGGGAGGGAGGAGAAAGAGGTTATTGGGTATTTTTTATTTGTAGACATGATTATTCAAAGCCTATTTATATATAGTATCTACTCTATATATGTATAAACTACTGCAACGGTGAAAAGAATTTCAACACCTCATTTTGATCTGCTGAATGCAACAAGGGTAGAAATATGTATTCTAATAAAGGCAAATATAATTTTTTCCCTGACTTCTCTATTTTTATGCATGCTTTTGGTAATGGCAGAGTGCTCTTGCAGGAGTGCTGAAACTCTGTAAAGCATGGGTTTTCTAGCTCTAGTCTCAGTTGCATGACTCTTCTCAGGGTTAGCCTGTGTTACTTCCAGCACTTGCAAAACTTTTGGTGTTCAGCTACCGCATTTGACCCAGAGCCTTTTCAAGTGGAAAGAGTTTATTGAGGGAATCAGGGCCAGGATCTGGGCTCTGGCTCTTCTGGGGTATGGGAACAGCACCTCAGAGCCAAAAGCAGCCAGACAGGAGCTGGAGCAAATTGGACCAGTCTGGAATCTTACCCCAGCCCAGAACTGTTTTGAATCTTCCTTTTGTCTAATTCCTAGTGTGACCTAAGGAAAAAGTAGCCATCTGTTTTGAGTGGGAGTGTTGTCATTCATGGCAGTGAGAGCAGATACTTTGGTGGGGTGTTTCTTTTTTATTTTTCTTTCTCCTTCTCTTTGGCATTGCCCATTCTGCTGGTGCATTACCCTTCCCTCCTGGCCCTGAGAACGGAGCACTGCCTTTTGCTCCCTCTGCCGGGTTTGCTGGGCAAACACTGCAGCGTGGTGATAACTGCAAGGCTTGTGTTAGCTGCTATGAAAACAGAGATGTTTGGGGTTGATAAGGCGCAGCGGCAGCTCAAGTTCTGTGTTAAAAATACAAGAGCAGCCGTATTTGGGCAGCCTGCAGTCACTGCTTCTTCAATCTTCTCTATTTTCTGTACGTCTCTGGCTTCTATAAACATTTACACTGGGAGCACTAGAGACAGGTTTTGAAATGAAGGTGCCTTTTTAATTAAAAGTCAGAAATGGTGCTTTTGCATCAGCAAACCAAACTTTATAAGGACATATTCATTGCTCCTGGAATAGCCCATTAACACTAGAAGTAGAAAAGTCTGAGGGAGCAAACCGCCTCAGGAGCAATGACCGTAAAGTTGTGTTGGGTTTTTTTTTTGATGCCATGGGGATTATTCCCAAAATACAACAGTAAATGATTCTTTATAAATAAATAGTTTTTGTTCAATATATATTGCACATGCCATCAAGTACATCAGGAAAGTTCATTGCAAGAGGCAGAAGACTACCAAGAGGTAATGCCTTAAAAATATACCTACTACAACTTTCAACTCTTCTGTGAATGCATGAAAGGGAGAAGCCTGGAGGGAGTTCTCGGTGTGGGGCTGTTTTGGGGTTGGTTTCAGTATTTTTTTACCTTCATGAAAGTCCAGCAAAGTATGGTGGTGAAGGAGTTATACACACAGAGCCACAACCTCAGGTAGTCCTAACTCTTGCTTGCAGTGAAATCCAGCCCCTCATTTCTGTAACATGTTGGAGATATGTGAAGAAAGGGCTAATTGTAAATGGGAGATAGGAGACTGGCTCTAAAGAAAACCCAGCAGTGGTGCAGAGGAATTAGGGCTGCTGGATGCTTTGGCACAGAGATCCTCATCAGGATCTTTCCAGCCATTGTGGTGTGAGGGACAAAAATAAAAGCAAAATGAGAAATGGGTTTTCTAGGAGGAACTAGAGAAAGGGAATAAAAACAGAGCAAAGAGCTAAAATGCAGCTTCTTGTTTCCACCTCTGTACCTAGGTGGTACCAGGTCAAGCGCTGAGATCTACTTTACCTCTGAAGCAGTCTTGCCTTGTCTCCCATGTGTCTGCATTGCACAGGAGAGGTGAGAAAGCCATTTTGGTTTCATTTGCGAAATGAGAGGATAACATTGACCAAAAGGAAATCTATGCCCAAGTGTCCTAGGGGTACTGCTAACAGCAAAACAAAGTTGCAATTACAGCTAAATTTTAAGCTTAGGTAAGGACTAGGGCTTCTTTATTTTTTCATGAACTTGGGAACCCAAGCTCTCAGCTGCAGGATATACACCTCTATAGTACCATCCTTTCAATAACGCTTGCTTTGGAAAAGAAGTATAGACATAATTTATCAGCCTATTTAGATATGTGCTTAAATCACCCCTCCCTGTACTGAAATGTATCCATATTCTGAAACACTTCGCTGGAATAAACCAACTAATGCCAAGGGAACTGTGTACCAAGGAGATACCGTTTCCGAGCTGCAGAATTGATCTGGCTTTTCTAATGGTTATCCTTGGACTGGTTTTTAGCCTCCAGCACTGTCAGGTGTCCTGCCTGCTGCCAGCAATCTATTTATTGATACAGGAAATCCATTTTGCCTTGCCTTGCTTTTAATGAGTTTTGCAAGCAAGTGGCCCCTTCCTGTGACTCATTCTGTGTTTTCTGAGCAGGAGATTGTGGTTTTAAGTTTCACATTGGAAAGTAACCGCTGTGTCTGCTTTCCTTGTCTTCTGGAATCTCAACAAGAGGAATACATTTTGGAACAAAGAAATGTAAATGGAGTAGAACAGTTCACGTTTCTTTGCAGAATTGTATAAACATCCTTCTATTCAGGAGAGTTAAAAGGGCTAGTGCAAAGTGAAAATAGGTCATGTTTTAGAATAATAGCTTTATCTTAGAACATTGCTGTTAACACAGGCAAAAAAAAAGACATTTTCCCTGACATCTCAGTATGTGTTGGCCCTTTGATTTATAGCCAATAAATATCCAAAACTTAAACTGTGGAGGCCTTTCTCTGATCTTACTGACGCAGGAACAGCTCTATTAGCATCTGGTTGGCTGCTCAGGTACGCACAGCTCCAACTGTGACCTGAAGGGTGAATAGTGAGTGCTACAGATTTCCATCCAATTACTGGTCCCTCTTATCTGTTTAGGATACTGGAGGTAAGGAGGTTCGAAGCATGGATGTATTTGTTTCTGACTTTTGCCAAAAGTATGGTGGCGGAAGGAGAGGGTTAAGGTAAGCTTGGACCGTTAGCCCTGAAAACTGAGGTTTACGTTAAAAGCAGCCATAAATACATCAAAACCAATGACCAGGACAGTTTCCATTCCCCATTGCTAGACACGCTATTTATATTTCAGGCTCAGTGGCTATGTCTGCACAGATAAATTGCTGCCCAGTGAAGGGCAGGAACCAACTGTTCTAGGGCCCCCTTGCCAACTGGTATGCTTTGGCCAGTGTCCAGCTGCCTGCCTGCCATGTTGGGGTAATTGCTGGCCTCTGCTGACCCTCACACTGTGCTTGGGCATTGCCTGGGGGCCACTGGCTGGCCTGGCCCAGGACCATGCTGGGGACCATGGAGGCAGCATACCGGACAGCTGGTTGTGTGCCACAGCCTGGGTTTGCACCCTGCTGGTTTGCTGACATGTCCATGCTATACCTCGGAAGAGCCGGCTCTGGGTCCTGGGTCCAGACCATAGCTCCTTTCCCAGTATGTGTCCAAGCTGGCTGGATAAGATATTGGTGCCTCTCCTTCCACAGGTTTTGGGATGAGCTGAGATCTCCCTATGGGCTTAAGAAGGCGCTTCAGTTCTTGTGTAGTTCACCTCGATCTCAAGAGGAGGCACTCTCTGATCCTCAGCTGCTTTCACGTCTATGCAGTATTAAAGCATGTTAGGGAGGACGAGATGATCTCTGCAGTTCTGAAAAAAAAAAGCTGGAATAATCTGAAAGCTCTGGTAGCACAGGCTTCTTAGAGGCAAAGTGGGAATGGGGGTGCACAGAAGATCATACCTGAGACAAAATGAACACATTGGGAAAGCAGAAATTCAGCAGATCATGTTAAAAAGGTGACCTTCCAGTTACACATCTCAACTGTCAAGTTTAAGCTGGCAGAGACAACAATTGGAAGGGAAAATTGTGAGGCTTAGAAACTGAAGCAGCTTTTCTGGGAAAGTACTGAGATGAAAGGAAGAGGGGCACCCGATATTGCCATACGTACTCTCCTGAAGGGATACAGATGTCATGTGAAAATACAATGCCCTGTATTGTGGACTTAATTTCTGATCTATGTACTGTGTGAAAGGAAGGAACATGAGAAATGTCTTTATTTCTCAAAGTGTTATGGGGTGGGGTAGTTTTTATTGGGGGGGCCTAGCTGTTTGTTTTATGTTGGTAAGAAATTGCACTGAAATACAGTGACTTAGGGAGCAGTTCATCTATTCACATCCTGTTACCTTCTAAAGCACTCCTTGCACAACCTGAGAGCCCGCACAAGTGTTACACCTTCCTGCAAGGCTCATTTCTTCTATCTCTCTGGTCTGCTCCTCTGCACATGCCATTGGCATGGGATCACTTCCATTTTCTTTGGGCCTAGTAAATTCTTGTAAACCAAGGCTGTGGTTCCATGGGTGACTGATCTGATTGACTGGTTTGTTACTGCCTAAAGCACAAGGTCACGCTCCCTGTCTTCTCCTTTGCTTCTCCTCATTCTTCACACCAAACCCTCAAGTACTCCCAGGGTAGTTTTGTTCTGCATTAGTGAGTTAAATGGGCTCTGAGGGAAGTAGGACCTTATGCTTTTGTCCATGTCCCATGAATATGCAACCTGTGTTTTACCGTGTCCATCCTACACCTGACTTCTTTGTTCTTATAGTAATAGTCATATAATTGTGGGCAGACCTTTTAAAGTGACATGCCTGGTGTCTATCAGTGAACTTGAGAGCATGGCTGTAACCACATCCAGATGAGACTGTGAGCAGTGACGTACTACAAGTAAGGAAATCACAGGATCAAAACCATCTGCCCGAGATGGAAGGACTGATTGGGAAGCAAAAGCCTGGCCCCAGGTCAGGAACAGGATCCAGCTGATGCCCTGACACAGACATCTTGTGTTGCCTGAGGTGAATCCTTCAATGTGCTTTGTGCCTCAGTTCTCTGAGCACAAAATGGGGATGATGGCAGTTCTCTGTCCCAGCCATGCCCTGAAGATGAGGCGTTAGCACATATGAGATGCTGTGATATGAAACTGGGGCACCAAATGGGTGTTAGTTACTGTAAGAGAATAGTATATACCAGGGCATCCTGGTTTTTGTGGGCTAAGTCCAAGCAGGGGATCTGCTCCTGGGGTCACTGCATAATGTTTGTTTGCTTGCTGGTTATGTCCCAGGTAATTTTGCAATGTGAGTCTAAATCCTTCAGCCGTGCATCCAGTTTGTAATTTAAGCCTGCATAATTTTATCTCTGCTTGCTTACACCCACAGTCTCCTGGTTTACACAGGCCATAGCTGGTTTCTGTGAGAGTTGCCGCATTGATTGATATGCGAAACAGGAAGGTAGGATGTTTTAATGTGGAACGGTATTTAGAGAGATGCAGCATCTGTGTCTAAAGTGAGAGATAGTTACAGGGTTAGACAAGTGGGCCATCAATTACCAGAGACTGAGGTTAGGACCATCTGGCTGTTTGAAACAACACCAGGTGTTAGCAGAAGCAAATTTCCTGTGTTGCGACATAGGAGGAAGGCGGCAGGCAAGGAGCAGCCTTGCAGAGCAAATCTCAGCCGTGAAGGAGCCCGCTTCTCCTTTCCCCTTTTAGTGCTCTCTTGTGGGAAAAATACCCTTCAGAGAGCCTGACACACCTGTGTCTCCTGTTTGTGCCTCCTGGGGCTGCTCAGGGGGATGCTCTCAGCCAGGGATGGGGACCCCTCCTATGCGGTGGGTTTAGCAGGACTTGTACCCACAGAGCCGGCTTAGCCAGCTCTTGGCTTTTAGTCCCAGCTGCATCCTGACCCTTGTTGATGCACCTGAGCACCAGCATCCTGTTTTATACACATACATGGTCCTCTTGAAGCTCTCCTACTGCCTGATGCACACTACAATGTGTCATGCAGCCTTGCCTCAGTTTCCCTTCCCACCTCAAACTGCCTCCATCAGCCAAGGGAGAGGCAGCCAAGGGTAGGCTGGTTGCTGGTGGAGAGAGTCAGGAGGTGCAGAAGGATGGCCATCACCCACAGTCTGCTCAAGAGAGGAGCAGGCATTTACAGCCATTTTCAACCATTCAGGGCTGCTGGGCCATGTTTTTTAATAGTCCCTGGCTTGGTGTATGCAAAAAACATTGTGTGTATGGTTGAATGTGAGTAAGCCTCTCATAAGCAAGTTATACTGCTTCAAATTTTCTCATGTATACATGACAATAATAATAATTACTTGCATTGAAAAGAGAAATGAACCATAATGCTGAAATTCATCCAATGTAAAAGTTACACTGATATAAATGTCAGGAAAGAATCTCATCTCCCACTAAAGTTGTTCTTGCCATACTTAACTGTAAGTGTAGCTAAGACTTGATGAAGGCTCTGGTAATGGCAATTTCCAAGGCAAGACCCCCAGCTTAGCAATGTCTTCTCACAGCAAGCAGGCAGGAGGATAAAAATTAGACAAATGCAATCTCAGTAACTGGCAGCAGAATCTGAGATCAGTTTTTACTAGTTTCTATTTCTATCACTGAGAAACAGCTCTCAGGTTTATTTTAAACTTTAATTATTACACTTCAATTATCTCATGATAGAGGAGAAGTCTTTGATTTGGTTAGAGATGCCGAACTTACATGAATTCCCCAATATAACACTGAATTTAGGGAACACAGCAAAGGTTGCTAAGTGACAGTGGTGCAGCTCTGTATCAGAGCACTTCCAAATCCCTACTGCAGGGAAGAAAATTGAAATAGCTGGGGCCACTGGCATGTGGGCAGGGTGGGGATGCTAAAGGGCTCTATCTCATAAGCAAGCCTGTGTCTATGTATTTTTATCTACCTATGAAATGCAGGCTGGCTTTCAGAAACTCTGGGTACTTACAAAATCCACTGAATAATGGCAGTGGTGTGGTGTTCAGGTCACTGCTGTCCAGGTACTCATGTGAAAGGAGATATACATGGTGTTGGCTCTGGCTGGATTTGAAAACATGGGTTATTATGCCAACCAGAAGGGCTCACACCGTTCATTAAAATACAGCAAGATGAGTGTTGACTCGGGAATAACATTTTCAAAATGTACCTGTGACAAACACGGAAGCGGAGTTTTGGCTAATGTGAATTTCTAAAGATTGCCTTTTGAGAGAGAGTGTCCAGCAGGGAATACTGCAGGTAACGGCATCAACCATGCCTGAGAATAATGCCCTGATTGCAGTTCTTAATTAGAAAAAGAAAAAAAGAAAGGAAGGAAGATTTCAGCTGTCTGGTTAAATTAGCTACCTGCTGATTTACCTGTGAAACTGATAGCTATGTATCGGTGATAACCACATGCATGACCTTCCATAGTGGTAAGCAAACACTTAATAAATTCAAGAGGTATGAGCACATAGCCAAATAAAACCGTTGCCTATTTTCAGGAATGGGACAATATTTTTTATATTCCTTTTTTTGAGAAATATTTTGTTGTATGTGACTATTTCATATTTTGCACTTAGGGATTAAAAAGTATTTTAATGGTGAGCTATACAAATGTATTGTAGTCATTAACTTCTTAAAATGCATTTTAAAGATTTTATGTGACAATTTGTCAGGTGTGGGCTTGGTTTTTTTATCTGGAATCATTTTACATTAAAATAAAATCTTATTTGCAAAGCAAATGAAACTCCATCTTCTAAAACTAGGTAAAAATGAGACAGAGACTCAGTTTGACTGCTAAATGAGTATATAAAGCTAACACATAACCACAGAATTCTAAGATTGGGTTAGGAAGAAAATATCCAGAAAACTGTATTGACTGCATCTATCCAGCACATTCGCTTTGGTGTTTTGCATGGATTATTGCCTTTTACATATTTTTATCTTCTTTTGCATCCATTCCTCTCTCCTTTCCTGGAGACATGTACCTGCATTTCAAACTGTGCTCTTTTCCTAAATGATTTATTCTTACCTTCCTTAAGACTTGCCTGTTTTGCATGTCAGTCTCAGGGTCTGTTTCTATTTCAGACGACTATGAGATGGGGTTGCATCAGGCCTGATCCTGCCTATATGCTCATTTGCTTCTCTGGTGCCAGGAGGCTAGGCTGTAGAGTTGTGGCAGGAACAAAATGATAGCAGCTGGTGGCACCAAGGCTGTCTGCAAAGATTTTCACAAGGACTCACTTTATTTATTAACCTCTTGAAAACTGCTGGAGCTGCCCTACCTAAATCAACCCTCAGCCTACCCAGTCCAGCAACCTGTTTTACCTAGAAGTAATGATGCAATGCGCTTGTGCAGAAAAGCTGTGTAACATCACTTACAAAAATACTTATAAAGTGACCTTTATAAGAGCCACGTATAGGAGCCAGATGACTGGTTCCATTTGCAGCTCTAGCCTGGCTTTGCACATGCTTTCAATCCCATTTAGAGCGTTTAGGAAACTTGGCCCCAGGCAGCAAAAATCTTATGGTGAGAGAAGTATTGCTCAGCACATCTTAAGCTCAGTTTGGGGCTTATCTAAGTTGCAAGGTGATGGATATGGCATGGACCTGCTGCACTGGATGAAATGTAGTCCTGCTTGGGCAGCCACCATTGCTTCGGCTTTTCTGTATCACAGCCCAGTGCTGGTGCATGCTGGCCATGCAAGATTGAAAGTGTAGAATATGGAAAGCCAGACCCATCTGCCAAATGGCTCCTCTGCTTGATCAGGTCCGTGCAGGCATGTGGTAGCTCATCTGGCAGCAGGTTGCTCCATGGTAAAACAAACCTGGCCAGCCTGAACACAATGCTGGCATGCCCTGACTGAGTCTGCTCCCGCAGCCAAACTGCTGGTGCCCCAGTAAGTACACCAGGATATTTAAATGCCTCAGGCTGAGAGCAGTGATGCTGAGGATGATTTTGGCCCCTTGGCTGTTGAGTCATTTCCTGTGCTTTATGGGCCATGAGATTGGTTCAGGTACAGCCCTGAGTAAACACTTATACAAACCACTTTGCAAGTGGTCCTGGATGACAGCTTGCAACCACCATCCCTGCCTTTTTGCTCTGCAGAACAGGATAGAAAACCTGATGGTGGGATCTGCGATACAACCTCCTTCCCTTTGGCTTGGTGGAGGAGGATCCAAAAGAAAGCAGAGAAAGAAATAATATCACAACTGTCTTTGATCTGATTGAGAAATGCATTCTCAAGAATAATATGTGAGAAAGGCATCAGAATTCTTGCCCGCTCAAAATTTCCCATTGTCTTCTAAGCAGCAAATACTTTGGTGTATAGTTTATTTAGCCAGATTCTTTTGCTATGATGGTCTGTCTACACTGACTAAATTTTTGTACTAATGGCTCCACGATGCTGCATTTAAAGATTATAGTACATTTATAGCCCACTGATAAAGAAAAAAAAGCTGTATAAAAGCCAGGTAATAGCTATTATTAAATAAAAATAATTTAGAGCTTACCACAGTCACAGTGAATGAGATCGACTCACTCATAGGCTTTAGGACATTTTTTCTCTAGTCTTTGTTTTACGAGACTGTGCATGAAGGATGTTAGCTCAGTTGGAGATTTTCTCTTTTACTCAATGCCAAGGTTTTCAGAAGTGACTAATGACTTTGGGTGCCTAACTGGAAACATTGTAATAGCGCCTGAATTTCAGAACGGCTGAGCACCCATCATCTGAAATTTAAGTCCTTTTATGGTTGTTTAAGTTCAGCTCTCAAGACTAAGATCCTCTAATTCATCAGGAACTCTTGAAAAGCTTGGAAGTTATAGAAATATATTTAAAAATTTAAGATGCAATTTCCTCCTTAAAAGCCTCCCCATACCCAATTTTCCATGTCCTAATATATGTGGAATGAGAAAAAAGAAATTGGCAATTATTGAGTGCAATATGCTTTTATTTTATGAGAAAGAAAACATTGTGTTCATTTCTTTACTACAGCATGGTAGTCCTGCTTTTCTGATCAATCGTAACATCCATAACCTTGTTTTTAAAGAGCATTGTGTCAGTTTTCTAGACCTTCAGCACAAATCAATGAAATGATTGTGTGAGCTCAGTCTGTGTTTTGCAGCAGTAGACACAGCTCTGTTGTCTGTATATAGGGAGGAATGATTCACAGGTAGTAGCAAGCACAAAAGGCTAGGGACACCTGGGGATAAAAGTCCCAAGCAGACTGGCAGTACTCTTTATTTCACAGACTTTCTGGTGCTGTGCTGCCACAACCCCCGGTTACTTAGTGGATGTTAGTATTACCTTTCACTAACATTGCCTTTGCAGATACCGAATCAGGTCTTTGATGTCACCTGGTGCAAACTACCATCAGTTAAATGATGCCATTTGACACCAGGTGGGATTAGTATTTCATTGCTCACTGGGAGGTGAAGCCTTCCCTTAGATAGCTGGAGAGCTCTGGCTGATTATCTCATAAAAGTCAGCTATTGCATCAGGCACAGAATAGGAGGAAGTTAGTCTCTTAAATGAATTGTAACTGGAAGCTTTTACTCTGTCTAGCCAGGCTGTTACCCACAGCTTAGATTAGATCTGATTTTTTTATGCTTCGCTACAGGTTTGCTTTGATTGTCTCCCCATTTTCCAATAAACACTGTAAGAGACCACTGGGCAATTACTAAGGAAGTCCCTGGGAACTGTTCCCAGCAAGTCTAATCCGTGCCATACAGGGTATAAGGCACTTGCTCAGGATCACATACTCCCAGATACATAGGGCACATGGATGGCTGTTCCCAGAAGTGTATGCCAAGAAGCAAGTTAGCGAGGGGCATGGGAACAGCCTTGTGACGCAGCCAGCGACAGCGGTGGGAGACTGAGGGCTGCAGCTGGAATGTAAGAAATGAAGCAGTGTGTTTGGTTTTGAAGTGAGAAACCCAGGTTCTTTAAAGTACATTGGGCATCACTGAGCACCCAGTTTTACAGACACAGTGTTACACAGAGGTGCTGTGAATCCTACATCTCTGACTGATCACTTCATCACCCAGGTGGTCCTGAAAATTTAGCTCCAGGCAAGGACAGAAGAGTAAGTTTATCTTGGCATCTTCTACTCTCTTTTTATTAGAGGGTTGTAGCATCTATTATTTCTTCCCACTGTTTCCCCACATCCTACCTCTCTGAGCCTGGACTGAAATCCTTCACTCATTCCTGAACTGGCTACCTTCCCTGTCTCTGTCTTATCCCCTGCCTGTGTCCTCTCTGTGGTTTGGCCAAGTGACCCTCTGTCTCTGTGGAGGACATAGTGTAGCCAGCAACTCCTTGTACATTTTTTTGTAACTTTATTTTATTTCTTCTTGTTCAGATGAGCCTATTCCATTCTGCCATATTGAAATCCACCAAGACACATGGGAATCCTCCAGTGTGCAACTCCAGCTGTGGCCAGGTTCTCCAGGACCTCACTACCCACATCTATTCCTCTGTTGGGCAGGCTCCCCTCCTGACTGTGTGCCTGCTGAGCCCCAGGTTTGCTCAGGCACAAGGTCTGGCCAAGGGCAGCCATACCCTTTGGGCTGCACCAGCTGTAGCTGCAGCAAGACTTTGCTGCTGTCCTGCATCCTCTGAATTTCCAGGCTGGCAGCTGAAGACCTCAGCAAGGCAGATACCATGGTGTTGAGGGCAGCCTAATGGCATGTGCCACTGCACTACTCCTTCTACTCCCTCTTTCTTTGCATAGTGTGATGTCCTGGAAACATTGCAGGAAAGGTAATAGAAGGGTAAGGAAGCCACCCTTCAACTGATGGTGAGGAGCTTGTGCTCCTAGGCATACACTGATGCTTGGACACTTCTGTTCATGGTACCTAGGGCAGAGCACTGTCTGCAAACACCATGCTACTACAGCCCCACTGGCTGCACCCAGGCAGCAAAGTCCTCATCAGAGGCACAGCTGAAGGGAAGGTGCCTGCTGCCCCAACTGTGTCTCCTTCTGCACCGCTTTTACTGGCAGAGTGATTTTGGTAGCATTACTGAATTTTCCTGTTCCTAGCAAACAGCTCTGGAAGCTTGACTGCTTGGTGTAGGCTGGTGCTCACAGGAGTTGTTTTCATATTTACTTGGCTACATGAGTGCCTGTATCTGTCAGTGCTGTGGACAGCACTGCTTATGTCTTGATGGCGTAGGGCCCTGTTGGGACCACCCTAGGGGTTTTCCTGCAATAAAAGTCCAGGGAAAGTTCAGTCACCCCACCTGTCCCATCCCTGTACCTTCAGCAGTGTTTTCCATCCATGTGAAAAGCTGGTGAAGTGGCTGTTTTCCAAGCTGGTGACCTGATTGGGTGCTCCTCATTCTCCCTCTGCTTTCCCACCCTGCAGCCCTGTGGCATGCCAAAGGTCTGGGTTCCCCCTTTCCTGACAGTTGTTCATGAGCACGGAGTGGGACATTCCCTTGTGGGGACTAGGGTTTTCCTTTGTTGAGATGCCACAGTGATGGGGACACAGTACTGCACATCTCTGGAAGCAGAAATAAGGCATGATATAGCCAAGACAGCCTAAGGAACCTAATGGATACATCAGTGGGAAATGGTGTCCTAATAATTTCTCTGATAAGTTTCAAAAAGAGTCAGCACATATGCCTGTGTCCAGTATATATGCCCCAGTTCTATTTCCCTTCATAAAATGAACCTAAACCAAAAGTGCATTTCACTCCGAAGTTACGTAGGAAGAAGTAATTGGTATCAGGTTCTGGTGGCTTCAGACACTGGTTTACTGCTGCCAGCGCTGCAAGTACCATAGCAGCAGCAAAGGCAGCAAACTTGAAGGTGGAGGATCAAATCAGTCCTCGTTTGGGACAGAAAATGCACAGATGTATCTTCATCCCTGTAGGAAAAACCCCATGAAGGTAAGAAATGTACTTTGTTCTCTTTGTAAGACTCTCTTTATTTCCTTCTCTATCCAGCAGTGGCTGTGCCGTGCTCATCATCTCTGTGGGCCACCCCTGCAGATACCACATTCCTGAGAGGTCTTCCCCAGCTCCATCCCATCCCAGCACAGAAACACCCCCTCCCTTCTGACTCCCCTTTTGGGCTCTCAGGCGCCTGAGCCTAATTGAGGCAGCGGCTGGTTTTAATATGAGGTCTGAACACTGAATTAATTTTTGGGGGGATCCTAAATTGATTTCAAAAGGCTGGTGCCTGGTTCCCCCCATCGAGGCCGCTCCGCACTGCTCCGGGAGCGTCGGGCCGGACTTTGCAGCCTCCAGGAGATGGTGCCCTGCTGTTAGGAAACAATGCTGCGAGCAGCAGTCATTCCAGTTCACTGGCACAATGTCACACGAAACGCTTTGTGTCTGTCAGCACATTCCTGGAAGGTCACAGGGAATGATGAATGCTCCTGTGTAGGAGCTGAGGAGGGGTTTTTCCCCCCCCTTCTTCTTTTTATTTTTTTTTTCTTCCCCATGAATTGCATCACTTGGCAGCCTCTTGGCTTCATTCATTTGACTCCTGTGGTTACAAACCTTCCCAATTGTTGTGAGCCTGCTTCCTCCACAACCCCACTGTGGCCAAAGCAGGATATTCATAACTAACTGGCCTGGAGTAGCTGGATAACGTCCAGCTACTTTCCACAGCAGAGTTGCTCACTTCCCTCCCCCCGAGGTCTGAAATATCCTGTGGTTCTGGTTAGCTTTCTCTCCGGATGCACATCAGCTAAAGCATATGCATCATCATGTGATACCCAAGGTTGTTTCAGAGCAGCTAATTGTGACAGAGGCTTTATTTAGCTGCCATGTATAAAAGGATGAGTAAAGCACTCCAATGTGAAGTCAGAAGGATATGTGACTTGATCCTGAATGAAAAGCTGCTTTTCACTGGCATGTAGCAATGGAGCTCTCCACTGAGCTTTGCACATATGTCTAAGATGTTTAAATAATTCCAATAAACTATGATGTCATCTTTCCAGCTCCTCTGCCATTTCCTATGATTTAGTTCATGATTACTTTCCTCTCTGAGTTACTAATTGTTCACGGAGCTTGTGCAACCGAGTGAGGCTCTTCTATTTTTTCACAATGCTTAACCCTGTACAGAAAGCACAGACCTGGAATTTTAATTGGGGAAAATCACCTACATCCAAATTCAGCATTACTTCTCAGTGGGAATTTACCAGCACCTGAGTGCCAGTAGTCACCTGGCACAATCCAGCCATCCTCACTGAAGGGTACTTTGTTGGTATAGGGAATATCTGGATGGGGAATAGTGTTCAGGAAAACCTGAACATTTGCAAACAGTGTTTATGGGCATGTTCACAAGAGGGCACATGTCCTCCTAAAGGATGAAGACACATTCAATAGCCAGGACAGGTAAATGACCTTCAGTATGCCTGCTTTTGTTTGCACATGTGCAGCAGGGCAAAGGTGTTGAGCTCTCATTCTCTGTCCCTGAATCTATCTGACAGCATCAGTGCTGTTAAAGTGTCTTTGCCTTCAGAACAGGATGGCTGCATCTAACCTGCCTGGTGAATAGTCCCTGGTCTAGTCCAGCCCCTGAACTGTGCAACATCCCTAGCTGTGCCCAGGACCTCTTTGGAGGATGCTGGCTGGTCCGTTTCAGAAATGCTCCTGGTACTGCTGCAACCATTCTCCTGTTCAGATGATGAGAGCCTGTGCGTGTGCCCTGGCTCTACTGAACTTGCTACTATAGATGTGGTTGGACAGACTCCTGTGGGCTCTACAGGGCTCACCTTCAGAACTGGGAATCTTTATTTTGGATAGAATAAAAACATCCAGAAGAAACTGGATGGGGAGAAAGACGCAAGATAGAAAGTAAATGCTGTGTGAGAAAGAGGAAAGTAGAGTTCAGTAGGAGGCTAGAGCCAGACAGAAATAAATTCAGAGGCCAGATGAGTCCTTAGGAGTCAAAGTTTGTGAACTAGAGTAGGATATATTCTCCAAAAAGCTGCAAGAAAGCACACGTTGCTGCCAGTTCATTGGCACGTATGGAGAAACTACTGAAACATCAAGGGGTTTTTCACCACCAACAAATAAGGACATTTTGCAACAGCTTTGGTGAAGACAAGCACATTGCAAACTGCTCTGCAATAATGGCTACATATTGCAAAATGTGGGATGAAAGAAAAAGATCTGTAAAACACTTTATTCCACACTTTATGCATTTCCAGAGAATTCATCAGATCTTTCAAGTTGTTGGAGAAACGTCAGGAACTGGAAAACCAGAGGTTTTACACAACTCATGAGTAACTTTTTAAAGAAGTTTAACTCTAGTTAGAGCAAGTAACTAAAACTTGTTTGGGTTTATTTTTATTTCATGAAATCCCTTGGCATTACTTTCCAGTCTGCATTTACAGGCTCAGGTTTCTTCAACACTTCCCTTTGTACTGTTCCATATACAGGTACACAGATAGCATCAGAAACCTTTGAGCAAAGGTCACTTCAGATCAAGTAAGCTCTTTATCAGCATCTCTAAGAACTTGGTAACACTATGGGGAAACAGGTTGACCAACAGACCTAACAGGGCTGAAGCCACCTTTTTCTCTCCACTTCAGCATTTCTTAGTGTCAATAAAGGGAGCTGCTAGCATAACCCTTATCCTGTGTATTGCTGTATCCATCCATGGTGAGTTGCCCTGGGAAAAACACAAAGAAGTACTGATGTCTACAGGGCCTTGAATGAAGATCTGGAGGCACTGTGTGGTGTGAAGCTAGGTCTCAGTGAGTGTGACAGAGGTCCATGCAGATGTGCCATAACCAGTTAGAACAGCCCAGCTGTGGCCATGTGGGCTTCACCAGAGGTTGTATGGGCTCATGTGGGATGCTGGGTTTGCAGCTGGTGACTATAACTGCACTGTGTCTGCTTTTCACAGGCTGCCTTCAGGTCTCTCTGTTGTGTCTACCTGAGGAGATCCTCAGATCTCCTTGCCACACAGGCACCATAGTGCCAGTGCCTCTGAGGAGGAGATGCCATGTACACAGAGAACAGTAAGAAGGGCAATGGTGCAGTCTGCACCTGTCTCCAAGGGCTTTCACAGAGATATTTGTATATATATCTCAGTGATAAGGACTACAGCTAATCTGACTGCACAGGAGAAGAAAGCCTCATAAATTTCCCTTTTATGTCTGTCCAAGGGTAAAACTCAGTGTTCCCTTATGCAGCCAGAAGAGCCTGCAACAGAGAAGATAAGCAAAAGCAGCCTCCTATCATTGTCAGTGCAACACAGCTTGAGTACTCATGAGTCACACTTTGCTCTCAACCTTGACTGAAGAAAAATGCCTCCTGGCATGTCAAAGGAGCTTCAGAAAAGTAAGTAAGGATCTTCTCAAGGAATTCTGACTTGCATGCCACACCATTTGAACCTGAAGAACAGCAAAACTTTTTTTACCCATCATCAGTAGAGTGACACCAAAGCACACTTACTGGGATGAAGGAAAGGAAAGATTTTAGCACATGCGCATACACATATGAGGGAAAAGAATTGTAAGTTCTGAAGTTCTAAGAAGGCCATGTGCTGTCTGGCTTTAGTCACCTGCTGAAGTTCAGACACTTTTCTCTTTCTCACTCTGAGGTTTGACCCCTGCAAATAAAAACTTCCTGCACATTTCGTCCTCCTCAAATAGCACTTATATACAAAGGTTCTGAGCATTTATAGCTACTTGAGAGTGAGATCACATATCCTGTAGACAGCGTTGTTGGAGTTTCCCTGGCTGTTATGATCCACAGTGGCAGCAGAGCTACCTTAGAAAGACATCATGGCTTTCTCTGCCATGGCCCATAACTGGCGCTGGCAGAGGAAGGCAGCACCATGGCTGTGTCCTCAGCATTCTGTGGGAATGGAGGTGGGCAAGGGCAAACCTTCTCCACACATTGAGATGGCTTGCTCTTGCATGGTGTAGAACTACTGTGTCATGGCTCCTTGATGTGTATGTCACAGACAAAACCCATACTTCTTCTGAGGACCCTGAGAGGGAAAAGCCAGGACCATGCAATGGATGTGGAAACTGTCAAACATGCTTCTCAATTCCTGGTACAGTCAGCACTGAAGTCAACAGGGGTCTTTTTAATTGCTTCAGCTGCACTTTGGTTCTTACTCTAATTGCGTGCCTATGCAGGGTTTGTTGAAGACTGGGATTCATCCACCTAAATGTAGGCATTTGACGAAGATGTTTAAGATAGATCAGTGCAAAGAGACACACACAGTCAGACAGTGGGTCAGACTCTGTGACTGAGCCCATCCTACACCTTTAACTGTTAAAGAGTTGTTAGAGAGATTAATATTGTAATTTAGTGCTTTGAATAGTGCCCAAATTTAGTGGGAAGAAGAGGTTGAAACACCTAAGTACCCAGCTGAAACAGTGGGAAAATTATTGCATGTTTTTTTTCTGTGCAACACTTACTAAGATTGAGGTGGAAATATGCATGTGTTGCTGTGTCTGATTGAGGGATGAAGAAAGAAGACAGTAAATTAGAAAAATTAAAATTAAAATAAACTTTTATTTTTATACTTTATCCTAATGTAGCTAGAATGTTAAGAATTTATCACCTGAGATAAAAGACTTAATCATTGCTAAACCCTTTGGCAATTGTTTTAATAACATTAATCAAGATGAGCTCATTTAGTACTAATAGGGGTGTTTTACGTTCTTTTATAGGATTTTCACTGAAATTCAGAATTAAATAATTGGGCCATTATTCCAAAGTGTTTTCGTCATCCCTCAGGGAAGTCCCATTTTCTTGGTTTTTATCTGCTTGGTTTTATTTCCTCTCAAGCATTAATTCTGATTGCCCTTGACAATTCTGGAGCACCCTCCCACTTATTAATTTGACCCTCTTCTTGGCAGTCTGAGGTTGGTTGCCCCTGATAATCTATTTTGTCAATGCAGTCATGGACAAGAAAGATTTAAAATACCACTAAATGAGTGTGGAGATGGATGATGAAACAAAAAGAAGGGTGATTGCCATTTGTTAAATGCTCTAGTGAGTTTTTCCTAACAGCCAGCCTGGATAGCAGTTGGTTAATGAATTGCCCAATTCTGCATGCTTAGTCCTTATTAGGACTAAGCATGTTGTATTTGCAATATGCAGTGCATCAGCAGTTGCTGAAGGTGTTATGGAAGGAAGGGAAGGCATTATGGACTTATGTCAATTGCCTAAATTTCTGTTCTTAGTTTCAGCTGATATGCCTAGATATGTGTGAAACATTCCCACAATGGCAGATGTAATGCAGGACATACAGTAGACCTTTGCCTTTATTGAAAAAACAGATGCCACAAATGATGCCCTGGGCATCTGAAATTACATGAAATGTTTTGAGCAGCTGTATTGATCCCTACAGTTGGGAATCCATTTAAGATTAAGATTAAGATTCCATGTATACCCATCTACACATGAAATAGGTGTCTAGACTCCTGTTATAGTCAGTGGAGATGTAATTAATGCAGTTACTGAAACCCAGAATTCATTTGACTGCTTAGCTACAATTATATAAGTCACCCTCCAGACTTTCTTTGGTGACCATATTGAGTAGACCTCTGCTAATACAGTGCAATGTTGGATATCTCAGGCTCAATTCAGCTGACTAAATTGATGACTAGTGCCATAGTAGGTGCTGCAGACTAACCCGGCTGGCCTCCAGCTGCATCTTCAGAGGAGGCAGGTCATCTCCACCAGCCCAATGCGGATGTCTCAGACAATCCTGAAGACGGTAGCAAGACAACTACATTTGGAACCAAAATACTGCCTTTTCTCACAGATCATATGATGCAATACATGAACTCCCTTCAATGCAAATATAAAATTTCTCTAATATGATCATTTAGATGGTAGTCATATTAGAAGGTATTATTTAATCTTGTAGGAAATGACTGTATCAGTCATTCCTAGTTCTGATAATCACAGGAGATGTTGCCATTTCAAACTCACCCAAGTGAACTGTCAGGTCATATCCTACCAACATGTTTGGGAATGCACATGCCTGAAGAATGGCAGCAAAAGTTAACTGTAATACATTTAAACATGAAATAATGCATATTTTTTCATATTCAATTGACGTTATGACTGCTTTTTTTTCTACTTTTTCTCAGAACAACTGAAAGTTTCCAGTCTCTTACTCTATTATACTGATTCAAAATAGTGCAGGCTGGTAGATCTATAAGTATGAGGGAAAAAAAAGGAGGAAGAACGTATTTTCACTTTATATTTTGCCTGAAAAATAGGCTCTGAAAATTTCTTTGAAAAGATTATCCTCAGTGCAAAGATCTTTACTCAGATCTTTATATCAAGCACAATAAACAACCTGCATTACATACAGCAAAACTCCCATTTTCCAAGGCTTTATGTGATAATGAAGCTCAAATTTATAACAAAAATGTGTATATCTTGCAGCTTGTACATTTTGTTTGCTTTCAACTGTTGGCAAATCACGCAGTATCTCAAACAGATTTAACTGTTCTTATTTCTTTATTTGCAGAGCTATTACACTAAGCAATTAATATGACTGAGAATAGTTATTTTCAGGATAGCTTAATCATTGGGTAAGATTGTTAAGATGTCATATTTTTACTGTGCGATGGAAGCATCTCTATTTTTGTGTGCTCTGTGTTCCCACAGATGAATCTTGGGTTTTGCAGCATGCATTGGACATGGGTTATAGCCATGCCAAATATATAATGAGTGCAGCATCTAGGTGGAAATACATACATTTTTTAAATACATATATTTAAATACATATCCTGTTTACACTTACACAGTTATAATAATTCAGTCACCTACACAACAATGATGCAACAGGGTTTCCATTTTAGGAGTTAAACTCTGCCCACATGCGTGACGTATGCCCTTAGTTATTACTCAGCTTCCTACTGTTGCAGGCTGCGACAGACACTTACACGTCTCCACTGCAGCTACATGGTACCAGTCTAACAACATTTACTGCATATAGTCCCTGAAATTACTTATTCAGACCTTCCAAAGGGCTTACTTGATCTGAGCTTCGGCTAATCCAGGACTGACTAAGGATTTCAGGATTTCAGTTACAGCACGTAACCAGTGCAAAAATGAAGCTGAAATGTTGACATCTCTTGTTCCTTTAACCACTTTGGCAGTGGCTGTACCATCCAAATAGCCATGTCTCGAAAGGTCCATTTTTTAGAACCAGACCTGTGAGTTAGAGGAAAAAACAGTTTGATTAATCATAATATTTGTTTTCATTTAACAGATTAATAGATTTCAGGTCCAAAAAGGAACACTCTGATTATCTAGTCTGACCTCATGAAGAACAGAGGAACTTCACCAAATGATTCTTGCATGGACCAAATCCTTCTTCACTGGTCCACAAGGAAACTCTCCATGCAGCTGTATGGGTGAGCGTTACATCATGCAATATCCTGGGTTGTACCCTGTGCTCATTTTGCCAGCTTGTAAATATGGAGAATTTTCACTTGGCAGCTCAGGGCTTGCATGGATTATGGAGAGATCAGAATTTGGCTCACCCTTTTTCAAAATATGGTATCTGGGAAAACTTTTTCTTTTGTGTATAAAAAAGTATAACATATGTATTTATGTATTTACAGTAAATTGCTTTGATCTGAAGTGTAATATTTAGATTGAATTGGTGAAGTTGACGTAGCTGGCCAATTTGGTCTGATCATGAATTTAGCTTGTTTATCTGAAAAGGAAGGATCCTCAATACTTCTATTGCAATTTATAGGTGTGTCTGGCTTTCTGCCACACATCAGATCTGATCTGTAATATCTGCACTGAATCCAACACTTCTTGTCATCAGAGCAAATTCTCTGAAAGACTTAAGAATCCACCATATTATTAAGCAGGTCTCTTTAAGCACTTTTAGAAGCTATATGCCTACCTCCAGAAAGGGAAAAAGTGAAGAGAATTAAAGCCTGAAAATCCCCAAGTGTAGTCAAATTACATATTTATCCTTACTGTTAAAAGCAACCCAGCATATTTTAAATACAGCTCAATCTAATGTGACAAGAAATGAAACAATTCAATATAGTCACTATTCAAGCTAATGTTCTGTGACAGAAATATTCTGCATCTGAGCATCTAATTATAGCTGAAAAGCAGAAAAATACTGTTAGATTATAGTCAATGGGGAAAAAAAGCATCTAGGACAGGTTATTAGGTAGCTAATTTTGGCTTTCTTCCAGCCATAAATGTTCAAGGCCTATATTTGGCTGAGATTGCCTTGTTTCTTTGATATGCACTTTTTTTTTCGAACCCATGATCTGTATGTTGTGCATTATATTGCAGTCTTTTTCAGAAGAAAAGGACATAGCTCCTTTAAGCCTAAATCTAAAGTGAATATATGAAAATGATCCATGATGCTATTATGCTAACCACACTTCCCAGGTGATACTTTCTAATACCAGAAAAATTTGTTGCCATGGTGACTGGCCTGACCTGAAACAGTTCAATTGATGCTGATTCTTTTCCCTTCCCCTAAAAAAAGAGCAAAATATAATCTTTTGGAAAGGCAATTCTTCTTTTGATTAGGTACCGGCAATCTCTGATGGCCTTTTGTTCATGCCATACTGTCTTATTAACACTTAGAAGAAATAGAGTTTAAAGAAAAGTGGGCTTGAAAGTGGCCTCCAATTTTAACTGAAAATTATCCTTGTAAAAGGGTGCTGTGCCAACCCATCTCAGGGCATCTTCTAATTTTGCATCTTCTGAATGGAAGTGGAGAGTGACATTAAAAATGCAAGAACTCCAGTAGTAGGTGAATTCAGCATTACCTGCCCACAGATGAAATGGACAGTGACACTTTAAAACTTCCTTCGCTCATTAGCAACTTAGATAATTGGCTTCACCATTAACTTGCATCTAACTTTAATCCTGTATGGGATTAAAAGGTCATCTTCTCAAGTGATCCTCAAGTGACAGAATTTTTTGTTAAAAGTTTTCTGTTCTTTGACAGAGATGCTAACAAGAAGGAAAAGATAAAAATTACCATTCTCCAGACTCCAGCTGCATGCTGGGACATTTTGCATTAAGGGCTAAAAAAAGGCTGAAATCCACAAAAGATTACAAGGTGCTGAGGAAGGTCTCAGATGGCATATTGGTGTTTACAGACCAAGAATGCAAATCACAAGGCCCATAGGAAGAACTATGCCTTCACTGGTTAAGTTTTCTAGGGATCTAGGGAAAAGCTTCAACTGCTTTTGCTTGATCCAGCTTGCCTAAGGGGCATGTGTAAGCTTCCTAAGGTCAGTAAATTGAAAAAGCTTATGTATATAGCCTGGAGGTGAGGGCAGCCTGTCTTTAGAAAGCAGACCAGACTTCCCAGGTACTTCAGATTGCCTGTATTTCTAAGGTGTTTTTTTTTTTTTATGACCTCAGTTCAGAGATGTGAAGGTTTTTTTAATGACATTACTTCAGTAGTGGAATTTGGAGGAAGGAGCTTAAGACCCTCCTTGTCAACCCCTCCAAAATGAAGCATCATACTCCTGCCCATTGTAAATCAGCAAGGGTATTTGTTCCTTTCTCCAAATACAAGAGTATTTGTCCGCTTTCTCCAGTAATGTCATCTTTCCTATACCAACATCCTCCTTCTCGCAGCTGAGTGCTTTTACCACCATGTTCCAGACTTAGACTTCCCCTTGCTCCCTTTTCTTTTTGGCCCAAGGCTTTTTCAGGTCTTCTGTATTTGTTGTTCAAATGATGAACAAATGATGGAACCTCACTTTCTGATGGGAGTACAAACTGTGAATTTTGGTCTTGCATGGGCCTCTGCTTTAGAGACAGACATACTGGCGTTTATTGGTGCACTTTTGGCCAACAATTCATCCAGTGTGTTGACCTCCAGGTCTGAACAGGGAAACAAGGGACTGAATGCATAACAGTTAGCTCAGAGTCATGGGAAGTGTCCCCATGTCTCTTTATGGGATATGGGGTATACTAATGTCAGGAAAAAACAACTACCTTGCTCTGCATTCTCTTCACACTATCTCACCTTTCTAAGGACTCCTTTCACCACCAGCAAGAGGAGGGGACTTATTAGGAGCTGCTCATAATATTTACACTGAAACAATATCCGAATAGAAAATCAGGTTCTTAGCTAGCTGACCAATGAAACTGATGGAGAACTTCCACATTGCTCTAATTTTTCCCCCTGTTGGCTGGAAAAATTATAAAGTAGAATTGTTTGGCTTTCAGCCATGTTTAGATTATGAGATTTTTTTGCTTTGCTAGAACTTTTTTGCAGGAAAAGATCACTCTGAGCACCAATATTTATAGAAGACTTTTCAGAAAGTAACAATGAAAGACGATCCTGAAGTGCGACAAACAGTAGTGTTATAACTGAGTACACCAGCAAAGCAAGATTTGTAGGGAGAGTGATTTCTTTCAGTATATCAAGTTATATAATTGGGGAGGGAAATGGACATGCAAAACCTTCCTCAGACCTCACTAACTCAACTTATAGAAAGGCCCTAGCTAGTAATAAAGGACAAAGAAGTATGACTTCAACTTCTCCAGAATTGCTCTCCAGAGTCTGTAATTGCTCTCTTTCACACACATATACATACACAAACAAGTTTGAAAATCACTTATCTTGCATGGGTCTGCATCTGCCAAATACCATGTTTTCTGAAAGGTTACAAAGAAGCATGGCATTCCTCTTACTTCAACAAACTAACTGACTTTGACAGCTAAATTTCCCCTTAAATATGTTTAGAACTTCGTTTATATAGAAATGTGAGTCATTCTGACAGGCTTAATTTGTACTGAAAAATGAATGTGTTAAACTTATTAGCCATTCAGGTTAGAAAGAATGTAAACTGTAGATTGATGACATTTGCACGTCGTGTACTACACACTGTGTGCCTACAAAGTGAAAATATAAGAGTTAGTGAAGTGCATGCTGCAGATTTGTTTGTATCCTAATCCTTTTCTGCTCTTGACTTGATGTTGTCTTGTTATTTTATTTTCTGTAATGAAGAGAATATGTATGAGAAGATGGCCTTTTTTTAACTGCATCATACTTATGGCAATATATGCATCTTTCCAGCAGAACTAAACAACTAATAGCAAATGTAGCAGTTTGCTGGAGTTAATAAAACACTGCATGATAGACCAAAAAATATGTTTGAGTTTTAAGACCGATTAATTGATACTTGAGAAGTTTAAAACTTTGTTTAGCACCCTTGATGATATCTGTATCTGAATTTCTCTGGCTTGACTTCTGTGCTTAAAGCATGCCTGACTTGTAAATAAGAGTGAGTGGAAGGGAGGGTGTAGTCACAAAGTCAAGTGTGATTTACTTGGGAAATCTCTCAGCCTCCATTTCTTCACAGTGGTAAGAAAAGCTTTCCAGAAGGTGACTCAGAGGTGAAGCCTGACTCAGATGCTCATAAGCCACCCTTAGTATTGTCAAAACAGCTCAGGGTGTGAGATGACAATTGAGCCCAATCTGCACATGCCTCTGTGTCACCTTGTTTGGGGAGAGCTTGCAGGCTCTGCAGGCAGGGAAACTCAGGCGAGAGATTTCATATGCCTTCTCCAAGGTCTGAGCCTGCTGGTTATACCATTACATCAGGCGCTTTTGTCTCAAGCATTGCTATGAAGGGTGATACAGATCTCATCTCAGAGTATGTGAGTCAGTTTTCTGCTTTGAATGGTCTTCTAGATGAATTCCTTTTCCTCCCTGTTTATTACTAGGAACGTATAAAGCCAGCAAGTTAATTTAGGATAAATAACAGTAGGAATAATTCCTCCATCCCCTTCATAAATCGAGTGGACAAAGTCATACAGTCTGAGAAGGCTCACTTGCTTATTGTAGTATGATCTTGGCTGTCTTCATGAAGTGGCCAATTGGACTTTGGATCCAAGTCAGCCCCTGTCTCAGTAGGTCAGGGACAGGATGGAAACCACAGCTAATGCTGAGGATGATTTTGTCAGTATAGTCCTTTCCCTGACTCCAATTCTTCAGCAACTAGCAGTTCAAAAGCTTCAAGAAGCTTAGCCGGATAATGTAGGGCACAGTATTTTGATGTGCTTCATACTTACTTTATGGAATATTTTCTATAACCAAGTACTTGAAAAATCAATGCTGCTATGGGGAGGTAGTCTCTAAATTAGAGTCATTTTAAGGATTTGTTTAGAAATTATAACCTTGTCACTGATACTTGAAAAATCTTTGTATCTCACCGAATCCAGTGAGTATATTTTCCTTCCTGTAGTCAAGAAGGAAATGTTTGCTGAGGTTATTTTCTATTGCTATACAGACCTTCTGCATCTCCCTGGAAAGTTATCATGAATGTGAAAGAGAAGATAATGAGAATGCAGAATCCCTGTCAAATAATAACCCACAAGAACAAAAGAGGATTAGAGGTGTATAAAATGAGCGCTCATCTGATCTGAATGTGCCAGTTCTATGAACCCTTGCATGGGCACCACCTTTGATGTGATGCACTCTGCAGAGAACTTTTCTGCTGGGAATCTCTTGCACTATTATTTTCTACAGCAAATGTTTGCAGCCCAGTGGAATGGATAATGAAAACTTGTGACTTATTTGGGGCATTTTAACCAGTGTATATGTGTGTGTGTATGCTGTGCATAACAAAATTACCCTATTTGAATGTCTGTAGCATCAGAACTGTTCTGTGGGTTATGCATCACGTTTGCCACCAGGCTAGACTGCAGATCTCCAAAGTCCACAAGGGTAGGACTCCTGTAAAAACACGTCAGAAAAAGATAGATATAATTGTATAAACAGAACGATCACAAGCAGCTCAAGTACATACTGAAGTACGAATGAATTCAGGTCTTTTGAGTATTTTTTTCTCTGATATGCCTGTCTTCTCTGATAGACTACAGCAAATTAGTATTTCCAGATTTTTTACTGTAGTGAATCAGAAAAGATAAATCCAAATGAATTTCTGTGCTCTCGTTTCCCCGGGATTATAGAGTTTATTCTATGTGGTGCAGTCTAAGCTAGGTTGCATAGAAAATACAAATAAAACAATTCTACCCAGTATCTAACAGCTCTTTAAAGAACACTTCTAGGGTTGCAGATATAAATATTAAAAAACTAACAAAATACCAAAATTGATGTTGTTTCTGTTTTTTCATTCACTTTCTTAGGTTACAGTCTTGAATTAAATAGTCAGATATGATTTTTCCCACTTTGCCACGGGTATGAGTCACAATTGTGCTGTGAAGGCATCTGTTGTCTGTTAAGTCCCCTGACTCATTTGTTGCACAAGTTGGAAGATATGAATTGAATGAGGCAAAGAACAGCAGAGAGAAAGCGGGTTGTCTGTGGCTGAGGTAGATAAATATCACTCAAGAGAACTGGATTTCATCCCTTCCTATGCCACAAAGTTTAATGAGGAACTGTGCAAATAATATAAACCAGGGTTGTTATTTCCAATCATGATCAAGTTGAAATTGCACTTCAGTCTTCCTACTGCCCAGATATGGATTTCAGTTCCTTCACAGATCTCCTTGTTACAACCAAACACTTTCTGGCCTTCCTGCTCTGCCCTTGCTCTGGTGAGGGGATCAGGGAGCTGAGTCACTTTATCCAGTAGGGACCATTGCAGGACCTTGACAATTACCTTACAGGATCTGTGGCACCTCCCTCTTGGATCCTCAGGACAGGGCAGAAGCATCCTGGGAGAGGTGAAGGTACAGAATGGGCACTACAGCCAATGGATGACCATTCAGCTAAACAATCCTGCAATGTTTTCCACAGTTTTGAGAGCTAAATAGTATTGGATTTTTTTCACATTGAGCAGGTCAAAGCTGACCTCCTCTTCCCAGCAATTCCCTTGTGCTGCCCCATGCAGATACCTCATTGCTCATCAGCAGTACTGCATCTGACAGAAGTGCTGCAGATTTCTCACATGTACACTAGCAAGGCATGGGACATGTAATCAGGGAAAGGACCAAGCTGAAATATTCCTTGCTTAGTTTACAGCTCTGAGGAGTGTTGAGTTCATGTTTTCTGCTCCTGAAGCAGTACTCTTGGGATACCTGCTCTTGTTTCAAGTCCCATCCCAATCCTATGCCTAGCTTTTCACTAACCACCACAGAAATCTTAGAAAGTCCAGGTATGCTCCATGTGGGGATTCTTATCCTATTCTCATTCTTTCCTTTCTCCAGACTTCATTCCCTCACCAAATCTTCAGTCAATCTCAGCCAGTCCTCAAACTTCTTTTCATCAGCATTATTCCTCTGCACTAGCACTCAGTCCCTGTCCATTCCTTGTGCGCTCCTGAGTGCACTTTCCTTGCGCACACACACAGAATCCCATCTTTTCCCTTAGCACGGCCATGCCCACTTCTTAGACCTATGGCACTCCTTGCATTTCCCAGGCTCTACTCCCTATTCCTCTTCCAGGTTTCCCAGTTTGCTGGGCTCTTCTCAGACAAACTTGAGGATAGACTTTTAGTAGGGCCTGCTGTGATAGGACAAAGGATATGTTTTTAAAACAAAAAGAGGTAGATTCAGACCTGATATAAGGAAGAAAATTTTTTTATGATGAGAGTGGTGAAACACTGGAACAGGTTGCCCAGAGAGGTGGTAGATGCCCCCCTGGTGAGGTTGGATAGGGCTTTGATCAGCCTAATGCTGACTTGCTCATTGCAGGGGGGTTGGACTAGATGACCTTTAAAGGTCCCTTCCAATCCAAGCCATTCTGTAATTCCATGATTCTATGATTCCCCTGGTTTAGTCCCACAACATCTAGATGTAGTGTTCTCCTTCAGAAAAATCCATCTTTTTCCACATGCTTCCTTTTCTTGACAGCCTTTGATCTACCTCTTTTCATTGTCCAAGAGGAGGTTGATGCCATTATCTTTGATGCCATTTTAGCAGCTGTTAGACTGAGATTGCAAGAGAGACTAGCTCCCTGGTGCCACATCCAGTGCCCAGGATTGCTTCAGCTCAGGATACGTGGGGACAGCCATTACAGAGGAAATTTGATTTGATTCCTATAGCCCTATGCTGCAAATACTTTTTTAAACTTTCTTTTCCAGTGGCTGTGAAGCACATGGTTCAGCCACATACAGAGCTTGTAAGGAGCTGGGACATGCTCAGTGAAGACAAAGTGCCTGGAGATTTCAGCTATTAAACTCTGGCAAGTCTTTGTGAAGTATGTGTAAACTACTACTTGTCAAAGACTTGTACATTTTTAGGACGTGGATGGATTTCTCAAGAAATAAAAATGAATAAATAAGGTTTATCATTATCAAAAGCTGCACTGCACTCTTCCTCTACACAGGGTTCCTGAAAACCACCGAGTTCCAAAGCTATACAGCTACATTTTTTTAAATGTCGTTTAGTGATTGCTTCCCTTTTTTCTTCTGATTTTTGTTTTTGAAAAGGTCTCAGCAATTTCTAAAGAATAAAGTAGCGTGAGGGATGACAAGTGTGAAATCTGTGAAAGCTTCTCTGAGCTTCAAATGAAAACGTGGTTATACAAAAAGAAATGTCAGGCAGCCTTAGCTAGGATGAGATAGACACCAAGTTGAAGCACAAATGGACTGCTATTTATGTTCATACCCTCATGTTCTTTAGCCAAAAATTGTCTTAGAAGTCAATTAGATTATCTCTAGTCTTTGTACTCAAGTACTGTAAGATGATATAGGCCTGTAGAGATAAAGAAAATGTCTTTTCCCGTCCTTCAGTGGCAGTCAGACCCAGATTCCCTTGTTCACTGAGGAGTAAACCACCTTAAAAGGAATGGAAAAAGTGAATATATGCGGTCCTACTGGATTCACTACACTGCAGTGGTGGTTTGAAGCCTGTCAATGGCAGCGCCTGGCCTTGTGCATCCTCATGGAAGAGTGGGGCTGCTTCTCTGGAATGTGCAGCTGAGTGCCGGGAAGCCACAAATGGGGCCATTCACTCTGGCTGGCTGTGAACCTTGTCTGAGAGGAGGAGGAGAGGGAGATCTCATAGCTCTACTGCTAAGCAATTTTTGTTATGGAAACTTACTTTTAATTTGTTCCATATGAATCCTGGGAAAATGAACCATTTGAGAAGTTTATCATAATTCTAGTCTAGATAAACAGTTCAATGAAGAATGGAAAATATGTATTTTGTGAGAAGGCACAAGTAAAAAATACTCACATATGGCAATGATTTCCTCAGTATTCACCAAAGGGTTGGCTCAGGAGTCTTCTCCTGTAGATACAGATCAGATTTATCACTGCGGTAATGTCACCTGACTTGTATGATGTTTAAACTGTGAGTCAGCAGAGCAGAAAGACGTAGCTCTCCAGCATGTACAGTATTTATCCTCTCCTTTTCCACTTGCTGGCACTGATTTTGTTTTTAACATTACTGAAGAGTGATTTTCATAGTTAAGGTTACAAATGAGTTAGTCTTAGAAGTTTATTTTGGCTTCTTCCTACATCCTACCCAGTCACTCTGCTGCAGCAGGACCTTGGAGCCGGTAATCTGAGCTGAGAACAAGATAATGTGTCTTTTCAAAATGTGAAGTGAGTGGAAGGTTTGCTGGGTTATGGCTCTCAGAAAATGAGAGTGATCCTACACCAGAAGTAATCCTGTTCATTTTGCTGCTTTAACCATCTTCTTCAAGAAGTCAGCAGAGAAATGCTCTGTTTCTCTGTGGAATATTCTAGATGTTTCCTCACTATCCTGGACAAAAAGCTTCTGTTTTACTCATCACAATTTAAGGACAGACAGTGGTTAGAATAAGAAAAAAATACAACAAAGGTAATGTATGCCAGCATTAGCTTTTTGTAATGAGTTGAACAGATTTGATAGCTTAATGTCTATGGGGAAATGATGTAGATTTAGGTTCATAAATTTTAAGATCTGAATTGAAAATGCTGAACCTAAACAAAAAAGCCTAACCCAACTAAATAAAAATTGTCAACCTGAGGCCATTGAAGTTTCAGACCCCTCTGTTCAGCCAATGTGGCCCTGGGCATTGTGTCACAGGACACATAAATAGTTTTTACTGGATTTCTCTCCCCATACAACAATGCAAAAATCAGTTCAGTGTTTAAAGAATTTGGTTTGGGTTAGTATATATGCAGAAATTTTAGCCTAAGCTCTCAAACAGCAGGTTCCCAAATATGAGATCCTAGTCAACTAGAACAACCCTCACATGAACCCTTATAATTTGCTCTTAGTCCAACATACCTGCAGTATGTCCCACTTGCCACAGAAAAACAGGGCTGAAAGGGTCTCAGGAGTGTATATTCCAGCCTCCCAGCCCTACACCGCCAATGCCTGTCTCAGTCCTGTGAGTTATTAGGGTAGTCTGTTCCTAAAGATGCCTCATGGCATTTTCAGGCAATCTGTTACACCAGGCTCACTGTTTCTTTCTTGCTTCTTCTTTGCACTGTCATGTAAGTTCATTATGCATTTTTGTTTTCTGCCCCTAGACACAGAGAAAAGAATACTCCTGTCTTCTTTGCAGCTGCTTTTCTGTATCTGAACACAGTTTTTCCATTGCTACTCACCCTCTGTTCTAGTCCCTACATCTCCTTTTCTCTCATTCTCTCCTGGTAAGCCACATTTGAAGTAGGTCTGATGAAAAACTTTGGATATTAGTTGAAAATACAGTAACATGGCAACACCACTGTGATGGGATCAGCTGGACACTATTGAACCAGAAAACAATTTCAGTTGACTACTTCAAATTTAAAAGATTAATTGATTTCAAATGAGGCAATAGAACAGATTTTTAGCCCAGAAAAATCCTGCAGTAGGAGGGCTCCCTTCGCAGATGTGGGAAGTGGTTACCAACATCAACATTAGAGCTGAAACCAGTATAGCTGAAACTGTATCACAAGACAGACCATCTGAAGACATATGACTAGCTTAAATAGCAAGCTTTAGAAATCAGGAAGCATTATTAACTACTTTTATTTTCCTTTGGTTTATGAGCCTGCTGGGGGAACATACTATAACATTTCCAAGTTTTCTCCTGGAAGCCTCTGTCAAAGAGACTGAAAACTGAGATATTTAGCTAATCACTTGGCTCTAGGAATAGAGGCTTTGGGAGAACACCAAATGTTGTAATTACATTACTAGAATAGGTGTCATAACATTTTGTTTCTTTCTGTGTGGAAAATGAGAGAACTCCAGTTGTTGACGAGTTCTTGGATAGGAAAAAGGTGATTCATGCAGGAGCCCATACAGCCTTTTCTCAACCATCAAGCTTGATTCATCCTGACTTACCACTGTGAGGGATTTCAGGTTGTTGTGACAATTGATGTGAAGAGAATTCAGATAGAGTCCCACTGCAACTCCCTATGCTATGCATAGGGGATCCAGGGGCACCTTAAATATTTTCCTAGACATTGGGTTAGGAGAATCTGAGCTTAGCTGACACATCAGGTGGAAATGAATTGTCTGAGGTATGCTCAGGTTTATCATGAACTTCTACCAAGTTCACCGTGAGATATGGAAAACATCAATAGTTAATTTGCAAAGTATCAGATAACCATTAGTGAGAATCTGTGGGTATACGCTGACATATCAGATTGCTGCAACACTAACTCTAAAAGATGTTTTGCCTTCTATTGATTAGAATTTGGAGGAGAGAAAAATATTTAAACTCAAGATAGAGCTACAATTATGTGTGATGGATCTCAAAGTAGTTCAAATATTTACTTAATACATGATAATTTAAATGAATTAGACATTAGTTTACAATTGCAATCAAAATGTGTTTTTCCTAAGACTTTAGCTGTTCTAATGATTCTTTAAGTGTAAAGAAAAGCCTGCTGCTTGATTGAAACATGTCCAAAAGGCATCACAGCTGACAGGAACTTGAATTGGTCTTCTGCATTCATCTCTGATAGCAGCGGCAACATAATCTGACAGCAGATGTTAAGCAGGCAACGTTTCTCTTTTGCTCCTAAAAGCAGCTGACAAGGATCTGCAGCCTAACTTAAAACAAATAAACAAGCAAAACCATCAACAACAAAGTTGTCCAATTAAAATTGAATTACTTCTTCAGACAGAAAACACCATTTAAAAACCAGCAGGGGCAATTAACAGGTACTGATTGTAGAAGTGAGTACTTAATGTATTTTGCATTGCTTGCCTAATTGTAATGTTTCTGACCCCTCTGTTCTAATTTTCTTGCTTAGCCATTCTGTTTAACTGTGGCAGACTGTTCTACATTTCCTGAAAGTAAGGAATACATAGCTAATAAAACTAACACAAGAGGCAATATAGGCCCACTGCTGAACGAGGTGGGTGCCCTGGAGACAGAGGATATAAAGAAGGCAAAGGTGCTGAATGCCTTCTTTGCCTCTGTCTTTACTCCTGAAGACTCTCCCCGGGGGCCCCAGAGTCCTATTGCCCCAGAAGGAGTCAGGGCAAAGGAGGAGTTTGCTTTGGTGGATGAGGATTGGGTTAGGGATCAGCTATGCAATCTGGACATCTATAAATCGATGGGTCTGGATGGAATGCGCTCACGGGTGCTGAGGGAGGTGGCGGAGGTCATTGCTAGGCCACTCTCCATCATCTTTGGTAAGTCGTGGGAAACGGGAGAGGTGCCTGAGGGTTGGAGGATGGCAAATGTCACACCAGTCTATAAGAAGGGCAAGAAGGAGGACCCGGGTAATTATAGACCGGTCAGCCTTACCTCTGTCCCTGGAAAGGTGACGGAACAACTTATTCTTGACTCCATTTCTAGGCATATCAAGGATGAAGGGGTTATTAAGAACAGCCAACATGGTTTTATGACGGGGTAGTCATGTTTGACCAACCTTATAGCCTTCTATGAGGAAGTGACTAGGTGGAGGGATGATGGTAGAGCAGTAGATGTGGTTTCTCTTGATTTCAGTAAGGCATTTGATACTGTCTCCCACAGCATTCTCATAGATAAGCTAAGGAAGTGTGGGCTTGACGATCAGGTAGTGAGGTGGATCAAGAACTGGTTGGAAGGAAGAAGGCAGAGAGTTGTGGTCAATGGTGCAGAATCTAGCTGGAGGTCTGTGACTAGTGGAGTCCCTCAGGGGTTGGTGCTGGGACCAGTGCTGTTTAATATTTTCAACAACGACCTGGATAAGGGAACCGAGTGTACTTTCAGCAAGTTTGCTGATGACTCTAAACTGGGAGGAGTGGCTAACACACCAGAAGGCTGTGTTGCCATTCAGCGAGACCTGGACAGGCTGGAGAGTTGGGCAGGGAGAAATTTGATGAAATTCAACAAGGGCAAGTGTAGAGTCTTGCATCTGGGGAAGAACAACCCCATGTACCAGTACAGGCTGGGGACTGACCTGCTGGAAAGTAGTGAAGGGGAAAGGGACCTGGGGGTCCTGGTGGACAGGAGGATGAACACGAGCCAGCAATGTGCCCTTGTGGCCAAGAGGGCAAATGGCATTCTGGGGTGCATTAGAAAGGGGTGTGGTTAGTAGGTCAAGAAAGGTTCTCCTCCCCCTCTATTCTGCCTTGGTTAGGCCGCATCTGGAATATTGCATCCAGTTCTGGGCCCCTCAGTTCAAGAAGGACAGGGAATTGCTTGAAAGAGTCCAGCGCAGAGCCACAAAGATGATTAAGGGAGTGGAACACCTCCCTTATGAGGAGAGGCTGAAGGAGCTGGGTCTCTTCAGCTTGGAGAAGAGGAGGCTGAGGGGTGACCTCATCAGTGTTTACAAATATGTAATGGGTGGGTGTCAGGATGATGGAGCTAGGTTTTTTTCAGTGATATCCAGTGATAGGACAAGGGGCAATGGGTGTAAACTGGAGCATAGAAGGTTCCACGTTAACATCAGGAAGAACTTCTTTACTGTGAGAGTGACAGAGCACTGGAACAGGTTGCCCAGGGGGGTTGTGGAGTCTCCCACATTGGAGATATTCAAGGCCTGCCTGGACAAGTTCCTGTGTGATGTACTCTAGGTTACCCTGCTCTTGCAGGGGGGTTGGACCAGATGATCTCTTGAGGTCTCTTCCAACCCTTGGGATTCTGTGAAATCTGTGAAACACTTTCAAAAAACACACTGAAAACGTTTATTTTCCTTTTAGGCAGAAATATATGTTACTTATTTACCTCAAGAGCCTTCTGAACTGCTCTTTGAGCCTGAGTACAAATTTCTTGTCTACATCTCAATTGTACAATGATTTCTTATTTATCCTCTCTTGGAGCATTGTGTACAGTTATGGTGTTCTCAACATAAAAAGGACATGGAGCTGGGAACAAGTCCTGAGAAGCGCCACGAGGATGATCAGGGGACTGGAGCACTTCCCGTATGAAGACAGGCTGAGAAAGTTGGGGCTGTTCAGCCTGGAGAAGAGAAGGCTGCGTGGAGACCTCATAGCAGCCTTCCAGTATCTGAAGGGGGCCTGCAAGGATGCTGAGGAGGAACTCTTCACTAGGGACTGTAGTGATAGGACAAGGGGTAACAGGTTAAAACTTAAACAGGGGAAGTTTGGATTAGATATAAGGAAGAAGTTCTTTACTGTTAGGATGGTGAGGCACTGGAATGGGTTGCCCAGGGAAGTCGTGAATGCTCCATCCCTGGCAGTGTTCAAGACCAGGTTGGACAGAGCCTTAGGTGACATGGTTTAGTATGAGGTGTTCCTGCCCATGGCAGGCAGGTTGGAACTAGATGATCTTAAGTTCCTTTCCAAGCCTAATTATTCTATGATTCTCTGTAAAATGTGCCAGCTTCTAAGAAAGGGATTAAAATCTCTTTCCACAATGTTAGTTTACCCTAATAATCAGAGTAGCCTATGGCCTAAAGGTTAAAGCTTTCATCTGTCAGCAGAGGTTTTGCCCTTAAGATATCTGTCTACACTGATGTGTCTACTTGTGCTGAAAGAGTCTAAACTCCAGTGGTAGTCAATGGAAAGTGCAGCCAGAGAATCATAAAGAACAATTTAGATGACCAGCTACTACCTATCTCCTATAGAGTGCATTGAATCACTCTGCTAGTTGTATTAAGTAGCTCCCCCATAACCAAAAAGGGAGATTAAACACCTCCAGCAGATCTCTACCTTGATTTAGGTGTCCTACCAGTAAGCATAATCCCACCTGGAAGGTTCCAGTCTGTATTTCAACCAAAGACACCTACTGCAACTGAGATGGTGTAGGATATGCACAGTGTCCATATGGATGCAGGACCTACAAGATACAATGCAGGACCTTTGTGAGAACTCCATCTTTTTGGAGCAACAGCAGCAGTGCCAGAAGATTGGGTAGAGAACACCTATATGTCTATGTTTGGGCAAATGTGTTGAGCATGGAGGATGCAATTTAGTTGCCAAGGTGTCGGTGCTTACTGCTTTTTTGAGACACCCCTTGCCATGTTAGAATCTTCAGGGATCACAGATGAGATGAAGGACTGTGGGAGACCTACATCATTCTGGCTAAAGCTATGGCTTTAGGATACTTTCAAACTCATAAAGTGTCAGTAGATGCCTGCATTCAGACAATCAAGTCGTAGTTTGAGAACTGAATTAGGCGGCTGAGTCCCAGTGTAACTCCCACACGCAGAAGAGAACTGCAGCCAGGTTTCCTTGGTCGTATCCCAGAAAGCAGAACCTCAGTCCTAGGAAGAAGACATTAATATGTGTCCTTCTCAGCATGTTCTACAGAAATGTTTGTTGAGGCTCCCATCAAGAGATAGCTTTTTGTAGAGATTTTCTTAAACATGATCTCTCTTTATACTCTGTGTAGAGCACAAAGGAATCTGAACACTGGGTGCTTTTGCACTGACAGTTAAAAAAAGTGCAGGTTTTATTTATTTATTTATGTATGCTTAGGATGTGGCTTGATCTTTCAGGTGTCCCAAGCACAGGCACAAATCTATCTGATAGGGAAGACAGGAAATTGCTTTCAGGATCATGAGAAGAGAACCCCATTATTAACTATTTTGAATTGGAGCAAACACAGTACATGAGCCACGATGAGCTCACATATGAAACAGAACATACTTCTATCAAAAGAAGAGGGGTGAAACTCAGTTTTCTAGTCCATACCAGCAGTGGCACTGATTTAATTTACAGTAGATGAAATGTCCCACTTCAGTTAATGTTTCATTATTAGAAATGTTCATGGGACCCTACGCACCTTTTGATAGCTGCAGAGTGTCAATTAGGAATTAGTTCATTAGTCAATACCAGATTAAAGAACAATTACTACAGTGTGCAAGAATTTTTTCTTATAGTTTTTCAACTGTAAGGGCACAGGCAGAGCCTTTGCTTCTGTACCTGTGACATTGTCCCTTAACTGTTAGGCCTGGTTTGATGGTTTCAGAGTATGAGTTTTCTCTTGCAGTTAAAAACAATCTTCTTCTCTCCTAAAAATATTTGAAGGAATGTAATTGTTTATTGATTATAATCACAACAAACCATTTTTGTTTAGGAAAAGTCAAACATTATAAATTATCCAAACCAGATTTCTCCTAAACTTTCTCTTTACTTCAAATTAAAAACAAACAACTGGTATATATTTAAAAATCTTGAAAACATTTGAAGTCATTCTCCAGGTCCTAAGGAGAAGAAAAATCAAGGCTTTTCCTAGTTTTCCCTGTACCTTTTCAAGATGTCTACACTTCCTCTTCCCTTCAGTTGCAATAAGACTCAGTTTCTGAGCAGCACTGAGCCAAGGCCAGGGTCTTGCTACAGACTGCCTTCCTTTGTGCACTGGATACAATAATGAGAGAACACAGAATAGCCAGGGGCAGTACATGATGCAGCTTGCAAAATACCTCAGTTATGGGTTTGTGCTTCTGTCCTCAGTGATGCCCTTAAGCACATCACCCTTATGAGTTCTTCAGGACCACCTGACCATTACTTTTTCTCTTAGCTGACAAAGTCCCTTAGAGCCATAATTTACCACCTGCACTTTGGTAATGGAATGACCCTGACATGTTAAATATTATTATTATTCCTACAGAGTTCATGACCGTATGAATGAACCCAGAAAACACTCTCTTCTCTTTATAGTGACAGGTCATGCAGTTTTGGTGATTTCTGCATCCCAAAATCATTGTCTATATAAAAATTTTCATTGTCATAATGATCAATAGCCATACAGTGAGCTATTCATTAAAATGCCTTGCTTCATTACTCCACTACATGCCTTCATATAATTCCACTTGAAAAAACAAAACCCAGATAAACCCTCAAACAAGGGTTTCACCCAAGCCTGTTTAAAATCTATGGCTCACAGTACATCCTTGGAGGAATTTGTGGATGGTATTCATGCTTCATATAGCTCTGCATTTTGTTCTCCAGGAGCTTCTAATGAATATACTCAGGATTTAACAGTTGCCTTTCCAAAAAAGGAGCAATTTCAAGATAGGAAAATGTTATCATTCACAAAACCAAACAACCAAGCAGCCCCCAGGCCGGCCTTTTGTTTTTAAGCATAAAGCCTGAGGTTGATTTCTTAACAATATTGCTGTTCTTGAAATAGAGGGATCAATCTGCAGTATTTAGTTGGTTTATTGACTGTAAATTGGATAAAAATCTCTGTTTCCCAAATTTATTTGGCTCTAGGCTATAAGCACGTTATCACAATTGTAAGTTATAATTACGAAATTCTGACTAGTATTCTGGTTTGAGAAAGCAGGATATTTCTATTGTTCTACATCCCTTTCTTTGCCTGTGGAGACTGTACTGACCAATAATTTACTTCATTAAGCCTATCTGGGGAATTATAATTTAGAAATGACAGTTGCATACATTTTAGTCTAGCACACTGTGCACACACTAAAAAGAAAATAATTTCCACTACCTATAATAATCAGCATTGCTCATCAAATGAACAGAGTTTTCAACCCTCGTTCACTTGGAATGTCCTCACAAACCAGACTGAAAATCACCTGTATTGAAGGTGAATTACCTTGCTGAAATAAATGTGCACACCTATATGTAAATGAGTAATCATCTCCTTTTAATATTAGACAATCTTGTAAAGAAAATATTTAGGATCACTATCAACACCACCACCAAATATTTCTCCTCCTTTAACTGTCATCAAGGACTTTTAATGGAGAAACCTAATTCTATGCTTTCAGGAAAGTATGTCTGTGTCTGATGAATGACTAGCAAGCCCTTCCACTCCCCTTTTCTTCTTCAAATGTACATCTAGAAATTTCTTGGCTAGATCTTAATTTTGAGAAAGAATAGGGGCAAAACCTCTGAAAAAAACAAACAAAAAAACCCAACAACAAATAAACCACAAAACCACAATAGCTCATTAGTGTCTTTATTCAGATAACTGACTGACTTAGTGGAAATCTGGTTTATGGCATATCAGACCGCTGTAAGGATACATGAGAGTTGTGGGGAAAAAATAAGTAATTAAAAGACTTATTTAAGCAATACTCTTAATCTAAATGTCAATAGTAAGAATATTGAGCCTAAGGTAAAACATATATTCATGTGTGTGGTGGAATCAGAACTTTAGGTTTATATTTAAGAGATTGATGTTTTTTCTCCTTTTTGTGTTTTCTCTACAGAAATAAATAGCTTCTCAAATTGATATTCTCTGCAATCTCCCTACAAATGTCAAAATATATTTCTTGTATGCTACAGAAAACTCATGGATATTAAGAAGTTACCCAACTCCTAAATGATACACAAACCAAAAGCCAGTGATACTATTAGCCATCAGGCACCTAATTGCATTTGTTGTTATTGTCCATATAGCCTACCTTTGAGACATCGCTGTGGTTTAAGCCACTGCATTAGCTACTAAGAAGGACACAAATAACTGTTACAGCTGAATCCAGAACAGACATATCACTTCCATGCAGGGCTTTCTGAAACTAATATCTGTGTGTATCCGAAATGAGATCACCATCTGATACTAATTATTGTTCAGCTTAGGTAAATTGATCTTGCATGCTCTGCTTCCATTGCTGTGCAAGCACAGATGATAATACTCAAAACTTGTGCAGTGACAGAGAATAATTTTCAGAATGTTCTCCTTTGGAAAGACAAACACATTTTTGGTTTTATTTTTTGTTCTGTTCACATCTATCATCTTAGTAGAGATGATACAGCCAAACATATTCCTATTCGTTTGATTTCTGTGGTTTAATATTTGGCCATGACTCCTTGTCTAATTCCTACAGAAAGGAATTCCCACCTAGTCTCTCGGTGAAACACAAAACTATTTAGTTCTTATGATGAGACCAGACTGGGTACATTCAATGTGGCACAGCCAAAAGTAAGCTAATATGAAGGGCAATAGAATAATTTGGAAACCGAATATCCCACATGAACTCTTGGACAGTCAGACAGTCAGGATTCCATGATTCAGCACATTTGAAATTTTGCTTAGGCCCTCATTCTACTGCAGAACACTTTTTCCAGTGTAGATTTCTCTTGGATATGTTTCTGACCTGAGCCTGCAGATCACCTACTGGATTAAATATGCTCTTGGTTTTCTTAGTGGTTAAATCATTTGGACTTTTTCACCTCTGGAAAAGGCCACCTGCAGGAAATCACCAACTTCATTGTGAATTTCTCACTCTTTCCCAGCTCGAGCTCTCCAGGTGGATCGATTGTTTAAGAACTTTATGCCTTAATGATTTGAAACTTTCTCCTGATTTCCAGTTTAGGTGTACTACTGGCTAGTATATGCGTGCTGTTAATCTATGGCTTGAGAAGGTTAACTTCGAGTAGTGTAGTGCAGTAACATAACACAAAAACAAAGTGCCAAAGATCTATCAGGATGCCAGATGCTGGGACCTATGCTACTTTGCATTGCTGTAGCTCCTCTGAATCTACCATATGACTTGCACCAAGTGTGCAGTAGTGTCATCCAGTACATGGATCATCACTATTCAGGAAACCCAAAATGGGCTTATGTCCTGGTTCCAAGTTGCATGTGACCAAAGCCTCATAACGTGGCATGGTTCACTGAGACCTCAGAAAAACATATTCACATTGCAAACACTAGCTATCTCAGTAAAAATGGCACTCTTTCTGGCAAAGAGGCAAAGGACTAGATGGACATGCAGTTGAATTATTCTTTGTTGATACTGGATAGCCAAGCCATAAGGCTTTCTTTTATTAGGAGTTAGGAGAGACTAAGATCATCAGGACATCCCCGTCTCTTTGTCTGATAAATCACACCTTTGAATAAAATTGTCACCCAACATTAGAGTAATGTTCCTTTCATGCAGAATAACTTTGTTTGATGACTGACTGCAGGAATCCTCTACAAAGCCCTCTCTGGGAGAGCCCTTGCAGCCAGGGGCTGCTGCAGCCTGCAATCTCAGGGCACAGTCAATTTGATCTGCGCCACTCTCCTCCCCAGGAAATGAAGGTTTTCTGCAGTGGTTCCCTCATGGAAGAGGGACTGGAATGACCAATAACGCATCAAACTTACAACATAATTATTAGATCTAGCCTCCTGTTCATAATTTGACAAGCTTTTCTTAAAGAACAAGACTTCCATAGCAACCAACCAATAAAAGTAGGTCTTTGCAGAATGGGGGATGAAGAGAGGAAGGTCTGGGGAAGAGGAGATTCTGACATAGAAGAGAGATTATGTCTTAAATTATTTTCTAGAACTCTGATATATTCTGCAAAGTGATGGGCATAGTTTCATACTTAAAAAAATACATAATAAACCATGTAGGCAGTTTAGTAGATGATCAGATGTATGGTATGAGGGAGAGATGACAGGGAGAAATGCACTGATCGTGATGCTTCTATCTTGTTGATAGAAGCTGGCTGTTGACACTAAATAGACGTATCTCTGGATAAATGGTTGGATGGTTAGCACCAACATATTTCACTAATATTCGTTATCTGGATTTCTTGTATAGGTTTGTCTTTGCTCTTAGGGGTAGGTCCTCTTGGAAAGAATTTCTGTTTTTCTTAGTGTTACATTTTAGAGTAGGGGAAAGACGAGTCATTTGGCACCTTAACCTTTTCCAAATACATGAACAGCTCAGCCTTCCCGTCCAACCAGGGAGTTAGAGAAGGGGCAGGAGAAGGGAAAGTTATGAGGCAGAAAGTGGAAAGCTGTTAAGGGGTGGAAAAAATGACTTAGCTTAACTGATGTGGTAGAAAAGAAAAAGAGATGCATTTCTTTAAGAAAAGGGAGAAAGCGAAGTTGAAATAAACTGATGTTAGACTTTTCTATTAGAATTTTTGTAAGGTATTCAGACTCGTGGTGATGAGCACAGCTGAAATATCTAGGCACTCTAGGGTAGAATATATTAAGAAAAAAAGGATAATTAAAATAGAGCTTATTTAGATGAGGGATGATGTCTCAGTTCCTATGCAAATGAGCATAGTTAAAGGATCACTTGCCTTTTTATGAAAATGAATATTGAAAGTTTGATGAGAAACTTGGGAAAGAAGCATTCTTGAAGTCAAAGCAAATGCAATCTCTATATGCAAATGAAATCAATTAATTTTAGCAGCCATGTATGAGTGTAAATGAGAAAATCAATGATTTTCAAAATCTAGTAATTTGATAGCCATTAGTCTCATTAGACTTTCTTTTTAAAGCTTAATTATTCAAAAAAACAACCCAATTGAAGTGTGGTTTAGAAAGGATACATTCTTAAATTAATTACAGTAGTGATTTTCGCTGTAGCATGAAGATACAGTGCCAGTACATGACTTTGTAGGTAGACAGAAATATGTTTTTTTTCTGGACTTGGGTCTTTATTTCAGTAAAGAGTCCATCAAAACCCTACAGATCACCTAAGTACTTATGTAGAAGCATGTGAGTAGTCTCACTGAAGCCTGTGGAAAATGTATTATTCATACCTCCCATGAATTTTATGGACATGCGTGGGCTTGATGAAAAGTCCAAGCTGAGCAGAGTGGTGAACCTGTGCAGAGGACCAGTCAAATGGCATTGCTGGTTCTGGGGCTGCATATTCTCAGCAGTGGCTTGTACCTTCCCTCAGCTATCTCGGGGGGAGGAACTTCTGCCCATCATCTTCAAAACAGCCTCCTGGCTGCAGCACATACTCAGGAAATGGTGCAGTGAGGTTTTTGTTCTTTGTCAGTCAGGAGGAGATTTCAACAGATTATGACTGTAGATTTGATCTTTTTGAGACTTGTCTGTGAATTTGATGAGCTATAAAGGCCTCTTGAGTCCTAAATAGCACAGTATCCATTCAAGATGGGAGTTACTGTTTGCATCACTGACATCTATAAAGAGAATAGCACCAGGGCCTCTTTTCTGAACATGGGGTCCCCATCTGGTTTAGCTGAGTGAATCATATCGAACGCAGTTACCATCTAGGACAGGTGGCTGCATATAGACTGACTGTCGGAGATGGGCCTTGGCCTTTGCTAACTCCAGAACTGTGCCGTTTCCCAACTGGGAATTGTTGAATGAATTTTGCCTGGCTCAGGCCATTCTTAAAATTTATCAGTATAGATGATGAAGTTTATATCCTTGGGAAAGACCACAGCACTGTTTCATTTACTAGTGTTTGTGAACTTTACTAAATAAATTATTCCAAAATCCCAAATATTTTAATACATTTCTTGTAGTAAGAAGTGTGATTACCTGGATTCCTAACTACCTTTCTTCACCTTGCCTGTGGATCTGCCCTTTTCTGAGGAGCACATTGTGATAACTCACTCCACTACTGCAACACTTGACTATTGTCACTCCTTTGTCCTCCTCTTCCACTCCTTGCAGATCTCCCTCTCACTTCTCCCCTCTCACTTCCTATTCAAAATAATCAAGACATAAGGAAGATGTACTTTCAGAGGGCCAATTAAACACAGCATGGCACCAGCTGAGATGAGGAGCTGCAGTGAGTGAATTTAAATCAAGCTGCAGTTTCCGAGAGATGATCTCTGTACTATCACTGGAAAATGTGTTAACGGTAGCAAGGGCTTCAGGCAGATCTGCACATCAGCAGGGGAAGCTAAGCCTTACTCAGTATCACTGCGTGAGACAGAAGTGTGAGCAAAAAAAATGAAAAAAGGTAAATTATTGCTTGTGAGTCACAAACGTGGCTTCAAAATTTTGCACTAAGGTCTTCCAGGTGACAGCCAAATGGGGAGCAAAAGAGAAAGAGGAACAGTTGTGTAACTCACAACATTGGCATGCATTTATGTAACACATGATTGTGATGGCTTAGGATTGAAGGGGGTTTAAAAAATAATTCTCATTTATGTAAGGTGGCTACTTTTCACTAGTGGCATTATCATCTCAAGCCTGTACCCTCTGCTTGACAGAGACGTTTTTCAGACACTACTAGAGGTGCTTAAAAAAATGGGAATCAGTGCAACCCAGTGGGTTTTACACTGTTTCAAAGACAACCCAAAATTTCAGCCCCTGTCATGGAACCATCTCCCCCAGCTCCTCTTTCTCATTCTTCCGCTGCAAAGTCCTTGATCTCCTGTGGCACGAGCCAGCCTTGACCCCCTTGGCAGATGGTGAGGGCTGCGTGACCATGTGCACTGCGCCGCTGCCGGCTGCACTGCTTCTGACCCCACATCCGATACTCTGCTCCTGCATGGATGCTGGCCAAAGATCCTGCTCTCATCTGCCCGTGGTGTCTGGGGTGAAAGCAGCAGTTGTGTGGCAGTGCTGTCAGATGGTTTAGGATAGGAAGTAAATAATTTGTCCATCTGTCTCTGCAGCATGAAGCTAGGAAATAAAAGGTCTTTTTCCAAATAGTATCAAGTCAGCTAACCAGTGAAAGCCCTTCAAGGTTGTTCATGATGCCTTTTGTCATTGAAATCAGTGGGAATTTTGCTTTTGTCTTCTGTGCCAGAATGTTGAGAGGCAGGGCAGACACGGGATTCTTCAAGTTAGTATCTGCTTGCAGGTTACTTGACTGTGTCTTGTGGTGAAGGATGTGTCATGTGCTACATGTCCTATAGCGAAAGGTTCGCTGCCGCTGGGAGACTGGCTTTCTCAAACAAGAGAATTAAACTGGAGTGAAATATCTTTTCACCTGTGATTCTTGCAGGGGTAATGGCACTGGAATGTATTTCTGGAGTGCAGAATGTCCCAGAGCTCCAGGGACACTCCATATGTGCCATCATGAGGATCTGCCACCACAGGAGAGGGGTGAGAGCAGCACTTTAATCATCCACACCAGAGTAACAGAGCACTTTGCAAATGTCCTAAAGACAGAGAGTGTGTCCCTGTTAGTGCCCTACCTAGCAGCAACAGCAGTAGAAGGATTTCAAAGCTTAGGCTCTTTCCACAACTCTGCTCCTAATGAATGATTAAACTCTGCACTTAATAGTAAGTGCTGGTGAAATTTAAATGGGTTGCAGTGCCCGAGCTTGACTTTTCCTCCCTTTTTGGAAGCAATGCTTAGGACAGGCTTATAAAACCTGAAGAAAGGCAGCTGTGACTAATCCTTGGCTGCAATTGGGGGAAGAGAGAGGGGAGGCATAAAGGGCAGAAAGGGTTTTCTTGAGCACTCACTCTGTCTGCTTAGGCTGTTGAGACTAGACAAAGTGACTGCATTGCTCATTCCAGTTAGGTCTACAAAGAGCCCCAGGTACATGGCCTGATAGTTACATGAACTAATAATATAAATCATAAAACTAAATAGTATGAGTTCATTCTATAAATGATTTGGGGACATAGTTTACAGGAAAGACAGAACACAAAGGAAAATTGTATTGCATGGTATAAGTCTTTATGGGTTTTTTGTACTTTAATATGATATTAAATTCATATTAATAGGTGCCATTTTTATGAAGAAATTTATAGGTAAAAAAGGCTACTTCTTTGCTACAAGAGTTACATAGAAAAAGGTAAATTTGGCCATTACTTTTTAAAACATTTGTATGGATATTTTGGTATGAAACAGTGAATTGTTTAAACTTGAGAGCTTTTATATTACTCACTTTTTTTTATTAGCCACGTTGTTCATGATCAGCTTTTCTGTGGCATCAGTAAAAGAATATGGGATCTGTCCATGGGCCAAAATGACATCTGTACATTTTTACTTGCATCAGCTGAAGAATGTGTAGCCTAGAGACACAATTAATGTTAGGCTGGCCTCTTCCCCACATTAGTGGTCTCCTATGCATAGGTTTATGTGCCATATGTGAAGGGCCAAATTAGTCCCACTTGGGTTACACTTGCCTTGATCACTTCAAGAACTAACTCCACAACAGTGGCTGTTTGTAGAGGTGTAATTTTTGAATGGCTGAACTGGTATTTTCCTGTAGAGGGATTTTTCCATTAAACATTCTGTGTGAGATGCTGGGACATAAACCACACAGAGATATATTTATTAGTGAAAATCTATCAAGATTAAATGCCTCTTCTGAGACAAAAATATCTAGGTGTAAAGGCTGCTGCTGGTTTCCTTTGACTAGAGTTGTAAAAAAAGGACCCTAAACTGTATCTGCATACAGATGTGGGAAGTTGCCTTTCTTCACTATGGCTTCAGCATGTCTTCAAGCACAAAACCACAGGTTTGCTACCTGACCTAAAAATCTGTGTCAGGACATCGTAACCAAATGCAGTTAGGCATACAGAGATTGCTGCGGATGTGGCGAATACCAGGGTCTGGCTGGGTAAGGGATTATTTCCACTACTGGCTTTGGTACCCGTGGCAACCTTGCTATGGGACTGAAAACGCAGAGGAGCATACCTATGGGGAACGTGTTCCAGGCAATTAGATAAGGCACATGGGCATGTTACTTTATATCGAGCAAAAAAGATCATAGCATCATAGAATCATTTAGGTTGGAAAAGGCCTTTAAGATCATTGAGTTCAACCGTAAACCTAACATTGACAAGTCCACCACTAAACCATGTCCCTAAGTGCCGCATCTGCATGTCTTTTAAATACCTCCAGGGATGGTAACTGGACCACTTCCCTGGGCAGCCTGTTCCAATGCTTGACAACCATTTTGGTGAAGAATTTTTCCCTAATATCCAATCTAAACCTCTGCTGTTGGCACTTAAGGTTGTTTCTTCTCCTTCCGTCACTTGTTACCTGGGAGAAGAGACCAACCCCCACCTCACTACAATCTCCTTTCAGGTAGCTGTAGAGAGCAATAAGGTCCCCCCTGAGTCTTCTCCAGACTAAACAACCCCAGTTCCCACAGTTGTTCCTCATAAGATTTATTCTTCAGACCCTTCACCAGCTTCATTGCTTCTTGTCTGGACCTGCTCCAGCACCTCAATGTCTTTCTTGGACTGAAGGACCCAGGACCGAACACAGTAGTCAGGATGTGGCCTCACCAGTGACAAGCACAGGGGACAATTGCTTCCTTAGTCTTGCTGGTCACACTATTTCTGATACAAGCCAGGATGCCATTGGCCTTCTTGACTACCACCTGCAGGCTCATATTGAGCCAAGATGATAAGATATAGAGGAAAGTGGGAGTTAGAAGTTGCACAACACAAATAATTTGTGCTGTCCTTCTCCCCCACTTTGCCTCTGAGCCAGAATTCATGGCCAGCTGTGATGTGCTGTGGTTGGAAGTGACTGAAGGCATTTGGGTGATGTACTTTTGCATATGTGCAGGGGTGCATGGGCTTTCCCAGTGTTCACATAGGAATGCAAGTATGCCATTTTGATGAAACCCTTAGGTATATTTTTTTGATCATTAGGTACATTATTTTGATATTTTGGAAGATAATTTAGAAAAAGTTTAGAAAAATTGACAAAGAAGGCAAGAAATATTTCTATTTTTATCTTTTGCTTTAAAAAACTGGTAATCTACGTTATGTATTAAGATATGGTATTAAGATGGTATTACAACTGTAATGGAAAAGAATTTTTTTTTTTTAATTAAATCTTGGAAACGGCTTAAAGAACCATAAATATTATAATTCTTATATAACAATTATTTGCTTATTATTTATTATTTGTTTAATAATTTATTTTTTTGTGTAGCTGGATAGTGGGAGTATTGTTTAGTCTCTTTACTATACAATTTCATGCGTTAAAGCCTGGATAATTTCCCAGCAGAACTTTGTTTCTGACTCCCTTATCTTGGACTACTTAACAATGGGATAATTTTTACATATGAGGAATACTTTTCATCTTAATTGACTGATATTATGCAGTCTTAAGTTAGCTATTTACTTGATGGCATGTGTTTATATATTTACAATTCACACTTCTTCTGTTTTTTATTAATAGTTATTATAAAGGAACAATAATTTGAAGACCACTGTTATATGTCAAAACCCCTTAATTTTTTTAAGCACTTCAAAACACTGCACACAAGTCTGTGATAATATGTGTGGGACACTAACTAATATCCTTATAAGATGTAATTAGAAATCTGTTTTGAAGCAAAACAAGGAGGATGGTAGAAAATGAAAAATGGTGAGAGGAAAGTGAAAACATGGAAATGAAAGTTATTCCTTTTAGGTCCATCATCTGGAACAGGTCTTTTAATGTTAGAGAGAAAATAACAAAAAACTTTCCTCCAAAATTCATAGGAAGACATATGAACATTTTTGTCATTATGTAACATCCACATCCTTAGCCATTTAAATTAAGTAGCTAGAGGGAGTCCCTAGAGGGAGAAAGGTAGTTATATGATCAAATCACTGTCTTATGCTCTTGTTTTTTTCTGTGATCAGCTCAATCATCTATTTATTCACCAAAGTCATTAGAAATGCAATGGTAAGCAGAAAGAGGAAATGGTCTCCATCTATCATCTTGTTTCTAACAAGAAGAGGTAGCAGACCATTTTAGTTACAGTGCATTAATGCTCATTACTGCCCTAATGAAGATTTGTGTTGCTTTTCCAAGAACCTTGAAGCTAATCTTCAATTTCCTTCTAGCTTTCAAAGAAACACCAGTTTTCACATGACTTCAGTCCACTGGAGCAAGCAAAGAGAGATTAGTCTGGCCATTATAAAACACAGTTTCATCAGGGAAATTAATAAGAAAAACACGAGGTAACATCTAGTTATTTCATTGCTGTGTTCAAATTCTGTGAGTTTGGCAAACAGTGACTGACTCAGTCCTTGTGCCCAGACTTTTCTCCTAGCAGCTGTATCTATACTGCTTAACACATGGCTAGTATAAAACTATTACCTATTAAACTGTTATCACATATTCAAGCGTATATGATTCTGGTATATTATAATAACCAAATGGCCACTGCACATCTTGCCTAATCTAGATTTCTGCAGAATTGGGATCAAGGTTATTTCAAATGCCTTCATTATTTCAGTGAAATGATCAGGCTGCAATGGGAAATCCCAAATGCTCTTGGCTGACAACTTTTCTTGATGTGTCACATGCCATTACAAAAACCCCAGCCAAACACATCTCACAGTGAATAACGCTTGGGAACTGGCCCCCCTTGGGCGGTGTTTGTGGTGTTTATCCAGTCCTGGTGAGATTAAGTTCCAAAGGAGAGTTGTATGCAGGGCATATTGCACGTCCCAGAAACAAAGGCATGCCACAGAACCTGCTTTTCTGGTGTTCCGTTGCACTGCTGTCTTGGGGCTGGACACAGCTAACAAGGAAACAGGTGACTGCACTTTCACTTACTAATGTATTAGCACATTGTGTTAGCATTGTATTAACACTACAAAGCACATTGTCTCCTGTAAACTGTGGATTCAAGTTTTCACTCTGGTTTTGCAACCAACAGAATTGGGTGTTTGTTCAAACTGAACACCTGTTTAAATATCCTGCTCTATCAGACAGCCTCAAATGTCTGAGGCTCTCAGCACATAATGAGTTACTTTCCTGAGCTTTGCATTAAGTATCTGTTGGAACACGTTCATCCATAGTAATTACTTGACATTTGGGCACAAAGAATTCTAAAGAAAGGAAGTACCTTAGTAGACTTAGGAACATTCAAATGCATCCTAAGGAAAGACCAACGTGAGTGCTGTTACAAAAGCCTTAGCTTTGTTGGCAGCGCTACTGGGAACTAAAAAAGCCCTTTACACTTGGGAACAAGCTTGCCAAGCCATTTCCTTTGCGTATCTTGTTCTGCATAAGTAACAGAATATTCCATTCCTGCATATTTTAATAATGCCAAGGGAAAAAGTGTATGTAGAGTCAAGGAAAGCAGCCTTCTGACCAAGCTGTTGCTGCCTGTTCCCATGGTTTATGTGTAATATTGGTGACAGACAATTCCTTCTTCCTGTGGAAAAGATATCTCTCACAAAGAGAAGTTCTGCTGCTCTCTGAAAGACTGACCTTTTGTACTGGTAGCGGCTTGGCAGGTGTTTGGTTTAGTTTTCAGACATGCAACTTGCAAAAATTAAAATGGACTCTAGGGATTTGGCCATCATTCTATTTTATATCTTCCTTCATGAGCACAGCTCCATTGCCTTGATTCATGTTGGTAGAAATGAGAAGAAAATTAGGCTCTGAGTTTCCATTTTTTACTGTGCAGAAAAACTAACATTATTATAAAGAGAAGCAGTTTAAGGATACTGTGGAGTATGTCTATATGGAGATACAGATCACTGACTTGGATTACATATGGCAGTCAGCTCTGTACCCGGTAGTAGGTATTTGAAGAATAAAGAACTTAATTGTGAACAGCTGTTTCCACATACTTAATAAAGTGTGCATGGCCAGTTCAAGCTCTATAAAGTGTTAAACATAGTTTTACGAAGCACATACTGGGACCGTGCATGTTTTTCAAAGAGTGCATCATTCATTCTGACTGTTAGGTCATGTCTATCTTTGGATTTCAGACACAGATCTCTGAAAATATTTTTCTTGTTCTTTATAGTGTAGCTGAGGCTTAGGTGACTCCCTAATATTTGTGAAAAATGTGACAATTCTTATGCAAAAGAAACCCTAAGTTATAATTATTGTTTTCTGTCCACCTCAGCTGTTCTGTTTTGTGATGTTAAAAGGAAGAAAAGGTAGTGGCTTTCAGGTTGGTTTTATTCCAGGTTGGTTTATGTCTTCAGAGCTATCAAGAATATCAGCACCCCAGGGGAGCTGGTAGGGATCAGAAATTACAATATCTAGTTAATCTGCAAGGTGTGAATGGGAATTTAGAGCCCTGAGCTCTAGAAATGACCCACAGCTGTTATTCCTCCTGCTGTCAATCCCATGTTTTTCTTTTCATGAATGATGACTAATGAATATTAAGGTGTGTGACCAGCCATGGAGGTTTGAAATACGCTTTGTGGCCTGAGCAGCTAGCATGTTTTCATGCTAGTTTGTCCTGTTTTGAATGCAGGAGTTGCAGGATTTAACAAAGGACCATTTCCACCAGCTTATCTGCAATGGAGTTGCATCTTTGCCTCGAGTGGGTGTCAGCTCTGGTCCTGCAGAGTGGCCACTTAGGTTTCTTGGTTTCCACTTGGGCCCCTCTGATGTAGTAGATCAAAATGGCAAGCCAATACACATTTTTTTTAATCACTTCTTTGTCCAAGGAGCAGGAATTATCCTACAACTTCCTTTGGAGACCAGGGACTGCTGGGTCTGAATTTGTTTATTCAGAGAAGTGAAGGAACTCTGCAAGGGGTTAAACATTAACACTAAGACTGCTGGGTGAGAAGAGGCAGCTTTAAAGAACAGGTTATACTACAGGTTTTAAGGGCATTTTGAGAACTGCTGTTATTTAGAAGAGTTTTGACTAAATTAAACTAAAACAAATCTCAGCAACAGGTCTAATACCAGGAATTTGCACCTGTTGAAATAAACCTGTGTAAAGAGGACCTTCCTTAAAGTTTCCACATCACTCCTTGAAATGAATAAACATTAGTTTCAAAAGTACATATTTCTGCATTTTACATGAATGCACAGTATTCTGCCAGTTAGCACCAAGTATGTACAAGTAAAACTAAACCCAAACAAAAACCAACAAAGCAACATGGCCAAATGAAGATCAAAGGGGGTTTAAACAGTCTGTAAATCTCTTCCCTCCACTGCCCAGTTTCCATGCTCCTGTTTCTTCATTGGCCTTTAACCTGGAAAGGAGAACAAATTTACACATCCAGTGTAAATAATTGAATAAACAAAGTGGGAAAGTTAGAGGGGTTTTTTTGTTGTTTTTATTTGATACCATATCTGTCATGTACCTTGTTCCATGTCTATGCAAATGATGCCTAATGGGTATGAATATTACTGAGTAAAACAGCAAGGAAAGTGAGCAACACTGTATGACAATTACCTGTTGACATTTTGTTAAGTGGTCATGTGCATGGCAATTTGTTCTCAATTGCCTTTTACTTTGGACTTTTTTATGTAATTTGCTATGTTTATTTTTGATAATGGGAAAAAAGATCTCCCAGCTTCCTCTTCTTGATCCTTTTATGAAAGTTATCAAGCAGCTTGGGCTCTTCATACCTGCCTCCTGGTACCACCAGGGCTCACAGCTGTCGCACATCTTCAAAGTGGACCTGGCACTAGAGGGCGATGGAGACATACACTTTTGCCAGTGTGCCTCAACATTTGCTAGAAAGCAAAAGCAGAGTAAGACATTAATTAGGAAGTTGTTGAAAGAAGACTGTGCTGCTGCTCTGCCATCCCAGTTACCTTCTCTTCTGATACCTTCTTTTTGGTCATGGGTCAAGCTGCTCTCACAAAATTTTTCTTGAGATGTATATTAGGAAGAAAGAGAACTGTCACTCAGTTGCCAGCTTCAGTCCATACAGTTTTTATGGTACTTCCATTGACTCCTCAAACCTAGAACTTCACAGACTTGGAAATACATTCTGGATTTGTTACTTGAGCACATTTTTCTCTTTGCAGGATTCTCAGGATTATTCCAGGGAGCAGGCAGTCTGTCCATTGATGTGTCCTCTCACCTGCAACATTATTTTTTGAGTATCAAATATGCCATACATCCCCCACATTTTCTTTATGCACATAACATCATAAAGCCACTTGAAAGAAGATGTGAGGGAAAAACAATAACAAGAGGGGTGTGGAGCCCACTACAAGCCACTGCAATTTTTAAGCAGAGCATGCTGAAAATTGCATCAGTAGAAAATGGGTCCTGAAAATGGATGATTCATCTTGTATTTGCTTTTTGTAACTGCATAACATATAGTGTCACTTCACTCACTCATGTTGCTTCTCCTTCTGTGAGCCTAATGGGCATATTCTCAGTTACCATGAATATGAAACTCACCAGGCAAATGATACAGTGTTCCTGAGTTCAATGAAGCTGTAATGTGAAGAGTTCTTGAAAGCATCAATTTTAAATTATTAAGGTGACAAACATTTCCTCCTCCTCTGGAAAAAACAATCTCTTGCCACATCACTGTGAGATGTGACTCGAACTGTGCTTCCCTGGAAATTACATGATGACAGGAGAATACATGATTGAGAAAGTATCATACAGACTCACATTCAAATTCATTATCAGGCAGGGAGACTGATGACTCAGAGATAGAAAAAACTTAAATGACCAAAGATCGTGTCTCAGTCAGTGCTCATAACAAAGTTGAATTCCCATTTGCACAGCTTATATGCATGGGAATTACACTGCATGCTTAGAATCAATTTGCATATGCTGTTTCTACTCAGTCACACAACAAATAATGTATTAGCAGCACATTTTAATGCACTATATTATCATACAGCTTGAAATGCTGTCTTCTGTTAATGTGTTTTTCAAAAAGTGTGTGCATGCATGTGTGTTATGTTTTCATTTGCTCATTCCCTCACTGTTCCTGTTAGCATAAGGAGGTCTTCTACATGAGGTCAGTTTGGGACTCTAGGGGTTTGCTAGAAGTAACAGATAGATGTGCAGATTTTAAACTGAAGGTTTAAATTCCTTCTTTAGCACTGGAGAATTATCTAATATGCAAGTAGATTTCAGAATCTGGGCCGGAGTCCCTGCCAAGGCAGGCTCACGTGGTCTCCATCTGGCATCATCATCCAAAGAGATCAGGCCTTTCATTAACTGCAGAACTATGATCTCAGTCAATCAGCCTCAGTGGACATGCTTTGACAATGTGGTGCTTTTGCTGTGATGATTCACTAGTTCTGCAACTACCAGAATGTGCTGCATCATTAGCGGATTTTTTGGATCACTGATAGTAAATACAAAAACTGACAAAAAACATCTGCACCAGGTTTCCAGTAGTCAGAATAGTAAAAAGCAGCACCGTCATAACCCAACAACAGGTACAAATTAATCAGATTCAGCAAAACATTTTGAATTTCAGCCTTTCTGCTGCCACACTGTTTGGAAGAAAACCTGGGTGTCATGGAGGGGGATATGATCAACACTTTTACCTGACTTGCTGTTCAGCTATTTTTAATGACCATTTTTCTCTTTTTTTTCCTGCAGAGTACCTGGAACAAATATTGGCTGATGTGCCTGATGAGGGGCTGTGAGAGTTGCATGGGCTTTTCGAGCTCTAAGAAACTACGCAAGTGATGGAGGTCTCCCTCATTGTCTTTTTGTGCAAGATTTACTGATGCTATCCCTTCAGTGATGGTCTCACAAGGACTGTGCTGCTATCTTACTCCCTTTCCTATCTGGAGTTGGTGGATGAATTTACACAGACACATATCATGTCTTACACTGTATTATCTTATTGCTGTGTATCAGGCTTTTCGGGTGACTCAGAGGCAGAATAGACTAAAATCCAGATACCTAAACTGAACAATGTCAGGACCTGTTTTCTAGCCTGAAGGCCAACAAGTTTGTTCTGGCCACATCCATGCTATTTAAATGTCTTAATGGAAGAAAGAAGATTGCTCTCTGCAACTATACATTGAGAATGGTGCCTGGCCAATGTTAATTCTACGTGGCTGATCTGAGCCAAAAATCAGACCAGGCAAAATGTTTGTGGGCAATAAAAAGTTCTCTGATGTTCTTTAAATAGACTAAGGGTCTGTTTTTTACTCATTCACTACTACTTTTTATTTAGTTTTCATTTACACCATTAGATTATTCAGAAGAAAATAATGGCCACTAGTGATCTGCTGATTTTGCTCTCCATACATGCCTAAGCAGCCTGCAGGCTTCAGGTAGATGTGTGTTTCAGTCCCCTTTTTCTTGGTCACACTGGCAGTTAATTTGACCAGTTAGTTGCCAGGTCACACTGGCAGTTAGTTTTCTGCTTGTATATGTTCTTCATCACTGGCTGTTAAATAGCATTGGACTGGGTATGGATGATAAAATTTATTCCATTATCCATGAGTTAGTAATGATCAGAAGTGATGTACTAAAAGAAGTGATGGTTTCCATTAATATTGTGTTATACTAGTGTTTGCTAGGCACAAACTTGAGATAATTGTCTCTTATTGGCTTTGATTGAATGCTTTTAAAGATTTTAACTGTCTATAGATATTTGAGAAACACTTGGAAATGAAGCTAAGAGGACCATATCAAAGAAGAGAAAAATGTAGTTTTTCTGAAGATTGCAATAGACACTGTCTCTGAATAGCTAGCAGGCACTTTAAAAAAGCACCTGATTGTGGTCATTGAAATAGCAATATTTTATTGTACCTTCTACAGCCTGTAAATCAAGAACAGGCTTGCAAAGCAAATACCACGTGGTTTTGCAAAGAACATGGATGTCACAGTTTAAATCTCAAATGTTCTTTTGCATATTATTTAAGTTATTAGCTTGCTACTCCCAAGACATTCAGGGCATACTAGTTATCCTAGACACACTAGAATTATAGCCTCATTGTAAATCTGCCTGCGGTTAAGGTCTCACCCTGGAAAACAACTAAGAGTCTTGGACTTCTGTTACTTAAGGGCATCACTTCTTAAAAATGGTAATTCATCATTAAGTGACTTGAACAGAGCACAGTCTACTTATTGTGTATGTCAACCAGTTCCCTAACATAGTGTTGTCTCATTGTTTATATTCTGTCCACAGGAAAGGTGCTCTTTCCATAGGAGAGGTGTTAGGTTATCCCTGCATTGCATAGTGCTTGATTCTGGAACAGTAACAAATTACCCTTAAACATTATTCCACAGGTAAAGAACTGCAGAATTAAGTTACATCCTCTGCTACTTGGCTGTACTGAATTCCACAATAGCAAAATAACTTTCAGAAGGAGGGCACACATGGATAAATAACACTTTGAAATATCAGATGACATAAACTGACTGTAGAGATTGTTCTCCTCATTTGCTCTTGTGTACTGATTGCTATTTATACAGAATTTTCATGTCATGGTGCCCCTGATTTTTAGGGAATAAATAAATAAATAATTTTCAAACACAGTTGTGGGATTTGCTTGAATAAGTCAAGAACAATGAATATTAAATCTCACTGGAGAATCCAATTTAATGCATTGAAGAAAAATATACATGAGAAATAGCCTGTTGATTGCGTATATAATATTTTCTTTCCCACAGACTGAAGCATATGGGGTTTAACAGCTACACTAGGAACAACACATCCATACTGCACATATGGCACAATGATGTGAGCAGCACAGAGCTAGAAAAGCATCGAGGAAGATGAAGAGTGGTTTCATTTAAACATGAACACATAGAGACATGAACAGCAGGGCTGAAATATAAGATGTTTGGGTAGAAACTTCTGTGGGAAGGCAGTGTCCTTTCTGGCCCTCACTGAATTAAATACAAGGTGAGGAGCAAGACCACTGATGGGCTTTGTGTTGATACTAACCAGGACACTTATTACTCCTGAGCGTCTAGAGAAAAAGCACAAAAAAATGATGCAAAGCAAAACCTGTTTTGAATATTGCTGCAACTGCTGCTTTAACAAGATGTGGATTTCAGGCCTGCAGTTCTGGCAACGGTGTTCTAGGCAATTTGGTCCCCCCCAGTAACATCTCCAAGCAAGAGGGCTTAATGGTCTTTAATTCATGGGGTACTATCTTTGGGTGAATTAATGTTTCTGAATGGGAAATAATGAAGACAGTTCCTCTGGCTTTAGAAATAGCTCAGGAAAAAAGTAAAATAGACCTTTCTGCAGAAATAAGAAAGTACAGAAAGAGAACACATAATCTCAGACCTGCTGTTAATCTGTTGAACAAGTTTAGGGAAGACATGTAGAGTGGAATTTCATCTACCTGTCTCTTGTCCTGTGCAACAACAGGGCCATCAAATTAAGCCATACAAAGACAGGTTCAGAAAGAACAAACAAAAAGAGGTGGTCGTTAAGCAGCAGATATTTGAGAATGTTCTGGTTGTTTAAAATATGCATAGGTGTGAGGGAGGACTGAACAAACTCATTGAAGAAACTTCTTCAAAGTACATAAAAATGTTTATTCTGAAGATGTTTATTGAAAGTGAAAAATGAGACTGGTTTTGCATTTGCATGAGCAACAAAAATAGGTTAGGTGTATTTGGAGAGTGGCAGAGGAGAAGAAATGAGGCAAAGAGAACTGCCATGTCCCCTAGGAAACCAGAGACCTGCGGTAGTGGAGCACAGTGGTGCTCACTGAGACCTTGGCAGTTCATGGACATGGTTGGTTGCAAAGAGGACATAAACATGGCCCCAGGAGAGGACCAGTGCATGCAATCATCCTCCACATCTTCCACACATTTCTTGAATATGTGTGGTTTTGACCAGCACTTCTTCATGAATTCTGCTAAATTTACCAGTGGGCCATACAAAGTAGAACTAGATGACACGTCTGCTGTAGAATTCACATAAGGCTGTTTTCTGAATGCTACAGATGCCTGAATGTGTAAAAGAAAAAAATGTGATTTATTTAATCTGGACTAAAAAATTTCTTGGAAGACTGATAACTTTTAACAGAAACCTTAAGATCTCTCAAATTTCACCTCACATAGCTATGGATTGTCAGTATAAAGGTAGTTAAGGTCAAGGCTTAATGACCATACTGATTCATCACCAAATGTTTGTTTACATGCCTTTAAAAGAAGGAGATTATATCTGTTGGTTTTGGCAAGTTGTGCCACTTTAACACAGGTTTTACTTTGCTTCTAGAAATTTACCCCACCCCATAAAGAGCTATTAATCAGAAATTGGTGGACTAATATAAGTCTGTGGGAGATGAAAATCTCTGAAGACAGCCTTCATCCAATTTTATTCCTTTTATGGGGCCTTGGCTTCTTTTATAACAGTTCACTATTTAATAGCCACTGTCACTTTATCCTGGAAGTTCAAAACACCTATACATTTCTTGACGCAGCTTATCTGACATTGAGCAGGAGTGCTACAATAAAATATGACTATAAATTAATAATCAATAATAGCTGACAAGATTTGTTCTTGCTCTCCCCCTGTGAGACAGACTGAGCAGTTGGGCCATGAGAAGGTTTGCGCCTGTTATCAGAAGACTGCAAGGCAGAGCTGGAGTTTTGGAGTTTTCTCCGGAACTGTTACTGTAAAGACATGTTCATAGCTCAGACTGCTATTTTACAGCCTTAACTTTTCTGTAGTTAGATTCAAATGAGAAGACCTGGAAAGGAGAGAACTTCTTTCCTTTTTACAATGGACTGCTGACTTTGGAATCTGGTTACAACTACTTGAACAGAAAAGCTGCTATTACATTAATTACTACGACTTTTAGCCAATGTTCAGACAATTAATAATGTTTTTATCTGCGATGGGATTTTTTTCCTAAGGAGGAAATAAAAAGACATCTCGTTATCTTTTAATCTCCCCCAGATGTGGAATAGATTAGAGATTTCTGGTTACCATCCTTCTCATAACCACCTTTCATTTTGCATCTGGATATAGAAAACATCCACTCCTGATTGTCATCTCAGGATTTAACTATGCTACTGAAGTGACATGTGGACAAGAAAGAGCAGCTTGAATTACTTTGTGCCTATGCCTCTCTATCACCATTCTGACTCAAGGTAGGCCTAGGAATCTGAGACAGTTGAATACACCAGAAACACAATGGATGCACAGTAGTTCTTTGGACATATGAGTTAGAATCAATCTGTCTTTATCACTGAACCATATAGCACTATTAAGTAATGTGACAAATATTTGCCACATACACTTAATTTCTTCTCTGTTTGATTTGTTTTGCACTCATCAGTACCTAAACTTACTAAACAACCTTAGAAGATTTCCTAGTCTACTTTCTTTCGTCTAAGAGCTATAGGCATACTAGATACTGCATGCTTACCTGCCAGGGCTACCACTGTGATATCTCTGAATGATAAACACTGCTGTTTTCCAGGTGATATAGGGGCAGCACTTTGAGTGTTAAGGGGTGGGACAAAGAATTATGAAATGTTGACTAGCTAAGAGAGATATTCAGCACTATCTCTGCCTTCTTTAAGCTCCCATCACTGCCTTATGCAGAAGAAGTGGCATAAAACATTTCCTTGGTTTTTTTATGCTGCATTTCAGAAGGTCTGAGTGATTTCATGGCTGAGTTCAAACATATCACAGGAAAAACTGTATCACAGAATGGCTCTGTAGAAATGTTTTTCTGCAGGATTTGAAATATGTCTTGCCTTACAAAAAGGGTTTAACAACATTCTTCTGTAATGAAAATTAATCTGAATGACAAAGAGGGCACTGAACAGTGTCTGGGTATTTCCTTCTGGGTGCTTAGATTCCAGCAAAATCAAAGCCTCCTGTATAGGTAGGTGTTACACAGTTTGCATACAGGGAGTAACACTTCCCAGTCTATTGGCCTGACCAAGAGGACTGCTGCTGCTACAAGAGGTGTCTTAAGACAGACAACGTGTGTTGCTGCTGCTAATAAATGGCGGCTGCAAACCTGTCAAAAGTGAGGTTTATGGCTACAAGTGGGATTAAAACTGAAACAAGCTTGGAGGGGTGTTTGGTGCCAAAGAAGTTTATGGCGGGTGGAAGAACACCAGAACATTTCCTTTTAAAAAAAGAACTGTTGTTTGCATTCATGCCTCCTATATTAAACCCAGAGTTTCTTCAGTCTTGTGAGATTCTTTTGAAAAGTCAAAACCAAAGTACTGAATATGTCAGTAGTGAGTTTGACTTTGAAGGTTTAAGGAATGATAACACCATGGCTCCCTAAATGTAAGCAGTGCTGGTTTTGCATGCCTTGAATTACATATTCAATCAAAATATTAATCTGCATGATACAGTTTATTCAAGTAATTTGTTCTGAGTTAAGAAAATCTTAAGCTTTATTATAATAATTAATTCAAAGAAAAGACATTATTTTGTTGAACATGTTCTTCTGTGGTGGGAATACTGAATAAGACATTAATTAATATCACTGCTGTTCAGAGTACATTGATGTTATCAGATTGCCGTACCTTCATTTCTGCTGGAAACATTGCACGCTTGTGGAGAGGTGGAAGGAATTGCAGACACCCTGTGGTACAGGTTCCTAAGCTCTAGCAAATCAAGGCGTGGACCTTGACAGGTGCCCTGTGAATTACTGAATTCCAAACAGAATACTGCAGATTGCTCACAGGCAGAGAGCTGGTTGCTTTAAACACCTCTAGAGAGAGTGACAACCTCTGTGCTTGTTCAGACATCCAAGACAAGACCCAATCTAATAAACTGAGCAGAGCAAGGGCCTGTTCTCCAGCTCTGAGGCCACACAGCATAGAGTAGCCATGTCCATGTTGCTAAAGTCTGTCACTCCTTTTCCTTGCCCTACTGAAATTACACCTCACCTGCTGGAAGGGCTCCTAGTGCATGTCAGTGACTGAAAAATGCCTGCAAGACCACTAAATGGTTGAAAAAGTGCCAGCTATGCCAACAAAAAAGAAGTGTGGATGGCTGCGTTCCATCATCTGTGCCCGTGCCCTAGCACTGCTTGTTTACAGCCGTAGCTTGAATTAGGAAGACTATATTCCACCTGAGATTAATAAAATACATCTCACCTCTCCAAAGTCAATGTGCAATAGATCATGGGTCACAGTGTGCTACATTTATTGTAACTTCGGAAAGTTACAGCAGTGGTTTTACATACTGCAGCTGCGCTGGTAGCTGAGCACACTAACTCCAAGGAGGTGACAGGTTTAGAATGCTGCTTCTCCTACAGGGCTGGAAGAGCACACTCTCATGCTTTCTTTGGCTCTCCATTTTTCCACAAGTGACTCTGAGACTTATCACATTGCCTCTCTGCTTGTTTTAAGCGTCACTATGAATTATGAGGCATTATGAAACCTCATTCTGCTTTTTAATTTCACCTGATGCATTTTTTCTTCCAGCTGCCCTTCTAATAAACCCTCTCAATAACACTCCTGACGTTTTAAGAAAAGAAACAAATGAAATGTTCTGGCTTACTTATGATCATTCACTCTGTGTTGGTCCATTGCCATTCCTTGTTGGTTGTGTGTGAATTAAACTGTACACTTCTCAAGACCAGTATATTTAAATGGCTACTCACCCTGTGCAGAGTTAGAGTCTGGGTTGAAGCCACACAGAGAATTTGGCCCTTAACACTGTTTTAAAGTGAAAGATGATGTTTGGAGAGCGATGCTGAGACATTAGACTGCCTTCTATATATCCAAAACCCAATTTTACAAACTGCAGAAACTTTTATTATTTGAAATTACTCCAGCCAAGAGCTATATTTTTGATGACATAACTTCAACACAGACAGTGGCTTGAACATTCCCAGCTGGAATTCCTACTCCCAGCAGTCAGATGTGAGGCTTATGTAAAGATGATAATCACCTCCTGACTGCTGACTTTCCCTGCCCACTTAGTAAAAAGTATGTCCCCTCAGGGCCTGAGCTAAAACCCATGTGAAGTTTATGGGACACTTTGTACTGATGTTTGTGAATGTTGCATCACTTCAGAATATTTTTTAGCCCAGGCTGTCTTAAAGCATATTTTATAACTAATCATCAAGAGCTTTTACCTACAGCTACAGCTGGGATGAGACAAGTAGCCAAATAACCACAATGACATACTTTGTACCACTGACTACAAGTACTGCGTTGGCCATAGGTCATGACTCATTTGAGTCATGTGAAACCTGCCACAGTGTGTAAAAACTTACTTACCACAAGTAAGAGGACTTCAGGTTTTTAATTTTTTTGGCTAGCAGGCTGCGGCCGCTCCCACAGTGAGTTCTATGGCATCCAGTGGAGCCTTGGAAATCTCAGCGTCCAAGTCAGCTCTTCCAGGAATCAAACAAATTGTTCCAGGGAGTCTAAGTATTTGACCATGAAACAAGTCCCACTCTCCACTTAGCTGAGGCTAGACACACAGATTGTTTGTACCTTCTGACTACATTCCACATGATAGGCCATAGCAAACAGCCAACTTACTGCTTTGAAAAAGATTTCCTTCTGAAGTCTGCCTGTATTCTGGGATGCTCTTTATGCAGTCCCTTTATGACAAAGCAGCAACATGGTAGAATACAACCCGCAAAATATAAGTCAAATGAATTACATCCAGATTGCCCTTGAGAAGTCACTATGGAGGAAATCATGTATTTATGGCTAATGTGAGAGACTGTAAAGGAAAACACATTGCTCATGTTGGTTTTGCATCCTGTCTATCATATTGCATGACAGCCTTTGATATAAGAAAAAATATGACAATTTTCCCTTCGTAACAGCAGTCTTCATCCTACTTAACATCCAACAGCCAAGCAGTGAAGGAAATGTCTTAATCATGGAATGCCTGTTTATGCATCATGGTATTATTGCTGGTAAGTATCATATCTGTTTTAGGGTGAAATTGTGTATCAGTATTGAACAACCATGAAAGAATGAATAGATGAACATTTAGAAATGTAAATCCCAGTGTGAGAAGGACATGTACCTGTTAATGTCCAGAGGAGGGCAATGAAATTAGTCAGAGAGCTGGAATACCTCTCCTATGAGGAAAGGCTGAGAGAGCTGGGGTTATTCAGACTGGAGAAGGCTCTGGGGAAACCTTATTGTGGCCTTTTGGTACTTAAAGGGAGTTTAGAAGAAAGATGGAGGCAAACTTTATGCAGGGCCTGCAGTGATAGGACAAGGGCCAACTATTTTTAACTGAAAGAGGGTAGATTTAAATTGGACATAAGGAAGAAAATTTTTACTATGAGGGTGGTGAGACACTGACACAGGTTGCTCTCAGATCTGTGGATGCCTCTTCCATGGAAGTGTTCAAGGTCAGATTGGGATGTGGTTTTGAGCAACCTGGTCTATTGGAAAGATGTTCCTGCCCATAGTTAGAATGTGTGATGGACTAGATGATCTTAAAAGCCCCTTCCAAACTAAATGATTCTGAGATTCCATAAAATGTACACTGCTTAACTGAAAGACCATGCTGCTGCTGATGCATACTTTATTAGTTTAGATCCCATTGCCCCTGTTACCACTTTGTGTTCATTGTTTTATTCACTGTATTTGAGATGTTTTTTGATGGGCCTTGTTTATATAGCTGTTAGTACAATGAGGCCAATTCTAAACATGAAAAATGCTATCACAGCCGTTTTTAGGTCAGACAAGATTTGGAAGTAGTAACTCTATCTGGAACTGTGGGACCAAAGTTCTTGTTCTTAGTAGGCTGTCTGCAGTCACTGGCCAGCTATGAAGACTTCGGTCATACTGGATGGGATTCATCTCAACTACGCTAGAGCCATGCTGTAATTATAAGTACATCATCTAAGCTAGTTATGTAAGCTACATCTAGTCCAGTAAATAAAATGAGGCAGGTCCATTCTTTTGTGAGTACTGCGAAGGGTTCCTGGCTAGCTCCTGAAATATGTCCAGACTTTGTTTTTGAGAGTGCTAGATGACCCAGGTCAAAACTACACCAGGGACCATCCTAACAGTTAAGCACTAAAGGCAGTTGAATGTCAGAGGCTGACCATATACACTAGCTTTAATGCCTTTATTAATTTAAACTTGCCTTAGGCATTGGAGAAAAATGGGCACTTCCAGAGGATAATTCCTTGCACATACTGATAACCATCTACAATAGATGGGATGAAGATGTCATTGGAGGTACCTGTGTTGACTGGAGTGAGGCCTTCTGGGTACATTGAAGGAGCTTAAATGTTCCACTTAACACAGAAACTTAGGTTTCTGTCCATTGTTTCCCATGCATAGACGGAGTGTTCAGTGCCATCTGCTAATGTTTGACAAATAAGGCACACGACTAATAGAGCTCCACATCCTTCTGCAACAGCATCTGAAAGAAAGCAACCAGTCCCTAACGTCTCTGAATGCATATTTGGGGCAAGAGACTCGTGCTTCTCTTATAAACAGCAGTTATGGCATGAGATGAGGTCTGCACTTAGTAGTAATCGTATAGCAAACATAAGCAGAACACACAGAGAGACAGAGGAGTGGGAAGGGAGTGGAAAGGGAGTAATACCAAGAAAACAAGAGGCATAAGTTCAGGCTTCCAGTGAAAAATTGCTATATGTTAACTGAAAAACTGCAGTATGGGTTTGAAGTGACGGAAGCTGAGTCTGAATGATTGCATAGAAGTGGATGTGCGTGCAAAAGTTTACTTTTTTTACTGTAAATGTGTTTTATTTCTTTTCTGGTGAACTGCATTTGGATATCTGCATTATATAATTTACTCATGTGTTTTGCATTCCTTAGTGATATCAAGTAAATTCTTTGGTCAACTCCTATAAACAGTACTTAAATCATAAATGAATCAGACATCTCAGATGGCCATTAAGCTTGCGCCTCTGGAAATATGAATGTTTTGTATTTGCTGGCATGTGGAAAAGGTCATTATTTATTCTTCCTAGCCAGCTAGATGTATGAAATTTTACTTGCTGGAATAATTCCTTGGCATTTCCTACCATCATGGAACATGCTAAGTATTTCTTTTTTCAACAGAAGACAAAAAGGGAATATGACTGTGTTGCAAATGTTAATTGGAAACAATCTGAAATAGAGAACTAAATGTCCATGTTTATCCAGGAAAGGTAGATGGAAACTTGGAACCGCAAAGGTATTTTCAGCTAAGGAGGTCTGCACAATCCATTAAGCACTACTGCATCATTTTCTTAAAAGTCTGGGGCCTCATCCTCTTCCTCTGGAAATTAATGGCAAATCTCCTATTAACTTCAATGGGAATAGAGTCAGGTTGCACGTCCAAAACTATTATCCTCCCCAGGTATCTAAAAAAATCTAAGTGATCAAATAACTGGTTCTAGTCAATCCGAAACTGATTTTAATATAAGTAGGAGTTTGGAGAACTGTTTTCCATGAGGCTGACATCAGTGAGAAGATCTGTTGATACACTTTAAAAAACTGAGATGCATTTTGTCCATGGCTGTCTGGGATATAAAGGATTCCTTGAGAATCTTCTTTTAAATGAAACCTTTTGAATTCTGGGCTTTCTGCTCTGAGTAGGTGAACATAGTGGCAAACAGCCAGAAAAACACTGGAAGCCTTGAGAGCCACAACGCCTGTCACTGAATCCTTCACTAGGTATTGTTAGGAGTAGTCTTACTGAAGCAAAAGACTTCCTGTTCCAGAAGAAGCGGCAGTCTGGTAATAGACCTTAATATAGTGGCAGAATCTTGGAAACTGATTTGGATTTTAGCTGGATCAAATTGCCCTCTGTAGCCTTTGTTTTTCCATTGAGGAAGTAAGGATCCTGTAGAGATGATAGTTTTAATTTAGTTTGTGTTAAAAGCTCAAAGTTCAGTGGCATAAATGACTGTATTAGTGTCATCTGAGAAATAAAAAAAAATAAATAAAATGAGGAATTATATTTACTCAAGTAAATATGAGTTCTTCATTCATCTCATGCATACTCCTTCATAATCCTCTGTTTACCATTCTCCTGCTGGTTTTCCCTCCATGCTTGAGACTCAGGTGGCATGCAGTAGTTCAGACACGAGTGTGATTGATAGCCTGTTTCCTGGTATATGAGTTATCACAGGCCAAGTGCATACCTAGAACATGAGAGAGAACAGTGATGTGCTGCATCTGAAGTATGCCAGCTCTTGTGGCTCTTGAAAGTTGTGCCCTGTGTATTCCATTGACTGGCAGCATCTGGTGCATCGGGTAGACTTTTTGGTGGGAAAAAGGCCACACTGTTACACCACAGCTTGGCAGGAGATGATTTATAAATCATATAGCTGAAGAAGAAGAAGAAGACCTTTTTAAAATTCTATACTTTTTTTAAACATGGAGGGTGCCAGGCATTTATAGAGTTTAAGGTCAGCAAGAATGCCTAGGAACTTCTCACTTGATTTCATTAATAATACAGCCTGGAGGACCACATAGGTATTTCTTCATATCCTACCTTAAACAAGTGATACCTATTGTTAAATACAGAAAATCTGGACTAATTTGATAGGGTAATTCTATTGGCTGAGTGTATACCTTGCAATGTGTCCTTAGAGGTAAAAACAATAGCATGGCATTCTGATTCTTTATCTTGTTTTTAAATCGGCATAATTTCTGCCTTTCTACGTAGAAATCTGACTGTGCAGTTCCAGAGATATTTCTATGACAGAATTTTAGTGTTAGTTGTAATACTCTTCTACAGCCAAGTTATTAACAGCCCAGGTAAACAGGAACTTTGGTATCACCATAATGAGGACAGCAAAATTAATTAGCCTGTTCATAAACTCAATTTAAACATGTAGAGATTTAGGAGCATTATTAAAGTACTTACAAGAATACTATTTTAAAAGTTAAATAGTGGAAAAGTATGCATTTCATATTGAAATGGTGAAAGAATTAATTGTATGTGAAAATACACTGCTCTGTGTGTGTCTTTAGTCAAAGGATAACCTTAAATACTCCTCTGAGACAGTTTTGTTATGTTCCTGCGTCTGATATACCTATTATTTTTCAACATCTGATATGAACATTAAGTTATATAACTTTTACATGCTTTTTACTGTATATAACCCAAGTTACATAAATTCCAGGCCTTCTGACTGTTTGCAATCTTTAAAATGTAATGAGCTGAAAGATTAGCTTTGAGCCCTGGGGCCAGATTGATGTTTTGCTTAACCATTCAGCTGAGAACAGCTTTTAGAGGGATAACTCATGCTGCATCACATCAATAATAAAACTAAAGACCTAGATCCAAGCAGCTATGAATGGGAATTAAGTCTCTCAGAATGATATAAACTTAAATGAAACAAGTGTTAAACAGAAGGCAGCTGCAGGCACTGGATCTAAACTGCATTAAGATGACATAATATTCTTTTGGAAACAATAAGGCTTCCATTGACGTGTTCTAAAAGACAATCCCTCAATGGAAACGAATAACTAAATTAACATACTGTGATGAAATATGACTCATACTGAAATACAAGTCTCAGTGGGGTTTCAGCATCTGAGAAACATATTCAATAAGTAAGACTGTAAAACTGAATGCTCAGCTTCAGGGATATTCTCTGATTAGTTACCATTCACAGAAATGCAGAGGAAAGAGTAAGATTTTCCATTGATGGCAGTGGAAGTAGGACAGGGAGAACAGGGGAAGGTTTTTGTTAAACATGTGTGTTTTATTGAAGATAGTGCTTTATTGAAGTTGATTCTGTTGCATCTATTTGTCCAAAACTAATAATATTGGTTCTCTGTTCTTACCAGTTCAGACTCTTAAGACTTTTTTAAATTTCTTGGTATGATAATTTCTTTCAGTATTGCTGCATGAGATGACACTGCCATTCCCTCTGCCTCTCAGTTTTGCCTTTATCATGCATTGCTTTGTGTAAGTGTAGTGATATTGTTACATGGGAAGGGGGGGCTGTCTTCAGCAAGTAGAACTTTGAATACAGAGGTCTGTATTGTGTGTGACCAACTCTGCCTGGTTGCATTCAGAGAAAGCCTGTGAAACGCTTAAAGGTGATAGAGAAAAGGTGATCTCATTTCTAGAATCCACTTTGAGTTTGAGAGTACACGGTAACAGAAGCATTGTGGTGCAGAAGTCTGCCAAGACACAGGCACTTTCAGGCCTGCGCTGAAGAGAGATGTTAGTTAAAATCTAAGGTGAGTAGGATTCACACCTTCCTAGTTATGCAACAGAAGAGAAAGTAAGGATTTTTTTAATTATTTTCTAAGGAAATCCAGGTAAAGAGTGTGAAGGATACCTCATTTTGTATTATGCCCACCACCAGTGTTTACAACTATTACATTTACAAAGGATATAAATTCCCTATCTTCCAGGCTTTTGGTGATCACAGGGGATGTTGTATGGACATAAGGAATAGCATTCACAAGCTAAATGCGTGACACTCTTGTTCTCTAGAGTGCATCACCATCTGTTACATGCAGCTTGATACTCTTGTTCCTTGGAGGAACTGTTGCTATTAGGTGTCTCTCTGCAATGTGAACTCCTGCTTTCCACCCTTTTCACCCTGAATCATTCGGTTTAGCTATTCAGTGACCTGCCTATGGTAATTCCATTTAGGTGGTTAATTTTTGCATGGGAAAACTCAAGAGTTTCTTTGATCGACTATGACATGGACAGGATCAAAGTCAGCATATCTAGCCTGCCACATCTTTGCATACTGTTGAAGCTTATACAGCTTGTGCAAGGACTTGGCAAACACCGTTAATTGAGCAGGATGAGTGGGTCCTTCCAGGACATGCCTTGGTACAGCCAGCTATTCTGCAAGCAGGTGGCCTCATTCCCAGCACCAACAATAAGTACAGGGAGACATCATAACTTACAGAAAGTTGAGGGCTTCTGCAAATACATCAGCAGCAAAAGGAAGCCCAGAAAAATATGAACACTCTGTTCAATGGGATAACAGGCAAGCAAAAGACCATGGTACTCAATGTTTTTTTCTTTATGCCCTCTTCCCTGAATTTAGTAGCCCAATGTCACCTGTCCACAGTACAGAAAGGTTGAATAAGGAGTATGTAAACAAATTGGACATACAGCAAGAAGGGATACATCCAAGAGTGCTGAGGGAGCTTGCTTGATGTCTTTGCAAGGTTGCCCATGTCATCATAGGAAGACTATGATCATTAAAAGAGACTACTCATGACTGTCACCCTAAACAAGGACTATAATGGGGACAATAACGGAAACGTTAGGCTGGTCCATGTAACATCTGTCAGTGACTTCACAGATGGCACTCGACTGGGGAGAGCAGTCAATATGCTGTTGGGTGGAACAGTTTTTCAGAGTGACCTTGAATAAGCCAAAATGTATGCTGTTTTTTAAAGAACAAAAGGAAACAAACAACCAACCAAATCAACACAATGCCAGTGTACTCTTCAAATCTTTCTTGGTTCTGTCTAAATGTAGATGCTGTTGTCATGGTTTAACCCAACCAAACAGCTTGTTAACTCACTCCCCCCCCTTCTTGCCCTCCCCCTACTCTCGGAGGGATGGAGAGGAGAATCAGAAAGAATGCAACTCCCACGGTTTGAGATAAGAACAGTTTAGTAACTAAGGTATAACACAAATCACTACTGCTACCACCAATAATAGTAATAATAAAGGAAATAACAAGGGAAGAGAATACAACACCCCATCACCAGGCAACTGATAACTTGCTCCCCCCAGCCCGACCAAGCACCGACCGATACCTCCTCCAACCCTGCAGTCCCCTCTGCCCTTCCGGGTCCCTCCCCAGTTACATCCTGAGCATGACGTGCTGTGGTATGGAATACCTCCTTGGCCAGTTAGGGTCAGGTGTTCTGTCTCTGCTTCCTCCCGGCTTCCCCTCCTCCCTGGCAGAGCATGAGGCTCACAAAGTCCTTGGCCAAACCAAAACATCATTGTTTTTCAGCTCTGTTCCCAGCTGAAAGTCAAAACACAGCACTGCACCAGCTACCAAGAAAAATGACTGCCACTGCTAAACCCAGGACAGCTGTACATAACCTCTAGAGGTTATAAATTAGGAGTTTGTCTAGTCTGTATTGTGGGAATAAACAGACTTTAAGCTGTTTTCAAATATACTAATGTTTACATATGATCAATCAGGAAAGCAGGTGCCAAACTAATGCCCTAATCCCTGCATTAACTTCCCTTCTGAATTACTACTTGCCTTGATGGCCTAACCCATGTGTCATTTAGTAACATTTCACTGAAATGAAAAATTTTGCTTTTAGATTCCTGGGGAAAAATATGCTTCCCAGTACTATCTATGCATTACATTCAAGGCATCAAAAAAATGTATTTCTACATGCATGTCAACAGTGTACCAGGAATCATAGCCAACATCTTTACATAAGGAATACTGTTTGTGGTCTAGTTTGTTAGAGCAAAATGGGGTTACCAATGCTAAAATGGGACGAGAGACAACAACAAGAGTTTCATTTTATGTTCACAAAATACACTGCTGCAGAAGGCTAAAACTTTATTTCTGCTGTTCTGTGTGATTTCTTTTTATTTTTTTAAATTCTCACTGGAAATAGTATGAAAACTGCAGTTGGCATAAAAAGTCTCTTGAACAAACACCATAAGAATATTTCAGTAGGAAAACAATGAGGTGTCAAGTACAGCTGTGCTTTACATTCAGGTCTGCATAAAGCTGAACCAAATTTACTTTCCCTCAATACCCTTGGAAGTGAATATAACACAAAATTCATATGCTATCTTGAATGCAAATCAGATTTGAATGCATGCTATAAATGAAGGTCAGAAAAAATAGTTCTTTCTATTGCCTTTTGATCTAGAGAACATCATATTTGAGGCCCAGGAATTCTGAACTATGGAAGGTATTATAATGATTTCCTAAGAAGTTTGTTAATGCATCAACTTCCACTTCAATTAACAATGGGTACCATCTAGAAAGTTGCTATTAACAACAATTATGATCATTTGGTTAATAGCATTTGTTGCCCTTTGTCAAATATTTCAGTCCATAAAAAAATCATCTGAAGAGAAACAAAACCCCAAAAACCCTGATTTGGGAATACTTCAAAACATACAAAGGAGACTTGATTATACTAAGAATGCTGCAACTGCAACAACATTTCTTGTAATTCTTTCACAGATTTTTCTTCTGTCTCTGGATCTTAACATCAACAAACTTTGCAAAGATGAAATGAAGCAGTTGGTATGCCGACAAAACTCTGCAGCTGCTGAAAAAAAAGCACAAAATCACTGTTGATCTTTGCATGCAAATGCCTGCATTCCCAGTTCCTTATATTTGGTTGGTTCATGCTCTGTAACTAGTGAACTGTCAAAGGTTTTACTTTGACTGGAATTAAAACTGCAACAGATAAGTGTTTGTTATAAAACTGAAGTACTCTAAATTCCATCTTTCAACTACATTTCAGGATACGGGGCTTTGCAGTATGGTAGAAAGCAATTTAAGCTGTCGTTACTTTTCAGCTCTAGGTCACTGGCTCAAATATGACCTAATCAGTAAAGACTGTGAATCATTTCCATCTCATGGATGTTTTGTAGCCTGTGTAAAATGCGTTGGTAGATACAGTGAAGTTTACTGAGAAAAGGTGCCCACATAAAAAAATCCAATAGTACAAGTCAGCATATCTGCTTCTACTTTTAGAAGGAAGAAAGAACTGAATAGGGCTGCAGGCAATTATGTGTTTATCAGATGAAAATTTGCCAGATTAACACTATGTAAAATGGAAGCACAACTTCTTCTTGAGACTGGGTGATTAATATTGGCTTACAAGATCCAAATCTGATTACTGTCAGTATGATGAACAAGCAATTTCAACGCTGTTTTCCGTCTAACCCTAAACATTTGACTGTTTTAGAGAACAAGTCCTTCAAGACACACAATTTGATTTTTAAATGTGATTTGGCTCAGATTCTGTGTAAGATTTAAATGTAAAATATTCATGTAGCACTAATAGTGGGAGATAATCTAATATTGACATTTTATTTGGCAAAAGCAATAACTGTATACTTGAACTCCTTGCTCAGGATCTTATAATTTTGATACCTTCCTTTCTTACTGATAAGTTTTAATTATAAATAAGAATATTACATTTCCATCAGTAGATTGTGGAATCTTCGCATTTATCTTGACATTAATCTTGGCATTTATCACATCCTGCTGTTGAATTTAGAATGGAACTTTCATGATTCTGAGTACATTCTAGTACCTGCACTGGAGACTGTTTTAGCTATAGGGGGGCAACGTTCACCTTAGGTTTGATTTCTTTAACTTCCTTGATGGTTCACAGTATCACAGTATCACAGTATGTTAGAGATTGGAAGGGACCTCAAAAGATCATCTAGTCCAATCCCCCTGCCGGAGCAGGAACACGTAGATAAGGTTACACAGGAACATGTCCAGGAGGGTTTTGAATGTCTCCAGAGGAGACTCCACAACCTCCCTGGGCAGCCTGTTCCAGTGTTCTGTCACCCTCACTGAGAAGAAGTTTGTTCTCAAGTTTAAGTGGAACCTCTTGTGTTCCAGTTTGTACCCATTGCCCCTTGTCCTATCATTGTTTGCCACTGAGAAGAGCCTGGCTTCATCCTCGTGACACTCCCCCTTTATATATTTATATACACTAATAAGGTCACCCCTCAATCTCCTCTTCTCCAAACTATAGAGACCCAGCTCCCTCAGTCTTTCCTCATAAGGGAGATGCTCCACTCCCTTAATCATCTTAGCTGCCCTGCGCTGGACTCTCTCCAGCAGGTCCCTGTCCTTCTTAAACTGAGGGGCCCAGAACTGGACACAATATTCCAGATGAGGTCTCACCAGGGCAGAGTAGAGGGGAAGGAGGACCTCTCTCGACCTACTAACCACCCCCCTTCTAATACAACCCAGGATGCCATTGGCCATCATGGCCACAAGGGCACAGTGTTGGCTTATGGTCATCCTGTCATCCACTAGGATCCCCAGGTCCCTCTCCCCTACACTGCTCTCTAACAGGTTGTTCCCCAACCTATACTGGAACCTGTGGTTGTTCCTGCCCAGATGCAGGACTCTACACTTTCCCTTGTTATATTTCATCAAGTTATTCCCTGCCCAACTCTCCAGCCTGTCCAGGTCTCGCTGGATGGCAGCACAGCCTTCTGGCGTGTCAGCCATTCCTCCCAGCTTAGTGTCATCAGCAAACTTGTTGATAGTACACTCAATTCCCTCATCTAAATCATTGATGAATATATTAAATAATACTGGTCCCAGTACCGACTCTTGAGGCACTCCACTAGATACAGGCCTCCAACTAGACTCTGCCCCATAGACTACAACTCTCTGGCTTCTCTCCTTCAGCCAGTTCACAGTCCACCTCACTACCCGATCATCCAGACCACACTTCCTCAATTTAGCTGCGAGGATGCTGTGGGAGACTGTGTCAAACGCTTTGCTGAAGTCAAGGTAGACCACATCCACCGCTCTACCATCATCCATCCACCGTGTTATTTCCTCATAAAAGGCTACGAGATTGGTCAAGCATGACTTCCCCTTGGTGAAGCCATGTTGACTGCCCCTCATAACCCTCTTATCCTTGATATGCCTTAAGATGGCACCAAGGATAAGGTGTTCCATCACTTTCCCAGGAATGGAGGTGAGGCTGACTGGTCTATAGTTACCCAGGTCCTCCTTCTTGCCCTTTCTGAAGACGGGAGTGACATTTGCTTTCCTCCAGTCCTCAGGCACCTCTCCCGTTTCCCAAGACTTGGTAAAGATGATGGAGAGCGGTCTAGCAATGACCTCCGCCAGTTCCCTCAGCACCCGCGGGTGCATCCCATCTGGACCCATGGATTTATGGATGTCCAGATTGCTCAACTGGTCTTTAACCCATTCCTCATCGACTAAGGCAAACCGCTCCATTGACCTGTCTTCATCTGAGGTCTCAGCGGTACAGGGCTCTTCAGGACTGCCTCTGGCAGAGTAGACAGAGACAAAGAAGGCATTCAGTAACTCTGCCATCTCTGTATCTTCTGTCACCAGGGCACCTGTCCCGTTCATCAGCAGGCCTACATTGCCTCTGGTGTTAGTTTTATCTGCCATGTATTTGAAAAAGCTCTTTCTGCTGTCCTTTTTTTGCTGGTTAAATTGTCTTTCTTCTCTGTTTTACATGAATGTGCTGTTTTTTTTTCATGACGTGTCTTATTTAACACAAGATACCTTGACTCTGATTTCAAACTGAGTAATATTATGGTCAGATCCCGAATAGCCCCATTGCTCCCAGTGCAATCACACTGAAGTATGATCTTCATCTCTTCCTCACCACAGAACACAAATATGAACAGTTTTCAATTTCTCTTTCTGAAATACATAAATTTAAAAGTGCTTCCTCTATAAGAAAGACTTGAATCACCAAATATCTTGGTACCACATGGGAGATACAGTAATTGAACATTATATTGAACCAATCTCTAGGCTTCTACAGAGCATAGATGAAATTGAATTTTGTCATCTTGATGGATGCATCTGTAGTGGGTCGGCCTTGGCTCACAGCTAAACACCCACATAGCCACTTGCTCACTCCCCCTTGCTCCCCAGTGTTATGTAGGAGGGGAAAACAGTGAGGATGAGAGATCCAGAAGAATTGTGGGTCAAAATAAAGACAGGGAAATCAATTTTCAGCTACTAATGCAGGCAAAAGAGATGCAACTTTGGGGAACTAAACTTGATTTATTGTCAACTAGTATAAATATTTGAGTATTGATTAGGGTATTGGCAAAAAAAAAAACATAAAAAATAGATGTTTGCATCTTTACTTCCCCATTCCCAGGCTCAGCTTCACTCCTTCACTCCTGGTTCTTTTATCCTTGTTATCACAGTTATCATCACTCAATCCCTTCATCATGGCAACAACTGGCATGTGGGGTTCATGGTCACAACAGCAGTTTCTTTCTGCTGCTCCTTTTTTCTTATTCTTTCCTTCTCCTCTGATATGGATCCTCCATAAGCTGCAGTCCTTTTTGTACTATCTGTTCTGCCATGGAGTTTCTCCTCCTCCTCTGGCCTTGGCATTCCCCCTGCTGTTTCTTACGCCTTTTATTTGTTCCTTTCTCTCTCTCTGTCTCTAGTATTTTCAGCGCTTTCATAACCATATTTTCACAGAGGCACCACAAACTTTGCTAATGAACTTGATTTTGGCCCATGAAGCAGTTCTTGTTTCTAGCACAGAGCAGCCCCAATCTTTTTGCAGAGGAGGGAGTCACGCTCCATCGTCCAGCCCCTCCAAGCCTTGCCATGTACATGCAATTCAGCATCTTCTTTTGGTGTTAGCAGTGGCAAAGTTTAGGTTTATGGCAATCTAAAAGTGTCATGTGAAGGAAAAAGGTGAAGAAGGTCTTGGGAAGGTTAGTAGGGTTTTGAAGAAAGATACAAGAGGTCTGTGATTTGAAGCACCTCTTGCTCAGAGACTTCAACCTGCCATTGCCTGCGCTGACAAAAATCTGAGAAGGACCAGGAACTCCAGGTGAAAAATATATCATACTTTATCAGGTGAGTTTAAGGGTATGGGACCTCCAATGCTGTCTCAACTCTGAGTACCACACCGTCTTCCTTACTCATTGTTGACTCTCCTCCACTGACCATGGGACAGCATGTACTCACATACCTCTTGTAATCGTGTCTTCTGCCTCCACCCTACCTGCAGTATGGGACCAGAGTTCTTCTGCTCCTCTTCCAAAAAAACGTGCAGTTTATTTTATTTAGAGGTAGGCAGAGTGGACCCAGGCAATGATTATCTGGCCATTTTAAACTGTTGGTTTTAAAAGGAAGCATCAAATTTGTCAAAACCCAGAGCCATTTCCCTATTATATGTTTTAGACCAGGCAGTTTCAGAATCTAGTCTATGACAGTTAAATTGTTTTTAGATATTAAGTTAAACAGAAACTTATCTGTATTTTATTGCTTATCTGTTCTTTCTCCAAATAGATTTTAGAAAGTAATCAGTATTAGGCATAGCACTAAGTACCTTTGCTCTGGGCAAAAGATAAAGATTTCAGAAATAAATTGTTATTTATCCTTCAACGTTGTTTGCTACAGTCCTGCAAAAGTCTTATGAACCACTTGACTCTATTCTGACTTAACTGTATTCTGTCATCCATCTCTCCTTTTATGAAATATGTCCAAACTGTTGCCAGTTTAGATTAATTCTTTAATCCTGATAGGACTTTCCTTCCATCTGTTTTCTTCCTTTTTTATTTCTATTTAATTCTGGACATTTTACTATTTATGACTGTTTGGTTTTTGGTTTTCTGCTTCATTTTCTGGGACTTTTGCTTAGACCTACTGAAATCCAGGCAACAGTTATTTCTGACTTAAGTAGTGAAGAATGTGTACTTCTTTTCTGTTTCCTGTTAGTCTGTATTTGCTTCAAAAAAAAGGGAGACATTTCTCACGTCCATAGCAGCACTGATTCATCTTATGTTGACTGAGACATTTCATTTGGAACAGGACCAGCTGAACAGTACCTTGGAGCCTCGATTCACCAAAACAACAAAGCACATGCTGAACTCACATTTTTCTATTACCTTTTTTGAAGCCACTTTATTAAAAAGAGATTCCTCTGTGACTCACTAACCACAGTCGTTTTGGTGTCACTGAAGTTTATCTCTATTCCACAAAACTGGGCCTGGCTCCATTCTAAGCAGGTATTTAAGGTGGGCTGGGGACATGTCTAACGGCTTTACGGAAACGCAATGTAAAGCTGGTGTATATGCTATGAGGTAAGAAGAATAGGTATTTCACGTGAAACTAACCCAATTTATGTCCTGTGTAATCATTCTTCTTTCTACCAGGTGAGCTAGCAAAATTTCTTGCAGAGTGGCAGATAAGGATAAAATATAACTAATTAGAACTGTCAGGAAAATAAAGCTTTGAAGGAAATGTGGCAGAAAATGTGAAAGAGCAAAATACAAATGTTCATCTGCCTTGCATGCAGAATGGATGCCACAGGGAGAAAGGCTTTAGGCAATGTTATTCTGCCCTGTGGCAGTCAGTTACTATGACACATTGAAACAAACAGGAAATTTTCTGTCAAAATATTTTTAATGGAAAATTAAGCTTTTTTTGCAGACTGAATATTCCTACAGAATAACATTGGCGTTATTGATTAAAGCAATGTATAACAGTAATTTCTGAGCTTCCTTTTAGCTTGTGGTATATTTTAGGTACCTCAAATATCTGTGTGTTTGTCAACGTCCCATGGTCACCACAGCCTCTCACTCCTTTGCTATAGGGAATTATGGGACAGTATAAGAGATGAAGTCGAGCTGGGAATCTTGATTTAGAGGCAAGAATGGTGCAATTGCCCATGATGCAGCTGTCCATGATGCAGTTGCCCATGATGCAGTTGCCCATTTGTGATCTGACTGTGATTTCTGCCCCAGACTGATTTTGAATTATTTCTGTAATGATCACTCAGATTACAACTATTTTAATATATTAAACCATGTCAGGGTCCAAGCACAAGCACTGAAATGTAGTAATCTCTTAGATTATTAGCAGGATACTTGGCATACTTTGAGCAGGAGACAACTAATAGTATCCCAAACAATTCCCAGTCATAGCCTGCGAGATAGCATGGGCCAAGCCCAATTCCCACCAGGCAGTTTGGATATGACACCTTGTTTTGGATTTTGAGAATACAGATATGGTCAGACTGTGCTGGTTGTTGCCCAGGTCAGAGAATTCACTCTAATACCATTTAGTTCCCTTGGTATAGATGTAACATTAGTCTGCTATGCCTTAGCCTTGAAGATTTAACATTATGTATTTTTGCAATAATCTGGCTTGCATTCACATCCTTATGTAAAGGAGAGGAAGGAATGGCTGAGGGAGATTGAGGGGGATTTACTTCTTTTAATAACAGCTCTGGGCCCTTGTATGTCAGCAGCGTGTGCTTTTTCTTGCTATCTACTTCATAACAGGATGCCTTTCAGGGATGGTACAGAAGCTTAGACAGGCTAAAAATACGATCCTGAAGGGTTTCTGGGACATAAGACTGATGATGTATGTACTCTGGGGGCCAGCTAAAATTCGTCTCTTACTACAGTTTGGTCCATAACTAAAAGCTGAATTAAAGTGTCCTTGAATTATACGGGATTTTGTGAAATTGCTGCATCTTGAATTTCTTCAAATTTAGGGCTGAGGAGTCAAAGCTTCAAGCTAAACTATCTCCTATAGAACATCAAAATTGACATGCTATACTTGGCTGAGTGACTTCGTCCCTGACCTCATTTAGGTTCTCAATGTTTCTTGTCCAGCCTTAGAGAAATGTAAGTGTTGGGGAAAATAACAGCAGTAGAGAGGAAGCCATGCAAGGAGGCCATTTCCTGACTCTTCAAAAAGAAGGCTGTGGAAGTGACTCAAAGTGCCTCTAGTTCCCCCAAGCGAAACATCTATGCAGTATCACACGAAATGCATAGATACCTCCCATGTAGAGGAAGAGTTTGTCCGGGAATTGAATTCACTTGTAATCCAAAGAGCTGATCAGGTATCTGCATATGGGCAGAGTAGGCATTCATCTAGAAGGTTGTCAAGAGCAGAAAAAAAGCCCTGGCTTTGCTTCCTGCTTTGCCTGTACCCAAACCCTGGGAAACTAGGTTTGATGCTGCTGCTGTTGGTGAAGGCATATGATGGTACGGCTGGAAGTCTGGCTCTACAAGAAACAACAGTCTCTTTGCTCCCCTTTCTTTATCCAGACCACCTCCTTCATAGCAGCAGGGAGCAGACTACTTGCTCTCAAGGTCAGTTCACTTGCTCTCTTGCTACTCTTGCCCTTTCCTACTCTGTTACTCCATCCTATGGTAGGATTGGTCCTGTTCCAGCCAGGCCTTTTACTTCTTTCTTAGTTTGACATATAAAATTTCTCAGTGCTGAAAATCCTTGGTTTGGGTTCCATAAAACAGTCCTCTTCTCTAAGCCTTAGGAACACAATTCCTTGACAATGGTATTTTTCCTTGTTATGTTATGATATTTTTCCCCAACCTTAATTCATGTCGTTTGTGAACCTAAAAGAATTAACAATCGCTAGTCTGATATAGATGTGCTTTAATCTGTTCATCTGCTCAAAGGCTATCTTGTTGAAAGAGTGGAAGTATGATTTCAAAGGTGACATGATCCCCTTCCTTATACAATAATAGAGCAGTAGTACAGTTGGAATGAACATTAGGGAAATCCACACATTTGGGAAAAAAACAGCTAAGCTGTTTTGCCTGTAGCATTATAACTAAAAGGGTATACCTTCTCTGGTAGACAGATGCTCAATTTAGACTGTGTTGTGTTTAATCTCTGATATTCACTCTGATTTTCCTTTCTGAGTCTTTTTGAACTTTTACCTGAACTCTTTTCCATAATATGGGCACAAAAATGGTTTACAGGTTCCATGTCTAAAAATTAGACCCTTTGATTGCTTTGTGCTATATAGAAAGGCAGACAAAGAACTGAAAAGGATCCTGACTCTTAAGAAGAAAGAATGATATAAAAAAGGCAGCATTTTTGGGGAAAGGAAAAACAAGAGGACAAAGCCATTGATCTATATGTGACTTGACTTCTATATCATATGAATTCTGGGAGCCATTAATTAGTTAAAAGCACCAGAATAGGGCTTGAAATTATATCAAAGCTGTTTGTGCCAAGGATTTAGAACTGCATTGTTCAACAGACAGTTATAAAACAAGTGACCAGGAACAAAGGACTGAGGAAATGGAGAATAATATCTGTTTATAATCAGTATAGAAAAAAGTTCCAACTATAGCAAGGATTCTTAAATATTCATATCCAGTAAAATCTACCAGCATAAGCATGGCTTTAAAAACAGTATGCAGAATATTAACAGTGCATACAGGATTACTTCCCTGAAACAATTTCTACTTGTCCCCCCGAATGCATGTCTTAGGAAAACAAGGTCTAAAGATTGTATTTTAGGCTGCAGATAAATGTGCTGTTTCAGATCCCTCCATGATAGCAGACATAGCTTTCTAGTCCTTGGTTTTGACTTTTTCCAAAGGAGGTTATTGCTTTTGCACGCTCACAGGACACCTGTCCAATGCAAACTCCCTAATCTGTCTTAATCAAAATGAGATTAGCCTGACCAGTGTTTTGATAATTTGTCTTATCTTGACTACAGCAGGTAAAGTAGTTTTTCCTTCAGCAGCTCTGCTGTAAGATTGGATAACCTTTGAGATGAGGTCATGATAAGCAGTTGGTGGCAGGCTGAGGATGGTAACTTATTCCACCGACACAGGGCTGCTTCTGCATAATCCCCATCTGCTTATATCTCTATTTGTTTCCTACAGTTACCATTTACAGCCAGCACTTATGGTATGAGTTCTGTTTAGTATTCTGGGAAAAAATATGCAAGTGTATGGCAAATACAAGCCATGACAATGAATGATTGCATGAAACAGGCTTGAATGCATCAAAATAATTTAGTTTGTACTTTTGATTATTTTTTGTCCTTTTTTTTTTTTTTGCAGTGAAGGATTTAATTTTCCTCTTAGTACGTTAATCATATCTTCTTTAAAAAATTGAGGAGAGAAAAAAAATTGAGTTTCAGTGTTGGTGTAAGACCAGGAGATATGTTGTCATACACAGGTAGAGGCTTTCATTGCTGTTTTAAGGAACTTAACTACTGGTTTCTTCAATGCACAGTTGTCTTCCTTTTTTGTGGCATGGGAGATATGAGTAAAATCCTTAGGTGCCTTTGAAAATCACGTTGACTGAAATCTTGTAAGTTTGGTTCATCTAACTACAGACCTAGTAATCAACTTGTTTGGAAATTATTTCCATAGCACAAGACTTGCATTCTTCTGTTCAAAAGCTCAAAATAAAATATTTCTGTTCCATTCAGAAAGAATCTTCTCATAAAACCCACTGAAGATATGAGATGAAAAAGTAGAAACCTAAAACATTAGTAAATACAGCTACATAAAACTTCAGAAAAGTACTCAAAGCATTTCCCTGTAAATTCAGTATCCAATGTGCCTTTTCCATGCTTTTTAGGGGCACCAGCAGAATTTTACAGTGCAGTATCATTACACAATAAATTTGCTTTGTTTCCCCTGCTTTCATCTGCCTTTTGAATTTCCATGCTTACAGTCTATTTACTTATGGAAACACAGGGTTGGGTGAACCACAGAAGGGTTAGGTTTGGCTCTGAATTTAGCAATGATGCCATATATATTTGTAGCCAGAAGTTTTGCATTTGATTCAGAGCGTTTGACTTGCATGTGGGAAGAGTGTACATTTTTCAGTATTATTCATCAAAATAATCCCTGGAGTATTTGGAAGCTGTGTGGATGTGGCCCTTGGGGATGTGATTCAGTGGTGCACTTGGGTTTGTGGTTGGACTTGATGATCTTGGAGGTCTTTTCCAGCCTGAGTTAGTCTATGATTCTATAAAATCTGTGTATAAAATCTGTCTCCTATGTTTAACACCTTCTATTTAACCTGAACTGTAGTCTTAGAACAATATATGAAGGTAAGGGAAAAAACCAGCTGTTTTGACAGGGAAATATTAAAGAAAATAGAATCAAATTACATTTAATTTTAATTTACAACTTTAAAATAATCTGTAATTCAGCTGTCCATTTTGAGCTTGTTTACAGGGGCCTGAGTAGGTACCACAGTGTTTCTAAGAGAAAGCCAGCATCTGAGTGACTTGGTCTAGAGGAAGGTGTCCCTGCCCATGGCAGGGGGGTGTGAACTAGGTGGCCTAAAGATTCTTTCCAACCCAAACCATTCTGTAACTCTATGATTCTGTGATCTTTTCTAGTGTAAAAAGCTATGCTTAGCCTTAAAAGAAAAATTGCTTAGCTTCTTTTCTGTTTAGCCAGACAGAAAAACACAGACAAAAAATGAGGGCCATCGAAAGCAGCTTAGTGTTTGTAGGAGCTTTACTCGCCCTGTTTTTTGTTAAGCACTTGTTAATACTTTTCCTAAAAACCCTTTTGTAGGCCAGTGCTGCATTTTCCATAGTGATCTTCAGAAATTGCTCCTTTCTAATGAATTTATAGACTTTTTGAACTACCTTTGATGATTTTTATCTTAAGACAGAAAAAACACACTGTTCCCTACATGACTGTACCCTTCCAGTTACAGTAATTCTTTATTTTGTTTGTGTAGAGGAGAGTGAAAATACCTCGCCCTAGGGCTGTTTGTCACTCACTGATTTCTAAGCTCCCAAAGGAAATCTGTTTCATTGTATTGAAGATACTGGGCTCCAGATGTGGACTTCTCAAATTCCTGCACTCTAGGCATAGGACATTCATGCAAATCTGGATGTCAGTGACACCTGATCTGTTGGCATATGAAATGCATGCAGACTAGAGGGAGGCAGGACGGTGAGATGGGGCTTTACAAAGTCCCTTACCTACTGGCAATCTGGCAGACTTGCTAGATCTCTAGCTGAAGTATACTGAGACATCTTAATTAGAGTTGAATCACTTGGGCGCCAAACTGAAGTAAAGGAACACTTTGTTCCAGAGGTAACAGATGACTGACAGCTGTAAATAGGTTAGGCTTCTGGTTTAGAAAGGGAAAATATAGGGAAACAAAACTTAATGGTAACATTTTTCTTCTGTAGATGGCAGAAGTTGAGAAACCAAAGCCTGGTATTCAGTAATTTATGCAGTCTTTATGCCTTACAGGCACTTTACACAGATGTTTATGGTTTGGGAATAAGAGATGTTAGCAACCAAAGATCTATCTCCAAAGAATGTGTCTGAACCAGTCACTCAGTTGCCAAAATCCACTATTCAGTGGTGCTGGAAAAAAGTCTGGGCAAGTATGAAACCACTATTAATGAGCACAAATGGCATAGCTAATTTTACACTGGTTTTTCATTTCCTTTCTGCATAAAGGACAAATAAAGAGCAAGTTGCATAAAATACCTGTCCTATTTGGTTGCAGAGGGCATGAAGAGTGTATAAGGATTTTCTCCTGTGCACAGTTTCTGATCTTACTGCTGAATCTTGCCTTGTATTAGACAAGCTGACCTTGGATTAGGGAAACAGCCTCCAGTAGCACCTCTCTGAAACATTTGGTGACCCAGGTAAGAAACTCTTTCTAGTTTGAACTTCTGAGAGCAAATCTTATGTCTTGAGCAATTTTCCAACACAGGAGTGATTGAAGAAGTATAAAATTGGAGAGTGGGAAGTAAATAAATGCAAAAACATGTAAGAGGTTCTTACAGAGCCTTTGAGATTCCTTGCATAGTTTTAGCCTCAATTTCCTAATCTTGAGTGGCCAAAGTTAATTACCTAATTTGGGATTAATAGAACTGTAGAATGGTTTGATTTGGGACCTTAAAGATACTCCAGTTCCAACTGCTTGCCATGGGCAGGGATGCCTTCCACTAAACCAAGCTGCTCAAAGCTCCATCCAACCTGGCCTTGAGCACTGCCAGGGATGGGGCAGCCACAGCTTCTCTGGGCAACCTGTGCCAGTGCCTCACTGCCCCCATAGTGAAGAATTTTTTCCTAATATCTGATTTAACTCTCCCTTCTTTCAGTTTAAAGCCATTTCCCCTTGTCTTGTTACTACAAGCCCTTGTAAGAAGTCCCTCTCCACATTTCTCGTAGACCCCCTTTAGGTACTGGAAGGCTGCTATGAGGTCTTCATGCAGCCTTCTCTTCTCCAGGCTGAACAATCCCAGCTCTCAGCCTGTCTCCAGAGCAGAGGTGCTTCAGCCCTCTGATCGTCTTCATGACCCTCCTCTGGACTCACTCCAACAGGCCCATTTTATTCATATAAAAGCGTCCAAAGTGCTAAATACCAAAGCTGTTGATACAGGAAAAGTGCTGTTCTTAGGAAGATGGTGAAAAGCACATTTGCATTCACATTTCCATTATCATCCACATTATCTGTGACCTTTGTGCAAATGTCGCTGACCCCTCATCAGATCTCATGATTTTGAGCTACCACCTAGAGAAAGAAATACATTTACTCAGGTGCTAATTTGTTTTGCATTTCCTGACTTTAAAAAAGCAAGCTATTCATTAACATCTTATGTTAACTAGAGTTTTAAGAAGGTGAAAAGAAAATGGGGAAATAGGAAGAAGGAACTAGAAATCTGTTTCCTACAACTCCAGCTCCTCTCTGAGCCAAGCAGGAATGTGTTCATGAGAGACCAAGGAAAAAACCCAACACTTGGAATAGGTGGCCTGTCTCTATTTTACAGCAAAACTAAGTGGTCAGCTTTTAAGTGGCTGATAAGATCTTCGTTCACCAGGGAGGAACAGTGAAGCTGTGTATCACAGTGCTTTGGAGGCTGCCCACTGCCCCATTTTGGGTATCAAGGACAAACATCATCACTATGCCTACAAGCAGGAGAAAGGTCTTTCAGAAGAGTTGTCCTCGACATTGTAAGGAAGAACTCTGTTGCTTAAAGCATTTGAAAACCCAAATAAGTGGCATCTTAATGTATACCAATCCCTAAGTGTACAAGATGGTCCTTGAACTGACTAATGCAGGAAGGTTCACGTTGTGGATGCCTTTTGCAATGACTTTTCTTCAGAAGTGGTGTTTCCCAAATTTATTTAGGATCAAAACAACTATTCATTCATATGCCCAGATGCAAATGCAGGGTTCATGAGCTGGCCCTTACAAAAATACCCAAAGGGCTAAAGTTTCACAACTCCACCCTCCCTGTGCAGTAATTCACCCTTTGAGTCATCCCACTAAAAAAAGGGGACATCTGTCAATTTAAGTGTGAGTAAAATTCTGACCCCAAATGATGTGCCAAGATCACAAGGGGAACCTGTGGCACCCAGCCCAGGTTTCTCATAGGGTATCAAGGTAAATTAGCTAAGCAGTGAAGGTCTTGTGATATGGCAAGGCATGGAGAAAGACTTCAAGGGGGTGCATTGTTCAGCACATCTGGCTTGCAAATCCACAAGCATTTTTAGAAAAGCTGGCTGTGTCAGTTAAACTAGCCCTTGGGCAGGTCTGCGTTTCAAGGTCAGCACTTGTGTGCTTGGTAACACAAGCTGACACTGACTTTGGTAGCACTGCAGGGATAACATTTGGGTAAGAATGTATGATTCATGACTGGTTCTTCTAACATGCACATGCATGCTTCTTTCTAACATCAGCCAGAACTAGCTCCTCTCTCTTTTAAAAATAAACATCTTCATTCTGATCAGAACAAGGAAATTTCCATTCCTTTATTTTGAGAGCTCTTTAAACTCACTGAAAATGCAAATGGTGAGCAGCAAACCCAAGAGTTTTCCCAGCTCAGACTATTTTAAGGGGAGAGGAATGAATGGTGCTAATCTTCAGAGTTTATTTCTAACATGAATAGAATTGGAAGTTTAGCATTCTCTCATATTTTTATGGGACTAGTATTTGGAGTCTGTAAAAACACCTTGAATTGCTCCCTCTTTTGCTGCTGTATCTACTTCTAGGTTTAAAATACTATCATGTTAGAATGGGCGATTTCTTTGCAGACTTTCTGCAAGGTGACTAATGCTGTTGAAAGGCTCAAGGAGCATCCCTATAGTCTAAAATTCCCTTGGATATGTGATGACCTGAACTATTGATCCACTCAAAATATGAAAGACTTCCGAGCTGTCCAGACTGTGAATTGGGATGTGTGAAAACAATTGGGCACAAAAAGAAAAAAAACAAATGTTACAATTCACTGCTCATAAAAACCTGATGCACAGTGGCAGTCCCAATTAGAGTTATGTGAGAAAAATCAACTCTGTTTTGTGAAGGAATTAATGACAGGAATGACGATATTTCCAACTAACATAAATCTAGTTTTTACAAGGGTGATCTTTCTAATAGGCTGACCCAGAGCCATCAACCATGGGGCTGGCGGCTTGTTGCTACAATGAGCTGGAGTCATATGCTGGTAGCTTGGGAGGTCAGGCTGCTGAAAAGCAATGAATTTGAAAGCCAGCCTCTTGTCCCCTTGTTAATTAGGAACCTGGAAGCTGTAGGAGCCTACAAAATTGCCCAAAAGAGGCTGCAGAACACTTGAGACCTGAGGAGGTGAAATCTGGGATTCCTACTATCTTGCTTGTCTACCAGACCCTCATGTGCATTGCTGAGGGAGTAGGTGAGGTGGCAAGAAGCTGTATAGGTTGGAAACCTGACTGGTAGGCTGGTTCCTGATAGAACCTGCGTTTCATCATGTATTGAGAGGTCTCCACAGAACATTTTGACCTCTGTGAAACAATATTCCCTGGCATAAAAACATTTTGCTTGAGAATTTCTTTCCAGTTCTGGCGTATTGCCTTCTTCAAATGGTTTTGAGCTGGTGTAATTTATATGTCTCTTATTTTTCAAGGGTAGCTCTAAAACTCACCATCTAATTATAACGCTTATGAAAATTAGTAGTATTTCCAGTGAAGTCAGCAGAATTGAACTAATGGGAACCTGTTACAGTAAGACTCAAACTCTGATTTTGAAAGTGCTGCAGCTTTCAGAGTGACTTTCACTGGGACAACATGCCGTTATGTAGAAGACAAAAAAGGCTATCAGGGTATGAGAGTGCCATTGACTGGTTCAATTCCCACTGAAAACTATTGGCTGCAACATCTTTCTAGGTAATATATAGTGACATACACATGTATTAATGAAAATCTATTGTTTAAATAAAGGAGACTATATTGCTAAGAAACTTTGGAAGGCTTATTTCTGACACTTTATCAAAGTTAATGACATCAGTAATAAGAGACTTAAAGGACATGGTGATAATTAGAAATTAAGAAATGACTTATTACTGAAAACTGAAAATATGTTAACTACAGTTTGTAGTAATTAGACAAATTACTGGGTTTGATAGTAATAACTGCAAATAATTATAATTATTTATAGACAGACAGAAGTCTAATCGTTAAACATGCCACGGATATTGGACACTGAAGAGTAATTTAACTGGATCCATCCTGATATCTACTTGTTCTTCATTCTATTTATTAGTCATTAGAAGAGTGTTTAAAATTATTTATGAAAGCATTTTAGTCCTATAATTAAGATTAATATTGAAAGTCACAATAATTGCTCAAGAGAAGTTAAAATAAGAGTGCTGTTTTACCGTATGAGCAGGAGTTAGCTAAACAGCAACTTCAAGTATTGTTTTGCCAGGTTAAAACAACTCATTTAGAGCTTTAGGCACAACTGTTTTTTTTTTTTAATTTTTATTTTTTGTTTGTTTCTTTGGCTGCCAGGGTGGAGGTGGGGACAGGCAATTCAAGCTGGAGGATCCAAGTGCAGATCTCTTTGGGATTCTCACCTAAGCCTCCTCAACATATTTGTGTTTGCTTTGCTACCAGAGTACTATTTTCAAGTTGAAAATAAATTATTTGTTTGCTTTCAAGGAATGCAAAAGCAATTAAGGATATACTTGCAAAACTGCTAGAAGCTGCTGCTACTTTCCCCTTTTCCTGCATATTTAATGCTTGGGCAGCTGGGATGGAAGAGAACCAGTGGCAAGTTTGTAGGTAACACCAAAGTGTATGTGTGAAGGAAAGAGCTGGGATGAATCTTACTGGTAGCTGCTTATTTGCTCAATAAGAAAAGACCTGCTGAAGGAGGATGGAGGGAACTGTTTCTCAAAGAACTGCTGGGCTTCTGACTGTAAGAGTTATCTGAGACATACATTCACTAATAAATAGGCTGTGATGTTGGGTAGGGAATTTAACTCAAGTGAGTGGCCTAATGATCAGGCAACAGCATCTTCTACTTGAAAGTTGCACACTCCAGCACTGAGAAAAACAAAAATGTCTCTAATTATGAGGACAATTGGCAAGCAGGTGGATAATCTGCAAACCTTTTTCTGTGCCCATGCAAGTTTAGCAGCAACATAATGTAAAGGAACCTAAACCAAAGATACTGAAAGCATCCCCACTTTGATCACCCTCTGCGGTCTGGGACATGCAGGTGATTTGTGAACAAAAAAAAGCAGGGAAAGCCACGTTCCCATTAACCTCTGTTAGCCCTTGGCTGTAAGATAGTGGGGCTATAGGGTAGTGGGAATGTATGGTAGTGGAGTCACTGAGCTGGCAGCTGGTCGTTAAGTTACTTCAGCATTACGAGAAAACTGTTTGCAGTTGCAAATGTTAATATTTATTCAACCCAAATCTAACATAATTTTGTGATAAATTGATTTATGTTTAAGACAAAGGTACTATTTTTTCAAAGATATATACAGTGTCCAGATGCAGCTGAAACATTTTAGCATGTGTGCTTATATACATATCAATCATTAACATCACAAAGTAAAACATTTTATGCTGGCACAGTGTTATAAGGCAACGCCTTCTTGCTATTTTAAAGAAATTCTCTCTTTTTTTATTTTTTATTTTTTTATTTGTATTTTATTTGTTATTTGAATTGCACATATCAATTTTTGAGCATTCTTGGATCTTTTGCCGCATGATGTCTAATTTTTGTACCTGCTTGTAAAATCTTGCTGAAATTAACAGCAGTCAACCTGCGTGGTACTGTTTGCAGAATCAGCATCTTTAGTTCAGATTGCATTATATTTGTTTGATTGTAAACAGCTTTAAGGTCTGGTTGGTTTTCTTTCTTAACTGGGCAGGTTTTTTTTTAATGGATTGTATGTTTTCTAATGTGGCTGAACAATTTTTTGTCTAGTTTCTTTAGTTTTTTTTCCTATATGAAATATATTTATTTTAAACTGAAATTTTAACTACCATAGTGAATTTGAGTTAGATCAAGTAGATGAAGTAAGAAGATAAAACATTATCATGGGACACATTGAACCACATCATTTCCCTTTAACAGTTAATTACTTTTTTCATTTCACCCTTACATGTTCAAGAAGTTTAGGCAGCAAAGGCAGTGTGATAGAGGTGGTTGAGTCCTCAGAAAAAAAAGTAAGAAAAACTATCAGCTTTGATTCTTGGGCAGGTTGGTGCTGCTCCCTTGACTTCCAGAAACCCAGAGGCCTCCGTGTGTGCACCAGTTACATTGAACCTGGCTGAATATGTTAGCCATGCTCTGATCACTAACTTGTGCAAAGACATCTTTTCATACAGACATATGCTGCCACAGGCTATATCTCCCAATGATCACTTTTTTTACTTTATTTTGTGCAGTAAGGGGACGATTTCCAGCATTCACTGATTTAGACGCACAACTTCAGCTTCATCTGAGGTGAGTCAGATACCAGTGACTTAAAAATCTCTCCATCAGGGAGGAATCTAACACAAGGCCTGGAGTCTTTTTATGAACTTGTAATAGGCAGCAGCTGGTGGCCTGGATCTCAGCATCCGGACCTTGCCATAATGTAACTGCTACTGTAAATATTACTGATAATGTCCAGCTGTGAAAGCCAGGCCACTGCAGCATAGCTCTGCTTGGACATTCACTTGATTGCAGAGGGAAAGAGCCAGTGGTATGAGACTACTGCAGGCAGCCCTCATCCTCCCAGGACAGCTGTCCTTTGCCAGCAAATATCTCCTCTGCTTTGCGTTGGTGACATGATAAATAGCCACATATTTTGCACAGATGCATTTAAGATCTAATCTTGTACAGTTCTCCATTTTTTCCAGGGAAAATATCCTCAGAAAGAGGAGCAAATACTATTGGGTTGGCTCAGACTTTTTTTCCCCTTTTTCTATTTAGCTTGGGTGTCATTCATGAATGTTTACACGGAGACTTATATTGTTGGTGTGGTTTACATCCAGCCATTAATATTTTAAAGAAACTTGAATATATTTTCACTTCCCATTTGCATCGTGGAAAGATCAACGTACCCCATGGGGGATATTCTGCTTCTCACCATGTGTACAATTTTTTTTCTTTTTGGAAAAACCACCACAAAAAAGAGGATGTGGAGAGGGTTCTGTAAAAAGAAACCAACCAAATAAGCAGTTCCTTCTACTTTATTCCTGTAATTATAGACTGCACATGCAGGCCTTCCTACACTTGCAGATTATTTTTCAACATAGATCTCAAATCACATTTCAAATTGAAAATAGCAGTTAGTATGAAATATAAAGCTATGCTTTTGCAAGTCCAGTGTTAATTTTCAATCAGTATTCTTAGCAGTAATACATGTGAAGAGGCTGATCTCAACCTCTGGCTTCAAATAATTCCAAGTGAAATGCCTTGACTCAGCATCTTTTATGCGTGCCACATGTTATGTTGGATATTAATGCTTAAAAATGCCCTGGGGTGGAGTTTCTGAGTATATCTAATATCCACAGATAGCATCCAATTTAAGGTGGTCATATCAGGTCTATGTGCTAAGCAAAAGTACATTTACTTTGCAGGATACCTTTCCACCAAGGCATGTTAACCCCTGATATGAACTATACCTTAAATGCTAATAACACATGGTCAAAAAACATTGCAGTGCCAAATATTCAGATAAAGTGAGTATTTCTTTAAGGCTAGGCTTAAGAGCAGGGAAGAAAAAGTAGAATGTCTCAGATCAGAGGCCAGGGCATTCCAGAGACCAGCAGAAATAAAGACAACACCTGTTGTGCAGAAACCCCTGCAGCACAGCCTCACCCCAGGTTGTGAGGTCGGACTCCTGGTGGGATATGTGGGCCCTAATCCATGAAGCTCAGCATATAGCACAAGAAGTTGTAGCAAAATAAAACAACTGGTCTGCCATTTTGGTAGCAATAATGTCCCTAAAGCTTTTCCTGGCTTCCTTATGCTTACTTTCATTTGGTTAGTAGATATATTGTACAGTGTTAACCCAAGTAAAATATATATTGATTCCAATCACTGAAATATTAATCAGAACTTCCTATTATAAACTCTTCTCTCCCCACATAATTCTAATTATTCTAACCTGATATTGACATTTCTTAGTCGAATGCCTTTGAAAACAAAGCACTTCTGTATCCATAAGACACTATAATGACTCTTTTTTTTTTTTTTTTTGTCCAGTACCATAAGCTTGAAATGTATTTTTTCTGTCATAAAAATAAAGAAAAATCCAAACAGGATATCACATCTCATAAAGAAACTATGCATATTACACAAGGTTTCAAATGTAGAAACAGATACTTACAAAACTTGTGTCTCAAAATGTAACAGAAGCATTTCAAAACAGCAGCAGCTGCACGCACCCAATTTGTATTTCCTCAACATAATCCAGAGGCAGAGTTTTACAGAACTGGCTATAGTGTTTGCAAAATATGCATGCACTTGCTCCTAGTTAGGACACGTTACTGTTAGGTACTGAAAAGCTATACATAGCTTTCCAATTATAATTGATTCTGACTCAAAAGATAAGAACTTCACAAAAACGTCAGGTGTTATAGTGATAATTTTTTACATGCCCAGTTCATTCAAGCAGGATCTGCTACAGTGCTGGAAATCACCAGATGGTGCTGTTAAAGATAGCCATGCAAGTTCTGCACAAAGGAATACATAGCCAGCCATGCTTTGGGAAAAATACTATAGGAGTGTCCTGACATACAGGAGCAGGGAGGGGTTTTAAACAGATTTGCTTGCCCATCAGTTAAGCTCACTCCTGATTTCTGTTTGATGTAACTTGTATCCCTGGTATTCAACAGCATGAATGATGTGCTATTCCTGTGCTATGAAAATGCACTGCAGAACATGTTTACAGAAGTGGTTAGAGGGTGGGAATATTTAGTGGCCTATGCATCTACTGGGGCAGCCCAGTGAGGGTGCTGGTTAATTGATCCCAGTGCAGATGGACCACTTCAGGAAAGGAGCTGGCTTAATGTTTGTTCTCTCAGGTTTGATCTCACTTCTAGCACTGAAAACAAAAGGGGTCAGTTAGACCCAGTAACAGTGTTGCCATTTTTTTTCTAACGTGAAACTGCCTGATTACACAATATGGTTTTATATAGACCCCTGTACTACCTGTAATGCTGAAGACTTTTAGACCATATGTCATATTTAAATCATTGTCCTGCAGTAGAAATGCTTCACAATTCATTGCTGGCTCTTTGAGCTATCCTTCCCTTAAACCTCTTAAAAGTCATAAAAGGCAGTTCACAGTTTATTCCTGCTGAGGAACGCTTATATCAACCTCTGAACTTCCGTATTTCTGGACTGAGAAAAATGGGTGCACTGCTTCTTCTCATAAACAAGTTGTTCCCATGTTCTGTGGGAATGTTTATATCTAAGAACACTCCATGTGCAGGTGGTGACCTGCAGCAGTAAAGCACTTCCCACTGCACCCAAACTGACCCTTTACTTGTTAGTTACACCCAGCTTCAAAATGGAAGTTGTGTGTCTTCAGCTGAATATTTCTAGTGGACCAAAGAGTGAATCCTCAACATATGAAACTAGCTTTTCACTGATCTGCTCCAACACTAGCAATCTGAAATACTCAGAACCTACATTTACACCTGCTTTTGTTCTGACCTGGCCTGTGTTTAGCAAATATGTCTTGAAGTCCTGGGGTCTTACAGCAAAAATAGTATGCACTTTATATAGTGCTTACTTAAGAAATTTAAAGTGTGCAAAAAAAATTAGAGCAAATTCAAAAATTACCCTATCTTATGAAATTGCAATCTTCAGTTTAACAGTATGTAAACTGACGATATGCCATATTAAGGATTATGAACAAACATAAGAAATCCCAATAATCTGGAGAGTCTTTATTTTGAAGCCTTTTCTCTAACCAATACCTATTTACTGAAATCAGCCTCTGTGTAGAATTCTGATTGCTACAGAAAGCAATTTATTTTTAGCAGAAAACAAGCTATTAGGCTTTTTCCTTTATCCTTTTCATTGCAGGAAGTGGTGAATAGACTTTATAACTTTGTTAATGAATTTTCCTAAGTGTTTTGCAAATTATTGGTTACAAAATGGGATGTGGAACACACAGAGCCAAATAATAACTTTGCTGTTCCCAGAAGTGAGATGCTGAAAAGATTAAGGCATGTGCCCCAGGTGTGACAGGGAAAAATGAGGTCAAGTCCCAGTTCAACATACCAGAAAGGCTAGATTGACTTCCAAAATCTGGTACCTTACCTGGAAAGAAGATTGATATATTGCTATGAAATTGAATTTGATGGACTGTGTCAAAGAGAAGGAAATTGAGCACCAATTGCCAGTAGTGGGGAAAGATAGCTGATCAGACATGCTTACTCCAGAATGGATGTACTGAGGATATGGACTTTATTCATAGCAAACAAAGGTAGCATTTGCAAAAAAATAGCATTTATTCTTGAATAACAGCAGGCTTGTAGGAAATTAACTATAAATAGAGCTATTATAGTAGAGCTATTCTGTGCAAACTGTCTCTGTAGGTAACGTTTAATAGTCAATTTTCTTTGTAAAATTGACAAAATTTTTTCAGAATATCTAATTTTTCCTCAGAGAGAGAGAGAGAGATATAGGTATGTAGAGGATCCATTTAAAAATGCTTAATGTTACGCTGATTGATGGCTCAATGAATGCTAATGGAAGCAGTGAATCATCCATGATTAATTTACATTACTTTTTTACCCTTTATTTGTACAACTATAATTTAAAATTGTTATTTATCCAAATTATGGTAGCAGCTAGGCATTTCTCTGAGGATCTGATAAATTTTATGCTATCTGTTGTGTCAGACATAGTTAAAAATTAGATTAATCACGCTGAAAGGTTCACAATTAAAACATAAAATTGCACATATATGGTATGTGAGTTAAACAGACAAATGGGGAGAAGATAGGAAGCAGTGAAACAAACATGATCAGCATAATAAGTTGCATCCTTTACGTCCCAGCTGTCTGGCCTTCATGCAGGACACAGTAAGCCTCACAGCAGAGGTCAGTAGTCAGTTAGAAGAGGGTGATTTAGTGGATCACAACTACTGAAAGGAAGGAAAAGCAGAGGACACCTGGACACAGTGGGGATACAGACTGAACACTACAGAACGGGTAGGAATGCTGGCAGATTGCTACAAAACAATGTACTGCTTCTTAAACTGTTGTTCCTTGGAAAAAAAAAAAGCAAAAAAAAAAGCTAATGGAAAGAAGCTGGATTTTCAAGAAAAAATTACCAGAAGAAGATATTCATTTTACCTTATCTGGTATTTAAAAGTTAGGTTAGTTAGACCTGGACAGCCATGTCCAGTATGTAATTTATCTTCTTCAAATTAAGGATCTAGGATGGATGGAATTTAATAACTATTTACAGGCCCCTGTTTCTTTTCATTGACTATTGAAGTAGACGAAATGACCCATGTACACTAGATGTACATCAAGATATGATAAGGGGGTGAGATATATACTCTAGATAAAGGGGTGAGATATATACTCTAGATAAAGGCCAAGGTCTGCTGATCATTGTCTTAGATCTTGCATCTTTATCTAGATTTCATAGCTTTTAGATCTTTATCTGTCTTATTTGATACGTGGATTTGGTATATACAAATCAGGAATTAAAATTGTGTAATTCTGAGATAACAGAATTTGTGTGTGGTATGAAGGTGAAGTAAAAAACTGTCGCACATGGCCATGGATCTGGGGGGCAGCCCATGGTCTATGTGTCCATCCTTTCCTGCTAGAGGTATAAGTGTCACAAACCTGCTAATAAACTTGTTGCTTTATTTGGAGTTATTGTTCCTCATATATGTGAATTTCTTCTTTCAAAAACATTGTTTGCTTAGGTAAGAAACAACAGGAGATTCATTGTGATTTCACAGTATGACCTTTTACTTCTAAGATAAACTCATTCTGTTTCAAAACTGCTGAGTGGTTCTTATGAAAACCAACTATATTTCAGAGTCAGAGCCACAGCACAAAAAAAAAAGTACTGCTCTGAATATTTTTGGCGTAGGTGAAAGAAATGACTTATTGTAAATGACAACCTTTTGGGGACTGGTTCTGAAAGTAGAAATAACTATTGGGGTATCAATAGATCTAATGACTAGCAGGGAACTGCTTCAGTCTAGGCTAGGGCAAGACAATTTGAATCATGAGTGTGCTAGGCTATGTCTGTAATATTATAACTTAGGGATCACCCTCTGGGTTGAGGGCAAGTGATATGGAAGGACTTTAATTAATTTAAATCCTCTTTCCAACCAAAATCAGAATAATCCTTACTGGGGATAGTTCCTGGCTCATGCTGAACCCTGACCCCAGTCTGGGTATTGTGTGTGGAAATGCAAGTTGGCTTCAGGTGAAGACCACATGTGGTAGTGTGCCAGCCGTATAGCAGCATGGATCAGGCATGAGTGCTCAATCCAAATATGGGCCAGGTTTAATTTATTAATACAGATACAACAGAACTCACCAGCTCCTTAATGAGAGGCAGATGAGTTACTGAGTGATGAAGGGTAATGAGTCAATTTCCAGTTTGTGGGGTTCAGGTGGAGTAGCAAGGAAGGAAAATAAGAGCATTAAGGACTCAAATAAAATAGAACGGTCCAGTTGGAAAGGACTGACAGTTATCATCTAGTCCAACTGCCAACTTCCTTCATGGGAAGTTTTCATAAAAATTTGCCTTCATCAAATGAAAATCTTCCCAAGGGCTGATTTGCACAGTGTCTTCCTTTCTTCTCAGGCTGTGAAGAAATCTTAGTCTTGGTCACCTGGAGGCTGCTAATTTATTTGCAGGGTTGGCTGTGAACTTGGCAATGGAGTTGTTCGGAGACTTCTGAAGAGAGATCAGTACACTGAATTTTTGCCTTCCTCTGTTCCAGAAATGGTATGGGTAAAACTGTTTGTGTTCAAATTGTACCTTGAACCTGTACTAAAGTTTTCTCTACTAGAGAACAGAACTGTACTATCTGCAACATCAAGTATCACTCAAGAGGTGGGTAGTGCTGGTGTCAGAGGAAACAGCAGAAAACAATTAATTGTCAGCATCTGCTTTAAATATTGTGATACAATTCGTGGGGACTCAACACACAGGATATTGTGAGAATATGGCCCCTGGATCTGTGCAGAGAGAAGAGAAGACATGCAACTCCTGTATGCTGACAGATATTTCATCTGGCTGCTTAAGACTCAAAGAGCTAAGGAGGTTTTTCAGAGTCAAGTCATAAGACTAGAGATGTCCTGAAGCAAAAATAAGAATGCAATGACCATTCCTAAAATCACTACAAGAAATTTAACAAACTGGAGGGCAAATTCACATCTACACTGAGACTTGGAACAGCTCTCACAATATCGTGTCAAGCTCATTTCTGAGTGACTGAAAAGGGATCACTGTAATCAGTTCCAGAAACCTGATTGTGGCTGTCAATTCTCTGCTTACAAACTCACACAGAAACAACAATGTCAATGGATGTTTTCATCCAGCCCCAAACTGAGGTTTCAGATCATCTAGCAGATCTAGTTATAGCTTCTGCAAGCTGGATGTAAGGTTCACAACACACAAAGCAATCTTTCTGCTTTCATGCTTCTTTGATGGCATGGTGAGGAAAGGTGCCTTCCATGAGGATGTGTGAACATGTAATAAGAAATATTTTATAGAAAGTATGAATTTATTCATATGTAGCAACAGAGGAGGGGCAGCCACAGCATTGTACAGGTGCTCTCTGTGACTGTGCTTTCTAGACATTAAATATGCCTTACAAAAAGCACATCCACCCAGCTGCATGCTCTTGAACTCCATATAGAGGACTTCCAAAATCAGGAACTCTTCATATTTAAACATTTCTGCACACATAGTGGATTCATGCATGGAAAGTCAGGAATGTGCATGAAGTATGGTGTTGGAATTACTAACATAAGTTCTTTTACCTCTTTTGTACCAACTTGGCCATTTAGACTATTGACTTACAGGAGGAGGGACTTCATATTACCACATGATCCTCTAATGCCAAGAAAGAAAGAAGTTTCCACTAAGCTCTTTAGATAAAACCAAAATACATATTTAAATACTGAAAAGCCATCCCAAACTCAACACTTCAGAGAATGCCATATTGTAAAATGGCCAAAGAATCATAGCCATAGAGAGACTATGGGCGCTGTATAACAACATAAAAAAGTGAGACCTGCCTCAAAGCTCATAAAGAACAATATGTGTTGATTTCTTCTCAACTTTCCCTTATGTACGGAAATTGCATCTTCAAAATGAAGACTGATCATTCACTGATCTATGATGAGGATAGAGAGAGCCAGTCTTGTGTGAGCGGGAGAGTATGCAATGATCTAACTTTATTTTCTGCCTTGTGTAACAGAGAGCTCAGCCCATAGTAGGTCAAGCACAGTCACCCCCACATATTGGTTCACAATCTTAGCTTAAAGGGACAACATCCTATGACATTTAGCAGGATTATTTAAAGGACAAAATTTAAAGGTACATTAAATAAAAAATAAATAACTGGAAGAGTTTTGAAGTGCAAAGCCCTCAAAAAACCATGTTGAAACTCCAAAAGGATGAAAACAAGGCAAGCTAAATAAAGATAAACTTGCTTCCAGGATTTTTTTTTGGTTTTTCAGTTGTATTTTTTTTTTTTTTTACCTGTGAACTATTTTTGACCTGGAGGATTTGGAACAGAAGAGTAAAATCTCCTTTAGACAATGATTTATACCTTGCATACCAATAACTTTCTTTCAGTCTAAAGCGTTGACATGCAATATGTTCTGTCCTTATCCCTGGCATCAGATGATGTGCTGAAATGCAACATGCAGGCTCTGAAAGTTAGCTGTTAGTTATGATTCCTATCAAGCAGTGAGGTTATAGGAGGAAACCGGATGGAAGTTCTGCAGGTTAACCACAGACATAACTGAAATAAAACTCTCAGCAACAGCGATGGTCCATTTTGATTCCGTGCTTTTTAGAAAATAGGCATGACAAGAATAAGACTTCTGCTTGTGCCCATGTCACTGCACTTTAGTACCACTTCTATATGGATTTATAAGACACTAACAAGGATCAGTCATTTTTTCAGTGCTGTGACACAGACAGGAATCCTTTCTGAAGGATCTCAGTATCTGAGAATATATTAGTAAAACAGGAGGGAGAGGTAAGAGTTCTATGTTGCCAGTCTTTTGAGACCATGGCAATTTAGTTTACTATTGCAGAGCAAACTTCAAGATATTTCCCTGAACTCTCATGGTCAAGCATCTAATGGATTTAGTAGATGTGGGCTGTACTTTATTACTTTTGAATGCTATTAGAAAAACTCCATATGTTTTCAAGGTTTCCTCAAATTACTGTGCAGTTTGATGATAATTTTCTCTGTATGCATTTGCTGGTATGATTATGTGTATACTGACCAGCAGCCTCAGTACCATAATGCCAGAAATAGAATCATAGAATAGTTAGGATTGGAAAGGACCTTAAGATCATCAAGTTCCACCCCCCCTGCCATGGGCAGGGACACCTCACACTAAACCATGTCACCCAAGGCTCTATCCAACCTGGCCTTGAACACCTCCAGGGATGGATCATTTACAGCTTCCCTGGGCAACCCATTCCAGTGCCCTCCCAGTAAAGAACTTCCTCCTTATATCTAAGGCTACCACAAAGCAGGGCATGCTCATTCTTTTACCAACTGCTTTTATACCTCCTTCCCCTCAGGAATAGCTTTGGCTTTACAAGGTATGAAAAAAAAAAAAAAAAAAAAGGAAATTACCCCAAGGTGGTGATATCATCAGGATAAATGACAAGGGAGTTCACAGCCCATTTAAGTAGGCTTTCCCAGACTTGGATGACTGGTGAAATTATTACCGTCACATCTACATTTTGGGAAGGCAATGGATTCACAGAGGCTCTGAGTCCTTTTTTTTGATGGAGTCCTGGAGTCTACAAAGGTACTTAAGGAAATATATTCAAGAGGATTTCAGCAGTGATTAGTTTATAGTGATTCACTTGACATAATTTCCAGGTGCCTGAACTGCCATAGGTTATGGAGGTGGCTTCACTCCTAACTGTGGTAAATGGTGGAGGTGAGACTGGAAACTCTCTGAAAACTACAGAGATTTTCCTAGCTTTCTTCAGTGTTAATACATGGCTTTCATAGACAGCCAGCTCTATTCTTTCAGTTTCTTAGATGGGTTCTTTCTGTAGTATTTGCTTTGCAATATACTCCTTTAAAAGGTTGCCAGTCCTGAGAGAAATCCGCTTACAATACTTTTACTTTGCTAAGAGTTTGATGTTTTCTCTAGGAATAAAATCATATTAGCTATCAGCAAGCACTGAATTTCCAACAGATTTTTGTTGCTGTTCTACAGTGAAGGTCTGATTTAATTGATTTCTTTATGATGTTCCAGTGGGCCTCCACTTAGTTTAACTGTCACACAGGATGGAATAATGATTAGATTTGCCTTTAAGAGCTTTTAAGTGGTTTCTTTTCTAGCTGTGTTTGCTTGCATAAAATCTACTTTGAAGACTTTTTAAACTGTAGTCTCTCTCTGAAGGATTTAGTATAACAGTTTCCTGAACTTGATTCTGTGTAAACTGTGTAGACATTTCACCTACTGCAGGTGAAGAGTCCTTTTGATTTAAACTACTTCACCATATCCAGTCCCTGAGGAATTCAGCCCAAAATACCTGGACTCTAGGTAGATTATGGTCATGATTAAACAGGTGTGTTTACAGCACAAAAGTGTCATAAAACACAGACATTTTTTAAGTTACAATATGTCATAAATGTGTCTGCTGCAGCCTTCTTAAATACGTACACCAATAACCGAAGTACTTCAATCAAGCAATATTGATGTTTAAAACTAACATTATTTCATTTGAAAATGTTGTTCTTTTTTAAAAGAAAACTTAAAAATTGTGCAATGTCTTTAGATTCTTAAATAACTTTTCCCTGCCGTTTTGGCTTTGGGAATGGCAAAAAAAATTTTCAACTGGAAAAGACAAAACAAAGAAAGGTAAAATATTGATTTAACTTCAAAATTTTCAAATGGAATTCCAAAACGCTTTGAGCAGTTACAGTCCTGGGCGTGACAGAGAAGGGAGTCTCCAGATTCTTCTCCCAGAAGCCAGGGGAACTTGGATCAGAACGAGCCTTAGAGCTGAAGTGTCCAGGATTTGAGGTAGTGGTGAAGCATGAGGTTTGAAACACTCCTGAGATTCTGCAGGGCACAGAAAGAAAACTGATGTGAGAAGTGTCTTATGCACCCTTCATGAATCCATCATGTACTGATGGTCAGTAAAGGATGTTTTGAATGGAAAATTTTAACCAGCCTTGCATTAATTGCACTTACCCTATCTCATAGGCAGCGATTCACAAGGCTATACAAAGGACCAACATTTGCATCAGGAGGCAACTATTCAGATTTCATTTTGTTTGGAGCAGACTTATGGTATAGTTTATAAATTTTCATACTCAGACTTCCCCTTCTAGCTATGCCTGAACATTTTTAGGTAATTGCACAGTGATGTTGCAAATGTTTTTATCATGTACTTTTGCAAAAGTAATTACAGAAACAAAGGGAATACACAAACGGAAAAGATCAGAAGCGTATTATGATTGCATGTCCATCTTTCTGATTTTAGTAAATATCTCAATGCAGAAGTGAAAGAGAATCATCTTTCAAAGACAGAAAGAGAACCTGACAGAAATATAACTGCCCTGACCACAAAGCAGTTTCTCTGAAGCAGTTGTTTAAGCAAATACAAAGCTCACGCTACTGAAGTCCATACAAGAGGCTGGCATGTTGTCTAGGAGATGCACTTCAATTGCATTAAGAGCAGAAATGTAATGCTACCAAGACATATAACATAGACTAAAATCCAGGTAAAAACCACCCCAAAATAATGGAATTGTTTTTGCTCAGTGGAACAATGCATTGTTTTGCAGTTCAGAAATGACATATGCTGTTACTCAACTGCTGTGCCCTAAAGGTACTGTTCTGGGTAATGAAACTATGCACTGATTTATAAAAAAATCTATGTCTTTCTGTTTCATGGTCTGAATTTGGTGACCTGAAAGAAAAGAGCAAAACCAACTTGCTTTCCAGCACAGTAGATAAGGATCCTGAACAACTATGAATACAGTAGATGTGCTCCCACTCATTAGTGAGCCAGTGAATAACTGTAAATCCAGGTACGGCACATATAAGCAGTTGATGCTTTGTCTAGTTTATACATTGCTAGGTAAAGTGTATCTTTCAAACTGTTTAAAACTGCTCTTTAATGAGGTATGTATATGATTATGTGTGTACATAGCTGTGCATTTCTACACACAACATCGTAATGCAAAACCACATATAGAGGCAGAAAAAGGTAGTCACATAGAGTTCCTTTTGACTGAAAATTTCAGAACCTGACAATTTCTTTTTTAGGTTTGACCAGACCTTCTCCAATTCAAAGCTTTTGTTCAGCAGAAGGCAGAAGTGAGAAGCTGAAGATCTATTGAACTATCCAACAGAAGTTAGTATGATGTCACCACCTGTGAGTTTGGTACGGCATAACTTAATGGAGTGCACATAATACTCCACCAGATGATGTGACTCCATCCTTGACCTTTGTCTGGTCTCTGTAACCTTATGCAGAAGTATACTTCTCATTTCATGGCCAACATCTAAGAAAAACCTCTTGTATCCCTGAAAAACAAATCTGACCATTTTAAAAATGCAGGCTCTCTCATGAACATTCCTCATCCAATATGTAAAGCAATGGCATTTGAGAAAAGGCCATCCATTCTGCAGGCTGCTTTAAGACTAATAAAGACAACTGCTAGTTGTCAGCTATGGTGCTGAATGATGTGGTGATACATTCCCCTACATATCTCAAGACTATGTGAGATGATTGACCAAAGAATATCAATGATGTTTACATTTACCACAAACCTGAGCTCACCATGGTTGGTACTTGCCTAAACCCTATTTCTGTCATAATGTGTGTACTATTCTTGTTACTGCTGTCTTGGTTGCAGTACTGTTCTTGTGTATAATTGTGTATTGCACTGCTTTTCCTAACAATTACCTGTTTTAAGTGGCACCTTCTAATTCAAACTCCTAAACTTTGCACAACTAAGCACTGCAGATTGCTGAATGAGTGAAAGGTTGCAGATTTGCCTATCTCTGTGAGATAATGAAATCTCAAAATAGTGCTTGTAAAATAACAGCTCGCTAGCTGTTTATGAGATACATAAATTACCACTCATGGTTCATTTTGCAGATTAGCACATTCTGCACATTATTCATTTTAGCATTTGCTAGGAGGCCTGTAAGAATTCAGTGAAGTACAAGTAATATATTTACTGCATCACTAATCTGATGGTTCTGTTTTCAAACCCTCCCTACAGTGCAAAGACCAAGTTTTGAGGAAGCCCTTCATGTGCTGAAACTGAAGAAATGAGAGTTTGACTTTCAGTATTCCTCTGTGTGACAAAACCTCATTATACAACAGGGTTTTTTGTGCCAATCATTAAGCATTAAGTAAGAATTATTAATAGGTCACGTAGGAAGGAAATCACCTAGGACACTAGGTTTTCTAGAACAGATTATATCACATGGCTGCTGAGGATGTCTCTGGGAGCACCACAACAAGAGGCAGGGATGGTCCTGACAGGCTGTGAGGATTTGACAAAGGCTCTTGTGAGCCATGAGTAAGGATACTTGGAAACTGCCCCAACTCATGGGTCTCATGCCTGGGGGAATGTTAGGGTTAAGGCTATTTCTTTCCCCTGGTTTATCAATCAGCAAAAACATTTTGTGAGATGGGTAGGACAACAGCTGTAACACAGTACTCCGAAACTGAGGAAACATGCAAGGAAGTTAAAGACACAACTGTTCAGTGAGCTTTAACAGTAGTTCTGTTTATTTTACAAATGCTTCAGGCTTTGAAATCACAGATCACCTCCCTCAGAGTGGTCTTGGGGTGTGGCTGCCAGAACCAGGGAGGCAGGTCTGTGCTTATGAGCAAATGACACCAATAGGAACTATCTCATCTCTCCTGACACGGCACTGGGAGTCTGTGTTCCCTTTAAGCCACTCTTCTGAGAAAATGTGGTGACTGACCGAAGGTTTTACTTATTTTTGTGTGCTAACAAAACAAGGCTTTGGACATCTACAGCTGGGTTTGGAGGCCAGCAGCTTGGAGAACTGCATGCTCTTCTGTGGGACCACTTTAAACCCTAACATCTGGATGTCTGCTGTGAATAGAATCTCCTGTTAAAACTATTTCTCTGATGACAATGATAATTCAGTCACTTTTGGCCTGCAGTTGATGATTCTTGGTTCTGATGGGTACGGTCCTCCCTGTTACAGATCTTCTACTCTTCATGACACAAAAATGTTAAGTCTTTTCTGTGAGGCAGAGAGGGCCTTTTTGCTCCCCTATATCCCTAATTATAAGTCTGTGGTGCAGGAGCCAAAATTGGGAGTGAAGGAAAATGATACATTTCTATGTAAAAAATAATTCATGATTCTTTAGCTTCCCCGTTTACACTCCCTCCCAAGAGATAGAAAGGGAGATGGTGACCCTTTAGCTTGGAGATTATGGCACTCACCAAAGGGGAAGAATACTGGGTCTCATGGCCTTGATTTAAAGGCTTTGTATGGATTTCTTCTGTCATTGAGTATTTCTAGGCCTAACCCATACTTGGAGCAAATACTGACAGATTCTTGTTGGTTAATAGGCTGTAGGTCTCTCTTTAATGCATGTTGAAAACTGCTAAGCATTACAACTTTCTTCAGAGAGGTGAAAGATGCTTTTGCATTTCTACTATTCTGAAAAATGCAGTAATTTTATCAGAGGCTATCTGGGATTAATGGCCTAGTTGCAAGCATTTCAATTTGCAAAATAAATAATATCTCATAATGAAATTGAGCAAATCATGGTCAGGATGGATAAAATATCCTAAACAAACAGATCTCTGGAAGCTGATATTAATAGGAACAAAGAAAGAGAGGTAATGAATTATTCATGTCATTGTTTTGGAAAATATTCCTAAATCAGAATCTTAATATGTGGGGAAAAGGTTTATTCTTCCGTCTTTTCTTTGTCGACTGCTTAGGGGCAGGAGTATAGGGAAGAGAAGTGAAGAAATGAGAAACTCATAAATGTGCATGTGTTTGTCTGGAGGGAATCCTTTAAAAACTATTATAACATGTATCTAAGCAAACCATGACATAACATTCATCTCTGTCATGTTTGTATCCTTTACAGTTATTACAATCTCTCTGAGTCAGAAAACAATTAGGAGACGGCAATGCTCAGATGTAGGATCCAAGCTGTTTAGTGCAGGACTAACTTTTCTCACATGCTAAAAAATCACAAGGAAAAAATAGCATGGTTGGCAGCAAGCAAGCTAACACCATTGCCCTCCTATAAGTAGTGCTTGGCTAAAGCTGTATTTGGGATATCACGTCTCACATAGAAAATTTACTCTCAGTGACCCCATTATTTTCTGTGAAAAGCACCTTTCCATTTTAGGCGGTTTGTATGGATTTTGATTTTCCTGATGTACCTCTGAGAAAGGGGCAAAAAAAGAGAAGGTTGGTCATCCAACAAATGTATGAATCTAGAGGTAAAGTGCTTTATCTAAGCAACTCTGTAGCCATTGTAAAAGGATGAGCATTTTCAGAGGGGTGTTCATCCTATGGTTTTTAGGCCTTTGTTTCTTCTCTAACTACATATGAAACTTAGATGACCATCCTATATTAGATGCATAAAGCTGGAAGAGATGAATCCAGGCACTTGTTAGTACCTGATTGCAAGTTAGAAACTGAAAGTGTTGCACTTTGTGATAATATGTCTCAGTGTACTTTAAAGTCTGTTTGATTTTCAATTGAATTAAGATGTCTAGAAAAATTTATTCTGTCCTCACAGCATCCCCATTAACTAGTTGTTCCAATAAAAGAAGTTTGCTGCTCTATAATTTATAACTTGGGATTGCTCAGATATATTTTTCTGAGAGGATTCCCTCACAGTCTGTGACCAGAAGGTTAGTTATTAATATTTTGTGCATCAGTAATATATACTCAGGCCTTTTAGTCAAATACTGCTAGATCAGAAGTTGGCTCTATTTCTAATGAAGAGTGGGAAACAGGGGTTGTTAATTGCTATACTGGAGGTAAGACAAAACCACAGAGTATAGATTCCTTTAGCTCTGACATAAATATTGGTCATTGTTTTTTAATTTTGCAGTATTGCATAGGATACCATTTGTCATATTAAATTGTACTCTGAACCTGTCAAGCTTTGTACTCTGAATCTTTCAGTAGTCAGTTGATTTAAAAAAATTCTTCATGATAAAGACAAACCCTTCCAGGGAGCAGGAGATTTGTAGGGAAGAGCTCAGGCTGAAGGAAGAAAGAGGGAAGAAGGTATCAGGAATTCTGTCATGCATGGCTGGGTGCACCAAAACTTGCTTGTAATTAAAAACCACTGAACTTCCGAAACACTTAGTTCTTTCATATTCTTTCATATTACTGCCCAGCACATAATAAATTAACAGCTTGGGTTTGAAAGAATCCTTCATAAAAATTGGTCCTCAAAGTCATGCAGCCAGTAAGATTAATTTCAGCATTTAAAGCCATGCTTTAGAGTCAGCACCTAGAGTGTTGGTTTATAAAACATGTCTGCAAAAGCTGGCATGCTCGTCTCTAAGAAAGATGGCAAGACATGCAGACAGGTAAATAGTAATTTTATGTATAATTTCTGCAGGTAGTTGACAAATTAGGAGAGTAATCACAACATCTGACTTTTGCAATGTAGTTTAGATGGGTATTTCAGCTACCTAATCCCCACACACTCTCTGGGTAGTCAATAGAAGGGGAAATGTTCTCCCAGGCACCATCTGGAGCTTCTAATTTGTCTTCTGTCTTCAGCCACCTCCTAAAGAATGATCCCTCTGTTGCCTAGAGAAAAGCTGAAGAAGCTGGTCATAGCATAGCTGACTAAATTACGTGTTTAAAAATGATATCTGTGCATGAGCTTTTAATACTCACTTCAAACAAAGCATTCATATTGTGCTCTTGTTTTTTACTCTGTTCTTTTGTTTTGTTTTGTTATGTTGCCCAGCTACTTAGACCAGGAGTGATTACTCCATTATAGGTGGCTTTATGTTCCATTTTCAGAGTGTTTCTTTATGAAATCCATTTGTACAACTGATTCTTTATTATTTAATAAGTTTATTGTATTTCAAAGTATGTTATATTACCACATGAATTCATATATTAATCAGGTATGTGCTTGCTTTTAATGATCCCTACATTAAAAAATTCTTCATAACAGCTAGCTGTGGCAGTGCTTGTTAACAATTCATTACTAATTTTTTTTTTTTTTGAAAATGTGTTCTAAAATAACTTATTAATGAATTTATTTGTGCCTGGTAATTATTTCATAATTATTTCATAAATAATAAAATTATGCACACACATACGCACACACATTTCATATAAAACTATATTGTGTACTTAATGGTCCCTTATCAAGCTATCATCAGTTAAATTTATGGTTATTATGCTTTCATGTTTGGCGTGAATATAGAACAAAAACTATTTCAGAAAATTGTCATTCACTAAAAGTGGCGTAGAAAACCATTGAATTTTTCACATAACTGTGACAAACAGTTCTTGATTTACAGCAAAAATCTCTCTAATCTACTTTGTAGAGGTAAAGGATCAAATAACCCAGACTAAAAAGGAAAAAGCCAGCACTGATATTGTTTCACTCATTAGGAAAACCCTTGGTAACCCAGTTTGACCAGTGGTCAGTACCTCCTCCCCATGGGTCAGTACATCCTCCCCAGAACTTGTGATAGAAATACCATCAGTTATGACACGTCGTTTAGTTATCTGCAGTATAGTACAAACAAAACCCCAAAGAGTATCATCTCAACATCCTAAAGTGCAGATAGATGTGATCTGCAGCTTGCTGCCACCCCAGACTTTAAGCCACCAGTACAAGGATTTTAACTGGCGTGCAACACCCTCCTCCCTGTCTATTTTACCACAGCAAGCGGGGATTAGGGACAAGAAAGGGAAAAGTGCCAACCCACACCTTATCCAGGGACAGGTCATGGTTCAGATGTGGACTTTGTCATGTAATAGATCAAATGTATAAAACTAAAAGAGGAAACAGCAGTGTGAAAGGAACTAAATGACTTCTCTGATGTAAAGTAGAACATTAGTAGGAAGTACTATTTTGAACCCAAGCCCCAGACCTGGACTGTACATATCTCCTCACCTATTTGGAATTACTGCCATTACACTAGTACACACAGTAGGGCAAATCTTAATCCCACAGAAGCATATAGCCAAGGGCTGAATGCTGGGTGATTCATAGGTAACCCAACAGCAGCCTGACCGGCATTTTCTAGAGTGAATTCCCAGATTTCCTACCACCAAGAAGGGATGGAAAAGGTGATGATGGAAGTTGAAAATATAAAGAAGTAGTTAATGTTTTCATTCTGTATACAGGGTGCAGATCCCCAAATCCGGCTCAGCCAGAAAGCGGTTCAAATTTTAGTCTCATGAAATAGAGCATGGACAGCAGGCAAGAATAGAGGTTGCTTTTATTTTATATAATGGGAAGTGAGGTCAGACACAAGTCCATAAATTTTGACGTATTTTGCTGTTGCTGTTTTTAAATGTGGTAACATTTTAGCACTCTGGTCACACAAAAGTGTTTTAATCATTTAATATATTATAATTTCTGACAATCAGACATCCTATTACATTTCCTACAGCCATATTGTGAATTGTGAAAGAGCAAGGCATTTATTATCAAATCAGGAAAAAACACCAAAAAACCTAAAGCGAGGAGACTAAAATGTAGTAAAAATTATTAATGGCATTATTAATAGCCAGGTCCATGTCACAACACATTATAACATTTCTTTTGGAGACATTAGAATGTATCATGGGGAATGGAGAAGACCTAATAGATCTTTTCTATCTCTTTTCTCACATAATCATGTCAATCAGCACTATGGAGTCATAGTAATTTATACCTCCTGTTGCTTCCAGACTACACTGTTGCAACCGGGTCCTGCTACATCGATCTAAAAACTTCACGTGCAACATCACTGTGGTTGTTTCACTCAGAGGCACACTCAGCAGGGTTGCAATAAAGATGGGGACCTGTTTTATGGAATACAAATGACAGAGATCGTTGGCCTAACCCTGCCTTAAGGGTTCAGGTGACATAGATGCCTATATTTAGTGGACTTCATCTCTTTTCAAAACTGTGTGGGAGACAGAAGGGCCCACAGTATGGATACTTCCTACATGTTATCATTCAGATTTACTAGGGTAATCACGTTTCCTGGGTGGAAAAAGTGAACAAACAGAAGAAAAAACATATCTATCTCAGTGGTCATAGTTTGGAAATAATTTTTTTCTTAGTAGACACCACATCTTAAAGAATATATGTTTGGTCTTCCAGTGTATAAATTTGCTATTCTAAATATCACTGTTCTGTTTACATGTTACTTAGCAATCATAATTTTCATTACATTTCAATTCAGTACTACGTAAAAATAAAAAATGATAAAGCTCTTAACTCATTCAATTACAATTTTTAAGTATTTTTTAACAAGATCTATATTATTTAGATTCCTTCACTCTTTCCAATTTTTTTTGTGTGTTGTTTTTAATACGGAATTTGTTCTTCTGCTCCTGTGTTTCAATTAAGAATAGACAAAATTTCTTCGATTTTAAGGGTCTGAGAAAACTATGACTGGGGGAGAGAAGACTAGGCTTTTCTCAAATACTTAGAAGTTTAAGATATTAAAAGGTATTAATCTTTCTCAGTTCACCCGTCGCACCTTTTGGCATTCAATATTTTTTTTTCAGATAAACTATATCAAATCTCTTTCAATTTTCTATTTTAGTGATGCTTAGGGTTCTGAAATGTCAACATTTTGTGGAGAAAGTAGCTGAATCAGGCCAGAGTAATTTTATTAGCTAAAATATGCAGCAAACAAAATATGAAGTCAGGTACTTGAATGTACTTGGAGGCAAAATACTTCTATGTGGAGAGACCTCAATTCCCATGAGCTCACTGTTAACAAAGATAATCTTTCATAATTCCAAAACTTTCTTTATAAGTGACAAAGTATCTGAAAACCTATTATGCAAAGTGCAAGAGTTGATGGTACTATATCTATAGAGTACTTTCCCACGGTAAGCAATATTTGGCCCAATGTGGTAGCTGGAGAAAAATATTTCAATTTTTGATTAGTCTGTGGACAGAGTTGTGTCTTCCAGTCTTCCATCAGCAGCTGCAAATAATGACTCACTGTTAAAACTATTCAAACTACACTGTTCAAACTATTTAGTTGCAGCATACATTGAAATAGTCCTAATAGCAGATTTTCTTATTCAGGAAACTGCTATCTTATGACCCAGTCAACCCCAGTCAAAAAAACCTGTTGTTTCCATGGTTTGAGGCATGTGTGATCACAGAGAAAACTGTGACCTTTTTTAAACAAACAGCAAGTTTTCACAATTAAAAAAGGAGGAAATAACTTGTTTGCAAAAAAGGGAGATTTTCTTCCACAAAACTGGATCATTTTAAGCACAGCTGAGTCCTGAAAAACATGTTCCATTTCCTGTCAAAATTAATATGACTGAATATGGCTTGTATTAGGGTACAGTTTTCTTAGTTCTTCACAGTCACCTTGTCACTTTCTCTATTTTCACATTTTTAAGAACAAAAAAATTCAAGACTTTTATTCTTAGAAGCCACACAAGAGTGATTTTTATGATCAACTCTTTTTGCATGCTGTCTTACATATGACAGCCCACCAACAAACACTACAAAATATCTTGTATGTAACCTACAGTGACAATGATTTTCTTCATCCTTGTAGGTGTGGGCCTTGTATAATTGAAAATACAGAAATCCTATGCAGGCTAAACATTAGAGCAAGATCACTATGTCCCTTCTGAACTGCTTGGTCCTGACCTAATGGAACTAGGGAAGGCAAAGGACAATGGTGGCACAATTGACAACCAACCACAGGAGATTTAAGTGAGAAATTGAGAGATTTCTGACTATTACAGCAGAGTATGACACACTAAAGTCAGACCCTAAACTCTAGTGCCTAAAATGCAATTCACTGAAAAGTAGGTGCCTAAGCACAAAGAGAGATTGAAGTGGTCCACAGACCAGCAACTGCCCTGCTTAGAGATGTGCAGATTCATTCAGTACCACAAAGGCTCAGCCACGCCTAAACTTACACATGTAGGTATGTATAGAAAAGTTCCAGTGTAAGGAACTGAGTGCCAAAGTGCTGCTTTTACTCTTGCAATTCAGTGAGAAGTCAGAAGGGTATCTAAACTCTCAGCCCTGGGGCGGTCTCCTGCAGTCAGAAATGCTCTCAGCATAGACAGGGCAGCAATGAGTCCAATGCAAAGCACAGCAGCCAGAGAAAGTTCCTGTCAGTGATCACCTCAGAAGAGGTGAGATGTTTGGGCCTTTCAGCTTTCTCCCCAGGGGGTAATTGAAACATAAATCTCCTTTTCTCCTTGATCCACTGGTGCCTAGCTTGCTGAGTCAGGGCTTGGTCACCTTTCTAATGCTTAGATTGTGGCAGAAAACAATGCAGAAGGCATATGATTCTGCACTGGCTTTAGCACACTTTTGAAAGAAGAGAGAAGTGGGTGCCAATCCATTTTTCATGGACTACTAGGATGGTTTGTATTGGTTTAAAAATAAATTCCAGGGAGCAGGAATAAAAAAAAAACACACCAAAACACCAGTTTCTGATCTCATTTTTATGAACCTGCATGTGTCTAGCAATATGTACATAGTTCATGTCCATAGTATTTACTTTTTGCAATGGTGTGGCTGCGTCTGAAATGCCTAAAGGAAGTAATCCATGGTCTGAACTCAAACCAAGTTTAGAAACTGGCATACGTGGTACTGATCTAACAACTGAGCAATGCATGTGATCAAATTCCAGCATGCAGAGTGCTTCCTTCCTTGTTTAACTTCCTTGTATGCATATAGCTAGAAAGCCAGCCTTGCTAGTTGAAAAAGGTATACCTCATGCATGGGTGAAGGAAATAGCCAAGCTCAAAGTAGTGAGTAATCAACAAAAAATCCTAATTTTTCTGTTCAGTAGCAAAGCTGAATATTTCTGGGATCATCCTTATTTCTGGTTTGTTTCTTTAGAGACATGTGTACATTGAAAAATTGAATATACAATGTCTTGTATGAATAAAATTGGAAGTCATCATTATTAAAAAAATAAAACTGTTATATATCACTGAAACTAAATCTCTCTCCAGATTCTTATTTTCTGTCTATTTCTGTAGAATATTTTGTGTAGTGTTGATTTACTTGTTTTTTTGAGAAAAGTTTAATCCTCTCTGTACAAAATTAGCTATACTAGTGCTTGTATAATTAGAATCTTTGAAATACATTTAAAACTCTGTTTTAATAATCTTCAGGAAATTAATTTTTAAACCTGCCATCTACTAACTTTGACACTTCTAAGACAAATTTCTGTACTGCTTTGTTGCTTTTAGGCAATTCTTCACTTGCCAGGTTTGGTATCAAGCATAGAAGGCTGTATTGAGTCACTGCTTATTTGAGTGTTAAAATTCAATTTACAGTTGCACAGATGTTCTGAGATCCTTTGAATTTAATGAGGATGACTCACAGGGTTGAGTAAAGAGGATGGACTTTGAGTCCTCTAATGTTTTCTGAGATCAATGCTTTCCAGATGAAAATCATTCAGCTCGGTCCATGGTATCATCCTGCACTGCCCATTATCCTTGTCCTCTTTCTTTTTTCTTTGCTGCTTAAAACAGGTGTATTTTGAAATGAACTGGTTTTAGTGACCATTACCTGACTTGCAGTAATGACATGACATTTCCCACCTTATTTCTACATTCTGCTAATAATGATGTTGTGTATTGGTCCTTGAAAAGTTTTTTTATATTGTTATACTTTACATAGAGGTGGCAGCATATTATGCCTATAATGCTACTTTGTCAGTAAATTATTTTCAGATTTAGAGTGAATACATTTATTTTTAGAAAAGAAAAATTAAATATAGTTTTAAGTAAACCCTGTTTGTGCATATGAATTTGCAACACTGCAAAATATTAGGACAAGCGTATACCATTTGCATCAGTGGTGTGGTCTCACATGGATCTCAGTATCTGTGAAGTATCACCACGCAATCAGAAATGCTACTGCTGAAAATGAATTATGGGAAGGAGTTCTGAAATTGCATGATATTGATTTATATGAGCAGAGATTGAACAATATTGAATTATTTGGAAAACAGAATAGTAAGGGAAGATAAACTAAAGTAGATCAAATTACATGAAAGGATAAATTTTGAAAAATGTCAGAGCAGGACTTCCTGTCTCCCCACCAAATTATGGACAGACAAAGCATGGATTTAGTGAAATCTGAAGAGCAATTAGAATAGGAAGGGATGCAATTAGGGCATAACGTAACCTTACTTCTTGGAACTCATTGTCTCAGGATGTTTTTAAGGCCAAGAATTTCACAAGCAATGAAGAAGAATGAAGTATCACAAGAATTTTTAGAGTTGCAAAAATTGGTACTACAAAGCTTTGGAAAAGAAAGTTATGCTTCAGGGCTTAATCCAAATTTAAGCTATCATGCTGCAGAGAAATGGATATACTTTCATTATCCTGTGTTAGTCTGGTACCTCTAAACATCTGGTACTATTTACTGTCAGAGACAGGATCTTGGACAAGCTGGACCTTCATGTTTGAAAAAGAATAGCAAATTCAATACCCAGTTTCATAACAGCAGTTTCTGGATACTGTGAACTGCCCCGGAGCACCTCTTTCATGATATTTCCTCTGCTTCATCGTCTCCCGGGAGGAAAATATTCCTTATTTCTGGAGGTATGAAGGTGGCTTGATAGCAAAATTGTGCAGTCCCACTGCCAGGAGAGACAGAGACACCCAAGAAAATGTAAAGCAGTCCCCAGAGTGAAGTGGACCCTACAAGTAGGAAAGAGAAGAGCAGGTCTAGATGGATCTCATTTCTTGTCTCTTCTAAGGGACTTACTTATTTCAAACATAAGCCTCTGCACGTGTGTCTTTCTGAATGCGTCTGTGTCAGCCTGTGTGAAGGAGGTATGTGGGGCACTGGTACTTTCTAACTAGATATAACCTTTATTATACTCTCAAAAAGAAGCTTATAATCCATTCTTATTTTGGCAGTGGTCCATAAAGTTATTTGCTGCCTAGCATTTTCAAAGCAATATAAAGTGAGCTGACATCAACCCAGTCTAGGACCAAACAAGGCAATACCAATAACCAGAAAGAGGATGCCTTCACTTATGAAAATCTTCTCAGAAAGTGTTCACTAAGGGGCACCTTCATAGCATATGGATTAAGGTCCCCTTTTCCTATCTACAGATTTGCAGTACCAACATTTGTTGCAGTCTTATTCTTGGTTTCGTTCTGATTGGTGTCAAAAGTAGTCTAAAAATAAGTTTTAACTGTCTGTATTTCAGCCTCAGGTTGATGAAGGATGTATTGATTCCAGTTTGTGCCACAACTTATTGTCACTGTGATGTGATGAACATGTGTGAAAGAGAAGGAAGAGGAAAAAAAGGTAAATTTTTCACCATCTTACATACTGAGGAAACCTTTTTGTTCTGTCTCAGAGTCCCTCATGACCTGGCTTTCTGATTACGGCTTTACTGCAAGCAAGAATGTTAGAGAGTCATTTCTTGCATTCAGCTGAATTTGTGCTCAGATTTTGGGAAAATGTCTATGTCAAAAGAGCATGTAAGACACTTTTAAAGAGTGCAGAAATGCATAGAATGTGACTGTCAAGGATGTGGTGAGTTTTGATCATTTTACAGCATCTTATATTTGCACCCTAGAGTCTGAACTGAAGAAGAAGCAAGATTTCCTCCACCACGGGTTAAAGATGTTGTGAAAGATATTTACTTTGGTAGGAGTCTCTGTTTGTTGTCTGGAAGCCTGGAGTCCTGGTTGCTTTTTGAAGCATGGGAGCATGCAGTTCCCAGCAATACTCCTCTTCTTCCCCCTATAGCAAGCAAGTACAGTAATGTCACATCAGTATGCCCTATGTTGTTCCTGTGAGACTCCTGTTAAATTTTTGCTGCTTTCATACAAATTGCAGGCACTGGGTTATTAAAAAAAAGGCTTTATACTCAACTTAGATGCACTAGAATAATGAGTATTAAGCATCCTTAAAATATTCATATTAAATATGCTGGTCCTGTAATGATCATGGTGCTCTAGATCAGAGAGTTAAATAGAAGCTTACATTATGGTAACGTTTAATTTAGGATTTCTTAGGCTACTGAAAAGACTTACATAAAATTAGTTATGCTATACTAATAAAGTTTGTAGATTTTAACTTTAGTCCACAATCTTATTTGTGAGCTTAATTTATAGTCTGAAGAAAAGTGACCGTCTGATCTATTAATAATTTTGTTTATGTTTGCTCAAAAGAATAATGATTTATTATATAAGAGAAAAGACACTGACTTGATAAGCAAAGGCAATTTTTGTCTTTTTTTTTTAATGCTACAGAATTTTTATGATGTCAGCAATCTCTTTTAGTTTTCCCATTGGGACCAAAAATGATAGTGTTCTAAATTCAGCTTGTTGGTATATTCTCATGTGTTTTCCTTTTTTTTTCTAGGGCTTTGATAGTGTGAATCATTCTTGGCTCATATCGCCTGAGTATTTCAAGCCTGAAAAGTACTGTCTCCTGAGTTCAAAAGAACATCAGATGCATTCAGCACAGCACATTTCAGAAAGCAGAGTCCATCTCAGGGTTGGCAACAGTTGTTTCTCATTTGCTATTTTGGTTTTGCATTTTACTGGGTTTTGTGGAGATTAATGTGATCATTTTCTTGTTGGTGCTTACTGTATAGAAGCTAGACAGTCACTCTTCAAATACACTGGGGGTTTTCTAACATTTTTCAATGCAGTATCTATACTGGCAACTTAGCCTGTTCCAGGGCCCCAACACTGTCTGTATACTCAGAACATGTTTCCCAGCATGACTTTGACCTGGTCCAACTAGTGTTCCTCTGAAGAATTCCCAGGAGCCAGCACAGTCTAGGGCCCATTTCCAATAGGTTGTCTAAAAGCAGCTACCCTCTTAGAAGCAGACCATGGGCCATGCTGCTGGTCTCGGAGCCAAAGAAAGGGTCCTGACACTGTTAAATTTAGTGCTATAACTATAGTGTCTGTGACCAGGGGCATAAAAACCACATGGCACACTAATCCTAACTTAATAGCTCAGACAATCACTTGGGAAGGTACGTGCACAGTTCCTTTCAGATTAAACCCCAATAATTGCATGATATTTGATAAATTTTCCCCTTCTCTTCTATATGCCTGAACCACTAGCCTGTAAGGTCAGGTTATCTCTTGCTGCTCTCTGTCTGTCCCCATGACTACAGTATTTGAATTTCAGCAGCTTGAGCTTAGTGCCTTGCAGAGATACTAGCTGGGGTCCTGGAAAGAAGAGAGCTGCGTCAGCAGGGCACGGTGCCCAGACTTATTAGTTCTGCCATGTTGATGCAGCTATGCTGCTTCCTGTTCCACAGTGAGGACGTTTGGAGACATCTGAGATATTGTTGACTTTCATAGACATAAGGACAAACAGGCTGGTACTAAAAAAATGCAAATGCGCACTGCATGGAAAATAAAGTTATGCACATCCCAGTTTTATGTTTGCACGCACTGCACTTACGTTTCAGAGTACAAAGGGGGAGTCAGAAATAGCTGCTGCACACAGTTCAGCTTCCCTAAATATGTGAAATTAATTTTAAGACAATATATTTTCATGTATCATAGCATGACCATTTTCTTTATCTGCCAGAGTTTCTCACTTTGACGTTTGTTAGTGCTCAGTTTCCTATTTGGATTATAGTTCATAAGGGAAATGGAGGGCCGGGTCTGTATTTCCAAAGGCATCTAATTTTCCATTCTACAGTCCCTTAAGGTACCTTTAAAGTACAGATACGATAATTCCAGTCAAAGATACTGGGAACTTCAACTGAAATTTGTCTCCTTGACAACACTGGCCCATAAAGCCAGGCAGTCAGGACCAGCCTACCCCAGCAGCAGAAGAAACTGCTGGTTGCTTTTGAATGCCTAGCCTGACATTTTGCTGCAGCAGTGCTTGAGACACCTGCTCTGTAGTCCTGGCTCCTGACTAGGCCATGGGACAATTCCTTGTGATACTAAATCCTGGGCTTTCTGTCTTGGCCATGGATTTTTTCAGTGTCTGTCATTTGGCAGAGATGAAATCAATTGACTGTGATGCAGTCTGAAGGAGAGAAAAGATATATTTAAGCTAGTTCTGTCTCTAACGCCAAACCTGAAGCGCATTGCTTCAGATTTGTTACTTAATACTTAATTTGCATCTTCTCTTTTGATAATTTAAGATGGTGACCATTGGTTATGGTTGTTTTAATTGCATTTTAAAAGGTTACTGTAGAATCGGACAGCTTGTTTCTGCCCTCATTTCACTACAATTCAGACGTAAACTAAATGTGCATTTTTGTTCAACATCTTCGTCACTGAAATGGACAGTGGGATCGAGTGCACCCTCAGCAAGTTTGACAATGACACCAAGCTGTGTGGTTCAGTTGATAACACTGGAGGGAAGGAATGCCATCCAGAGGGACCTTGACACACTTGTGAGGTGGGCTGATGCCAACCTCATGAAGTTTAATCATGACAAGTGCAAGGTCCTACACCTGGGTCGGAGCAATCCCAGGCACAGCTACAGGCTGGGCAGAGAAGAGATTCAGAGCAGCCCTGCAGAGAAGGACTTGGGGGTGTTGGTCAATGAGAAAATGAACATGAGCTGGCTTCAGTGTGTGCTTGCAGCCCAGAAAGCCAACCGTATCCTGGGCTGCATCAAAAGGAGCGTGACCAGCAGGTCGAAGGAGGTGATCCTGGCCATTTAGTCTTCTCTCATGAGATCTCACCTGGAGTATTGTGTGCAGTTCTGGTGTCTTCAACATCAAAAGGACATGGAACTGTTGGAACAAGTCCAGAGGAGGGCCATGAGGATGATCAGGGGACTGGAGCACCTCCCATATGAAGACAGGCTGAGAAAGTTGGGGCTGTTCAGCCTGGAGAAGAGAAGGCTGCATGGAGACCTCATAGCAGCCTTCCGGTATCTGAAGGGAGCCTATAGGGATGCTTGGGAGTGACTCTTCATTAGGGACTGTAGTGACAGGACAAAGGGTAACGGGTTCAAACTTAAACAGGGGAAATTTAGATTGGATATAAGGAAGAAATTCTTTCTTGTTAAGGTGGTGAGGCACTGGAATAGGTTGCCCAGGGAGGTTGTGAATGCTCCATCCCTGGCAGTGTTCAAGGCCAGGTTGGACGAAGCCTTGGGTGAAATGGTGTAGTGTGAGGTGTTCCTGCCTATGGCAGGGGGTTGGAACTTGATGATCTTAAGGTCCTTTCCAACCCTAATTATTCTATGATTCTATTTGTCACAAGAGGACTGAACCCGTCCGCATGGGAATATGGGGGAAGGAGGGATAGAAGGAGGAAGGCATCAGAGAGGCTGATATAGAAACTTCCTTTGCTGGCAGTAGGTCCATATTAGAAGATTTTCTGCTTCAGCCACTTGTTCCCACCTTCACAGGACATTTTTTGCCAAACCAGCTGCTAGTCCAATTATAGCCACATGTTACTGTGGGTTCTTTCTTTTTTCTTCCTTTTCCACTGAAAATTATTACTAGATGTGTTTACTAGGAAAAATTAGCAACCTTACTTTAACTTTTGCCTGCCTAAACTGTGGTATTTAGCTCCAGCTTGCTTTCCAGCCTATTTCTAGGCACAGGTTTTAGCCTGCATGTGTATTCACAAACTGTGTCCAACCTTATTGATCCTTCAAGTTCTAACTGACTCAGATACCTTAATCTGGACACTCCATGCCATGCTTGAAGAAAATTTTGATGACTGTCTTTCACAAAGCCATGTGGTTTTTCAGTGGCTGACCTGGGAGCAAGATAGGGCAATATTTCTGAGTTGCTCTCCCTTTTCTTCTAAACCTCACTTGCTGTTCTCATCTGTTACCCTCTACTCCTTAAAATAAACTCAGGTCCATAATACCATGTAGTGACTCAGATTTATGATGCACAATGAGTTCTGTTTAACCCAGATAGCTGAGCACAGCTGGATGCAATGGAACTAGACATGTTTGTGAGTATTCACAGAAGGAGAATTGTTTATAAAATGGAGGAAGAAGCTATATTACATTGCATATGGCCTGTCAGGATTCATTTTTAGAGTATCTGTCAAAAGTCTCACATGATTTTATAGAATACAGGGAAATAGCAAGGGTAGGAGAAGGAGAGTAAACCAAAATCAAATTGGCTATTCCACACAGTATTGCAGATAAAGCATAAAGTTATATTGTAGTCTTCCATCCTGAGACTTCACATAATTCCATTAACCTCCAAACTGATCTTGCTTCTGGAATTTTAATTTGAGATAACCTGCACTGAGATTTTACAGTTCACTGATTATTAGAAGTCAGAGCTGTTTGTTACAGTACTATGTTTGAGTAAAATAATTTGATTTGCAGCATATGCTATGTATGCCCTCAAACCATTGTCCTGATGCCAGTAGCAAAACTAAGGTAATAAGGGCTGGTGAAGCTTTTATTACAAGAACAGTGCTGGAAATGGATCCATCAGTTTGCTGTACATAGACATAATTTCTTATTTTAAAAGAATCTAAACTAACAATGAATAAGATTCCGATCTTAATTAAAATTCAGCACACAAATAAACATTCTGAACTTACACTCCTGTTAACTGAGATGAGAACCTGATTTAGTAATATGAATTTGTTTTGACATATTTGACATATTTGCTGTTGTCTGTTGCTTGGTTTTTCTTTTTTTTTTTTCAGCAGAAGAATGTATTCTGTTGTGAATCACTCACCATGAGGCCTCACTCCTTAGAGACATCTGCCCAGAGAGATCTCACTTTATTCTTCCAATGACTAAGTGGGAAACAGGAACTCCAAGGTGAATGCACTGAGCATATGTTTTCCCCTGGGAAAAATGTAATCATCAAAAAAGCAGATATCTGAGTCTCTGAACCATTAGCTAAAATTATGTACACAAGAAAAAAAAAATTTTTAAATCTTTTCTCATCCTTTCATACTTAATTTTTTTTTTTTGTAGTTAGAGGGCAATGTAATTCCTTCAAAGCTTTTCAGCTCTGTAGGTTACATTCTAAAGGTAATCATAGACTCATAGAATAGTAGGGTTGGAAAGGAACTTAAGATCATCTAGTTCCAACCTCCCTGCCATGGGCAGGGACACCTCAGACTAAACCATGCTACCCAAGGCTCTGTGCAAACTGGTGATGAGCACTGCCAGGGATGGAGCATTCACAACCTCCCTGGGCAACCTATTCCAGTGCCTCACCACCCTAACAGGAAAGAATTTCTTCCTTATATCCAATCTAAACTTCCCCTGTTTAAGTTTGAACCCATTACTCCTTGTCCTGTCATGACAGTCCTTAATGAATAGACCATCCCCAGCATCTCTATAGGCCCCCTTCAGATACTGGAAGGCTGCTATGAGGTCTCCATGCAGCCTTCTCTTCTCCAGGCTGAACAGCCCCAACTTTCTCAGCCTATCTTCATACAGGAGGTGCTCCAGTCCCCTGATCATTCTCGTGGCCCTCCTCTGGACTTGTTCCAACAGATCCATGTCCTTTTTATGTTGAGGACACCAGAACTGCACACAATACTCCAGGTGAGATCTCATGAGAGAAGACTAAATGGCCAGGATCACCTCCTTCGACCTGCTGGTCACGCTCCTTTTGATGCAACCCAGGATACGGTTGGCTTTCTGGGCTGCAAGTGCAACTGCTGGCTCATGTTCATTTTCTCATCAATCAACACCCCTAAGTCCTTCTCTACAGGGCTGCTCTGAATCTTTTCTCTGTCCAACCTGTAGCTGTGTCTGGGATTGCTCTGACCCAGGTGTAGAACCTTGCACTTGGCATGCTTAAACTTCATGAGGTTGGCATCAGCCCACCTCACAAGTGTGTCAAGGTCCCTCTGGATGGCATTCTTTCCCTCCAGTATTATCAACTGAACCACACAGCTTGGTGTCATCGGCAAACTTGCTGAGGGCGCACTGAACCCCACTCTCCATGTCTCCAACAAAGATGTTGAACAAGATCGGTCCCAACACCAATCCCTAAGGGACACCACTCGTTACTGGTCTCCAGGCGAACATTGAGCCACTGACCACAACTCTTTGTGTGCAGCCATCCAGCCAGTTCTTTATCCACTGAGTGGTCCATCTATCAAATTGATGTCTCTCCAATTTAGAGACAAGGATGTCATGTGGGATAGTGTTGAACATTTTACACAAATCCAGGTAGATGATGTCAGCTGCTCTACCCTTGTCCACCAGTTCTGTAGCCCCATCATAGAAGGCCACCAAATTGATCAGGCAGGATTTCCCCTTAGTGAAGCCATGCTGGCTGTCACCAAGCACCTTGTTGTTTTTCATGTGCCTTAGCATGCCTTCCAGGAGAATCTGCTCCAAGATTTTTCCATGCACAGAGGTGAGACTGACTGGTCTGTAATTGCCCTGGTCATCCATTTTCCCCTTCTTGAAAATGGGGGTTATATTTCCCTTTTTCCAGTCCTCGAGAACTTCATCTGACTGCCATCATGTAATGTGACTATTCTGCGCTGTAGAGCTGGATTTATTGACATGAAACATAAACCTGTCGAAAGAGAAAATCAAGCAGGCTGATAGCTCTGCTGTCAAGGCAGATTTCTCTGTCACTGCAGCCTTGGTATTCCCACTGCCTCGGATTAAAAAGCTAAAATCTAGTTGTGATCATTGCAATGATATTGATTTAGTGTGAACATTTTCCATTAACATTTGTTTTGAATAAGAGCTGAATTTTTGAAACCCCACAACTTTTCATCTCTTTGAAAGTGTTGGAACTTTCATAGAAAGTTCGAACATGTATTTCTTCACACCATGCCCAGTAAAATCCCTCCAGTCTTTCTCAAACATCCCTATCAACACTGTTATGTATTTGGTGCATAGTTTTTAAAGTTCCTCATTCACCTTTCACACTAGTGTAACCATGCTGACTTTATGCTCTTCTTTTGATTTACACCCCCCAATGACATAGGCCCTGAATTCCAAATTTTCCTTAAGAACATTCCCTCTGGCTGTCACCTTTTACAGATAAACTTTATTATTGTCACTTTGTTAGTATGCCTTTAGGGTTGAGGAACCTCTTTTTTTTAAACCATTTTGCAGAGTTACCTTACTACAGGCTGCCTTCCATCAGTATATTAAGATTTTCTGACAGAATCAGATCAAGTTCTGTATATACAGATTACTTAAACTGCTCTCAAGTCTCCAGAAATGCTTTAAAAATACTAGTGTCCTCCCATTGCTTGACTGAAACTGGAATGGCAACACTGGGCCACCATTCAAGACTAAAGTAGTGGCTGTCCACATAATGCTGTAGGGATGAAAAAGTATGTCAAGCCCATGAATGAAAATCAGATTCAAAAGTCAACTATCTTTAAAGCAGTCTTTTCCATCTGGCCAGTATTACACGTTGCTTACTTAAACTACCGGTATTACTTCCAGTGGAGTAAAGTGGGGACCTAGGACCAAAACAACCAAAGCCAGACTAGAGAATGCATGTGGGAACACACACTACAGCTGTGTATAATACAAGGGAAACTCTGATACACTGGTGTTATCTAACCATTGTTCACTATTGCGGGCAGCATATGTTCTCCGTGTCTGGAGAAGTCAAAATCTGCTGCAGGTCAGGGAAAAAGCTTTGTAAGTTACCTGTAGTACAACCCTGAATGTAACAACGTAGCTCAGCAAATAGTTACTCTTCCATTCTTAGAGATGACATTTGCTTCTCCCCATATGCCTCAGCTTGAGGACAGAATGGGCCAGGACTTAGAATACCTGCAAATAATAATTTCCTATTGATAAAATAAAATTTCCACAAAGATTTTTACTAAAGTAATTTCTAAGCAGCCTTTTTTGTTTCCAAAGTGCCTATTGTTTTAAAACATTCTGTATATATTTAGTCTCCTCTACTGTTAAGACCACCAGTAACACATGCTGGCAGTCCATTGTGGTGGTGGAGGAAGAGGCAACTGAGCAAAATAGTGACTGCTTTCTAGGCAGGCTTAATGTACAGTGAAATGTAAATTGGGTATCATAGTGTTTTGTACTTAACCCCATGCTAGGACAAAATTCAAGATCTGTCACTTGAAGGCATGCTTATGTAGGCCTACATATCTAACACAGAAGGTATAATGTAATTTGTTTGGTTGTGGTAATGAGATAGGAGATGCTGAAATTTGAGTTGATGTGTCCTATTTCATGCTTGGTACACTTCAAAACTGGAAAAAAAAAAACAACCCTAAAACCAAAAAATATTCAAGTTAAGAAAAAACAGTGGATTTTTTTTTTTTAGTAAAAACAAAACAAAGCAAAACAAAACAAAAAAAAAAACAAACCAAAAAGAAAAAAAGAAAGAAAGAAAGAAAAAAGGAAGGAAGGAAGGAAAGAAGGAAGGAAGGAAGGAAGGAAGGAAGGAAGGAAGGAAGGAAAGAAAATGAAAGAAGAAAGAAAGAAAGAAAGAAGGAAGGAAGGAAGGAAGGAAGGAAGGAAGGAAGGAAGGAAGGAAGGAAGGGGAAAAGAGCCAAACCAGTCATACTTTCTTATTCTTCATCCACTCTGAGATACAGTAAAGAAAATCAAGGAGACAGAATACCTGATTCAGACAGAAAAGAGTGGGTTCAGGAGATAGAGGTGGTAATTTCTCTTGATTTTATCAAATTTCAATTTACCCTTTCCAGAATCTTGAAAGTCAAAGATCCCATCTGCTTCTCAACTACAGCAGGATTCCAATTGCTTCAGTTACCTTCCAAAACTGAAAGGAAGCTTGTGCTTGAAATAACTCCTGGAAATAAGCAGAAGCTAACAGTTCTGAACAGTTTTTCTAAGGTGTTCTTGCATCTCTATATTTTTTAGATGTCATTAGGAACCTAGCTGGGTGAGAGATATACTATTCCCCTGAAGCATCTGCTATTCACAATAAATTCTGTATGACCAATGTTTCCGAGTTTCAGCTGGTGTATGTACTGTGGTGTAGCTGCACGGACTCTGGTGAAGCTGTAATAATTTATACCGGCTAAGAATCTGAACAAAACATTCCATGTTTTTTTTTTTAAACATCTACACTTATCTTGCTTTTGGATGGGCCACTTGCAGGAAATTGTACACTGCTGAAAATCCACAAACCTTATTGCCTTTGGTATTTTTGCTTCTGTGGCACTTTGTTCTATTTTTATTACTACCTGAAAATCATTTTGGGTGTAAAACTTTCATCTAAGTAATTATCTAAGTAATGGAGAAAAGTAACCTAAAATCTACATTCACCTGCAGTCCAGTCTCCTTGGTGATATGATAGAACAAGACAGATGGAAATCTCAAGCAAAAGAATTTATAACGGCTAAGGACAATGCTCAAAACTAATTTCTGCCACTTAGTCATAAGCCCTCAATTATTATTGCTTAGGAAAACATATCTCTATTTTAAAACAACTTGGTTGTGCTCTGCCCTTCTGCAGTTAGAACAGGTTTCTTCTATATTGCCCTTTTCTATGTTCTTTCTCCTGGAAGTAATTCAGAATAGTGAGGAACAGTTTTCCCCTTCAACAGATATGTTAAAACTGAGCTTTCTTTTCTATTTTTCTTCAGAATTCTTTGTAGCTCTTGTCTGATCTTAGTTTGTATGAATAACTACTCAGACTACTCAAAGCAAGGCAATCAATCACATGTATATAGAATACACTTGGTCCTTCCAGAGAAGTACTTGTGACTGCTAAGGCAGCCTCGAGAGTAGTGGCAGTTCCAAAGCTGTTATTACTCTGCTGAAAGTTACAGTATATACTTGCAACAATTTTCTTGTGCTGGGAAGAGACATTATCAAGGACAGGTCCTGAATAATGCCTTAGAGATGGGGTTTGGGAAGCACTTTTGCTAGAACCTTTGCCCTCTGAAAATGCCAGCCACATAATGATTTTTTCTTTTAACTGTTACATTTTATATCATACTTTCCAAAATAAATGGTATGTGCAATATTGTGATATAACTCCTTCTTGGTATCAGAGGCAGTCTTCTCTAACAATTTCTAGTCAGTATATCTATTATCTAGTTTAGTCCAGTTCTGTTTAAAGTTCAGAGGCCATGCATTTCTCATGTAGCATTCAAGACTCTCCATCACTGTTGAGATCATGTTTTCCAGGGAATTTTTCTGCTGAATGACTCCATATAGGTTTTATGATAACTCCATGGCAATATAGATCTAGAATCTTAATTTCTTGAATATCTTCTTGTCCTGGGTTTAGCAGTCCTTTTTTTCCTTCTTGGTAGCTGGTGCAGTGCTGTGTTTTGACTTTTGGCCTGGGAACAGAGCTGATAACAATGACGTTTTGGTTTGGCCAAGGACTTTGTGAGACTCATGCTCTGCCAGGGAGGAGGGGAAGCCGGGAGGAAGCAGAGACAGGACACCTGACCCAAACTAGCCAAAGGGGTATTGAATACCACAGCACGTCATGCCAGGATGTAACTGGGAGTTACCCAGAAGGGCTAGGAGACTGCAGAGTTGGAGGAGGTATCGGTTAGTGCTTGGTTGGGTTGGGGGGGTGAGTTATTGGTCGACTGGTGGTGAGGTGTTGTATTCTCTTCCCTTGTTATTTCCTTTATCATTATTATTACTTGTGGTAGCAGCAATGGTTTGTATTATACCTTAGTTACTAAACTGTTCTTATCTCACCCGTGGGAGTTGCAGTTTTTTTGATTCTCCTTCCCATCCCTCCAGGAGCAGGGGGAGGTCAAGAAGTGGGGGAGTGAGTGAAAAGCTGTCTGGTTGGGGTTTAAACCACGACACTTCTTTTTCAGGAGAAAATTCATTAACTGGTTTTGAAGATTCTGATATACTGAACTATTATTAATATTCTATTAGTAGTTAACATATGTGTACCTGATTATACAGTTCATTTCTATTTTCTTGCTATTTTCCGTGACAAGTTCTGACTTCAGTTTCTCACTCACAACTTAATTCTGCAAAAACCTGATAGCTTTGATATGAAACAGTGGAGCATCTAAGTACCTGTCCAACTTAGGCATGTAGGAAGCTCATTAAAATACATTGAACATTTGCAAGTTTAAACTGAAAGGGAAAATCTAGGCCCCCTTAACCAGCTTGGGATCTCAGCCATCTAAGTCAAAGTTCTGTCATATGTGACAGAAAGAATCAGCAGGAATGTAGAAAATATGATGTCCAAAGAGATGGGGAAACATCCACTTGGAAAATAAAAGTTGTAAGGGAGCCTTTAAAGACATGAGAGACTGCTACAAAAAATAACACAATAAACTGTTGTTTTCGACAGGGGATGTCAACAAGGCTTAAAATTGCAGAAATGCTTAGGTCAGATATTAGGATTTTTTTTGCACAAGAGCTAGTGGTGCATGGGAATTGCCATGTCTGCCTGTGAAATTTCAATTAAAGCAGGTTTTAGAATCACAGAATCATAGAATAGTTAGGGTTGGAAAGGACCTTAAGGTCATCAAGTTCCAACACCCCTGCCATGGGCAGGGACACCTCACACTAAACCATATCACCCAAGGCCTCGTCCAACCTGGTCTTGAGCACTGTCAGGGATGGAGCATTCACAACCTCTCTGAGCAACCTATTCCAGTGCCTCACCACCCTAGGTTAAAGAACTATCAGATAAGAATGGCTGAAGAACGTCTGATGCTGACCTGGGACAGCAGAGTAGGTTAGGTAATCTCTGAGATCTCTTCAGAATGTATTTTGTCTATTTTTCGCTGTGATAATTTGAAGAAGCAAAGTTAAATGTTTACATTCCTTAATCCATCTGCCTTTGTCCTCCTCTGTAGAGGTGAATACAAGCGTTTGTCCAATAACTGAGGCATGCTGTGAGAGTAAATGCAATAAAGATCGTTAGCCAGTCAGATGCAGTGGTACTGAGTAGGGAGCTGGAAAAGATAGATAGAACAGGCTGAAAAACTTCAGGCTAAGGCTAAGTGCTTGGACTGAAACTTTGTTATCAGCATCACTTGGGCTGCCAAGCTTTCAGTGACAGCAGAATTTAAACACTCATTTCATTGACTGCTGACTCAGTTCTATGTGAATTGAATAGGCAGTTCTTAGATCAAGAAACAAAATGTAAAAGGTCCAAATTCTGCAATTACTTACACATGCAGCTTAGTCCACTTGAGTAGAACTGTTAAGTGTGGCTATTCTGATGCATAATGATAATGACAAGAGATGCAATTGTTTGCAGCACAGAAGCCTCTCTGTGTTGTACCTAAAGCATTCTACAATTAGATGACAGTTTTTTGATCCACAAAAAATGGCTTTTTTTTTTTGTTGTTTTTTAAGATATGAACACCCCCCGCCCCCCCCCCGCCCCCCCACCAGAGTAGCATATTCTGTGGAGCAGACACATGTGGATACACTTCTGGTATACATTACAGCACCTTCACAGATCCTGCAACACTGGAAGATTCAAATAATTGCCACATTCTCATGTGTTTTGACCCTTGGTATGTAAACCTAAGGCACCTCTTTCTTCACTCACAATATTAAGTCCTCAAAACTCAGAGATTTTTCTCTGCTAAAATATTTGCAGCTGATAAAATGTGTAGAATTCATGTTGTTTGGTACTGGGCTTATTTGGTCAGTCATCTGAATACAATTGTTTGCATTACATAGATGAATTGTGGATTTTATCTGTCCTGTGTGATACATCTGAAAGTTAGCTATGTTTGAATGAGGCACTCATAGGCAAGGAAGAAAAATGAGGGTAGTCAATGGAGTGCTCAGCTCATCCTAAAACAGGTCAGATGAAATCATCTGTCTCATTGAAAAGCTCATGTGGGATTTTTCAAAGAAGTACAGCCACAGAGATGTGCATGTGTTTTTCAAATTGCTATCAAAAAGCATAAGATCTAAAAATATTTTGTAGATAGAGCTGTCAGATATTAATTGCTTGTTCTTTTACTCTTCTTAATAGATTATCTTGTGAATATATCTGTATAGGAGCTCCCACCGTGTTTCCCACTGACTTGGTCTTGCTGCAGTGCCTCAACATACAGGATAATATAGCTACCTCTGAAAATGCACATCAATCACATAAGTGTACACGTCTGGCAGGGTGCATGCAAGTGATATGAGATTTTTATGTAACAGGCTGTATATTAATGCTTCTGAATTTAAACCTTTAAGGGAAATAAGGTTTTACATGCAGATGGCCTGAAACTGCAGTTCAAGACAGGTAGATGTTAATGGCCACATTTAAAGACAAGACAATTTTGGCTACGGCAAGTTTTTGGAGATGGAAGAAGAGAAGTTGAGGTTTTGTCTAGAAAGCATCAACTACCCTTCAGTGTCCAGGTACCGAAGGCTTGAAATGTTAACCTTCCTTCAGTTCCTAACATATCACAAGACAGTGCCCATGCCCTGTATTCTTGCAGGTACCTTTTTCAGGCAGAAATTTCAGATTTTGGGAAAGCAGAGGAGAAGAATTTCAGAGTAGAAAGATCTATCACTTTACTGTAACTTCTATGGGATTTTGATATTTTTCATACAGATTATTTATTTCTTATGAAATAAGACAAAATACAGCCATCACATTTATAAAATACAACAGCAAAATCCAAGCTGGGTACTTCAAGCAAGTCTGGAGAAATAAGGATGCAAACTTTAAAAAGCAGTTTCATGAACTTATAGTATAAAGGATATAAACAATGTTAACCTCTGGGTCTCAATTCTAGGCTTTGATTAACACTTACATTACATTGACTCTTAATCTATAATGTAATTTATTATTTTTGTATAATAAATATCCTTTCTATTTTGCATGTTGCCTTGATAGATGAAGTGAGAAAGAATAGCTGATTTTTAATACTTTTAAAAGATTAGGCCAGTCATTAAATGAAAAAATATAATCTGAGTTATATAATCCCATAATAAACAAAATTATTTAAATTATATAATAATGTAAATGTAAGAACCCAGTTTAGAAAATCAGAAATTCCATATATACTACTTTTGCCTTTTTTCAAGATACCTACATCAGGTATAATCTAGATTTCTTCTGTAAGAAATTCAGACCTATGCTTGAAATATTTTAATTATGGAATTTGTTATAGACATACATTATTGCTAAGTATATAATTTTAAATTCATTGCAGTATATAATTACAGTATAGTTAGTGCATCCAGTGCATCTCAAAATACATGTTCTAGAGATGAGATTAAGTAATTACATAGGAGTTTAATGTACAGTCTATATTAATTAGCAGTATTTACTTGCATAAAATATATAGTTTCATTAAATCGTAATTTGGTACAAAACAATAATTTTTGTACCTGAAATAACATTATTATCATAGTTAATAATAAATTGAAGACGTTCTCTTTAGCCTGGTGATGTTCAGTGTGCCATAGGTATAGTGCTTGGCATCTTTATCAGTTTTCTTTCTTTTCTCCAGTGTAATCACTTCAGTGTCTAGTCTCAGCATCTGTTGAGGTCATGACAATGAAAAATTTCATAGACAATATGCATAATTCCATTTATAGTTGATGTCTTAGAATTTAACTTCTTTCCTACTATAAAAAATGGTGAAACTTCTTTTGCTCATTCCCAAGGAACGAAGCTGTAGGCAATGTCTAAACTACCATGTTTCTGCTGATAGTGCAATAAGCACTTGCTGCCAAAGACATCCTATGCTGCCAATGCCAACATCAAATGCCTCTTGTACAGGGTATAGTCAACACGCAGCTGCTTCTAGTGCTGAAATTCATGATTTTGCGGTTGAATACAAGGTTCAAAAAATAAAATGAATGTAACCCACCACATGACAGCAGCTAACATCCTTTGGCAATCTGAAAAAAGATTATGGAAGATGAGAGTGTGATTTAATATGATATCAACTGATAAGATCAATGATATCTGGAATACTAATATGAATAATGGACAATTTTCTCTTTTTTAAACAAAATATTAAGGTAATCGTTGATAGAGGCAGAAGGAGGTTTTGGCAGGGGATAAGGGGCTGCTGTTTGCTACAAAGGATTGAAGATGAAAATGTTCAGTCTGCCCTTCTTCCTGTATTTTTCAAAACATGCCTGGTCTTGTGTAACACACAGGGCCTGGTGTAGCATAAATTGAGTCAATGAAATCATTCCCATTGATTTCAATGGCTGTTTGGACTGATGCCCAAGAAAAAGAGACAGTGCATTTTCTCTAGAAGCAATAGTCTCATCTGCATTCACAGGGCCAACATTTTGAGCTACTTCTCCCATTTTTGGGGGGAGAATGAAATGAAATCAGACCTGCCAAAAATCTTCCTTTCCTTGTTCTCAAATTCTCTCAGTGTCTTAGTGTGCTTTTGTTCAAAGGTTTCTGGCTTCCTGGGAAACATTTGGTGTAAAAAGCAACATGAAGAGTCAATAATATAGGAATTCTGTATTATTGTGTGTAATCTGTTGACCATCATGCACAAGGCCATGGGAAGGGTATGGTTCTAGCATTCCAGCAGCACCGGTACAAGCTGTGGCATATCCCTTAATGTTTGACAAATGACAGGAAGCTTTGTCCATGTTTACTACCCCTTGCAATAAAAATGCAGGTTGGATTGTATATACATTGTACATGGAAAGTGATGCACATACCGTAGCTTAGCAGCTGGTGTGTCTTTGCCTCTTTTTTCATAAGAATCATCAGTATTTGCAAGCAGTAAGCAGCACATTGTTTAAGGGATAAAGATTCTCTTTTTTTTCTTTTTCTTTTTTTTTCTTTTCCATTTTTCTTCCTGCTGCCATATAGAAGACTAACTCATAGCAGCTTGTCCCATTTAAAGTCTAAGCCCCATGTACAGTTTTTAATTTTGATAATACTGTGAGATCCTGAGTCTTCCCATCAAATAATGAATAAAAAATGCTTTGCGATATTGATAAGCAGGGTCCTATATAGATATAAATAATCTGCTTCATGCAATGTGCCTTTGAAGTCCTCTGTTGTTGGCATTCAAGAAATCCTTCCTGGGAGCAAGTACAAATTAGGATCCAAACTATCCCTTCCTTACCAGGGTCTTTCTCTAAGCATGTAATTAGCTGCAGATGAAACTGCAGCTTTTTAAGTGTTTAAGCACCTGATTGCTCCTGGAAACCAGATACCCACGTGTCTAAATTACAGTAATTTTTACTTGCTCTCTGCAGGTTTAGTCTCTGGCCCCAAAGTAATTTGGACCGCTCCTGTGTCAGCAAAAGCAGTGAGAGATGCCTATTCACTGCCTTTTCATAATAAGACGGGGTGTTACAGCTCTTTTATGTAACATTGTTGACCTCATTTTAAAGGCATGATTTCTTAGTATTTGCATAATTTTAAAGCCCAGAGGTGATACAGGGTTTCTGAGCATGCAACTGGACTTGCTGTAGCAGCAAGGCATCCAAGATAAAGGGGGGGGGATCTGTGTTGAGGCTGCAGCTATGCTTTTCTCAAGAAAAGAGAGAAAAAAAATAAAAATCAGCCAGATTCTTTCTTTCAAAGGAAATCAACTGTGCAAAGCAAGTGTCTCCCAGGAGCGTTAGGAAGGGTGTGCAGTGAAGAAATAGCAAGGTGGTTACTACAGTTCAGGGATTCTCAGATGTAGAGATCCAGGTGCTATTAAAATAAAATGAACTGCTGGCAGAGCTGCAAAATCTCTAGCTAATAAGAATGGATTTAGCATTGCCTGGAGGGTGCTGACAGAAGCTCAAAGGAAAGCCTCTCCAACACACTGCATTTATCTTATGTAAAGGCTGCATTTTTGATTCACTTGTGGTTGAATTCAGGTGCTTTGTTTCCATTATCACCTACCCTGCTAACACAGTCCATTGATTTTACTGCCACCTCTGTTCTCTCCTGTCCTCCTGCATTTGTTTGCCAGGAAACCAGTGTTATGGCCATTGATGCTCCAGAGCTGCTGGCCAGCCCCAGCCTGTGCTCCCCTTACACAGCCTCAAACCTGAGCAGCACTTGCCACAGCAGTGTGGTCCTGACGCTGCTGCAGCCAAACCCTTTGTCATTCTGGCAGGACACTACAGTTCTGTGTTGTCCAGCTGCCATTCGTCTCTGGTCAATTACTACAACAGTTATTACTAGGCTATACACTGATACTTTGAATATGCATGCTAACCGAAATGTGTTGCAGCTCATCAAAAACTAGGCAACACTAGGCAACACTAGGCAAAGACTCTGCTGATTTTCCCTGTTTCACTGACTAAAGCAAAATGAAGTTCTCTACATTTATATTCCAGCAGAATTGCCTGTAAGTATGCAAATATGGCCTTCCTGGCCATATTTGAACTTGCAGCCACTGTCCGTAAGTCAGACACACTGCATAAGGGGCAGCTTCCTGCTGAGCATCTTAATTCCTCCCTCCCTGAGCTTCAGGCTTTTTCTGAAAGAACCTGAGTATCTGGTTAACCTCTGACTTTACTGAGAAATCTGGAATCTCTTACGATCCTTAAAGATATTGCAGAGAAGTCTCTAGATCAAGAAGTAAATGAGTTTCAAACAAGCCAATGGTCTATCAGCCTGTGTTGGCTAGTCTTATTTTTTCCCAAACTCTAAATTATCGCAAGTGGTTTAGTCTGCAGATGAAAGCAATAAGAATTTTTCCATTCATTTTGGAGATTGCTGGATCAGACTTTACCCATTTTGTTCCTGCACCAAACCTTAATGATGTCAATAAAGTGCCTTTTATGCAGTTTAATGGGTTTATAGTTGTTCCAGTAGTTCCCTATTAAAAAAAAAAAAAAAAAAAAAATTACTTATTTCCTTAGTCTTCTTCCAATCAACGTGGCTTTGGCTTCTTTTTCTTCATAGCTGCCCCTCCCAGCTAGTTCAAATTAGCTTGCTCATAGAAAATGTCAGCACTGAGACAAAGACTCAAATAAACGCAGAGATTCAGCTACGCTCTGGGATCTGGTCCTCTCAGGATACATGAGAGGGAAGATAGCAAAGAAAGCTTGTTCTGTTTCATAGTTACATAAAAGGCATCAGCCCCTAAGGTTATTTCTGCAGTGTGTTCAGGCAGCACGATGTAGGCATTCACTTCAGTGCAGCCAGCATGTATCATTATGGGAAGCTGCAGTGCTACTGGCTTCAGTGTAAGCTGAATAAGGAAGCTTGTCTATGCAGACACCATTCATTGCTATAAATACTGAGCTAGCTAAATTGCAGCTAGTCTGATATGCCTCTGTGTGCTATTGTAACACTCCCATTACAGGCTAACTGTGGGTTGCAACTCTGAATTTGTACTTTTTAGGCTTTGATTTACAGGGTATTGAAATCAATTGAAAGATTCCCCATTGCAACCACCTTCCAGTGCTTAAGTTACAGCTTGTCAGCCTCCTTCACTGCTTACCTCCCTTAAACCACCCGAGTGTCATGAGTGAGGTGGAAAAGGATTACTTATCGACTCAAAGATTTGCTTTGGTAAAACAGCCTTAACAATGTCTAAATTTGGACAAAATATTGAACCCTAAAATAAAATTAAACTATGGGTGTCGTCTGAGGCAGGGTATTATACCTGTTCCAAACAAGCATCTGAACACTTGATAGAAGTTTGTGGGTTGTGAGAATATCATTATTGCAGCCACAACTGTGTTGCCTTTTCTATATTAAATAACCTTTAAAAATGTTGAACAATAAAAGATCTTACGAGCACCACTTAACAAATTATACTGAATACTTATGGAAAAAATAATTTTTCTTTCATTTTTTTGAAGAAAAAAAACAAATTTTGCTCTTACTTTACAACCAGAGACTGTGCTGCTCTGTGACTTAGACAGAGAGCCCAGTATCTTCTCTAGCAGTAGCAGTTTCTTCCCTAGATAGTGAATTATGCATCAGAATTGGTGTGCATTATGTCATTAGGATACTTACACAAAAGAATAATTCCTTAGAAACAGGAGATTTTTTAAGGCTCAACATTCTTTAAATTATGTCAGGATAAAATCACCGTTATGAATTTCCTGCTCTGATTTGTTTGGCTGTTTTGGTTCATTGTTGTCTGTTTTTTAAACCAAAGCTTTAATAAATGTGACCATTGCTTTCCTATAGAACAGTTTATATCCAAAGAGCATGTTATCGATGCCTATTCTGGTTTGCAGCACTTGCACTCTCCATGGCTCTCTGCAGCTGACTGCACTGACGTCACCTCCAGCACTATCGACACATTCTTTTGTGTGGTGTGAATGAAAAAGTAAATTGATCCCAGTGGGGACTGTGTTCACAACGAACAGAAAAAAAGCTGCCACTCTGCCAGCTATAGATGGCATCAGATGTCTGTTAGTACAGTCTTTGCCTTGGCACCCAGTCTAGACAGGACATCAGTTAGGGAGATTGACTTTATGCCTGTCAAAAATATGTTACTGGGAGGCTAAGATATACACATGGAAATTAATAATGATTTAAATGACAAAGGATGTAAACAAAAGCACCTTGTATCCTGGAGGTAATTTTAGAAAGGACAAATATCTTTATGGCTGAGGGAAGCATTATCTCCTTGGGTTTAGGGAACAAAAGCTGAGAATAAAGAGGAATAAAAAAATGATCACCAAATCTTTGACTTGTGAAAAAAATACCCATTTTGGAGTGTTGAAATCATGTTCTAAATTATAGCTGCATCTGGCCTTTAAATCTTGTAAGCCCGCCTTGCAAGGTGGGCTTATGCCAACCTTATGAAGTGTAACCACGGCAAGTGCAAGGTCCTACACCTGGGTTAGAGCGATCCCAGACACAGCTACAGGTTGGGCAGAGAAGAGATTCAGAGCAGCCGTGCAGAGAAGGACTTGGGGGTGCTGGTCTATGAGAAAATGAATATGAGCCGGCTTCAGCATGTGCTTGCAGCCCAGAAAGCCAAGCATATCCTGGGCTGCATCAAAAGCAGCATGACCAGCAGGTCGAAGGAGGTGAACCTGCCCCTCTACTCTGCTCTTGTGAGACCTCACATGGGGTACTGTGTGCAGTTCTGGTGTCCTCAATATAAAAAGGACATGGATCTGTTGGAACAAGTCCAGAGGAGGGCCACGAGGATGATCAGGGGACTGGAGCACCTCCCATATGAAGACAGGCTGAGAAAGCTGGGGCTGTTCAGCCTGGAGAAGAGAAGGCTGCGTGGAGACCTCATAGCAGCCTTTCAGTATCTGAAGGGGGTCCATAGGGATGCTGGGGATGGGCTATTCATTAAGGACTGTAGTGGCAGAACAAGGGGCAATGGGTTCAAACTTGAACAGGGGAAGTTTAAATTGGACATAAGGAAGAAATTCTTTCCTGTTAGGGTGGTGAGGCACTGGAATGAGTTGCCCATGGAAGTTGTGAATGATCCATCCTTGGCAGTGTTCAAGGCCAGGTTGGACGAGGCCTTGGGTGGCATGATTTAGTGTAAGGTGTCCCTGCCCATGGCAGGGCAGTTGGAACTGATGACCTTAAGGTCCTTTGAACCCTAACTATTATATGATTCTATGAAATCTCATGAATTCTAGTCCTGAAGTCTATGAATTTATTACAGGAGTATTGTTTCTATTTTCTCTATGTTCAATTGAAAGGCAGAATTTAAAATTTTACACTAATTGAATTTTTATTTTAGTTTTAACTATTTTTAATATAAGCATTTGTATCACAGAGAAAGTAAAAGGAGGTATTTTCTAAGTTTTTCCTACATTTTGTAAGTTTATACAGTGTGTATTTGCCTCCCTCTTCATAGCTATTAGTTACTATATTTATCAAGTCTAACATTTTTATCCTTTTGAAACCTTAGTTCAGCACCTTCCTTTATGTAACAGTGAATGTGAGAGAAGTATTAGAGGAACAAATGGTGGCATGACTTCAGTTCCTTAGAAAACCTGTGGCAAGGCAGAAAAAAAACCATAAAAGCTGAAATGGTATAGCAGAAGTGAACTGTTCTGTCTCCCATCACACTGCAGTTACCACAGTGTCTGTCTCCCCTATCCTTATGCCAAAGTGGACTCTAGTTATACTGCAGCTTAATACTATGAATGGTTACACATCATCAGGTATGTACCTGTTGAGTTCTGGCCACTTGATTTGCAGATCATTTCCTCTTTCTCACCAGTTCTCTTCATTATTATGCAGCTGTGTGTGAATGCTGTGAATGACTTGCCCTGAAAAGACTTGATGCAACTTGTAAGGCATCTTGTAAGGCAGAGCTATCAACATCCTATCTTTTCTCTACAATACTGACAAAATGTAAAGCTGACCTATACAAGGTTTTTGGAGTACTAACATTAACTATTTAGCCATGACCTTCACATTCTCATCATAGCAACTGGGGGTTATACCCTGGCATGTTCTATTAGAAAGGTGACTTGCTCTGCAGAAAAGTGTCACAAATTTTGCGGTACCATAGCCCCTTGTGAAACTGAAAATTATGCTCAAGTCCCACTTTATAGAGAATTTTGGAGAGAAATTAATTTCTACAAATTTTCTAGACTGATTAATCTATACACAAAGATATGCTTTTAGTAGGTAATATCAGTCAAATTCTCATAACCTGGCTCAATTATGGATGGAACCCATAATTCTTCTTTAGAAAAGGAAGGATAATTAGCTAGGTAACTCAGCTAGGCTTCAGCTAAGTTAATTTCCTTCAGGAACACATACAGTTTTATTGCAGGGCAGAGTTGCCCATGTGATTCCTCTCTGCACTTCTGGTTCCATATGTAATTTCCTTATCCCCAAAAGGGAAAAAAGTTTCAATTTCAATGATAGATGGGAAAAGAATTGAGCCTTTTGCCTCAAAATATAAAGGATAATTGCTGGGTAGCATCTGTAGGCTGCAAAGTTACTAGTTCAAGATGCTGCTGCTCTTCCCTACTCTTGAGCATTACTCAGTGCAGCTTGTTAAACAGTTTGATTTTAGTGTTCATGTGCTTGAGACCATTTCCGTATTCTAGATCATAGGCTCTAGAGAAATAGGAAAGAATAAATTTTATTACCCTATTTTATTATTGGAAGGGTAATTTTTAATTTTTATTGTCCTATTTTAGTATTTGAAGTGGTATAATAATAGGTTGATGCCATGGGCAGGTTACTGTCATTGCCATTTTGCAACATTTTTAAAAAATATGTATGCATTATAGGCATGGGATATTTCCTATAGGTTTTCCATAGAGGTTTTATGACAAAATTACCTAGTCAAAACAGGAACGTCTGAGCACTACTTGTATAAAAATCAGAGATAAATAAAATAATTTTAAAGTTCTACTGAGGATTTAGTGGCTTGTTTCATTTTTTTTCTATTGCTCTGTTGAGTGTTGTAAATCTCTGTGTAAAAAGTAGAAAAAATTTTTTCTCTGAAATTTCTTCTAAGATGTATTTTTCAGGCTCCACATTAAAAGTACTTTAGTAGTCACAGAAAAACTCATCTTTGACACATTTGGAAGTAAATGTTTATTACGCCTATTACGAAACATTTTTTGAAAATATTTTTTTTTCAACTAAAATGTTCTTAACATTTAAAAAGGCTGAAATCCAAGTGGAATGCCATTTTTTCCCAATCAAAACAGTAGAAGTGATTTAAATGTCTTTTTAATTTTCCATTTTTCTCCCTGTTGTTTTTGCCTTTGTTGCTTTTGATAGAGAATAGAAAAAAAGTGAGGAAAAATAATTCTATTTCCCATTAAATAGACAATCTGGTGTCTGCCCTGCTTTACTCCCATGGGAAAGCATAACAGATGTACAAAAAGGACTACAGTTATATAACAGAGAAGTTTAACAGATATGAGACTGCCAAATTGTTCAGTAACTACTCTCATCTTACCCATCCCATGCCGGTGCAGCTGAGATACCAACCTGAAGTGTGTGCTATCAGTCTAAGTACCCTTGAGCTGGGGTCCTCACGGTGCAGAAGCAATGACTGGCAGTGCTACATTCTTATCAACAGATTAATACTGGGAAACTGGACAGCATTTGAGCTGTCATGTGTTCATGCATAAAAGTATGATTTTGTGCTGGAAATGAGATATTAGGAATGATTGCCTGGGTGTCCTACTCAGGGTATTTTATGTCAAAAATACATAAAAATACTAAGGCAGCAAAAACTCAATTTATTTTTTTCATAGAAAGAAAGTGGTAAATTGTCTGAGTGCAGGGCACTCTGTGTAGCTCATGCATACACATTGTGTTTGATGAGTAGAGAAAAAAGAATCAGCACAGATGTAGGCCTTTTTTTTTTTCACCCCCCCATTACTCCAATTAATTGTTGTCCTGGTGTAGGGAGAGAGTAAGATTTGAGAGACAAATGTTTCAAAAATATGGAAAATTCTTGGCATTTAAGGACCAAAGGGATTTTTCTGTACAAGTCCTGCTCCTTTCCTCCACCTTCTTGTGGTTCTGCTGCTTTAATCTGCAGGAGGAATGTGCTTCTCCAGCTCTCACAGGCTGGATATCCTTCAGCCCTGTTCAGACCAGAAGAAATGATTCCTGTGGTCCAGAGAGCTTCATAAGAGCAGAAAATAGGCCTTCCAGGGTGAGGGGGGATGAAGTTGTTAAATCTACTGTTGATCACAAGTGCATTATTGACTGACCTGACAAATGCGATTAACCCTTTAACTAGTGAATAGTCACAGCATGACTATTGTAGCATTCCGTCCTTTGACCTTGACATCAAATTGTGGAAGATTATTTTGTCTCTTCATCTAGTTGAGTTTCCTGTCTCCTTGGTGAATTGAGATGCCTGCCTGTGAGCACCAAGTGTGTTTGTTTTGGGAAGAAGTGACTTAGAAAGATTAGCTCAGTGAGTAAAGTCTAGTATAGTTCACCAGTAAACCACCATTTGATAAAAGTCCCATTTTTTTCTCCAGCCTGGTCTAAGGGGTATTCAAAGTAGTTGTATGATGAAGAAGTTTGCTACCTGTTATCACTGATTTAAGTCATTGTCTTTTGCTAGCTCTGGCTGTAAGGTGCCCCTGGAGGAAGTACAAGCAGTAAAACTCTGTAGCTTCCTCAGCAAGTCCCTCTTCCTTGGAAGCAGATTTTTTTCTTCCTTCCTTCCCTCCCTTAACGATGCACAACTCTCTAACCTTGGTTTGGAAGTGAAAAGTCTTTTGTAAACAGAAAATATAGTGTTTTCTTATATATCTCTGGTTGCTTTATTATTAAGCTCCTATGATGAAGTTAGTTTGAATTTACATGTTTCTTGTAAAGCAAGAGGTCACTACATGAAATCTGTCATAGAACCATAAAATCATGGAATAGTTAGGGTTGGAAAGGATCTTAAGATCATTTAGTTCCAAGCCCCCTGCCATGAGCAGGGACTCCTCACACTAAACCATGTCGCCCGAGGCTCTGTCCAACCTGACCTTGAACAATGTCAGGGATGGAGCATTTGCCACTTATTTGGGCAACTTGTTCCAGTGCCTCACCACCCTCACAGTAAAGAACTTCTTCCTTATATCTAACCTGAACTCCCCCTGTTTAAGTTTAAACCCATTCCCCCTTGTCCTGTTGCTACAGTCCCTGTTGAAGGGTCCCTCCCCGGCTTCCTTGAAATATCATGGAATTTGAAGCTGGGCCAACAAGTAACCTTCACAGTGTTCCCGTCCTGGGAAAGTAAAACATGTCAGCGGAGGAGTTTAACAGATTTGTTGTCATGAATATAATTTTGAGACAGAAGGCAAGCTCATCTCATAGTGCAATTTAGGAACCCCACAAGTAATGCTGCAATTCAGCAGACTTGGGTGGTTTGTCCTCACATACCGCAACATCGATTGTTGGGCTGACAGGGGACACTTGACTAAAAGAACAGCATGCCTCTACTTGAGTAGGGCTATTTACACAGTGTCTGCAGCTCAGACTGTTTACACTGATGCAGCTGTGACCTCTGGAAAAGACCAATACCAAGAAACTCTCCAGTTATCACTTTTGCATCTCCCATCAGCCTCCTCTGCAACATAGTTCACCAGCTTTCACCGTGTCACCTTCTAAAGCAATTTCACGCTACCTTTGCACTGACTACTATCTTTGTACTCCCAGTGGCCTATGTCACTCTCTTTTTGCTCCTACATAAGGGATGGTTATATGTGGTTTGAGTTTTCAGTAGAAAACATTTACTGTGGTGATGCTGGCTGCTAATTCTTTCATTTTTCTTCTCTTTTCTTTTCTTTTCTTTTCTTTCCTTCTCTTTTCTTTTCTTTTCTTTCCTTCTCTTTTCTTTTCTTTTCTTTTCTTTTCTTTTCTTTTCTTTTCTTTTCTTTTCTTTTCTTTTCTTTTCTTTCCTTTCCTTTCCTTTCCTTTCCTTTCCTTTCCTTTCCTTTCCTTTCCTTTCCTTTCCTTTCCTTTCCTTTCCTTCCTTTCCTTTCCTTTCCTTTCCTTTCCTTTCCTTTCCTTTCCTTTCCTTTCCTTTCCTTTCCTTTCCTTCCTTCCTTTCCTTTCCTTTCCTTTCCTTTCCTTCCTTTCCTTTCCTTTCCTTTCCTTTCCTTTCCTTTCCTTTCTTTCCTTTCCTTCCTTTCCTTTTTTCCTTTCCTTTCCTTTCCTTTCCTTTCCTTTCCTTTCTTCTTTCCTTTCCTTTCTTTTTTTTCTTCTTTTTCCTTTCTTTCCTTTTTCCTTTTTTCCTTTCCTTCCTTCTTTCTTTTTTCCTTTCCTTTTTTCTTTCCTTTCCTTTCCTTCCTTTCCCTTTTCCTTTCCTTTCCTTTCCTTTCCTTTCCTTTCCTTTCCTTTCCTTTTTTCCTTTCCTTTCCTTTTTTCCTTTCCTTTCCTTTTTTCCTTTCCTTTCCTTTCCTTTCCTTTCCTTTCCTTTCCTTTCCTTTCCTTTCCTTTCCTTTCCTTTCCTTTTCCTTTCCTTTCCTTTCCTTTCCTTTCCTTTCCTTTCCTTTCCTTTCCTTTCCTTTCCTTTCCTTTCCTTTCCTTTCCTTTCCTTTCCTTTCCTTTCCTTTCCTTTCCTTTCCTTTCCTTTCCTTTTTTCCTTTTTTCTTTTCTCCTTTTCTTTTTTCTTTTTTTTTCTATTCTTTTCTTTTTTCGCAAAATCTCTGTGAGGGGTTTACAAAATTAATAATTACTGGTTAGAAGGAAAGCCAAAAGGAAATTCATTGTGTAAAGAATTTCTTTTTAATTTGAGTTGGTACATTACATATCTAAGTCATATAATTCCAGTACCACAGAAAGCACTGAAGGATTCTATAAAAGTTTTAAGCAAGACTTGTGGGAAACTCCCATGGTTGGAAAATGCACTCAGAAACATGGCAGAAATGAGGGAAGACTTTGTCACTCTTTCAGAGTAAAACTGTGAAGGCAAAAAGCTGAAAAGTGATTTAAATGGTATGACATCACAACAGAATCAGCAAAATTTACTTATGTTAAGACTGGAAATAAAGAAAGAACAGCAAGTGAAAATGTGGAGTGGGAAAGAACATAAGATAAAGGAACACTTTATCTTACTTTTCCCATATGGTGACATTCCTAACCATGTGCTGAGGTCTGGAAGAGATGCCCAGGTCACTGATTTGATAACCAGCATGTGACAATTGTATTGTAGACCTCTCTTCTCATTGATCTTCCAATATTTTTTCTGTTCTTTAACTCCTCTGGAGTTAATTGCATCACAAGGCAAAATGACAGGTCAGCTCTTGAGGGCTTAATGACACAAACGGTGAAAAGTACAAGCAGGTGTCCTTAATCCTCATGAAATAAGTATTCTTCTCACAGAATCATTTTCATCATGTTTCCATGTGTTTTCCATTCAATGGGCCAATAATGGTACTCATCATCCTCATTATTCTTGCAAAAGGCTTTCACTATATAGTAAAATAATTACAGTTGTGTCATAAAAAAGGCAGTGAGCGAGGCATATGGAAACAGTGCTCAGAGAATTGCAGTTAGCAGCAGAAACATATATGTGAAAAAAAGCAGAATTATTTGAAGTTTAGGGGCAGTTCATATCCCCATCAAAAAGATTCAATCAAGCCTAAAGCATTAGCACCCTGTATTTTAGAAGAACGGCATTTTTTTTCCATATGTCTTCTTAATGCCTTATTAGAAAATCAGATTCTGAAGTCCTTCACTCAGTTTTTATTCACTCCTCACTCAGACAAAACTTTAATCAACTTCAGTCAAGACCTTGCCCCAGCATGCTAGATGAGCTGTGTCATGTTTTACTGCCATAAGATGATAATAAAAAGTTACTGCTATAAAATATAATGAGGTAAAGGACATTTTATACTGAATGATTTAATAACACTTTGGGCTTATATTGTGTCAGCTGAGCAAGGATCTCAAAGTGTTTTGCGAACACTAGTGAATGCATTTTAAGAACAAGGTCTGTGATGAAGTAAATAAAAGTTTATTTTAGGTTTCCTGATAAAAAGGTACTGTCAGGTTAGATGGATGAAACATGATTCTCTTAATTGAAGGGATCCAAAGCCCAGTATTCCTCTATGTACTCTAGTGTGGGCATATACTTACAGGCTTTGTTCAGATTTCCTGATGCCCTGTGTCCTCCTCCTGTAATTGGGAAGCTCTTTCATCTCAGAACTGCCTCATGCACAGAATTTTATCTGTCCCTCATATTCCTTCAAAGGTCACATTTGATTTACCTTGCTTGATTCATTCATTCGTTCTTAGCACTGATAAAGAGGGAGTAAAACCCTTTTTCTAGCAATGCAGGCTGACCAATCCACTCAGGTTGGTTAGTATTGGCCTCTTTTTCAGAACTACCAAATTACTCTCACTGCATTTCAGTAAGTTAATTTCAAGTGAAAATAACTCAGAAGGAAATGTAGCAGAGGTGTTATTTCTACCATGACTTGTTGATTCCTTCCTATTACGTTTTATTGTTCTTTAGGTGGAAGATAAAAATATCTGAGTCAGGAGCCTTCTGCTCACAGTGGAAATGCTCAAAATGTAATCATAAAATTCTATTACGCTGTCATTGCCTTTTCAGACCTTCTAGTCAGAGGAGCTTGCATACTGTCAGAGATCAAAGATCACAGGCTGCTACAACCGCAGACTCACAATGAATAAAAGAACACATTAGTATTTGTTAAAGACTAAAGCCAAGGCTTTTCCTTCTTATATATTACAGCAAGGTGCTTTAGCTGCACAGTTGTAATAGTAATAAGAAACTATCAGAGATATGACATCAGTTCTGAGTCATAGGGAGATACCAGGCCCTACAAAGTATGTTTGAGATGGAAAAGATCTACTATTTCAAAGAACATGTATCCATGCTGTGGTGAGATAATACATCTTTCTGCCTAATCTTTTGTGGTGTCAACTTTCATTCAGGTGATTGTTAATCTCTTTGACTCCTACTCAGTAATTTTCATGGTTTTACTTGACCTTCAGTCCCATCCATCATTGATAGATTCCTTATGTACCGAAAGCCTTTACTGACAAAGATACACCTACAATGCTTACTTCTGTTTGATAGTCAAAGCATGGCCTAATATATCACATGAAGTTTTATCTGATATAGCCCTCCCATTTGCCTTTTCCATGGCTTCCAAGCATTAGAAAACTGTAACTTCAATGTGTTGTTTTCCTTTTGGGCCTCTTTTTCTTTTTTCACCTCCAGGTCTTCTAGAGTTAACATCTCACATCTCCTCCCCTCCTCCCTTTACTGAATTTCTTGCAGCAGTCAGTCTTTCTTGTTTACTCCAGGACCTGCCACAGTCAGAATGTCATTTCCTCTGTATCTGATCCTGAAGATCTTCAGAGAAATTATATTTAGTCTGTCTTCCTCCAGTGCCACTGAGTCTTGCACAAACCAATTTAACTTCTTCCTCACTGAATTCCAAGTCTACAGCCTATGGCATTCACTTATCTCTACAATTGGTTTGATCAGCTATACTGAAAATCATGTTGATGTGAGAATATATTATGCAAATAGCTTTTTGGAAGCCCAAAGGTGGTTGGCTGGGTGTAAAAGACAGTATTTTGTTGAGTAATGAGATGTGCAAGGTCCTACACCTTGGTTGGAACAATCCCAGGCACAGCTACAGGCTGGGTAGAGAAGAGATTCAGAGCAGCCCTGCAGAGAAGGACCTGGGGGTGTTGGTTGATGTTGAAACTTAACATGAGCCGGCTTCAGCGTGCGCTCGCAGCCCAGAAAGCCAACCATATCCTGGACTGCATCAAAAGGAGTGTGACCAGCAGGTCAAAGGAGGTGATCCTGCCCCTTTATTCTGCTATCCTGAGACCTCACGTGGAGTACTGTGTTCAGTTCTGGTGTCCTCAACATAAAAAGGGCACGAAACTGTTGGAACAAGTCCAGAGGAGGGCCACGAGGATGATCAGGGGACTGGAGCACCTCCCATATGAAGATAGGCTGAGAAAGTTGGGACTGTTCAGCCTGGAGAAGAGAAGGCTGCACGGAGACCTCATAGCAGCCTTTTCAGTATCTGAAGGGGGCTATAGGGATGCTGGGGAGGGGCTCTCCATTAGGGACTGAAGTGGCAGAACAAGGGGTAATGGGTTCAAACTGAAAGAGGGGAAGTTTAGATTGGATACGAGGAAGAAATTCTTTCCTGTTAGGGTGGTGAGGCACTGGAGTAGGTTGCCCAAGGAGGTTGTTAATGCTCCATCCCTGGAGGTGTTCAGGGCCAGGTTGGACGAGGCCTTGGGTGATATGGTTTAGAGCGAGGTGTCCCTGCCCATGACAGGGGTTTGGAACTTGATGATCTTAAGGTCCTTTCCAACCCTAACTATTCCATGATTCTATGTAAATGTAAAAAAATCACAATAGATCTACTTCTACATCAAATGAAAGACTCTTTTGTGAAATGAAAATAACTTTAGAAGCAAAATCTAAGATCACTGAGCTAATTTTCTTTCATAGTAGCTAGTATGGACTATGTATTGGACCCATGCAGAAACAGTGTTGATAATACAGAGATGTTTTCCTTATTGCTGAGCAGTACTTACATGATAAGACCTTTCTGCTCCTCATACCACCCCACCAGTGAGTGGGCTGGGGGTGCACAATCTGTTGGTAGGGGACACAGCTGGGTTAACTGATCCCAACTGACCAAAGAGATATTCCATACACTAGGGTTATTCATATATGCTCAGCATATATAGATGGGGGAAGAAGAAGAAAGTGGGGGATCATTCAAAGTGATGGTGTCTATCTTCCCAAGTTACTGTTATGCGTGGTGGAGCCCTGCTTTCCCAGAGATGGCTGAAGACATGTGTGTCGATGGAAAGTGGTGGATGAATTCCTTATTTTGCTTTGCTTGCAAACATGGCTTTTGCTTTATTTAGTAACTGTCTTTATCTCAACCCCCAATTTTCTCAGTGTTACCCTCTAATTTCCTTCCTCAGTCCATTGAGGGGGGAGTGAGTGAGTAGCTGTGTGGTGCTTAGTTACTGGCTGGGGTGAAACCATGGCAAACAATTTGGTTAAAAATTCATTTGTTTGGTATGCATGTGTGAACCGTTATTGTTTTGTAACAATGTAGCATTCATTTAATGTAAAGATGATGTTTGAAATTCCCTTTAATAGTTCAGGGCATTTTACTGTCAAGCAGGAACTGATAAACATTTATATTTTCTCTGTTTCCTGAAAGGAACCTTCCAGTCCCAGAGTGACCCTTAGGTAACTATTCTCAGCACTGGTGAGTCATTCATTAGAGCTTTTGAGTCATAGATGGTATCAGTTTCACACAGGCATCAGAATCACAACTGTACTTGCTATGTAAGAAATGAAAGCAGCAGTGGGAGATAAATGACTTCGGTAAAACTTCTTTATTTTGTTGCTTTTCCAAATCGTAATTGCGTATCTTCTGGAGCCTGTAGGTATTCATGTGTCACCTGCAGACTTTATTTTGATCAGCTTGATAGCAAAAAGTCAAATTTATTTGGTTTTGTTATGCTGTAGATAGAACAGTTTTCTCCAGGCAAAGAATGTTTTACAATGACATTGAATGAGAATTTATTCCTTTGAGAGATTATAATGAATTGCCAAAGGGATAATAAAAGTACATTTTTTTTTTTTGGTAAAATTAATTCTAGGAAAAGTTCTAACTACCCTAGATAGGGTAAATTAGAAGTTAAGGTAGAACAGTTAGGAAAATCTTAAGCAATGAAAGAATGACATTTCAATTCATTTACTGACTTACCTGCAAGTGGCAGCCCTATTTTTATTTATAGAAGTGAAAAAATAAAAATCAGTACAAGAGAAATTAAATGAAAAAATCCTCCCTTGGAGGCAAATTTTGCCATTTTTCTGTGTCACCCTCATTTAATATCTAGAGTCTCCTACTTTTAATGGTGTCCAGAGGAGGCCACAAAGATGACCAGAGGGCTGAAGCTCCTCTGATCTGGAGGTAGGCTGAGAGAGCTGGGGTTGTTCAGCCTGGAGAAGAGAAGGCTCCAGGGATGTTTTATAGCAGTTTTCCAGTACCTGAATGGGCTTACAAGAAATCTGGAGAGGGATTTTCCATAGGAGCAAGCAGGACTAGGACTAGGGGTAATCACTTTAAACTGAAAGAGGGTAGATTTAGATTAGACATAAGTAAGAAGTTTTTTACTGTGAGAGTGGTGCAGCATTGGCATTCCCAAAGAAGTCATGGCTGCCCCATCCCTGGCAGTGTTCAAGCCCAGATTGGACAGGGCTTTGGCAACCTGCTCTAGTGGAAGGTATCCCAGCCCATGGCAGGGGGGTTGAAATCAGATGATCATTAAGGTCCCTTCCAACCCAAACTATTCTGTGACTCAAAATTTGCTCTTTTAGGATGAAAAACCCCTTTCCCCCTTCACTTCTATCCTGTTTTCTCTAATTAACAGATTAATATATATGCCAAGGAAGGAATTTCCTACAAGTTTTCTTAGAGGTTTCAGCTTCAGTCTACTCAGAGATGCTGGTTTTGGAAAACATAATTTTCAACTTAAAAGGACAGACTATTGGTGGAGATAAAAAGGATTACAGTACATGATTACTGAAGATCTGCAGCAGTGGAACTTCACAGTTGACGGACAGTGCTTTCTGGTACTGTGCCATACTTGGCTTATTCTGCTAGGGTTGCAGGTGGTTGTGGTTTCAAAGAAGCTGTAGGAGCAAGACTGAGTTAAATTGTTCATTTAGTGGGTGGTGTTCCCTGTAGCCTGCTTGCAGCAAGATACTCGCCATTACATCCAGATCTCATCTATTCTTAGTGTCTTCCACAGATTATTTTCTCCCAGAAAATTGTCTCTACAAAATCAAAGTATTCTAGAAATTTTTTTTTTTTTTTTTCCACTGGAGAAAATTTTCATTAATTATTCCGTTATTTTTTGTTTGTTCAAGGTGAACCAGAATTCTTGGATCATCCAAATCAGCTCAGCAGAACACTAAGCTAGATGTTCCTGTTGTTGCACATTTCTAGCAGAAGTATTATGATCCACATTTTTGTTATTTAGGACACTTAAATAATACCAGTAATTAAACATGTAGGTGAAGCAGTAAAAATTAGTAAAATGCTTAATATGATGTTCATTTTGGTAAAAAAATTTGGGGACATTGATTTGCGGCATCATTTTGGTTCAGTATTGAAATTATTTACAAGCTAAAAGGAAAGTCCTTATAATTGAGAATTTAAGAACCTTGTTTTCTCTGAGGATCTCCTTAGCTTGCTGAACACCTCTGCAGTAGTTTATGAAACTTGAGGGATTTAAAAAATATATACAAGTCTATTGCAATGCTAGCAATAATAATACTTTTCAGGGGAAAAAACTTCAGTCCTAGGACTGTGAAGAAAGTACTGAGAAAGACTAGCTACTATTGAATATTTATGTCTGCAGTTTCACCTTTACAGTACTGCTTTTAGTTATAGAGAAGCAGTGGCACTCTTAGAAAATAAAGCACTCGTTCTAAAATATGCCCATCTTTAACTTCTACAATGCTTTTAGGAACCTCTGCTTTGTTGTGGTGTGAGTGAAGACAAATAATTATTTAAATATTGCACCCTTGGTCTATCAGCTTATCTTTCTTATTATACCCTCAGAATATTTTTCCCAAGCATAATGCTTTGTTTTCAGAAAACGTAAGCAGCCTCTTTTAGTGAATTAGCTACTCCCTCCTACTTGAAGGGAAAACTCCTTGAGCTACAAAAAAGGAGGCCATGGATTTATATTAATCAGCTCTACCGACTCCAGCTTTTATTTTCTTGCACTTAGCCACTTATACTGAATAAATCCATGCTTGCCTTCTAAGATGGGGACATTCAAGTATAAACTGCTATCATATTTTATAAATAAGCTAAAAGGAAGGTCATGGATTGCCTCAGGAACAGAACCTAGGACCTCATGCAATAAGTTTTAGTCTTAACAAATCATCCATGTGGCTTCTCAGATTGAATATGCTTCTCAGAGTAAATCTCTAACTACTAACAATTTTATTCTGCAGTCAAGGATAGCAACCAAGACTCCTGATCTCTAGCATATGAATTACAATTAAGCAGATATGTGGTCCAGCTTGAACGTGTGTGTCAAGATGTCTTCCTACAACTGAGCGTAATACACTTAGCTTGTGAATAAAAATGTCATAATTACATGGATATATGATTTTTCTTGTTTTTAATTTTATTTTATTCTACTTCATTTTATTTGTTGCTGGTCATATCATGAGAAATTATACCAGAACGCATAGTTATGACACAAGAATCTTTATTGCACAAAAATTACCAAAGAGCCAATTACAAGATATTTAATCTCCCTTCTTTGGCTTGGCAATTTACTTGTTGAAGATTAATAAATGCATTCCAAAAAAAAGAAAAAAAAAAAGGACACTAACAAAAATTCTTAGTGACACTGAAGGGCTCACTAGACACATCTTCTAAACTCAGACCCTGAGAAAACAGGCGTTGAGAGTGTTTTCCTGAACTCTACACCACTTTTTCATTGTCTAAAATACTGTCAGCAGCATTCCCCCAAACCATGTGCACTTTCTACATTCATCTGCAACAGACATCAAAAAGAAACACGTATTCCAGTTCACAGGCCAGTTTATATAGCTCCTTAGGGTGTCAGGCTTCCTAAGGCATAACGTTTCCCGAGTGCATGGAACAAGTGTGAGTCAGATAGACCTGTCTGTTGATACAAAGAGCATGTGAGGTCAGCCCGAAGATTCTGGAGGGTGAGTTTGATGAAGTTCTTGTTTATGCTACTAGAAGGTTTCCAATGAATGATACAAATTCCGTATCTACTTCATTTGCCAGTACACGTTTTCTCCACTGCAATGTATCTTTTGGAGAAATACCCATTTTAAAATAACATAAATACATTCTTTTTTTTTTTTTTTTCCTTTTTATTCTTTTTTCTTTCTTTCTCCTTCCTCCATTCCTCCCTCCCTCCATTCCTCCCTCCCTCCCTTCCCTCCCTCCCTTCCTTCCTTCCTTCTTTCCTTCTTTCCTTTCTTTTCTGAATTTACTAGTTCACTTTCAAATATTACTGGCACAACAGGAAGTAATAAAGGCTGATGAGACAGTGGATGTACCTGACAAAACTAGCCGTACTTTCAGCTTAGGCAGAATAGAGATGTAGAGATGTTATACTAATAATAAATACAAGCAGAAACAACTGTTGCTGTTCCCTTATGTATACTTAAACATATCTGGATGAATCAGTACACCCTCAGAAGGTATTGCAGTGACACTAGAACGAGCTAGGCTATCTCAAGCTTTAAAACTGTTAGACAATACTCACAATATGTAAGAAACTTTAAAAGAGGGTCATAACTAAAATCCTCAGTAAAATGCAAATGCATCCACATGAGATATGAAGGAACTGATTTTCTTTTACTGCATTTCATACATAGCTATTGAGGATTCAGTCTAAGAGGCAGTAAAGGCTTTAGATGAGGATAAGCATATTTATACGAAGCATTGAGCTATGCTAATAAAAAATACGACAAAAATTGTGAGTTTTAGTTGGTTTTCTGGGAAAAAAACAACCTACCAATAATACCATACTGTAGTAATAATAAATTAGGACTGAAAGGCAATGAGGTTCATAGAGATGGAGATTGTTTTTCATATGCAGGGAGACTAAATTGAACTCACTTCTCATCTTGGAAAGGACAACTTAGAGGAATATGACAGTTGCAAAACTTTATGAATACTCTGGAAGATGGGGCAGACTTACTAGATTTCTTGCAGTACAGGAATACAGGAGAATACATACACAAAAAAGTTATCAGGTAGTGAGTTTAAAATAAACAGAAGGAAATACTTTTCTGTATTGTTGCATTTCTGCACTGTGAGGTCATTTCCACAAGATGCTGTGGATGCCAAAAATATAAACGGATTTAAACAGCGTTTAGAGAAATTCATGGGAATACACCCATAAGTAACCCAGATGCAATGTCTGGCTCAGGAAATATTTGAACTGATCACTGCTGGAGGGTAGAATAAGAATCAGACACTTTATATATGTCTTGTTTTTAACTCTTTTCCCTGCATATCCACTATTGACCAGAGAATTTCAAATTCATCTCAGCATATAAGGCAGAAGGGTTTTGACTAGGAAAAATGTAGGATACAGCCATGTAATAGGAGATATTTTGAGATGGACCCTGAATGTTTACAGAATTGATAGAAAATACAATATACACATAGAGCAGAACTTTGAATTTAAATGACATTTTTTTTCCTTTATGTCTACTTCGATAGAAAAACTGAATTTTGTCCAGCTCTGCTCCATTATTTTCCCTTAGAGCTGCTGTGGGAGCAGTCTTACTCCCTTCCTTAGTATGGTGGCCAAAGTGCTCAGGGTCCCTGAAGGTAGGGACACAGTGAGGCTCTGTGCCCTTCAGTGGTACAGCTTCAAGACAATTCCAGCATCCTATGAAACAAAATGTAAGCAAAGTCCCTTTGAAGAAGAATGTTATTTCATTAAAAGAAAGAATGGGATAAATTACTCCTAACATTAGGCATGCAAACTTATGGGAGTAGTCTAAGCATTCAGACTACCTACAGCAAATCATTTGGGTTCCTTCTGTAGTTGATAAAAAGAAGTTTTAAGGTTAGACAGAGTGGTTCAATTCTTTTACTTTCCTCATTGATTATAGAGGGTTCACAAATAATTTACAAATATACACAGCCTTTTATACAGCTAAAGTTATGGTAAACAACATTCATGAGTTCTGTGATGAATCCCAGAGCTGAATCTCCCTAAATACTCTACACATCGTTTTCTTACTCCTAATAATAATTTTTTTTCTGAAGCAAATTATCCCTCATTCAAAAATAGGGGATTTCCAGCTCTAAGAAGCTTTTTATATATTCATGAACTAGGTAAAACAGTAGAAATTTAATTCATATCTGCTTATTACTTTTCCAGGGTCTCTTTGCGTACATGCTATCATCATTCTAATAGCTGCTTGGTCGCTGTGGTGCATTTGCATATAAGCTGAGGCTGACAATAAAGTTTTCTAGTTAGTGCCAAGTGAGTCGGTGTTCTTGCAATGTTAAACAGTTCTCCAGTAGTCTGAGACCACGCATCATATTTCATGTGGGATATTGAACAATTAACATTTTTCAGTCACTTAATCACCAGGACTGAATATGAAGTTACAGCTTAAAGGCTCACCATTAGCAAGCCATGATCCTCTCAGTCCTCCTGTGTATATATTTTTAACATAAATGTATGTAGTTATAACAGAGGATTTTGTGTGAGAAGACACTGTTTAGTGTTCTACAGCATGCCTTAATTACAAATCTGATTCTGAGTAGGGTATTTCACTCTTTTTTTTCAATACACATATAACATTAGACAGGACTTACAATGGGAATTTTAAGGTAATAAATTGGAAAGGCTACTGAAATTTTAAAAGGCTATTAAAATTACTGTTTAGTATAAGAACAGATAACAGGCCAAATCTGTTTACATATTATTCAGCAAAAGAATTTATCACATAAATTCATTCACCACGGATAGGATAATATATTCTTAGTGCCTTCAGTCTTTATCCATACATTTTCTATATAATGGTGCTAGGATAATCCTGAAAAGCTTTACAGAAATCTGGAGGCAGTGTTGCAAAAATCTCAAATAAACATATTGTAATTTTATGAACTCCAGAATATAAACAAAATTATATTTATCTATGGAAAAGCTAGCCAGACTAGTATATATATTTGCCTTTGAAAAATACAATTGCAAGACCCTGCTAGAACACAAGCCACTGGCATTCTTCATTGTTTCTTGATTTGTGTCATGGCAAGAAAGGAAGCAGAAAGGGGAATGCTTATCTGTTGAGCATATGACCTCTTAAATCCTCAAAACCAGCATATCCTGAAAAAAAATCTTTGTTTTCCACTGTTTATGTATTTAATATCTGATACACTTAGAGAATATTACTTATTTGCATATGATATAATGGTTTCAATTGTGTAAAATTTTGCCATTAGCTTTTACAATAATCTAAAATGGAGAAACTGAGGCATTTGTCTGGGATGTGACTTTTCCAAGGTCCCTCAGTGGTCCTTTGCCTGAAGCAGAGCTGGAAATCCCCCTCAGAAGCCACTCTGTCTTCTCTTGACTCTTCTTTCTTCTTGTCTTCAAACTATTGTTTCTTATTCTAAGACACATATGTACAGCACACCTATTTGTTCTATACCTTTGGAATCCTGATTTAGAGTTCTCTGTCTCATAAAGAAGGTGCTGGCAATTTCAATTATGTTAATTCAAAGGCAAAGAAATATTAGACTGTTTTCTTCTGTAGCTGGCTGAACTCTCAGAAGTGAACATTCCTTCTTTCAGTTTTTGAAGGAAAATTGAAAGAAGTTCTTGCCCTGCAGTTATTGGCAACTGCTGCAGTGGTTAATTAACCAAATTAATGGCTCTGATATGCTATACAGCTTAACCAGCATTTCTCTAGGCTTGTGTAATCTAGGAATGGTTTTATGAAGCACGGCAAAAGTATACAAGAAGGATCATACAAAACCACTGTGGATGCATACACAATTTTTATGTCACTACCATTACTCTAAGGCTCTGAGGAGAAAGAGAAATCTCCATTGTCCACTGCGGAAAAGAAACATGTGTTTTCAAACTTACTGTTTTAATTTAGCCTAGAACTGAACTGAGGTAAGTCTGTACTGGCAACTAAGTTGCCTCTCCTGTTTGCTCCTGGGGGGAGGCTTGGGCTCCGTTGACATCTTTGCTGGGTTCACTTTGATTGTCTTTGAGGAGTGAACAAAGCATTCCGTGATGAAGCAAGCATATGGTTTCACCAATGATGTGGTCCTGAGGCTGTCTTTTACGTGTTGTTCGTACCACCTATGCATCAAGTTTTCTCACTCATGTGTTTTTACTCCTCCTCCAGCACAGCTGTATTCTTGCAGGACCACAACATACCTGTGGCCACCCTCACAATTTCTCTAGCCCAAGACATACATATTATCACAGTATATAAAACTCACTCCAGTTAATTATGACACAACACTTGCATTAGTCCAGGTATTTAAAAATTAAATATAAGAAAATGAATTAGTAATTCTGTCTCAGGACTGCAGGTTTACTTTTGTGTTAGTAAACTAAGTAACATAAGAAGAGTCCAAGTATTGCCCCAATACTTAATGAGTTCAGGGGATGAGTCCAAGTCTTGCACCTGTTAGAGTAGGAGAGCAATCATAGAATCATAGAATGATTAGGGTTTGAGAGGACCTTAAGATCAGCTAGTTCCAACTCCCCTGTCATGGAGGTACACCTCATCCTAGATCATATCGCCCAAGGCTTTGTCCAGCCTTGCCTTGAACACTGACAGGGATGGAGAACTTACCACTTCTTTGAGTAATCTGTTCCAGTGCCTCACCACTCTCACAGTAAAGAACTTCTTCCTTATATTTAACGTGAACTTCCCCTGTTTACATTTAAGCCCATTACCTCTTGTTAGTTTAGGCCATCTAGTGCTATCCTAAACTACTGTTAAGCAAAGCTCAGAAACACATCCAGACTGTTCCCAGTTTGTAGTCTGGATGCTGCCACACTCTTTGTAGCCAAAAAGATTTGGAAATTAAGAATATAGCCAGCTGTCAGGGTAAAAGAATGGGCTTCTGGACGGTTTAGATTAGTGGAGTGTATCTAGAGGTTCAGTGTGAATTGCATAGAATACCCTGGTCAAACGGCTGGTCTGATCAAGAGAAGCCATATGGACACAAACCAGACTGAGCCACCAGGCAATGATGCCAATGATTGCCACATTGCTATGTGGAGCAAATGGCTTTAGCAGTGTAGCTATAACCTAAGCTGTCCAGGGTGCCTAGGTGTATCATTGGAATAGTCTGGATGAGATTTTGAAGGAGAAATCTTGGACATGTCCTACACATTTATTGTGAATTAAGTGCTTCACATGCTTCTGAGGACTGGTTTGGCAGTTTGTGCAGACTTTGTCCTGCCTACACTTTAGAAGATTCAGGCAGGTCCCAGCAGGAGTTGCTGATGTTGCCTGCAGCAGAGGAAGGTGAGGTCTTCAGGCAGCTGGAAAGGAAGGCTGCATGGAGAACTACTGCAGTGGGGAGCTGCATAGTAGTAGCAACAGCTGTGGAATTCATGCAGCCACATGGCTGTGGGGCTCCCTAGGGAGTGTTAATAGCTCTATATCCTCAGACTAAATGGCATGCGTTAGCATCCTGTTAAGGTAAGCCCCTCTTTAAACATACCTGACAGAAGCAAGAAGGCCTTACTTGGATGGGGGCTGCAGTTGTGAAGCAGCTTGCTCAATCCACTTTATTTGTGTATGAAAAACATTAGCCCAAAGCTGTGGCAATTGCAATTTGCATACATTTTCACCCAGAGAAAGTTAGAAAGCTACAGATCAGATTCTATAGCTTTTGGTTTATCATCAGAAATTTGACATTGTATATATCTGATTTTCCCTAACAGCCCTTGAAGTACATAATTACAGAGTTTGGGCATCAGATTTCCTTTTCAAAGTATGTCAAAATTTTGATTTTTCCCACAGAATAGGAACTCATTTTTGCTAAATCACCTATACAGTTTTCTCTCATTATGTCAAAATGCTGACTCATAATTTCAATTATTTTCCTTTTGCCAAATTAAGGTACACTGCGCATTATTTTAATTATAATGCAGCTGACTAATAATTAGCTATGATATGCAATTCACAATCAAAAGAAAAAAAAACACAAATAGTAAGTTGAAATAAAATATAAAAAGATTTTAATCCATTTTTTACCAGGAGCTGCATGTTATTAGTTATTTTTCTGGTTGTGTTGAAACTGTATTTTGATAGTAAATAATTCTTTCAAATACTTGAATTAGTTGGAATATACGGTATAGAAAACATTCAAAGCTTCATAACATTTCAACTCAGCTGTACTTTTTTACATTTGTGGAGAGGAACAATTTGATCCAGATTTGTGAATAGTTACCTGGAGGTGAAATGACTTACTGTGGAGTAGCATATAACGGCAGGACTATAAGAAGACAGGAGCGATGACAGTTACTTTCATTCCTGCTTGTTAAACTTGGGGCTCAATAGCAGGTACAGGATGTTCTGAGGTATCACAAAAATTCATTAGTTCTCTCTAAGGAAAGTTTGCCCTGGAGTTCACAATTATCCTTGAAGCTAATGATGTGAGTTGAAATTCTGTGGGGCTTCAGTGAAGCATGTTTCTGCATTTACTGTGTCACCTCAGCTGAACTCTTTTGGCTCTGAGAGCCTTGCTGCAGCCCATCAGCAAAATTACAGGTTATGGTGAACAAATGCTTCAATTTCTTGGGTAATTTCTGTATTAATCAATGGAAATTTTTACAGCTCTAGTACTTTTCTGCTGAAAGGATAATTATTTTTTCCTATTTTGCCTTGAAATGAACAAATGGATAACTCAGACTCCATGACTAGAGCGTAAACACACATATTTCTATGGCTTCATGTGCTTACAATTTTATTCAGTCACATAAGTACTGTCCACTGAATTCCCCAATCTCTTACTAAAGCTGCAATTACTATTGGCACTGGACAGCAGGTAGTATGCTCTATGTCTGCAAGTGCAGTATGCTGAGAAGCATTCATAATATTTTTCCCTGCAAGAACAATTTATTTGGATGGTAATTCCCCCATTTTGTTCTGCTTATGCTTTTGTGCTAGAAATCAATGAAACCTGTATGTATGTGTTTATGGATACAAGAGGCAGATGGACCAGATTTTGAGAGGCTTGTGCTTGGCTGTGAGAGCTAAGTGGCCTCAATCTGATGCTGCTGGGTAGTGATAAACTCCTCATTCACTCTAAAGCACAAAAAGCCCAAGACAGAGACAACTTATATTCACTTTTCCTTTGACTGCTTTGACTTCCCCTTTGACTCTAGGGCAGAGCAGCTCACCAAGAAAATGGTCTTCCTGAGTAGCACATGAACTCTTCTCCATTCCTTATGGGGCAGCCTGGCTTCACTTTGTCCCATACACAAGTCTGATCCCAGTGGGACCTGCATGGCTCTTATCTAAACGGCCATGTGCACTCATTACAAGGAAACCGGATTAAAAACTCTCAGCCAAAACACTCCTACATGACAGCCCACTTGTACCATTACAAAAGTCAGAGCTAGACTTAGATTTAAAATGTCCTTCTAGGAATTTTAATGTCTAAATGCTTACCATTTCCATGCAGGAGGGAAGAATCTAGACCTGCAATTCTGAGTTGAATACTTCATCACACAATAAATAAACATTTTGCATATAAAACAACTGTTTCAACAGTTTGGCATCTTCATATTTAGTTTTGTTGCTGATGTCATGTTACTATATGGATAACTCAAAAAAGTGAACTAGTCAGATGCTACTGTGTCTTACAGGATATATTTGATCAAAACCCAGGACATCTGAACTTCATTAGAAATTGAACCAGGGTCAACTGCATGTGTATAATCTTCATCCTCCACTTGTAATTTAATTCATAGCCTTAACAGGGTTTACAATTTTTTAACTGGAAATTAGGCTAATTATGTTTGTTTGCATGTAATCATAGAATCATAGAATAGTTAGGGTTAGAAAGGACCTTAAGGTCATCTAGGTCCTACCCCCCTGCCATGGGCAGGGACACCTCACACTAAACCATGCCACCCAAGGCCTCGCCCATCCTGCCTTGAACACTGCCAGGGAGGGAGCATTCACAACTTCCCTGGGCAACCTACTCCAGTGTCTCACCACCCTAACAGGAAAGAATTTCCTCCTCATATCCAATCTAAACTTCCCCTGTTCAAGTTTGAACCCATTACCCCTTGTCCTATCACTACAGTCTCAAATGAAGAGTCCATCCCCAGCATCCCTATAGGTCCCCTTCAGATAACTGGAAGGCTGCTATGAGGTCTCCACGCTGCCTTCTCTTCTCCAGGCTGAACAGCCCCAACTTTCTCAGCCTGTCTTCATATGGGAGGTGCTCCAGTCCCCTGATCATCCTCGTGGCCCTTCTTTGGACTTGTTCCACCAGTTCCATGTCCTTTTTATGTTGAGGACACCAGAACTGCACACAATACTCTAGGTGAGGTCTCACAAGAGCAGAGGGGCAGGATCACCTCCTTCGACCTGCTGCTCAAAGCCCAAATGGTGATATAGGAATACAGCCCACAGTTTTGTAAGGGTAATGTTCTTTCATCTTTGTGTAGCAGGGCAGTATTCTGAACTAAGCATTCCCCTTCACTGAGAAGGGGGTTTACTAACAGGAGTAGATTAGGACTGCATCTCAGGAATGTGGGCAATAAATCAAGAGGCCTGAAAGCACTACTAGCTGAGGAAATTATTAAGAGGAAGTATCAGAAGCTAACTTAATTTGTTATAGCCATTTTTTCATGGTCAATACATAAATCTCACAGCAGGCTGTAGGAGCTATAAACTCTGTGCAGAGAAGGGCACAGTGGGGCAGAGTCTGTAGTTTGATCCAATTGCCTCCTATTACGGAGACAAATCCCAAAGTGGAGGAGCTTCAATGAAGACTGAATGCCAGCTAGACCAAATTTTGTCTGAATTATTAAAATGAGCGGTCAGCTGGTAGATGATAGCTGTCACTATGATGTTGCCATGCCCCCTGAGGTTTTGAAGCATAGAATCACTAACATTTCTTGCTTTTCTTGGTAAACATGGTTTATAATTCCAATGTTTCCACCTTTGTAATCTGCTCCTTCCAATAGTGTTGTCAAAATGGAACCAGACTGCAGTAGTGAATATCTGCAAGTACCAATATCTTGGTCAATGACCTTATTTTGATTCTTAAGATTGGACTGCTGCTGAGGAAAAACAAATATAAAAAATGTGAAAGTTTCAAGTTTCAGGTTTCTTTGTTGTCTATGTTTCATGGCTGTGCAGTAAAACTGTTCTTACAGCAACCTGACACATTCACAGCTTTGTTCAAAGTTTCATGCCATAATGTTGGGAGGGAGATTAAAGGACATGAAGCACGATGGAAAAAGCTGCTATTTAAATAATCACATCTGAGCATCCTTCAGCTCTGACTCTGAAACTATCCCTATACAAGGTAATTTTCCTCCACAAAAGTAAAACCTGGGATTGTTGTTGTAATTTAGATTTGGAGGCTGTTGGATAGCTGTGGTGAAGGCCCTAATTTGATCCAGACTCAATAATTTGACAGGTGTATGCTGTTCCACATACAATGACAAGAGCCACTTCAGACTGAGCCATTGAAGTTGTGTATTCAGAGTATGAAAGCAGAGAGGTATTGAACTCAACAGCTGGACTGGCAGCTGCCTTATCCTGTTTATGTTATCAGTCTGTGACAATATGAAGCTGTGGTAATGATGGGCCACAGACCTGATGATCTCCCTGGAAAAGTGGAAAACTGACTGTTAATTTATCATCATCAAGGGCAAAGTTTTCTTTTCATGACAGAGTTCTTTTAACTTTGCAGCAAAATAAGATGACACATCAAATTCCTTTCCGTAACACAAAGAAGCCAAAACCTCAGATCAGTGGCTTCTCTAGATAAATGGAGAAAGTCCAGGATGGTGCAAACATAGAATCCGGTCCATACTTTCCATCTTTGATGCCAATGGTATTGAGATAACCCCTTTTGCAGCTTCTGTTATTGTTACTGCCTCATCAGTCAATGCCTCAGTTACTTATATTGTTCCGGTAGCCCCTTCAGAACCTCAATTACATTTACATGACTTGGCAGCATATATCATGTCTATACAAAAACTTCCCAGTTTTCAGACAAACTGAAATAGGCAGGTACCACAGAGATTGGCAAGTGTAGGGACCATGTTTTACCAAAGATTTTGTATAGCAAATGAAAACCAAAATCAGCCAAATTAAATAGTTCATGCTGAAAAATCATTTAAATGTAATAATAAGGAATCAAATTAATTTTGAATTAATTTGCATGCTCTTCGTAGTTTCCATATTCCAGGAATCATGTAGAAGGTATAATAAAAAAGTTTATATTATTCTTTGTATTTTAATCAAAATTCTGTATAAAATTAAAAGGAGTTTATGTTTTGTGAAATTTGATAGCAATGCTCTTGAGTAACTTATTAAAACAGCAAGAGCAGCCACGCAGTTACAAATTATAATATATAACTAATTACGCACAAGTTTTGAAGATCAATAGAAATTTCATGTACACTTGAGTGCCCTACCAACACTCAATTTATATGATGGAGGTTTTTCTTGTTTTGAACTACAAAACTCTCTTTCAAGTTGTATGCATGTTCATTTGTGAGTTGAAAGACATGTGAAAAACATGAGGTAGAAACATACAGAAAAATTGTAATTCTTCCTATTCCTGTATGGACTGAGGATCCTCAGAGCAGACCCAAGGAGTGAGACAATCCACATGCTGGGGTGGTGGCTTAGGAGGAGTCATAGCATGATCTTTAGCCAATCTCATTCTGACCCGGGTCTGTTAGTGCTTTAATTGAGATATTATCTCACTTTAAACATAGAAGCTAACAACTAAATTCAAATGTTACAGAACTGTCAAGGCTATAAGGGCAGTTATTGCTTCCCTCTCAGCTTCATCATGTATCCATAACATATGGTTTGATAAACTGCTATTTCATTAAATAGCATACATCTACCTCAGTAATGGGGAAAGGATTGTGATCCAGCTTCTCACAGGGGTTACCTTAACTAGTTTTATTTAAATTAACTATTAATTTATATTTTTATATATATAAAATATATTACATTTATTTATTTATAACGACACAGGGTTTATTTTTATAATGAGCAGGTTTTTTTCCCCCTTAACTTCTCTTTCCCACTAATCCCAGCCCGATCAGACTCTTTCAAATGGGAGAACGAGGGACATTTTTTTTCAGCTACGGGCTTTTCCCAGGGATCTTCAGAAAGAAACAAGAAGCAGTCTCAGTAGTTGCAGCATAAGTTCTGAGTGCTTCTTGACCTTTCTATCTGAGATGCTCCACAGTCGCTGTTTATTTAGAGACATTGTGTTCCAATAGAAAAAAAAAATTAAAATGAAATAAAATAAATAAAATAAAATAAAATATACAGGTTTTGGATGATCCAGGTCATCTATTTGGTGCTTAGGCAGTATATAAGGACAGCGCACATGGGACCTGTTCTGGGTGTGATTGAGCTCTTGCTGATTTCTAAAATTCCTTATCACAAGGTGAAGCCAGAATATTTCAAGTACCTCTACGGGCATCGCAATGGTTCAGAGGAATCTCTTTGCTTGCGGTCTCTTCTACCTGATCCACTACTGCAGTGAAGACACAGCATTACAAAGGCTCATATCTGCTGTATGTTTATTATATTCTTTTCTTGTTTATTCATGACAGTGACTCAGAAATTATGCAGTATTCTAATTGTCACAATTGTGTCCAAAAGAAGCATTTCTATTACCAGTACCTCAATTTCAGTATTTGGACCACAGGATACCATTTAGCTGCAGCTGTTGAAATTGGCTGAAGCTATAGTATGGTTATGTTAATCCTACCATTTATATTAGCACAAAAGTAATTGAATACTAAAGCTGCTCAATTTGCATTACAAAATCATTTCAGTAAAATAATAACAAGTATGAATCTTTATCCTTATGACATCAAATAAAACTGGCCTTTTGTGCATAAGATTTATTTCAAAGTAGAATGAACTGTGAACAGTTCTTCAGGGAATTTCTGCCCTTTTTTTCACATGAGTTTTAAGTAGCTTTTTCTAAGGCAGGAATCAACATGGATAACATTACAATTCAGATGGGCAAAATAAACAAGTACAATTTTCTTTAATCACCTATGAATATTCATAAACAAAATATCTCTTCTGTGGTTTAGGTATCAGAGGCTTATTGCTAGTGTAGGAAAGCTTCAAAAAAGCCCCAACCAAATTGAGGGAAGGTCAATCAGCTGAGAATAGTCAATCAAAACACACATCCTTCATTCCAAATAGATTAATTGGCAAGATGATTTACCTATCATGTAAGTATTCTGTAAAGCCCACAAGATTTGTTGACTTTTTTTCAGCTGTTTTTAAGACAGCATCCTGGATAACTGTTACAGTAGTGTTGAACAAACCCAGAGAATGGAATGCTTATTTTCAAATATTTAGAGTCACTTGGATAACTTTGGCAGAGGAAGAACAAGTCTATCTTAATGGGAAAACAGCAAATAAAACTACACACTTCTTGGTGTATAAAGCTTAAAGAGTAATTATAGGCTGTGCATAGCAAGTAAAAGGAAAAGACAGTCTAACATGGTGGGATAAGAAAGGCCAGCAATCATGCTTTCAAGGTCACAGAGCAAATGTTAACATCTGCAGGATGCCCCTGCACTTACTATTAAGGAGAGTCTGATTCTCCTTTGGACACAGGTTTCCTTACTCTATTACAGCAGCAAGGGAAGCTTTATTTGAAATAACATTTAATTCCTGAATGGGCTAAGGGCCCATCTGAGGAAATTACTACATCAAGCCTTAGTAGATCACCTGAACTTCAATCTATCTACATGCACTCCTTACATACAGATCCGTTCAGCTTATCTGTGGGCAAACAGGATGGCTGAAATTGAGCTGTAGTGCTCCCTTTTGCTAGAGAAAGCTCACAAATACTGAAGTGGCTGCTCAGATGTCAGGAGGCAACTTGTAAAGTAAAAATAACAGAGTTCATATCTGAATCTTAAGATAATTTTGTAGGGAAGGTACAGCAGCAACATTAACAGTTTGGTGAAAAAGGATTATGAAGGTACTCTGTGGATAGGGAGAAGGTTCCCAGAGCCAAGGAAAGTGGTGTTATTGGTGGAGCAGTGATTGCACACAATAAAAGCTAAGGTGTTTAAGACACCTGGGCATGCTGAATATAATCATAACATCTCAGGACAGGGAGAAGTAATAAAATAAATCAGAAAGCTTAGTACCGGTTTCTATTGACTTCTTTGGGAATTCTGAAGTTGTCAACAAATCCAATATAAATTACTGTCCAAAGAATCAGAGTATTATTTCTTATACCTTTTAATACTATCAATAACCATCCAAGAATAAAATGATGAGGATCAGGCTTAGTGTTCATATCTCTGAGATCCTCAGATGAAAGGCACTATGGAACACACACATTCTGTAGTAAAAATAAGGCAAGACTCAAGTTTTTGTCTTCTCTTCAATTCTGCTACCTAGAATATAAAACTGGGGACAAGCACTAGCTAGTCTGTACCCTCTCTGATTTTTAAGTTCAGCCCAAATCTGATACTTTTTTTATCTGGATTTCACATACGAACTGCAGAATAATAATTTTTTTTGGCTTGTGTGATACTGTCCAGCTATTTTTACAAGAGATGCTGAACACAGCTGTATGTTTCAGTCTCATAATACACTTCTTGGTTGGTTACACGATACAGTTATTTTATACCCAGTGCTGTTAAAAGCAGCTAAGGTCACTAGCTTCCCATCTAACTTTTCTGGCTCATGGAATTTTTCAAATTGACAAATAGGTTCAGTGCGGGTTCAACACAGTTTTTGAACCTTTCTTTTTGCTGATACTTCTTAAAATTCCAGCTCCTTCTCCCCAGGCATTGCATATTAGACTTAAATAGACACCATTCTCATTCATGGCACTTGTGGTTATGATTGCCTTATGACTCTTGAACAGCTGGGAAAGTATGCGTTTTCCGTACAATGTGTCTTCAATATTTACCTGCTTGTCAAATTAACATTTATTCTTCTGATGCCAAGATATATTCTGTGTAGTCCTATTTAGATTCTGGCTTGCATTTTTTTTCCAGTGTTCAGAAAATGCAAGTAAAAAGAAATTGACCAGAAATACTTTTTGTTCTCTTTTTGGGGGGGTTGAAATTATTTTTCTGCTTTTCTCCCCAGTAATGATATATGTCACTGTGTAAAACCTTTATCAGGTGCAAATGGGTGTAACCATATTTAGCTGAATAAAAGATGTTAATTTACAGCAGCTGAGGGCATGGTCCAAAGGTTAGAATATAATATTGCTTTAGCACGTTTTCCTCCAATGTGGTTCTGACTGCTTCATTACTATATCAGTTTCTACTGGGAAGAATAATACTTGCCTTTGCTTTACTCTGGGACAAGATGAGTCATACGATTACATACTTATTATCTTTGTCTAGTGTAACACATCTGAGTGGGTAAAGAGCACCCCATAGTAATAACCCCTGTCTTGATGAACAACAGGTGCACTGTGCAGATAGCTGAAATTCCTCAATCAAAATTAATAATTTAGCAAAATGATTTCCCAAGTGGCAATTGTATTATAATGAAGTTTTGTAGGGAGAAATGTTTTGAACCAATTTCTAGTGTCTACGTACCAATTTCTAGTGGCTACGAAGACCTTTATACCACCTTTCTTTAACCTGCATTCTGTATCTCATGCACTATTTTATTGTAAGAGTAACAGCACATATCACCTTTGTCTGAACATTTTCATGAATAGCATTCATTATTTCAATGTGATGTTCTGCATTCTTTTGAATTTAGTCTCTTTGAGTTGTGCTTCTGAAGGTATTCTCCCAGATCTAATGGCAAAGTCAGATCAGTCACACTGTTCTAAGACTCTTTTACCCTGATTATTTTTATGGAGATGCTGCACATGCCTTGATCTAATCATATGTGAATGGTTCTGCTAAAATGTGCAAGATGAACTTATCCCACTGAAAAGGATGCACTGCGTTCACGTTTGGCTTTGCTATAAGATGTATCGGTACCTATTAAGAGTATTGAAAGTCAGTATCATCCAAAATTTTCCAGTATGAAAATTGGTTTTATAATTCTTAAAACCCTGAAAAATACTCATTAAATGGTTGAAACCTTGTATTCAGATTAAGTATATTTATCATTCCTGCCTAAATCAGCTCCTCTCTGACTGAAGATACATTGCCTTATCCATCTGAAGATAACCTTGCACCTGCTTATTTGTGAAGCTCTATGACTTTAATGTGTAATTAGACAGGGACTTGGGATCTGTCTGCAGGGAGGAAGGATATGTCCAACCTAATTTCAGAATTCTGCCTCCTGCTGTGTCTTGAAAATTGTTTAGATGTGACCAACTGGCGAAACTTTTGCCACTCACATATTTTCAGGAATGAAAGCCTAAAACCTGCTAGCTTATTTCCATGAAGATATTGACACAGAATCTGGGCACAGTAAGAAGGACTAGGAAGAATGATTAGGGAAGACAGAGATGCGTGCTAGACGAATGACAGATACGGGGGAAGTGGTATCATCAAGTGAATGAATGAAAAGTAGAGGGAAGCAGAGTGAACAAGTCTACTGTTGCTGGAATACATGTCTCCGAGCCCAGGATGGTACTTCTTATTCTTTTGTTGTCTAGCAAGTGTCTGTAATATGTACAGGAAATGGAGATTTATTTCCTCTGTGGAGACTAGGGCACCACAAAGAACAGACGTCTGATCATCTTATGTGATCTTTTCCCTCTATAGAGCTTCTGCTCTATTTCAATCAGTAGGTCAAATCAAGGCACTGACCAGATACGTACGGCAAATTATTTTTCATCCTCATCACTGAGTTCACATAGCTTCCCAGATAAATAACACTAATATTGTTAGGTTTCAAAGGAGTGACGATGATTTCTTCCGTTGTTACACTGCAGTATCCAAGACCTTTCAATGTTGTGGAAAAAAAAAAACAAAAAAAATTCCATCCATTCCCATCACCTCCTCCCAGTCTGAAATTTAGACTCACTCCAAAAGAGCCCAGAGACTATGATTTATGGCAACCACTCAGAGACACAAGTTTCTCCTTTAAACCAAGATGAACACGACTTGAGCCATTGTCTTTTATACCATTGCCTGGGCTTCAGAGTGTTGTGAATAAAATTCCTCACTAACTTTGACCACTACAAGTTTCACTGAAACCGATATGCTTCTGTAGAGCTCTTTCAATATCACTGAATACAAAAAGCCATCACACTGAGAAACTGTTGCTGAGTTCTGCTTTGGAAAACTAGTGGAGGGAAGCAGAGTGTAAGTCACCTTTTACATAATTTGGAAAGTGGTAGGACTTGAAAAAGGTGACAAAAATGTGATGCCTCTGTCACTTTTCAGAAAGTAATAAAGGAGAGAATTTCAGTCAAAGGTGTTTCTCATATTATCCTTAACATTTTCTTAATTATTACCTTTTGGGTTTATTTTAGAGCTACACAGAAGCCTCATTGTGCAAGAACTTTATAAAAAAATGACCTAAAGAAAAAGCTTTCTAAGTACAGACAAAACAGAATTAAATTAAATACAGGTTTTGATCAAGGGAACAAAGCTAAGTTGTAGGGTAGGGCTATCAAGTCTCATGGGGAAGAAAATATGGTTACACAAGTGAGTAATCACTCAATTAGCAGCCTTCAAATAAATTAATGACATCAATTTCCTTAACTGGACTTCTGTGACCAGGCATTGCAGAACTTGCTATATAAAATCCAGATAGATTCAGTATAAAGAAACAAGTGAGTTTCCTCACATACTTATTTCCATCTGTCATATTCACTTCGCAGAGCAAGGAAATGTTTTGTTTTCCTGATTTATCTCTATTGATAGGATATTAAAATGGTTTATCTCCACTGATTGATATGTGGCAGTTATGAAGCACGGACTTTGACAAGACAAATAATCTGTAATTTTTCTTATGAAAGAGTAAAGATATGGAGAAATGAGATGAAAAATTGTGTACTCCTTAAAGGAAAAAAAAAGTTTGATTTTTTTTTTTTCCCTGTTCATTTAAAGTAATTAGGGTTGCAGACTTTTTTTTTGTGGCATTTTATTAATTCTTAAATTTTGAACTAGATCTTCAGTCACTCTCATGCAAGATAACTGTTGTTTAAATGATAGATTTACATGATCTAGAAGTCTTGTTTATTAACCAAATGCTTCTTCAAATTCATCTGCAACAGATTTAGATTTACGATTCTTAGATCTTCAATTCGTCAATTTTAATACACTGTTATTGACTTGACATGAATTTGGTGTATTTTCTTCGTGGAAGAATGATAGAGCAGATTTTACACCCTGTTTATAGCTGTGAAAATGAGGAAGCTAGATCAGAAGGCATTCTAAGAGTCTTTCAAATAATTGTGAGCTATAGATAGGTCATGTATTTCCATCATTCACTAGAAAAAGAAGAGGATTTTTTTTTTATTTTTTCAATTTTTTTTGCCATAGAACAAAATAATAAAATAAAGCTAAACACCTGATATCTCTTTTTCTCATAAAACATATATCCTTACAACGTGCCATATTCTCTACCTGCCATCAATGCAATTCTATAATAACAGCAGAAGTTATGTGCGGTAAACCTGGGTTAGAATGAGCAGGACTTACCATTTACATTTCCAAAGAAAAGGATGGGAGTTATTTTATCCACACAGCAGCATTTCCCTGCCCTCTTAGGTTTTCAAGTTACTCTGAGTTACTCAGACAGATAAGCTTCCCATCTTAAAACACAGTCACGTCTACTTTGCAGCAAAGAAGAAATCATTAAATACATTTATCTTTCTGAAAAATAGAATTCTTATTAATGCCCCTGAATTTCTGACAGGATAGTGAATAATTTTTAGCCAAAATCAACAGCTGAGCTTCCAAACCAGGCACTTGTTTTACAAATTGCCTTGCAATGATAGTTATCTACAAACAGAAGTTATTTCATGTGAAGGTACTGTGTGATCTTAAAAGTGTCATTGCTCACCCTTCTTATAATGAAATGCAGATAAAACTAAAAAAGAGGATCTTACCCTATGTAAAAAGTTGTAGAGCTATTAAATAAGAACTGTTACAGAATAACCATCCTTGCACAACCTTGTGTGTAGATAAGTTCTTCCCTTGTTATATATCGCCAGATAGCACTGAAAATCTTAAGAAATGTGCTTCTTTCATACTGCAAATATGAAAAAACCCCACCCCTCAATGTGTCTCGGATACCACTATTGACTATTTGTCAAGAATTAGCTATTGAAGATAACATCCAAGAGTGATCTCAGAATCATGCTGGTATTGACCTTGGATTTTAATTCTGTTCTACTAATTATTGTAAAATAAAATTGACTTTTTTTTTTTTTTAATGCACAATAGACAAGAAGTAAAATGTACATACACTTGCAGATGTTTCTGAGCATTCATTACAAACCCAACTTTCATTTCATAGTTTTCTTCCAGTATGGAAATGTGGCTTCCCTTTGAATCACTAACAGGCTTTCCAAACTGTAGCTTGTAGCAGGAAGAAAACAGGAAAACTTTCCGTAACCAGTTTTTAGCTGTGACTTTACACTGCTCAAGACTTAAATTGTTACTTTTGGTTATACAGTAGCAAATGTTTTTGTCATTATTTTATTGTATTTCATAGCAAAGGAAAGCAATAGTGCATCAATGCTCTATGTTTTCTTTAAGGGAAATGCTAACCTGGGTCACAGATGGCCAATGGGAATATATACTATAGACACCATACTTATTCTACTTGCAAATGACAAGTGATTGAACATCTGTGAAGCCATATTTAAAGAAAAACTTTCCCAGATCTTTTGATAGCTTTTACATCTGTAGCAATGTACTGTGGGTCGTATTAATAACTCTGCCTAGCTTGGACAAAAAATATTTCTGCTAGGATTTATTTGTATGGCTAACCTCTGCAAGAAAACTATTCTGAATTTCCAAAATAATAGTTATAACCCCAAGATTAAGATGTCTTTTCTTTTTATGCTTCTAGAAAAGTACAGATTTATGCAGAAAATACTGTTTCAATGTATGAGCTGGTTCAGGAGACATTTAAACCCAAGAAAAACATTTTTGTTCAGCTTCATTTTTATAGGAAAACATATTTATTAATTATTTCATACCTATGCAAGTCTCATAAAAGGCAGTAATGTGCTGGATTTTTTTTGTAGTTGAATCCTTAGTGCTGCAAGTGAAGGGTGAATCTCAATAAATTCTTATTCCTTATGAGGGAAGCTCCGGAGTTTATTTGGTTATCTTCCACTTTTTACGTATTCCTTGCTGCATCTTTTGTGTGCTGTCGTTTGAGACAGAATCCAGAGGGAGTTCAGAATGCACTGGGTGCTATTGTAAGATAGAGAAATGATTAGAACACTTTTTGAATATTGAGCAGTAATGCTTCTATTGAGGTAATTGCAGAAGTCACTGTTTTAGCTTGAATAATTAAAATGTTTAGCTTAACGCACATAGTTGCTTTCTGAAATAGAAGAATCTATTTCATTTTCACTAGAAAAAGTTCCTATTGTAAACATATTGTAACAGTTGTATTGCTTTTTATCTTACATAGAGACACGATTCTTTCTCATCTCTAATTTTCAAACTAATCAGACAAAAAAAATGGGAATAAAAATATAAAGGTTGGATTCCCTCTGGGTGAATCCTGAAGACATCATTACATTTGCACAGCACTGTCAGCATGAAGGACTACTTGAGTCATACCAGACACTAAAACTGGGTAAAACACATGAAAGCTCTTTTGTTTTGTTTTGATTTTTAAACTCTGCTCTGCACACCTGCTTATCCTTGACACACAAGACAGCTTCTGCAGTGTTTGGCCTACTTATTTTGCATGTCATAAAGCTTTTATACAGGGATTTCATCATCAAACTCAATGATCTGTGAAGGAGCTTGAATTTACCGACTCATCCAGAGTTGATTTCAGGACTCATGCAACTGCTGCTGCTTTTCTTATCTTTATCCTTAATTTTCTTTCATACTTTTCAATAAAATAATTCTTACTGATAGCTGCAATTTATTTTCAAAAAATATGCATTACCTTAAGTTAAAGAGAGTGTCTTGACTAAGTAATCTCTGGCAGATTGGCAAAGGTCTTTTACTGGAAAAAAAAAAAAAAAAAAGACCAGATGAATATACCAGTGCATTTTTGTCTTACAGCTCTCTTTCAAATGACTTGGAACTACTGTGTCTCCTGCCAAAGACAAACTACATTCTCCATTCTCCAAATTCTACCTCTTTCTGCTCCTTAGTCTACCTTGATGTATAAAATAATAAAATCCAAACATCCTTTTCCTCTAGAAAGTACTTTTTCTGTTAAAGGTGAAATGTGTTTGGGCTAAAATACATATGTTCTTGTTGATTACTTTAATTATTTCTAACTATTTTTTTCTATATATTATTAGCTATGAAGTTAACTTTTAAATTGTATTCAATATCCATAATATTTCTGTCTAATTCGGTCATTCTTGTCTTCCTTTGCCATCAACACAGGAATGCACATAACATATAGGAGGTCCCCAAGGTACATGCTTGCTTATGGTCATAGTCCCTGTAAGTTTTTGTCAGCTTGCTTCCACTTTAGCCACTTTGATTAAATGTCTCAGTTCAACTAGGAAGAGTTCGTGCTATGACAGAAAAATGCCATTACAGATGCTACAATTTTATTCCATCAGGATGAAAAAGAATTGTGTTGATTAACTTGAAGGTCTACTACTACTTTTTCTATACATATGTCCACAAATGCCTCTTTCTGAAACATATGAAAGTCAAAGTCATGTGCATTATTCTACTGCTTTCATGTAGAAACTGAGAAGAAAGTTAAGGATGTTGTAATTACGAATTGAAATGAGTAATTACAATAAAGCCCCTTGAAATTAAAATTATATTTAAGTAGAATTAATTTATAATTAGTTGTTAGAAATGTCTGTTTGAGGTATTAACTTTTCATATATTACCAAAATAGAATGCAAAGATCTAGCTATTCTAAACTAAGCATTAGTCAACTGATACTGTCCAGTAAGCATAACTATATTCTTGAACACAAATAAAAATGTGAAGGTTTTTTTTCCTTAGCAAATAATATTAGCAAAATAGGTGGACCACTCGGTGTATAAAGAACTGGCTGGATGGCTGCATGCAAAGAGTTGTGGTCAATGGCTCCATGTCCAGCTGGAGACAGCAACGAGTGGTGTCCCTCGGGGATCGGTGTTGGGACTGGTCTTGTTCAACATCTTCGTTGCTGACATGGACAGTGGGATTGAGTGCATTCTCAGCAAGTTTGCTGATGACACCAAGCTGTGTGGTTCCGTTGATACGCTGGAGGGAAGGAATGCCATCCAGAGGGACATGCTTGTAAGGTGGGCTGATGCCAAACTTATGAAGTTTAACCATGACAAGTGCAAGGTCCTACACCTGGGTCGGAGCAATTCCAGACACAGCTACAGGTTGGGCAGAGAAGAGATTCAGAGCAGCCCTGTGGAGAAGGACTTGGGGGTGCTAGTCGATGAGAAAATGAACATGAGCTGGCAGTGTGCACCTGCAGCCCAGAAAGCCAACCGTATCCTGGGCTCCATCAAAAAGAGCGTGACCAGCAGGTCGAAGGAGGTGATCCTGCCCCTCTACTCCGCTCTCGTGAGACCTCACCTGAAGGATTGTGTACAGTTCTGCTGTCCTCAACATAAAAAGGACATGGAACTGGTGGAACAAGTCCAGAGGAGGGCCATGATGATGATCAGGGGACTGGAGCACCTCCCGTATGAAGATCAGCTGAGAAAGTTGGGGCTGTTCAGCCTGGAGGCAAACAAAATACATTTTTGCTCTTACTTGAGGATCAGACACAGGTTGCAGTCTACTGCTTTGGAAATCGTGCTTTTTACCTTATGACACAATGAATGCATTTGTTTTTCTTTTTTTAAAATGAAAGTATTATATGTCATAATTACTTGCCCTTCTTTATTAATTTTAAACATCTCAGTAAATTGATCCTAAAGTCTCTCACCTATAGTTTAGAGTCACTGAGAACAAAGCTAGTTTGTTTCTATATCTAATGTTTAGTGAAGAAGAGGTTTCTTTATGTCATGAAACAACTATGGTAAATTAACATGAATGTTTTTTCAGGCAATGTTATGTCAGTAGAGAAAAGTAATAAGCATATATTTTGGAGTTATTTCAGGCTCTGTGAAATAACAGAAATAGTGTTAGCTAAGTTACAAAACAGTGCAACCTCTGGAGATTGCCTGAAACAATTTAATGAACTTTTGAGACTTCTGAGCATCATTCTGCCTATGGTCCAAGTGTTTTACATGTCTGTTCCAAAGCACAATCTGTCATTGTCATCCTTATTAGTGCCACTGTATCTCTTGTGTGGCATTTGCAGTATTTATAGATAATTTTCAAGTGAAGCTGCTTCTCCTAAAAAAAAAAAAAGTAATTAAATAGGCCGCACATTTAGGAAAACCATAAAAAGTGGATAGGATTAACCCACATCATGCTGGGGTCTGTCAGTAAGATGGATGCTGCTATCCTTTAGTTGAATCTAGACTTACTTATTTTACTAAGTATTTACTACAAAATGTTACTTGCCAAAACTGTTCTTAGGTCATCCAGACATTTCCCATAACTAGAAAATAGCTACCAGTACAACCTATGTCACCTAGGAGTGACAAACCTCCACAAAGTCATTATTGTTAATTTACTTACTTGTAAGGCTATCAGTTACCTCCATGATAGGTAGGGTCATTGAGTGCATCTGCCTGGGCCCTAAGTGGTTATTAGTGCCAACAGTCAGCACTGCACAAAAGAATTGTGTTGCATTCACACCATTTGAATGTGTTTTCATCACATGACTTTTACAGCTAACCCCACTGGATATAACCTTCAACATATGTCTGAACAAACACTGAAATTTATATTCAGTATTCATTTATTTATATTTCAGTCAGTCGGAAGTAAGACAATTATCACACCATTCCAAGTATAAATACAAATACAACACAATGAACTACTAGAAATAAAATCATGCCTTTCACAGCATTTTATCTGAAATCCTGGACCACCAACTGCTGTGCACTGAAATGATGTCACAGTTCACCAAAATTACAAAAGTTACATTTTTCCCATAGGCCTTATGCCCGAGAGGTATCTATTGCTGTCCTACTTTATGGCTACAGTAAATTGTGGTGGATTTTGGTCCTCATGATGCATTCCTTTACTTCTTTAAGTGCAACTCCATTGTGGTTTAAGCCCAGCTGGCAACCCAGAACCACACAGTTTCTTGCTCACTCCCCACCTTCCTTGCCCCGCTCCCAGAGGGATGGGGAGGAGAATCGAAAGAATGTAACTCCCATGGGTTGAGATAAGAACAGCGCAGTAACTAAGGTATAACACAAACCACTGCTGCTACCACCAATGATAATAATGATAAGGGAAATAACAAGGGAAGGGAATACAGCCGCTCACCACCCACCAACTAATACCCAGCCCGACCCGATCAGTGATCTAGCCCTTCCAGGTAACTGCCCTCAGTTTACATCCTGGGCATGACATGCTGTGGTATGGAATACCTCTTTGGCTAGTTTGGATCAGGTGTCCTGTCTCTGCTTCATTCCAGCTTCTCCTCCTCCCTGGCAGAGCATGAGACTCAGAAAGTCCTCGATCAGAATACATTACTGAGCAACAACTAAAACCATCGGTGTTATCAGCGCTTTTCCCAGGCTGAAAGTCAAAACCACAGCACTGTACTAGCTCCTAAGAAGGAGAAAAATGACTGATACTGCTGAACCCAGGACAAACTCACAAGCTCCAGACATGTTTCTGAGTCAAAGTCATTGTTTCCAAAGAATTTTGTGATGCTTTTGATGGTATCGGTGGACTCAAATATGAAACTGAGACAGACAAGGCCAGCTTTCACGGCATAATCGCTGTTCTGACAAGAACCAGAATCAAGAAACCTGGTAAAAAGTGATAGGCTTACTGTTTTTCAGACGAGTAACAGGACAGATATGTGGTTAAAAAGCCATAGATGGAGATTTATACCTCTAGATTTCTGTTAAAGCTTTGCTTTAGTTTTTTTTAAAAGCCTTGTATCAGCTTGGGTCTTAGTGTCCTAAATATTGATTGATTTTCACAAAAATCAGCAGATCACATCAGTCTGGCTAGTGCTATCTACAGCTAATTTCCACTTGCTTTTGCAGAGAGCTATTTCTAGTATTATCCGTCTGTATTACCCGTGTCGGAATACTATTTGCAACTAATCATTCACTTCAGTTCAGGCTGTCAAATATAGCAAATTATTGGAAAATGTGATACAAAGGAAATAAATAACAGCATCAATTTATATTAAAGGACTCAAGATCTTCAGAAAATAGAAAATGAGATCCTATATTTTTGCTTGACTGATACATATTAATGAGATGTATGCATATAGTGAATACCGATAGAAATCCAGTAGGATTGCATGAAGGGATTCTTTTCTTTCTTTTTTTTTTTTTCTCATTCGATGTGATGCAGAGTTCTACTTAAACAGCAGCAGATGTTTGAAAATGGGAACCAAATCTGGGTCAAGCTATTTGGAATGCTCCAAATTCTACCTTCCTTTCCTGTGTTAACTCCTTTGCATCCACAGAAGGGTAAATCACTTTCCTTTGCTCACTTGATCTCACCGTTTTCACCTTCAGAAGACTCTGGTGCTGAGAAACCAACATTTTAGAAGGGAGACTATGTATGTAGACAGAAGGGTAGGAAAGACACTGTAATGTTTTCATGTTCGTTTGGTATCTCAGAACAGGTTCACAGGTGCTCCACAGACCATGCTGCAGTCCAGGCACTGGGGAACTGAAATTATGTTAATGGCCATTTCTCACAGATGACATAAGAAACATCTTGGTTTTGTAGCCTGCATTAGATTTCATGGAACATAAATTTGGGAGTGGGAAGGGGAGAGCAAGGTATCCTTGGGAAGATTTCATAGATTTTTGTGACTAGAAGGGATAATTCTGAACAGATTGTCATATTTGAATAACAAAAGATACTTGTGTTTTCTAAATGATGAAGTAGTATGTTAAGCATGGGACTTCCAACTTGACTGTGTAGAAACACACCACAGAGATAAATGAGGTAGATGATAGATAGATAGAAAATAATAAATTCCTACATTACAAGAAACTGCCAATAAGGTTTTTTTTTTTTGATTGCAAATTATTGTATTTGAAATTAAATTATTTTCATTGCAATAAATTCAAGTACTTAATTGTGTGAATATTATAAGTGTGATAAAGCTGACATGTTTTGCTCTACCTCAGCTTAGAGGGAACTTGAAAGGGTCAGGCTTGACATAAAATATGGACTATACAGAAGAGTGCTGCTCTGTGAGAGAGGGGGGTCTAAAATACTTTATCTTTACTATAAAATATTTAATTATTTATGTAGTGGTAAACACACCATTACCTGCTTACTGACATTTCCAGCAGGGAGTTTTATTCTCGTAAAAGAGGAATAGCTCTGCCTTTTATTTTATTTTATTAGTCTAGGAACTTTTCTAAATACTCTTGTCATCCTTAGGCACTAGCACATACCTCAATTAAATTAGTTAAAATTTCTAACAGCATATGGAGAAAATAAGTTGGTTAAAATTGAATCAGGAGTCCTTCAAAACTGGCTTGTGCTGGACAGAAATTTGGGATGGAGTAAAAAGCTCCATATACTGTCAAGTAAGCTTGCTTTTGCCTGACTACTTGCTGGAATATAATTTAATTTGAACACTATCTACACCATGTTTAGGAGCCCTTTTTAAGTGAAAGATTACGTTCAATATAAACACCGAATAGTCCTTTGTAGGTCTGCTATGTTGACATCCTTACTACCATATTTAAACAAGAAGATTATACATTTTTTATATCATTACCTGATATCATGCCAGAAGAAGATGCAAGGGTCAGGACATCAGAAAACTAGGTTTGTTGGCAGAAGCTGATAATACATACAGTTTGTTTTGGGGTTGCTGTATAAGTAAGATAAGGTTAGAGTATTTTACAGTTTCTAAACAGTACAAACAAGATTCATAATTCACTTTAAGTACACAGCCCTTTTCTCCCCTCAAAGCAGAGCATGTGCCGTTTTATTTTATATTTCAGAGATTCTTCATAAAAAGCTTCCAGGATTACACAAAATGATAATCACCAAAGCAGCAACAGCAATACAAAACAGAGAAAAAGAAAAATGTCAAAAGCCTGTAAATGGCAGCTTCTATCTCTAAAATGTATTTCTTGTTCTAGATGACCAGAAGCATAGCATGCAATGTGATTGACATTATTAGACCCAGACTTTATTCTTTTGCCTCTGGAAAACATCTGAATACGTTCTTGTGAGTTTTTTTTCTCTTCAATGAATATGACTGTATTACCTAGGGACCTGGAAGCTTTCTTCTGAAACCAGGTGTCTCAAATAGCATCATCACTTTTCAAAACTGTGGTGAGATGAGTTTTGATCTAGATGTCTTTAAAAGTGTCCCTCAGGGAGAAGATGAAAAGGGGACATAGAAATGAAAATGGAGATGGAAATTTACTGCTACACAAGTAAGGGATAACAGCAACATGGTCACATCTGAAATTTTATGTTGGTTTTGCTGACTGCTTTCTTTGGAATGACCATTTTGATTGAGAATAGGCCTGGTGATGTGGTGATATACACGTAAATGCATTTTTAAGTGTGGGTATGTTACAGTCAATGAAATGAAAAGGTTGCAATCTACGTGTCAATGAGAAAAATTCAGTTAAAACACTGAAGACTCTGCAAAATACTTTAAAATACAGCAGGGTGCTGACATAACCATTTCTTACCCTCTCAAGATGCCCTGAAAATTATTTAGCAGCAATAATTTCCATATGACAGAAACATATTAATGTGTTGTGTGTCTTTAGTTTATACTGCTTTTCAAAGACACTTTCACATCATTTTTACATGTTTACTATTTATGGCAAATTGCTGTCTGGTAACATTTAAAGAAAGAATAATATTCAGAGGGAATGAAATCCTTGTTTCAAATATTCCACAGGAATAGGATGGCTATGGAAGGATGTTGGTCAAAAAACTTTTTGAATATTGGGTCATTTTTGTGCTTGAACTGAAAAATAAATAGAACTGAGAGTGAGAAGTCAAAGAGAAATATTTGTACCTCTTTAGTAAGTAAGAAAGTTAATTTCAACTTGAAACAACATTTTTTGAGCATTTTTTGCTCAAATTGCAGATGCATTGCCACAGCCTTGTTTTAGGAAAGCGTTCAGTGTCACTGCTTAATTTTTAAAATCATGGGAGAGAATCCTTGCTTAAGCAAGGGTGCATTTTACACCATAAAAGGAAGCACAGGAACATAACCACTTAAATTTGATAAGATAGTCTGTAATTTTGACATCCCAAAGTAGTCCAGGGTAAGGAAAATGCAGCACTTCTTAAAAACAGACTTTTACTCTGTACAAAGTTGATTAGAAAAATAAGATTCATTAAAACATGGATGGAAAACATCTGGTTATATGGCAGATGGTAATTCAGCTATCAACACATCCGACTGTTGAATGAATGGACTCTTTTAATACAAAAAGTATGACTTTCTTTCCTCTATGGCTCATTCATTTGCAGATTGTTGAAACAAATTTTTTTTCATATTAAACTGAGCTCTTCAACAATTCAGAATGATTCAAGTACTCCTTCTCCCCTTCGTCTCTGGCATATACCTTCTCTATTCTTTGTTTTAGCATTGCTGCTCAGACAAAGACAAATGATTCATCCTTAATGTGGAAAGTGGAAAATTTGTGTGTCCTTTCCAGGCATTATGACACACTGGGCCAAAATTTTGGCTGCTGTAATATTGATTTCTAGGGAACTGAACTGACTTTATCTGGTTTCTCCTATACAGTGGAGAAGGATGTCCTGATTTACTTCCTGAATTCCTAGACTTTCATAATCAGAAGTGTTGTCTCTTTAGATACTTTGTCAGAAAGTTTCCTAAATTGATTGCAGTGAACCCCACCCTTAAAAGCAGTATAATAAAACAATTATGAGGTTCTTCACACAGTGCCTTTGATGATCTAAAGACTAGCAAAAACTGTCATTATACATGGACTGAAAGGCATTTCTTGGCTCTTGACTATTCATTGCAGACTACATTCTTCCTTGCATTATACTTGTGCAACATCATTGCAGTCAAAAGGGTTGCAAAACTGAGACCTGCAGATAGAATTTCAGATGTGTTTATATTGCTTAACTGCCGCACACTGGTTTCACTGTTTTGTGCAGTTCCTAAGTGCCTGTATGTGCCACAAAGAAGATCCTTAAAATGCTTAGAATTGGACATTTGGTTCTTTAATGAGTGTAACAGCTTTGTGTTTGATCCTGAAGTTATTAAAAAATAAAACTTCCAGTCTTGGAGTAGCAAGGAGAACCTCCAAGGGATATTGACACCAAGTGAGTACAGGGCAAATGGTCTGGGCTTGGCCCTAAACCGAAGAAAGTCGGAAAAGATGTTAAGCATAATTTTCTTTAGTAGAGAGAGTGTTTCAGGACTTTAAGAAAGAGCTCCTCTGGGACATCTTCTAGACATTAGGTCACAGATGTAGATGAATTTAAAATAGAATAGTAACTTCAGCTACTGTTTAGTACTATCACTCATAGCACTAATATCTAGGAACTGACCCCTGGTCTTCTCTTGAATGCCTGAAGTTTCTACAGAGAATTTTGAGTAAATACATAATGTCCTCAACTTTACTTTGTGATGGCTTGAAAATGCATGTCAAATTGTGAAGTTCACATATCCAAATGCATAACTACAATAAACCATAGCAGAGAAATGACAGCAGCTTTTATTAAAATTAGCATAAAAGTCCAGAAACTAATGTATTGCTACTTGAATATGGGCTGTTTTATGTTGTGTTCACATAGCAATGATGTACATCTAACAAGGAAGTCTTCAAAATTTTAAAAATCTCTCTTCTGGATGTAGGCCCCAAAAGAACCTAGCAAAGTCACCTCTATTAATCTATTGATCAGATTTCTCCACAAGTGTTTCACTTCTTGCTCTTTGAAGTCTGTGGCAAACAAGCTTGTAAATGAAAAATGCCCCTGGCCCTTTTAGGGAAAAAAAAAAAAAAAGATCTGGCATGCAAGCTATTCTCAAGCTATTTCAGGAATTCAACAAGTTAAAGGCTCTGGTCATGTTTCTGGAAGTACTTGCAAGACTCTAAAATTGATGCACCTAGAGACATCCAGAGACAGCATTCATTTCTGTTTACATTAGACTGGGTATGAAACTAGTGGAACACTGGATTTCTGCTATTTGAGGTTCCAGTTCAAGAATGCTGTCATATTAATGAATGGACTTGAGAACGTTCATTGGTTTTATCACATGCTCCTCTCCATGCAAAAAAGAAAGACATAAATTTGCCAGCAATAATAACACTGGACAGGCTGCCTTTGTTCATCCTCAAAGAAGTTCAGAAACTGTTTTTCAGACCAGGGTTAGGTACATGGAACTTTGGAACAAAGTTCCATAGTTGGTATAACTGTGTAAGTCAATGAACCTTTCAAGTAGAAAACTTTCATTCCTCTTTTGAAGTCTGCTAATGTTCAGGATACGCTTCTTTGGAACATAGTGTTTAAAAATATTTCCCTTGAAGTGGATAAGTGACTTCTCAAGGCAAATGTTTTGACCAGGAATTTGTATTTACTGGCATGTTCAGTGCTGGGATCAATGAACGGACACAGCTTGAAAAGCCAATCAACCTTTAGGCAGTGAAGAGCCTGAAAGCTGCTGCAGTTGTAGAACAGTAGGTATCTGTTTCTAGTTACAGTAAGGAGGGAGACAGATCATTGTAAAATCAATAGATTTGGTATTATTTTCTATATTTTTTAAATGCTTTCATACATTCATACAGATAATGTTTAATAGTTTTCTGTTACTTTTGAAGATATTCCTTTATTTTAATAGTTCATAAACTGTCAATTTGCTTGTAAATATTTTAAAAGATAAACTCACATCAGTAAAACAAAATGTATTTTATAATGTCTTTTCTTCTAATTGTTCTCCAAAGCTTTTCTAAGAATTTGTGTTACTCATGCAGCTAGGCTTCAGTAATAATGAAAAGAAACCAAAAAAGGACATTTTAAGGCAAGGGGTAAGTCATAAGTGAAGAATGTAGAATAAACAGATCTGTAACAAATGCTAAAACTTGAAAGGACACACTGAACTAAAAGGTCCTAATGTTAAATTTTGAACTGAGGTAACAATGAAATGGGAGGGTTCAACTCACTCAACTTCACATATATACAGTTCAGGCATCAGGGCTGGGGATCCAGCTTTCTTCTGCAAACAGTGGACAGAAAGTTTTCTGGCATGTAGCTGATCTCATCTGTAGTATACCTTTACTGTGAAATGATATGCACCCTGCTATTGCCAGTTCACCCCACTGGCCATGCAGTATATGCACTTAGGTCAGATGCAGATACCTTGACTGCATCATTTTGTCAAGTGAAGGTTTAAAAAGGTTTGGTTTTGTTTTTTTTTGTGGCTTTTTCTTGTTTGTTTGTGGTTTGTTTGTTTTTTCCCCAACAAAAATAAATGAAGGAAATACTGTTGACAAGGATCTCTGATAGAAAAACACAGACTGTCTGTTAAAGGTTAGTGCTTCATAGAAAAGCTTAAGGTTAATATTTGATTTTATTTCCACCTGTGTGGCTCAACTGTGACTCCAGAAATGTTGAATAGATCTTGATTTATTATAAGGCATATAATATTATAGTATAGATTTAAGCATGGCAAAAATACCAGGGTCATTCAAGTCTGGAAGTTCATTATATTCATTATATATGGACTTAACTGAAATTATTTATTTTTTTTAACTGATGGTTAAAATGATGCTTAAGTAATTTATTCAGTGTGGAGTGAACACCTACATCAACTATTTTATTTTTCACATCATGGTTTCATTGAAATACCCCCATTTCATTATTGTTTCATAATATGGCTTTAAAGTCACCCAGATTGAAACCCTTTACCCAGGACCCAATTAATACCACCTAAAAAAATCTGCTTACAACACAAATACTGTTGAAATCAGTGGACAAATTCCACTGAGTTGAATGGACACACTTCAAGGGGCACATTAAGGCTTTCCACAATCAGTGTTACAAATTTTCAAAAGATTATAACATTAAATCAAAACCAATCTTATATGTTCAGGAAAAATCACATCTCTACATTATTCAGATCAGCTTCACATTTCATACCCATTCCATTCCATTTGAAATGGTGCTAAAATATGGCTATAACTGAGAAAATTAGGGGGGTTATTTTCTTTTATTCAAAATTTACTATTTTCCCAAGCTTCTACAATCATAATTTCCTAGAAATTGGCACAGAGGAAATTAATCTTTTGAGATGGATTATCCAGAGACATAAGTTAGTTAGAAAAAAACAGTTTATATGTACTAATGGCATAACAATTCAGTTACAGAAACAGACATGGACTGTAAATATTGTATAATACTACAGTGAATGTGCAGTACAGAAAAAACTATGAAATAGTGGCAGATCATTGGGCAGATGAAATTGAGCTAGCAAACACCCATCCAGACATAGTCAAGACTGTGATTTTCCTCTTTTTGGCATAGTCCGCAGCCTCATGGCCTAAAAGTCCATGAAGAGAAGGCTTGTGGAACAGACAATATGCGGTAGAATAAATGAAGGAAAAAAGATAGCAATCCAAACAAAAATTAGCAACAGCAGCTTCTGTCAGGAATATATTATTGGAGCTGTTATTACATTTTTCTGGAAGACATAGGTAGAAGGTACTGTAATTGATTTTTTCAGATTTGTGAAAAAGTCACATATCTCAGAATAGGTGTTGTGCCAAAAAAACCAAACTACGCATGAACTTCCATGCATGGACATACGTCTCCCATGCTCCAGTTGTGTCTGTAGTCCCACCTCTTGGGAAGAAGCATGAGGAAAGGGAATACATTCAATGTTTAGTGTTAGGTTGTGTGACACCTGTCTCTACAGCTTATTTCTGTAGGCAAAGCTTAGAAAGGTAAGGGTAAAACATAGTAGTGCTTTGTCCCATCAGGAGATTTGTCTCACCAGAGCTGATCTCTAGAAAAAATATATATGGACCAGATTTACAAAAAATAAACAACAGTTTTTAAAGGTAAAATTAAGCTGAGTATACGTTCTTGTCAATGAGACTTATTTTAAAGGACATTTTAAACAATGAAAGAAAACAGAATAATTGAACCCTCCAGATTAAAAACAAACAGCAAGACTCAAAAACAACAAGCAAGACTCTTCTGATTCTCTTGTCTAATATAGCAAAACTTGATCATCAAGGTAACAGCTGGAGGTAAGAGTGACAGCTGGAGGTAAGAACGGAAGCTGACCTGGAAGGAACCAAACTGAAAGATATGTTGCCTAACAGAAAGAAAAGGTCACTTGAAGCTGCCTGGCATGGCCCTGGGAACAGGCAGCCTGGGAAACAAAAAAAATCACAGGTTGAAATAGCATAGAAAGTCCTAGAGCAGGCCAAGGTAGAGCAGAATGTCAAGGCAAGAGCTTACATCAGTCTGAGGTTGCTGCCTTCAGTGAGAGGGGAAATATCTGATCCAAATCGCCCAGGGGTGATGAGGAAAGCATAAACAATGTTTGATTTTGTGAGGAGAATGAAAAAGAGCAGCAAAGTGACAGCATAGTGATCAACAGGATGCTTGTTTGGCAAAGTTAAATTAGTTTATCTGGCTTAAAGACAAAGTAGGAAAATGAGTTGGAAAGTTGTGACCAGGAGCAAGTCAACCAAGAATCTGTGCTGGGAGTATTAACTATACAGTTAACTCAAAACTAAAAAGTCATCTACCAACCAACTATCTCATCCTAGTATTTTCTAGCCTTGCTCTGTGCCCTTTGGATAATTGAACACACATTTACAAAATACATTTTCTCAGATGATAAGTTTAAAAGAGACGGAGAAAAGAATCTAGTAAATGATACATTTGCTTGAATATAAGATCCTACATGTGTCACTTTTCCTTTAGTAATGGTTTACTTTACCTGTCTTACTAGACAGGTGCTCTTCGACATCCTCAGAGGGAGACTGTCCACCTGCAGTTGTGCCCCATAGAATTTGCAGGACACATTTTCTGCTGCAGCAATAACAGTTGCTGTGCTCAGTAAATAACACATGCAGAGCTGTGTGCTGGGTTTGACATTCACAGATAAACTTGTCAGCATTGAGATACTGAGCGGGAGTACTGACAGAGAAAACAATTAGGTCTGCTGCCGTTAAAACACACTTGAGTCATATTATTTCTACTGCTGTAAATGTTATTAGTAGGTATTGATTCATTTCTCTAGTAACCAGGCAGCAAATCAAAGGCTTTAAAACCTTCTGCTTGGGTGGGAAGTTTGATGTATACTGCTCTGTGCAGTGGCTGTAAATGGGCTTCATTATATCAGTGTAATTAAGTTAAAATATCATGAAAATGAAATATTCTGGAAAATCTAGAAATATTTCCTTATATAATGTGAGTAGCATATAGAAAACAGATTTCTGTAAAAGATATCATGCATATAAACAAGTACTGAATATTAATTCATATTCATTTTTTTTCTTTTTATAGCAATCAAAAGCAGATAAAGATTTTTTGAAATTTAAAGTGTGACTGCCTCAGAAAAACAGCCCTTTCAAACTCAGCTGGGTCTGTTAAAGTGAAGAGAAATGTATCAGGAGCAAGAAAGTAGGTGTAACTGAGAGGAACAAGTAAACCAGAGACAGTTTAGGCTTGTTCCCTTTTGTAGTCTCCAGACTTATATTAATATTTACATTATGCTATATATTAATAACTTATAATAATATGTGCATTACATGAATTTGGCTTATATTGTAACAGGAACAATGATATAATCAATGCATAGGGATAAGCCCACAGTGAGGAAGTTGGGAATCCCCAGGGTGGCCACAGTGCCCTGGCATGGTACCTGCCTACTGAAGGGATGTGATTGGTACTCTTCTTCCTAGATTGTTGTGACCATCCATCAGGGACTTTTGGCAGCCAGGAGAGTCCAGGAAGGGCATGGCACTGTTTATTGCAAGGGTCACTATATTGCAGGCAGCCTAAGCACAGTTTCATTTTAGGCCACTTGTAGGGAAAATAGGGATGAAATGGTTTTGCAAATGTACTTAGATATAAGCATCTTAATCTTAGATCAAGCATCTTAAGAGATGTGAATGTAGCCAGTGAAACCAGTACCCAGTGCTTTGTCAAGCTTTGCCATGGCTACATCCTTGTCCACATATAAAGTGGACAGAGGAATTAAAATGTTTTGAAGTTTATATTAAGTTGGAAAGTAGGCTGAAGGAAGCCTAATTCAGCTTTTTGTTACGACTTTAGCAAATCCTGCCTGGGGACTACCCTAATTCTGACCAGATCTTGGCAGATAGTAGCTGTTAAATGGAGCGATGAAGTACGATTAATATAGAGGATTTGGCCTATTCTGTTACTAGCAACTCTTGTTTCAGCTTTTCTGAGAAGGCTGCCTACAAGTAGAGGCTTGGGACTAAATGTCATAAAAATTAGGCATGAAAATTAGGAGACTAATCAATACCTACTGCAAGGCTGTTAAACTACACTGAGTAATGATGCATTATACTGTCTTATATCTATGATGACAATTTAACAAAAGCCTGTAGTTCAACTCAATCAAGTTGGATTACTGATACACATGTAAATTACCTGATTCAAATGATCTCCTATCACTCAAACTAGCTCCAAATATTACAAGGATGTATATTATAAATGCACCACTAGAGACTGATTACTGTGCATTGGGTGTGTAAATGTTCTGTATTCCTACTGACAAGCTTGAAATGCATCTTGCCTATACCCTGTGTATAAAGACAACTGTAAATAGGATATGTTGGATTTTAGCTGTTGGATAGACAGGTCTTGTTATTATTGTGAAGCCAGTGACATATTAATGTTGGGCTCTTTTGCAGATTGCTGGACTGCCTGAATTCAGAAATTAATCCAGATTTGAATGGAGCTCATGGTCAGAGATGTCCACAGCCATTGATGTTTGAAATGGTAGACTGCAGAAGAAAACACAACAGAAAGGTAGTCCTTGTTTATGAATTTCTAGATATTATAGCAAATACAACAGTAAAACTGTTTCCCCTCTTGATTACACACATAACTGAGTTTATTAGCCAGAATCAGAAGTGTACAGGCTTTATCAGAAACCTTTTCAAACTATTTCTTCTTTTGGCATGAATTAGAATGGTCTAAAGGTTTTGGGTTTTCTTCTGTTTCTGGTTGAAAAGGATCTTAAAAAGGCACCATTTTAAATTACTCTATCCTGACGGATTTTTTTCTCTCTCACTCTTTTTATACACCTGTTATTTTCTTCATCATTTGTTTTGTTTTGACAGTGTCTGCATCTTGGCCTTCCATCTAAATTTCCACTGCTATGAAGAGCGTTTTGGAAACGAGTTGGATTTTCTTTATTTTATTTTCTGCCATAAGGACTAGGAAAAAAATTGTCTGATGGAGCTATTACCTTCAAGTACATTGCCAATCTGATGATAATGAAAGTTATTTCCTCCTGTAGTTAAAAATACACTTTTCAGAGTAATCATTTTAGTCCTCCAGCCACTTCTGATGACTCATTACCCCAAGGCAGGGATCCATGGCCTTGTTTATGAAGTTCACAACCAAAAGAATATTAAAAATATAAAATCCTGTAAATCAGTGTTTCCCTGAGTGTGAAAAACAATTAAATCCAGACGGAGGTGTAGATCTGAAACTGAAACAAACAACGTACTAAGACAGACATACTAAATAACAGCTTTAACTACTTGATTATTGTATTTTGAGGATTTTGGAAACCACCTAACATGACAAATAAAGCAAAATAAAGGCAAATCAGTGCTTTGAGAAACACACGAATGCATAACATAGGCTGACAGCAGCTTTGCAACCTCCACTTAGCCTACTCCAGATCTCTAGGTCCTTATTGCATCATGTAGTTCAGGTGTTAGGATATTTCCAATGTGTTCCATGGATTTTAGCTCCTCTTGTAGAGGCTGTACTTTCATTTAATCATCCCAAGTTCTTTTAAAATGTTTAGGGGGTCTCAAAATAGTCATAGTGTAATGAATTAAGACTGTCGACTTGCGAGGACACATGTTCAACAGGATTGCTTGGAAAGACAACATGACCAGTCCATCCCACTATTACACAAATAAATGTTACACTTTCCCAGGAACAAAGGGCCCTGTCATTGAGGCAAAAGCACTCCAGGTTGACAGACTTCTAGAAAGCTGCCTGCTATACTCACACAGGTGGAAAACTATGGTAAACTGGTCAGATACAGGACATGTGGATGTTTACAAAAATAAGTAAATTACATAATAAAAACTTTCCTGCAGCAGTTGCACCTCTGAGTGCTGTAACTTTTAGAAAAATCACTCAACATATCTTAGGTAATACTTGACTATATAACAACCTCCTGAAGCAGCCTCCCTGGTGGCAGCATAACATACATTGTGTAGGAGGAGGAGCAACTTCTATTGTGACTGTAGTTTATTAACCTTCTGCTAAGGAAGTCCCTGAAGAAGTGATGTATTGCAAAGAAGAGAACAAGAATCTTCGTATAAAGCCCCCTCTACCTTCACCAATGAAACAGATGCTTTGGTGCATTGAGCTCTGCTTGTTGCTGTTCTTTCACACTTCTAATCACTGAAACAGGCTTCTGTGATTGTGGGGGTGGTATGTTGTGTCTGCGAGAAGCAGATCAGCCAGCACATGTGTGGGCAGATGCCTTATTGTAGTTTAGGGAGGTTTGTCAGTGAGACGGAAGGATGGGTAGTTGGAAGAGTGGCAGAATCAGCTTGAGGCTATGCAGGAGCAGACCCAGTGGCCCTGTGCATGCTCTGCCTTCAGATGGGAGAACAGATGCTTCACTGGAAAGGAGCTTAAATTCCAAGAAATTCCAGTAAAACATAAAAGCTAAAAATAGCAGGCTGGCTCTTTGTCTGGAGTAAATCAGCAGGGGTGTGTTGAATCCCTGGATTTACCTCAGCTGAGGATCTCATCCTGTGCAATTCTCTCTCCTACTGCTCTGCCAGCACTTTGGGGGATAATTGATTTAATCACATTGCGGTGCCAGGGTGGGAGAAGTTAGTGTCATACATAATTTTAATATCAAATCTGATGCATTTACTGCTCTTCATATATATATTTCATTCTGAATGCATTTGCTGCTATAAAATGAAAATTTAGTGTATGATACAGGTTTTATCTTTTTTTTTAACTATCAATAGCAGCCCAGTTGAAATCAAGAGAAACACTTTAAGGTAAAACTATCACAGCAAGAAAACAGTTGCTGTCATCTGATTTCTGAAACCTGGAGACTGTAAAACAATCAGTGATCTGAATTTGCAAATCTATTTTGGACAACTTACATGTATTTTCAGAAAATATACAAATTGCCATGAAGGAAATTTTTTTGTCCCTTCTGCTGAAATTAATGCTTAACTAAAAAAAAATATTAGCTAAGCATTTTACCTGGAAGCACAGCATGTTCTTGTTTGAAGTTAATATAAATAAATGAGAGGCCATCCACTGCAGCAATAAATTAATTGTCAAGGCTTCCTTGTATCAGTTCATTTTTTAAGAAAAGCAAGAGAAGTGAACCCTGCTTTGGAAAGTTTAAAATAAAAGCATGTTTCAAGACCTGAAAAAGCTTTTCTGTAATCTAGTTGCACATATTTCACACATAGTTATCTGGAAATCAGTAAGATTTACTTTGACCAATTTCAAGCACCCAGAATCTAATAATCCCACTCCTACGTTTACAATTTACAAGCAACATGTCAGTCTCTGCAGGATCAGGGCTTCTGTGTGTAGAAAGGACAAGAAATGGGGTTTGTGAGATAACTCTTTCCAGGCTCCCAGCTGTTCCATGTGAATCCCTTCAGAACTAGAAAATGTCCAAAAATCAGCCCAAATTTAATAAGATATCACTATACATAGCAGGGAAGAACAGCTCTCTAAAGATTTGCCATAAAAAAAAAGCATCTTAACCTGGCATTTCTTAATATGAACTTGTTCCAGCTCATCTCTTCTGTTTCTTATTGCCATTCATGTCCTTGTTTAAAATAGCAGAGTCTCCATCAATTTTTATTTCCCTGTCATCAATTATTCCTCTCAGCCTTGAGCCATATTAAACCAAAGCTTTCATACTTTCCATCCGTTGTCATCTGTCTCATGCTCAGCTTTTATTTGTGCTTAAAGCGCTCTTAGCAAGGAAAAAAGTACAAACAGTGTGGTTAGGATCCTATCCTCTATTCTCTTACTTTAAGACTAAAATATAAGCATTAGAGGTAGACAACTAATTTATAACAAAAGATAAATAAAATTGTTTGTGACTATTGTGGTTTATCTGAAAACCTTGAAGATCTATTACACTCAGGACATACCATAAAGTAATATAATATGAGCTGTTACGAATTACAGAATGCATGTGTATTAAATAAAGTCAAAATATAATGTGATATTAGGTCATTAGATCGTCAGTGTACTTTAAACCCCTGGGCTGTTTATGTATAGGTAGCAGCACTGAAAGATTCATCATTTCAGGAGGTTTATAAATAGCTATGTAATGTTGTTCCCTACATGAATAACACATTTGCAGTGTTTCATATTACAGCTTGAAAATCATGTCATACTCATTACTGTACATTAAGCCACAGGACTTTGGCTCTTCTCTGAGTTAATTAGTGAGAAAAAAATAGTAAAATGCTATAGTACATTAGAGCTGGTAGAATAGAAGAGAAAAGAAGAGGCAAGGAAAGACACAAAAAGAAAACTCATTTTCAGTTGTAATTAATATGTGCATTGAGTTCCATATAGTAAGCACATGCACAGATATATTTATACGATTATACTGTTAATTTGGCTGTGCTAGAAAACCTTTTTTCTAGCCAAATTCTATTTGCAAATAATGCAGCTAAATATGTTAATTTTCCAAACAAATTTTTAGGCAGCACCTTTTAATTCATTTATAGCTTAGAGTACATTCAGATTTCCCACACATTCCTCTTCTGTAAGGAGTATGCTCTCCTCGTCACTTCAGAAATTTCACTTTCTTTTGCTTCCCAGGGGAATGTAATCCACCCTTGATTGTGAGAGACCCCTGAATGCCTCACACATGTGCAGGGTTCTGGCATGTCTCTGGACATCATTTTCTGGCCACCTGAACCCACTGAGAGAACAAAAGTGGATTTAGACCCTACTATCCTGCTGTATGATAATGCTGAAGAAAATGAGTAGCATGGCGTAAAAGGGCTCAGCTCTTCTGGAAAGCCAGAAAAAGTCTCAGGCTGATACTCTCTCATTAAAAAAAAAAAAGAAAAACATCACCAAGAAGTCTTCAGCTGCAAATATAAGACAGGAGATTACAGGAACATGGGTGGAGGAAAAGAACAGAGAGAAATGGTTCTTTCTTTCTAACAACCTGTAAGACTCTATTAAATTAATCTCCTCTGATTTCTGAATAGTTCAGCATTTTGAGGACTGAAGTTGCTCTTACAGAAGCAAATGCAATACATCTCTGGAGTACATCTCAACTGGTTTACATCTTGGTTTGCTGGAGTTCTGCCTATGGATATCACAGCTCCATGGCATTGCTTGCCGGCTCTGGTTTTGTTTTGAAAACAGGGTACATCTTTTCTGAGAATCCAATTCTGACTTTCTTCTTGCTTGAGTGGGGAACTGCAATGATCACAATGGGCCAGGCTACAGTTTTACAAGGGCGTTTTACCACTGAGGTTGATTTGCTGTAATGGCTATTGATTCAACAAACTGTAGCTTGGAAGAAAGGAGGAGCTGTGAATGGAGCTTGGCTGCAGGAATTAAATTACCCTAATGTAACTTCTAATGGACCTACCAGCAGTGTCCACTCTTTCCAGAAGGCCCTGAAAACAGCTCTTTCCCTAATTTCAGCCATTATCACAGACAGTTGCATTGCTTATGCTGTGTATTGATAAAAGGATAAATGCTATTTTTGCTCTCAGTGTCAGGAGGGCTGGGTATCACATTAAAGGCACAGATCGCTGAAGTTCTGTCCTTGAAATAGTCATGGCTTTCAATTTCTTTCTCAGCATGTGTTTAAATATTCCCAAGAGCCCCAAACTGCCTCCAGTTGCTTCCTGTTTAAATAAAAGATGATTCCTCTTTTTATTCTGTGGAATCCATTCAAAGGAAAAGGTCATGCCCAAAGGGAGAAAGCAATTTCCTTATTCTTCATTTCAGAGCCCTAGGGATTTGTAATTTAAGTTTCCCAGAACAGTCTCAATTTTTTTTTAATTGATTTTTTTTTTTTTTAATTTGTGTGTGTGTGGTGGTTTGCTTTTTTGTTTGGTTTTTTTTGTTGTTGGGGTTTTTTTTTGGAGGAGGTGGTCATGTTTGTCTAGTCCTAAAGCAAAACCTTTACAGCATTTAAAGTTGTTAAGGCCCTGGCAGCTCAGAAATCCAGTATGCGTGAGATATCTTCAGGTTAGGTTGAAGGATAATTAAAAGAACTTATTTCTTTTAACTTATTTTGTTACTGATGCCTGACACCCTTGATTCTAAATGCACCTTTCTTTCCTACTTAATAAGTGGACACCATGAAGTATTTCCTGGGGGAAGGATTAATGTTTAATAATAAGCATTTTCTCTTTGTGACTATAAAGTTTTAATTTTTCAGACGGTTTCTCAACATTTTTATCTGAAAATTGAGGTGACCTGACTGTTATACTGATGTGAGCAAATTATTCCACAAGTCTCCAAAGAAATTTGAGAAGAGGTTTGTTTTCCTGATGATGTAATACAGCATAATGATTTCAGAATTTGTGTTTGTATTTTTTTATTTATTTTTTTTGCATAGGTCTTACACTGATGAAACAAGGTTAATGAATAATAGAAATAGGATAAAATCTTCAAGGGTAAGCCTCTGTGGACATGGTAAACACTATTGTAAATGGATCCAAGCTAAGTTCAACTTCAGGAATAAAAATATAACATCTCAAAATTTCTAGATTAAATTACTATAAAAATTTTTTTTGAAGAATGGATGATAGATCTCTCACATGATGAAATAGCTGCTAGCATAAATTGTATATAAGTATTTATTTTATATTTTATTCTAATATTCTGAAGTGTTGAACTTTGTTAAAAAATCAGTAAAGAAGACAATACGTTTGGCTGAAATTTGAATTCTCTTCATTTACTTGCATTTTCCCTCCTTATTAGTAAAGAGAAAGTACTTCCTAAATTACTCAGTGATGCCAAACCAACAAGTATGTAGAATGTCTTTTATATTTATGATTTTAGGCTACTTCTGTTTTCTTTACAGCCTCTTTTCCTCACTTGTCCCTTGTTACAGAAACTTTGTTTAGTTAGACCTCTGGAAATACCCTGGTTGGCCAGATGAGGAACATTGTTGGGGCTCCCTGTCACCTACTTGACTGCCTTTACTTGGCTTTGGGTGTTGCCACCAACCCTCCCCTCACATCCTCCTGACCATCTTCTTCCACCCAAGCATGTTCCAGACTGTGCAATCACTTCTCCCCCTGTATCTACCCTTCCCAAAGGCTGCCCCAAGAAGCTTGAGATCAAAGTTTGCATTCTGGGCCCAGCTCATCACAACATGCCTTGCAATGGCCTGCAGCACCATTTGCAGCTTGGACACTCTCTAAACGATGAGCATCTGGTGACTGCCCAGCACTGACAAGGTTTAACTTTGTTAGGCATGGACAATTGCCGAGCACAGCTGCCGCTTTCATGTTATGAAAGGAGGGACTGCAATACAAACTGATCAGACTGTTTCAAAACAACAGTCATTAAAAGCTGAGGTTTCAATATTACGTAAGCAAACAATCTTAATGAATATTTACAGATAAAAATTGGTTTAGAACTGTCTAGATAGACTCATGTATAATTCAATAATCAGAGATGAGAATCAAAGACCTGCAATCTATGTTCCTTAATGTAACATTAAGGGTATACATTTTTATAAGTAGGCCATCACCTATTCCTATCCCATACAAGTCCAGACTGATTACCTCCTACATATGCATTTATTATTCATAAGTATCTACTGAAAACTATGGATTAACCATTTTAAGAGCATGGCTCTTTTGTGAACTTTTTGCCTAGCTTTCCACATTTTTTTTTCTGTGATGGGTAACACTGTGAGTGGATGACTGAATAATTTTATCAGTAGAGTTAATTATGGAGCATGGGACTATGACATAAACTTTCCTTATAAATGATCACGGAGTTAAGAAAAGGAACCATGGATGCTAAAAACCCTATAGCTTTTTGGCATACAAAGTACATTACATACAACAGTCTTCGTGGGTCAGTGAATAATGTGAATACACAACCATAACAAACCAAAATGATAGTCTCTGTTTGCAGAGACATTGTGGATCAGGCCTCCTTAACTGTGCGATGCTGACTGAAGCCATGTATGAGAAATTGTTCTATTAAGCTGTATGAAATTTCACAGGGATGTCATCATGGCCATATAATATTCTTAATCTGACTATGATTATTGCTGCTTGGTTTGAACAGATGAGGTCTGGGGGAGCGTGTGTGTTAAGAGGAAGGATGACAAGTGACAAAATATGTTACAGCAAAAAAGGGACTGTTGCTATTCCATCCAAGGTACTGGAAGTGAACTCCCCAGCAAATGCAAGAAGCTAAATGTTCAACTGCTCTTTCTAAATTTTCATTTAATGCATGTACAATTGTGTGCAATTACAAACCCATTTGTACATCTAGAAGAGTATTTAAATGAATATGGAAACAGGGTGCATATATACATCTAGAATCTGGTTTACAAACCTGAATAAAACATCCTCATGTGGCCAAATCTCTTTCCAGTGCTCACTTAACAGACTTTTATCAGTCTGACCCATAAACCTCTGCATACTCAGGTACTATGTAGGAGCAACCTGATAGTAAATTGCCAGCCTGAGGAATAAACCAAACCAAATCAGGCGGACTCTGCTGAGGCTTCACTGCCCGTTCCCTGCTTCTACCTTCTCTAATGAACAGATTGTTCAAACCAATCTGTTTTAAAACTTCAGACTGAAGAATGTGCAGCAGGTGGCAACATATGTGTCCAGTTAGTTCCAGCCAAAACAGTTTAATTTGCAGAAAAGGGCACAGGATTTCACTGTGACTCAGATGAGGGGGTGATTCAAAGAGAAAAGAGGCTCTAGCTCAAGTACTAGTCCTGATGAAGAGAATATTTTTTAATTTAATAGCATTTCTAGACTATCCTCACCTATTGGATGCACAATAATTCGTTTTATACTCTAAATTTGTCTGTTTGGGGCTCAGAGTTTTCTCTGGGATTTGGTCTTCTTCTGTTGCTCCATTTCCAGAAACATTAAATTAAGAATATTTATATAGTTTAAAGCTTAGGAAAGAAAAAAGTGAATTAGGCCAAACCCAGATAATGGAATCTCTGACCTTTCAGCCATTCTAATAAACGAAATTGAACACTTTATTACTTTTAATATGTATAGTCTCCCTCTAGTGCTTGAGCCAGTCAACACTTTTCTAACTGCAATGTTATTGTCTTGTCTGAATTAGTAACTTTGATGACAATATATCAAAAGCAATTGTTCTGACCAGCCACAAGAGGCACTTACATGTTGAATGAAGAAAATAAGAATGAAGCAGCAGACTCATGAAGGCAACAGTCAAAATAACAAACAATCTATTAGAATAGCAACTGAAAGCTATTACTACCTGCTGGGTATGTGGCCAGATTTTAGTGGTTTCTCTTGAATTATGTGTTCAGAGTTACAAACACAATCATCATTATGAAAGTAATCTTTTTGGTGTACACCAAAACTAGCACACTGAAGGCTAATAATACACTAAAGCTCGTGTGGACAGGCCTGATTTCTGAAACCACATAGTTCAAGCATGTGATGAGGTTTCATTATGCGGAATATACCTGAATGATAAGCGTACACTTAATGCTGCATCAGATCATCAACAACTAGTGGAATGAATCAAGAAATTGTATTTTTTCTGTTAAAAATATCCTAGTGAGGGAAGAAGGGAGGAAAGATGAATGGGTAACTACTGTTTAAAAGAGTTTAAATTTGAGGTTCTCTTTATTTTAGGGAAGAATTATTTTGGGGAATCCTTTTGGAGCATGTAGAATTCTGATGGTCAGTTCTCACAGAAAAGAAACCAGAGTGTACCTCCTGTCTGAAACCAAGCCAGGATAAACCAAGCCACTAGAAAGCAAACCACAAATTAGGGATATTTACTGGGAAGGTCTCAATTATCACAAGAACATGCTTTTCACAAAATTCACATTTTGACAGACAATTTCCAGTATGCACTCATATTCAAAGGGCTTTTCATTTTGACCACTTGATTTCTCAGGTACGTTGGCTGGCTGTAGCAATAATGGATAGTTCTTACATAAGCACTTTTAATCACTATCTGTTTAACAGCTTCATGAAAGTGATCAGAATAATATTTTATTTTTTTTTAACTAGTGTGCTAATAAACAAAGAGAACAAATTTACTGACAGATCCCCTATCTGATCAGTAATAAAATCCAGAAATTTTAAGGGGTTAAACATTTTCATAATTTTTTTTTTTTGTAGAACCATGTTCAAGTAAATGAAACTGATTGATTAATAAAAAATACAAGCATCTTGAAACCATTCTGTTTTGCCAATCCCAAAGTTATACTTAGAATGATTATAAAATGTTCTTAGGAAGACTAAGCTATTACTCAAGATTTCAGATAGAAGTAAACTTTACTTTGCTTTAGATTTTGTCAAGAAAATTTTTAGAAAAATTGAAAACTAGTTTCCTTTCTGATTTTGCTGAAATCTGAAAGTCTGCCAGTAGACAGGAACCAGAATTTATTTATAAAGCTTTACCTGCATGTGAATCCAAATCCTGTAAGGCAGGTAATATTGCCATTGTACTTTGTAAAGTAGAAACCAGTGTTTCTACTTCATAAAGTGAGATTTTTCTGGAGTTATGGTTTCTTTGGCCATGGGAAAGGAATTAATATTTATTTATATTTTTTGTACATTTATTTATTAATTTTTAATGAAGACGACCTTTAAGATTCACAGGCTCCACTTTAACAAAGTCTCTTTTAATGTTCTTCTAGAAAGATGAGGTGCTCAGACTTAAGACATTTCATTTTGCTCAAGTGAACACACATTAGCCTGGTAGATCATGCTTTTGAGATTGATTAAAAAAAAAAAATAGCAGCCAGTCTGATGATTTCTGAAACAGCTCAATAAATTCAATTCAGTGTTAAAAAAGAAAAAAAAAAGCTAAACTATTACCTAAATAATGTGAAACTATTCATTAAGAAAATGAGACAGTCAAGAACTGCAAAAAGCTTTAAACAGTGCATCCTACCTTTTACTAGCTTTTGCTGCCTTCCTGTTTTTTCACACTTAACCAATCCTTTTTTATTTTTGAGAGGGTTAAGGTGTTGTCTGAGCTCAGTTTTGGAGCCTGGCCTTCATGGTGGCAGCAGTGTACTTATTAGCAATAAAAGGTAAGTAAGTAAATATCAGATACTGCACTTCCTGCTATCATTATGCATCTTAGGAAAGTAGCAGCTACTACACTTTTCATAACTTCCCAGGAGACAGTTAAGCTGGCATAACCATCCTTTTTGTACGTTGAAAATAGTATGGACAGTCCAGTATAGACAAACAGATAAGATATAAGAAGGGACATATAAAACATATCCTTCTTAACCTCCTTTCATCCCATCTCCATCTTAATTACATTTTTCGCTTTCCCTCCATACTTCTTTGTGCTGAACACTCATAGGGGAGAATTCAGCTCAAAGCTAATAGGTCACTTCTAAGATAATGGTTTTCAGTATCAAATGTTTGGCCTTCACTTGGAAATAGCAGGCATATTAGATCACTCATTTTGTAGTGCCCTTGTTTACTGGAAAGCAACTTGACTTTATCTCCTCAGCCACAATCATGTATAATGTTTTGGGTAGCAGAATATAGTTTTGATTATTAAATTATACATTTAGAGCTTCATTCTTATTGAATTTCCAGGTTAACATTTTTGTTGTGACTGCCTATTTTAGTTATGACTCCAGTAGGTAACTGAATGTCTCTGTCCTGACATAACGTCATGTGTAAATAGGCAAATTAAGAAATAAACCTCTTGTTGCACAAAATAGCAGTCTTACCCTAGCATGTTGTATTTTGGAACGACTATGATTTTAGCAAAGCAGAACCTGAAGCTTAGCAGGCAATGCATCATGCGTTCTTGCCAAAGACATTCTTCCTGAGAATATCCTGCCATCAGTCCTTTTACATCATATGACATCAATAATAAAGCAACATATTGAAACTCAATGGTCAATATTTGCAGGCTCTCTGACAAGTTACGTTATCAGGCATCTGAATATCTGCACTGGGGGATGCTGAAAAAGCATAAACAGAATGAGGTGAAGTAGTATAGAGACAAAACATTAAGAAACACTTCAAAATAATAGTGTATAAATTGTGTATGACTCAGCAGCTGTACAGGTACAGAAAGCCCAGCATGATATCGGCTGATTTAAGAAAACTTGAAGGTAGAATTAATCATTGATGTGGCTATTTCTGGAAATGAAAGAGATTTTGAAAGGAAGGAAAATGTGAAAACCATACAGATTAAGAGAGTGTACCATAAAATAAGATTTCTCTTAGTAATTTAGCAGTAACAATAAAATGTGGCCAGTTCTAGGATGTAACAAGAATGTGTTGGACCCAGAAATTGTCTGGATTTACATATGATGCTTGCCAAGTCTACCATTCTTGGAAATCCCTCCTGCATTCCTTTTTCTCTAAAGGGAATTCATGGTTCAGTTGTTTGCTTCCAAAAATGAGTATGAACAAAATTCATATCCTTATGGGAGGATGCACACTATGCACAAAGTTCTGTATGCTAACAATGCAAGTAATTTCTGGTACATTGCCTCACAAAGTCAAAGAGTAGAGGCTTTCATCAGCAAACATGGTAGAGAACATCATCTGTGTTCAAAGGCTGACAACAGGATCGTTAAGATCCCAGGTAGTGACTGCAGTGAGATGAAAACTGAAATAAATTAAAAAAGAAAAGACAAATAGTAGAATAAGGAAAAACAATAGAAAAGAAAAAAGGAGAAAATAATATGGGTGCCATGACAGTTTGTACAGGAGGTTCCCAGGATTACAACATGCAGGGTATAGCTGTGAGGGGAGCCTCCCACCAAAAAGCAAGGGAAATATTTTGAAATATGGGACTTAGCCAAATGCAGTATTTTAGCTGAAAGATTGGCAAGAAAGAGGATTGCCCATACTTGGAATTATGATTATATGTGAAGGAGACTTGGCAGGGGTGTTAAGTGAAAGAACCTGAACTGAGTTTGTTGGGACTTTGATGTAGATATAACAGATACCCATTTGAAAACTTCTGACCTGGAGTAGCATAGAACTACCAACTTCTAATATGTTGCATAGATCCTAAAAAAATACCACCAGGGTCTGATTCTGATTTCAGAATGTCCAAATTGTACAACCAAAAATTTCTGCTGCTTTTGCAAATGTTATGGACCTCAGCAAACAAGTTTCTTTTTTTAGCACTGCTTTCTCAAGTTAAGCTGCTAGTCCTGCTTGGTAGTAACACTGTGTATTATGAAAGGCTGCAGGGAAAGCACCATGAATCACGTGGGAAAACAGGTTTTAAATTCATCGAAAGCTCAGTGCCTAACCTGTAGCTTTCCACCTTTGTGCTTACAAGTTAAACAGGTTTAACACTGATCAGCAGCATCGAGGGTAATAACTGGCTGCAGTAAAAACTAACCAGAGAAAGCAAAACAAGAAAATTGTAAACCCTCAGACAGCTCTTCTCTCTCCCTAGCTATTAAGCTGGTTGCTATATTTTCCCTGAACTGATGCCCCCACATATTAAGAACAGGCTGCTGCTGAAGGCATCACCTTTGGAGTGTGAAATGGAGTGGCATTAAGCTCTGTCTGCTGTGACTCATATTTGTTTGTCCTCATACAGCTCAGATTTCCTGCTGGCATCCTAGATTGCAAGAACATACGCATGGCGCATACATGGAGCAATGCCTGTTTCCTCAGACAAAGAACTGAACATTGTGTGACAGCAGGCCCACCCCTTTGGAGATCGGAGAGTGCAAATCTGTTCTGATGATGAAATCCATGGATGATTTAACGGGAGAAGACAATGAAAGGAAACATTTCAGCAATCCTGCAGCAGAGTACTGTAGCACTCTTTCTAGAAGAGAGGCTACGAATGAAAAATGAGTATGTGTGTATGCAATTTCTGACACTGTAGAATCCGGGCAGAACTACAGCTGCTGACCTTTATGTAATGTTCTGCAATAGCCATACATTTTGATCTTCAACTTCTTGTTAATGAAAAATTATGGAAAAATTGCTACATGAGAATCCTTTAAAAAAGCTTTCTGAAGACTTCGTCTGTGGGAGAAATTTATCTTGGCCTGTTGGTCTGAAGGTGTTGACACTTAAAGTTTGTTTTCTTCATCAAATTGTTCTCTCAGTAAAACTGTATAACTTTCCACACCACATAGGGTTCTGTGCTTCCTTTCCTGTGCTGCCCACTCATCACCCTGACTCCAGAGAACTGATATCATACAGCACAAACTGCATTTTTTTGGCATGCATTTGAGAATTCTGCTACTTCTACATCATTTATACACAGATGAGAAAGAATTAAAATTTGATGAGCTAAAAGCAAGAGCTTAATCCAAAAGTGTGTCTTGGTCTCTGTCATCTAAACACTGGCTGCCACATTTGCAGGTGTAGATGAAGCAACTGGGCAGACTGAAGAAGTGTGCACAACTGATTAATGATGTACAAGACCCAGAGCAGGCAAGGGTCTGGAGGAAATTCTTTCTTGTTAGGGTGGTGAGGCACTGGAATGAGTCACCCAAGGAGGTTGTGAATGCTCCATCCCTGGCAGTGTTCAAGGCCAGGTTGGACGAGGCCTTGGGTGATATGGTTTAGTGTGAGGTGTCCCTGCCCATGGCAGGGGGGTTGGAACTTGATCTTAAGGTCCTTTCCAACCCTAACTATTCTATGATTCTATGCAGATTAAGGAATTGTTTCCATGCACAGCAAGCAGGAATTAAATGACAGCATAGCTATTGCCTAAAAAATCAATGATACTGTGGTGTTCAACCTAAAAAAGTATTTAACAGTATGATTGTTTTCCACACTGTTAAATACTGAACCTCTTGGAGCATTGGGGACTTTTCATTTCTAAAGACTTAAAACATAGGAAAATTTATCAGCACAATTCTCCTGACACACTATTTTGAAATAGACTCACTATTTTGAAATGGACAGGTTTGTTTTGTTTTTTTTTCCTGAACAAGTTTAGAACTAAAATTCCCAAATAGCACTTCTATTCTGGAAAATTTTAGGAATTCACTTATTTGAAACTTTCACCATTCTTTCAAAGGTAGTTGAAATTGACTAAGGGTTTCACAATATTTTTTTGGAAAAAAATGAGGCCTGTGAACAAACAAGAGCCAGTTGAATAGGCAGACAGCATAATCACATAAGCATAGTTTTCTTAGGAAACAAAACTCTGTTGGAGCACCAGAAGGCTAGTTGTCTGGGATCTCTCATCTATAACTCTGGATAAAAGTAATGCTGGCTTACTGTTTTTTAAAAGTCTAGTCCTAACAAACCTTTGCTTAACAACCTCCCTGATCACTAATGGAAAACAAATTATTAAATACCTTCCAACATGAACTAGTATGTTCTGAAAACTGCATTTCTGAATTGTTATTAATATCGTTACTTGTTCCATTTCACCGGTAGGTCTGTGATACCATCACCAAAATATGCTGGGCTCTTGGCCAAATTTTTTTTTCTTCACTGTAGAGCAATGGCTTTTTGGCTTCTAATAATCTCTTCAAGTTCTCTCACTTTTTGTTTGCATTTCCCTCCTACTCAATATTACTCATACCCTCAACATCAAGGAATTAGTTTTTTAGAAGAATCATGTATGCAGCCGATTAGAACTGTCCTCCGTTTAGTTACCTATTGAATATAAACAGACCATGATCACCAGCCTGTAGGAAATCACCCACTTGTAGGTCTAAGAAACAATTAACCTTTTTCCATCTTAACAGCAGATAGAATCAACCATTCTTGAGTATCAGACCTTTCACATAGAGAATCATGTTCTATAACTTTTAGAAACTGTGATGCCTGTACCACACAGCCTACACTTCCCAAACAAAACATAAGTAGTTCTCTATACATGACAAGAAGGTATGGTGAACAGCTTTCTGGTTTAGCTCTTTGACCTGCTACAGGTTTCCAACGAGACCTGCTACAGGTCTCCTGACCCAGGTTGCCCACATCCCAGTGCTCACAAATGTTTCACCACATCTCCATGCTTTCTCCCACTGTGTCCTTACATCTTGTAGCCAAATATTTAAAAATTCCAATAACTTGAAACATGCTTTCTACAACCTACTTTGCCAACTACAACAGGCTTCTGCTTTCCAAGAATTTTCTCTTGCTTTTAGCCTAACTATGTGAACAAAAAAGGAATTTCTTCACCTTCTTTCTTCTCTAGGTCAATAAACTAAAAAAAAAAAAAAAAAAAGAAAAAAGTTCTCAATACATTGGTTTTATCATCTCTATGTAAAAAACATTATTGCCATCACTATCAACTAAGTCTTCCAGATGATTTAAATTTGTCATTGGTGAGGGAGACTAGTCTGTACTCCTTATTTATGAGCTTCTGTTTATACGAATTGTTGTGGAAATTTCCCCAAATCCCAAATCTACCCTTTTGTTTCAATTTATACTCAACAATCCACTGCTCTCTCACTTGCAAAGTGAATGCATCTCCAGGGAAGTCAGCTGTATCCTATTTTATATCCTGAAAACTATAATTTACATGATTCCATGTGGTATCTCTTTATGGAAGAATGTCACAATTGCTGTAGGAGCTTCCCAAACTTATTTTTATAGATTTATTTTTACTCTAGGGAAACGCTGCAGCATCTTATTGTCCACGTGACTTCTGCTGATTTCTGTCCTAAGAGCCTGAAGTAATAAAGTTTTCAGCATTTATCAAGCTATGTTCACTGTTAACACTAAAACTGACAAAACTTTGCCCCAAAATAAAAAAGACTGATCTCCTCTCACTACTTATATTGAGAAACTATTCCAGAAAATTACTCCTCAGACAGTTACAGTCTAATTTTCAGTTGTGTTCTTGAGTCTACAGCATTTGTTATTCTCTGTTCTTCCCAGTATGCAGTGATAAAGGACAATGTATCTCTCTCTCAAGAGGCTGAAACACTTCTTTTGGATGTTGCTTGCTTCATCCCATCAGGATTATTATCATGTACAGACTTTGTGGCTTTCTGATCCGTAAGGGACTTGTTGTTTGTATCTGACTCACTGACTAGCTGTTAGTGCTGCTGTACTTGAAAAATTGAAGGATTCCTGATTTTTATTCTCTTTTGGTCACCAGGAAACTTAGTTTCTTAGCATATTCCAGTCTGGTGGTTGTTACACAAGCCCTCTGTTTATATGGGTTTGAAATGGCATTACAGAGGTGCTTCTAGATGATATGTTTTTTCCCTCTGTCAATAAGATTACCTTTGATGCACTGAAAGGAATAATACATGAAATGATATATCTCTGTACTTACACAGAAGAAATAAACGCCCTCTCTTGAGCTTGTAAACCCATATATTTGCTGGAGTTTCCTTAGTTATAGACTTGCAAGAATATCAGGTTAAAGATATTTTCTTGACTGTAGTGAAGGAATTGCCGCAAAGGATGAAATTTACATTACCTGATTTTAGCCATCTAAATCTTGGACATTTTTTTCTTGTTAGTTATGTATCTCCCTTATATAAAATGGAACTGGAAAGAGAATAGTGACCTATCATAAATACTTATTTTAGTACACTTTCTGGAAGTGCTTTTCCCTCAATTTACTACACAAAGAGACTATACCACCAGCTTTAATTAAATGTCTAAATTTTAGATGTTTCTTTGGTTATTTCTGTCCTTAAAAGACTTTACACGCTGCCATAAATTCTGACTTTTTAGTTTTCCATTGGTGACATTTCACACTTGTATTTTCTGGGGATAAAACACCACTCACACAGAAAATGCAAAAGTCCCATGGGCCTGGGAACTGTTTTTGTTCTAAACAGTTTTGCAAGGAGGAGGAGCCAGACTGCTAACATAAAATGAGCCAAAAAGCAGACATCACAAATGAGAGAAGAAAGATGCTTCTTATTAACAGAACATATTAACTAGTATCTTACCTATGTTTTCTAGATCTGAAATTGATGCTTCTGATGTCTTAACAGCTACTGCTTGAAATAAAAAGGTATTCTTTAGGGTTACATTTAACAAAACAGGCTGTGATGCTCATTATTTCTCAGGTGCCAGTAGTTTCTTTTCCTTCGTGAGGCACTGGAATGGGTTGCCTGGGGAAGTTGTGAATGCTCCATCCCTGGTGCTGTTCAGCGCCAGGTTGGACAGCCTTGGATGACATGGTTTAGTGTGAGGTGTCAATGCCCATGGCAGGGGGGTTGGAACTAGACAATCTTAAGGTCCTTTCCAACCCTAACTACTCTATGATTCTATGTACTTGTGTCAGCAGGGTAGCAGGCTACTTAGTGTGGATAATGTTCCAGAATTCATTGTGAATCTTCTAAGTTCCCTTCACTCTGTGTCACTAATTTTTCCTTAGCCAAATTCTGACAGACCTCAAACTGGCAATCTGCTTTCCTTCAGCAAAGGGACATACACTGAATAGTTTCTGCAAGTGACTGGTTAAAAAATACAGATTATTCAAAGAAAAGGCATTTTCTTAAACTTACCAAAATGTTGTCAATAGTATTTGTGACCGTTTAAAAAACCCTTTCTGTGTATGACCTTAAAAAAAATCATTGATCTCTCTAATGCTTCACATACTCCATTTATAAAAGGGGTATTATATTTCCTTTGAAACATGCTTCAAGCCATACAGATGAAAAACACTAGACAAGCAGCAGCTATTACCTTCATTGTTATTAAAACCTTGCTGACAGGACACAGTTAACACTCCTTCAAGACCTGAAGATATAGTTTCGTGCTTTTTGCAGACATGATTCTGTACTTGAAGTCCTAGCTCACTTAACATAAAAATTAAACAGGATAATATAATTGTTCTCTGCTTTACCTGGTCTGAGTTATAAGAACAAGATGACTACTGGGGACAACAGCTTGGTATATTCTAATAAAAATTTGGAACAGCTGCCTGTAGTCCATTCCAATCTCTCCTCCTTGCATAGTTTATCTCCAAAACCACCTTGGAGCAAACCCCACTTGTTTACTTCAGTGGAAGTTTTTCCACTAGCCAACTTGTCTCTCATAGTGTTTATATATAAAAATACCTAATCTGTCTCTGCCAGAAAATTCAAGGAAGAGAATAAGTGTAGGCTACTGAAGGCTAAGCAAACAAAAAAGTCATCAAGATTTTGGAAAAACTTTTTACCTCATTTTCTTTGGAACAACAAGGGAGAGCAAGCAAAGCAGTGAGTGAAACCTGGCTTCCTAGGTTTGTGTCCCTTGTTCTCCAAGCATACATCTGGCTCCACCTAAAGCTTTCACTGCTGCGATAACTTCTCTTAAATCTCAGTGGAAAAAAGGCTGACAAGGCTATGGCTATCCTGGATCTATGGCAAGAAAATATTTGGGCTTCAGAAGTGGTGAACTGAGAGCTGAATATTTTTATTTCTGAGAATATCAACCTGAAAACAGCTACAGATCCTCCTGACTCACATCCAGTACAGCCGTGAAGGCCAAGCTCTTCAAGCACGCAAAGATTTAAGTTCATCTACGCATTCTGTTGGAGGACCTATGTTTAATCACCTCTACTCCTTTGAAATCCACAGTCCAAAGACAAACCCCATTCCAGTCTTTGCCACCTAGAGCCTCTGATCCCTGTTGATCACATGTCTGTTGTAGGTATGTGCAATCTTCAAGGAAAGGATTAAATTGCCTTTTCTCCTCCCTTTCTCTCCTTCCAGACTAAATATTACTAAAATTTGAGTTGTTTATTAATACTGTATTGCTAGTACCTTGCTAGCCAGAAGTCTTATGTATTAATAGTGTAACGGCTCGTAGGAAAATGATGCCAATATAGAATATTTCTTTTCCCACCAAAACTAATAAACTGTATGGATTTATTAAAAAAAAATAAATCATTCTTTCATCATCGCTAAGTAGGCTGTAAACTTTTAACAGACTTATATAAAATGGTTCAGCTTCTATGCTTAGATGTTAACATGTTAGATTTAAGTGCACCTGCTTTTACAACTAGTCAGGCTGACTGCTACTTCCCTGAAGGAATAAAAGTGACATGGGATCCCCAGAGTATCACTGAAATATTAGTCAAAGGCTGACAAGAATCTGAACAATTTGCTGATGCACGTAGAGCTGGCCTCCTCCCAGGGGAGTAGCTATGACCTCAGCCCTTGCGTTGTATCTGCCTTGGTACAAATCTGACAATATTCAAGGGAATTAAAAGCCTTCAGGCTTCCTGAGTTTAATGAGCAACTAACTTCAGCCCAGTCAAGGAAAAGGCCTCAAAAATAAACATCTTATGCCCAACCTCCTGTGGCAGACACAGTAAATAAGAAATTAGATTGGAGTTACTACTGATCATTGAAACCTGCTGCCAATATCACATCCCTCACAGATTTTAAATGAGACCTTTTAACCATGTTCAGACTTCAGGGTATGGCTGTCACATGCAGCGCCCTTAGCTATGACACAGCAATGCTTGCCTCAGGGTTGTGACAAAGATCTGTTTGAAAAAAAATAAACAAACCCAACTGCCCAGTCCTTTCTTTCAAGATGTTTCTGGAGTATGGTGACAAGTAATGGACTTTCCAGAGCATTGTTTGCTTATACTAAAAAATAAATAGTAAAAAACAGTAAGAAAAGGAAGACCCAGAACTATCATTCTGATATTGAGTCCTACGATACTCAGTTTTGTTATTGTAATAGCTATTTAGCACAGGCCTGAAGAGATATCATAGGTGATGACACTCAAGACCTGCTATCAAGACCATGCAATACAGTAAAATTATAAAGACTGCAGCCTTCAACTTCAGACTAGGAGTTACATAATATTTCTTCAGAATCTCACTTTGATGGTTAGGAAGTGATTCTGATCTCTAATATTTAGAAGTTCAACAGGAGTGTCTTGGATTCAATAGGAAAATTAAGTAGAATGGTTAATAATATTTCCTTCATCATGTTTTTGTTTTGTAGTATAGTCTGAAAGCCTTCACTAGAAACAGATGCCTAGGAAGGATCTTCTGGTTATATTCTTATTCTTGGACCTGTCTGCAGGATTTGGTACCACTGACTTCTGGATAGTTGTCTGTGCCAGGACATGCAGTCAGCTCTTCTGCTGTTGTAGGCACGATCTCTTATTATCCCACGTATTAAAGCCCCAGAATTCATCTAAAAGGCGGCTAAGATTTCTGCCTTTATTTTGATTGGAAGGCTGCTTTAAAACATCATTGTTCTGACTGTTTTAATTTCCAGAGCAATTTATTCATGCACAACTTATACTAGGCTTTTGTAACGCCAGCATTGTTCTTAAGCTTCAAATAGCTCTTTTGAATCCCTTCTTACCCTCATACAACAAACACATCTCTCAACTTTTGTTTTCTTAGTCTAAGCTCCTGCCAGACAGACCCTCTACTCCCTTATTATCCTGGCAGCCCTTCTCTAACTCTGCTCCAGGCTGAATTCATCTTTCTTGAACAGAGATAATCAGAATCATCTCCTCAACCTCTTGCACAACAGCATTAACACTTTATGGTTACTTTTGATGTTTCATTTCTCTATACATTTTAGGAACAAATTTTGTGAAGCCGCATCACACTGGTTCAAAACCATCCTCTTTCAAAACTCAAGAACACCAAAGCTTTAGAGTCTGGGGATTTTTTTTTTTTTTTTCTGGTTATTTTTTGTTTGTTTGCTGGGTTTTTGTTTATTTAAGCTTCTAATAGATAAACACTTATCTAGGACAATTCAGTCTAGCTGATGTTTTTTTGGATGTTTCCTTCAAATGGCATCATTTGGTATTTGGGAAAGACTATTTAAAATATAAAGGAAGTGTTCCTGAGTGTCTAAGAGTGTCAAGTGTCTTTTGCAGCATAATAGTTAGACATCTAAGCTAACTCTCTAAGCTCATTTTATCAGCAGTGGAGAGAGACAAGCACCTCTAGAGTATGATTTAGCTCATCCTAAAGTAGATATCTAAAACAAGAGGGAGTCATTTCTCTTTGGAGATTGACTGTCTCTTCCTGTCAATGATAAAGGGAGCCTAGGAAACTTTCTGAGACGGTTTGCTTCACTTGTGTGTGGCTAAAGTGAGAAGAGATGAATCTTACCCTAAGTAATTCAGGACAGTGAAAAAATGTGTGAAAATAAATTTTGATTTGCTGGTGTCTATATTGTACGGAAAGGAAATAAAATCTATGATCAAAGCCATCGGGAAACACTGGATAAATTTATCTATGCACTATAACAGATTATAGACGTACAGGGCAATTCTAGTAATTTAAATTAGTCCCTCTTAAAAAAAAAACACCACCTGAATATGTCGAAAGATTTTATGCTTGTTGAATTGCATTGAAAATCCTGGACATCCATGGATACATCAGGCAGCTGTGAATTCTGACCTAGATCCTAAACCTAGAAATATGATTATTTATCTGAGAAGGACTGCATCAAAGGTAGCATGAATGTATGTGCTCACAGGATTTGGGTAATAATTCATGGCAATGTTACAAAAATATTATGCAGTACTGTAATAGTACCCTTCCTATTGAGTGCATGATATGCAGCATTAGACCTAAATATTTTAGCACAGGTCTTCTTATTATTTTATTTTCATTTTATTATTTCCATTTTTGTCTTGTGAATGACACAATAATATATGCATGCATATTTTCACTTCCAAATGGAGTGAGATGAATTCAAAGAGCTTACGTGAAAAATATTGGTGTTTGATACTATTATCTATAGACATCTTTCAGTGAGGGGAATACTGGCTGTTAAGAAGTGCTCTGTTACATTTATTTTAAGTAAGTAATGAAGAAATGTACTTAACATTTTGTTCCTTGAATGTGAAGAGGCATTTAAATATGACACCCCTTTTTGTTGTACTGAGACACACTTTCCATTCACCCAACTGAACATGAAAAAAAGAAGCCAGATGAATAATTCCATTGTTAAACCTGAGATCACCTTTTATCTCTCACTAAAAGACACCCAAATCTTTCCACAAATAAGTGTAAAAATAAAATTGTGAGAGCTACTTCCACCTTTCTGTCACAGGAAATCTTGCTGAGACTAATCTGCTTTTTAGAAGGTTTACTTTAAAATAGGATTTCCTTTCACTGCATGTACACACACTGGGTCAGGAAGCTCCAGTCTGAGTCAATGCTAAATGCATTTGGTTTTCAACTTGAGTTGGCTTGCAAATGATGGAACCAATGATTCATAATTTCCACCCTGACCTTGTTTGCTTTATATTCACACTGTGGCAGGTGAACAGTTGTGTTCAAGACCATAAAGTTATTTAAGGGGAAACTGAAGTCATCCATTAGCCTGCCTTGTGAAAGGCACATTTGCATGTATGAGAACAAGTTATAGGGAGAGTTCACATTTTTTGGTAAGTTTAGCATAATTTACATATTCTACTAATGCTGCATAAGTTAATTACAGGTCCATTTTTTCTCAGTCATTCACTTCTAATATCTAGTTAAATAAGCTCATTACTTTTTTCAAAGTAAGTCTGTCTGACAATGGATTCACTATGCGGTATGCTATACCCATGATACAGGAAGTCTAGTTTTAAGGGTGTTCATAAAGCTGCATTGCAATCTGTTTTGCTACCATATAAAATTTCTGAGTGGCCTTTAAATGTCTATTTACCTTGTCCCCTAATTTCAACCAGAAAAAACAAAGCAGAATTGAGAATCATGTGTTTGTGTAATGGACCAAATCCTCTGAAGTAATGATTTCCTGATGCTATCTGTCCCTAAGAACTTATCAGAACAGATTTCTTCATTCATTTTTATCATTCAAATTTTATACATTATGAAGTGCTGTAAGAATTCCAGACAAAGATACTTGCAAATCATACTTTTAAAGCAGAAAGCACAGTTTGAAGAGTCTTTATTGCATGTTAAAAGTTTCACATAATTTCTTCTTGAAACATAAGACCTATAAGCCAAATTTTTTCCATGTCTCAGTGAGTGATTTTGAGTACTTACCAAACCTTAACAAATCAACCAATGTATACTTTCTGTGTCACAACATAGTCTGGCTGTAACCACCACCAGTGTGATTCTATTCTACACGAATTTACACATCTGTCAAACAACCGCCTAAGTGTAAACCTTGTCTTCCTCTCTGGTCACTGGACAGAAAGAGACTTCTTGAAGGTCATTTTTCTCCAATAATTTTCACACATGCACTTTAGGAAGAGTTGCATTACCATCTGGTGTTGCTGATCATTTCTTAACAGCCGGATAAAATTTAAATATCTTACAATTAAATATCTTAAATTAGGTGGGATAGATCCACTTTATTTTAGGTCTCACTATGGTTGACCACTGAGCTTTGGTCAGGCACATTTATACTAGTCAGCATCAGTAACAGCTAGACTACTGGTCACAGTACTTCTTTCTGAGAAATGCTAAGAAAGATGTGAAAAGGAAGCCACAATAAGGCAAAGAGATATATCTGAAAAGAGTCCTGTATAAGGACATTTATTAGTAACAGTGTGTTTAGAAAGTCTCTAGGCATCTGCTGTTTGGTGAGTGGCTCTTCATCCACAATGTGCTTCCCAGAGTCTGGCAATGCTTGACAGTCCCCAGCATGAACACAGCACTTGCATCAGGAGTACTCTCCCACTCACATGTGAGAAGAAAATGTGACTCACCAGAGGTTGGTAGCATTTAGCAGGAGGTTTCCACTTGTGGCTGTAGCACATTGTAGGCAAAATAGAACAAAAAAAAAAAGCAACACCAAAACAGACAGTAGCCCAGGTCTCTAGATAGTGGTTAAGAAACTTCCCTTTACCTTGCCAAGTCCAGTGTGACCACCCCAGAATAGGGCTTTGCAAGAAAAACCTGGATTTTGGTCAAGTGAAAGCCAAAGCACATCCTATTACCAGAGCCTTATGATTTCAGCAAGATCATATTAGCTCAGGTACAGAAGAATAATTATGAATGCAGTGTTGTAAGATGTAGTGTTAGAAGAAAGACTTGACTGTACGTTTCTCAACCCAGAGCAGCTCTCAGTTATGCCTCTAAAGAACAAACTGTATTATAAAAGAAACGCTAAAATCAGTAATGTACATTTTCCACAGCTCTGTTATTACATGCAGAAAAGGACAGTGGTCTTTATGCACAGAATTCCTGTAAAGATGAGACATTACATTCATTATTATTATGTTGACAGAATAAAGTCTAGTACTGTACTAATACAAATAGTGGGACTGGTTATAAAGCTATTAAGGAGTAAAGAGGATGCACTTTGGAACACTAGCATAGGTAAAGGTACAACCCCCAGGAGAGAGATAATGGCAGAAAGTTTATTTTGAGGAAGTATGATGCCCTTAAGATCACAAAAAAGAACCCTGTCTCAGAACTCCATCTTTAAAAGTTTTTGTTATTTCCTATAAGCTCCATAAGCAGAAGTTCTGTTTCCAGTTAAGTCCCATTAAATTATTCACCTATTATACATTATAATTGAAAAGGAAATATTCCAATTTCATCTTCCCATGTGAGAGTTTTTCTTGGCTTAGATCACTTATCTATAGGATCTTATAAAATTCTTGAGATGTAGCTGGGCCACATTGCACCTGCTTTCACATAAACAGCAGCAGGAGGAGTATATCTGTGTCACCATTTTCTTGCTGAAGGTAGTATAGTACCAGGAATGTATTTATTCAGCTGCTAGAAGTAAACAAGCAGCTGGAAATTAGTTCCCTTGCTGACTGCAATAGAACTACAGGGAAAATGTTTATTTACTACTAAAATGTATGCATTTATCAGGGCATCTGGTCACATTTTGTCAGGAGTGGGTATCCTGCAGGCAAGGTATCCTGAATATCTAAGGATTCTTCAGGGTACAGTAGACATGCGGATTAATGTCTGAATGTTTTCAGATCTTTTACCATTTTTTATCTGAATGATTTAACATAATGTAACCTTCTTTGCAAGAAGTTTTTGCAGCACAACAAGTTACCAAAGCCAGATAGCTTGTGAGAAGAATTTTCTTTGATCTGATTTCTCTCTGGAGTACTAATATACTTTAAAAATAAAGTGAATGCAAACTTTATATCACGTGATGAACCCACGCAATTCACAAAGACATGCTAACAATACTAATGAAGTAAACTGATATAAATAGTCAATATAACCTAAAATAACTTGTTATCTTTTTGGTGTAAAATAGACTTGTTACAAAAAAACCTTCAAATCTTTAGTGCTCTGAAAATGGAATTGACCCCATTTTCAATAACCAAGAAAACACAGGAATGCAATTGCTTTATCTGACTCCCTAATAGCAAAATACTAAAAATACTTTGAATGCATGTCATGGGCATAACATGTGTGTGCACCTAATGGTGCAACTGCCTGCTGAGAATCTGAAAGGTGGAAGGCGGCTTGCGGTTGCTGTTACTGGCATTGAGAAGCTGGGAAAAAGAAGACAGAAATGTTGTCTTGTCTTTGATTTAATGAGAAATCTGTGGGGGAAGCAGCAGTATTTGGGAAACAGAGAAAGGGGCAATAAAAAAAGGGAATTATTTTAAAACTCAAAGTAACTGCAAATCCATATATGAGACTATAGTTTATCATGAAAGGGACTTTTAAATCCTGTTTTTACAGGATTTAAATACAAGCTAGTTTAAAAAAAAAAAGCTTTGTTGTTTGGGGTTTTTTTAAGTATGATGAAGAATGGGAGTGATTTCCTACCCTAGACTTGTTCAGGTCTGAGAGAAACCATGTTGGACATGTACTGCTACCAGGCTTTTGGTACCCTATCATCCAGCCACATGGATGATGAACAGTAAGGAAGGTGAGCTGGCAGGAAATGAGGCAGATTTAGAAACTGCCTGGTTTCTGTTGGCCTTTCATTGACAAACAGAGAAAGATATTCAAGTTCTTTTGTAAAGTGCCTGACCAGCTTTAACTGCTGACCTTCCTTCCTCACTTCTGCAGAGGTTCCTCCTGCAGCCATAGGAACAACATCAGTGAAGAAACAGATATCTTTTTTCCCTTGCACAAGGAAGCAGAACTGTTACGGCAGCAGCTTTGTGAACCAAGCAGCTTCAGAATGTCCCTTGCCCTCTGCAGGGGCTGTTAATGTGTGGGGCAAAAAAAAAAAAAAAAAAAGAAAAGAGAAGAAATTAAGAGTCAAGAGATAGATGATCAATTGTGAAGGAGATTGGGAGATTGCTTGGTGCAAGAGTGATAAAAGGCTGGAAAGGCTAGTGGCAAGCACAAGTAAAGATTTATCACAGAGCCGCTTAAGGGGAAATATCCCCTCCAGAGAGAAAAGAGTAAATGCTGTGGGCAAGAATGGTTTTCTGAGTGAACACGTATGGAGGCCTGAGACACATTCTGATTTTTGCTCAAAACCCATCCCCATGCCATTTTCCAAATACTTTAGAGCAGACTTTTCCATAGCATGAGAATCAACCTAAACCCACAGCTGGTCTAAAGTCCTCTCCCTCCTTTCTCTCCTGCTTCTTTTTCACCCACCACTTACTACTCTGAAGAAGGGAGTGTGATCAAAATCCTCCTCTTGCATCCCTGACCAAGACAGCAGGTCTTCTCTAAGGACATTGACTGTTAGCTCAGAGGCATAGGAACTTTGACAATATTTGACAAGTCAGAGGCAATACAGCTTTTCTAAAGAAACAGACAACTTTGAATATGGGTTTTTACTGAGAAGTTTATGAATATTCATGTTGACATACTAAATTCCTTGTGTGGTAGTATGTGATGTAACAAGTGACTCTACAAATACATGAAAACTCTAATAACCTGAAGTCCTTGCTTCATTATTGCACAGAGGCAGGGAGAAGCTTTCGCTCACACACTGCCTCTACCACCTGAGAGCAGGGTGTCTTTGACCTCTTTGGTAACAGACTTTGAGCACTACAGCCATGGTTTGACTGAGACAACACCATCAAGAATGGTCTGCGATTGTGTGTTCCAACCTGAGCCACTTGAAAGGAGACCGATTTTTGAAGACAGGTAACATCATTTTTTTTGCTATAAAATGCTTCTAAAATATCTCGGGAATACCTCTAAAAAGTCTGATTTTGCAGCTTTTCTCAGGCTGAAAGTGGTAGCACTACGGGGAATGAATATACCCCAGAACACCTTTCAGCTTAGACAACATAACACACTGATTTCTTAAAACCTTCAGTCATAGACAATTCAATACAGTGATTTTTCAAAGACCATATGATGTCAGTGCTATGTAATAAGGAATGTTTCATCATAGTAATATTTTCATAACAATGCACCCTGTGAGGTTTGTACCATGAAACAGAAAACCTGGAGTTAGAGATCACAAAGCAGCATGTTATTTAGCACACCAATTGTTGTGGTGCTATAGAAGGCCAGAAAACAACTGAGGAGTCACCTTCTTAGGTTACAGAATGACATTTCTGGATTATTTACAGTAACATACATTAATATTTAATTCTGTTTGGCACCATTTATGCGTGGAAAGCTTTACAGCTATTAAAGGCTCGATTCTATAGCTGACACAAGGAACCTGCTCTGTGTGCCCTTGTTTGCTCTATGGCTTTGGAAGTATGCTAGGAGAGGGTATGAATGGTTTCCACCACATCTACAGACTTTGGCAGAGTTACAAGATTTCACATCCATTCTTTCTTCCATCACACAGCCCACAACAGCTGAATGCAAGCTGCTCTCCTGTGATGAAACAGGACAGAGGAGAAGAAAGAAAAAGAAGACACTGATTTAAGCTACATACAATCTGCATGAATGCAGAGATGTGTGCCCTGTTATAGGGATTGGAAATACATTAGCTTCATAAATGGCTGTAGAATTTTAAGGAGGTTTTCTTACAGACCACTGGCAGTTAGGTTGCAGTGGCTGAACACACTTAAGCTTCTTCACTGTAAATACCAGTAGCATAAACTAAAAGGTCATAGGATCTTAGCTTAAATTAAGTTCTGCACTTTATACTAAAACAGATGAGAAAGGTTCATACTTCTTTTCTCCTGACAGAACTGATAAGTTGTCATTGTCTGATTGATGGAAAGTAAAATATCAGAATGCTCCAGCTGCTTATTTCAGTGAGGATGCATCTAAGTCATAATTGAACAAGACCTGTAACACCCGTATAAGACCGGAAAAATAACTTTGTGGTCAAAAGATGACCTTGTGGTTTATGCAGGAAACCAGGGCAAGATGCTTAGAGCCTACAATGAGAAATTCAACCCTGTGTAGGTCATTTACTATTTGGTAGTTAAAATGTTCTTGAAATATCTGTGCATACTGCAAACCACTTATGAATAGTACATGGATAAACCAAACATGTTTGCTTATAAAGACACAGATAAATTCTTGGCAGTTTGAAACTATCTCAGTCTAAGACCAAAAAACTCCTGCTTACTACCTTCACAATGGCTCTTACTCAGAATGTGCCCATAACTTCTCAGGATGACATATGTCAAACTTTTGAGGAACTCCTATTTATCTTAGATTTGAACCAATAATGTATATGTCGCAATAGCATGGCTTCATTGCTTTTGGGATATCTGCCCCACTTTGTAATTTCTAAGAAAGTAACCTTTCCCACATTTTCTAATATTTCTGTTTAAGTGTCAGTATGATCTTTTGCATTAGGCTTCACAGTACAGCATGGTCCCATGGGCACACTAGGCACTGTCCTGCAGCATTTTCTATTCCCCTTCTTCCCTAAGCAGAGTATCATAGGCTAAACTGGAAAAATCATTGCTCCAGGACCTGCCAACATCACCTAGCCCTCTGTTGACAACATCAGACATTTCAGACAACATTTTCAAAATTACCTTTTCTTACGTGGTTCCAGGAGGGGTTGGTTACCTGCATATTCTCATAAATGCAAGTTTTGCTGCAAATCCCTTTTTGCCCTAAGAATACTATAATTCTTTTGAAAATAAGTTTGTAAACAAGTTAGTAGAATCCCTAGTCTGATGATATTATTGATAATGGACAGTTTCTGTTATTTCAAATTGCTTAAAGCTTCCTTTAAGTAATAAAGACATGACGAGATTATGGTCTAATTACATTTAAAATATGTCTAATATAACTTGGATAAAACATCTATAATTGGAGAATGACTATGAATAAAAAGAAAAACTTTCAATAAATATTACATTTAAACCATTTTTTTCCCTCAAATCCAGTATGGTCAAACAAAGGAAGAGAGAGTGAGGAGAGGGGAGAAAATGAAATGAAGAGAGGGAGAGAAGAAAGAAGCCAGAAAAAAAGGTCAGGGTATTTTTCTAACAGAATGATACACAATTCTTGATCTGCTGGATAACCCCTTAACAACAGATCTTGCATTTATTCTTACGCCTTTGGTAGAAAAACATTTCTAGTCCTAATTCTTCTTTCTTAAAGGTAGTTATGCCTACTCTGTCATAAGACTCACACTAATTGTAATGGGAAATATATCCATATATGTAAGGAGGATTTTCTATTTTATTGTAGTTAAAGTTGTCTTGATAGGGTTAACTTTGTAACTTCATTATAAATAGTTATATTTGACAGTCTAAAGTTGCACCTGGCTCCATCTCTTTTAAAAGAAAAAAAAAAAATTTTTCTTCTTTCACAGTAAAGGACGTTGAAATAACACAGCTCCGTGAGATATTTTTCCTCCACATGCTTTAAAGACAGGGTAGAATTTCACCGAATATCTTCCTTTCTTTACTGGAGTGAGAACAAGCCTCTATTCCAAACCCCCTGAAATCCAGGAATTATAAGACCAAGTATTTCCAAGCAACCAAAATGATTTCTGATTCAAAAGCTTTCGGCAATCACTTTTGCACTGTAGTGAATGATTTGTAGCATGACTACTACCACAGTCCAATTACCATGATGACGCAGGAGGAAAAGTCTATTCTAAGCTTCAATGGCTATTCATTAGGCCATGTCAAGAGAAGCATAATCACAAGAGCCCACTCACAAGGCTCAAGTGCCTCTGCTATTACTGGGGGACTTGTCCAGTAAAAATGCTGCAGTAGATGGCAAGTTTTCATCAGAGTTCAGGGAAGTTCAAAGCTTAGAAATGACACCTACAGTAAAAGCAGACAGAGCTATGAAAAGAGCATAGGGAAGAGACATGCATAGGTAGAAAAACATCTCAACACCACATTGGCTTTTTTTGCTTTTCTTTTGCCTTTCTTAATTTCTTTGCCGTTATTCTTCCCAATTAAAAAACAAGTTGTCTGGAAAAGATTCTAAACCAAAAGAACAGAAACATCTAGGAAGCATCAAGGTAAGGAGCTCCTTGCATTCATTTAATATAAAGTCAAGTAAAATTGGGTCCTGCTTTGAAATGACTTTAATGTCGGCAATCACAGTAAATTGCACCTGCTCCCAGGAATCTTATCAATAGTTCTGCCATTTTAATACTGCTTTTGCTTATCTTCTAAAACAGAAAATAACCATTTCTATTTCCTGTAGAAAGTCATTGCCACTGTGTGTTGCAGAATATTGGAGATGCTAGCCTGTTTGTACTGACTTTTTCCTATAATAAACCAATTTAAATAAAGGATTATTTTTAGTAGTCTAAGAATCTTAAAGTGTATACCAGGGTGTAAAGTAATTCCCATATGAAAGCAATAAGTCATCTGCACTACATATCAGAGATAAATCATAGAATCATAGAATAGTTAGGGCTGGAAAGGACCTTAAGATCAACTAGCTCCAACCCCCCCTGCCATGGGCAGGAACACCTCACACTAAACCATATCAACCAAGGCTTCATCCAACCTGGCTTTGAACACTGCCAGGGATGGAGCATTCACAACCTCCCTGGGCAACCCATTCCAGTGCCTCACCACCCTAACAGAAAAAAATTTCTTCCTTATATCTAATCAAAACTTCCCCTGTTTAAGTTTTAAACCATTACCCCTTGTTCTGCCACTACAGACCCTAATGAATAGTCCATCCCCAGCATCCGTATAGCTCCCCTTCAGATACTGGAAGGCTGCTATGAGGTCTCCACGCAGCCTTCTCTTCTCCAGGCTGAACAGACCCAAGTTTCTCAGCCTGTTTTCATATGAGAAGTGCTCCAGTCCCTTGATCATTCTTGTGGCCCTCCTCTGGACTTGTTCCAACAGATCCATGTCCTTTTTAAGTTGAGGACACCAGAGCTGTACACAATACTCCAAGTGGTTTCTCAGGAGAACAGCGTAAAGGGGCAGGATCACCTCATTCGACCTGCTGGTCACGCTCCTTTTGATGCAGCCCAGGATACGGTTGGCTTTTGTGGGCTGTGAGCGCACACTGAAGTTGGTTCATGTTCATTTTCTCATCGACCAGCACCCCCACGTCCTTCTCTGCAAGGCTGCTCTGAATCTCTTCTCTGCCCAGCCTGTAGCTGTGCCTGGGATTGCTCCAACCCAGGTGTAGGACCTTGCACTTGGCATGATTAAACTTCATGAGGTTGGCATCAGCCCACCTCACAAGTGTGTCAAGGTCCCTCTGGATGGCATTCCTTCCCTCCAGCATACCAACCGAACCACACAGCTTGGTGTCATCGGCAAACTTGGGGTCAAGGGTCAGTGAGCATAAGGCTTTTCCTATCTGCCTGTAGAGTGCTTTATCCGCAGATTCCTCTTGATCAGGTGGTCTGTAACAGATCCCCACAGTAATGTCTCCCATCACTGTTCTCTATTCTAAATGAATAGAGCTATTTAAGACTAATTTATTTAAATGCTCATTACAGTGTTAAGGAAAGGTTATTTAGTTTAGGAAACAGAAAATTTTTCATGTCTACATTTTGAGAGACCATGGTATGCAATCGAAAGTTATTTTGTAGTAGGCCATTCTTAGTTGTGTAATACAGCCAAGTAGGCCAGTCCTTATTGCCATGATTATATTTAATAATTACATATAATGATTTAACTAGTTTATAGAATTTTGTAGAAATCAGATCTGTCTCAGCAAAATATCTCAAAACCTCAACTTAATACTTTTGTTTTAATAAACACTGAATTAAAGTTTACCAGAAGGTATTATTAAAATTATCAATGTCAATGACAACAAGTAAATGACAGGAAATGAGGTATATTTAATTCTGAACACAAAATGAAGGCCACATCTAGCACTGAGTCCTTGACTACTCTACCATATTACAGAATTGTTAACTTCTCACCTCACATCTAGTACCTGTGGTACTAGTCTGGTAAAGTGTTTGAAACTAAGGAAGGATATTTTGCTGTCCTATTTCATTCTGTAGTCTGTTGCACAAAAAATGGGATCATGTACACAACTGCTGACTGCCACTTTCTTTATGTCTCCCTAGCTGTGCTTTAGTGGTAGGTTGTATGTAAAATATTGTAAAATATTTAAATGGGATGAAAGGGAAATACTAGAGTTTTGAGTAAATTTTGTTTCAGACACACTTTACTTTCAAATGTAAATTGGAAATGTAGGGCTCAATTTTCAAGTGTATTTATGTGCCTGGCAATGCAAGTATCATACTACTTTCAAGAGTGTCTCAGAAAGTTAGGTGTTAATTCACTTTTAATTAAGTGCCTGAACATCATAATGAGAATCTGACACTATTTTAATGCACTGTAATACCTCTGAAAATCTGGTTGTTGATATTCAGTTGAACATAAATGTCCTAAATCTACATCACAGATAACTTATAGGCACTTAAAGCAAAGTCTGAAATTTACCTAATGAAGCAGAGACTATAGAAAACTATGTATAAACTAATAATCTAAATTCCCTTTATGGTTACTGGGCGTAGTTGACATTTTTAGTATGCAAAGAATTTAATTCGAAGTATGCATCTAAAATAAGCCAGATGAATCAAACTAAAATATCCCTGTTTCTGTAATGATTATTTCTCTCCATTTATTATGAAAGGGAGTGTATTGGACCTTGACCAGAAGGAGTCAGCACATATAGATTAGGTTTATAAGTCTTAGCAATTTAGCTCATCTGAACTCTTCCCAGAGCTAGCCAATGAAAGTTAGGTGCTATGATGCTGGTCCATCAGTCTAGATGATGTGAGTCTTTAAAGTCATTCAATATAAGGTAAATTACCAGAACTTTGTTGAGAACAGCACAAATATGTTAGATTACACAAACTGTCTTCTGCAAAAAAAGTTTCACAAAATAAAGATGAATCTTATTCACAGCACCCAAATCTAAATATCCCTGATATTTAATATCCCTGAGGGGGCTCTTATATTGAATCTGAATATTGAAGTTTGAACACAAAACACTTATTTTTAATTTCTTGTTAAGAGAAATAGTGATTCTTTTCTCCAACCAACGAAAATGATAGCAGGGTAAAGAGAATCAGGCCACAGAGAAACCTAAAGTGAAAGGCAGAAAGTATAGTGACAGTAAAAAGTCATTAGGAAATCTACATGTTTTGGAAGACATTACTTACATCATATTCAAAACACTGGATAGCATGTGACATTAAACAAATTGTTATTGTAGGTGACAGTTAAAACAAAAATTCTACTGGTAAAAGTCAATCTCATCACTTTAAATCTACTCAATTCATATCTAATTAGTTCATATCAAAAATAAATCACTTACACGTGTGTCTGAGGAGCTTTTAAAACTTTCTTACTATTATTGATAAGCCATTTGTTCTGCTTTCAGTTAAAGGTCAGCTAGTACTTCTATTAACACCCTGCTTTCAAGGTTTATATGATGGCTGTAAAAATTAATTTTGAGCGGAGAAACCAGGCATTTGTCTTTCAGGCAAGGAGAAAGGATTCTTTTAAGAAAATCTAGAATAGGTCTGGTTTTTAAAATACAGGACATCTTGTAGAAATGCCCATTCAGGTGATTCAATTATAATTTTTGTGTTATACCTACTTTACATTAGCACTGGAAAAAGAAGAGAGATCTAGTTAAGGAGGAAGTATCCTTTTTTTTTTTTTTTTGGGGGGGGGAATTGACAGATTTTTGCAGGGAAAAAAATAAGTGATTCCTACCAAGAAATGTGTGTGTTGCTTTTATATAACAACAGTGGAAAGTGGAGAATGGTCTTTGGAAGTATATCCCCGTCTCTTTTATCTGCCAGAGAAATCAAAAGTTGCTCCAGCAGAAAATGTTTTGTGCATTTAGTAAGGGTATCCTTGGACACGTGTGTACAACTCCTTAGTCCCAGTAGGGATCTTGACACACAGCCTTGACATTCACTTGAAGTGCAGCTAGAGTTTAGTCCAGGTTTGACCGCTGGCCTACAGACCTTTGACAAATGTACACCTCTGTGCCTCACTCTCCTCTGCAGATGACTTCTTTTGTAAAATGTTTTCAGATATATCAAATCAAAGCAGATTTTCAGCAAGTTTGTGGATGCTAGCAAATTGTGTGGAGTGGTCGATGTGGTGTAGGGGTGGGTTGCCATTCAGAGGGACCCTGCTAGTTTGGAGAAATGGGCAGAGAGGAACCTGATGAAAATCATCATACGCAAGCACCAAGCCCTGCACCTGGGAAGGAATAACCCCATGCACTAATACCAGCTGGGGGCAGACTGCCTGCAAACAGGTTCTGAAGAAAAAGTGTGGAGATCCTTGTGGTCTACAATCTGAGCGTAAGTGAGCCCTTGTTTCAAAGGTGGCTAACCATATGCTGTACTAGCAAGAGTATTGTCTGCAGTTTCACAGAAGTGATATTTCTCCTCTATTCAGCATTTGTTGTACCACATCTGGGTATTGTGTCCAGTCTGGGGCTCCCCAGTAAAGGCAGATGCTACTCCAACAAAGACCATCATGCTGGTCAGTGGGCTGGAGCACAGGATATATAAGTAGAGTCTGAGGGAACTGGGTTTGTTTACTCCTCTGAGTTGATGATTGATCTTGCTGTTGTCTACAGCCACCTATTAGGAGAGCATAAAGGAGATGGATGTCCAACAGAGAGATGAAAATAAATGAGAAAGACAGAACATGGGAAATTCTAATTCACTATAAGAAGGAAATTTTTAGCAGGAAGGTGGTTAAAATCTAAAGCCGCTTGCCTAGAAGGGTTGTGAAAATTCTGTCCTTAGAGATACTCCATACTCCTCTTGGCAACCTGATCTTATTGGACCTGCTCAGAGCAGAAGCTGGAGTGGATGACCTCTGGAAAACCCTTCAAAACTACATGATTCTGTGAGTGCACTCTTTTTATTTGTAAAAATTGATATTTGCATATAACGTATACACATCCACTGAAATGGCCATTCACTTCCTCACTGGAGCACCAAAACTTTTTCAGCAGCTGATGCTAGAGAAAGTTGAGTTTGTATCTCCAATACAGCAATAAAATAATTTAGTCAACATTTTTAAGAACTTAGGTGTACAGATATTCTGGGAAAACACGCAAGACAAAAGACCTCATGACTGGCAGTTGTTTGTAGCTGTAGCAGACCTACAAAAGCAAGCCGATGCAGACTCCCTACACAGTGAGGCGTTACCCTTGCCTCTTAGCAGGCCCTAGAAGCATTGTCCGTTTTGTTCCATTTCTCCAGTTGACTCATCTGTGGCCACCCATTTGTTTCAAGACTGTGAAGATTCTCTTTCAAAAGGTAATAATCAAGTGTTTTCTTGACATATTTACAGTGACACAAAGGCTATTACACTTTCACAGGTGTTAAAAAGCTGTAAGATAACAGATTGTAACAGCTGCCTCACACTTTACATGGTGTAAATGACCATATACTTAACAGTGAAAAATCAGGGATGTGATAGATTTTCCTCGAAAGAAGTCTTTGTCAATCAATATTGTGTTATTATTGATGATTTCTGAACTATAAAGTGATGCACAAACATAACTTTAAGTTATGTACAAGTATAGTGATGTAGAGTTTTGATACTCTGCTGTTAAGACCTCACCTTATTTGTAGAATGTGAATCACCGTTAGCCAGAAGAAGTATTAACTTCACTATGGTAGCTCTTGCCCTTGTTTTGTGTTATTTTTTCTAAAACAGATCTTCTATACTGGGGCAAATTTTAAAAACGTTGTTTTGATGCAAATAAAAGCCTTTGGAGAGTGCTGAAAGAACCAGAAGTTTGCATACATTAACTTATTTGGCTAGAAACTCTTTTTGAAACCTAATAAACAATGAAGCTGCACATATTAAAATATGCCCTTTCAGACAGTGTATATCACATTCTGCTTTCAATTCCCCTGGGGCAGCTCAACTGCGTGTAGAAAGGAGGATATAGTTGTATATAATTTAAGTTGTTCTTTAGAAAAAATATTCAGCTTTTTGATATATCAAAATATGCGAAAGTACCCAACCAAACAACCAAAGCAAAATCTAAGCCAAGATTCAGTACAAGTCATTTTTGAATTCTGGGACATTGTTAGCTTTCCATCTATCTGGAGAACAATACAATGCACTCATGTGACTTATTTACCGAAACAATTTGCAAAAATCAAGCCCTCTGCTCTCTCATTATGCAGATGGTATGCAATCCCAGATGCAGAATAACTGATGTAGTTTCAAATTTCCTTGGATCATGTCACAATTCTGTATTTTAAAATACATAGGAAATTGCAATCTATATGACAGTGTCTGCTGGAGTAATAGTTTTTTTTTTTGTTTTTTTCATTTAGTTTGAAACTCTTGATCATAAAAAGCTGTTTTAAAATTCAAACAGTAACTCACAATTTGTGAAGTTGTACATTCTGATTCCTGTAGCAAACTAATGGAATTTTAGAGAAATAATTAGAATATATTAAACAATAATTAGAAATGAGTTGGAAGATAAAGCATCTTAACCCTCAAAATTGAAAGTTATAAGAAAGAGCATTTTAGTGTTAACAAGAAAGACACAACTTGTAAGAAATAGAGTTTTTATCAGTCTTTCAGGGGACATATTCCTAATCTGTGTATCTGGTAACTGCAGTCTATTTATAGTACATAAAAATTAAAATATTTTCCCAATTTTAGTCAATGACTTCAAGGGGATTAGGAGTGGCTAGGACTATTAAGAGATCCAACTGTTGGGTCATAAAAAAATGGGAAAGATAGCTGCTGAGTTTGATTTATAGATGCCTGCTGAGAGGAAATAAAGAGCACAGCCATTTCTGAATTTATAGGTATCTTCTGCAGGAGGGAGAAGTGCTAGCAATCTAGAGGAGCTTACAGCATGGAGCTCCTCAGTGCTCTGCCTTCTAAGACTAAATGTAAAACTGGCAGAGAGAGCATCACCTTTTGGAGGTGCTGTGCTCCATTTCTGGTCCCACCATTTAATGGAACTATTGAAGAAAAATTTATGAACATAAATGCTATGTCTAAAGGTAGGCCAAAGGTAATTCACCGAGTGTAAACGTACAGACCATATCTGGGGGCAAGAATTTTCTGCTTGTGAACAGCAGACTAACTGATTTTTTGAAATGCTAACAAAGATGAAATAAACTAAAAAGATATGAATATATCTTGTTTTAAATTATTTTTTTTCCACTGTAGTTTTAGATGCTTCTTATTTAGGATCGATGTAGCAGTTCAGCTTCAAAACAATAGTACTATAGATTAGAGAAGAATCATTACGGCTAAGAAGTCATGGAAACTATCTCAGAAAGTCTTATATGGTAATCAGAAAAACACAGGGGAAGAGGATTTTACAGATATGACACGACTGGATAGGAAAGATCAAGGAAGGAAGAAAAAAGCACTTGTGCTGTTCTTCAGAAAATCAATGATACTGATGACAAGTGTTTTCCTTTGTGCTAACATTAGACTGCACACATTTCATCATAAACCTGACTATGCATCTGCAGTTAGATGTTGCTTTTTGTGTTAGCCATGGCAATCTAAAAAACCCGGACCTAATTCCTGTTTATGCAAAGAAATAAAATTCTCACTAATTTAAGTGAAATGTACTCTTTGTGAAAGATTCAGCTGTATCCCTATTACTATTTCCGGTAAACACTGTGGAGTAATGTGCCCTGAAACATTCTGATTGTAAGCAGTTGCCCATAAATTCATGAAAGCATCCTTAAGATATTGCTCTTCCTCCCTCACCAACTTCTACTGTGCATTCATCAATTCTACCTGTTATAATAAAGACACATAATCAAGACTTTTAATTTAACGTTCTCACTAATCATCAGATAAGAATTCTACAGTCACAGCTTCATCATCATCAAAAGCGTTTTGTGAACTCTTCATACTTACTGTAAAAAAGTTTAAATACCCCACAGTTGCATTACTATTAACCCAGTCTTAAACTTCACAAGTTTACAATGATATCTGCAGTCTTTAGAGATATATTATTCTGTTAAATACTGTGCTGTCTTCTAAAAGTCAGACATCTGGGACCTGGGACAACTTCAGCCTCATGTATGTGAAGATTCCTCCCAGAATCAGGGCATAAGTCACGTTCCTGAATGTAGAAGGCAGAATTTGAGGGTTTCTGGTTTTGCAGTGTACAACGACCTGAAGATACCCTGAACTTCTTTTTCACAGCTGGGGGAAAGAAGGATTAATCCAGGAGGCTCCTGGGGAGTGACTTTGCAAGCAGCATGTGGGGATGGAAGTATGTCTAGTAGTATGCTTATTAGCCCAAACTGATACATGAACAGATGCTAAAATTTTATGTTGTTACTTTCAATTATAGTGAGTTTACCCATTGTGGGTTTTTTGCTGTTGCACCTATGGCAAAATTTTAACTGATTAACTCATACTGAAAGTGACTGGGAACAAATCTAACTCCAAAGGCACAACAGTGGAAAAAGTTTGTACTGTAAAAATTCAGGAATGACTGATGTACTGGTAAAATTTTTAAGATTTACATAAATAAATAAATAAAGGTTGAACCTTTCAAATTTCATAATTAATTTCATGTCCAAGCATGAACACTATCCATCTGCAAAGGAAAAATGTCATGTATCAAACACAGCAGAAAAGAGACATTTAAATTGAATAAGTCATACTTTGGACATAGTCTTGAATTAGATTAGTTTTATTCCTCTGTTAGTTTAGGGATTGCAAATAGGGGGAAAAAAATGAAGAAAGAATATGGATGTAGAAGGCAGCACAGAGAAAGTGGCTCCCTGAGGAGAATAATGGAATGAGGGAAGGGTAGGATTTGAATGGAAATCTGGTGAACAAATTATAAAACATGGGAGAGTGTGGAGTGACAGAGGTAAACCAGAAAAGATAACAGCAAACAAAAGACTATAAATGGAAATGCACTGCATCACAGAAAAAAATGAGCACGTTGATTGTTCACTGTAAAGAAACCTGTTTTAGGGTGTGACACAGGAATGGTAGTTTAGTGTTATTTATTCCATTCCCAGTAACTCTAAAGGTTTTCATAGCCTGGGACTCAACTGCGTTTGTCAGCTTAGATACCCCTTGGCTATCAAAGCAGGCTGAGCTGGAGGTAGCATGGTGTTTTTTTCTGCTACACCTTCTCATTGGGGTTGCTCTCCTTCTCCTTGCTCCAGTCCTAGGAAGGTGATTTGGATGATGAATCTTGCTCACATGCAAGTTTGCAGTTTTCTCAGGGAAGATGAGGCACTTCTTCTCTGCTTACTATCTTTTTAGAGCAGCCTCATATTTATAGCATGGCTGAACAGTAGCAAAGATCATCGCTAAAATGAAGAAGTCTCTCAGCAAATGGGGTGCAGAAACTAAATGTAAATAATAAACAGAAGTTAACAAGTAATTTTTATGTAGGGAGAAAAAAGGCTGTGCAGGCTGGCATTCTACCCAAGGACAAAGCTGACCAAAACGATTAAAAAGAAAATCTTATTTTCTTCAAAAGCAAGCAAACAAACAAACAAACCTCACACATTCTATTCAACAACTAGATTGTTTTTAAATATTAACATTGTGAGTTAGATAATTTTGAAAATTATATTTGCTGTGTAACTCAGTCAAAATTTTCAATCAGATGATTTATCTGGGGAGTCTCCAGATAAATACAAGACCACATTGATTTCATGCACTTGTTCAGTTGTTCCTGAATGCCTGACAGGCCTGGCAACTTGATAGATAAGTGATCCCATTCACCAGAGGTGCAGGTGCCTTTTGTGCTTTCCCTGCTGGAAGATGAAAATCAGACTCATTAAAGGCAACACAAAGCATTACCAATGACATGTTTCCTGTCAGACAAATACGACCAATGCCTATTATGATTTTATCTGTGAGAAACTGATTTAATCATCAGTCTAAGCTTTAACCTATTGTTAATAATGCAATTTAAAGCTTTTCTCTCTTGCTTCTGATCAACCCAACTAAAATTCAAATGGGTAGAAGTGATGTGAATAAGCTCACAAGGGTCAGAGTTTATCTTTTCTGTCTGTGCCAGCCTCTTTGATGTTCAATGCATAGAACTAATGCTCACGATTCCAGAACCCTCCCCTGTGAACAAGAAACAGTACACCAAAGCTATTATGTCACATATTGGTGTCTTAATTTAAGTTGCAATCTGGAAGATGCATCAAACTGAAAGCTGACAGGTTGTGTAAAGCTAATGTTACATAGATACGCTTTATTAATGATCTATTCATTTGAAACTTGTTATTAATGTTGTCTTTCTTTCTGCTTTCTTTTTTCTGGCATTGTTCAATTCATTACAAACTACTCCAGCTTGGTATCTATGGGTAAGAAAAGATGTTTTCGGAGTGATTATTGCAAAAATTTAATTTACTGAAGATACAAGAGAGAACACAAAAAATAAGATTGTAATGATGCCTAAAAAACCCCACATTGATTTCTTGTAATGGACTTATTCTATTGTTTCACTGCCAGTTTCTAGTACAAACATATTATTTGTGAAAGATCTGAACCAATCAATCATCATAAATTCTGGTAATTTAAATATTGCTATTCTTAAATGTATTATACTGAGTTTTGAGTATTAAAACTGCTTATATAAGTAGAACATCTGCTTACTCAACATATCCTTTCCCTTCGGTCTCTAACTATACATCCACTTGGGTCACCTTCTGCCCTCCTCATATCCAAAGTATTTGATATGTATAAAAAAAAAAAAAATAGCAGCCTTTATTCTGTTTTTGTGTTAAGCAGTATGAGTTATGTATGTTTGAGGTTGTCCAGAAGGCAAGAGTTGAGAGAGCAGGTTTACAGGTCCATTAGGTAGGATGTGCCATGCCCACAGGATAGCACTGTTAATCAAACCAAGAAGACATTTGGAAACTTAAATTCACAAATAGGAGGCCCTTAAAAGTTATATGCACAGCTTGAAATTAATTAGTGAAACTGGCGATTGTTTGGTGAAGATGCTAGGAGAACTGAGTGACACTGGAAACTGAGGGAGTAATCGGTGTGCCTTACAGAGAAGTGAAGGTGAAACGATTATTCTAGCCATGACTGCAGAAGATAAGAAACTTGGCAATAAACCATTTCTGATTACTGCACAGAAAAATACGTATTTACTCCGAAATGCCTGGGAATGTATTTAATTTTCCTGTTACACCATGTTTTTCCCTGCTGGGTTACAGCTCCCATGAGCTGATAATCCTTTTACACCTTTTACACCTCTACAAAGGAAGAGCAGGTGCATAGTTCAACCCAGGATCCAAAAATATGCAGGGCATCATCTCATATTTCAATTGCAGGCATTAAGGAAGGCTTTTCAGTCCAAGAGCTGTCACCTGCAGTGTGGAGGGAACCCAATGTGTTCCAAGATATTTTACAATGGGGAAAAAACATTAATCCTTAGTATCTGAGCTAGGAGTTCAGTTTTGTCTTGCTAAATTTTACGTTACTGCAGACAAGCAGAGGTAATGTCATGATGACATGTCATGCTACAAGACTGGAAAAGTAGGCTTTTCATTCAGTAGCAGGAAAATGGAAGGTGAAACTGTGTCATAGGTTGATGTTCCCCAGGGAGGCTGTACTGGGAGTGCACTGTGCAATAAAGAGAGAATTATGTAGACCCCCTAAAGGAGAATTGGGAATAGGGAGAACAGACAGTAGAGACCTGTATATGCTACAAGAGAAAATGGCTTTGCAAGTGCATTACCATTAGTGACATTGTCAAAACAAGGCTGAGATTCTGCAAGACAACTGAATAAAAAGCTTACTGAAAAGGGTAGAATGGCAGTGTGACTGCAGTGGAAGTAAAAACGTGAGAGCTTTATGAAGGAGTGAGAGAAACTGCTCTAAACCCCTGAATTAATTTAGAGGTGAATAGAGACGACTCTAGTAATGGATCGGGGGAATTACTAGTAAGCTCTGAGGAGTAAAGGGACTCCATGATAGCTGCAGTTTAAAGGGAACTGAGACTATACGTATGCAAGAATCCCAAATATAAGGAAGTTATTTACTGACTTATGTATATGTGTTTTGAACAGTTTATGCTGATGGTAAAGTGAAAAGCAGGTATGGATTTTCACTGTGCTTTCAGTAATGCTTGGGTACAAACATTTTCATCAAAACATTTTAATGTCACTGTTTAGGCATACACAAGTTACTGTTAAATAGCCAGTCAACATTCATTATCTGAGCTGTGGTAATAGTCCAGGGTCACTGTTAGAACAGCAATTGGAAAGTCATACGTGTTAGCTCAGTATTTTGCCATATGCTAAGTTGACTTGATTTGCTTAGTGTTTGTTATGGACTTGAAGGCTCCTACATGGATAGTTACCTCTTTGTAATGTGTTTAATGGTGTAAAATTGAAGTGTGAAAACATACAAGTAGAACAGAATAACTCTTTTAATTCACTAAGTGTCTTGTCATACTGCTGATGAGATTACAGTAATCAGTTAAATTGTTGTGAAAATGAAGACTTCCTCCTACAGTTACTACTGATTTTAACGAATTTTCCCTATATTATTTGCAAAGTAGTGACCCATTTTTTATTGTGTGACTTCTATCCTACATTGAATCTTACAATAGTTTCTGTTTCCTCTCAAAAATTCTGAAAAGCTATTCCCTAACTCTGTTAGAAATCGCTAATGATTCATGCATATTAAATTCAAACAAACCACCTGGTTTTGATTGTTTCCTAATCCCTCTTAAAATCAGAGGCCCATTATCAGTGGCCTTTGCAACAGAACTCTGCAATTAGAAATCCACACAAGCTTCCCTCTTTGTCATCAAGCTGTGTGTGTCTGCTCAGAGAAAATTGCTACAGCTGTCAGCTTAAGTGCAATGACAAATATGTTTTTCTGCATATTTGGTTTCAACTAGTTTTGCTCAATTCACTATGACTTCACTGGTAGGACAAGTTATACAGGTGTTGCCAGAGAGTAAGGAAGACAAGCTGTCAGGTATTTACTGTAGGTTAACCCTACATGGCATTATGCATCATGCCTGCATTTAGCCCTGTGGACATTAGATAGCAATAGTCTTTCTAGTATCATGGCAGGTTGCTGCTTCTTTCTCAATGTCGAGGTAGGCAATTCTCCCCCTCTACTCTGTTCTTCTGACACCCCACTGCCTTCAGCTTTGCTCCCCCAGACACAAGAGGGAAGTGAACCTAAGGGATTGAGTCCAGAGGAAGGTCACATCAGAGGACTAGAGCACCTCCTTATGAAGAGAGGCTGAGAGAATTAGGCTATTCAGTCTGGAGAAGAAGGCTCCAGGAAGACCTTAGAACAGCCTTCTAGTACCTAAATGGGGCCTACAGGAAATGTGGAGCCCTATAGGGATAGGACAAGAAGTAACGGGTTTAAACTGAAAGACGGTAGATATAGATTAAGTATTATGAAGAAGTTCTTTACTATGAGGATGGTGGGACACTGGAAGAGGTTGTCCAGAGAAGTTGTGGATGCTCCAACCCTGTTAGTGTTCAAGTTGAACAGGGCTTTGAGCAACCTGGTCTACTGGAATGTGTCCCTGCCTGTGGCAGAGGGGTTGGAAGTAGGTGATTTTTAAGGTGCCTTCCAAACCATTCTATAGTTACAAGATTTTATAATTTTATAGAATTTTACTTCATTATTTATAATGAATAATCTGGTAATGATACTGTGCAATTTATGGTAAGCTATTTGAGATAATGTTGATCTCCCTTTGTGTTCATCAGAGCTGAAGAATTTTTCCCAAACCACCTATGATTTGTAGGGCTCTGTTTACACCCCCGTGCTTAAAAGCATCAGAGTGAGAAGTCCCTGAAGCAAATCAGCAAATCCTGAGGAAACAGCTCTGAGAGTAGAGGTGGATTTACATCCCCAGCTATCACGGCTTCTCTCCCAAGAAATCTTAAGAGATTGGGCCAACTGTTATTAAACCTGCTGTGAACTGAATAGCTGGTTCAATTTAAAAGTTCAGTCTATGATGACTAAAATGACATATTTTGGCATTTTCAGTAATGTTCAGCAAATAATGGGAATATTAAGCTGCCAAGGATATATTAAAAAGGGCTAAAGAGACTGGATTCTGGTCACCTGAAGGGCAGAGCTTGTTATTAAAACTGATAATTTCACAGTAAGGTTTTCTCTGTGCTCAGAACTGTTACCTATTGCTGACACTTGCAGGTACAATGAAACGTTACTGAATATTACTGCCGCTGCACATCACAACAAATCATGTTGAGAACTTTCTGGAAGTCAGTACATCACATATGCTTTAACCAAGAGTCTTGAACTGATCCTGAAAAGGAATGTCTGGGTCTACAGTGCTCATTAAAATTATTTTGATTATTACTTGAGCAATGAATATGTTGTTTTCATTTTGCAAACAGCAATGGTACTTGCAAAATGCTCTTAAACAGCTCAAAAGAAAGAATGCATTTTCAGAGAACCTAATTCTGACATCTCCAATCCATCATATCTGTATTATACTAATAATCTCTTGTTTTATAATCAGCAGTGCTCAGGAGAAGGATGAGGAATCTGTTAATATATGGATAAATCAGTGTCTGATTAGCTATCTTCATAGATTTTTTTCTGTGTTTATTTAGAGAAATTCAAATTTGAGTGATAATGATCATTGGTCTTTACTTCTTTTTCCCAAGAAAGAGAAACACCATTTTTAATCTTTTTTCACCACAGTCCTATGGTTTGAAGCATTTCAGTTAATTCACCAAACACAAAGATACAAATGAACAACACTTTAGGAATCCAGAGGCATAAAGCCAGCACACAAGATGCTGCATAGATGGAAAATGGAAATGTAAGTTGCTTTCAAAAGTGTTACTTATCTGTTGAATGCTCACAAAATAAAGATAAAACAGCCCAAAACCCGCAGTCTTAATGTTTTTCTAAGAAGATTTTGTTACTATTGCCCACCTGCTCTTTCTGTTCCCACCTGTCCTAAATCAGTGGGAGTGGTTAAACATTTGCAGACTGCAGCATCTTGTTTATAGCTTGTATCCTGGAAGGAAACATTCAATAGCTAAAGCACTGGTTTCTAATGCTTTTGGAGTGAATAGCAAGCTGATTTTTCATGAGTACCTGCACCTATTTTGCCTTCTTTCATTCATCTTTTGCCAGCTTTGCTGCTTAGACTTCTGTTACTGTCATCCTCAGTGTCCCCACATCACTTGCAGTGTCCTTCAAGTTACCCTTCTTGGTGGTGTAACAGAAGCTACCAGCTTGAGCTCTGCAACACTGATTTAAGGGATCCTCTGAGAGGGCCATATATTACCAAGCATAAGGTAATCTGAAAAAAGTAATGACTTAGTCTTCCTAATGTGCCCATGGTCTCCTTCAATAGAGAGCTCTGGTTGGTGTCTACTGGGGTTCAGCTTTCTGGTGTGCATGTTGCTGCTCTCCCAGGGACTCAATGTATTTCAGGACAGGTACCAGCCAGCTCATTAGACTTGCCATTATTTCTACCCTCAATTTTAAGCAATCAGTTACAGCTCTCTCGTTACCAGCCTGCCTTTGATGTTCCAGAGGCAGGAGAGGATATCTGTCCTTTGTGAGCACAAATTAGCTGCAGTTATCAAAAAAAAAAAAAAAGTAACAGCTTGTGGAAATACTGGTTTGAACCAATATTCGGAAAGACTTGCAAGTGTTAGGTTCCTGCCTTGTCACACAGGCCTCTCCTTGGATACAAAATCCTGGTGCGTGAAAAGGAACAGTCTGGCAGCCATCCAATATTGTGCATTCCAAAGGAAATCCTGAATATCAGTGTCTTTTATTCGCAATGCTACACTAGGATCTGGCTTCTTATAAGGCAGATCTTAATCAGATAGAGCTGCGTAATGGCAAATGTGATCAACTCACTGTATTAGGTCTTTGTAACATTCATATATGTGTATGTACATATTTAAATATATAAATTTATAAAATAATTTCTACCAGTCCACTGTACTTTGCAGTCATCTTCTCAGCTACTTTTTCCTTCTAATACCATCACCTCCAACAGGGCCAGCCATTCCTTCCTTTGGTAAGCCTCTCTGAAATAGTTCAGGAAACCGACACAAATCAGAACACTGTTTCCCTGTACTCACTTCCTCTTCTGCATGAATCTGTGCAGATGTCAAGATGGTGTGTATCTAAAAAGTCGATTCCTCATTTCTCTGGGGGTGCAGGTGAGAGTATGCTTAATCACTGTAAATTCGTCTTACTGATCTCTCCATTTGCATGTTGTCAGCCTTCTCCTATAAAGCTAACAGAAAGAATCCATATTCTCGGTGTTGACCTTGTCCCACATGATGCTACATGATCATACAGTGACAGGGGTGACATTTGCTGTGTTGTCACACTGGCCACTGTGATGTGGAAGGCTGCTGACAGGTGAAGTATTTCACCTAATGAAGAGAAAGCCTTGTTCTAACACACTTGTGATTTTCATTTGGGAAAAAAAATTGTCTCCCTTTCTTAGTACAACAGGTAATAATTATACAGCTGTGAAAACAAATACAGATCTAGGCAGAGGAATGTATATACACTGAAGGACAGATGTGCTTATGAAAATATCTGCTACTAGTTTAGCAATGCAAGCCTTGATTTCTGCAGCTGTTAAACTGGTGCAGTTGGACACTTCTTATTTGGCTTTAACTTCACTGAAGGAAAATATTTTAGCAAGGACTCGTTTTAGAAAAACAATTAAAAAGTATAATTTATAATAATGTGATGTAATATTTTCTGTTGCCGTGGCCACAGAACAATGAAGTTTTCTGGGGAAACTGTCTAAATTACCAAATGCTTTAATAAACAAACAATTGATGCTTGAGTGCAAGTAACCTTGCAAAATGAAAATAATTAAGAATCCACATTCAAATCTCTGCACTAAATTGCAGGTTCAAATGTTTTAGCTTCTAGACCTGTGATTGCTTGTTTTGTTGACTACCATCAAAATATTAGCATTTGTGCCTATAATAAATTATGCCTACAAAACTGCAGTGTTTCTTTCTCTCTCTTTTTAAAGCAGGCACTAAATGTAATTATACATGCTCTGTTCCAGTATCACAATGGTAAGTAGCAGTTTTTTGAGCTGAAGCTATGTGAATAGTCTTCACTTAGTCTGTGTACCAAATAACCATCTTATTCAACATTAACTTCCAATTCACTGGTAGTATTTGTTTGTTTGTTTATTTCAGTACGAACAGACATGCGTAGGCTGGATTAACTACAGCCCCTAACCACTAATAGCTGCTCCTACAAGGAGTGGCTAAAGGCTTCGAGTTTGTCTTGTTTGGAGAAAAAAAGGCTGAAGGGCAACCCCATTGCTCTCTCCAGCTTCCAGAGGAGAGGATCTGGAGAGGGAGGTGCTGATCGTTTCTCACTGGTATCCAGTGACAGGACACATGGGAATGGTTGAAAGCTTCATCAGCTGAAGTTCAGACTTGACATTAAGGAGCATTTCTTTACTGAGAGGGTGGTCAAACACTGAAACAAGCTTCCTCAAGAGGTGATTGATGCCCCAGTCCTGTCAGTGTTTAAGAGTCATTTGGACAATACTCTTAACAACATGCTTTAATTTTTGGTTAACCCTGAAGTAGTCAGCCAGTTGGAGTAGGTGATCATTATAGATCCTTTCCAACTGAACTATCCTATCCTATCCTAATAATTCAGGCAAATAAGATCTGTTGCACTTGCCTTCATCCAGTCTACTTCATTTCTTATCATCTTTGGAAAGAAACACTTGAAAAATACAGCTGGGGTGAAAAGCTTGGAGATGTGCTGGTTTCTGAAATTAGTGAGTTACTAGGCCCTGGCTGAGTCTTAAACTCCCAAATGCTGGTGCAAGCTCAGTGACAAGTCATTTCTTTAATGATTTCTCTATTATAAAATGGAGACAACAAATGGAGGCACAACCAATATCCTGCTCTGAATGAAATTAAACAACTGCACAGGCTTTAATTTTTTAATTGTTTCTCCCATTTCAGCATTACAAGTATTCACTAATCCATTAGCTGTGCATGCATTTAGTCATGGTTGCCCCTTTCCTACCAGCATAGGTAGGAATCATTCAACCCACACTGTGTTTGGATTAATTTTCAGATGCACAGGCAACTGATTTTATAGGTATCATTAAATGTAACTTACTGAAATAATGAACTAATAATTCAGCTGCACAAATCTGCAAAGCTCCATCAGTTTATACTGGCTAACACCAGCTGAAGTTCTAATTTATATTAACTGAAAGGAGAAATAGAGTTAATAAAAATCTAAGAAAATATCTAGAATCTCTAATGACATTGGGAAATTGGAATGTTTAACACCTTATCTAGTAATAAGAAAATAGTGCACAAGCTAGATAATATTTGCTAGACTGAGAAGATGAAAGAGAATGAAATACTGACTTCATGCATACACTGAATATTACAGAGTACGGAAAAATAGAATATAAACAGATAGGAAACTATTGGAACAGGTGAAAAATCTCTACTAGATGGTTGCTCACCTCCACTAAATCAGAGAAGACTGTGTGAATGCAGAAATAATAGGAAGATTTTGAGTAAAAAAAAAAAAAAAAAAGAAGAAGAAGAAGATGGAAAAAAATACAAATATTCCTTGCTTTTCATTAAAGCCATGTGCTGGGTTGACCATGGCTGGACATCAGGTGCCTACCAAAGCCACTCTATCGGTGTCCTTCCTCAGGGAAAAGAAAATATAATGAAAAGCTCAAAAGCTTGTGGGTTGAGATAAAGACAGGGAGAGATCACTCACCAGTTACTGTCATGGGCAAACCCGACTCAACTTGGGAAAATTAATTTAACTTATTACCAATCAAATCAGGGCAGGATAATAGAAAACAAAACCTAAATCTTAAAACATGTTCCCTCCACCCTTCCTTCCTACCAGGCTTAACTTCACTCCCAAATTCTCTAGCTGCTCTCCCCCAGTGACACAGGGGCAGGGGGAAAAGGGGTTGCAGTCAGTTTGTCACATGCTGTCTCTCCTACTCCTTCCTCCTCAGGGCAGGACTCCTCACACTCTTCCCTGCTCCAGTGTGGAGTCCCTCCCACAGGAGACAGTCCTCCATGAACTTCTCCACTGTGAGTCTCTCTGACAACCTGCAGTTCTTCATGAGCTGCTCCAGCACGGGTCCCTTCCACAGGTGCAGCCCTTCAGGAACAGACTGCTCCATCATTGGACCTTTCCACGGGTGCATTCATTCAGGAACAGGCTGCTCCAGCGAGGGTCCCTTCCAAGGGTGCAGGTCTTCAGGAGCAGGCTGCTCCAGCATGGGTCCCCTGTGGGGTCGCACGTCCTGAGGCAAACCTGCTCCATCATGGATTCCCCATGGGGTCACAGCCTCCTTCAGGCATCCCCCTTCTCAGGCGTGGGGTCCTCCTTTGGCTGCAGGTGGAGATCTGCTCCACCATTGACCTCCATGGGCTGCAGAGGCACAGCTGCCTCACCATGGGCTGCAGCACAGAATGCTTCACTGGCCTTGGTGTCTGCAGGGCTGTTGCTCTCACACATTCTCACTCCTTTCTCCAGCTGCAGTTGCTCCTGTATTGCAACTTTTTCTCCTTAAGTGTGTCCCACAAGTGCTAGTACTGTTAGTGATGGGCTTGGTATTGGCCAGAAGTAGGCCTATCTTGAAACCCTCTGACATTGGCTTTGCTGGACACAAGGGAAGCTTCTAGCATCTTCTCACAGAAGCTACCCCTGCAGACCCCCTGCTACCCAAATATTGTCATGCAAACTTAATGAAATTCACTTGATGTAAAAAATCAGAAAGAATTACGTAAAGTTAAAAAATCTGTTCTAATTGTAGTGGCATTTAACTAATAGACTTTACAAGTCTTGTGGTGTGCAATAAAAAACCGGCTTAGAGAAAAAAAGCAAGATGTATAGAAAAGTGTCATGGAATACCATGGACTGTTATTTATTAGTAACCATATTCTCTCAAAAATCATTAACCAGTTATTTTTAACAGAAACTAATATTCTTGCATAAGTACATGCTTCCAGAAACTGTGGGTTTTGAAATTACAATCAAAGAATAGCATAACAACTGAGTGATAAAAAGTAGTCATGAATTTTGTCAAAAAGATAGCCACAACAGAAAGGTGGGAAGACCAAGCAGTTCAGCAACAAGGATTTTCAGGTGTTTCATATGAGCATAGATTTTAAAATCAGAGGGGAGATGCTCCATCAAAGAACATCATCAGGTAGTTAAAAGAGTTAAGCCCTTAAAATTAACTTTGTGCTGTCACATACTATCAGATTGTCAAACGGGAGAGAAAGTGCCACACTTTAGGGTCATTTCTTGCCTGAATATGTGCGATACATAAATGCAGACTACTACTAAGTTGACTTCATTCTCATTTGACATGCAAGAGCACTGCAGGAAATTGTTTCTAGTAATCAGAATAGTGTCACCAACTGTTTTATCTTTCCAAAATGTTCTTATTTGGATTTAGGTGTTTTGCAATGTCCTTTCTTTCTGTTCTCCAGAAGCAATTTTCTAGCCTTCAGCATAGCAAAAGAAAACTTTGATAGTATAGGTAGAACAACTATGAAAAAAAAGGAAGAAAAAATATCTAATCTTTAAAAAATGTCTCATGATCTGATAACTGATGCAAAATTGAGCCAAACCTCATATATTTGTAAGACCTTATTCTTTATTTTGACAATACAAGACCAGACTGGTTTTCCAATGCAAGTATTATCGATATTTTTGTGGCCGGAGAATTGTGTTTTGTTCTGGACTCCTAGAGAAACTGATGTTATATAAGCCTTTGAAAACTGTTTCTACTTGCAAGGGAGCTGTATAGGATTCTCTTGCTATCTCCTTAAACTAAGTCAGCAGGTTTGCTGCAGAGACATGTTTGATCTTGTTTGCAAAATTCATAGCACCTATTCTTAAAACTACCTAATGAAGGGTTGTTTTTTCTTTACACCTTAGAATGTTATACATAGTAATTGCCTATCCTAAAAAGAAATAAAAATAAATAAATGAAAACCCCCACTGACACCACCTCTGCTCCCCCAGCCACCAAATGATTTTTCTTCTTTTCTGTATCCTGCCAAAAATTCTGTCTTAAGATTCCTTTTTATTTATTTATTTTTTTTTTCCCAAAAGAAACTTCTCTGCACTTTTGTGCAATATTAGTTTCAGGAACATCAGCCAGTGAACATAATTCAGACTCACTGCTGTCTATGGGAACTAGATTCATTCTTAGGCCAAAGACCTGGAAGACTGAATGCAACTATTTCAACGAATAATTTGTTCTGGCAAAGAGGCCTTCAGATAAGCACAAATACATAGTCTGTCTCACAGAATAAAATGCACTTGAAAAAGGGCTCTGTTCTTGTGAAGTCATGTGCCCTGTTTGGATATTTACTGTTCAGAATTCAGAATCAGTTTCTCATGAATATACTCTGGATTTATATTAAATTCACTGTTTCTGTTACCTTGCTTTCTAGAATATTCATAGAAAGAGAACAAAAACCATAACAAACACAATGGAATCTTTTCATTTCTCTCCTTTGTAATCCAACAGAAATGTTATGCAGTAGTTTCTCAGTTCAGGAAAATAGCATAGTTTAAATCCTTCTTCTTTAACCTACAATTGCAGAATGTCAATCTAAGACTTTTTAGACAATTTTAAATGAATGCTATTGAAGTCACTATTCAGTAGATGAAGAATAGACATTTTAATTTCAGTTTTAGTAGGAGTGGAACATAAACAAGGGTTGCTTTCAGTATTTCCCAACAATATTCTTTTAATCTGTATTGCATTAATATTGTGTGAGCTAGTAGTCTAGACTAGGCGGCAGTATATAAAAGAGACTAAATTGTGCTGTGGCTACAATCAAACCTGATTAAGTAATGCTTCTGCATAGCATAATTTCACCACAGTTGGAAAGAACAGCTAAAAATATTTCTGTTGAGAGAAGCTCTCTATTGTAACTCTTTAGATGATTTGGTATTTAGTAGTGATGGTTCCACAGCCTCCAAGGATAACTTCTGTGCCTCATATGAAAGTCTCCAGCAGACCAGTGGTAAAATTGTCCTGTCCTAATGCCCAGAGGGTGCACTGGGACAGAAAAAAGTGTCCAGGTGCCACAGGTGCCAAGGACTCTGGGATCATCAGACAACGTAGTATTGTTTGGAGACTATTATTCATTAATCCAAGTTAAAGCTCAATAGCTCAATCACTTTGGCAATCTGGAGCAAGAACTTTGAATCAGAAACCTGTATGACCTCCACAGCAGCTCTAGTCTGTAGGCTGCTTACAGAAAACACTGTGTGGAATAACCTCTTGCACACAACAAAACCAGATCAATTCCACTCATCTTCACCCCCATGCCTGGACCACAACGGATATGATCCTATTACTGTCCAAGTGAAGAAGCCTACAGTTTTGAGCTCAAGCTATAAAGGCTCACTCTTTTCATTTGGAAGATGCTCAGCTCAAACTCATCAACAAAAATTGCACAGCCTTTAAGTAAATCTGGAATAAATGTACATTTCTTACCCACATAATTTACAGTTTATCTAGTATCCTCTGCTTTCTGTATTTTCTTGCCATGCTCCATCAGATCTCTTCCACCAACCACTTTGAAAGTGTCTGACTTCCAGAAATATATGAAAATTTCCATACAAAATCCATAAAGTATGTATACCCACGATTTCTTTTCAGGATGACTATAAAAACTCACTTATAAACAAATAAAATACCAATTATAGAAATGCTTGGAGGGTAAGAATTTTTCTTTGTTTGAGATATAGTTAAAAGGAATTGTTCCTTTGACCTACAGCATATAATCAACATTTAAACAATTCCACATTCTCACAGAATTAAAAGCATCTTTTACTATTACTCACAGTAACAGTGATTGCCTCTGTGCTCCCAGTGTCTGTGGGAATATTCCCAGGTAATTTTACAGGATATGGGATGGGGGCTCAGATCCACTGCTCAGCAAGATGATAAATTCCAGAGCTGTGAGTAGTCAGTTCCAGTAATGTCATCATGCTCTTGCACCACTGAGATGAAGGTGACTTTCCCACTGCCTATTAAGAAGGAATCATAGAATGGTTTTGGTTGGAAGTGACCTTAAAGATCATCTAGTTCCAACCCCCCCACCATAGGCAGGGACAAAATCTCTGTGCTTCTGTACTTTACAGAACACAAAACCAAACTGAGTATATGTGAGCATTACTATGCACCAAATGGGGTAACCCTGGCTTTCATGACTGCAGTTTCACACCTGTAACTAACTCAGGCCAATTTAGAGGTTAGCAAAGGCTCCTTTGAAAATGCATTTTGTAACAATTTTTCAGTCCCCGAGGCCAAGCTTCCATGGTTAGCAACCATGGAACAGCAAAGTAAGACTCTACAATGTAGTATGATTGAAGGTAAACACAGACATCATCTTCTGATTTGGACAACAGGGATAATAACCGGCTCTATAGTAAAACAGGTGAGCTTGCAAAAGAGGTGTATTTATCTCTTTTGTTATTTACCACAGTTACCACTATTCATATATAACAGAATCACAACTTGGTCTTTTGTGGTGACAGCTTTTACAAAAAAATCAACAGGCATTTGATGGAGAATTACGACAGGATATTTATGACAAGTAATTTATTTTTTAGTCAATCATAATGCAAACAGACTGAATTATTTATTGTTATAAATTTGCTTTTCAGGCAAATGTTACCTTTTTAAAAGTCTAGCCATTAATAATTGTCCTATTAAGAAGTTGCTAGAAATAATACATTTATTTTTTATTACAGTGATATGAAGTAAAACATTTTTGCTATGGTTTTCTAAGCTTCAAAATCTCAATGGCCAAGAAACTCAAAAAGTGACATCTATATGAATATATGGAATTGCTCTTCTGAATTTCTTTCTCAAATTCATTCCACTAAAATAATAACCTGAGTTTTCTTTCATTCTTACGTATTTCCACCAAAACATTATAGTGTGCCTTCTGTGAAATCTTAATTCTTGATTTTTCTACTGACTATCTTTTGAAAGGCATTCAGCAGCCTAAACAAGCAAGATGGTCCCTAGAAAGATTTTTCAAAAGCATTTACATTAAAAAAAAGTCCAACAAAATATAAGCTTAAAAAGAATGATAGATATTTCTATTAAAAATTCAGTAGACTTCGACCTCTTTATACTTTGGTTGAGTATTACCTTGTGCTTGATACTGTGAATTTAAGTGGGAATTAAGCTCTCAATAGGAGGCAATAACCCTTACTGCAGGGTATTAATTTTAACACAAAAAAGTGATATCTTTTGATAAATATCTGGTTATACCTAAACCATCACCATTCTATTTCACACCCTTTTACTGTGTAATACAGACTTGCTTCAATATGGAAACTGCTATCTGCTTCCAAAGAACAGCAGGGAAATCCCATGAAAACTGCAATTATAATAACTATAAAGAATTAAAATAGCTCTTGGGCACTTTTTATTATTGTTGTTTTCAGTTATCAAGGGGAAAAACTGAACAAAGAAAAAGAAAGATATGCTCCCAGCAGTAAGGGAAGCATTTAAAAGGAGCTTGTAAACAAGCTGGCAACAATTCATTCAGGGTTATACATTTATCAGAGAAAAAAGAAAAAAAAATAAAGAAAAAAGGGGAAAAAAAAAAGAAAAGAAAAAAAGTGAAGCAATTCTGTAAGAGGACTCCAGTTGGCAATGTCCTCTGGGGATTGCAAAGTGACATGTAGCAGTAAAACTCTACTAGGCAGATGAAAATACATGTTTAGAGGAGATAGAAAATGGGGTACTCTCTTATTAACAACTCCAATGCCACCTGAAGAAAGAATATATTCCTCTTGTCATTGAAGAACCCAGAATTGTTGGATTATTTATGTTAAACAAGATTAATGGATTTTCTTTCCACAGACTCTACCAGTTGCTTCATATTCCAGTGAAAATTATGAGAAACAGTGAGACCAGCAATTAAAGAGCTGCTGTGACTCCTTTATCTGGGCAGTAATCTCTGTCAAAACCTGAAGGATATTCGGTTGTTTTTACACAAACCACTCACAGCCATTTGTCATCACTGTATCGAGCCAGTTTTAGATAGTCCTTAAAGGTTAAATTTCCTATCTGTCCTTTCAGATATGCAGTCACCTCTTTGGACCCATACTGATGAGGTCTGGAGACACAGAAGTAACTTTTTAGACAGCCTGTTTTGGAAAGGCTGATTAACAAAGAGCTCCTATATTGCATGTGAGACATGCAGATGAGTATTTCATTGACGCTATGGCCACTGCACCAAGAAAGAACAAGTTGGTCAATGCTGCTTTCTCTACATAAATATCTGCTGCTACTATCACCACTGAATGCTTGATTTGCTTTAATTCTATCGAACATCTGCAATGGGAAGCCCAAAATTTTGAGAACTATTCAGAGAAATTTTCACCATGGAGAATTTTTTCCTTTCCAAGGTGACTTCTTTGAAAGTGTGTTTCTAATCTACCAAGTCAAATGAGTTTGCTGGGGAGAGCAGGAAAAGTTCAGTTTAAAGCCAAATGAGAACAAAAGTATGATTCTTTTCCTCAAAATCTTTATCAGATCAGAAACCCTCCTTCAGGATATGTTTGCCTTACCTAGAAAATAATATGCCCTCCTCACCCCTTCACAGGTTATTTCCCTTTCCAGGTCCTCGGCTGCTGAGGGAGCTCCCACCACTATAATCATCATCTCCCTCCAGTTGAGAATCCTGCTCAGCCTCCACTGCTGATTGAGTCCCTCCTGTGACCACTTTCAACTTCATCCTCACGCTCTTTTGAGTTAATGCTTGCAAAATCTTTTTCAGGTCTTGTGCTTTACTTCAGCCCCCTTCAAAGCTCTCAGTGTGGTCCCCAAGCAGACTAGACAATTTTTGCCAGATGTTCCATCCTTCCATACTGTGCTCTTCTGGGAGTGACACCACACCATTGAACACAGTTGTATGTAACCGAGATGGATGTGCAGTTTTGAGAGACTCACAGGCTACATTTATACTGTTGAGATCCACATCAAGATAAAATTAAATATGCCTCATCCTTCACATCCAGGTTTCTTTAAAGGTGAAGAATAGCAAAGGAGGTGTGATGTACTTCAGAAAATCCCTTTTGCAGATGGTGGGAAGATCAGAGCTGTGTAATGCTTTGGGGCTGTATACTTAAGTGCCTAGTGGAAGCTCAAGAGCCAATAAACACAACATTTTCTATGACTGAAAGAAAAGTTTTCACAATGACAGTGGTTAAGCACTGTAACAAGTACCTCAGAAAGGCTACCAAGTCTCTGTTGGAGAATTTTAAAACTTAAATAGACAATGCCCTGAGCATCTTAGTCAGCATTAAAGTTAGTTCTGCTCTGAGTAAGGGACTGGCCTATGTGACCTTCAGAGGTCCCTTTTTCCAGAGGAAACCTTTTTCCAGAGGTTCCTTTTTCGTGGTCCCTTTTTTTTATACAGACTCATTATTTCTATGAGTCTATGATTTTACAGCTAATTCCTACTTTTCAAATGAATCTATGATTCCAGCTGGTGGCTAGACTTCCCAGAATCACAATTCCTAGTTGATCTGTTCTTTAGCAAGGCAGAATTACTGGGGCTGTTCAGCCTGGAGAAGAGAAGGCTTCATAGAGACCTCATGGCAGCCTTCAAGTATCTCAAGGGGGCCTTTAAGGATGCTGGGGAGTGACTCTTCATTAAGGACTGTAGTGGTAGGACAAGGGGTAATGGGTTCAAACTTAAAAGGGGGAAATTTAGATTGGATATAAGGAGGACGTTCTTTACTGTGAGGGTGGTGAGGCACTGGAATGGGTTGCCCAAGGAAGTTGTGAATGCTCCATCCCTGGCAGTGTCCACGTTGGACAAAGCCTTGGTTGACATGGTTTAGTGCGAGGTGTGGCAGGGGTTTGGAATTGGATGATCTTAAGGTCCTTTCCAACCCTAAGTGTTCTATGATTCTAAAAGGCATGAAAAAAAAAACAACAAAGAGTAAAGAATATGCCTTGCTGTTACTGCTGGAATCACTGGCAAAATGACGATGTAAAAATAATTCCCTTTGATTTTAGTAACTTTATTACCAATAGGATTTCACAAAAATCTTAGAATTCCCAAGTAATCAGAGAGTGAAAATATCAAAATTCATCCTTTCACCCAGGCTGTAGTTGCTGCTATACTTTGTAAAGTTTTGACAGAGGACTGAATGAAAAATGGGCATACAAAAAAAGCTTTACTGTCATTATACAGTGGCTCTGCTACTTTTGAAATACAGTGAGATGGGAAGCAAAAAATATGTCTTTCTCCTCCTAGCTTCCAGCTCTGCAACTCTCCTTATACCTCGAGTCTTCCCAGTATAATGTAAAAACCTAATGATTCTCATTAAGGTTTCAAGGCAGTGTTCTGGTTTTGCTGTTCAAACCCCATGGATTATAGCACATAACAATGTCCCTAGAAGAGAAATCTGTCTTTGCTTACTTTAACTCATTCAACTGTTTATTTCGTACTTCACCAGACAAAATATACCCACCTAACAGAAGCAATAACTCTGTGGCATCATGTGAAGCACAAACCTAGTTTTGTGATTAGTAGCTGAATGTCTTTTAATCAGCAGCAACAATGAACCAAACAGTATCTTGCTTTAGCACCTTCTGCCATTTATTGGTATCTGATGGCAGTTTGATTTACAAAGACCAAACTGGAGGATATGTTAAGGATTTAACTCACCATATCTGGGAATATTATAATTAATATATCTACATACATCCCCATTAAAGAATTTTGACCACCTTACAGTCAGAAGTAATTCAATGCCAGTAACTATGGGATTCAGCATAAAGACAAGGAACAAACAAGTTGAGAAATTATAACTTTTTCTATGGAATCTTTGTGATCACTGTATTTAAGCTAACATTGTAATTACTTTCTACAAATATTCCCTTAAATCTTAAGTAATTCAGGGACTCAGCTGGCACAAGAAACCTAGAAACACACAATTAAGTTTGAATGATGGCACCTTCTTACATCAACACAGCTCATTATTTAATGCTATCAGAACATCAGGCTTACTTACTTCTGAGCAACTAACTATAAATGTCATGGATTTTTTTCTCTTTCAATTATTTCTGTTAAGGGTTCCTTCTTTTTAAGAGTGTACACATATTGGCTGAACATCTCAGTTTCTCTGACCATGCCTATAACCAGATTTAGTTACATTTGTGCTTTATATCAACTGGAAAATAAATGAGAGTAAATGTATTTGTGAAATCCTCCATGTGAATATTTGCATTATCTGAACAGTTAGCTAACTTCCTTATACACAGCTGACAACTTTTCTTCAACAGGATAGAGGAAATATGAATGCTCCATCCCTGGCGGTATTCAAGGCCAGGCTGGACAGAGCCTTGAGCGACATGATTTAGTGGGAGGTGTCCCTGCCAATGGCAGAGGGGTTGGAACTAGATGATTTTAAGGTCCTTTCCAAACCTAAATATTCTATGATTCTATGACAAATACAGGCTTCCCAAGTCAAAGGTTTTGCTGCTGTTCATTCGGTGCTATTAACAGTAGAGACTTCACCTTACACTACAGGATCCAATCATTACACAGTTTCAGCTGGGAGAGTTGGAGTTCTGTTAGACAACTCATATTCCACTAGCAAACTCTAGAGTATGTCTGAGCCACTTTTAATCATTTAAAGCTGTCTGGAGCAAGACAGGAATATTGGTTTTGTCTACAGCCCAAAGAGGAAAGAAGTATCAGCCACTCCCAGGGGGCAGGTCACTATAGTGTAAGTGGCTGAGAGATGCGAAATAACCATGGCAGTGTAGAGAGTAGCTGGAGCATGTCACCTCTTTTTAGCAACTATGGGAGCTAGCTACGGGACCGCATTGGATTAGAACTCTACCTTTTACGCCACTCAGAGTTTATTATACAATCTTGCTCTGAGAACATAACTTGTGCATGCACAGCTGAGGCAAGCTTCCTTCAGTGCTCTTCCTGCCCTGCTGTTGAGACCTGGAAAAAGGAGGAATATACATTTTTCATACTGTCATTGCTAACCTCAACTCAGTTAGTTTGGCCTACATATAAAGAATAGTTAGAAGCAAGGGACACCTCATTAATGGATGTTTTCTTGGACCTCACTGAGTTGAAAAGATCCTGCAGAGGCTCTCATTCTTCCTTATTCTGCATGAAGAGTGAAAGAGGATGACAGCACTCAGTCTCAGTTCTGTATCTGCCCTGCCCTTTTATTAATCATCTCTTTTTAGACTCCAGTAGTATTTAGAGAGCAGCACAACCTTTTACTACACCCCTTTGCTTCATTCCTCAATAGGAGGTTACTTACCACAAATATTATGAAAAACAGGAGAAAGCACTGAGTTTGGTCTTTAGCTGTAAAAGAATGGTAACAATTTGTGACAGGGGGCAGTGCCATATGAAATTTCCTATAGTCTGTATTAAAACCTGTTACATCACTACTGTCAACCTGCCTAGAGAAGCCTAGAGAAGCCTAGAGAACCATGCAAAACTAAATCTCCAATATTTATACCATTAAAGTTAACGGAGACAAATTTCACCCTAGAAACAGACTGACTATTACACTGCTGCTTTTTTTTTTTCTGTTTTATTGGTACAAATTGTCACTTTCCATACTGAATTCTAACTGAGATATGCAAGCAGTTATCAGATGTCAAAGGACATGTAGATAAACAGGAGGTGATGATGCTTTTTCAAGAAAAAGTTAGGTAAGTCTATGAGAGCATGCTGATGACAGTGTAGCTGACAATGCTGCTTAATTTATCCTCAAACATTTTTGTACAGTGGAATATAAATGAGACCCTGCCAGACAAATATTTGCAAAAAATATTCATATTGCTTCATTGTCAGCCAAAAGAGAGATTACTAAGTTGTTGAAATCAGGCAAAACTCCCACTCATAACTCTTGGCTGTAAAATATGTATAGATTTGCTCCACTGAAAAAGGTTTGCTGTCAAATCAGCAGATGAACACAAGATTTCAATGAGATATGGCACACACCTTTCTGGAGATTTGTCTACTGATATATTGACAGTATTATCAATGAGCTTATTGGTGTTTCTTGTCTTGCAATTAATCTCTGAACTTGTTACAATCATGATTAAACTGGTAACTTCTCCTTCAGGAGTTAGGCTCTAGCTCTGGAATCACTCCAATGAGAAGACCACCACAAACCAGCCCCAAGTAGCCCTCAGATTGCAAGACATTAGCCTCCAGTGATTTAAAGAAAAATTTCTAGCAGACACTGCCAATAACCAATATGAGGTGAGCAATGACATCTTCTGGTCTTATCTGGGGTGCAGGAAATAATACTGATTTATAACAAAACATGAACACGTGTCTCTTGCTTTATCTGAGAAGTCCTCCCTAAACAGCTGCTCTGATTAGTAGCCAGTAACAGATGTATGAGTCCTTTACTTTCTTCTCTCTTTTCAACTTTGCTGCCCATTTACACATTGTGCGTATTTGTAGCTTGTTCTATTAAAAGTTATCACATACATGTGTTATGTGTTCAGTGCTTTTGAGAAAAAAAAGAAGAGCTCTGTTTGCTTTGGCAACTGCAGCTTGAGTAATTTGTTTGAACAGGAGATTGAAATCCAGCAGCATATGGCTGCAGATATAAATACAAATCTAGACTTATAGATAGACACACTACATTAAAATGAAAAGCATTTCATGGGCAGTTGGTCACAGTGATAATTCCAAAATGCAGGATTTAGTTACCTTTCTCAAGTATTTATCCGTTGCTATACATAGTATCTTGTACTCTCAAACCCTTATTGTAATCTAAATTTAGCTAAACGATGGCAGATGACCAGATTTACCCCAGACCACTCAAAGGCATGCCATTTTCCTCAGATGCATCTTAATGTACCATGTAAAGAGCTAAATGAGACAAAACTTTATGGTGTGCTTCAAATATGCTTATGATTTATCTATACCTTTAGGTTTACAACTGAGAGAAGAGAAAGTGATGAGTCTCCATTAATTCCTAGGAGAAAATTATGTCTTGAAGAATGCTATTTGAAGTTCTTTACCATTTGAGTACTTGCTTACAATAAAATAGATTCTTCTTTCTGTACACAGGGTAACAAGCAAGAACGATGGAGATGATTCAGTCTGGGTTTTTTGGGGTCAAACAGGAAGAGGCCTGAGGGTGCTATATGTATTTCTAATTTAGCTCTTCTAAATTTATATTATTTATATCAAAGTTAATTTTGCCCCACTGTTTTTCTGAAAATTTTCCTAATTCATAAGCCTTTGAAATCAGTTTTTCTCCCACTTCTTCAATTTTCCTTATTGTTTAACTATCAGGTTAACTCTGGTTTTAGACTTTATAGCTACATCACCACATGAACATGTGAATGAACCTACACAGTGCAGAATGTGACTTCAAAAGCAACAAAACAACTTAAAATGTATGATTCTGTTTTACTGGCAAAAGTAGTATCCTCCTTCCTTAACTATGTGGATATCAAAGTATGGCTGTCATCTTTGTGCATGCTGTTTGGGAGGTGTAAATAGGAATTTTATAAAGTGAAGGCTGAGGAAAAAAAAGACAACCAAACAAGAAATTCAAACATGCTTGGAACAAATAGCTGGGAAAATAACACAAAATTAAAAGTGGATTTTCCATTCAGGTTCCTTAGATTATTAATAGGGCTGTTACTGGGATCATTACTGCTGCCTACTTGCTGCTGTGCTGAGGCAGTTTGGCACATGAATACTGTAATGAAGGATGTCCCTACAAGTGTGAAAATGCATTCCTGACTAAACTTACCATTAAACATAAGCTGAAGTACTACTGAGCTATACATTATTTCAAACATACCAATGGGGAGGGACATGACAGCTCTTAGATTTTCGCAGCATGCAATTTAATACTCATATGCAATTTTAAAAAGCTTTTAAGGATCTTGCTGGCTGAACAGAAAAAGTATCTACAAAGCCATCAGTAACTGATGCTTTACCAGGTATTGTATAACTGACCTGTTTTCATTTTGAACCAAGAACCAACTATAAATTCAATAGGAATTGTAAGGAGTTAAAAGGGTACAGTAATTCCAGTTATCAAGATCAAAAAGCAAGAAAATAGAAAGGAAATGATATACCAAGATAAAATCATTTTCTATTACATGTGCCTTTTGTTAGAACACCTAAACTGATCCTGATACTGAATAGAAGTTTATCATTTGTTGCAGAGGGATTTTTGTATCCTTACGTTATTTTACAGAGAGAGGAAGTTAGTCACTAATGCAATAGAATGGAAGGGTACAAATTAGTTTTCAAACCCATGATGTATGTCAGAGTGTTCTGTCATTATTATTATTTTTTATCAGATGGTTTTAAGAGGGAAAAGCAAAACCTGATTTGCAATGCTTGCATTATCACTGTTGAAGCATGAGGTGTTTTTTTATAACCCTAACTTGCCAATCTGACCCTGAAAACAATTTTATCAACCCTCTATTGACAAAAACCCACTGTTCTAGTAAGAAGGCAAGTCTTGACTTCTCTTTGCAAAAAGAAAAGATTAAGCAATACATAATATCATTGTCAGACTGTAAAATGAGTCCAACAGGATACACTAGAAACACGTTGCAAGAAATATTTTTCAATTGCAAGATATTAATAGCAAAGGGTTCAAGCTCATTCTGGATGAATTTCCATCACTGTAGTAAATATAATATCTCTCTTCATGTAAAGTTAAGACACTGGCACACTGGAAATTCCACATACAGATTTTTGTCGACAGTCATTCCAGAAAATCATGGAAGACCTGTGAACAACACTTGGTTATGTCCAGTGGTTTAGTTAAAAAATAAAAGGTAAAAAATACTGACAAATGTTTTATATGAGACTACCCTGTTTTATATAAGGCTACACTGGCATTTCCAGTACACACTTTACTTTCTATTCTTTCATACAGAGAAGGACAATATCTAAATATTTACAACATCCCTTATCTATGTAAAGCAGTGTGTAAGTTTACAAATGTCGTAACCTGAGTATCTACCGCTGGTTATCTGCTGCATACTATATAGGAATTATTTAGTTTGGTTAGACTGTGACATTCATCACAATTTCCAGGTGCCTTACAGCTGCTCAAAGAAACATTTGTGAACAACTGGTGTAGTTTACAACAGTTGGCTCAGAGCAGAGTTCGTCCCTGGCTGTGCCAAATACATCCCTTGAAAATTAACACCCCTGACCAATATGCATGAATTAAACACGTACAAAATGAACACAAAACAGGACAAGCAAAAAATTAAAAACTGAAAAAATGATCTTGGATGCTACTATGCTACAGAAGCTAGCAAATTCCAGACCAAAAGTCCTCTCCTAAGAAGAGCACATAAGATTTCCTTGCTGGAGTTCAGCCTTTGGGACCAGCAGTAAAGCTGCAGTAAAAGACAAAATGAGGCAGTGCTGAAGACCACCAGGAACAGAGCCAGCCATGGCTTTTAAATTATAGCAAATAGCTCGATTTTCGTCCAACATGCACTGGGAGCCAGTACAGAGATGTGTGTTCAAAAGGCTGTGTGTTCATACAAGCCTAGCCCACCTAAGTGTCTGTCTCCCCCTGTCAGCATCCGACACTTATCCCTTTTCTTCTCTGGCTCAACTAGAAAGGACTCTCTTCTTCTTCAGCTACTCCATTGAGAGTTTCTCCTTTTGTTTCATCACTTCTAGCTTCTGGTCCTGACCACATGGGAACTGGAGTCAGGCCATAATCTGGCCCGCTTCTTTTCAAAGTAGCTTTAACTCTAAAGTTATTTCCAAAGGCAGAATTTAAGTGAGCCTGAAGTGCGTCATCTCATTCTGTAGTTTCCTCCACTCAGCTCAAAATAACTGACCCTTGACAGAACCACACCACCACAGTGCTTGTGACATAAGAATGAACTCAGCTGCAGTTTTTTGGCATTCACTTATGATTGCTCCCACCTGCCTCTATTATTTATGCAATACTGTTTTGGAGATCAGGTCAGCATGAGGAAAAGTTTACCAATATCTCTCCTGGCAAGCCATCCTTGTGTGGGTGCAACTTCCACTGGCCAGAAAGAAAAGAAAGTAATTTTGCTAGTACAGAAAGTGCTGATTCCCAAGTGGAATAAATTACAGTGGCAAAAGCATTTTCCATCTCAGTGTAACTATACCTACACGAAGCTCTTGACAATATAAAAAATGTTTAAAATAAAAATAACCTTAGTTGATACTGCTGTGATGGAAAATGTGCCTACTGTAGACCTGGCCAGATTTTATGAGAGAAAAACCAGTTCTACGGATAAGCAAAGTGAATGTGTCTTCTATGGTAGGAAAAGGGTGGGGAGGGAAGAGAAAAATGATGAATTTATAAATATGAAATATTCATTATTTCTGACAGAAATTGTTTCCCATGAAAATTTTTAAATAGGGTAATTAATCTAATTTTCTTGGACTTTTATTGGGCAGTTAGGGCAGCTGAAGGGAGAGTACAGTAAAAAATATTTCAGATTACCACGGGAAACTGGCTGAAAGTGGGACTTTCCAAGGAGAGTCCTTTAATTATAAAAGTGCATTTGAGTCATCAAAATTTAAAAAAAAAATCATTTTGCATGAGGTAAACTGGAAAGTAAAGGCTTCTTCTTCATCTTTCTGAGGGTTAAAGCCTGTCATTGAGAAAGAATAACAAAGAGAAGCGCTGAGAGTTGTAGCACTGTAGACCTCTGTAGTGGAGCCATTTTTATTTTTCTTGCTGACTCAAACAGTTCTGTCACTGCAGAAAATGCTTAAAGTTTTCTTAATTGTTACTGCTGCACAAAGAAATATCTGTGTTGTTATAACTGCTATCGGTGCTGTTGTGCAATCGGTTTTCAAAGGAGGTCTGGCAGGATGAGCACTGTCATTTCTGACTTGCTGCTGCCCAGGGCAGTGGGTGACTGTAACAACATCTTTTATTGTTCCAGCTCCCAAAAGGTAAGACTCATACTTGAAAATTGTGAGAAAAATCTTGTTTTGTCTTTGTTTTGATGAAGAACTGTCATGATGTTAATAGGAGTTGTTCATCAACAGTACTTCACAGCCCTAATTGCAAAACTACTCTGTCCCCTGCAAGGACAGGACATACATGTGGCTGACAGGCACAAAGGCCTTCTGAAAACATGAAGACAGTGGCTAAATTGATCTTTTTCCATTATTAGACATAGCCCTGCCTTCAAGAGAAATGGGTTGTACCGAGCATAGGCCACTGAAGAAACCCTCCTGTTAAATTCTAAAGCTTTAGTGGTGAATCTACAGGTGTGAATAGGGTTCTGCTGCAAGAGAGCAAGGCCATGCAGAGGGACACTTGCTTTCCTACTGGGCTGAAAATGAACATCCAGAAGGGAATATTAGACCTGAATTTCAGGCTTGCTTCTGGTATTGCAACAGCTAAAGCCATTTCTGAAGCTACCTGTGTAGCAGTATATGTTGGCCATTTGCTAAAAATCAGTGGAAATAATAGTACTAAATAATATTAAACCTAGACAATTCGATGACAGAATAAAGTTTCTACTCTTTTACCAAAAATCTCTCAGAGAAAGACTGACAGTGCAGAGTTTCAATTTCTGGGCTTTTGTGCCTTTCCTAGTATACATTTTGTATACTAGTAGTTTTGTCATCATGAAATTGTTTCTCTTAGACCTCACAGCTCAACACACATAAACACAGATATATTCCTTACACCAGCATCATTGATTTTAACAAGTGTCTGCAAAGTCAGGTTCTGAGGTGAGTGTTTATTTTATTTTATTTATTTTACTTTATTTTATTTTATTTTTTTTTTAGTTGGAAGCAAAAGGAACTACTCAAGAACTGTGTAAAAACACCTAAAGCATTCTCTTCCCAAACAGAAAAAGCTGATTTACTAGACCTGAGCTCTATGCCATGCTGTGCCAATGACTCACTGGGCACATCTCTGTGATTTGTAGCAGCATAGCTAGTGTCTGCACAAGGTCTTCCAGCTTTATGACAGAAAGGGTATACCATCTCACAGGAGTTGTCCCAATCAGGTCAATGAATCTCCTCAGGGGAGCCAAGTTTCATCTGTGTCTGGAGGTTTGTAGGAACATGGATTTAGGATACAGGATTTCATTAATTTCTGGTGCAAAGTACTGGCTGAATCGAGCGTACTGCACAGAGAAAGAACTTGCCTTCTATAAAACCTTGCTTCATATTCTCTACCTTAAAGTTTTGTTCTTACATTTTGGGATCAGTTACCTCTGCATCACTGCCATTACTTGCACACACTCCTAATTGCACTTGAGTCAGACTTAATTAATTTTATGCTACAGGATTTTATAGCAGTTCATATAAAACTAGCAGGCAGAAGACTGCTAATCAATCATGGAAGACAGAAATTAGACAAGGAAAAAGACCTGTTATTAAGTCATTTATTCCATCCCAGTGCCAAATGATTGTTTTCTGTAGTATGTACTTGAGCTCTTTGTCCAGTCACATTTCAAATGGCATCAGCCACACAATAATCGGCACAACACAGCTGTTTCATATTTTTAAGGACCTCACTACTTGAAAAGCTGTTTCTGAAAATCCATGTTCAAATTAATTTGACTTGTATCAGCCATTCTGATTCTTCTTCTCAGATCTAATGAAAGTAATCCCTTTTCTTATCTTTCTGTGTCTCCAGCCTTCGGAACTCTGAACTGTGAAATGATTATCAGAATTTGCCCATGCTGCTGCAACTTTTCTCTGGTGTGAAAAACAGTATTTATAACCCTGGGAGTACCAAACACACATGCAGAGAGGTACTTGTCTTCTTTCATACCAGTACTAGCTAGCTGTGACAGCAGGAAGGCAGACATGAAGTTGCGACAGCAAAGAAATGCTCTGGTGTTAATGCTTCAATGTCAAGCACTTGGTCAGTGCCAGTGTGCTTGAATTTTTCTTACAGTAGTCGCATTAATACAGATTTCTTTTTCTTTGAAAGACTGGACAGGACAATAGTTATTCATAGAAGTTGTCTACAAGTACATAAATATATAAACACATACATATACATTTACACAGATGTACACAAAATAACATTACTGAAGACAAGTGAGTTTAGGTGGTGAAATTTCAACAACTGGACCACTGCATAGTGAATAACTATGCAATATTCAGGGAAAGAATAATCCATTGCCTCAGAACTAAAACTTGCTGCTCCAAGACAAAGAATGGCCTGAAGATACCTATTCTTTGCAATATTCTGGTGGTTTTGGTCTTCTTCCTTTTCTCTATGTCTGTCACTAGCAGTTGACATCTTGTCTTCCCACTGTGCAGTTTCATACCTGGCAAAGCAATGTCACCTGTCAGTCACTGCTTTAAAAAGTGTAACTTCCTCCAGCAGAAGACTTTCAAGCAGCATTTGCAGAGAGTTCCATGCATTTAGATGTGTGACAAATTTTTCTGGATGAAAGAAGCAACAAGAGGAAAATGGAAAGTAGGAAAGCAAAGCATATAAAAATGTGGTGATCAAAGGACTCCTGGAGAATAAAGGGTTAAATCTTCAACCCATTTTTCTCCTTCTTTTTATACAGGAGCCAAGGGGACGGCTGATACTTTACTGCAACAGCAGCTGATACTCAAAATAAGTGTTGGGAAGGGCAATCAGACATTCCTCTCTTGAAAAATAATTTCAGACATCATTAGGCAGACACAGTCATTTCTGGTGTTCACAAGGAAATCAGGGTGGCAGCCAAGGAGTCCTCAGCTCTTCTCTCAAAATATCAAACCTGGCTGTTGTCTTCTGTAATTCCCACCATGTCTGCTTTTGAAAACAGTCAAACAGCTATCTCTGAGTTGAGCTTTCCCCATTCACTGACTTGCAGCCTTTTTCTTCCCTCACCTCTCCTGCACAAAGGCCCGGTGCTCCTGCCAGCAGCAATTCCCATGCTGCCCTCCACCGAGAGGAGACTCCTTCCTACTTCTTCCTTAAAATGTTTTTCTCTGCAGTTTTTCTGAGTAATGCCCCCAAACACTGTTCCTATGGCAGGAAAAGTGGTGGGCTGCAAACCATGTTCAAATCCTGTTGCTGTGTTTTGGGAGGGGTGTAACTGAAGGACATAGCCCCTCATAGGCAATTGCTTCTGCTTTGATTATTTATAAGAGAGAGAAAAAAATGGTTTTGGGTGGACCTGATTCAGCAAGGAAATTGTGTCTGCTTGGATCACAAATTGTGGGTTTCCTACCTTCTTAGTGGGGAACTTGCTAAACAACTGCATGATACCAAAGACGTCTTGCAGGAGGATTTCATGGGGTGCACAGCAGAGCTGGCACACAGATGGCAGTGAGAAACCATAGCATCTTGCACCACCTCTCTGAAAGAAAGATGAAAACCAACCCCTGCATCCCACCACACTTGACCTTGGGTGCTGTACCTTGCACAGAGGGGGGATGCCGTAAGGAGGTGATTCTGGCATTCTATCTCCTCTTGATTTTGAGATTGCCAGGATCTGGGACTCTCACTACCTCCCACAGTGGCAACTTCTCCTGACTTACACTGTGGTTCTGACAGTAACATTTTTCTTTAGCTTAAGAACGAAAAATGCAGTCTGGCTAACCACAGTAGAGAAATTGCTGACCTCAGGGTTTAGTGCAAACTCGCGCATTTTGTCCACCAGCTGAATGCATGGAGAATGCAGCATTAACTGTGCCATCTTTCACTGTAAAACTCTGAAAGTGAAAAAATACACACAGGATGAAATATCCTGTGAAGGGATTTAAACAACAGAAACAGTTGAATGAGAGATGTGAAAATAACAACAGCATCAGCCCGTTTTATCAAAATAAATATTTTACACTGAAAGGGCAGAAGCTGTCAGACTGTAAAGGAAATTTTCAGTAAAGACTGAAACCTTCCTGAGATACAAGACACAGACCTTTTTCCAGAGCACATAAACTGACTAGGAGTAGAAATTGGTATATTTTTCATCTCCACTTTTTGCCCATGATGTAATTTTTTGGCAGTTAATAAGACATTCAGGGTTGCACCCCCGTCTTTCTTAGCTTGATACAGCTAACAGATAAGAGAATATCCCCAACAATTCAACCCCCCAGCTGTGACTCACTGTCTCTGATGAAGACGTGTCATTCTATGTTATCTTGGGCACAGGAAACTGCTAGTTTTGTCAAAAACTTTTTCAATGGGAATTAGGATTTCCTGGTGTGTTAATTCAATTTGTATGTATTAAGCCCCAAACCAAAGAGTTCTTGATTTTTTTGTTCTCAGGCACTGAACTCTTCAGAGACAGTTTCACGACAGATAAAGGGGGGGGGACCTCTGGATTAATGGAGATAAGGAGGTATCAAAGACAAAACAGTCTCTCCAATACACATGTGCACAGGTGCACTTTGCCTCCTTTATTCTCAGAGCAGTCTCAAGAATTTCTCTACAAGGAGGGCAGAAGATAAACCCCATATCCTAACTCTTTCTGTGGAAATAGACCCATTTCCTTTGGATCAGAAGACATTGATTAATTATCTATAAATTTATTTTCATGTCTTTTTTTCCCTAGTTTTAGTTTTATTATTTCACATTTTCTTACGTGTAACAGAATTATATTCCCTGAATAGCGTAAGAATTTACAAAGTAAATTTCCAGACAGCAGCAAGACCCAAGGATCAGGTGAACCATGGGTATCTCTGTAATATTGCTTTTTCTGTCTTCTAGCTAAGAAATGTGTGATAAAGGGTTACTTAATGTAATGCTGATGTGCAATTAAATAGGGTGGAGGGAGAAATTGTCTGCTGCTCTTTCCAAACTGTGTTTATGTTATTTACTAAGAGCTTATATCATGCTGTTTCCAAAATAGGCTAACAGCTTAAACGTACATTCACAAAAGGAACTTCAGAAAATGAGAAGGGATCATCTGAAATAAGGAGAAAATTCTTTCTTGTTAGGGTGGTGAGGCACTGGAATAGGCTGCCCATGGAGGTTTTGAATGCTCCATCCCTGGCAGTGTTCAAGGCCAGGTTGGAGGAGGCCTTGGGTGATACGGTTTAGAGCGAGGTGTCCCTGCTTATGGCAGGGGGGTTGGAACTTGATGATCTTAAGGTCCTTTCCAACCCTAACTATTCTATGATTCTACGATTCTAGGAAATATTGCACCAGTTAGTGAACATGAAGGGGTGAGTCCAGTGGTTTTCCTGTAGGGAAAATTCTCTTGCCGCTAATGAAAGGTCATCCTCAACAGGGTGATGAATATGGTTTTGACTGTTGGAGGTCTTTTCTGCAATGCTGGACAGCCTACAACTGACATGATAATGCTGATGGTGCTGCCCCAGACTTTGAATGTATTCTTCAATTTAGAGATTGGAAGGTGCTACATCAAAGCTAAGATGTCATGTTCGCTCTGATGATATGGCTAGAAAAGTATGGCTCTCCTCCTGGAAGCAGGCTTATTTGTATGGGGTCAGAGCTCTGGGAAACATTGGCTCCATGTGCAGGCTATTTGATAACGTGTAAAGAACTGTGTACAAGAAGTGATAGACCCAGGGGGCCCAAGCATAAGGATATGGTAATGTTTGGTCATATTATGTGGTCTTTTGAATAGGCATTGGAAAACACAGGCTTCTTCAGTCTGGAGCAATCCTAAATGCCAGGTTAGTCTAACCACAATTGTTAGTGAAGTGACCTATAGCATCCTGTAGGGGTAAGATATTGTGAATAGTCATGCTTTCTGAGGACTACAAAGGCTAACATGGAGACAGCAGGGAAGCAGTTGCCATGGACTCCAGGAGTCAGGCACAACTTCACTCCCAGTTTCTGGAAAGCAGAAAACCTTCAGGCCCTTAAGGGTTGATAAAAATTCTACATACCTGCATGCACCTCTGGTTCTGGCTATACCTGTGGAACAGGATCCTCACTTTGAGCCATCTAGATGTCCTGAAGAGTGGTGTGTTTGAAATGCAGTGTCTCCAGACACCTCCTAGGTTATATACCCCTAACCTCTTCCCTTCCCCCTGCACATTGCATGCTCCTATGGGCTGTCATCTTCTGAACAGCTATGTTTAGGGATAACATCCCAATAAAGGTAGCAGATGGACTTTTTAATGAATCAGGTTCTTTAAAAACAAGTTTCTGACCTTGCCTTACAACAACATCAGTTGAAAGGGACTCCAGTGGCATCAGTGAAATTGCCATAAAATTGCAAATAGCACAAAAAATAGCAAGCAGGAAAGTGCAGTACCTGTTTTTCACAATACTAAAAGGGGCATCTGTTGAAATGATCAGGCAGTTGGTTGAAAGCAACAGGTTTTTCACTTAAAACATTTTGAAGTTTTAGAGTTCACTGCGCTGGGATGTTACGGAACTCCAAAACACACAGATTTAAGACAGAATTAGATCATTGAGGAGAGGTCTATTTGTGCCTGTTAAATTTGATCTTTGACTGCAATCTCTGTCTCCACTAGATTAGCCTCAAGTTCACAGGCTATAGCAGGAAAAATATCACCTTATTTGCCTAGCTTATGTCCTAGGCCTCTGCTTTCACCCACGGCTATCCAGGACTGAGTTAAAAGAACTTTCATGCTCATGCAGAACAACAGGTTTTGGGCTCTTATTCCAGATTTACAACTCTGTCACTGAGGCTGGAACCTGGCCCAAGATATGTGGTCATTTTTCACTCTGTTCATTTAGCTCTTGTACTACACTTAAGGCTGTGGGGGCAGGAAAAGACAAACAGCACAGTGAACTCTGTCTGCCCGTTTGTCTGTTGAACTCATTTGCACTAATTGTTTCAGTGTACTGACTGATTTCTTTTTAATTTATAAAATATGCCTGTCCCTGGCTCCCAATGCTTGCACAACAGTAGGCGCGGGGAAAATGAACCTCAGCGAAATTTGTGCCATGCTGGGATAGGTACACCATGAAACCTCTACAGAGAAAAGAAACAGCTCCACAGAGGCTTAAAAAAAAATGCCTTTTCTTTGCAGCATGAAAGAAAATTAAACTAGATTCTGCTAGTGCCAAGGAAAAGGCAAGTTCTAGATTTAAGAGGTTCAAAATTAGGGTGCCTTGCTTCTGAGCTAAAGTATTATAAGTGTATTCTAAAATTGCATACATTAATGTGTACATGAATAGACAAAAGGAGCAAAGCATGAAACAAAGAGGAATTGTTAGGTGGGGCAAGCAGCTGATGAGGGGGAATGGCAGCTCTCAGTCACAAATGCAAAGTTTGGGAGAGGCAGCTATGGGACAGCTGGGGCTCAGGATATAATCAGAAGGGAGAGGCACAAAAACAAGCCGAACCAAAAGCTGACAGTCTGAGGAGCAAAGATATAATCAGCAAGGCCAATGGACAGGTGCCATCTTAATGTAATGTAATCCCTTTGCTCAGAGCAGCAATACTATCTATGTGCACATTAGAGATGCTCTGTATCTCTCCTTAACATACAACCCACTCTGGATTCCTTTTTTATTATGTCATTTCTTCTGTTGAAACTTAGAGCTCAAATTTTAAAATAATCCAGAAAATCTAATTTGAAATCTACTCACAGATACTAGTCTTCCACCAGGTCCCTTACTGCTTCTAGCTACTTTCAGTTAATTCCCTAAAGCTTTGTGGAAAAAGAGATATGCCCAGCAGAGAATTCCATTTATGCAAATGACAGAAAGTGCAATATCTGATAAAGGCAAAAAGAAAAGGATTCCTTAAAATTTAATATAGGGACTGTAGTGATAAGGGGTAATGGGTTCAAACTTAAACAGGTGAAGTTGAGGTTAGGTATAAGGAAGATGTTCTTTACTGTGAGGGTGGTAAGGCACTGGAATGGGTTGCCCAGGGAAGCTGTAAATGCTCCATCCCTGGCAGTGTTCAAGGCCAGGTTGGATGGAATATTGGGTGACATGGTTTAGTGTGAGGTGTCCCTGCTCATGGCTGGGGAGTTGGAATTGGATTATCTTAAGGTCCTTTCCAGCCCTAACTATTCTATGATTCTATCCTTCATTTAATAAGGTCCAATGGAAAAAAATGCAGAGTGGGAGTGAAGAGACCTAGTTTTATTAGCACTTCTCTTTGTTCTTTGGCATATAATTCATACAGTCTAAGTTTATGAGTCTGTAGTTTCCCCAAAGTACAATGGGGATAATAACATTTGTCATTCTCTGTAAAAACTGTTTCTCAAGTAAAAAAATTTCTCTATATAAGCAAATATAAATCCAATTCACTATCCTAACTATTCTATCCATTACTTCAATTCCTAATGTTAACTCTTACTTGAATATAGTTTAATGCTCTGTAAGTACTTCTGGTGTTCTTTTCTCCACTTAAATTAACCTTGGATTATCCCATGTAATTCAAATACATCAAAATTTTTCAAAGGAACCTTCCTGTTTTTTTCCTCTTTCATTCTTCCTCTGTAAGCAGTTAAATTCCTATCATAAACAATTTGAAATGTGTCCAAGAATACTGAAATCCCTTGTCTGAACAGGTGAATTGCACAAGAGTGGGTGGAATGGAGACTTCACCTCCACTTCTTTCCATGGGAGTTGCCTAAGTGCCTTATCTCAGTCTTCAAAGGCAGCTGGACCAATGACTATTCATTTCTACATTCACTACATGTCTTTAAAAAGAAAAATCTCTCATACTTATCAGTAACACACTGGTAGATCAACAGTGCTGCCTTTAAAACCCTTTAGGCTGGCATGAGTCATAGTTCATAGAAGTTGGAGTTATGGAAATACAGCAGGTGACATTTCATATGCAAAGCTTTGCAAACTACCCAGTTGTGTCTGCATACAGCAGGCTGTCCATGTACCGTAACAAGCACAAGCAGACTGAAACTGGCTGTGTAAAAGCAGCTATGCATTTTGCCTTCCAACTCCATGTTTAGAGGTTACTGACAGCATTTTCTTCAAAAAAGAGAGAGAACTTGGAAGGCCTAGAGAGTAGATCCAGCCCTGTTCTGAATGCGCGGGCTACCAACTGCAAATGCACCTCAGAGATGAGCTTTCACAGTGATGAAAGGAAGGAGAAACGGTCTCAGCTGTCTGTACATTTGCTCCTTACACGACATCCAGTTGAGGTCAATGCTTTGTTAAGATATGACAGTATGCAGGAGCTAAACAAATGGTGATGTCACACATGGGTAAGTCATTAAGTCACACAAACCAGTTTATAGACAAGCCCCAGATGCCCTAATAAGAATGAACAACTGGAATATAAAGCTATACAGTACAAATTAGAAATGAAGCACACATTTTTAACTGTGAGGGGTACAAATGCTAAAATAAGCTACCAAGGGAAGTGATGGAGTCTTCAGTTCAAGATTTTCTCGTATCATGACAGTTCTCTTTGGTAATACAGTAAGCAGTGTGCCATGATCAGCACAGAAGGAATTGGAAACAGTTTGACAGCAGTTTAACACAGGCAGTCTGATGAATTGAACCAGTTCTTAGACTAAAAATTTGAGTTAAAAGAGTTTGAGTCATTCCCAAACAGTCTAGAAGGTGAAAACAAATTACCTAGGGATATTCTTAGCAAATAATTAAGACCATCATGTAGATAAAGCACATAATTAAGACCAGCATGAAAAAGAGCAGATTTTACTAAATGTGAACAGGCAGAGTATTCCTACAGTATCCTTTCCAGTGGAAGAAATTGGAAGATAGATTTCACAAATTTCCATCTCCTTACTTCCTGTTACATATTTTAAAGTAGTAGAACAGCAACCTGACACCCAATGAGACAGTTGTTAGAGAAATCTAGGATATGTAAAAGTTTGTGCCAGACCATCTTTAGACTATATATGATGACTGTGACTGCAGCTGACTTTCTATCTTTAGCAACAATGCTGCATCAGTAATAAGACTTTTGTAAGGATTAAATATTTGGGCAGCCACCTAAGATTTCACTACTTTAGATTCTCTACAGATATGATTCTCATTTTTAGGAACTTTAAATACAAATAAATTTAATTTCATCCTGTGCTGCTGAAAAAAAGACGGACAAGGGAAAGCGATATCAATATAGTCCAAGATGCCATTTCTCAAATATGGGATAACTGTGATAGATCTGATGATACAAGAATATTGTCATGTATGTTAATGCAACATTAATAAATGCTAAAGCAGTTGCATTTGGGGCTTTCAAGCTTTTCTGAGAACACAGATATTTCAGGCTCACATGAGCTAATGCAGTACTGTAATTTTAAAAAGATCAATTAATAGGCTTAAAAATATATAAATAAGAGCATAATATAGGTAAAGCTGAGGGTTCATTGTGTGATCTTGATATAACAGACTCTTAAACCCTTGAAGGTACGCAGTAATCTCATGCAAGAGTGCCACTGTCGTCCAGATCAGGCAAGGAACTAACTCTGTCCCTAGAAGACAAGATGTGATGATGATGGAGACTCACTCTGAGCAGATGGTCTCAGGAACACTTAGTGGCTTCCTCGCTCCCTGCTGAATTGACACTTGACTTAGGTTGCCTTCAGAGGTTGCTGCAGTCAGCGGAGAGAAGGAGGTACCTATATTATATATGTCTTTAACAAGCTTACCTCATTCCACTGATTTTATCAAAAACTTAGGCGTTTACTTGAGAAAGATTAGTTCATCAGCTACCAAATTTAGATACTGGTTTCCTACCTTAATAAACTTACTATTGGTCAAAAAGAAAATGGTCTGTCTGAAATCTCCTCTATTTACCCCAGAAATTAACTTTTTTACATGTAATTTTTCTCTGCCTTCCCTCATGAAAACATTTCTGTCTTCTCTGAGACTTCGGTTAGCAAAGGTAGCTGCTTCTCTGACAAAGTCATACAAACAAAACCACACACAAACTGACTTCAGGAGAAGCAAATGTACTTCTTTAGTCACTTGTTTGTTCCTTCCTAACCAGCTGTACCATCTCTACATAGATTATTAGTTAAATTATAAATGTTAGCATTTATAGCTTAGTTACTGCCTAAACTGAGTAATGTGAATTGCAGCTTAGCAGTGGGTGCTACAGGACACATGAGGTCAGATTCACCTACGTGGATAGTTTCTGATCTAGTTATCTGGATTTCTTTAAGAGTCAGTGTAAAAAAAAAAAAACAACAACCTCTTCCAGACCTTCATTTCTTTTCCTAACAGAGATATCTAAAATAGATCAGATGACTCACTCTTTAAAATCATCTATATAACTGTATTGAGCCTAAAGTCACTAACTCCAGCATAGACACCTAGGCTGTAGATAGCGAGAGTCAGAGGAGATGGATTGCATGAACTGCGCTCTATTTTGCCAGAGGAAGCAGATTTTTAGAGGGCATGAACCTAATTTCAGCAATACTTTCTTCCTACCAAATGCCAAACTGCATCTCTGTGTTCATTGTTTTAAAAAATCTCTCCTTTCTGAGCAAGAGGAGTGTAAGTCAGGGTGGGCTGGGAAGCCTATGATCAACAGTTATTTATCCTGGAAGGCGGACATGACTCTGAGTAGGAGCTTGAGACGGGAAGTGCCAGGCCTTGCCATTCCTTGCGTTTTGTAGTATTTGAGAGACTGGGCAGGAGATATGTGTTTGTAAACCTGTGTTTTCCTGCTCTGTGGTGTATTTGCTCCAGGACACACTGAGCTGTAAGGTGTACTCTGTGGCTGACCCAGAAGACATCACAGTATCACAGTATCACAGTATGTTAGAGATTGGAAGGGATCTCAAAAGATCATCTAGTCCAATCCCCCTGCCAGAGCAGGAACACCTAGATAAGGTTACACAGGAACGTGTCCAGGCGGCTTTTGAATGTCTCCAGAGAAAGAGACTCCACACCCTCCCTGGGCAGTCTGTTCCAGTGTTCTGTCACCCTCACTGAGAAGAAGTTTCTTCTCAAGTTTAAGTGGAACCTCTTGTGTTCCAATTTGCACCCACTGTCCCTTGTCCTATCATTGTTTGCCACTGAGAAGAGCCTGGCTCCATCCTCGTGACACTCCCCCTTTATATATTTATATGCACTAATAAGGTCACCCCTCAATCTCCTCTTCTCCGAACTATAGAGACCCAGCTCCCTCAGTCTTTCCTCATAAGGAAGATGCTCCACTCCCTTAATCGTCTTAGTTGCCCTGAGCTGGACTCTCTCCAGCAGGTCCCTGTCCTTCTTAAACTGAGGGGCCCAGAACTGGACACAATATTCCAGATGAGGTCTCACCAGGGCTGAGTAGAGGGGAAGGAGGACCTCTCTCGACCTGCTAACCACCCCCCTTCTAATACACCCCAGGATGCCATTGGCCTTCTTGGCCACAAGGGCACGTGTCCCTTTTGTTCCTACAAAATCAGCAAGCAAACAATTTGGAGTCCTTCTCAACATTCCTTGCTGCCAGACGGTGGGAATTGCCTGAAGTGTGAATAGAGGCTAAATGCAAGGCAGTTGACAAGGACAAAGTCAGCAACAATTCTGACTTCAGGTACCTCCTCAGACTAGTGAGATCAGTTAAATATAACCATAACTCCTTGGTAGTCCAACAACAGAGGAAGACTCAGGTTGTACTATTCATTAAGGGACACACAAACCTTGTGCTAGACAGTGATGCCTTATTCTGCTCCTGAGTATGTAAACTCCCTAAACATAGTCAATTCAACACTAGCTGTAGCATGACTACAATTAGATAGCTACAGGTGGATCCTGCTCTGATCTACTTCCTATATGGACTACATATCAACCACATGATATCATCTTCTTGGACTCTAAGGCACAGTGTGAGGTTTAAGAGGTGATAATAAGCTTTATTCTCATGGGTTTTGGAAAGAATCAATACTTGGACAAGTCTTAAACTGATCCCATTTAGGTTTCTGTGCCATGTTCATCACACTGTTTTTTATGATGCATTTGAGAAGCATATTTAGTTATTATTTTATTATTTTATTTTATTATTTTTTCCTAATCATTATTGAACAATACCTGTTTAGCACTAACGGCAAGGTTGAGAAACATTTTGTGCTTGCACATCTACTTTTCTGACAGCTACTCCATAGGATGCAAAAATAGGGAGTTTCTTGTTCCTGCTTCCAGACCTTCCTAGAGCATCTGCCCAGGTCTAAAAAGGAAAGGTTTCAAACACTGCCTTAATATAGAATCATAAAATCAGCTAGTTTGGAAAAGACGTTTAAGATCACCAAGTCCAAAAAAATATATAAAACAATGTGACTATGAAGGTCTATATTCATAGAATAATAGAATAGTCAGGGTTGGAAAGGACCTTAAGATCATCAAGTTCCAACGCCCCTGCCATGGGCAGGGACACCTTGCTCTAAACCATATCACCCAAGGCCTCTTCCAACCTGACCTTGAACACTGCCAGGGATGGAGCATTCACAACCTCCCTGGACAACCTATTCCAGTGCCTCACCACCCTAACAAGAAAGAATTTCCTCCTTATATCCAAACTTCCCCTGTTTCAGTTTTAACCCATTACCCCTTGTCCTATCACTACAGTCCCTAATGAAGAGTCCATCCCCAGCTTCCCTATAGGCTCTCTTCAGATACTGGAAGGCTGCTATGAGGTCTCCCCACAGCCTTCTCTTCTCCAGGCTTTACAGCCCCAACTTTCTCAGCCTATCTTCATATGGGAGGTGCTTCAGTCCCCTGATCTTAATTTTGTTTGTTGTAAAATATAAGCAAAGCTTTTATTTTTCCTCCTGACTGTTTGGTGTCTTGCTAAACTTCTCTCCAAGGGCAAATTCTTTTTTGTCATCTGGACCTGTAAGTTTGCTAAGCACATACAAGAATAAAGATACATTATGATTACTCAATACTTGTTTTACAAAGTCTGCTGCTGAAAACAATATTGTGTCACACAGGCTACTTTTGCAATACAGGGTGGATACCTAAAATCCCAAATTAAACAAGTTTCAGCCATAGGTGAGTGTTTTGGAATCTTTCAGTATTAAAGAAATGGAAAAAATCCAGAATGTTAAGCATAAGAAAAGGAAGTGTTAACTAAGGCTGTATAAAAGCCAGCAAAATGTTAAATCATTTAAGCAGTTGGATAACAACTGTTTTAAATGTATTGAGTTTTCTGAGAAGTTTGGATAATGTAATGTCTCCTATTTCAGGGCATAGCCACACCACTGAAGTCATTAGAATGATTCAAGAGCTTACATTCAAGTCAAAGGCACATCTTCAAATGCTGCCAATGTATTTTAGAAAACCTGTTGACTGATAATGGCTTGAACAATACGCGACCACAAGGTTACCAGAAATGTAAAGAATACTGCTGGTTATTGGTTTTTTTGTGGGTTTTTTTTTTTTTTGGTGTATTTTAGAAGTTGCTTCAGTTCATGTGTTCATGCTGTAAATGCAAATGTGGTGTTTTGAATGAAGAAATTACCCATAGCACCTCACATGACTGTGAATATGATGCTTGGGGAAGTGAATATTCAGAACTCAACAAGGTGGTACAGAACCAATAAACAGGTTTAATTGGATTCATAAAAAAGCAAGACATGAAGATGGCAAGTCAGGTGTATAAATTATATTAGGAGACCAACTTCTATGCAACTGGCACTTGGATGCCCAAACCTTCATTAATCTTGGCAGTCATCCATGTGGTAGGCTCAGTTTTCACAATGTTCCTCAGAGTAGCAAACTGAATAAACACTTTCAAATGATTTGTGCATATAGGCAGGTAGGTAGGCAGGCTGTAAACATTAAATTTTAGATGAAGTGGCATTCTTGTTTCCTGACTAGAAATGCCATGAATTCAGGTGAACAGAAAATAGTTTGTGAATCAAGCCTCACATCCCTAAAAATAGGACAGTTATAAATTTTCGGATTATAATTCACAGAATGACTATTACAATCCTGCAAATGCATTCTTGTAACGACGACTATAACTTCAAAAGGAGAGACTAAGAAAATAGTATTATGTGAGAATCTCAACTGGAAAACTAGTCCTTTTGCAACTGAGAATTAATCTGGAACACGCGAGTTAAGATTTGTAAACAAAGCATTGGACTGCATGGACAGTAACATGCAGTTACTGGTTACTTGTAGTGCATATATGCATTGGGAATAAGGATCCTGCCTCCAAAAAAGGCAGTGAATATTCTCTGAATCAAGTAATCGAGTATGCTGCAGTTGTGCTTGCTTTTGGTTCCAATAACTCTTTCTAACAGAATTTTAGTACCATACTCTCTAAAGCAACTATAAAATCCACATGATTGAAAATTTTCAGGGAATAGTTATTAAATTACTTTCAGTAGAATCCTGGATGTAGTGGCTGGGATCATACAATCTTGAAGCAGGAAAAAAATACTACTTGACTTTTTTTATAAGTCTACTTTTCATGTTTTTATTACCTGCAGAAGAGGGAGGGCAAGATCATTTTTTAAAAATGTTGATACATACAATAACATTTTTGTGTAAAAGGCTGAAAAAAAAGCCATTGAACACGCACACACAAAAAAATCCCACCATGAACCCAGGCTCCAATAAAGCATTGTTAAAATTACTCCCACAACATGATAAGAGGACAACAGTCTGAATTATTGGTAATGTATCTAGTAAAACATCCCACACAAAGTTTGTGAAATTCTTAGAGAACAAAACATGTACCACTGCATAGTGATCAGCCACAATCTGCAAGAAAAAGAACAGAACAGAACTCCTCATGATTTAACAGATAATTTAGCACTAGGGTAGATTTTAAACCTAACTACTGGAAACGTGTCATGAAGAAAGTAGAAAATGTTGGTGCCACCTATTGGTGAGAACTGAGATTTGGAAATTATTCAAGCTAATTTGCATAAATCTAAAGAAAAAATAAACTGGTCATGTTTTACTTCATGCTTAAGGAGTTTTGAATGCAGTAGATAGACTTAATCTTTACTCTGTCTTCCATTCTGCAGAGGCTTACATGCATTTTTAACAATGTATTACAAATTATCTGTGCTTAGAGTTAAGAAGAGGATGGGGAGCTTAGGCTAAATTTTGCTTCAGTTTGCTTGCAGGAAAAGCTAATTGAAATACCCAGCACACAAGGAAATGTTGAACAGGAAGATAGGTTAGTGGACTCAAAATATGTGGCTTTGCCAACCAAATTTCATTGGGCAGTGCATTCTCTACAGAAATCCTGGAGGTGGTATGTTTGGCATGGTGCTTTGACACTGTTGCTATTCATTGGTCTGAAAAGAGGATTCTGTTTGACATCGCACACCCCATTTACCATGTATCCTGGTGAGATATACTGACTCAGAGCAAAAGCAATCCTTCTCCCAACATGGAAGTGACATTTATTGCATTATGGCAATGCACCAAGTTCTGATTTAGTTAACCACAGTTTCTGCCTCAGTCTGTTATTTAATAGCCCTGCAGTTGCAGGGGACATTCAAGGCACACACCTCTGTTCGTTGATGTTTTCTGTTGGAGTCTGTTTCTTCAGATGCTTAAGACAGGAGCACTTTGGTATGCTGGGATCTTGACTGTAGCAGTGGCTGAAGACACTTGTTATACAGAGGGGATAAAGCATCAGGTGCCAGTGCGGAAAGAAAGCTGGCTTGTAGTACCTTGTAATGACTATGATCCATCAAGAAAAAACAGGCCCATATACAAGACACAGCTATCAAAATTTTTAACCTGTATGTCTAGTCATCCCTTAACTTGCTACTAAAAAAAAAAGGTAACTAAAGAAGATAATGCTTCTTTTATCAGCATTATCTGCAGTCCAAAAATTTGTAGATATGAATAAAAGCTTCTTTGCCAAGTATCAGCCAAATGGAAGATAACAGAGAGCTTTAGGTAGTCATTTACAGATTTAATGTCAGGGATTTTTACAGATACAGCTCACCACAGTAAGACATTAAAAATACTTCTTGCAGGTCACTTTTCTTGCTGACAGCTATATATATTATGCATGTATAAATCTTGCTTGAATGCAGATGAATGAAATACTAGAATGAGACTACAGTGGAAGAAGGACTTGTAACAAGTACTGAGGTAAGATTAAACTGTTGGCTATGTCAAATATGTCACTTTCTGTGTTGTTACTCACCTTTTCAACTAGCAAAGACTTCTTCCCTTCTTTGTCCTGCTTACTTAGACTGAGACAAAAACATTCTTTTATGTTGTCTGATTAAATCTCCTAATGAATATCACCTCTTTGCCCATGAGAGCTCTAGGCACAACAATTATTAAAATCTCATGGGTAATAAACAGGAGATTACATTATATAGCTAACTAAGTATCTCTTTGCCATTTCCAGTTGTAGGTGATCATCTTAGAGAAATTTTGCACTCTAAGAATATATTTATATTAAGACAAATAAGCTGTAGAATTTAGTATTGACAACTGAACAGGTCTGTGCCGTTTGCAGAGTATAAAATAATCTATGTTACAGAGGCACAGTTGCTGACAGCTGTGCTCCCATTGTGGTTGCAGGCAGCCCCAGCACAGACTAGTTAAAGCAGTTGATTCTGTAAGGGCAGTGTTTGATGGGAAAATGCAGTGTGTACAGGCAGGCAGTTAGAGAAAAGTCTTTGGGAAGGAAAATTAAAATTGTATGTTCAAAAATGCCATTGTCTAGTAGAAGGCTGGAGGGTCAGTCAAATCTTAAGAACTATCAGTTTCTTTGTTCCTCTTCCTCACACCTGTTTCATCCTGGGCTCTCTGCTAAGGGACAACTCAGACAGCAAACAGCAGTGAACCAGGAACCCAAATAGCTTGGAACAGCAAATGGAGGAACAAGCAGCCAAAGCCAGTTCACACATACCAGTCAAACACTGGTTGCCTAAGGCAGCAAAATGTTTAGTGGCTGTTGTGTAAGTGACTGCAGGCTGTGAGGAGCATTCATTTCACAGATTGCCTATAAGGCAGTGAAAACTCAGCAACTGTTACAATGCAAGTAATGGGGAAATCTGCTGGATCTTTATTTACCAAAGAAACAGATTATGGTGTGGATTTTCTATATGATAACTGTACATTGTTCCTCAAAGGAGCTCAGGGAAAGACCCAACAATGCAGTTATCCTTATCCTGGCAGCTGCTGTGGATACAGAGTTCCTAGTAGCGCAAATTCAGAAGGGAACAAAGCTGCAAATGTAAATGCTGCTGCTCTCTCTCCTCTCCTCTCTCAGCAGCCAATGAAACCCCAACCAGCCTCTACTGTGAAACCTGAAGTAGCCCTTCCGGAGGCAGTAATAAGGAAGAGCTTGCTCTGTGCCAGACCAGTATATAAGAAGGCAGAAGAGCTGTTTCAATGCAAGAAGTGGCTAGGCTGAACATTAAAACCTGTGGGTACGTGTTTTTGTATATGCTTTACTCGTAATGCCATAGAGGAAACACTATGCACAAATTGCACCTGCTGGAAGGATGCCTCAGTGTTCTGACTTCAGACAGCTGCCAACTGAACAGCCAGGGAGCTAAGCAGTATCAAGGGAATGGGAGGTCATTGCCTTTCTTATTCCCACAGAATTTCATTGCAGTGCAATATGCCAAAGTTCATCCTGGTTAAGGAAAACTTTTTTTTTCATCCCTGAACCTTGACATTCTACATAGTAGTGAAATTCATTTCCCAGTCAGCTTTAAATGAGAACTTCAGTGATTCGATCAAGCTCTCACAGAAAATCTGCAGCAAATCTGGGAATCAAACCTGTAGATTTCCCTCCCAATTTATGCTTTTTCCTAATTCTCAGATATCCCTCAGCTGCATAAATCAAATAAGGAAACAGTCGGTAAACTCACTTTTCCAATTGGAGTGGAAGATTTTGCCCTGAACTCAAACTTTTTAATTTTGTAACAAATTGATTCACCTGATACACTATCCACTGCCTCCTCCAGAAGGCTAATGATTATTCTGTTACATGAGGATCAGCAAGGCCAAGTCAGGTATGGCGATGCACTATCTGAGCCTTTCCCAATAACCAATGGTGTGAAACAAGGTTGCGTTCTCGCACCGACCTTATTCACAATCTTCTTCAGCATGATGCTCCAAAGGGCTACGGCAGACCTCGACGAACAAGACGGCATTTATATTCGATATCATACTGGTGGTAGCCTATTCAGCCTAAGACAACTGAAGGCCCACTCTAAGACCCTAAACCATTTTGTCCGTGAACTGCTCTTTGCTGATGATGCCACCCTTGTTGCCCACACAGAAGCAGCTCTGCAGCGTTTAACATCTTGCTTTGCGAAGGCGGCTGAGGTTTTTGGGCTGGAAGTCAGCTTGAAGAAGACAGTAGTCCTCTACCAACCTGCACGGCAAGAAGATTATCGCCATCCCCATATTACCATTGGCGAGTCAGAGCTGAAGACAGTTCAGCAGTTCAGCTATCTGGGAAGCATCATTTCCTCGGATGCCACGATAGACAATGAGATAGATAACAGAATAGCAAAGGCATATAGAGCCTTCGGAAAACTCCATAAAAGAGTCTGGTGCAATAAACACCTGAAGAAAAGTACAAAGATCAGTGTCTATAGAGCCATTGTATCGTCTACTCTTTTATACGGGTCTGAATCATGGGTCAGCTACCGTCATCACCTGCGACTCCTCAAACGCTTTCATCAGCACTGCCTCCGTACAATTCTAAACATCCATTGGACTGACTATGTGTCTAATGTCACTGTCCTCGAACAGGCAGGGGTCACCAGCATCGAGGCCATATTGCTGAAATTGCAGCTGCACTGGGCAGGGCATGTCTCTAGGATGAAGGATCACCGCCTCCCCAAGATCGTGTTTTATGGTGAACTTGCCACCGGCAGCCGCAAGAGAGGTGCCCCAAAGAAGAGATATAAGGACTCCCTGAAACAATACCTTAGCCTTGGCCATATTTACTACCATCAGTGGTCCACCTTGGCCTCCAATCGGGAGACTTGGAGGCACACCATACATAATGCCGCTGACTCCTTTGAGAACTCACGATGAACTAGTCTCGAGGAGAAAAGACAGCGCAGAAAGAATCGCGCCCCACCTGTTCCACCCAAGAAGACCTTCTGCTGTGCTTTTTGTAGCCGGAATTGCCTATCCCACATTGGCCTTCTTAGTCATCAGCACACTTGTAGTAAGCGTGGGTAAAGCCCTTCTCAAATCTTTGTTCGCAAAGTCAAGCCATAATGATAAAGCTCACTATTAGGAAAATTTCCTAGGATTTAAACCTAAATTTTCATTTGCTTAGTTGTATCTTTTTTCTTTCCTTTTTTTTTTTTTTTATTAGAACCTGATGACCCATGTTAAATTGCCTTTATCTCGTCACTATTTACCTACTATCTGGTTGCTCCTGTTCAGCTAATATTCATCCAACTTGCTTTTTGTAACTCCTGCTGATTTCTGCCTCTCACAAGAATTTCCACTCTACTGAGCAGAAATGAGATTGAAACTCCTCTGGATTTCAGGGGGCTGTAATTTGCAAAACTGCAGACCAATGACTGCATCTGCACACACTGTGGTGGAAGCCATGAATACACATGACACAATATACAAATGGTGAATCATAACATTGACCAATACCATCAGCACATAGAAAAACTACATGTACTTCTGATTATGAAGCCAGCTCAATGAACTGACAAAAAAGCCGATGAGGAAAACTTTGGCGTCAGAGCAGAATAAAATTACATACTTGTGAATAGGTTTGGGATAATCTGCACAAAAGCATTAAGACTATTACAGTGACCTAAACTTTTTCCTCTTGGAGAAATGCTTGGACCTCAGTCAGACTTATGTAAGCTATTTCATTTGCATCCCATCTACACTAGTTAAGTCCAAACCAGCAAGACACAGTATATTTTATTTTGTTAGATGTTTCCCATGCTCTCAAAATGTGGATTCTAAATTCTTGACATTACTGTATCTATTTTGAAATCCTCTGTCTTACCAGTCTTAACAGCTATGTTAATAAGCTGTTGACTGGTCTCCCCCCACTTCCTTGATTTCAGTTCACTGATACATTCCTAATAATTTCTTTATGTGTCAGCACCTAGGTAATGTTAAGAAAGTATTAAAAATAGTTCTATTTTTAAAATGAAGAAGACACCCAGAAAATAAGGATCAGGCTCACAAAGGCAGTTGGGCACCTATCAAAATTAAACAGCTGAGTCCTGCTTAGTCCTATCCCATCTCAAGGGCAGATACAGGTAACGGGTACACACAGTGAAGGTACCTGTTTTTCTCCATCAATAACAGATAGAGCCTTAAAAATTAGATGCTTCAATTAAGTAAGTAAAAGAGAAGTAGGATAGGATGAAGCTTATATGTTCAAAGTCATACAGGAAACATACATATAGAGAAGGAAACTGTGTCCAAACAATCTGACCATGGGATCATCCTTATCCTACAGAGTTTACTGGAATTGTGATGATTTATACTTAGTAAACACATATCTGTTAATGGATATGCTGTCATTTGTTATTTACATACAGAAATTTAAAAAGTTTTCTATTTCCAAGAGTTTAGAATGAAATTTGAAAGAAAACCCAAATCCCCAAACTATCTGCAGTTTAAGGAGAAAACATATTGTAGAAGACAAAGTCTGAGAGTTGATTTGCAAAAATGAAAATGCCTTCTAAAATAATTTCCATGTAGTTCTCGCTACTGCTAATAAACAGGAAAGGTATACAGTGTTAGAATAATGACTCACTTGAATTGTTTATTAGACTCTGGAAAGAAATCAGCTCCTTTTAAAGTAGGCAAGTCCATGTAGAACGATTCACTGTGTCTGTTCTTGGCTGTAAACTACATTCCATTGGGTGGCCAATGTGATTTATATATGTTTTATGTTATTTACAATTCGATTTACTACCTGAAAAGTTCAGTATCAATACACAGATATTAAAAAAAAAAATTGACAAGAATTAATTATTATCTGGAAAGAGAAGAACAAAATAGTTAAAGGATTTACCCATGATCTGACAGTCCCCAGGAATGTACCAAACCAATGTCAAGTCTTTTGGATGGTGTTCCCCCTTGTGAATTACATTTTGAATGTTAAATTTAAAATGTGCTACTTGGACACTGGAATCTCATTAGACATAGTGAATACAAACAAGAAATTGGGTAGGGAAAATAGTCTTCCTTACGACTCAGTAATCAATCTGTGAAAAATATACTGAGAAACATAGAAGAAGCTGACAAAAATGTATTTGCTACAGATCCAGCTGTCCTACATTTCTCACTCTGGCACTGAAGTCAATGGAAAAACTGCCAGAATAAGAAAGGAGCTAGGACTGCAGGATCAGTCCTTATGTGTCATCGTCATCATCATCATCATCAATCATTTTCTTCCATCTGCTACTCTTCAGAAATGTGGACTGTCTGAGCAAAGGCTGAAGGGGAGAGGAAGACTTTTTGGAGGTAATAGGCAGCAGACATGTTTTTAATGGCAAGGAAAAGAGCTATGCCCTTCATTTAAATTACCTGCATGCGATTATAAAGTTATAATGTTCTACCCACACAACATCCTTAATGATTCTTTGGGGAAATTCATGAGAATGGCAGAAGCGAATCACAAAGCTCTTGCAATGGTCAACAGACTTCAGGAGAGTGCTGGAGTTCTGAAACTGCTCTGCAAGGATTTACATTGTGAAGCACTACCAGGATATGTTCCAAGGCTAGTGGGCATTTTAGTGCATTTAGGTTTTTACAGCATCAATCAAGCAATGGGAAATCCAAAAGGCATTTACAAAGGGTAGGAGAGGCTGGAAACCGCAATTTTAAAAAAAGAATAAAAATCTCAGCTCAATTGGTATGAAAGCATGTAGGATCCATTCAGAAAAAAAGCTGATGAAGAAACATTAATACAGACTCCAGAATTGCAAGCTGAGATGAATCAGAGCATTTCTGGCTTGTGGACAGTGCTGTTATTAAGAATTATTGCTCAGTGTAAAGAGCCAAAAAATGTGCTCAACTCTGTATGAGTTGCAAGTAAAGACAATCCCTGCTGGAGGATTTTTCAGTCTAGTATCCTGGTCCTAAATACTGCTCTTCACAGCCTGCTGTTTCTGTGGAAGGGCTGGTTAACTCTCATAGGGCACAGGAGTCTATCCACAGCAAGACTGTCAGTGCAACAACACTGGTGACAGGCATAGAAAAAATAGGTCCTGGTGGGACACTCAGTGGCCCAAGAAACCTTTGTGTTAAAGAGTGAGTAAAAGGCACTGCTGGAAGGTCATTCTGATCTTGAATTGGCTGAATTACTTTCTGGAAGCTCCCCCCTCTTTCTACTGACTATAGAGGTGCCTGAGCACAAGCATGCAATCAACATAAGTGCTGTGCCTGACAGTAGAAAAGATGGATTTTCCTTTCATGCCCTTGTGGTATGTTTAATAGAGTGTTTTTGACTGGAAATCTTGCATAAGCATGACAGATACCTTGGAAAGGTCCTATGACAAAAAGGATCATCCAGTGACAGTGAAAGCACAGTCACTGAAAACAGTGTGGGACTTTCTCATTCTGCACGTGGTTCCCAAGCAGAGCAGAGAGACTTCAGCCTTCAGGGAAAACTTGGAAGGATAACAGCAAAAGTAAAATTCAGGGCTTTGTTTTTAGTTTGCATGGGGTCCCAGCAGGCAAGTTGAAAGCCTGCTGAAAGAGCATCTCATGAAGCATTATTAATAAGCTATGCACTGAGTCACTGATTACAGAAGCTCATGAGAAGAATTCCTAAAATTAAAATGCATTCATTATGATCTCCCTGCTCATGCTGCATATACTCTAGTCCTCAGATTTTTTTGGTTTTAACATATTTTATTTTGATTACTTAAATACAGACAGGCATTAGTTCTTTTTTAATAAATGGACTAAAATATTGGACACATATATATATATGCATAGATGAAGCTGACTTGAGAGATAATTCATTGACACAGAATTTGTTTTCTGTACCTCCTACAGTCAGCTTATTTATAACTAGTATTTGTGTACCTAGGTTATGTGAGCATGGTGCTTTGCCAAAAAATTAGTATTCAGCTTTTTCAGTCCCTCTTATACGAGCTTCTCTTGAGAGTAAAAACTCCCAGTTTTAGCAAAAAATTGCATAAATCCAGTGGCTTGCATTACCATCTGCACAATCATCTTTTCTGGATTGTAAAGTGGAAAATGTTGGATTTATAGAAACCACATGCAAAGATTCATATTTAATTCTGCCAAGATTTGCTGTCACAGCAGCCTTAAAGCAGATATGCAAGCCACACAAAACTCAGTCACTCTCCTGGTATTTCTGACAAGGATGTATAATCAGGAAAGTGCATCTTTTATTGTAGTCTCCTGATAACCTAAAGTGATTAAAGTGATCTTTTAGTTCCCACTTGGTCAGTCCTGTTGAGATGGATTGTCTCACCTTCATAGAGATCTGGCATAAGTACTGTTTGATATACAATGGACACAGGCAAGTTTAGAATACATAGGTCAAGTCTCTGCAGTAATTTGGAAGTTTCGTCCAGAGACTGCTCCAGATGTTCCTGTTCACTATTCTATTTACTATTTCTGCACCAAAGTAATTGAAACAACGAATATTTATCTTGGATAGCTGCAAATATCATGGTGGTTTAGTATTACAATGAGTACAGGGTACAGTATAAGGCTCCAGAGTGAAGAACAAATGAAAAACATTGTAAAGAAGCAAAACATAAGGCAAAACTGTCTCCTTTTATTATTTTTCAGTAGTGTCTCAACTTAGAAAAGGGCCATACTGTACTACACTATTAAGAGAATTCCTATTCAGAAGACATAAAAATATGCAGTCGAAAAGACACATTAAGATGTGGCACACAACCAGTCAACAAGTAGCAGATGCAATAGCACAGCTCCTTCTTCTGAGGGTCAGATCTTACCTGCTATTGGCAACACGTTTTCTAACACAGGAGGAAGACCACTTACATACTGCTTGGTTATTAAAAGACCTTCGGCTGGAGCTCAGCTTGGCTGATAATAGTCAGCCCTTCTGAATATTTGTGATATCTTCAGGAATACTTCCACACAAGGAGAGGAGGGGAAGAATTTTTTCAGGATGTCCTTTAGCTGCACTTGATTTCAAAAGGAGGTTCAAGTCCAGCTCTCTTATGTTGCTATTCTATTTGGATATTGTCAGAAATCAAGCAACACTTCCCATCAGCTATGTTGGCAACAGCAGAGATGGTGACGTGTATTTGAATTTAAAGCTACGCATATTTTAAGAACAAAAAGTCAAATCAGATCATTGAATAGACATGATTTCCAGTATTCAGGACAGAGATTCTTTCTCTCTTTCTGATATTTTAAAGCCTCTGAACCTCACTCTTGCTTTGCAGTCACATGACCCACTGAAGCCACAGGAATGTTTGTTGTGAATCGGATCATTGTTACGCAGGTCATTGTTACGTCAGGTCATTGTTACTCACTGTTGTGCGATAATAGGAATCCTTTCTAGATGTTCCAGAGGAAGTTGTCAGATTTTCCAAACATGGGGTTAGTTTTGCATGCATTATGTCATGAAATTTGAGGGTCAAAATCCTTTATAAATATTTATCCTATTTTATGTAGATAAGAGTGACATTCTTCTTTGATACAGTTGTGCAAAGAGTGAGCAAAATCTCTCTTCAGAGAGCCAAATTATAACCTTGTTCTCATTGCAGAGATTTTGTGTAACATTTCTGTGTTGTGGCAGGGAGACCAGTTCCCTTGACTTAAGCAGACATCTGCATTCTGCTGCCATTCAAGCATGATAATCCATACCCTCATTTTCAGTACCTGCTCTACCTTTGTATTCCTATTACTCAGCATCTGCCTGACTAAGAGCTCAAAGACACATTTAGGCTTCAGGCTACTGTTAGTCTCACTGTTCTCAGTTATGCAGTGCAATAGGGCTAGACTAGGAAGATCATGCTGCTGGACATGACTGAGGATGGGTATCTGCTCAAAATATTCTTTCTGTTATGGCATAGTTGCACCAGTTGCAAACTTGAGTACAGTGTTTAATGTGCAACTTTTAGAATGACCAAAGCAAAAAAAAAGGAAGGGGATACAGCACAGATTTTTCCATTTCACGGTTATGTAATTCCTCTTTAGGGTCGTAAGATTTCTGTAAATTAAGACCTTCTGTTAGCATTACCCACAGGGTGTATTCATGTAACGTGGAATATTTTAACATTTTCCAGCTATTAAGTGCCAAATTTGCCTTTATCTCTCTCACAGTTATGTTTTAGTCATAGTACTAGGGAACCTTCTGCCTTTCCAGAGGAAGTTTTTATACATATGATCTAAAACTTTTAGATAAAAGTGCTAAGAGAACTGGCAGGACTTTAAAGCGGTAAGTTAGGAATGGTAGGATGTTCACTTCTAACAGATGGATCCTGTCTCATACTAACACAGAGAGGCATTAGCACTCATCAAGATTAAATTTAGATTTTAAAATAAGGGAACAAAGTCGATCATGGGCTCAATGGGGCTTTTTTAATCAGTTTTGGTAGCTCCCCCTGAAATGCACCTGGATATTGCCTGATATTTTTAAGAATATTTAATAAAGAAGAACAGCATATTGGACTGCGTGCCCTGATGCTAGAGAACTTACCTTTATTTATTCTTGAAAGACTATTTTAGAAGCTCCAAGTTATGTATTGGAATCACAAAAATAGAATTCTACTCTTTCAACAAAGTAAAACAAAAATGAAAGAAGGGATTCTTCTATCACCAGAGTGTCTAGAACTGCTCTATCTGGTGTCAGTCCATTACTATTATGAGATATAAATAAGGTTAAAGTAAACATAAAGTCCTCAAGGATTTAGAAGCTAAATTAGATTTGCATGGAGATAGGAAAACAAATGCAAAGAAAATGAAGACAACCTCTAAAATTACCTGTAATGATTAGAAGTGGAGAAATAAATATTTCTGGTAGGAAACATTAGGATGAGTATAGCTCATGTTGCGCTGAAAATGAAGAAGACAAATGTGTACTGGAGACTAAGCCTTAATATAACCAGGCAGTGTACAAAAATGATAGTGCCATAAAAAGAGTGATTAAATTCATGAGAGACAGCTGGCGAGCATGTAGAATTTTAGAAAGATGAAACTATAAAAAAAATAAAATGATTCTGATTTGAACTTTACCAATACAATTGAAATAAGAACATGAAATATGGTTTCACTTCCCAGAATCAGAAATAACATTTTCATGGCAAAGTGGCTGGAGAACAGCTTATAGCAGGACACTTGGGGTTCAGCCTCTGTTGTAACATCTTCTGCAACCTGTTGCAAAGCTCAGTCCCTCAGTTTCCCTGCATACAAAAGTGGAATACTTTTTTACACATATTTTAACTATATATGCAAAATGGGCTTACTGTTGGTTTTGACAGTTAAAAGACAAATGCATACTAAAACTTCTGACCACACTGATGCAAGCACGACTTCTACAGACCAACTTTATATGACTGTATTTTCCTGAGTCTTGCTGTACGGTGCTGTTATAGCTTTTCAGAAAATATCACCTCTGTAGTGCAATTGGAGAGAGTGCTAGAGAATTAATCAGCCAGCAATATCTCACTTAACAGTATCAGTTCTGGTAAGGAATTTACTGTTGTGTCAAAGGCTGAGAGCTGAGCCTCAGCATTGTCAGTCAAGTCTGTGCATTCAGAATGATGCTATTTTTTCTGCCCAAGCAAGTCTGAACTTGCCAGGGATTTAGTACATTGACATGATACTGTTAAGAACTGAAATTTATTCCGCTTAAATTGACCAACTCTTTCCAAAACAGGGTTCCATGTGTTGGTTTCTGAAATTTAATAGGAGGCAATAATTATCCTTTTGCTCAGATTGTCTATTTAAAATTGCCTATTCTTTCTTAACACAGCTCTTTATTACTGGTATCACATTACAGGATTGAACTGTCCTTTTGCCCATAGGATTTTCTGACTATGTAAAATATTTTGGATCTGATCCAAAAATGGCGAAAGTACTTGTGTTCCAAGTCTTGTCTTAATATATAAGGCTGAAGCAGATAAAACTGTAGAGCTCTCTTCTTCTGCAAATGATTCAACTTCCCTTTTTCAACTAGTTCTAAGTTATTAAGATCTGTGTATGGAATGTGATTACTCTGTATACAGAAATTGAACCAGTTATTACTGTAATTACATAATTCTTATTAGATAGAACTAATTCAATGATTTGCCGTAATGCACACAAAACCCCATGTGACCTTGAATAATGTCAAAAAAGCATCCACTAACCTACACATTATTGCATGTTGGAGATGCAAGTCTGCCACATAGAGCTTTGCAAAAAGACTGGATAAAGAATAAATTTTTTTATATTGTCCTTACTACTTGAGTAAAGATTAAAGCCTAAAACCAGACGTTTTCTTTTTGAAATAGATTAAAGCAATTTAATGGCTATTTTAAACAGCAATACCTTTTCTTTTTTTTCTAATGTGTGTTTAAAACAGGGTTAACTTCAATACAAGAATATGCTAGATATATTTGATGTCTATCCTTTGAACAGAGTTAAGAAAGAGAGAGCACGCAGCGTTTAACTGTCACAACTGCTGGCTTCCAAGGACTTCTTAATAGTGAGGGAGAGATCATGTACTTGCTCAATCTATCAAAGGTGAAGTACATTTAAATCCATAAAAACCTACAAAGCTGCTTTCTCGTGGGTCTGAAAATCAGGTCCAAGTAATCTGAACAAAGCTTAAAGCTAAAATTAATCCTAAGGAAATGACATCTTTAAATTCAGGATGGTAACAACCAGTCACAGTTTGCACAAATTTGGGCGAAGTCAGCCAAGTGAACTGATGTAGTTCAATGGGTAATATACATTTTGTTCACCCCATGTACTGTTGCAGATGTTTTTTGTGTGCCTGGAGTTCTGAAAAATCTGGCTCTTTCACCCCATATTTAAAGTTCATTTAAATCAGTAGGAGTAGTTTGAATTAATCTGATCTCTCTTGATTCACATATTGGTGCATAAATAACTTAAAATACTCTTTTTGAACATATTGACCCCACTGACATTCCAAAAAAGAGTCTGGAAATTTTTTTTTATAGAACAGGCTTATGCTGGACTGGGTATTTAAGACAATACTAAATATTTAAACCTATATATTTGTTAAATCTGATTCCAGATTCAGAAAGTGTAAGGAATAGATACAAATCTAATGTAAGCACAACTTCCTTTTTTTAAAGCAAGAAGCAAACATAAGCTAGAAATATTGGTAGGAAAACATACTAGTGCAGCATAACACAGCAAGATCTCTAGCTAAAACAGAGATCATCACCACAGATAATCACCTCAGCCTGGGCTGTCAAGTACTGTGTTAAAGCTAGAAAGTGAAATGCAATTTTTGGATGCATAGTGAGATCTGGAAATAAGGAGAATGCCCTTCCCTCTGCACACAGAGCTGGTACAACTTTGACCAGAATATTCTACCCAGCACTAACTTCTGAAGAAGTCTGAAAATTGCCATGAAGTTTTCAGAGTCATTTCTTTTCCTCCCCCCAGAGGTTTATGAGGAGCTCAGTCAGCTCAGCTACTCAAAGAAAAGGCTGAGAGAAGGAAATACTTGATCATTTGTATATAGGGTACTTAGATGTGGCAGAATGATCTGAAAGCAAGGGATTATTCTGCAGACGGATTAATAACAGGAACTTTAGGGCTGGAAGTTGAGGTCAAACAGAGTCATCCTTTCAATCCCACAGTTCACAGGGGTGAACATCGCTCCCAGAGGAAACTAGGACTCCCCAGAGAGATGAGAAGATTCGTCTGTAACTGCATTCCAAAAGCTTCTTCCAATACACAGCTAGGATGCAAGTTTGGCCCCTTGACCTGATTTAGGCTTTAATTCTGATTTTCTGACTCCTGACCTAGACTAGTACGTATTATGACATCAGTCTCTCCTCCTCCTTCAGCAATGATGTTTAGGTGTCAAATATTAGAGAGCATTCAGAAATCATTTATAACACTGAGCATAAGGATCCTACTTTATTTGGCCCTATCAGACAAATATATTCTATCTTTGCCTCCTGGCTAGCCTAGCTGGCTTCTGAGGATGCATTTCAGAGGTTTTTAACCTTCACCAGTATTTTGGGATGACTCCAGTAGGTGAGAGGGCTCCAAAAGTTAGAAGTTACAGTGAACTCTACAGCAGGGAAGATCTATCTCACATTTCCTAGTTACCATACAAATATATGGATAAGACTACTTAACATAAAGATCAAGGGTAGAAAATATTCTTTGTGTTCCTATAAGACCAGTACTTCATAGCAATAGTTCTATTCTACCTCCTAAATATGTGCAGCACCTAACACAGTCTCAGCTGGAAACAATCCAACAACGTATCTATATGCATATCTTTATGATGACAGGGAAATGCAATTTGAAAATACAATTTCTTCAATGGACTATGAAAAATGTGAGTACTTAAAGCTATATTGCAATATTTAGCATGGGCATTGATTTTGACAAACATAATATATAGTAACACTGGTTCACTGTAGATATGACAAAGTGATTTTCATATTACCTTTGTTAAATGTGATGCACGCACACACTAACTTTTATTTGACTGTGAAATTATATTGATTTCCAGAATAAGATGGATGTAGTCTTTGTAATCACAAATGGCCATGGGAAGCTTACCTTTATATTTCTTCACTTATGGGAAAGCTTACTTTCATATACACATTAATCACATTAGGTATGTGATAATTCATTCTTCAGTGCTAGAATAAATTTCTGGGAAACTTGTGAGCAGACAAAGTGCCAAACTGAATTTAAAGCAAAAGGTAGTCCTAAGAAGAAAAAAAAACCACAAATTTACATCATGTTCTTGACAGGATAGGATAGCACCACAGTGAGATTTATCTCAGTGGCTATTCAGAGCTGACCTGTTACTGGCTACCAACTGATCTGATCCTGTTTACTCTGCAGGAGACATCTGGGGACACTATTGTGCCTATGTCAAATTCCACGCTCTGTTATCTATAGGAGCTTGCAGTGGGGCATGTTGTAAAAGCATCTCTCCATGGCCCTCTCACCTCATCCTTCTATAATGCAATTTGATATGGTATGTTACCAGTCTCATAAAGGTGGAACCACATAACCAAAAGGCACCACTTTCCATTCCTTTCTGAAAATCACTGTCCAACCCAAGCTCTAAGTTTACACATACATTGTATCAGTCAAATCATATCTCTCAGTTGTATGAGATCTCTTATCACCTTTCCTAGGCAGCTTGAACTAGTAAGTGGATATAATCTATAACATATGGAAATGAAAGGAATAAACATAATGCAGTAATTAGTCTGAGCCTTTGCTAGTGACATTGCAACCCTATATATATATGCTTTCAAGATGACCATTGTGAAATCTGAAGATATAGAAATGCTTGTTTAGATATACACTCAAGCAAGTTGAATTCATCAGACCAGCTTTCTGCTGCTTTTGTTTCTCCTATATTCTCTTTTTTTCCCCAGATAAATTATTGTCTTTCTTTCATGTTCTCTTTCGGATATAGCTAAGCAGAGTTGAAAGGAAACCGCAATAGCATGCATAGTAGTATGGGGGGGAAATCATATCACCAAATAATTGAACCACAGTTCTCACAAGTGGAAGATTAAATCATTATGTAAAAAAAAAAAAATCACTCTTAGAAAGGTAAGAATATACCCCTTGAATCCTTCAATTTCCTGCTAACACATTATGATCTATTATGGTAGCACTTTTTGCCACTGTGAGGAAGTGTAAGGTAAAATGCTGTTGTGAAAGTGTGTGATACACATTGTACAGTGTTTAAGATGACACATTGCAGCCAAGGAAAGCTTAAAAGGCACAGTTTAGTTACAGCTGATCTGATGTTGTCCTGAAAGAGGCTAAAATAGGCTTTTTGCTTACTGCTACTTCTTTTGAATTAGCACATGTAGGCTTTCCATCAATATTCACTGATGCCTTTGGCATTGGCTTGTGAAGTTACGGATAAATCCCAACTCTCAGAGAAAAAGCATTCATATAGAGCACAATAACTAAGTCTGGAAGATTTGATAGAAGCAGGAATATGTGTCAGGCATTTACTGATCTGAAAAGGCAGAAAAAGAATTAATAGTGAGATAAAGCAAATAAAATGTTTCCTGAAATGGGGTAGTACCATATATGATCAATGATTATAAACAGAGCACAAGAATGCTTCTGAATATATTTACAATATTGTTTTACTGCTACTTCTTCCAAGACCTTTCAATTAATCTCCTGTATCTAGGTCTGTCTAGCACCTTTTGGTAAGGCTTCATATACTCACTTCTTCCCAGTTTAAGGATTTAGTTAGTAACATAAAATAGAAGACTAATCATCCCAGGTTTCTACAGTGTCAAAAAATATGGCCATTTCCAGGCCTGATTCAGACTGCAAATAGGATCATTACTCTCTGGAAGTAATTATTCCTTTCCATTGATTACAGGACTGAACATGCAAATTAAAATTAAGCAACATGATTCCAGTCCTGAGCTCCGTAAGTCATGGTTCGCCAGCTTCCTCTATGTCATTGCAGTGGCAGTAAATAGAAAACTCAGTCCAGTAAAAACCCTCTAGGTGAAACCATTTGACTGCTAATATCTGATATTGAAAGACATTAATATCTGATGTTACTGAGGAATGCAATTAGCCTGAGGAATTAGGAAAAGAGTGAGACAAGGAGCAAGTAACAATGAAACACTGTAATTGCCTTTTCCCAGGAAATATATAATAGTAATACATGGCGGCCCTGGCACATTTTGTTTTAAAGAAGTTCGAAGTACTTTATAGATGTCAGATAATTTTTCAGATAACCCCAATAAATTAAGCAGGTTTTACCGTTAAAACCTATGCTTAAGCTGTATGAAAAGACAGGGTTTTTTTTCTTTTTTCATCCATTCAACTGTTCTCCTTCAGAGCACATTTGAGTTTCTTTTTTCTTATTGATCTATGAAGTCCTCTAGGACAGAATTGGGTTATGATTGCTGGAGTTACTATAACATCTACCCGACTCCACTGCTTTAAGATGGGGCAGTATGACTATGTAAGATGACCCCCTTCTGATCTTAACTGCCACATCACATAATGCACTAACAAGCCTCATTTTAAAAGACAGTAGAAAACTATGTGATACCATGTTTAAAGGTGCCTTTAAGGAAGGTTTTACTGTAGTTAAAAATCATCATAGAACCTATGAAAGAAAAATATATCATTCAGTAAAGAATGACCATTCTCTCAATTAGCCAGACTGAACAATTTATGCCATCATGATAGAATTAATGAAAAGCTGCTTATGTAGTTTTTGTTGTTTTGCCTTATTCCTCATAGAGCTATCATAAAGCATTGTGTCAGCAATCTAAACCATTGGGGAATCAACCTTAAGAAATCAATGAAGCAGAATTAAGGGTCAAGTTGAAGACAGTTACACTTTTATTTTAATAATGTATACTCCTCTCTTGAGAAGTGATTTTATCACCAAAGCTGTGGGCCAAACTAGTTCTCTGCTTTCCCACCTGGTAAATGGACCAAGGACTGTTTCTCTTCAAATGCACAGAGATCTTCTAGAGATGAACTTTTTTAGCTGTTCCCCTTCCAGCCTGACAGGTATAGTAAGTCTTGAAGTCCAAGTGAGTAAACATGGAAATCTCAAGCACTGTATTGGTTAACATTTAGGCAGATGTCTGGTGGGATCTATTATTACAGCTTAAAAGCTTGTGCCCCTGCACAATCTTTGGGGGAAATTAAATAACAGTATAGACTGAGATGCTGAAGAGCTGTTAACACATTTAAATTATGGTTATTTCCAGCCACACTGATGAGCATGGCAATATTTTTACTGTAAGTCGCTGTATGTATACTGGCAAGGTAGAAATGAGTCAGGGACTGCCCTGTTGTAACAAGCGGACCACAAAGATACCATAACATATGAACTAAAACAATTCTATCGCTTGTGGAGATCAAGGCTTCCACTTACATGCAACTCAATGCGCCTAATTGAACCAAGCTCTCACGTCCTGTGTACCCTGTGTAGAGGAAACAGGCAGTTAACTGAAGGTCAGCACTCTCATATAACTGTCTCAGTAAAAAAGAAGATAAAATCACAATCAAGCTGCTACTTATTTAGGATAGGAAACCATGAAGACTATTGTAGGCCATGTTTAGGTCATCAGAGGAAGTATTCAAGGAGCACATTCAGTACCTGAAAGGCAAACTATTAACCCTGTGATTTACTGACTCAAAACACAGAAGAAAAGCCTCTTTCGTTTTGGTGGTTTTTTTTTTTTTTTTGCTTATAGGTTCTGCTTCCTTTTAAGTTAGAGGATGCTTTTCATCCTGAAAGACAGTCTGATACTGTACTTTATCATTTGGCTGTGGATACAGTTGAGTGTTTAAGTAGCAATGTTATAATGTTTGCTTCACTATGTCCATTGTCATGTAAAGGATCAGTGTTAGCAAAGATAGATAAATAGGGTTTTATTCATTAATTTATAGTGTAAGGGAACACTGGAAAATGGAAAAAATGAGTGTATACTAACTTGGAGCTTTTATTCATAAATGCTATTGTGATAAGAAAGCAGCTATGGATGACAAGGACTTTAGACAAGACAGATTCTTGGGTGAGCTCTTCTGGGGTGGGAGAAGGAGAAACTACGTATGCCTTTCTTGCATATCTATTTCTTCCATTGACCTAGTTTTATAGAACAGAGGGAATGAAATCTTAAGTTGTCACAAGTTGTCACCACAAAGCTGATCTGCATGCCTAAGGCTAGAACCTCTTTCCTCTCTGTAAGTAGTCTCCCAAAGAAAGCCAGATTGGCTATAAGTGTATTATCACTATGCATGATTACACAGCACAAAGTATATAAACCCCTGCTGGATCATGTCGTCATTCCCACAAGACAGGGGAAGGAGTGCCCAACACAGCTGACCAACTCCACACAGGCAGGGGCATGGACCTGCAATCAGTTTTTGTGTGGCAAAAGGGAGATAGGAAAGGCAGCAATAGCACAATAACAAACAAAAAGAAGCATTAGTTTTATTTTGGTGCCTGTATCCTTCATAAGGTAGTACAGGAATGTGAACAGCCCTAGGTGAATAAAACAGAAAATCAGTACCTAAAGCAGCAATAAAAATATGCAGATGTGGGAAGAAAGGGGTCTCACCTTAATCTTCTGCCTAGGCTGGTGCTCTGGACAGGATGTCCAAGCTATAGACAAGACACAGATTTTCAATCTGGCATTGCTTTCCTGTTCAGATACCTTTTCATGCTTTGATTTCAGACGATGAAGGGAAAATCTTATCCCAAGCACTTATAAAATGTGGTTTGGGTTTTTCTGTGTGTGCTGGATGGGGAAGTTCTGGCCAGCTGTTTCAAGCAGTGTAGGTGAAGTTTTAAATAGCTACACCATGAAAACTGAATTTTCTACTTTTTATTGCTAAAAATCCAGTGGTAGAGTACTTTACAAAACTAAAAAAACCAACAAAACAACCGAACCACCAACACCCCCCCAAACATAAATCACCTCACGGAGTCTGTCTCAAGTCTCTCTCCCTCTCCAAAACAACTGATATTTTGCCGAAAGCTTTCATGGTGATTCTGAATCTTCAGGCACTCCTCCCCCAGAATTTTTTTTTCATGCTGAGAGCAATCAAATAATGGAACAGGTTACGTAAAGAGTTTTTAGGTTCTCCATCCATAGTGATATCCCAAACTTGACAGGATACGACCCTGAGCAATATTTAACCTAACTTCAGTGTTAGCCCTATTTTAAGGAGGAAACTAGATCAGATGACCTCCAGAAGTGTTTTCTAGCCTAAATTATTTTATGAGTCTATGTGACCGAGTGCTATTGGTTATGTGAGCTGGACACCAGGAAAACTAAAAGATTAGTAACGTTTCCTGAGTCTGGCATCACTGTATTTATACACTGAACTTCACAGAGAATAACTGACCTGAAAAAATATTTGCTGCATCAGACATGATCAGCTCTGTACTATTTTAGAAAATTCAAGAGTACACTCCACATTTGCCATTTCATACTGAAATTTCATAGGATTCTGACATTTAGTAGTAGAGTAGTGAAAAAATCTGTTATTTTTTCTGAAACTGAGATAGCAATACAAGCATGTGCCATAAATCCTACTGAAACAGAAGAGATTTATGAGTCATAAGTAGTTTTCTATAAATTTTTTCCTGTGAACAATAATCTCCTTAAGAAGTTGTGCAACAAAAATGCAGTTCATGGTTTCAAAATAATAGTGGGCTAATAGTCCAAAAAAAGTGTTTCTTCTTTCTTTCAGTTAACAAAGTTCTAAACTCCATCCGTGCTACAAATATCACAAAAAGCATACAACAGATTTTTCTCAGTGGAATTATACCAGACATAACAAGTTTACCTAGATTAAATGACTGATAAATGTCAGGATGATGTATGGCACTACTGATATAATAAAGGGTATTAGAGACATTATAAATAAGAAATTCTGCACAAAGCCTTTATTGACTGTTTATGCTTGGAATTGTCAAAGGAAAGCCTTTTTTATTGGTATGAAGACCGTACCAAAAGATTTCCTTATAACTTTAATATACCCTACGAATCTAACTGTAATTGTTTAGAACAGTTGGGTGGGTTTTTTTTGTTTTTTAAAGGATAACAAGATCCTTTTCAGGTTTGGATTGTGATGATTCATGTTTGATAGTTATAATTGAATTACCATACTCAGCTTAACTGCTGGCAGAGTAAACGCTGCTCTAAAGGGGAAAGTTAGAACATTATGGCAAAGTTTGTAAGCCATCAATGATCTCAGAGGAAGGGTGTTTCTTCCAGTTGTTAACTTAAACAAAAACAACTGAAGATTATACACTGGTCCTGGACTAGAACAAAACAGACTGAGCTGCACAAAGTGCGCTCGCAGGATTTTAGCCTAGAATATCTTCTTTGTGAAACAGCTAACTCCATTTTCAGTGTTGGTCTACTGTAGAGAAGTAGGCTTGCCCCAGCAAAAAGATCTGAAGTTGTGAAAGAGCTGAGATTTCATCAAATGCAAAGCTGATTTAGGCATGCTGCATCTGAACTGACTTTGTCCCCTTCCAGCTCCATGCCATCTTTTGATCCCTCACCCCCAAGCAGCCCCACAGAAAAAGAAAAAAAGGAAAAGGAAATGGCTGAACTAGAAACCAGAAGGCACAAGTTCAAATTGTGTTTTGCCACAGGCTTCCTGTGTGATTACAGACTAGTCAGTTTCACAGAGCTTTAGCAGGGATAAATACAGCTTCTTCACAGCCTTTAATATATTCTACAGAAATGGAAACCAAATTAGTATCTGAGAACTTTTTCCTGACGTTTCATGATGGTGGAGAAACAGGAAGAAGACATATAGAATCATAGAATCATAGACTCCCTTCCCTACAGGCACATCTTGCTCATTCCTTTCTCTGTCCTTCTCTATCTATTCACCACGCCCTGCACTAAATTCTGGACACCTATAGCAGGTTTCTGACAATTCTGGAAGCAGAAATGCGAGATGCTGTACTAACAGATAATATAGACAGCTTTTATGTTGCCATCCCTCTCATTGCTCTTTTCAGAAATGGGTTTTGCGTGGGACATTTTATTTGCAGATTTAGGCAGGACAGTCTTGCTCTTGCTTCAAGTAACTATAAAGCGCAAAAAATTATGTCAGCTATGCAGTTCATGTTTCTTTCATACCTTCCAGGATTTCAACTGTCCTGCAAAAAGACAGGTTTTTAAGTGATTAAAGGGAATAGAAAATGTATCACATTCTGCCTCAGAACTCTAGGATATTTATGGTTTTGTGATCCAAGAACCAGGAAAGGAGAGCTTAAAAATAAAAAAATAAAAAAATCTGTTTTTATATGTTGTCCTTGCTTCGAGCATCCATTGAGAAAGATAACTGATGATTGCTGGTTTGAATGTCCAGTTCAAAAAAAGCCTTTGTTCTCAAGGGACATATTTTTTGAAGATCAAATCATTTTACGGAGTCTTGAAAGGAACACCCACTATTGAATTAAGCAAATAGGATATCATCCAAAAATTCACCCCTGTCCTCTGGAACCATGGAGGTCCACATGTTCATCAGCTGTATAGTAATGTTCTCATTATGATTAAAAGTGTTCAGTAGGTTTTCCCTGCATCCTACGCAAATTTCTGTGTCGGCAAAGATAGACAGATCAGAGGGGCTGAAGAGCAACGGAGTTCCAAAGAGATGACCAGATGAAGGGCCAAGAGACCAGCTAGAAGGCAAAAAAAAAAATAAAAAAAAAAAATAGAAGCATAGTTTTTTCCTTTTCCTTTTTTCTTTTTCAATTTTAATCTTAATGTTTTACAACATGTTGAATTCCTTTGGTCCTTGGAAATAGATGTGCCCTTTGAAACCAACATAAGTGACCAAGATAGCAGTAGTATGAAGAGGCAGGTAACACTGCAGCTGAGCGTGGCCCGTGTGTGCACAAACTTCTGGCTGAGGTAGAATAATTTCCCCAGGGGCTGGTTTTTTCCAAAGTTGTTTCCTGCACAACTGAAAGAATAAGCTGGAATGTTCTAGAGAAAGATAAATAGTAAACTACAGCAGAGCAATTTATTCTGAATACTTTATCCCTTGATTTCCTTAATTGGTTAGCATCTCGTGCATCTCTCTATTAGTATGTGTCAAACAAGAGAATGTTATTAAGCTGAAAATGTTATTTATTTCCCTTTGATGTAGTTCAATGCACTAAGGTTTTGAAAAGTGCCCTAGAGTTTCTATTAACATGTGTTTTAAAATTAGTTTGTAATAAAAAAGCAATAAGTAATTCTCAATTAGAATAATCTGACTGAAGTATTTACATTGGTCACTGGCCTTTTTACTTTGTGATTTAGAGTACTAAGGAGATTAAGTTTTAATTCATGTTAAAAGAACAGCTCCTGTGGTAGCAGTTTCTATCAAGACAACACATAACTCAGAATTCTAAAGACCATCATCAGTTTCAAGTCTTGGAAATTTTACTTCTTTTTTTTTTTATTACTTTGTTAGTGATCTGATGGGACCTGCTCTGGGTAGGAGGTTGGACTTGATGGCCTCAAAGGGACTCAAAGCAGTGGCAAATTCTTATGGGACCAATGACAGTGACCCTACACAGAGATTCTGGCACATATGGGAATATAAACAACCATTAAGAGAATTATGTCTACTTTCATTTACAGCTTAATTTAGGTTCTAGAAGAGGATACTAATAACTAAAATGTTGTCTGTGTCTTAAACCTTCGTAAAAGATACACTGAAATGCACATACAAATATAAGTGCCATTGTGCTCAATGTGTGTGTGTCTATGTAGAAAGATATAAAGACTATATATTTAAGGACAAAAACTACATTGCCACCAAAGAAGTCACTTAAGGTGGAAAGTAATACACTCTGGGTTGAATTAAAACTTAGATGTGTACAGATGTAAGAGTAAAGAGATTACTTTTGACAATGAGAAAATAACATCACCAGTTGGCTTGAACTGTGCATCCTTTAAATCAGAACTGGACACTGTAAGCCAACAGAATTAATATAGTATTTCTTCTATGTGTGCATAACCACATCTAATGATGGTTATAAAATCTTATGAAGACCTTGTGATGAATTGTTTTGAGTTTAAAAAAAAAATGTCAAGCCAAATCATTGTCTCAGTCAGAGTAAAGCTATTTCGAGTCCTCAACTAACCCAGACAGGCTCCTCCTGGCCCCAAAAGAAAAAAAAAAGCTGACTTGTATCGTGGTGCAAAACCAGAACCCCTGAAGTTCCTTATTTAGTACAGCTAGATGTCGTTCAAGCTAGAAGCTTTTGCCCCAGAAAGCTTATTTCCTCAGTTTCTTCATCCACTTTCAAGCCAACAGCAGATTTGCAAATCAAAACCAGAAGAGGTATCTGCTGAGTAAGGATTTTTTTCCCAACTGATAAACCTGTTCAGCTGAGGTGACAGCAAATTCGACACATCAGAGGCAAACATGCACCACTGAATGAAAGGAAAAAAGTATCTTTGTTCATCAGATGAAAGAGAGCTATTGTCCTGATCACAAGTTTTGGTAAAGTATATCTATTCCAGTTTAACTGCTGCTTATTGCTAATGGCAGGTAATAGTCTACCCAGCCTACCCCATGAACACTCAGAAGCAGTGTACACTTATGTTTGCATACAGCTAGTTAAAAGGAACCACATGGCACATCTGCTACGCTTAATATCAAGTCACAGAAAGCTTGATGAGTGTAATGAGTTACAAGAAAAAAGAAGTTTTAGTTGTCTTAGACACATACCCCAAACACTGAAATATATTGTCATGCAGTGTAAAAAAAACAAAACCCTAAACTTGTACAATTTATATCTGAATGAAAGGGGCTTATAGCTTTTTTATTCTTGTAACGGAGGTTTGTATGTTTATGTGAAGAGATGAAAGATGAGGGAAGCTAGAGAAGTGGAACAAAATGCCAAATACACCACCAGATTAGTACTGGGAGCATAGCCATACGAAAAACCAGGAGACAGATAGGGATATGCTTTTCTTTGGTTCTTTTAAAGGGATTTGAAGCTGTGAGCAAATAAACTGTCTGCTGTTGTATCCTGATATAAGGGAAATGGAATTTTGTATGCCTTTTAAAATAAACGGGAGAGCATCTATTACCAGTTTCTCATCCTAGCTACAACTGGCCCTGTCCCAGATTTTGAATAATCACTTGGGTCAGCAACAATTCACATCAAAAACTTAAAAGATAAAAGCCCTCTCAGAAGTGTCAGAACATTGTTTACATAGGTTTCTATATAGTGTCTGACCTTCCGTATGAAATGTTGGTCATTGTTTATAAAGTACTTTTTGTTACATTCATGGTATTATACCCCCAAATAGGAAAAGCATATTTGACAACTGGCTGAAACAAAAGAGCTTCAATGAAGTTTTGGGGAATTATTACTATAATGATTTTAATCAGCTACTGTGTTTACCGAAGGTACTGAGAGTATTTCCCCTTTGAATACTGAATATAAAAAGATACAAATGATCATGGTAGCTTAAAATGAATAGGAGAAAATTTGCTGCAACTATTCAACTGTTTTGCTTTTTTTCCCTTCACTAAAACTGTTTGTTATTAAATTACCTTAACACTCTTGGAGTAAGCCTTTTCATTCTACCTGCTACAAGTTCTTGATAAGTGACCATGTCAGCAACAATCGGACTCAAGGTCAGCCATGCAAAATGGAAAAGAGGGTGGTGGTGTACACATCAAAAACAGCTGCACATGATTTGATCTTGGCAGAACTTGCTTTTGCCAGTGTAACTCCTGCCATCTGAATTATGAGTTCAGCTCAAGAAGTCGTTAATAAAATTTTCTAAAGTACACTGAAACACTATGCAGGATGATGCAAGACATCATTGTTCTACAAGAGTGATTGAAGAACACGGTACCTACCCTGAAGGAGCTTTACAAATACATGCATTTACTTTCTATGCATGAGACCTAGTTAGTCAAAAAGCTGCATATTACATTCTGATTTTGTTGCTGCATATTCAATACTGATTTTCCTTTCCTGAACATGAAGTAGTAGTTCATCAGACATAATGAAATGTCCACAAAATGTGAAAGTTTTCTCAAGATATGAACATCAAAAGAATTTACTGGTGTATCTTTATCAAAATTAATTATTAAATTAATTATTTTTTTTTAATTATAAGTACTGAAAGTGAAATTTACAGTAATTTTTTTTTTTGAGGGGGTTGTGTGTGTTAAATATCAGGAATTTGTCTTTTCCTTCCTTCCTTCTTCCCTTCCCTTTTTCCTTCCTTTCCTTCCTCCCTCCCTCCCCCCCTTTCCTTTCCTTTCCTTTCCTTTCCTTTCCTTTCCTTTCCTTTCCTTTCCTTTCCTTTCCTTTCCTTTCCTTTCCTTTCCTTTCCTTTCCTTTCCTTTCCTTTCCTTTCCTTTCCTTTCCTTTCCTTTCCTTTCCTTTCTTTCTTTCCTTTCCTTTCCCTTTCCTTTCCTTTCTCCTTTCCTTTCCTTTCCTCCTTTCCTTTCCTTTCTTTCCTTTCTCCTTTCCTTTCTCCTTTCTCCTTTCCTTTCCTTTCCTTTCTCCTTTCCTTTCCTTTCTCCTTTCCTTTCCTTTCTCCTTTCCTTTCCTTTTTCCTTTCCTTTCCTTTTTCCTTTCCTTTCCTTTTTCCTTTCCTTTCCTTTTTCCTTTCCTTTCCTTTTTCCTTTCCTTTCCTTTCCTTTCCTTTCCTTTCTTTCTCCTTTCCTTTCCTTTCTCCTTTCCTTTCCTTTCTCCTTTCCTTTCCTTTCTCCTTTCCTTTCCTTTCTCCTTTCCTTTCCTTTCTCCTTTCCTTTCCTTTCTCCTTTCCTTTCCTTTCTCCTTTCCTTTCCTTTCTCCTTTCCTTTCCTTTCTCCTTTCCTTCCTTTCCTTTCCTTCCCTTTCTCCTTTCCTTTCCTTTCTCCTTTCCTTTCCTTTCTCCTTTCCTTTCCTTTCTCCTTTCCTTTCCTTTCTCCTTTCCTTTCCTTTCTCCTTTCCTTTCCTTTCTCCTTTCCTTTCCTTTCTCCTTTCCTTTCCTTTCTCCTTTCCTTTCCTTTCCTTTCCTTTCCTTTCTCCTTTCCTTTCTCTTTCTCCTTTCCTTTCCTTTCTCCTTTCCTTTCCTTTCTCCTTTCCTTTCCTTTCTCCCTTTCCTTTCCTTTCTCCTTTCCTTTCCTTTCTCCTTTCCTTTCCTTTCTCCTTTCCTTTCCTTTCTCCTTTCCTTTCCTTTCTCCTTTCCTTTCCTTTCTCCTTTCCTTTCCTTTCTCCTTTCCTTTCCTTTCTCCTTTCCTTTCCTTTCTCCTTTCCTTTCCTTTCTCCTTTCCTTTCCTTTCTCCTTTCCTTTCCTTTCTCCTTTCCTTTCCTTTCTCCTTTCCTTTCCTTTCTCCTTTCCTTTCCTTTCTTTCCTTTCCTTTCTCCTTTCCTTTCCTTTCCCTTTCCTTTCTTTCTTTCCTTTCCTTTCCTTTCCTTTCCTTCCTTTCCTTTCCTTTCCTTTCTCCTTTCCTTTCCTTTCTCCTTTCCTTTCCTTTCTCCTTTCCTTTCCTTTCTCCTTTCCTTTCCTTTCTCCTTTCCTTTCCTTTCTCCTTTCCTTTCCTTTCTCCTTTCCTTTCCTTTCTCCTTTCCTTTCCTTTCTCCTTTCCTTTCCTTTCTCCTTTCCTTTCCTTTCTCCTTTCCTTTCCTTTCTCCTTTCCTTTCCTTTCTCCTTTCCTTTCCTTTCTCCTTTCCTTTCCTTTCTCCTTTCCTTTCCTTTCTCCTTTCCTTTCCTTTCTCCTTTCCTTTCCTTTCTCCTTTCCTTTCCTTTCTCCTTTCCTTTCCTTTCTCCTTTCCTTTCCTTTCTCCTTTCCTTTCCTTTCTCCTTTCCTTTCCTTTCTCCTTTCCTTTCCTTTCTCCTTTCCTTTCCTTTCTCCTTTCCTTTCCTTTCTCCTTTCCTTTCCTTTCTCCTTTCCTTTCCTTTCTCCTTTCCTTTCCTTTGTCTTTTCCTTCCTTCCTCCTTCCCTTCCCTTTCTCCTTTTTCCTTCCTCCCTCCTTCCCTTCTCCTTTCCTTTCCTTTCCTTTCCTTTCCTTTCCTTTCCTTTCCTTTCCTTTCCTTTCCTTTCCTTTCCTTTCCTTTCCTTTCCTTTCCTTTCCTTTCCTTTCCTTTCCTTTCCTTTCCTTTCCTTTCCTTTCCTTTCTCCTTTCCTTTCTCCTTTCCTTTCTCCTTTCCTTTCTTCTCCTTTCCTTTCTCCTTTCCTTTCTCCTTTCCTTTCTCCTTTCCTTTCTCCTTTCCTTTCTCCTTTCTCCTTTCCTTTCTCCTTTCTCCTTTCCTTTCTCCTTTCCTTTCCTTTTTCCTTTCCTTTCCTTTTTCCTTTCCTTTCCTTTTTCCTTTCCTTTCCTTTTTCCTTTCCTTTCCTTTTTCCTTTCCTTTCCTTTTTCCTTTCCTTTCCAAAAACAAAACCAAAACCAAACACTCACCATATGGACAGAAATGTATTAAGAACCGTTTATGCATTTCACAACTTTTTCCTTTTATGAAGGAAAATTTTTCACATGTAATGGGTTTAAATTTAAACAGTTAGATATAAGGAAGAAGTTCTTCACTGGGAGAGTGGTGAGGCACTGGAACAGGTTATCCAAAAAAGCAGCAAATGTCCCATCCCTAGCAGTGTTCAAGGCCAGGTTGGACAGCATCCTGGGCAATGTGGCCTAATGTAAGGTGTCCCTCCCCGTGGCACAAGGATTGGAACTAGATGATCTTAAGGTCCTTTCCAACCCTAAGTTTTCTATGATTCTATGTGGGAAAATGGATGGGAAAATGTACAGACTGTATTCTGTTCATAGAATAATAGATTAATTCCTTAACCCTTTAAATTTTGCTGAAAACAAAACTTTGTCTTTTCAAGGCCAAGCAGTCTCTTTTACCTTATTAATTTTCTGCAAAACATTCTCCATAAAAAAGAACTTTATATAATTTATGAATGTTGGATTTACACTACTTGCTTTAACAACATACAAATGAGAAAAGCTATCCCTGAAAGAATTCACACTGAACATTTATTTATATTAAATTTGGGGATTGGATTTGAGACAGTGGTAAAATGAAATCATATGTGAATTATATTCGTGTGTATATATGTATGGTTTTATGGAAACGGAAATCCATATTTGAGTCATTTACAGAAAATGGCAAACAGCAGAGCTCTTCTGTGTTTCGTTTGTTCAGAAATATAGAAAATGAGATAACACCAGTGAAGATTCTATTACCATAGAAGTGTTAAGCTGCTGATCACCAAATACACATTGGACTCACTTCTCAGTTGCTGTCAATGGCTTCTGAGTACAGCAACATCAAACAAGTGGTTCTTCCATCAGCAGATGGTTATAATAAATGTTTTTACACATGCGCAAATTTATTTCAAACTGTAATGAAAAGATCTTATTTTACTGCAATACTGCTGAATGATTTGATTTGTTCTTGAAATTCTGAGGAGAAAACAGAAAGGAAAAAGCTCATTTCCGATGGAAAAATTAAAGCATTGACATTTTTGAAATTTGAGTTTTTTAATGAGTTCACCTTTCAGCAAAACATTTTAGGACTGTCTAATTTGTGCTATGAGGCAGGGTGGAGATTTGGGGTTTTTTTAACAGTAAAAGACAACCTTAACAGTTCTGACCATATGAAAATATGCAGACAGTGACAAAAAGCTACAAAAAGCTTGTAAAACTTCCCTAATACATTGTGAGTGGCAACTGACTTTCCCAAATCACTTAACAGATATTTGAACTACCTTTCCACCAGATTACAAGGTGGTAATCAGAAATAAGAGGTATCTTTTCCAACTGCAAGACATTAAAGCTTCCCATTTAGTGTTGTATCCACTGTCCATTTGCTTAACTATTGTTGCATGAAAGCCTTATCTGGTTTTGCCCAGTTTGCAGTAGGTTTCCTGTTGCAAGAGCTGGGGCTGCCCATTATCCTTTAAGCAGAATTCCAGACCACAGTAATGAGAGCTTGCCTTAGCTGATTGCACAGAATATCTTCCTCTGTGAAATGAAAATCAATGTTAGCTACAACTTGGGAGATAGCAGCACACATTCCCGAGAATGGAACCTTATGTATAGCACAAAATGTGTGCAAAAAAAGAAGGTTTCCAGTATATTTGGGAGAACTTTAACAGTCTTTTCCCCCATGTCAAGTAACCAGTAATTAATTTGTTTTAGCACTTTACCTATTTGTGCCAGAGAAAATTATTTTAACCTATTTCAAGATAGCTACCTAGAATGTCCATGGTCTTCTGCCAAGAAGGGAAAAAGTAATGATAGTGGGAAATGCAACAGAAGAAAGATTCTCAGGAGTCAAGAGGATGTCCAAGCCACAAATACATTCCAGTAGATCACTAATGAGTGAACATGTCTCATGTCTTACAGCCTGCTATAATCACTCATTTGATTTAAACAACATTTGGTTCCAATGTGTGTTTTGTTTCCAGTAGGCGGGTAGAAATCTAGCTGAAAACCATATTAAGTGTTGTCTTTGCTGTTTTGATTAATTTCTAGGCAGGATGACTGTGGTTTGGGTTGCTTTGAGCACTGGCATGAAGAGTTTTCACAGTCTGGCTCACAGTTTACTATGACCAAGGTTTGTGGCAGGCTAGATTCTCTGTAGAAACCTGGTTGTAACTCAAAATTTGATTCCCACAGGAAATGCTGACATCTGGGAGGGGAACAAAAGGCAAGCTCCAATCAAAATTAAAAATGAATCATTTTCTGAACTCTCTGTAGAGGGAGATTCCAAAGGGTAAAAACTGCTTAAGGAAGAATGAACTGCCGGAGGTTGATTCTAACCAGCAACCTGGGTGGGCCCTGGAAATTGGAGGCTATGAGATCATCTAATTTCAGAAAACTGAAGATAGTCTGAAATATTCAATGTGCCAACAAGAAAGCCCAGAATCCCTTGACACCAGTAGAGCCCTGTAGTATTTCCAACTGCATGATAGGAGGACTGGGAAAGTTAAAATTGAAAGTCTCAGATTATTTAAGAAGATTCAACTTTAAAACCATGAGGGCTGCCCAAATTTTACTGACTCATAGCACAGGATGGCCTGGAAGTACAGACAGTGGACTTTGAATTTGCTAAATATTCTGCTGGACAGAAACAGGATCACAACCCACTTCAGTCACCATGGAAGTTCAATTCAGGGAGATATTTTGCTGCGAACAAAATATTTGTGAAGACCTTATTTTGACTGAAACATCAGTCAAAACAGGCTCACTCCATTGTTGATACAAATTAGCTGTTTTCAAGCATGTTAAGGACCCTATTCAGTAGGATTTGCATTACTCAGCATGTGGTGTCATTTCAAACTCTTTTGTATTGTAGGAATCATCCAGGAAACACAGCACAAATGCACAATCTTGCCCAAAGCTGTAGAAAAAATGAAATTTTAAAAAATAAAGTTTATCTTGAAATCAAGTTCTTGGTGTCTCAGAGAAGAAAAAACAAAACAAAACACTCCCTTCACCCTTCCAGGACCATTTTCCCCCCTTCATTTTTCAAACTTTGTTTGAAAAATGCTATTGAATTCTGATTTGGTTGCTGATCTCATTTCCAGAGAAGTGACCGAGAAAGACTGCAGTAAGTAAAAAAAGGAGAGTAGATTCCAGCATCTCCTTTCAGTGAAACAACTGAGTCAACTAGTCTAAAACTGTATTTGTTTACTTGCCAGCCCATAAACAGTAGTTGAAATACATAAAAGTCAGACAGAATAAGTTTTAATCCCAGGGTAGCATACAGTGGAAGGTAATTACATTGATTTTAAGACAGGTCAATATGGAAACAGATCCACTGAAGGGGAAAAGGTCAGTTCTTGACAAATAGCTATTCCACTAGCTCCAGGCCTACAGAAGTAAATTGTCTCCATTCGGTTTTCTTTGGTACTTCAGCTATGAAATAGTTCCTTGTCCAGAAAATTATGGATTGGCTTAGCTTTCAAATCTACTATTTTTCACATTTGATGGTGACGCGGTAGGCACTGATGAACTTCCTCACCATGTACTGACTTGCAATATTTTCACAGCAACTGACATTATTTTGGGGTATTGTCTATGCTACCCCTGTTAGTAAAGCCATTTTTAGCCTTGGTACCAAGGTAGCCACATGCTATAAATGTGCACCTCTATATCCAGTTGTGTCTTCTCTTGCAGAGAATAAGGCAATCACTCAGTTTCATATAACTCAGAAAGCTGTCTTCCTGTTGATAACAATGGGTCTAGTTCTTCTCTTCATTATACAGTCCACTGCTGGGCTGACACCACTGAAATTCTATTACACCACTGCAAAACTAGTCCTATACATGGAAACAGTCCTGGAAAATGCTGGAAATATTGTTGAGATGATTCTTCTTTGGGAAAAAAAAAAAAAAGTTTATTAAATTCTTTTTGGGATTCTGCTCTTGTATTTCATCTTGCTGTCTGGACTGCAAAGACATGGGAAAATAGTTACAGGTCTTTATTTTTTTTCCCTAGGATAAGTTCAGTAAAGTGGATTCTTCATGCTTCATGTTTTGGAGCCACATCTAGTCTTGAAACATTCCCATTCACTTTCACAACACTGCTGTATCCAAGTGACCTCTAAATACAATAATGATATAACCTTGATTATCTCTATTATGTAGAAAAAAGTTTTCATTCTACCCGTACTGCATAGTTTATATTAAGTATCTAACTTCACTACTTTCAAGAAGAGAAATAGAAACTGCAGTGGTATTAAGCTACAATACTTCTAAGAATTTGAAGTGTTGACGATCGACAGAAACAAACTCTAAACAAGTAAAAAATATGTGTATCTACAGACATGTATGCATGAACACACATTTATGCATATGCACATATATATACATAGGATTTAGATTTTGTTACAACATAGAATGAGAGGAGTTTACAGTATTTGGCTTAAAAGTCCTTCTGACACATGGCTCTTATTAAACTGTACCTCGATCTAACTGTGGCTGAGCAAACAAAAGTGGTTCCACATGGCTGATAAAAAGCCTGATCAAGAACAGGAAAGAAAAATGTTTCTACTTGCCTTGCTGCCTCCGGAAATCTGCAGATCGAAGACTGAATTATTTTGCCTCTACTGCAGTGTATGTAATCACTGAAGTCTGACCATATCTCCATTCAAATGAGAGAGAAAATGTCAAATGTATTCAGCCAAACACAGCCCAGTGATTCCCCATTGAAACCTAATGAGAGCAATAGACATATGTGCAAAGCCAAAAGCTTTCTTCCCTTTACATCTTGCAGTCTATTTTCTTCCCACAACACTGTGAGAGTAAAGAATTTCAAAGATAAATTGAGAATTATGCTCAGATATCTTTGTTAGCATTATGCACTACAACGTTTACTTGTTATGCTAATTATAATAATCATATAATCTTTCTGAACCTTACATACTGCTTCTTATAAGGAAGATAACTTGTAAAATAATTTACAAGTTCTGCTGGAGCATAAAGGGACACCTGTTTGCCAGCAGAAAGTGCACTTTACAACTGCCTAAAACAGCACTCTTATCTCTTTGTTGAATGGAGTTACAGTTGCACACCCAACATATCTCCTCTACTTCCTGACAATGTACTGCAGCACTGCAGCTTACTTTGTCATGTACGAGAGAAAATAGCTGATGCCTAATCTGCTGATACAGAAATACAAACGGCTTCTCACATTATACAACTGCTAATATGTGACCAAATATTTCTAAACTTAGATTGTTATAAATAGGGAGGCACAAGGAGAGTCTAACAGAGCTCTGTAGTACAAGCAAGCTTGTAAGAGATAACGCAAGCAGTCCATGAAAAGAACCCTGTGAAATAATGCAAGAAACGTAGAAGATAGCAATAAAATTACTCAGCTCAAATAACACTTTAGTTCCTGGAAAATGTCATTGATATTAATGGAGATATTTCTGAAATTAGACACTCTTGATAAGATTAAAGTTACAGGTATATACTGATTCAAATAGAATAATGAGTAACAACCAAGGCAGCCTTTCAAATTAAGCAACTCCTTTTGCTCTTTTAGTACTGAAAAATACACAGGAGTCAAGGAATAAAACAAGAGGACAGGCAAAGTAGATACACTGTACAATGGACCTCTATAGAGTGTCCTTGGTCTTCTCCCATGTCGTGGCTTAAACCCAGCCAGACAGCTCGTTCACTCCCTTCCCCCCTTCTTGCCCTCCCCCTACTCCCAGAGGGATGGAGAGGAGAATCGAAAAGAATGCCACTCCCACGGGTTAAGATAAGAACAGTTTAGTAAATAAGGCATAACACAAATCACTACTGATACCACCAACAATAATAATGATAAAGAAAATAACAAGGGAAGAGAATACAACACCTCACTACCAGCCGACTGATAACTCACACCCCCCGAGCCCGACCAAGCACCGACCAATACCTCCTCCAACCCCTCAGTCTCCCAGCCCTTCCGGGTAACTCCCAGTTACATCATGGGCATGACGTGCTGTGGTATGGAATACCTCTTTGGTCAGTTGGGGTCAGGTGTCCTGTCTCTGCTTCTTCTCAGCTTCCCTTCCCCCCTGGCAGAGCATGAAGCTCACAACGTCCTTGGCCAAACGAAAATATCATTGTTATCAGCTCTGTTCCCGGCCAAAAGTCAAAACACAGCACTGCGCCAGCTACCAAGGAGAAAAATGACTGCTACTGCTGAACCCAGGACATCCCAGCATCAAATTTTCTTACATTTCTGTTTCTTAGCTCCTATTTCCCCTCCCCATCACCAGTGAGTGCCTGTTCACCTCTGCCCTCCTGTCTATCTGGCATTGCTTCATTCCTTCTCCTCAGAACTTTCTCTATACTCATAGAATCATAGAATAGTTAGGGTTGGAAAGGACCTTAAGATCATCAAGTTCCAACCCCCCTGCCATGGGCAGGGACACCTCGCTCTAAACCGTATCACCCAAGGCCTCGTCCAACCTGGCCATGAACACTGCCAGGGATGAAGCATTCACAGCCTCCTTGGGCAACCTATTCCAGTGCCTCACCACCCTAACAGGAGAGAATTTCCTCCTTATATCCAATCTAAACTTCCCCTGTTTAAGTTTGAACCCATTACCCCTTGTCCTATCACTACAGTCCCTAATAAAGAGTCCCTTCTGAGCATCCCTATAGGCCCCCTTCAGATACTGGAAGGCTGCTATGAGGTCTCCACGCAGCCTTCTCTTCTCCAGGCTGAACAGACCCAACCTTCTCAGCCTGTCTTCATATGGGAGGTGCTCCAGCCCCCTGACATTCTCATGACCCTCCTCCTGATGTGTTGCAACAGTTCCATGTCCTTTTTATATTGAGGACACCAGAACTGCACACAGTATTCTAGGTGAGGTCTCACAAGCGCAGAGTAAAGGGGCAGGATCACCTCATCGGACCTGCTGGTCACACTCTTTTTGATGCAGCCCAGGATACAGTTGGTTTTCTGGGCTGTGAGCGCACACTGAAGCTGGCTCATGTTCACTTTCTCATGGACCAGCACCCCCAAGTCCTTCTCCACAGGGCTGCTCTGAATCTCTTCTCTGCCCAGCCTGTAGCTGTGCCTGGGATTGCTCGGACCCAGGTGTAGGACCTTGCACTTGGCATTGTTAAACTTCATGAGGTTGGCATCAGCCCACCTCGCGAGCCCATCAAGGTCCCTCTGGATGGCATTCCTTCCCTCCAGCGTATCAACTGAACCACACAGCTTGGCGTCATCGGCAAAATGGCTGAGAGCGCACTCAATCCCACTGTCCATGTCAGCGACGAATATGTTAAACAAGACCTGTCCCAACACTGATCCCTGAGGGACACCACTCGTTACTGGTCTCCAGCCAGATATTGAGCCATTGACCACAACTCTTTGTGTGCAGCCATCCAGACAGTTCTTTATCCATCGAGTGGTCCATTCATCAAATTGATGTCTCTCCAATTTAGAGACAAGGATGTCGTGTGGGACAGTGTGGAATGCTTTACACAAGTCCAGGTAGATGACATCAACTGCTCTACCGCTGTCCATCAGTTCTGTAGCCCCATCATAGAAGACCACCAAATTGGTCAGGCAGGATTTCCCCTTAGTGAAGCCATGCTGGCTGTCACCAAGCACCTTGTTGATTTTCATGTGCCTTCGCATGTCTTCCAGGAGAATCTGCTCCAAGATTTTGCCAGGCACAGAGGTCAGACTGACTGGTCTGTAATTGCCCGGGTCATCCATTTTCCCCTTCCTGAAAATGGGGGTTATATTTCCCTTTTTCCAGTCGTTGGGAACTTTACCTGACTGCCATGATTTTTCAAATGTGATGGCCAGTGGCTTAGCAACTTCATTTGCCAGCTCCTTCAGGACCCATGGATGGACTTCATCAGGTACCATGGACTTGTGTTCAGATTTTTAAGATGGTCTCGAACCAGTTCCTCTCCTACAGGGGGCGCAAGGACTTTATTCTCACAGTCCCTGCATTTGCCTTCCAAGACTTGGGTGGTGTGGTCAGAGTCTTTGCCAGTGAAGATCGAGGTAAAGAAGTCATTCAGAACCTCAGCCTTTTCCAAATCCTGTGCAGCTAGTTCTCCAAAGAGCTTCCTGAGGGGGCCTACATTCTCCCTAGTCTGTTTTTTATTTCCTATGTACCTGTAGAATCCCTTCCTGTTATCCTTAATATCCCTAGCCAAGTTTAATTCTAACTGGGCCTTAGCTTTCCTAACCTGGTCCCTAGCTTCCTGGACAACATCCCAGTACTCTTCCCAGGCCGCCTGTCCTTGCTTCCACTTTTTCATTTGAATTTTTCTTTTTTCCTTTGAATTTTCCTCAGCAGCTCCTTATCCATCCAAGGAGGTCTCCTGGCCCTCCTGCTGCACTTCCTTCTAGTTGGGATGCAACACTCCTGAGCTTGTAGCAGGTGATCCTTGAAGACCAACCAAGAGTCTTGGGCCCCCCTGCCCTCTAGGGCTATATCCCATGGAACCTTACTAAGCAGGCTCCTGAAGAGGCCAAAGTCTGCTCTCTTGAAGTCTAGGGCAGTGAGCTTGCTGCACGCTCTTCTCACTGTCCTAAGGATCTCAAATTCAACCATCTCGTGGTCGCTGCATCCAAGGCTGCCCTGCAGTGCCACATTTCCAACGAGCCCTTCCCTGTTGGTGAGCACAAGGTCAAGCATGGCACCTCTCCTTGTCGGTTCCTCTATTACTTGCAGAAGGAAGTTGTCTTCCACACAATCGAGGAACCTCCTGGATTGCTTGTGCCGGGCCGTACCGTCATTCCAACAGATGTCAGGGTGGTTGAAGTCACCCATGAGAATGAGGGCCTGTGAGCGTGAGGCTTTTCCTATCTGCCTATAGAGTGCTTCATCCGCAGATTCCTCTTGATCAGGTGGTCTATAACAGATCCCCACAGTAATGTCTCCCATCACTGTTTTCCCTTTAACCCTGACCCACAAACTCTCTGTTAACTGCTCACCTGTCCCCAGACAGAGTTCCATACTCTCCAGCCTATCCCTAACATAAAGGGCAACTCCCCCTCCACGCCTGCCAGGCCTGTCTTTTCTAAAGAGTCTGTAACCTTCCATTCCAACACTCCAGTCATAGGAGCCATCCCACCATGTTTCTGTGATGCCTATAATATCATACCCCCGTAGACGAGCACACATCTCTAATTCCTCTTGTTTGTTCCCCATGCTACGCGCATTTGTACAGAGGCATCTGAGTCGAACTCCAAATGAAGCCGGCTCATTGGCTGGAGCAGCCGGAATATCTCTGCATTGCTCCGAGCATTTATTATAGGTGCTGGCAACTGACTGGGTGTGTTGGGATGGAATGATGCCCCCCTCCCCCAAAACATCTACTTTAAAGCCTCCTTGACCAGCCTGGCAAGCCTTCTAGCAAACTGCTCCAGACCAGCTCCACCAGCCCCCGCTACACCTGACCTACAAACTTGGGTCCCATGTTCAAGACACCTAAACCCCTGACTGTGACACCACCTTTTTAACCATTTATTAACCTGGCTAATCCTCCTAGCTTTTTTTAGGTCCTCCCCTGTATCCTGGAGAATAGACGAAAAGACTGTCTGAGCTGCAGAGCCCCTAACCACCTCTCCCAGGGCTCTGTAGTCCTTCTTTATGTTCCCCAATCTACCACTATCTGTATCCCTAGCACCCACATGTATCACCAGAAGTGGGTAATAGCCCATGGGGCTTACTAGAGCAGGCTGTCTCTCTGCCACATCCCTGATCCGTGCCCCTGGTAGGCAACACATCTGCCTTGAGACCGGGTCAGGCCAACGGACGAGTGCTTCTGTCCCTTTCAAAGCAAAATCCCCTACTACTACGACCCACAGCTGTTTCCTTGGCAGCACCAGTAGAGATCTTTACCACTGCATCAGCCGGCTGTTTCTGGCAGGAGTGTGTTTCCTCATGGGCCCCCTGCAGGACAGCAAAGCGGTCCTGCGTGGGGGCAACAGGTTTAGGAGGAAGTCCCTTGCTTTTGTCATTTTCCTCCTTTTTTTTTTTTTTTTTTTGTCACCGATTCCCAGCTTCGCAGGTTAACGACCTCCTTCTTTTCTCCATGAGCTACAGGGGAAGCTTGAGAACTCTGCACAGTTTGGGCAGGGAGCAAGCTTTCCTGCTTCCTTTCAGCTACCCTGACATCTTGTAGCCTATTAATAGCATCCTGCAGCTCAGTCACCTGCTGCAGGTGGACCTCCACCAGGGAGCACCCAGTGCAGCCCTGCCTATTGGGTACCTTTCCCTCAGCAGACCAGTGCAGGCACTCTCTACACCCCGAACTCTGCACTGCAGCCTCCCCTCTCATCAGCTCTGTCTGAGTGCCTACGCTGGCCACCGCCGGGGCAGCCAGAGCAAAGCTCCCAGACCGGGCCCTGGTCATACGGCGAGTGCTCACCATCCCTCTCGTCTGCCCGTGCGAACTGCCTCGACCCGCTCTGCTCTCCGCGCTCCTAGCCCCAGCGCTCCATGGGACAGGTTTTTAACCAGTCAGGGCTGGTGCCACTCCTCCTGGCTCCGCCCCCTGTGAGTCAGCTGCTCGCGTCAGCTGAGCTGTCGGCCTCTGGGCAGGTCCTGTCGAGGGCTTGAGGCTCTCTCGGTGGGTTTTGTCGCTCTGAGTTGAGGCTCCTGGACGCTGCTCTCCCCCCCCCCCCCTCCGGCTCCGGTGTTCAAGGCGTTCTCTCTCGAACTACTCACCTCAGTAATTGTTGAGGTCAATATGCTTATCCTTGATCTAGTATTTTCTTTATTGTGATTCAATTCAATTATCTTACAGAGATAGTAAGAACCAGATAAGGAAGGGAAAACAAGTATGGAGACAGCTTAATGGGGTTTTGGTTGGTTGGTTGATTGGTTAGTTGCTGCTGGGTTTCTGTTGCTTTATCTGCTTCTACACAGTTCTGTCATAGAAGCCAGCCAGGATAGAAAGAGACAAGAGTGGGCTATGAATGGATCCTCGTAAGGGGTCTCAGGTATTCACCCAGGGAGAAAGGAGAGGGGCTGAACATAGGAACATTACACAAGATACAGCCCTATCCTGGAAGCACTGAAATCCTATTCAAATAAAAATCCTTACTCTACTGGCATGCAAAGCATTAGCTTCCTTGGTGCAATTTTATCATATTAAAACAACAAACAGAATATTTCATGCTATAGGAAGAGTGCATATTATCCTCAGGATGCTGTGTAGGATTAAATGAGGGAAAACCTCTCATGAATATCTTCTTCACATAAGATCAGGCAATACCTGTAGGATCATAATATTTGTTTTACATCAGTTATCAAATATTGCATTTCCATTAAAGCATCTTCCATAATAATAATTATATACAAATATGTGTTATTTCATTACAATAATCTTACAGTTGTGTCTTTCAATTAAATATCAAACTTAAAACCTTGCAGCTCTAGTGACTGTAGTTTAACAAGTTTGATAAAGACAGAAAGCTTAAAAAGAAACAGAAACCCCACAATATTTGTATCTGCAACTACAAGCTAGGTAATGAAGCATACCACTTCAGTAGAAACAGTTATTAGAACTTCCTGCCATACTAACAAATACTAGTCTGATCTCCTGCCACGGCAAGAATTTTCACTCCTGATTATGGTGAAGAAAATGGGTGAATATCATGTTTTTATTACATACTCAGGCTTCATGGCAGGAGGAAATACAAAGGATGCTGGGTTTCCTCCAAAAGAACCTCATCTTTTAGCATCATTATCATCAGTGTTAACATATACTATTTTGAGTGCAAAAAAAAAAAAAAAAAAAGAAAGAAATGGTGAGCACATCTATTTTCTTTTTGAAAGAGAATGGGATCAAAGAAATCCAGACACAGAAAAAAATAACATGACTCAGACAAGACCACTAGGTCCTTGAAGTTCATCCATCCATCCACAGGGTCCTTACACTCAGCTGTAAGTTAGACAGTTCATCCTTTATTTCACCAGTCAGAAAGATGTGAATTATTGAAGTTTAAAATATTCCTTGATCTTTCATTTGACAAATCCTTTCTGATAACTGCAAAACCAGACTAACAATACAATCATGCTGTAACCTGTAGGAACCAGTGGTGCACTCAAGGACAACATGAATTTCTGAAGAGAAGGAGAGGACTAAAACTCACAGAAGAATACTCTAAGTAAGCAATGTACAAAATATCGTATAACATGCAAGAGAAATGCTCTGCAGCCCATTTTCACCACAAAAATAAAAAGAATGCCAACATCAGTAATGAAAAACACTTTACAGAACAGTAAGTTGCCTGGAAACAGATAAACATATTTAAACTTTCATACCTTCTTGATGAAACTAGAGAGAATAATGGGAGAAAAAAATAAAAATAACTTTAATTTATGTTTATGTATTGCATTTACATGGTAAGGGTTTTCTGGAGGAGGAAGACGCACACAGGTGGCTTTTGTGAGAACAGACCAGGAGTTGTCTCTGTGTCAGCCAGTGCAAGATCCAGTTCCAGACAGCTCCAAATTGGACCCATCACAGGACAGAGCTGAGCCCATCAGTGATGTTAGTAGCACCTCTGTGATAACACATCGAAGAAAGGATAAAAATGCTGTGAGAACAGGGAGTGAGAAAAAAAGTGAGAGCAACAGCCCTGGAGATGTCCAGGTCAGTGTAGCAGAAAAGGAGGAGGTGCTCCAGGTGCCAGAGCAGATACCCGTGCAGCCCTTAGCGCAGCTTATGGTGAGGCAGGCTGTGCCCCTGCAGCCTCTGGAGGCCTATGGTAGAGCAGATCTCCACCAGCAGCCTGTAGAGGATTACGTGCTACAGCAGTGGATATGTCCTGAAAGAAGGTGCAGCTCATGGAGTTTCCAAGTTGAAGCATGCTCCTGGCAGGAGCTGCAGCCTCTGGAGAGAAGCAGGTCTTCTGGCAAGACCCGTGAACCTGCAGCGCACCTACACTGAAGTAGACTGTTGCTGACAGACTGCAGCTCATGCGAAGGAGCCGCATAAGAGGAGTTCATGGGCTCTCCCATGGAAGGGACCCCACACTAGAGCAGGGGAACAGCATGAGAAGGGAGGACTGACAGAGGCAAACTGTTATGAGCTGACTACATTCCACCATCCCCATCACCCTGTTGCACTCAGGACAGGGGAGGAAATGGTAGAAAAGTCAGAAAGAGAGGAATGAATTTGAGCCTGAAAAGGGAGGTGGAAGGTGGTTTTAGTTTTGTTTTTGTTATCACCATGCTAGTCTATTTATAATTGGAAATAAATCAGTCTTTCCCAAGACAAGTCTGTTTTCTCACAGAAGTAATTGGGGAATGATTGCCCTATCTTTATCTCAACCCACAAGCTTTTTAATCTTATTTTCTTCCCCTGTCCTGCTGAGTAGGGGGAGTGGAAGTGTAACCAGCCAAGGTTAACCCACCAGAGTGCATTTCTGGAGACATAAAGATCAATTAGAATGACAGAATGAAAAGAAATAGTTTGCTATATTCATAGCAGAAATATTTGTCACTCTCCATCTGATTTCAAATTTTGTTTATAATTATAATATCAAATAACATCAGATGTTGTCGTTACAGTTCTTTGATAAGAATCCTAAGTATTTTTTTTAATTACATAGCTACAATACTTGTATTGAAAGCATTCAGTCCACATCTGAATAACAACTTAACTGAATATCCTGTAAATCACAGGATTCACTTGTGACTATTGTAGTTGTGTAATAATTTATAGGTCAAACCATACAGCACAGCAACTACAAAACCATCTCAACCAATACCAATAATACCTACGGAATCCCTGCTACTTACTTTAAATAGGAAGAAAAAATTGCTATGCTTTTGATTTGTACTTTACAGCTTTTCTGCGTTAACAAACTTATCAGTCAAAAGTGACACTTGATATTTTACAGCTGGCATATTTGATCATCTTTAACAATTGTGTTCATCTTTCTTTCATTAAAAAAAGAGTTTATATAAATCATCTTGATCCTTTCAGCATTTACTGAATTCTCTAAGCTTCAATGAAACCCAGAGAAATAGGACTAGAAGGGACCGCAGCACTTAACCTGTAGGAGCAGACGATCTAACAAGCTCATCTGCTCCTACATGATGCCTCCGAGATTATCATCACTGAGGGAGATGTTCCAGTCAACCCAGTACTCTATTTCAGATATTCAGAGTGGAGAGAAAGGGTAGGAAAAGACACAAAGAACCCAGCAATGGAAGAAAATGGTAGCCTGTGGTTGGGGAATGCAAAAAGTATTGTGTGCAGGGAAGAGGGAGTTGAAGATGGGAGCCACATACCTTTAGAATGACAAATAAGTTGCATAAACAAGGCCTTAGTACTAATTGTTTAGGATCTTGTATCAGCTCTGTTTAGATTTTCATGATGCTTCCTTACAGTTACAGCAATGACAAAACCAGGGTGGAAATGAAAGGGTAATGCACATAACGATTTCTGCAGATTACAGGAATTAGTACCATGCTATTATTTTTTATATACTTCATTCAGATGAGTATTTCAAAAGGACATACAAACACAAGACCTTGTACTTATAGTCCAGTTCAATTTTTGCTGATGTTCATGGACAATTTCTATGGACTTCAAATAATAATATCAGACCCCTCAGGACAATATCTTCTTGAGTCATCCATGTTTTATACTCAGCTACTTGAAAGCTGAAATGCACACTCAAAATTCAGAAGAGCTAATCTGGAGGGAGAAATACAAGTGATCTCTCCACCTTCATGCAAGTGGACACTACTTCTTTCATACAGCTTTCGGACACCTTATGACCTTTCTATCTGTTCTATATATGTAGGAAGAGTACAACACTGAAATGAATTTCATTACGTGGATGTGAAGGGGAGAAAATGTCTCTTTGTAATTTTATAATTACATATTTAAGTTCTGAGAAATTAAATTTCATTCATAATTCAAGAGTACAAATATGTCAGACTACCTGATGGTAAATCAACTATGCACATCAAATAGCAATTCTGCACTTCAATAGCGGAATGAGGGATGCAAGATTAGGACCTATATATAGACCCTATTTTGCGCGGCAGGATGTAGACCTAAAGGCCATGTGATCTGATGCTGTATTACCACAACATAAATGGAAGTGGATTAGATAGCTGCTCTGCCATGGAGCTAGATAAAAGATCATGCAGGTGATGCTCAAGGCAAGCCTAAGAAGGCACACTGCGGCTGTCATTCCCCTGAGCCAGGGATGAAAACACATTGGCAGATATTCAAGAATAGCTCCAAATCTGAGCTGACAATGCTGAAATGTCAGCTGACATAATGCTGACAATGAAGAAACTGCATAATTTCTCTCTGTCTCCACTTCTCCAAAAGTTTTATTATATATTTAGCCAAGTCCGTGAATTTTCAGGAATACTATAATGTTGTGTAGGAGAAAGGTGTTGGAAGGGAGGGAAGACAAAGAATCTTAACACACAAAAGTATATTAACCTTCAGGGTTTGCTGCTCCATTAATTTGGTAGGGTGCTACTAAAGTCAAAGATCAATTTATGCTTACCAGAGGTCAGTAAAGTGTTAGAAGCATACATGCCTCTGGGCAACAAATGGACTTCATAAGCGAAATTTACAGGAAAAGAGAGAGACTCTGAAAACCCCGAGGAGATCATAGTATTTCAATGATCCTGAAAGCTTACAGGTATTTCCCCCTGGGGCTTCCATTTGTCCCGAGTGTATTTTGGCATGGATTGCCAATTCAAGGATTAGTGCATATATTTCTTCCTCCCAGTGTGGGAGCCATTTTTACAGCTGCTGCTTTGTGAAACTTTCCATAATCTTTCATTCTAAAAAGTCATAACCACTCATGGAAGCCATGAGGTCCTTTTTGGACACACATTGGCTCTTTCTTTTGGCTTCCACACATCTGATATACACATGCAAGATGCGATAAAGTTTTGTAGTGCATTTATTGTTCTAAGAGTGAGAAATCATGGAAATAACTCACTGCAGTTTTAATGCCTCTTAATTCCCAAGGAAGAGCTCTAAAAGGACAGATGCATTCAGAAGAATGAAAGCGGGCAAATCTGGAACTGAAGTAGGGCCTAACATATGGGAATAGATAAACCTGTCTATAGAAAAGAAGGACGCGTGGAACTTTGCCAGTAGTCAGCTGAAACTGGCTGAGTTCACAGCCATGAAATGTATATACTGTCTCCTCTCCAAACCTTTCCTTCTCTTTGATTGCTTCTGCTTCCAGTCCAGAAGACCAATCAAATTCCAAGACACTGCTCTATTGGGGTTTTTTTTGCCCACCTAGTAACAGGATGATCTGGAAACCTTATGAGAACTGTACTTTAACTTGGCAGAAAATCACAGCCCAAACAGAGCCCAGTCTAAAAGCCTGAAGTCTGTAGAAAAGCTCTCTGTGCCTAAAACCCAGGCCTGAAATGCATTTAGAAGTCCTGTGCCTGCATATGGCTTCAATGGTATACTTGATCAAGGAAACATAATGTGACTTCAGTCAGGCTCCAGCTAGGTTGAAGCATGCTGTAGGGATCAGGGATAAATGAAAAGCCAAATTTCTGAGTGTTTTTCCAAGCCAAACAAAGCCACTGAACTTTCTGGGTTTTTCTTGGCACTTCTAGTGCTACTGGGAATTTGAATGGTGCCTGTCCGAGGATAATTGACTCCCTCTGTACGCTATTGTGATTCTCAAAGAAAAAGCAGCATTTTTTTCAATCTTTCCAGGCATAGTCATGTTCTTAATAGAGACTAAACAGAGCAGGAAATGGAATGGGATGTTCTGCAAGGTCTAGATTAATGTCCATGAAACGAAACTCACAGCCCGGATCACCTCAACAGGTGATGACCAGTTATGCTAATAATTCATTATAGGATTTTATTATTTATTTTATTATTTGTTATTTACACATGTTACTCTCATTTTGATTTGTTTGAGTGGTTTAGCCACAGCAGGAAAGAGGAGATTTAAATCTCTGGTTTCTGCTATGCATGTTTAAAGAAAGAAATTAACTGTACTGTACAAAGGCAAAAGAACTCCAAGCTGAAGAAGCTGACTACACTGAAAATAAAAGCAAAAGTGGCATGATAGCAGGGAGCTGTTACAAACACAAGGCTCTCTTTATTTTTAAACTTCATGTTTTATTAAGGCAGGCCATGATTCAAGTTGTTGATGAAGTGGAAATTTTCACTTGGTTCAGTTTTACCAGTTCAGGAAGTTTGCCACCATTGGTACACTTTTGAAAAGAAAACCCAGATCATCTCAAGGTATGTTTCCAACTGCCATCCAATCAGTTTACTTGATTATTTTGAGTCTGAACACTGTTCTGATACTCAAGTCAATTAACTCTTTCTTTCTCAGTATGAAGCAGTTAATGAAAAATCTCATTAATTTTATGAGTCTTAAACTAATGTTTTCTCCATTGTGATGTGAATGAGCTAATCCATAGCTGCTAGCCTGATCATCTTCACTCTGTCCAGATCATAATGCTTGTATCCTTTGGGAGTAGGGAAGACAGAGGCAATTGCCTTACCAGTAACTTATGCTAATTAAAATCTGCCAATAAAAAACTAAAGAATTCTTATTAACAGTTTTACTGTTGCTTTTGAGGTACAAAAGTTCTGAATATTTTTCTTTCTCCAGAATGCCAAGCAGAACTTCACAAGCACGCACATTTGTTATTAGATGGCAAGAATGCCCAAAGCATGATTGGCTTTTCTGGTTTTCCTTTTCATGCAAAAGAAAATGAAATGAAAACAATAAAATTAGAACTCTAGTAACTGCACAAGATAAGGAATTTCTTGTCCCTGTGGGCATCCAGACCAAACACCATTATTACTACTATTGTGGCATTGCAGCAGATTGAATGCTAGCTAATTGCATCTTTTCTAAATGATTTTATTTTTAGCTGGGAGCATGGGGGAGGTGAGAAGAGACTGACTGAAAATTCATAACATCCTCTTGATAAAAGAAACCCCCAAAAGGCAACAGCTGCTTAGAGAAGTGAACACATTGCATCTCCAGAGCTATTCAGAGTAAATTTTTCCTCCATAAGCTTGTCACCTAGACTGAGTCTAAAGATATCAGATGCAATTGTCGACAAAAGACAAGAACACAATAAAAATACAGGAGTGTAAATGCACAGAGTATTACTAGTCTCTGCAATTGCAAGTCTCAGTCTTTCGAGCGCTGTGCAAATTCATGTGTGTTATACTCTTATGGTAAACATAATGACAGTTATTTAGTCTAAGAGAGTTAAAAAAAAAAGCCAAACATGCAGGAAATCAACTTTTAGCAGTGAGGGATCCTACAAACTGCATCTACATTTATGTCTAAAAGGTAAGGAACAGAAGACTGGTCTTGAGACAGCTCCTAGCTGCACTGATACTGGGTGAGAAGCAGGAAATCAGCTTAAAGATAAAGTCAAGTAAATGGGTGAATGAAAGGCAGAATTGAGCTCGAGCCCTTACAAGGAAGCAGAAATATCAGCAGCAGCTGGCTAAAGGCAAAGGCTGACAGGAATAGCAAAGACTGGCTGCCTGGTACCCAGGCCAGCACCAGACCTAGGCCTGAGGAATCCATGCTGCCAGGCAGGGTCACTGGAGGAACACTGAAGCCCAGCTTTTATATCCATAGTATAGAAGAGAAATTCTAGCTGAAGCTCGGAATTATACTTCAGGTTTTATCTACTTTTTAACTGGTCTTAAGTCTTGTCAAAGCTAAGTGTCTTTTTTAATCCCTCATGTTTTCTAGCACTTTTCCTGGCCTAATTTAGCACTCTCTCAATCGAGGATTGTCTAGCAGGGAGTATAGGCATCGCAGAGGCTTTATGTCCCAAAACATGGCTTAGGGGCAAACCAGTCAGTGTAGGTGCTAGTGATGCCAGTTGCCAGATCTTGGGGTCAGATCACAGAAGCATGGTCCTTTGGGGAAACAAGCAGAATAATGTGTCAGGGCTCTGGAGAAACACAGAAGACACATCTACTAAAATTTGAGTCTCAGATTTAGGTTTAGCATCACCTAATAGTCATTTCTCCAAAACACGGACTATTTATATTTAAAAGAGATGCCCTCAATAAATACTAAAGATCTCAGCATGCCCATAATGCGAGCTGTCATACTGTTTGCTCTTATACCAGTGTCATATTCACTGATGCACTAGTAAAGAGGAACAAAACTTATCTGTCCTCTGTGTTACATCTCAGTTCAACAAAACACTGATGCACAGATTTTTGAGGGTGCAGCTAATGCTGCAAAAGCCATATTACTGAGCAGTCTGCCAGGGAGAGGACATAAGCAACTCTGAGCTGTGAAGTCAGTGTGGGTACCAGGCACAGGATAGTGGGAGACCACACCAGTCTCTGTGGCTCTGATAGCTATGTAACTGCACCACCTGGACTCCAGCCTGCACAGAGCCAGAAAAGAGGCAGAACCAAGAAAAAGAGAGCTGGTTTTTTTTTTTTGCTGAGAGGCGAGCGTAGGACAGAAAGGTGCTCACATTATATGTCAGGGTGTCAGTTGATAGTGTTTCTGTAAGAACTTAAAAGTCATATAAAAAAAAAAAGATAGATTTGAAGGACTTGTAGAGGTCATCCAGTCCTACCTTCTGCTCAAAACAGGACTACGTTCAAAGTCAGACTAGGTTGCTTAACACGCTAACATCAGAGAGAGACTGCCCAGCCTTTACACTACATGATAACAGAAATAGCAGGTGACAGTAATACATAGTCAGCTAAAATCCATAAGTGAATCTTAGGTTCTTATTTTCTTCTTTGTAATTTCAAAATTGGTTTTCAAAGTAAGAGAAGTTCTTACTGTGACACATAGCTTGTCATTATTTACAGCTTCAGCCTTTGTTTCTGCAACTTTTCTTCTAGCAATGCATATAATGAATGGCTAGCAATGCAGGTAATGAATGAAACAAGAGAAAGATCTGGAACTGGAGACCTGAGATGAGATCTGGTTTTAACATTGTTCACTGGATGGTCCTAGCAGCCTACCACAACTAGAAACAAGCCTTAGCCGGAAGACAAATCCTCACACAAACCCCCAATTTGGAAAACTTCACAGTTTAAAGTTCTTTTCCACCCCATTTTCCACCCCACCCCTCCCCTATATTTTAAAAATTTTCCCTACCCATAATACAGTGACACTTATCCTTCATACACACTGCAGTAAAGGATTGGGTTGAAAACTTTCCGCCTCCAGTAAAGGTGGGGCATGAGCAGCACTGCGGTGAGAGCGACTCTGTGACTCAGATGTACATTTCTTCCCTTAATTCCTCCTACTCCTGGCACATAGTAGTTCACTCCTAGGCTACTCCAGTTGTAGAATATAACCCACCCTGCAATGGCTCATTGACTGTTTACATAACCCTTTTTCTTTGTCTGTTTTCCAGATTTGTTGTGGGACAGGAAAGTAAAACCAAGGACTCCACTTGCTACGTCCTGCCCAGAACAATAGCCAGGTAGTTACCTAGATAAGTGCTGGGCATACATGCTTCAGACAAGGCAAGAAATTAATTTCAAATTAAGTGTGTTTGTGTGTGTATGTGTGTGAAGAAATCATATTTAAATATATATTTAACAAGGCAGGCAGAAGAAAAGCCTAGCTCTGAGCTTCAGAACACAGACAAATATAGGAGAACTACATTGTTGAAAAGTGAGAAAATATAAAGCTGTAGGAAAAATTATTAAATTGCTGAGATAAAAATGTCTGACAACGCTGGGTATTTAAAATGCTTTACAGATATTAATAACTATTATTAATAACTATTAGTGGTTTAATAAAGTACAGAAGGGAAATGACGCTGAAAAGTGATCTCAGAAAAGTGCAAGATTTTCAACCATGTTAGAAAAAAAGATCTATTTTAAATCATTTTCAAATTCATGATTCTATCTTTAAAAGGAGGACTAAGAAAGTCTGTAAAGGCCGTTTTCTGTGCCATATTCAATTGAACGTTTTCCTCACCCCATATCCACTTCTCCCACTGCAAATTAGTTTGACAGGTTGCTGGCAGGACTTCAACAACTTTGCATTTTTCTGGAATTAGCAAAAATGCTAATGTGGGCAGTTTGCTGCTAGTGCAAGTTTCTTACCCTGGCTGAAGCTCCAAGGCTATTTGAGACATTATCAAACCGAAGAACAAAGGGGCACCTGTCATAAGTCCCAAGAGAAGAAAATAGATAGTGCCTGAGGAATTAAAAGAAGAATTCTTTACACCAGATGTTGAACACAGTAAACACAATGCTACAGGAGCAATAGGAGTTGCTCTAATTCAGCGTGGAGGGAGGAGGGAAGAGGGAGGGAAATGTGTTTTGTTTCTTTCAAACAAGGGCTGCCGATGAAAGGGTGGGGATGGCCTCAGATAAGTTTCCTGATCCACTTCCACCGAAACAATGGGGTGGCAGAGTCATTTGCAGGCAATGGGACATGTACATCGGACTACACCCCTTCCTCTTGGATGAGGTTATGGCTGCGTTCATCCGCATGGCCTTCAGCACAAGACCGCCTGCTTGCAGGGTGCTGTGGCTAGAGCTGACGGCATCATGGGCACGGCCTAACACCCAAACCCTCAAACTGTGGCAGTGGGGAAACAGTCAAGCAGAAATCCTAAAGGCAATGTAACACAAACTGCTTCCACACCCTCTGCTGAGTCTTACGCATTTGCGGTACCAACTTGTGGTCCAGCCTATAATCTTTTGAGATCAGCTTAAACTAGAGACTGCTCTAATTTGTTGAAACAGGTTTATCTTGAAAGCAGGTCCAAACTATGGGTTTGGGATTTTTGTTTTTTTCAGGGTTTTTTTGATAATTGTTTGGGTTTGGGGTTTTGAGGTCTTTCCTGTTTGCTTTTAATATTCATGTAACAGAACTTGAGCCCCAGGCAAGACTACAAGGGGGAGTTGCTAGTGCTGCATCCTCTGTAGGAACATCTAAGACATAATACAGGCAGAGGCACATTGCACAGTCACAACCTCAACTCAGCATCATAGTGTAGTGTTCACCCAGCACGGGATATTTCCGGCTAGCTTGAATATTCATGGCAACAGCACAGAATACAAAGCAGGGAAAAAACCAACCAAACCTCCCTGCTAGCTAAACAGGTGTTTATCTTACTTCAAGATCTGTTTTTCAGGCAAAACGTTCTTCATGTGAACAGTTTTAACCCTTTGCTGGTAATTTGTACAGATATTTTCAGATATGACTGCAATATTCACATACCCCCAAATTTATATGTAAAACTGAATAAATCTTAAAAAAAAACAAACCAAAAAAGCAAACAAAAAATAAAACAAAACCAGAAAAACACCAAACACCCAAGAACCACAAGAAAAGCATCACAAAAATCTCCTACAAGACTGATGTATATTCAGTATCTGATACTTAAGGAAATTTATACTTCCTTAAGCTGTTACACTTTCTATCATCAGTCGAAACTAGGATATTTTGAAATACAAATGGTGAGGAGGAAAAAAGATCAAAATATGACCACCTTTTTCTCCATTGCCTGCTGCAGTCCCTCCAGAGTGCCATTAATATGTGCAGGCTGAATTCAAATCTGGAGTAAAATGTCACAGTAAGCCAAACTCAAGTTCTGGCCATTTGTGCAAATGTACGATATACCAGGGTTCCTTTCATTAACAGCGAACTACCTCACAAGTTTGCCAGATAAAAATAAAATATTGGTTCAGCTGTTATGATTCCACAGGCATTCATCAGACAAAACAACTATCATCTCAAATCATATCTACATACACAGAGAATCCTGACGTTTACTTTAAAATTTCATATTTCAGCTAACATTCTCAGGTGAAGGTTTGCAAATCCATGTAAATGGAGGTCTTTTGCTCCCATAAAACAAATGGTTATATTGTGGAAATCTCTTGCCACAGGGTGTAAGGTGTTTTACACTGTTTCAATCCCAAGGCTCTACAAAGAGGGAAGAGTGAATAAGTATCATTATGTTCCTGTCTTGTTCTTAAGTATATATTCCCTATCTATTTCCTTGACCTGGTCAAGGTCAGGGGGACTGATCTGGGTGGACCAATGGCCCTTCTTTTGCCAGGTAGCAGCACCAGCTCTAAGTGAACTGTATTTTTTCTCACTATGACAATCTTATTTTAGATCCTACTTCAGTGCACATTTTACTTTATAATCAGCGTAAAACTTGTGATTCCCACTGTTCTGGAATCTTTTCTGGGATCAGCATGATTTTAGTCCTTGTTTTCAGGCAATCTTCCTATGGCCTTACCCAAACTAAAGTTTTAAATAGAGGATTACATGTTCATGTGACCCAACCCTTACATCTTTGGTGATTTTAGATAATGCCATGCTTGTAAAATATATAATCCTTGTGTTTTAAGACACATGCTAAGGAGTTACTGCCTGATGTTATAAAGAAACTTTCCTTTGGGCAAGTAACAATATATTTGTCCCTTTGCAGGGATTCTGATGCTTCCTTCCAAAGCACCAGGAATTAACATCAGAAAGGAAATACTGCAAAATCCTGCTTTTCCGGGGATTAAAAGATAAGCTTGCCAAATATCTCAAGAGAATGAAATAGGAGATAAAATCCTACTATATAAAAAGAGATGTAATTTTAAGGATAGGCAATGCAAAGTCAATATCACTTTTACAAAACTGCCAGGCAATCATGATCTTCAGACTTTCTTGGAAAGGAGTATTAACCTCAAGAAGACAAGTCCAAGGAAGTATTGTAGGAATGTCTGTCCATTACTAAGGTTAACTGAATGCTAGTGTTAAAATTATTTCTATGAAAAGGGGAAAACAGAGGCATTCTAAATGTCAAAATAGTCATATATCTTACCTTGACAGGTTATGTAGGGGCCCTGCAGAAAGTCTTGAACGAGACTTCAACTGTGAAACAGGTTGGAGATGCTCTGCAGAGAATGCTTTCTATTATATGGAAAATTACATGCTATTATGAAAGTATGAAGAGGTTCAGATTACAAATCATGCAGTCTTGGAGGGGTGTACCAAAATACAAACTGCTGCAGGAAAATGAAACAACTCTTTAGGACATTTGGTATGCAAAATTATATCAGGCAAGTTTAAGACTGTATTTGAAACTACTTTCAGGAAAAAATAGTTAACAGAAATGTGCAAGCAACACTTCAGAGCACTTCTGGACTCAAATACCCCTTCTTGAATAAACTTATGAGAATTCCGGTAGCAGTTATTGTCGTCAAATGATCAAAGTCACAGTCGGGACAAAACCTCTCTTTGTCAGACAGGCATTTCAGAGCATGTCTAAAAGACCTCCATGGCAGACATAAAACCCTCACAGAAACCCTCTATTTACCATCTAGGACTCTGCTGCCCAAGCAGAAATATATCTTGGAGCCTTGAACCAAAGCAAAAGGAATTTTTGAGAAGCCCTGTCCATCTGGGAAGAATAATTGCCAGAACAATACAGACAGCCTCAACTTCAAATGTGATCGACACTTCCGAGAGAGCTCCTGAACCAAGAGTTTGGAATGGAGTTATGAGTCTATTGGTTTTACTCTGCAAACCTATTTCCAAATTCTGCAGCCTGTTGTATGACCTTTATCTTGGTAGAAGAAACCAAGATACGTAACCTTTAGTCTTGACTTGTAATAAGCATGAAGCAACACCCACTGACTAGTCCATCTTAGGGGGAGAGCAGAAGGACCTAGATTGTTTTGAGTTTGCTCCATCTTCTTGCTCTTAGGTTTTCAACAGCAGGTATTTATCACCATACTACAAGGCTGCTTTGGGGACTGGTTGCACAAAATGACATACTCATGGTACATAACCATTTCCATCAAGCTGAACTCCTTCCAAGGGTTTGAAAGCAGCTTATGAAGCCTCCTCATCTAACCTTAGCTCATGTATATGCTTCAGATCATATTGAGGAGAGATCTGACCTTGGCCTCAGGGACTACACAGGTTTAAAAAGAAACCTTGAGAAGCCTCAGGTTAAAGCAAAGAAACAATCTCAACTAATATTTGTCAAAACAAACAGGCATGAAAACTTTCAGTTTCAATTCATCTGCATTTTCAAATGGAAACATACTTTGTGGAAATATCCTACCCAGCTCTAGCTTTTTTTTTACATCATAGGTACAGATTAAAGTGAGACAGAAAACATTCTGAGGAAAAGCCATCTACAGACAGATGGCTGTGCTGTGACCCAAATTCTCTCTACAGCAGTGGAAACCCAAAATAACCCTATGGAGTACAGAAATATGAAAATTACTCTGGTACTTCAGCTGTGACAGGACTATCAGTTCAAAAGTCACAGGCTGGGTTTTCTATACTTGATTACTAATGCATGTTTCTTATGAGCTCTCCAGGAAACATGACTTCCCACACTACACACAATCTCACTGGGGAGGTCAACAGAGGTAAAGATGTCGTTGACAGATTCCATGCACATGCCTTAACAGCTAAGTATCTCTGCTTCCAGATAGCATTTGTACAGAAAAGATATATTAAATAATAATAATAAAGTCTCTCTACTGCAGACTCATTGATAAGTTGAATATAAACAGCTTTATAGGCATGTTGGCTTAATTTAAGAAAAGCAGTGATGGAAACTTGCTATTTACAGAACCTGATGGTCCAACCAGAAAAATGTATCCCAACATGTGCAGACACAGAACAGAATGAGTGGCATTACCATTGAATTTATGCCAGCATGTTGTGAAGAAGCTCAGCATGGGAAAGATTTATTCAACTACCCATTAAAAGGAAATTCTGAATGTTTCTCAAGTGCTTCTGCTGAGTGCACTGTGAAAAGCATTATCTAAATTGATAATAGATTCTTCCATTCTAATAGTTATGTATCTCTATGTGGTTTGGCAGCTGTTGACAACATTAAACTTTCTTTGACTAATAAGACAGATCTCTATTGCCAATAAAAAAATAAATAAATAAATAAAATCATAAGACCTCCACTGTAGTAGCTACCAAATCTAAACTGAAAAGGTCCAGAAAACCCCTCCCCTTCTTCATACCCCCAACTCCTTGCCAGTCTTCCTAAATGAAGGGTAAGAAGTACATTTGTGCTGTTGCATCAAAGACACCTTAAAATTTGTTTCTGTGCCTGTAAAATTGCTCAAGTCATTAGCAGTATATAAGCTGTTCTGTGTATATTGGTCCTGCTAGATCCAGCCCAATAAACAAGTCTGGATCATGCCAACTAGATGAGTCTTTATGCAGACCACTTCCCAAAGGAAAGATGATGTGCTTTTTTATCTCCATTATATGAGGGGTCTAAGTTAACTTTCTTTCTACCTTGGAGGTATTTATCGAACACCTGGGCTCTCATGGAAAACCACATTTTTATACAAGAAGAATAGGGAATTTGGGTGAGGGGGACATTTCTTTCAGTGGGTTCTTTTGAAGTTCTTTCAGATCAGGTTGAATATCTGAACATTCACTGCAGCAAAAGAGACTGAATGGTAGCAAAGAGGACTCAAAATTTACTTTGTTAGAGTAGCCATAGTAGGACAAAGGCTGACACTCAGCTCTGATCTGGACCCTATAAAATATACAAATGCTAGGAGGGTAATTCAGTTCCAACTTCTAGTGTCCCAGGTGTCTAAACCTGAACTAGTTTCTAAGTTTCCTATATGCTCATATATATAATGTCTAGAGACAAATGCCAGTACCCTGAAGAAGACACCAATTCAGTCAGCTGAAGAGATATTTGGGCTTTGCTGTATATTATAGCATCTGAGGTAGGAAGATCACTTGTAGAACATTGCTACATCCTATTCCATATGTCCAGCATCTCATATGATTGCTGCATTTTTTTCTCAACTCGTAGATAAAGATGAGCTATCACCATTTCCTCCTTGTGCATTTGTAGAGACTGGCTGGATATGTATCACCAGAGAACACCTACCCAACTAGGTCAGGAAGCAAAATAAGCTACAAACACCCTCATTCATGGTTCTCCAGGAGGCCTCAGCTGCAGTTAGCCTCAAAGGTGTTAGAATTTTGGGGGAAGTGGGAAACAGGTTAAGATTGAGAAGATGACACTAGATCTTCTGCAGTTTGGATTGCTAGGGAGAGGAGAGACGAGGAATGGAGAAGTCATCTGACCAGACCAAGTAACAAAATCTGTTATGCATCCAGAAAGTTTTGAAGTGCAATGCTCTGTAGTAAAAAAAAAAATAACCCATCAGTATTATGTTTCCTCATAGATTTATGTCCTGATAAGTTTCTTATTATTTGGTCACATTTGCTGCAGTGTGAACTTCATTTTACTATTCCTTCTAAAATCTTTAATCTTTGTATGAGATATTTTAAATTATAAATAGCACATGTACAAGAAAATTATTCCACTTTATTAAAAAAACTTATTACATTAAATTATTTTGCATGAGTCTATGAAAATATCTTTCAACAATATGTGCTATCCCAAAAGAGATAAGAATTTAATTTCAAAGATCTATCAGGACCTGTTTAGGATTTGCTTAACTTCCTTAATGGCTTCAGAATTTGTAACTATTTGCAGCAACTGCCCAGAATAAAGTTACGTTCCCCATTGCATCTTATGCCATCACATGTTCTTTCTTTTATGTACGCTGACAGGTAAATACCTCTTCTTTATTCGCAGCATGGATGGACACCTGTTGTTATAAAGATTTACTACCCAGGGAAGATCTACACAAGGTAAATGGTGTCAATTTGCTCTTTAATAAAGTCTTTATTTTTTTTTCTTTTATTTAGATGTATGCTTCATACAGTATCCTGTGGAAAAAAAAAATAAAATCAGTGCATGGTAGATGTATATCCTCTTATAGATATGTGAAACAGTAAAAAAGTTGAGAAATGAGAAATAAAATGACTTTCTTCACAATATTTCTTAATAATCCAAGTCAAAGGGCTATTTTCTGCTCTGCTTCACCTTTACACTTGCTGGATGTTCAATAGAAAGTACTAAATCTGGACTAATGTCTCTAAATTCTTGTAATTCTCTTTGTAGAGGCAGAGAGGCTAAAAAAATCACTGTCATATTAGAGCTATTGGGAAAGTGTCAACTGACACAATTTCAGGACAGTATCTTGAGTAAGATCTTTGGCAATTAAAAAAAAACCTAAACCCCCAAACCAAAAACAACTGAAAAACCCCAACCCCTGGTAACAGTCTTGATTTCATCCAAACAGGCTTAGCCAAGTAGCTGTATAGTCCAGCCCTGTTAAAATAGAGTGCACTGCAAAACTACTTTGGCTGTCTGAACATGAGTCAGTGACACATCAAAATGATTTTAGAAAGCTACCCAGGAGAACACCTGCAATCTGTGGGAAGAAAGAACACCTGCTTCACTGTGATTATTGAGAAAGGAAGTCAGCATCTTTCAGTGTAAAACAACTCTCTCTTCAGATCAAAAGTAAAGTAGAAAGACAGTGAGTTATTTGTGTGGAACTAGCGTCAGCACAGAGAGAGAAGTGGCATACTTGGAAGCATTTCCTCTGAAAAAAACCTGAACCCAAACCACTTAAAACCAACCCTGACATGGAAGATTCTAGAAGGATTTCAATAGAATCTTTGTAGTATTATAAAGAAAGAAGTAGACTTCAAGTACAAAATAAGGTTAAATGCACACAAAGTAATTTATTAATTTTTACTGTCAGTTCTCTAAAATCACCTATTTTATTTTATTTTTAATATTTCACATAGTAAAAGAAGTCTAGTGCTATTCATACTGCATCTGAAATCACACACGTTTCATCCAGATAGGATGGGTCCTTTCTCAAGTGTCTTACATTATGGAGTCACTCTTTAAACCTTTAAAATCTAACTGCTTCTGATTAGAAATGCTGTAACTTGGGTTAAACAACATATGAAGTACTGTAGAAGTGTTTATTAGGAACATCTCATTCAACTCCTTGTGGTTTATAGCATAATATATAAGCTCTCTTCATAGACATTTTCCCTGGAAAGAAAACAACAAAGAACCTAAAAATGTCTGGAGCCTTTACAAGGCAGCCTAAGTTTTCTTCTCCTCAAATCAATATGCCCCCAGTCCAGTTTGTTGATCTTTTTTTTTATTAAGATATTTCACTCAAGACTGAATTTCAGTTTCCCGTCTACAAATTTATTACAAGTTTTCAGAGATCACTGTTCTTGTTTGTGTTTGGGTGGAAGGTGATACTTTGCTGAAAGAAAAAATAAGGTTGAGGGATATTCTACAAAGCAAGAAGGATACCAGTGAAATTTGCTCTCTATTTTCCTTTGTTCTTTTAACCTAGTCATACACTGGCATCTTCTGTATTTGAAGAGAGCAAGAAAGAGACTGTGACCATGACTGTATTTGTCTGCATAGGTTGAAGTAGCTTTATAGATAAAGTATAAAAAACTTCCAAGATTTTCAGAACACTTGACAGAGCAATACAGGAGAAGAATCTATAGATCTTCAAGGGTTTCAAGATCTTCAAGGTCTAGGTGTTTGACAATAGCTTAATATGATATTTTCAAATAGAACTGGTATAGAAATTACGTATAATGCATTTACCATGTAAGAACCAAAGTACCCTGAATCTGAGAAAAGTATTCAGAGTAAGTAGTTTAACAGATAAGCCTTTAATTAAAAAGTGGAGATTCCAGTTACCTGTGAAAATAAAGTACTGGCTTTATACTCAGCTTTAACATGTGTTATGTAACATGCCAACTAGAACAGATGAAACATACTCTTGCTTCATTGGTTATTACAGTTGGGATATTTTTAAACTGTCCTCAGTACCTGAATGGCTAATGTTTAACTAACTATTTCATTCTTGGAGGTCCCAGCTACTTCCAAAAAAAGCTAATAAAATCAAGCTGTATTCCAGCTTTGCCTCTCCTACTTAATATCTAGAATCTCTTTTTCAATTTCTTCCAGAAAAGGTCTATGTGATTTATGTACATAAAAATTTTTATATATACACAAACACATATGAATCATTATTTTACTAGCACATTTAAAGAAAACAAAACAAAAATAAAAACAAACAAATAAACAAAACAGCTGCTAGTACTGTGCCTTCAAGGAAGCATTGCTGGAACTAATCATCCCTAAAAGCTATTCTATTCTGAATTGTTAATGTTTGGAAAAATTCTGCCATTTTTATCTTTCCTTTTGGATGTCCAAACTTTGGTGCAGATTAGATGTGAAAGGGTAGAGGGGCAAAAAAAATAAAATATTTTTATATGATTGCAATCATATTATACAGACATTGGGACTGTTGATACTAACTGTAGAGTCAATTCACTATTTCCCCACAAGTTTTGCAATGCCTCCAGTAAATTTAGAGTTGGGCACCAATTCTTGAGGCTAGCACAGCAATGTCTGTGCCCAAAAGCACACAAAAAGGTATTATATAGAGCTCATGTCCATCTGCCTTCACTTTGTCACCTTGTGTACAAGTACTCCACCTTTCGCTGTGTTAGCTTTTCAGCAAGTGAAGGAGGTAAAACCCCATGCTTCTGCAGCCCAAAGGAAAGGTATTTCTCTTCTACTTAACATAAATACTGAAGTAGCAAAAATAAGCTTCTGGGTCCTAAAAAATTGTGTTGTGCTCTCCTTGACAGCACCAGAGATTATTTTTGGAGGGTCCTTGAGAGCAGCTGTCTGCGTATGTATATATAAGATGATGCGCTTGCAGGCCTGCGCAGAATACAAAAAGAGGGACACTTACACTGACTCAGTATGGTGTCCTCTAGCTCAGTACCTGGTCCCAGGCAGTAGAGGCTCCTCATTGACCTGCCACTTGCTGCAGCCAAGATCTTTCGGGTAGTACCAGGAGGAGGAAGCTTTTCAGGGGGAATCCAAGCCACTGTGTGGCTCATTTCTGTTGCCTTTCCCTGTGCATTCTGTTTTGAACCCCACTGGGCAGTATCCATTGTCTCTTGGGGTATCTTCAGTAGGGTGCTGTGAAGGATATTCTTCTCAGTGTTGCCATCTGGTTTATGTCATTCAACATTTGGTTCCTGTGGTTCAATAGCTGGGGGGGGTGGGGGGGGGAGGGAAGGGGAATTTTGGAAATCCTTTTCCTCCCTCCTCTCTAAGACGACTGTATTACTTCCACAAATCTCATTACAATAGGTGTCAGATTACTGCTTAGCCATCCTTTTCACACACAGAACTACAGCCTAGAGAAACCATGGACAGGAACTTTCTCCATGTCCAAGGATTTCATCCTGGTACACACCAAATCTCTTATCTCCTCTGATTTATCTTTTCAAAGCTCAGATCCCCACAGATGAATCACAAACAGAAAAGACATAAGAAAAGCTGTCAGCAAACTAGCTTATTAGTTCCACACTTCTTCTTTCTAAGCATTAAAATTATCTGCCCAGATGGTTGTTCACCGAGTCACATTGTGACTCACCATTGTGTTTATCAACTATTTAGGTTACAATGGAAAAATCCTTTAAGCATGACCTTGTCTCCTGAGGCCCTAATTCAGCAACACATTTAAGTATGCATCAGCATGTAGCCTTGTTTAGTGAAATACCATCAATTTCTTTGATAACTACCACACACCTAGTACAAGCAGCTTACTGAAATTGGACTGTAGTACCCCTTGTATACAAAAATATTATTTTCAAGACAAATGAAAATAGAACCACATAAGTGAATATATGATCATGAAAGACGCTTTTTTATTTTTTTTAATTGTGGGAGAGAAATTTAAGAAGTCACATATTTATGAATGACAGCCTGTAATTAAAAGTAATTCCCTTACTGTAGACTTGGGCAGAGATGATTCTGTATCACTTCCAATTATTGCTGTAAGATCATGGAAAACCAAAAGACTTCTATGAAAAATCAAACCTAAACACAATCTAATTTAAGTATTTCCAGAAATTCTGATTCAAATGAGGAGAGAAGGATAAAGCAAAATAAGAAAATATCACGGATTTCAGTTATATTTTGTTTATCTACATTCATCTTGCAACTGTGCAAGAGACATTTAAAACAGAACTATTCTGGTGAAAATGCAGGAAACAAAATAAACTTGCATTGCTGGACTCTGAATTGTCTTCATTTCTTGCCATCAGCAGATTGAGACGCACAGGGTAGCCCTGGCAGAACACTGAAGTGCACAATACTGGTAAATAATATACAAAATCTAAAATTACAAAAGAATAATAAAAAAAAAAACAAAACAACAAACCAACACCCCCTCCCCGCCCCCCGAAAAAAATAAAAAAATAGAGGACTTAGAGAGGCAATGATGAAGATGAGAGATGCGGAACTTTTACCACTGCAGACTTCAGATTTCTTTCACAAGTGAAATATCAGGATCACTGTGTTAAAACATCTTGATAAAGATTGATGATTATGTTTTAGACATGCTAACAAGAAGAAGGAAAACGTTATCTGTGCATTTTAGTTTTAAATGAAATTTGCCCTTTGTATAGGCTTTAGTCCATATGTAAGCAGATAACTGTCTAAAGAAGATAGCTTTCACATTGAGTTATGTATTTAAGCAGAAGCAGACTTCTAGTCACATTTGTAAACTTTGGTGTACAGGAAAAAAACATATAAATAAATTATCTTCTACTACTCCTTTCATGAGAAATTAAATTTTCTAAACCAAGAAACTTAAAAATTGCAGCGAGTAGACACTGTGTGTCTTCAAGGCAAACTGCATGGAGTAATCTTTTGTCACATACTGTTGAACTTTTTTATCAAGCATCTGGTGGTTGCTAAAAACAGTTGTTTCAGAAAAATTAATTGTGGCACGTGTAGAACAGGAGTAAGGGAGGAGTGAAAATGTAGGGACCTGTACAGTCTTTTCTAATGTAATACCCTTTATGGACGCTCTCCTGCAGATTAGGACAAAGTGAAGACCAGTGACTGGATAATTATTCAATACAATCTCCTAGTACAAAACAGTGACAAGAATAGCTAAATGGACTGCGTAATGTCTTGAATAACAAAAGGAGAAAGAACTAGGATTAGAAGGATAAGTACAGGAATGAACAGGACAATGTCCTTATTTCTTACCTGTATGAGACTGTGGATACTTCCTCACTGTTCAAGCTAAAAAAAAAAAAAAAAAGAAAACCCAAACAAAAGTGTAAACCAAAGCAATGATTAAACAACCACTGGTACATTTGTGCAGGTGTAACTGATCCTGGATTTGAGTATGATATGAGCCTATGTATTACTTCTTTTTGTCTCATCTTGCCTTTCTTTCTAGGACTAAGAAGGGTGCTGAAAGCTAAAGAAGATACACAGGAAAACTACAAAAGCCACAAAAAGCAATAGCTTTTGTGATGAGTAATTCAGGATCACAGTAGTGGGTCAGTGGATCAAGGTAGCTCATTCTGATGCCCCTACCTCTGTGATAACCTTCCTGGGTTTTACTTGGATTAGATTTAAGAAGATTTCCTAAAGTATCCTTAACGTTCATGTGATTTGAAGGTGTCTGAAGGACCAGTTTGAACCTGATGTCCTCATAAGGAGGTAAAACATATTCCATATGTGCTCGAGCAGATCTTCCACATTAATATCTCCATGAGCAATCTGGTTTGCACACACCACCACTACTCCGTGAACTGACATAGCAAGTGGCGTCAGTCACGGGGCTGCCTTCAAAATGGCATATTACTCTACATGATCTTAACTTACACTGCCAGAGTATTTCAAGTACTGAGCAGCCTGCCTAGGTAAAGATTTCTACTTGTTTTCTCAAAATGAAGACTAAAATAAAGCTGGATATATTGTAAAAGTGATGTTTTGCTCCTATAAGGCTATGTACTGAAATGTTCTTCAATCTGTTCAGCAAAAGGCTTGATAATAGCTAGAAAATCTTGATTTAATCCTAATGAAATGAAATTCAAAACTAACGGCAGTCTTTTTTAATAACCATCACTGTTGAAACTGTTTGATCCCTTGCTATTTAGCTCAAGTAGCATTAGCCATTTAATATAAAGATCACATATGGGTAGTCCTGAATACTTTGTCAAGTTTAAAGGTACATGAGAGGAAGCACTCTCTGCGCTCTTTGCATGTGGTTGCAGCCTTGACTGGACTCCCTTTGGTGACTAGAAATGACAAGATGAATTTTCACATGATGGATTCAGATCCAAACTAAACGCATTCTAAAGTGTATACTTACAAAAGTCTTGCCTTATTGGGCCCTGTAGAGTCCTAGTAGCTTGAAGTAGCCCATTACAGTCAGTAAGTCAGACTAGAAGATATTTACCAGTTCTATGAATAGTCAGAGGCCATGATATCGTCTCTGTTTACAAATGGCCCACATGAAAGTCTATGCATGTGACCACAGAGACAGACAAAGCAGGAAGGGTAACAATTTTTATGGCAGACAGAAAATATGGACCAATGGCTCCTGCTGATCTAGACAAAAACATAAGCAGAATTAATTGCTCTTCTGTTAGCAACACCTAAATCTCCTTGAGAATTTTATCCTATTCCTCCATTTGCTTTATTTCAAAGAGGAGTTATAATGGGCTTTAAAACCTCCTCTGTTCCACTCAATGCAAGTTTTAATGACTGAAAAGGTTTGGGCTCTTTTTTGCCCTATAGAAAAAAAAATAAAAAAAGAAAGGAACATTTTCAGGTGAAGTTGGAGTTTTAACAGTTACATATATTTAATGCAGGGTGTAATAAGGCCTTCAGTACCAACTCTCCAAGTACACTCCCTGCTGTGGCATTCTCACTGCCTCAAAATAGCTCAGTGTGCAGTGCAGAGATACTAGTCTCTAATTAGAGGCCAGAACAGTTTCAACATATGGGCCCAGATTCTATTCAAAGCAACTGTACTACAAATGCACAATTCACCTTTTGTTGAGTTCAGCAGAAACATAACCTCTGCCTTCAATCTGGATATAATACAACCCTGCCTCAAATCAGTGTAAGTCACAATGGGGTGAATAATCAAGACTTGGACTATTAACTAAAGTAACTGTTTATTGAAGTTTGTAAAAACCCTTTCCTTCACTCCTTAATAACCAGACTGCCAAAGTCTGGAGCCAGGCCCAGTGGTTCCCATTCTGTTCCTACAGGATTTTTTGAACAACAGCACAGGCAGTTAGAAAAAAAATCTGAAACAATACTGAGGGTTTTTTGTGTGTGCAGTCACTATAAATAAAGTTCATTTACAATAAAAAAAAAAAGAATCTGCATAACATTAGAGTGAAGTAGTATGATGTGAGCTTGAAATATTATAGGATATTGGCTGTAGCAAGATCCAGGGTGTATTTGCTGAGATGATGGAGCTCTCCCTGCTGCAGGACACGTGTAAGGTCCAAGCACTGAGTTTGGACATACAGCTTCCCACTTCTCTTTCCATCCCTACCTCCTTTCCCCAGCCTCTTACCTCAAATTAAAGTCTTTAAGGTAAAGAAAACCAAATTGCCTTTGCTTTAGCTTTTTTTCCGAAAGCCAAGTTACAGGTTGGTTGTTTTATTTTCGGTCTAGCAGTCCACTCAACTGTCCTAAATGCCTTGGTAAGGGAACAGTGAACTGACACAGTCTGATGCTCTAAAAAGGCTGAGGGCAAGTGATACAGAGTGACCGCCTAACAGTTATGATTAAGCCAACTGGAAATGTAGCACATACCAGGGTTTTATTTGAAAATGAAAGTAAAGTCACTAAAAAAGTATTTGTGTGTTTGTTTTTTGATAGGTAAAGGTAAAGCAGCTTATGGCTTTGAAAATTCCTGACAGTCTTCATAGGGCAAGTGTGAAGACATTAAAAGCTCCTTTAAACTGGGATGATAGCAGTAAATGAAGCTCTTTTATTTGCTATCACCGCCTGTTCATAAGAGTTATATGGAAAAGAGCTTGTTCCCTGAGAACAGTAAGTATTTGTTCAGATAAACAATGTATTTTAGGGTTATTTTATGGCAGGAAATAAAGTGCGCTGCAGATTGCATGAAGAGAAAAAGTAGTATCCGCATCTATCAGGAATGCTACAACTAGTGATCAAAGTATTTCAGAGAAGTAGTATTTAATGGACTCATTCATTGTTCATATTCTGTCAACAAAGATTGACTTTGCTTTTCAGGCATCATACCAGTGTATGACCCATTTAACAAAAAAAAAAAAAACACCCTTTCTTAAACAGATCAGTGTATATAAAAGAAGGTTTCGGTGATGAAATGCAGCCTTCAAAAACTGTCCAATATGTCTAACCTTTGGACAGTCAAAGCATGTCCCTCTAATGACTTTTTTTCCTCCTGTAGCTGATGCCTTCATTAAAGATATTTTTTAGAGAATGTTTTTCTAAAAAAAGAAAAAAGAAGAAAAAAAAGCAAAGAATGCCCAAACAATCATCTACACCGCAGAAATTCAGTTCTACTCTGATAAAATGAATCTATGTAACAAATAAGTTTATGATGTTCTTTGTGCTTTCAGAAGACAAAATCTCTCACCTGGAGAGGGAAGAAGAGTCCCTCTATGGAAAAGCTAAGATTAGAAAACACCTACTACATGTGAGAATTAACTGAGAAGAGCAGCCTACTGTAAAAGCAAAAGAAAAATAAAAACAGCAATAGCAAATTTGCAAGAGGGATTTTGTTAATAACTTAAGAGGTTATAACTTCAATATCAGCTTGAAATGATTTGCTGTATTTATACCATTTCTTCCCCTATGATAGAAGCTTCCATGCAATTAAAAAAAGTCTATGCTTCTGAAAAGCCTTGTAAGGTAAAAGAGGCAGAAGATTTTCCTTGCTCATGATGATTACCCAGTGAATACACTCAAAGAATCTGAAATGAGAGCCTGTATTTTTCAGCTGTGTTTGTATCTGTTCAGATACTCATCTGTTCCCTTGTGGTGAAAACACAAAATGTACAGTAATATGTAATGTCATCCTTCAGCCACAACAGTCATGGCTCATGCCCAAGTAAAGCATTTCCTTTTTAAAAGAGACAGTATCCATTTTCTATATTCCACTTTGATATCGGAATTGAATGGTCATCAGGTTTAACCATCAATTTGTCAACCATTTTGCAACACAGTGCAGCTGTCCACACTGTGTTCCATCAGTACTGCATCACTCTGCCCAGGACATTTCCATCACTTCTACATTCGGGGTACTGAGACTCCATTTGCCACTTGGAGCACATGTGACTAAGCAGTAGTTTGACTAGGAAGAAGACTTGAGAAGATCACGTTTTTCTTGAGAAGATCAGAAGGAGACTTAGACTGAAAAGTTTACCCTTGTACTGAAAGGTGACTTCCCATGGGTTATCCTAAAGGCTGTTTCTTTTTAGTTTAAAAAAATATATCTAACCTTTTACTGTGAGTGAGCTCATGTTATGTCACTTTGACAAGCTAAGAGCAACTCTGACATCAGATACTCCTAACACGTTTGCTCAGAAACGGAAAGCTGTTACTGGTTACTTATAGGGCACGTGGAAACATGAAACACCACTCAGAACATGACATGCACACAGAAGTGCCCATGATATTGGGTGAGCCACTGCAGTGTGCAACATGCACTGCAGAGTGCCTTCACTAGTCATGGCACCAATGGATGAGAAACTGTCTTAAAGATGATCACTTGAATTTACAGAGGAAACTGGGTGACATGTGGTGAACACCACCTCATCCACTTGATTTGATAAGTGCTTTGCAATGCAATGGGGTGGCACTTATGCCTTGCACCACTCATACCTGTTACAGTCTGTATGACAATTAAGCCAGTTGGGCATATGGCAAGAAGAAAACAAAATCTAGCATGGACTACTTGCGCCCCAATTTTTGCTGTTATCACAAGTTAAGGAATTTACACCTGAAGCTCACGTTTCCAGGTTTTGGAAAGTTTTTGCATTAATGAATATAAGCAATGAAGCAATTTAACTGGAAACATTGTATTTTGTTTGATAATATAATATACTCTCTCCACAGTGCAGAATGCTACTAGATCTTTAACCTAATGAGAGAATTTTTTTCATTAAAGTGAAATAATGGAAACCTTAGAAGCATGTAATCTGCTTTCAAAGAACCCTTCAAGTATTTGTAAGTTTCTCTTGACTGAAACTTTTATGGTTCACTCACCACTGGTTTGTGTCTTCCATGAGAGTTTACCATTCCTATAGCTGAACTGCCATGCATGCTTATATACATCTATATATCCGCTCACACACACACCTTGCCTCCTCAGATTTTGTTAACATAGCTGTGTGCAAGCTCATAAAAATCTATGTCATGCACAGCATTTAAGAGTGTCATCAAAAGTATTGGCTAATGAAGAGCACAACATATGGTGTGTTAATTGTCTCACATTGAAGCTGAGATGAAAAAGCAATGAGGAAACATTTAAGATGAAAATACTCAGCTGGTTCTGATATCCCAAAGTATATGAATTCTTAGCTGGGAATCATGGATAACCTGGAAATGGAAAACATGCTGCAGAAGTCCTTATCTGAAGGCACACAGGCATGCAACACTTCAGTGTACTCAAACATGGATCTTATCTCTTATTTAATATTCTTCCATGGGGTGATCATCATTGACATTTGTTCTCCCCTTCAATTCACGCACCCATTCCTCCAGAGCTGAAGTAGGTTTTCCATCCTACTTTCTCACGTCTTCTCTGTGATCCTACAGGTAAAAACATAGGGTAGCCCATGGCTTGTACCTTCTGTATCTTCTCTCTCGAGCAGCAGGACGCCTTTTGTTGAAAGCTGAGACATGGGTTGGCACACATGGGGAGCTGGATAGATAAGATAGATCATCTCTCAATTGTTTGAACTCCTGGGCCAGTTTTTCCACAGCTGAGATGATGGAAGGGGTGAGATTGTCTTTGAACTCCTGGAGCTGATGAATCATTTCATCCACTATTGGTGGTACATTCCAGGTTATTGCTGCCAATGAGTGGGCATATGATGGTGCACTCTGTAAATTTCCACATGGGTCATGTACATTTGACTTCAACTGGATCTACAGGTGCATTCCTGGCATCTGGCCTGCAATAGATCATCTCTACAATGGTTGATTCCATCAGAGACTGGATGCCTTTCTCTAGCATAGTCCAGCTGGCCGAACAACTCATAATATCGTCCTTGTATGGAAACCTTTCACAGCTGCCAAGAGCTGCCTCCACTAGTATCAGTAATCGCTAGGAAAACAGCCAGTAGATGGGGTTTAGCTCCTCTTACTACCTAACAGATTAATCCATGTTCTTCTTCAATCTGAATGTTTTCTTTTTTACCTTCACTACTAATCTCATCAAGCCCAGAGAGGAACAGATCAGTACTAATGACACCATAACCTCTACAATTTTGACAGTTATCTTCCAGTTCTTACTGGATTCACACACAGAGAATAGTACTATATAACTAAATCCTATGTGAGAGTCACAGAGAGGCTCTTCAGCATCCATAGGAAAAGGTAAATCCATCAGCACCCAATTTGAAAGCTTTCTACTTCTTATTAAGACACACTGAATGTGGGGGTGAATCAATGGTGAAAACAATTTAGAAGCAATTGTCAGCGTGTTGGGACGCTTTGCTTGTCTATGCCACTTGCTGTAACTAAAGAGTTTAGCAAATCTAACTTGCAGGACTAAAACACTATGACCGATTATTAAAACAAGTGTTTTGTGTTGATATTTCAAATAGTGGATGTGCTTTTTGTAATTGCTTTGCCTAGTCAGTGGAATACTGTCATCACTTATGCCCGTTGGTGCATAAATTTACAAACATCATGCAAATGCACTATTTGTAATAAAACTGACTAATGAACTTTAAAGGCCAATTATTTGTACATGTCTGCTGGCTCAGAGTAATCATGCATCATTCAGATTTACACTTACATACTTGCTGTAGTGCAATTTTAATCACTTGCTAATCTATGGTTCATAAGCATGACGAGTAAAGCTAGATGGAAAATGGGTTTCTCAGACTCTGAAAGTCTGATACTTCCAAGATTGGGGTAGAAAGCAAAATAGAGCTTGGAAGCCCTTTCAAACAAAAAACTATACCACAACTGAAATGGCAAGCAGCTCCCAAAATCCAAGTGCCAGGGGGTGATCATAGTACCATTTCCTTCAGGACTCCAGGGGGTGCCTGTGCTCCAGTCCCCTCGGCAAGCTGGGGCACTGCTTGAGGTGTTCCTCCTACAGTGGATCTGCACCAGATCAATGAATCTGTGTAAGGATGCAGAGTGTTTTGTTGATTTTGCTAGCAGACTGATAACAAACTGCTGGGAGGGGATTTCTAACAAAATCACAGGGTGCTTGTTTTCTACAAACAATTTTTCCAAGTATCTGAATCCAGCATTTTTTTATTTAAACATCTATTTTCCTGATGTGGCTCCTAGAAACATATTTCAGACAGGTATATTGACAACCTTTTGGCCCATTTCCACATCCAGGTATCGTTTTTCTGCATTTAACTTTTCTTGCTTGTCTTTGTCTTTCCCCAACTAATTTGGCACTATCCTACTTGTTGTGATAGGAAAGGATTATGATAAGATAACTAAATACATAAAGCAATTACCATCAAGAGCTAAAGGCTGCCTGCTGGCCAAAGATAGCTTTGATTCAGAGCAAGTTCCCTGCTCTTACTGGTTTCAGACTGGGGAAAATCTGCTGGCCAGACTGGAGTTACCGTCAGTGATTTACCACCAGCAGAGGAGTGCAGTGAACTCCCTAGGGGTTATTCCTGACTCTGTCACTGACCTTGGATTAGTCCATTGACTTCTCTATGCTTCATCTTACCTACTGCAATGCTTAACTGTCTAGAATGCAGATTTAGAAGTTTAATTAAGCTTTGCAAAAATGTTTAAATCCCTCAGTATGAGGCTGGGTTTTGGGTTTTGTTTTTTTTTTTTCTTTTTTCCTTTCTTTGCTATTGTCCCCTTCACTGAATAAGCAAAAGATTCAAACTCTTAGAAACAAAACACCTAGAAGAAAGCTGCTGTCCTGGTCACTTCAGTTAGCATTCACCATCACTCTGCCAAAAAAAGAGTGTGCATACCTGCTTTTGCTGAGGATGTTGTTTCTGGCAGTGACTGGGGTGGTGGTGAGAGCTTGTCATCTAGCTGATGCTGCATGTAGCGACACTGAAGCCCCCAGGAAACTCTTCAAGAGAACAGTTTGTTAATATCACCACTAAAAACCCTCATTAGAAAAATCATTGCTGAGAGTAAATGCCTTATGTCTTTAAATCCCTCTTTCTGTCTCCTCAGAGCATGCTATTTCCATTGGGAGACAGAGAAGTGTAAGAATCTGTCATATTGTCATAATAGAAAGAATTAAAAGAACCAGCTAGCTCTCAGAAATGCTTAGTCTTTAATTTTTTTTTTTTTTTTTTTTTTTTTGGTGTCTTTTACCTTGGAAGAAAATGATAAAATTTCACCTCAGGAAGGAAGGAGAAATTAGGAATGGGGAGTGGAAAGATATGGGAATAAATACCACAGGTTCATTAGGAACCAATACTAGGAGAATAAGCTAGAAATGAGTTGAGGCGAAAAAGGATTTTTTTAAGAAAGCCCCAGGCAAGTGGAAAAAATCCTGCCCCAGTAATACACATAAGATCAAGGAACACTTCATTAAATCAGTTTTTATGTGATTCATTGGGAATCAAATTGTGCCAGCCTTTCCACAGCCAATTGCTTCGGTGCAACAAGGACAGGTTTAGGGAGGTGAGGGTGGAGGAACACTGCACATGGACAAATCTGCTTCAGGTAGCATGTCCAGGCTGTCCCCTCTAAATCCACTGCCTCCTTCTGAGAACTTCTTCCTTCCAGCCCACTGAACGATTCCTCTCTGTTCTCAAAACTCATTCCTCTCTTATTTCATTTAATACCAATGAAAAGCAACTCAAGGAGACTGAATGACACTTCAAATTAAAATGCCAGAAGTGCCTTGACAACCGACAGCCTTGTATTTCTTTCCATCTAAACACAGCAGAACAGTCTTACAGTATGCTGCTTATAGCTTCACTGTCCCAGGAAAATGCTGATGGAGTTGGCCTCAGGCAAGAGAGAGGTTTGAGCAAGTAAGAACTGAAAACTTTTGAGAATTTTATTCAGCTTTGACCTTATTTTCTATTGATCTCTCCAAGTCACAGTTTTCAGTTTTCTAGGCATAAATTCAGTTTCTGAAGGATCACCCAGTTACCACTACTGCAGGAATGGTCTTGGCAGATTGCTGGCTTCTCTAAATCTACTTGGAAAGGTCAAAAATCACTGCTTGAATTCTTTCAAGGTGTTTCATCCCAACACTACACAGCAGTTGATCAACAAAGTAAAACACAATGTGTAAACAAGCAGCTATTTCTTCAAGGGCAAGGTGATTTCCTTTCTCACCAGATCTTCCTGTTTCTAGTACTTACTTCCCTTTTTTTCTAGGTACAGTTTTACTAAGTAAGAGAAATACCAGCTCATATCTAACAATTCCCTTCCCTCAGGTCTTTTTCCCATGATCTTTCTCCAGATAAACAGCAAATTCTTACAATCACATGACCTTCTGGTTGTGTGTTAATCTAATCAGACGTGAGCTACACTTATGTTTAAAGGGACTTCAGAGAAGTCTTGTTGGTGCTGTTAAGAAAAAAAAAAGACAAAAAGGAAGCATACTCCTTCATTATGGGTCCGATGATGACTTGCTCTAGTGAGCTGATCAGCTGGAACTGGTCCCTCTGTTAGTGATGCTGTGGTAGGTGCTCCAGCTGGACTTGATAGAATGTTTGCCCTCAACAAAGCACCTAAAAGGACATGCTTTACTAGGCCACAAACAATCCTTGAAACATGTGAAAATCATCTGTTTGAAACAAAAGAAATTTTAAGACTAAAAACTAAATGTCATCTCTGGCTACCTAAGGGAGAGTTCCTTCTCTCTAGTCTCTATTCCATCCATCAATTTCCAGTAGTTTCCAAAGTTGTAATAACCTACCCAGACTCTTCCTGGTCCATAGGAATAGGATCTCTCTGTCACTTCTGCAGTGCCGATGTTGTTCCCTGCCCTTCTCAGGAATCTCCCTCTGTACTACAGGCAGGTACAAGGATAGGGACATTCCCATCGCTGCAGGCTTCTCCCTGCTGAGCGGGTTCAGATGCATTTGGCTACCCAGTTCCTACTGCAGACATCTCTCCTGGTCCAGAATAAACATCCAGGCCACAGCAAGAAGGAAGCTTTCCTGCCCTCTGCAGAGCCACAGGCTCAGGGCTGAACCAACAGATAGTAATGAATGTAAGCATGCAAATATAAGTGATGCCATCCATCTGTAAAACTCAATTCCAATTTAATTTACTAAGGAAATAAGCTGAGGAAAAAGCAGTTCCTAATGGTTTAGAAGTGAGTGCTCTTTGCATAGTAGTGGCAGCTGGTGGCTATATGGCATAACTTTGCTCCACAGAGGCTCCCCAGGGAGCAGGACAGCACAGCAATGCTCCCAGCTCCAGAGGTCCTTTGAAAAAAAGCACTTTAATTTCTCCCTCCTTTTTTTTCTGTCTTATCCAAATGTAAAATTTAGAGGACCCCCTGTTCTGAAGGCAGAAGTGGTACTGACAGGAAGTATTAGCAATCCTCCTATCACTGATGGGATGCTGCTTCCTTCACCTCCAATGAACCCAGATTCTGGGATATTAAGCCCCATAAACCCTTTCCTAAAGAGCTGGAAATGCTCTTTAAGCGAACTAGTACTCCAGAGGAAAAGATATAGAATAAACAAGTAAATCTTTTGTATAACCAATGTATAATATGCTTTAATAAGCACCATTTTATTACAGATATGATTGAGCTCAGCTTTACACAAACTAAATATACTTCCTGTTTTTTTTTAAATTCTTGCACTTCTAATGTTTGCACTGGTTATACCCTGTTTATGATCTAACCTCTCTCTTTTATATATTTGGAGCCAGATTCTCATTCCTTACCCAATGCCCAGCTTTCCACCAGGGATCCATTATGGTTTGGGATAATCCTTCTCCTAACACACAGCTATACCACAGCCTCCCAGTAGCAACAACAAGCCAAGGCAGCACACACACAACTTCCACTAATCACTATCTGTGTGACACACAAACAGTGGCAATAACATTTCCTCCCTCAGTATTTGAAAATACATCCTTTTCCTCAGTGCTATCAACAGAACTGAACATAAATTTCAGAGTGTAATAGCATGCCAGCAGCTGCTGCATTTAGCAGAAATAAGAATAATGTTTCTGATGTAATTTTTTTTTACTTCAGGAAACAGTTTTTAAGTAATTTTTGGCATTCAGATACAATATACAGACATGAATGAACATAACAACTGGTTTAAATTTGCTTCTTATTAGAGATTTTTCTGTTGCCCTGGGAGGAAAGTCAGTTTACCATTCTTCTCAATGGTTTTCTTTCAAAGGTTCACTCATTTCAGTTTCTGAATAAATGTATTTTAAAAAGCCAAACCCACACCTTTGTTATTGTTCTTATAAAGGTACCATACCACACATCAACTTCCTGAATGTGCAAACAGCTTATCTGTTTCATGGCTGTTAACACCTTGATCATACACTTGGACATTAATCCATGGGAGCAGCTAAAAATATGCATAAAATTTTATTTTACCTTTCCTTTTAAAAAAGTAACACTATGGTGCACCAGTAATGTACATTCCAATACAAACCTTCATAAGACACTTTCCTCTTAAATAGCAGCTTTCCAATTTCTTTCCTGCACAAGTATTTATTTGATCAAAGGTTTATATCAACATTTCAATGAAAAGCAAAGCACTTGGGTATGATACCAGCTACTGAGTGACTCAAGAAATACTTCTGCCAATCTTGTATAGAGGTCAGACCATGTCAAGTCAAAAAGGCACTCACTGGGCTGTGTCACAGTGCTCTGCCCAAATATACAGCTTTATAGTTTAATGACTTCTAGGTGGAAGAGTAGAATAAGGAAAGAGCCCTTGAACCTTTTCTAAAATATGAAGTCTCAAAAATTGCTTCTTTTTATTTAGTAAGACTGGTAAAAAGATGCTTTTCACCTGCAGCCTCCATAGGATGCACTAGGAACATATAAGTGATACCAACATACAGGTGAACTGAGTAGAAAAAGAGCTCCCTACCCATCCCAACCTTTCAAATACTTTTGTTCAAGATATCCTGGTTTAGACTGGACCAAAAACCAGTTCTGCACATTTTTTCCTCAAAGGAGGAATTTCCAGTCTGGCAAGTATTCCAGTGAGTGAAGTATTTTCTGTGACCCAGGAGCCCAACTTCCTATTTGCCTTTGGATTCATCAATCTTTTCTCGTATATCTCAGGAAATGTTCTTAACACCGGTTAATCCTATTCAGGAGTCTTACTTCCTAAAATTTCATCCAGAAATACTATCCTAACTCTGGCACATATCTTCTGATGACTTACATAACTATTGCTATGCACTTGGAGACAGTTTCAATGTCAGTAAATTATTTATTATGAAAATTGGCTTAAAAAAAAGTTGCTGGCAAATTCACTGGTCCAGTTGTTCACACTCAGCCATGAATGAATAACCTTGTTCAAGATCATCCAAGCTTAGGAAAACCTCTTTTTCCACACAGGGGCAAGCCAATGCAGTCTAGTCCCTCTTCCAGCTAGCAAGTTGATTCTAAGTCCTCTCAGCTGGTTATGTTGCTCTGCAGTTTCCTTACCTAAACCCTAAGCCTCTACCTCTTACCCTACCATTTCAGCATCTCTTGTCAAGAAAGCACATTTTTAACTCTGTAGCTGGACCACTTGTGACCTGTTCTTTGACAAGACCTCTAGGTTTTTTAAAGCTTTCAGCTCCATGTTGTTGTTTGGGTAGACTGCTTGTACCTATTGTAATACAGAGGAGCTCCAAAATTTGGAGATGGACTTCTTGGATATCTTGGATTTCTTCTTATATATACAATTTTTAAAGAAAGATCAGAAAATGAAGGCTTAAAGAAATTTTATTAAGCATTACATTAAAACCTATGTATAAAGCAAGGCTGCACAGCAGTCAGGAAATTCCACCTCACAGATCATGTTTCCCTTACTCAGAGTTGCTCTGTATAGCCAGCGAAAGAGCTCCAGCTGTGTCTGCCCAGGTTTCAGGTAATCAAGGAGCGTGCCAAGCATTTAGGCATGGTGAGAGAGCAGAGCAGAGCTGGTAGCCTCATAAATCCTGCACTGACTGCAGAGCTGTAGTAGTGTAGTCCAGAGCTGTTCTGAGGGCAAGGCAGGTTGCAGTCCACCACCCTCCAGGGCAGGATATGGCTACAGAGCCCGTCACATCATGTATGTGCTCACTTTACCTGCAGGAGTTCCTGGTTAAAAGCGATTGCACAAAGTTACAGCTGGACTTTTTACAGTCTTAAGAAAAAGAAAGCAAGAGGACAGCCTATTGATTTTCACATGATCCCGACCATTTAGAAGAAGTGGTAGGAGGTTTATGTCTCTCCCCTCCCTTCAAAGTTCAGACTTCAAATCACTGTTCTAGTAAGTTTGCTTTGGTTCTCTCCTCAAGGTGAGACACCACAGTACATTTCCACTCTAAAAGGCTTATAGTACATAAAGCTCAGTAGTGTGCTATGCAGACCTTTGCTGAGTATAGACAACTCACAGCAGTAAACTCTTTTGCCTTGGGAAATTCTGCATCTTTGAAGGAGAAAAATTATCAAGACCTACTAAAAGGCACTCAGGAGGGTGGGGAAAGAGAGAGAGTTGAATGCTAGCAAAATACATGCAACCTGGAGTGTTAAAAAGTCAGTTAATTTAAATATTAATTTTCTGTACGTAGGCAGTTGTATAAGAGCAAATACCACAGCCTTCAAGATCAATACTGAGTCACAGTGCTTGGGCATGGCAGGCGGGAAGAAAGCAAGGAAGGAAGGGAGGAAGGGAGGAAGGGAGGAAAGGAAGGAAGGAAGGAAGGAAGGAAGGAAGGAAGGAAGGAAGGAAGGAAGGAAGGAATTAAACATACACATTTAAAATGGTCAGATACCTGGTAAGTATACAAAAGAAAAATTTCTGAGACTGTCTGGTTTAATGTGTTTCTGTGATGTTTTAATTTATTTTCTGAGGCTCATTTTTAGCCTTCCATTCTTATTCAAGCTCAGATCCTGCACAAACAATGAAGTCATAGGTAAATAGTCAAAAGTCAAAGATATAATAAAAACCCAGACAAACAATGGCTTATGAAAATGAAGGCAGATTCAACTGGCCAAATGCAGTTTGGTTACACCAGTGTAATATTTTGCATTTAAGCTAACATAACTAATTAATAACTAGCTCAATACTTTTGAATGTCCTTTGTGATACACTCTTAAAATGGAAAATTAATTGTATGTTGGGACTTAGGTAAAGTTTTAATTCATTAGAAAAGAAAAACACGAAGGCCCTGAACCCGCTGTCTTGCAGATCAGGACATCCACCTGCACAAGGACCAATTAAAGTTATTGCATCAACATGCAAATACAGGAATCGGCTCAGGAAGATCAGATGCTGGAGTGACAAAATCCCAAAGAACTATATATAGGTTACTGCCAGTTGTTACCTGAAAGCTGAGTGACATCAGCCTTCACGGACAAAAATAAAACTGTTTCTCCTTCAGTTCACTATTTTCTGAAAAGCAGTTTGTTTTGCATATTCATATAGACTAATAAGCAGCCAGACCTGTTTACAGCAGACTAGCACCTCTCCTATGTGGACTAGTTCTTTCTACTAATCATTTCTATAAGGGGAAAAAGAGATCTTATACGTGATGTACAGCTGAGCTTGTGTTTCATTGTCTCTGTAGCGCTTGTAATCAAGCTTCCAGTCCTTTCTGTTTTGGACAGTAATTTGATGCAACTGTGGTGTTGGAGCAACGTAGTGATGTAAATCTGAGCTTGCCTGGTTACTTTGGCCCTTAGCTATAACTGAACTGCACTTTGCATTTTTGGACCAATCTTGGCATTTGTGTGAGCACATCAGATGACATCTGGATTACTAGGCTTTTCAGAGATTCCTAGGCTATTCAGAAGAGAAAACTCCCAGGTATGTAGTAGCCTGCATGTGGCATACACCATTAACCTAGATTCTTATTACAAATTCAGTGAAGGAAATAGAACACATTACAGGTGTCTGTGGTCACAGAATTGCATTTACATGTGATTCTGGACCTCTTGTGGACCTAGTGAGATATCAGTGGCCATAGCTAGAGCTGATAAGAGGTGAGGGACCTAACACACTCCTTTAGAGTACAGCATTAGTGAAAAGTGGTCAGTAATTAAACAAACTTGAAATTTTGATGAAAACCCTCACTCGATCCAGTCATGCCCCTGATATTAACTGCTGTCGCTATGGGTGAGGCTCTTCAGGAGCTTGCAGAGATCAGACAGAATGAGGATCCATGGCACTGCATCTTGGTCTCACCATCATGTTTCAGCACTTGAGCTTCTTGACACTTGAAGTTGAGAAGATGAGGAAGCTACTCCTAGCTCAGATTTCCAAAGGACAGGCTTGACTGAGAGATCAGGCACAAGTGTTTTAAATCAACAGTGCCCTACCAATACCTAGCAAACGGATTCACAACTGGCATGACATGGGCTACAGTCATTTTTCTTGTAAATGATCACAGCCTCTGGCTTTTGAATGATCGCATGCCCTTTTTATGGAAGTAGTAGAGGAAATTCACTTTTTTTTTGCTTTAATTTTCTGTGGTTTTGATTTTGGTATGTGAGAGATTGTGCAATATTGGGCAATACCTTCCTAGCTGTGTCACTGTTCTTGTCAGTTAACATTATTAAGGCTGCTGCTAATTTCTTCCTTTTGTCACACATTCCTACCTCTTTCCAAGCTGAGGTGGCGGTGGAGGCTTTCCCCAAGGACAGGCGCTGGTGCTGTGCAGAGCCACAGGAGCCATCAAAGCACTGCACTGTAGTATTTCAGTAGGGACTATTCACATCAAGCACCTGCTCCACCAGCCAGCTACATGCCTCTTGAACATCTCCAGCAGTGCCAAAAATATACTTGCAGATCAATTCTGCTCCCACTGAGTTTGATGGAATATTTTCCATTGATTTCTAATGAGATTTGAATGACAGACATTTCTGCACAGAAGGCTTGTCTCTAGCCTCTGGGGAGGAGAAAATAACATGCAGTTTATTCTTTTCACATAATGCTAGCTCCCCAAGTCTTGCAACTATGTGAGCATGTGGCCTGTGTAGCAAAGGAGACCCACAGGTCCATAGACTTTAACACTGGCAGTGTCGGCTCCCTAGCCCTGTGATTGTAGCTATTCAGCATTATAACATTCAAAATAATTATACCTTTGAAATACTTCATTTGAAGTTTCAATGACTTTCTTTCATGAACTGTTTCTAATTATTGTACTTCAAGTGACAAATTAAATGTCATTTGAAGCAATTATACAAAATGCTCAAAAAAATTATAGATAGGTATGTCAATTAATATAATTAAGTCAAAAGTTACATTTCACAGCTGATTCAGCTTTTTCATTAGTCTTGAAATTGCTCATTAGTTTAAAGCAACATTTGAACAAATCTGTAGCAAACCTGAACACTAAAGGATGTATTTATTTTTGTGCATTTATTAGACATGTTTGGAAAAGCATGAGTGTTCCTCATGAATACAAAGGAATAACATAGCATTCTTTTTCAGAAGGTGTTTTTTCCACATTTAATTTCAAAAAAGTTGTTTGTCAAAGCTCTATAAAGGAACTTGCTCCTGAACTTTCACTTTTGCTTCAAGGAAAAAGCAAACAAACGTAGTCTAAATGGATTTATGTTAGTTTTAGTTTCACAATGGATATAATGTAGATATTCTAGTTGGGCAACAGCATGCTAACATGCTTCTTTCTAAACAGCCCCTAAAACACCACTAGCCTTTCTTGAACTGCTTGATTAGTGAGAATCTGGGGACAGTATTCTTCTCTTCCTTAGAAAGAAAAACAGGTCATGAAGCCGGATACCTTTGATCTGCAAAGCTCTCCACCTCTGTACAGATCAAGGGAGCACATTTTCTTGGCTTATTGCTCTGAGAGCCCCCACAGTATTTCAGTATTCTTTTGTATCTTGTATTTACATTTCTCACACTTTCTTGACACAGATACCACCTGTTCTACCTAGTTAAGCATTTGATCCGCCTTGCTACACTCTGGTGTTTAGGTTGACATCACCTGGAAGAGTTACATTATCTTTATTGAATGCAAGAGGGCTGATCAATCCAATCTTTAGCACATAACAGTCCTCAAACCATTTTTGCACAGCTGTGTTCAATGTTACTCTAAGAGAGCAGCCAATGCTACCCAGGGGATACCTGTACCTGAAAAACAGTTCAAAAGTGCTTGAGTAAAACCATGATACTACACCGAGACTGTGTGAGCAAGGAAATGCAAAACAGCAGATAGACCCCCTCAGTCACTTGTGGAGCAATATTGCCATCACTAGGTATGGCACAGGTCCCCAGAAACAACACTAAAAGACTTTGCTAGCACAAGTAATATATCTCCAGTTGTTTTTTTTTATAGCTTTGTCAATTAGCAAAATAAAACAAATGATAGTGATACCAAGTATAATCCGTGTGACTTCTTCAAGCCTGCCATTATTTCTAAGGTTTTCTTACACTGTAATAATGCACCTATGGTCCAAAAAGCCTATCTACAACTCTGAGAAAATGTGATGCATGTTGACAAAGTTAAGGGGAGAGAACATGAGCCATAGATAGGATCTAGAGCTCTTGAAAGGTGCTGGAATTACAGGACAAGAGACAGGTGGTGTTCATTTATTCACAGATCAGATTCCGTGTGTTTCATCTTCTCTCCTTGCTTCTTCCTTGTCTCCTTACTTTCCATAATCAAAAATAAAAATAATCTAAAAAGAATGTTTATTTTGCTTTTGCTTTCATATGAAAACATTACTCCCTCATGCTCTCTTAAAGGATGAGTTACAATGTTCAATCTACAGCCCAACATGGGATACAGGTGCTGAGATACCATAATAATGATGTCCATGATGTAAATACTCCTATAGGTAAATACTCAAAATGGGGAACCCAGACAAAAAATGAATGTCTCAGAAAACGAGCAGTGCAAGAAGCTGTGAAAGACCAGGGATTAATTACTGTGACATGTACTACATTGATAGCCAGACTTTCACGTTGCCACTGTGATGTGAACAGTTTAAAAAATAAATGTAAGCACATATTTAAATGTGCATGTCAAAAAGGATTGCAGTTGATTTTGAACTGTGCAAGGGAGGAAGGTCAAAAACCCCTTCTTCAGACTATTTCTTCAATTAATAATGATAAAGCTTAGTCACTCCAGTATATGCTGAATAGTACCTGGTCAGCAGAGGGACTCACTGAAAAAAAAGTGGAATGTGACGCCTATGTTGATTTAATTAAAATATTAAAAGTAGCTAAACGTCAAAAAGGAAAACGGACCCACATTGTAATTTGGGGAAAAAAATAAAGCTTTAGAAAAATATCTGAAAACACAAAGGTATTGATATGCAAATTAGCACACTTTCATTAATAGGCAACTTGGATAAAGATTTTACAATTAGTCTCTTGAGACTAATAGGATGTTCAGCTATCTCTTGGACCCATATTTCTCCTTATGATTTGTCACTGTTACTAAAAATAATTAAAAAAACCCAACCAAACTACCAAACAAAAAGAAGACCTCAAATGCAAAATATCACAAAATTGGTTTAAAAGATATTTATTCATTAAAAATTGGAAAGCAATAAAGGGCAGATATTGTTTTTAAGTTATTTTGACAGGCAGTTGCCCTTAAACATATTGCACCAGTCCTGTAAATGGTTGCTTTACTTCAGTAAGACAATAAGAAAATATTTTAAAAGAGCTTTTGGGATTCTGTGAATGTAGGGCCTGATATTCATTTGGGCTGATAATACCCAAGTGAAAACAACTAATGAAATCAGGAGCAGAAAATCATTGGCATTCATGTTACTGCATTCATCAGTTGATAGTCTAGGGAGACTTCAAATGCTACGTTTATAATGAAATGTCTTTTTATTATCATGCCATTATTTCAGTTCCAACTGAATGGCAAATGGTGTGTCTAGAATTTATATATATAACTTTTGTGTACTTTTTAATTGACAGTACACTGATTTGGTTGATAGAAACTTGATAAAATGGCTCATCTATGATAAAGAACAGCCAGAAAGCATGGCTTTGCTTAGTTTCTCTAATGCAGACACAATCAAAATAAATTAAATAATGTGAACAGGTACATCACTTTGGCACATGATTTGGGTTTTTGTTGCCATAATTTAAGAGTACTAGAACATGGTTTATCATTCACAGTCTTTTCTGTCTATTTGCCAGCTATTAGCGTAAGGCTTTCATTAGCCTGACCCCCTGATATTCAAAGTACACAAGGAGTTCTGAGCAACATGTTCACATAACTGGAAGTTCTTCATGGATGTGATATCTGAAAGGTCTAACAAGCCAATCTGAAGGCAGACACCCCCTAACTCTCTTTTAGTCTTTCTCTGTCTAGGCAAAACATTCACATTTAAGTAGCTCTCACCTGATTTTTATTCACCAAGGTCCTGATACTACACCATGCTCCCTCTACATTGCTCTGTCAGAGCAAAAGCAGCCCTGTGGTTGGTGAAACTTGGCAGAAAAGGATAAAAGCACTTGTCCTTAACCTCCCGCGCTATTTTTGCTTACTAAACACGTAACCATGTAGGTGCTGTATACATACAAATAACTAAATCAAATATGTGTGAATTAAATTGTAATGGTGATTAAAATTTAGCTGGAATGTCTGATGACATCTGTCCATATACAAACAGATCTTCTTTCTCATTATATCTATCGAGGCATTTTATCAGGTCAGAGCATTGTTCTTCCTTGTTGAAAACTGAATGGACTGCGTTTCTTACCCACATCTTCTGTCTAGCTTTAATGATACATGTTAATTATAGGTTACTGTAAAGCATTTAATTAAGACTAGAACTCATCCTACATGACAGGACATATTTGCTTGCTCCTCTCTGAGAGATAGATATGTCGATAGATGTGTAGATAGTACAAGCAACTTGTCTATGAAATCAGGGCACAGTTATGACTGCCAAGCACATCTTTCATGCCAAATTAAATTCACAGTCATACCTACATGAAGTGAGTAAAATACTGAAAAAAAGATCTGCGAAAAATATTTCACCAATAATACATTCAGTTTTCTAAAACTTTTTATTGGATAAGTCAAGTGGCACATGCAAAATATTGTGCCATTACCTGAATAAATATCCTTAAGTAGCATATTTCATATTTATAAGTTGATTAGCCATGAAAGGAATGTTTAGTCGTCTCTCCCTCAGATATCTTATTTACAAACCACATCAAACATACACCACACATATGGACACCAGTGCGAAATTCAGTATGCTTAATTGGAGCTTTCTGGCTGCTATATGCTTGGGGTTAAGTCTAAACAGGCTATTAAAATTCTTCCTCCTGATGCTGCTAGTGAGGTCCACACACATTTGTTTTGATTCAGGGTATACTTACCAAATCTCCACATCTGTCGAAGTGCAAGAAGATTTTTCCAGTGTCCTCCAGGTTGAAATTCTGATGGACCATTACCTATGGCAATCGTAATGATTACTTGGACAAAACATAAGCATCAGTTGTAGTAGTTTTTCCCTGCACATATTTTAAACAGTAAGTACCCTTTCATCCTTATAGTAAACCAAACTGATTTAATATGAGAAAATTTCATAATAGAAGAACCAAAAAGGTATGTAAATGTGAGTCTTATCTCTTGTCAGCTTTAAACTATAATCTATTATTTGAGTTGCTCTGAAATTCTGATTTATTCCGGTTATGTGCATCCCAATGGATTTTTCAGATATTGATTTGAATATGACTGCACACAATTAAAATAAATTATTTCCCACGAGTCTATGAAGGTATTTACCATTTTTCCTCAACAGCTAGCTGCCATAGTTTACCAGTCCAGAGCCTCGCAATTTTTTAATTTGTTAAATGTATTGAAACAATTATTTTTGTTTTAGTTATCAGCTGTGAAGCTAATACATATTTCTTTCTTCCTTGGTATTGTGCATTTGTTCTGTGTTAAATGGCAACTTCCATTCTATATAAAAATCCTTTTCTTCTTTTCCCTTTAAAATCTACTTTTTCCACACAGACTCAACAAGTTTCCAAACACTCTTCTTTAATTACAAAGACAATCAAATAAACACTGAGAGTGATTTGAACAGAATATGGGCATAAAAACCGTAAGGTGTAGGAATCAAAGGAGTAAGAAAACAGGTATAAGTTCAACACAGAATAACAGTTCTTGGGCATTTAATCCAGAGCAACTAAACCTTTGCTTCTTAAGAGCTTTTAAGTATGTATTAACATTATGAAAGATGAAGTGGGACTCAGACCTTTCAAATGATCAACTAGCCTGAGCTTAAACATTAGTTAACTCAGAATCAATCTTTCTAAGCTTTCTGTTTACTAGTAGAGGTGGATGCATTTGAAAGTCTTCAACAGGAAAGTGTCTTTAGCAGTAGATAGAGTTTATGTCTGATGGTCTCAAAGTCAAGAAGCACTGGCTTCTCTGTGAGTCAGTTCAAAGCTCCTACAAAATAAGTAGCGGTAAGCTCAGGAATTCCCAGCAGGATCCTCTGCTTGCTGAGGATTCAGACTACTGAAATCTCCAGACAGTATGCATATCTTTTATGATGCTTTAACTTACTTAAACTCTAAATTCAAAGGCTCAGAAGAAGGAAGGGGAGCAGTGAGTCCACCTGGCACAGATGGATGATAGCGCATTTAGACAGCAATTCTAATAAAATTAAGGAAAGCTTTAAACTTGATTTGGAGAGGACAGGGGATAAATATAAGTGGAGAACCAAAAAGTAGATTCCCACACACAGACATAGAGTAGGAAAGGGAGGATATAGGAAACTATAGTATTCATAATTGAGACAAGAATAATAATGGCAATAATAAAATTAATATGCTTATGCACAAATGACAGAAGTATGAAAGCTAACAGAAAGAACTACAAGATTTAGAGCATAAAATAGCATATAAAGGTATTATATACATGACACCAAGACTTTGTAATACAGAAGATTAGAACTGTTACAAGAAAGCATGGCTTACTTAGTAAATACAGATAGAAGAAATGAAAGGAAACACTATGTCATCTAATTAAAATTCTATATAGTCACAATGAAGTTCAAAAAAAACATAAGCAGACTTGCTGAAAATCTGTCAGTAAAGACAAATACTTAGGAGAGTTATCAAGGTAAATGTACAAATGTACACCACGGATCACCTGATCAATATTTTTTTTTCTTTTTTAAGCAGCTATGGGAAGCATGAGTAGTAATGGAAATAATGGAAAACTGCAACGATAGTCTATAGGACAGGCAGTATATAATGAGATAAACCAACCATCGAACTCTTAGGGAAAAAAGAGAAAGAAAAACCAGAGATAAATTCTGCTTCAAAGTTGTAAGATCTATCTTGTCAGGGTCACAGTAACACCCAGAAAAAATGGCGAATAAGATTTTGATACTCTCCTCCTTATGTGAAAAAAACTGAGGTAGTACCCAGTAAGGCAAACAGGACTGGCAACTGTCCCAGTGCATGTTAGTCTGCATTCCGAATGTATACATGTCTTGAGCTAGGAATAAGCTACATTATTCTTGCTTGTATGTGCATTCAGTGCGTGGTTCACAAATTATTTTGAAAAGAAAACGTACTAAACTTCAGCATCTGCCTCTGTAAGTTATCTCAAAGCCATCTGTAGGTATGAAAGGTAAATAATGCAGCAGATAACAGTCGATCAATAGCTTCATTAAAGTAATTGTAGAGTTTAAACAGGAAAACTTTTGAAGTATTTTTATGCTCTGTGTGGTCCCCACTGAGAAAAGCATATATATGTGTACATATACCTGTGTGTATATAATTTTAGTTCAATAATTTTGTTCAGGGAAAAGGATGCCTGGAGAATGTGATTATTTGAAATGATTGGGTCCTAACTCTAAAACTACCATGCACTTATATGGTTAACCTCTTAGGGCAACTCGAGTTTGCAGAGGAGTACTTCACATAGCAGCAGAAGCTTAGATACAGGTTTGTGATGATTGGTCAGAAATAGTAAGTAAAAATCATTTTGTTGAAAATTTCAATGGAGAAATAAAATAATTATTTTCAGGAAAATCAAGTGTTGAAAGAACAGAAAATTAATGATATTAAAACCCCCACAGCATCAGGACTTGTAGGAACCGCTTCTTAATAACGTAATATGAAAATTAGTGCACCTTGTAAGATCAGGTTATTGCTGTACATAGAGAACTGCCCTTAAATAAACAAATAGACAAAAATCCTACAAGCAGACATTTAGATATAGACACCTTCATCTAATCATAGACATGCATGTGAAGCACACTGCACCCCAAGGCCTTCAGTACTTTACAGCTTCAGCTGGGAACATGGAACAAGATTTAAGCTGTTCTCTTTGTTCCTCTGATTCTCCTCCACTGCACCTGAGAAGACAATGGAGGGCTGTTGGTCACCTGCTTTCTGTCCTTGCTTGATGTCTTGGGGTCACCAGTTTGGAAGGTGCCTTTAAGCCTGAATCTCTATGATTCTTGTGACATTGCTTTGCTTTGAAATCAAGTTAACAGGAACTGTGTAATCACCTCAATGAATGACCAACTATGTCCCATAGCACACATCCATCTTTATGCTGCTCTGTGTGATTGTGTAGTAGGGAAAACTGTGTGCATTATTCAATTTTGCTGCAGAGTAAAGAATGCTACATATTGAGTAATCAATATTTCCTTCCAGAATATGAAATTTTTCTCAGGGTGCTTTCTCTTCAAGCCATTACCCTACTTAGCCTTCATGATCTTGTATTTTTTTCTATGAAAGTAAAAAAAGCACTGTCTAATTGAAACTACCATGCCAAGCACATCCAGTGTCAGTGGCCTGTGAAATCCTGAATGTCCTTGAGTTGCATTTACTTACACCTTATCTGCTACATATTTACATTTATGCCTTAGCATGAATAAATGGAGTGTGGCAGCAGTCTTGTGACACTGCTTCTGTGTGTTTCTTTGTTTGTGCTTTATACTTTTGCAGAAGCACTGTCCTTCAGTCTTATTCAGCTTTTATATGTGTATATATATATATATAAGCATGTATGTGTATTTGTCCAGCTTTTCCTGCCTTGCTGTTATTTCAGTTTATTAAGAATTCAGGCTTTTCAAACTGCTTCATGCTGGATAAATCCCTCCCCCTTTATTTGAGGATGATAAATTAAGCTATTTAAAGAATGACTCATTACAAGTATATATCCTGTTGGTGCCACAACCCTCCTACACATAATAATTATTGAAGTTAGCAATGTGACGCACAGTCAGCACTTTCAAAGCAGGGTATCGGTGCTGGCGACTGCAGTGCCTGAATACCTTACTGGCACTGGTTACCCATGGCAACTAAAATGATCTATTTGTGGTGATAACGGCTTGTTGTTCTGTTTGATAGTTCTGCTGTATTCTTTCCTGTTTCAATTTCAACAGGAATATATATATATTTAAAATTCATTTTAAAAAATAGAACAGTGAAAAAAAATTCACTTGGTGTTAGTGTAAACGTGGAGTAACAGGAATACAACATTGGCTCGCTGCAGATTTTATCACCAACAAACTCCCCTGAGTCTAAACTAATGAAATTAAATCATTCCATCTTGTCCATAAATGTATCCTTTTATTGTTTATTAGTAAGCACTCACCCTGGAGGTTTTGGCAAGTGTAAGAGAGCCCATCATGATTTCTACTTACTGCATGTCTGTTGTTTCCAGATCATAATGATTTCTCATTGTCAATAGTATTTTAAGCAAACTATCCCAAAGGTAGGGAAGATAATCGGCTTCTAAGCTGTTAATACAAACTTATTTGTATATAACATACAATTTGATTTATAAGCTAATGAACATTTTCACTGCTACAAACAGCTGATAATTGGCAAGTACTTTTAACTGGCAATGCTGAACTGCAAATATTTTGGATTGTTCAATCAAACTCTGTGCAACCATGATGTCTTTTGGCAGCTTTTTATACCGTAGCATGCTTAAGACCAGAATCTCTCCTTCTCCCTCTCTCAGCTGTTAGATATCCAAGAATGGAAATTAAAGTAGAAATAACAGAATGTCCTTCATTATACATTGCTAATTAACATCAATAACATGACAGCTGAGCAGGACACTGCCTTTTCAAGAGGAGCTCCACCCTGCCCTCCAACTCTGGGCAGCTGTGCCAGCTGGTGCTGACCGTGCCTGCAGAATAGCCTGATATCTGCTCTTCTCTGAAGGTGTCTTAGACTGCAAAAAGATGTTTTCGTTCCCTCAGCATCTTCCCTCTTTCAAAGAATGTTCCAAAGCCTCTTTTCTCAGGGCAGGAAGAGTCAGCGAATTTAGGCATATCTGCCCTTTTCTGGTGACTGTGTTGCCACTCTATCACCTCCTGATCCAGACTGATTATTTTTGGTTCCTATTCAAGCGCAAAAAGATTTCTTTCACATCCAACCTATGCACCAGGCATCCCTTTATCTTGGAATTCAAGTGGGATTGCTTATAGAGTTGGATTGTATGTTTAGGGTATACTGATGTGGATATAAACTCTATTTTTCCAGTTGAGCGTCATAGAGTCCAGGGAGAAACTTTTACGGATTTTCTTATCCATTTTATTGACAATATCTCCTTTGAATGAAGCATATAGATCCTGATGCCCTTAAGCTGGTAAGGTTTAGTGAAGAAAATGGGACTTAGTCCAACTATGATCTAAATAAGGTCCTCAAAATTTGGCCTTATGTAAGAGAAGCTGCTTTCTGTGGGTTGTGGTTAGGGTTGTGGTTGCGATTGAGGTTTATTATTTTCTAGCTAGGCTCACCTAGCTTTCCCATAGTCCAAACACCCACAATCCTAAGGAATTTAATTCATTCTTTCGTAAGAGAGCAATATGAAATTCAGGAAGCCTACATACTATTATCCCTGGCATAAAAAAATCTTCTCAGTATATGCTTAGTTGTGTGTCCCAGAGAGCTGTTCCCAGGGAGATAGGAAGCAAACAAATAATCTTCAACATGTGTAAAACACTTTGTGATGGAAGTTTGGATTTCTTTTTTTTTTTTCTCTTTTTTTTTTTTTTTTTTGAGGAAGGGAGACAAAGGTGACATTTAAGCCACAGTATACCTGTATTCACGCAATTACAAGACTAGCTTTTCCCCACACTTATGATCACCATCTTTTACTGAAAACATTTTTGTAAGGATCAAATTCTTCAGTTTTGTGAAAAATGGGAAGATCTGTTCCTCTGTCAATTGTTTCTGTTTCCACCTTCATAAATAAAATGTAAGGAGTCCAGCCTTAACTGTAGAGAATCCTGTGCTATCACTTATGTCAGAACAAAACTCACAGGAAATACTGCTGTTCTGATGTAATACCATCTTATACCAGTCTTCTCTTTTTGCTCTAGCATGATCAATAGCTGGAAGTATACAAGAAAAGCCTTATTATACTAGGCTCTACTCTACCCATTTTAAACTCAGTGCAACGGTAATTTGGTTATGTTGAGGCTGAGATCAATCTAAACTCTTCTTCAGGACACAGATCATCAATTTTGATTTCACTGACAAAGCGTCTTCTGTACTGGGAAGCTTTATGAATGATGGACCACATCAATGAATGCTTACTCTGAGAATTGCTCCATATGTTGTAGCACAGGGATGATTCACTTCATTCATCTGAGGACTGCTTGAGTGAAGGAAAAGAATGGTAAGATGGTTGGTCATATATCAGAAAGGTTTTGTGTATTGTAATTTGCAGGCTCATGGGTGTGGTATTTCTGTGTACTGGGTATCCCAATGAAACAGAATGTAGTCACTAATATCCACATGATTGGAGGAAAATAGTGGCACTGTCCAGGAACTGAGGAATATGCATTTCAATGTCACCAGTATAAGCTGTGATTCATACATCCTGGGCCTTTTTGTTGTTTTTTTATGTTGGCCTCCCTTCTACCCCTGGAAATGTAATGCAAAGCTGGAAAGCAGCGTTGTAGAAAAAAACCTGGAAGTGCTGGATATCAGAGAGATGAGCAGGAGCCAGAAGGGAGCCCTTGCAGCAAATGTGCCCATCTACATCCTGAGATTCATCGTTATAGAGAAAAGTGTCGCCAGTAGCTCCAGGGCAGTGATCCTGCTCCTCTGTTTAGCCCCAGTGAGACTACATTTGGATATTTTGTCCCGTTTGCAGCTCCCAGAGAAAGAAAAGCGTAATCATACTCTAGCAAGTCCAGTGAAAGACCAGCAAGCTGGAGCACACAGAGTACAACGAATGGCTGAGGGAACTAGATTTGCTCAGCCTAAGAAGAAATGGCTTAGAGGGGTCATTTTGCTGTCTGCAGCTATGAATTAGGACCATGTAGAAAAGACAGAGGTGCAGGCTGGAAGGAGATGCAGCAGTCACTAACTGGAGCACAGGAAACTCCAACATGATAGAGGGGAAAATTAGGGTGAGTAGCCAAATATTGGAGCACGTTGCCCCAAGAGGCTGTGGAACTCTATCCTTGGATATACTCACAGGTTGACAGTACAAGGTGCTGAGCATCCTGCTGTACTGGATTTGGTATGAGCAGGAGGTGAGACTGGGGGTCCTTTCCAATCTATGCAATGCTGTGATTGTCAGATACATCGTTCTGTTTTGTTGTAATGATGCTGTGTTCCCTTTTCATTGCTAGAATTGATTACAACCAAGATCCTTTCACAAGGCTCCGATGTAACACACTCTCCCATGCAGACTACATTATACTTTACATCCTTACAGTAATTTGCATGTCTTAGTCTACATCTGCACTAGGTAACTGAGCAGTTGCAATCCATGCTTACTGAGTCCAGCTGCTGCATTCAGTCCCCATCCATACTCTAAGCTCTCATAGCCTCCAGAATTGGCTGATGAAACCCATGTTTCCCTTTGGCAGTTTTTGGTTTATGCTGTCTCCTGAGTAGTGCCTGCGAGTTATTTGGCTGAGTACAAACTGGCCTTGGCCAAAACTGTGCAAGGGCCTGAGTTAACAGTACTACAGATAACCAAATCCCAGCACCTGTACCATAATGTCAATTTTTTGAACCTTGACTTCTTTAAGTTGGTGTGCAAAGGGGGATGAGCTGTCAATTTTACTGCTTGAAAGACAGAGACATCTACTGTAAACAATGCTAAGTAAAAAACAAGTTCACCCAGCATACAGGCATCCCTGATAACTGGCTGTATATGTGTGTGGTTTGGGGCTTTTTTTAAGCAAACAGATGTGCATTGGTAGGAGAGCTTCTGTAAATATTGTCCTTTCAGATTTTTTATTTATCTTACTCCCCCTTGCTGATTTAGTCTATGTATAGAACACTGCTTGAATTGGGAACAACGTATCGTTAACATTAAAATTATGCAATTATTCTGGTTGCTCAAAATACACAGAAAGTGACAGGAAGATACTGTAGACTAAATGAGACATGTACAAGGTTATTTCAATGTTTCTCATATACACAGGTGACACTGTATGATGCAAAAGTGAATTCTAGAGGAAAAATATAGAAAATTATGTAACTAAGACATAGTTATATTTCTGCATTGTGGGTAAACTGGCAAAACTGAAGGGAGATGGTAAAGAAGGAAATGTAGCAAAGCTCATTATGTTTTGGGAGACATTATTAAATTAAGATGCAACTTGAGCAATAATTAATTAATGCAATGAGGAAGATACAGGGTGGAGGTCAGAAAACAACTCACCATCAGACTGACTTTGTTCTGATTGAAGTGAAATTGATTTTCTCCCAGTGACGTCAATGGGAGCAGAGCTGGATCAGTACTGAGCATTTCTGACAACCCAATCTTTAATATGTGTTGGCCCAAATTGTCAAGAATCATTTGTGGTTTCATGTTCAAACATAAAGCACCATAATAAGGTCCTCCTTCTGAGAGAGGTGTTCAGTATTAAATTACCTGGCCCAGTGGAAATCTGGTATCCTGAAATCACAAATCAAATTTAAATTGTGAAACCTCAGCAAAGTATTTGCTATAGTGTCTCACAGCATCTGAGCTAACACAAAATCATATTTGTATTCATTTCAAGGAACCGAAGTGCTTTGATTTTCAATAGCCTTCAACAATGTATTTTGTTGTGATTCTTTAATTTCTCTCATGGAAAATTACAATTTCTGCAGAAATTGCTTTTTCTTTTGAAGTTATTTTTCTTAGCAAAATACCCAAGCAACTCTATTAATTAGACATGCTCAATCACACCAAGGAATATCAATACATATTACAAGTGCCCTTGATGTCAACATGTAACGCAAGTTATTTTTTAAGGCAGGTAAATGTGTTGTTCCATTTGTTGCAGTGACATTCAGTATATATCAGATAGTTACCAACTTCAGAGGCAGATATGACTGCTTCCCTACATGCTATCCAGCCATAGCAGATATTCCTTTTCAGTTTCTTCAGATCTACCCTTTCAATTTTCAGAAAAAAAGAAAAAATCAAATTGACTTTTCACTACATTCTCAGCCAGTGTAAATGAACTAATCAAACCATAACCTCTTACATGTAAAATATCTTGTTTATTGTTCTCATTTGGAATCTGTGTTCTAGTAAGGTCCTACTGACTTCTTCAGGCAGTCACAGGAATGGATACACAAATGAAGCAAGGTGCACTGCATAATACTTCATAAGGGCTTTGAAAAAAGCCATACACATCAGCATTTACATCTCTTCACCAGAGACAGAAAAACCTCTCTTTTAGTTAACCTCCAGACTTCCCATTCAGTGCAAGATCCATCCCAAACTTAAATCCTTAACCCATAACCATGGAATAATGATTGTTAAGCAGTTGATGCCTGCTGAATATTGTCCTCTCACACAAAACATAAGTTTCAAGAGAGTAAACGCAGTTGCAGGGAGGGAGATTCCATCACTCTTCTGCCAATCTAGCAATTAAACATGGAAGCTTTTTTTCTATCTATTAAATTTGTTACTCTTAGTGTTAGTTCTATTTCAACTTTGTTCTTACTTGAATAAGAAAACATGATACAGATGTGACAAGTGTCCTAACCACAAGTCATACAACGTGTATTATAGGTGTAAGATTGTTAAAATTGTCTCTGGATATTTCTGTGGTTCTTGCAGGGCCCCACAAAAAGGTTTTGATCTTTTCAAAAAGCAGTTTTATCTACAAAGCATGCAGCAGCTCAAACACCAGAGGGTGCTTTGTAAGCAAATACAAAACACTCGATCTAAAATTATTGCTGTAGATAGATCCTGCAGCTGTGCAGATGGTTTACTACCAGCTCTATTCATGAACTGGCAGATTCAATGGGTCACTGCATATTAGAATTGTTTTAGATGCTTCAATAAATCTCCTGTGAAAACCACCCCCAAAATTCTACATATAGTGGATAAAAATCTACATATAGAGGATAGCTGCATGTTTTTAAATAAGATGAACGTTATGTTACGAAATAATGCATTATTCATAGATTCATACTGTTTCAAAAGCTTAATAAAGAATTGATTAATAGTCCAGGCACATGTCCCGCATATTTATATCCTGGTATGCATATAAATGTAATGTATAACATTAGATACTTGTAATATTCTCTTGTCTTTTATGCTTCTTAAGCACTTATGATGCAGAGTAATTGTGTCAAATTGCAAAACAAAGCCAAATACACCAAATTGTTATCATTCTGCAAAGTGGGTGGGTGGTCATCCTTCACAAGGAGCTCTGTTTCACTACCATTTTGCTGAGTTGGAACAGGGTTTTTTTTTGGAGAAAAAAGCTTGCATGGCTGAGCTGCATATTATGAATGAGCTGTGCTCACAGGATATCATCTAAAGTATAAAAATTAATATTTATGAAAAATGAAAAAATCTGATCTACCTTGCACATCGTAAAAATATTTAATCCTATTTTTAATCTGCTGCTATATAAGGCATTCAGCTTGTATTCACTCAGGGTAAAAAGAGAACTGACTTTTTCCTAGGACATTATGAGCTTTTGAGACAGGTTCTGTAGATATTTAGTAGTGGATTATAAGTGCTAAGAGCACTATATGGAACTAGAACTAAAGCTACAGGTCTTCTCAAGATCATGGGGACTGATACTATCCACAGTGTCATAAATGTACTGACCTTTGTAATAAATATATTGTACTTCTGAGGAACTTTTTTTAAGAAAGAGAGGCTTCTAGAATGCAAGTTTATAACACCTTCCAACATTTGCTGCCCCGTTCATCTGACTTCTCACTTCTTTAATCCATAGTTGACTGGGTCCACTTTTTTATAAATGCCCTTTGAGTTAATTTGCTGCTTTTTTTTTTCTTTGATAGATTCATTTTCCCTTCTTTAACACTGCCACAGACTGTTTCCATTGCATTCGTGTTCCAACAAGTGAAACGGAAGTTCAGTGATGAGCTATGAAAAGAATGACAGTGTTTTTAAGCATGGAGGCAAACAAGTGGGAAATTGAGGACAGGATGAGGGAGTCATTAGATCTGCAGTACTAAAATTTATTACAACTCTGAAATTACAGTTTTGAAACTACAATGACTTCCACCAGCTGAAGGTCCCATTCAGAAAGCTTTGGAAGTAAAGGTGGAAGAAACTAGGATTTGGACCCAGCCATTTGACCCTGTTTATTGGATTTGTGTGGCAAGGTTTTGGTAGTGGGGTGAACTACAGCCTTCTGTAAGAAGGCTTCCCCTATGCTTGATAGAATCAATGCCAAGTGGGTCCAGGATGGACCCACCACTAGCTAAGGCCAAGCCCATCAGCAATGGTGGTAGTGCCTTTAGGATAATATATTCAAGAAAGGGGAAAAAGTTATTGCACAGGAACAAATGTATCCAGAGACAAGGGTGAGAAATTGTGAGAGCAACACCCCTGCTGACACCCAGGTCAGGGCAGAAGGAGGGGAGGTGCTCCAGACACCAGAGCAGAGATTCCCCTGCAGTCAATGCTGCAGACCATGGCAAGGCAGGCTGTGCCCCTGAAGCCCATGGAAGTTTACGGTGGAGCAGGAAAAGTGTGAGGAATCCTGTTCTGAGGAGGAAAGAGCAGCAGAGACAGTATGCGATGAATTGAACACAGCCCCCATTTCCCATCCTCCTGCACTGCTGAGGCTGGGGGAAGGAAGTAAAGAATTCAGTGTTAAAGTCGGGCCCAGGAAGAATGGAGGGGTGGAGGGAAGGTGTTTTAAGATTTAGTTTTGTTTCTCACTACCCTACTCTGAGTTTTATTTGGTAATAAATTAAATTAATTTCCCCAAGTTGAGTCTATTTTGCCTGTGATGGCAACTAGTGAGTGATCTCTCCCTGTCCTTATCTTGACCCATAAGCCTTTTGTTATACTTTCTCTCCCCTGTTCTGCTGAGGAGGGGGAGCGATAGAGAGTTTTGGTAGGTACCTGGCATCCAGCCAGGGTCAAACCACCACACCTTGTTATAGTGACACAGGTAATGGATTGTATGTTGAGTAAAGAGCTTAAATGAAATTAAAAGAGATGACAACAAACTCATGGAGAAACCTGTTTCAAAGGCACATTACAAAGTTGAATCACATTAATAGGAATGATTGAAATAGGAAAGAGGAACATAAGTGCTAAGGCAGAGGTGCTACCTGGCACAGTCCTTAGCAGACAGCAACAGGCAATTGAGGAAAAACAGCTACTGAGGTAGAAAGCACACCACAGAGTACAGAGAAATCCCAGGACATGAGTTCTCTCACATACAAACTTTCCAAAGCAAAGACTTCACTTGAAGTTTCACATCCTGAATCTTCTAACACTTCTGATTGTGAGATCCATTTCCGTAATTGAATTTATTGCTTCTGCCTATGCATGCCATGACCACCACATCATGATCCCCGTAGTTCAAGGACCAGTTCAAGGCTAGTGTGGATCATGTAGAGCATCAGGTTTGACTTGTGTCAGAAATACATCCTCAGCACAACAGGTCTGAATTCTCAGAGGTATTTTGTATTTTTTAGAAGTCATAATAAATGGCTTTAAGTCCCTGGCTGAAGTTATTTCATTGGGTACTTCTCCTCATGAATTAAAAGAAAAAAAAAAAAAGTCACTGGCTGCAGTATTGCAGCAATAACATTTGCTTGTTATTGTTATTTCCTGGTAATAAGGCATCTTCTGCACTGGACTCCAGAGGACATGAGTGACAGGAAAGGAGAAGCAGTAGGAAGTGAGTGTTTTTATAAACAAAAATAAAAGACAATACATAGGTATGCCCTGTTGGCAGACAGCAGCACATCTACATTAGAGATGAATGCTGACTACAGAACCTTGGGAAAGTTTCAAATGGAGAGAGGACTTCAGACTAAAATGAGAGAGAGGATCCAGCACTGAACCTATACTGTGGTGGTGTAAGAGCATCAACAGGCACACTGTAAATAAAAAGGAAAAATTACAGAAAAGGGAATATTGCAGCTCTAACAAATACTGGGACTGACAAGGAGGAAAGGCGAGAAAGAGCTAGGTAGATGAGTGATGACATGGATGGTAAAGGGAGGGGGGAAGTAGTGGGGCACAAAGGCAGAGAAAAACGCTTGCTATGGCAGGAGTCACCAGATGGCATTGTTACACATAGTCTTAAAGGTTATTTTCCTTGGCACATAAGCAAGTTTTTGTTTCAGGAAAAAAAATGGTGTGTTTTAACTGTTATGTATCCACAGGGGTCATAATAAGCAATGGAGCTAGAGACAAAATCAGAGATGGAAATGCTAGATTAAGTAGACAAGAAGGTTTGATTTGAAAGTAAAAAAAAAAAAAAAGCAAACAACAAACTAGCTGTTCATGGGTGGCTTTGGTGATCCACGACTGGTGTATGGGTGCAAGAGCTGAACTAGAAATACAAGCAAATCCCACTTTTTTCCTTTTTTTTTTTTTTTTTTTAATGTAGTGTGATAATCATAAGGCCCTGGCAGCTCCTATCCTTCAGAAGAAACGTGATCTGATGATATCAGGAAGGACGTAAGGTCTGAAGACAAGAATCAAGTAAATGGAGGAGAAGAGTATGAAGTGGAAAAATAGCAACACTGGAAAAGAACAGGGAAAACATTAGATAAAATCAATGGGTAGTGAAGCATATCTGCAAGTCAAGGCAGTTGATAGAACAGCAAATACAGAACAATGAAAATGGATCAAAATAGCATGTAGAAGTGATCTGCAGCCAAAATAATGTAGGGACAACATTAGTGTTTTGTTTAAGGCTGTTCTAAAGTGCTAGCATATTTTAATAACAAAAACTGCATTAGAAACAAGTACCTGGGGAGAATAGCATTGCTGTGGGTAGGAAAGACTTTGGAATAGAGAGTGCAAGCAACATCTGCAATGCACACTACTTGCATTGCTGATGAATGGCAGAATTTTGCTTCTATAATAGAGCAAAACCATTCCATTTAATACTATTTCTGTCTGGTTTTGAAGCCTCTTCAGAGCTTCTCATTTCTCCAGTTCTTATGCATAGTCCAGTGATAGATCTGAATTCTGTAAATGACCACCCTCCTGCCAGAGAGCAAAATCCCTAACAAAGAAGTCCAAAAGACAGTCTTTGAGGCACACTACTTACTCTTTAAAAGGAAGCTGAGGGATGAGGATGTAAAGAAGTGTATTCCCACCTTTATCTGGTCAGAACACGCACCATGTGTACATTCCAGATTTCCCTCCTTCCTGTGGCCTGACCTTTACAATAACTCAGATGACAAAATAAAAGCCTAAGAATTCTTTACAGTCTTAACTGACTCAGAGCTTCCCAGACAAGCTCATCTGTCACAGCATAAGGCTCTCTAGCAGAAAGTACACTTGAAGCACCTGTACATTCTCTAACTATAAAAATAAATCCCACTAATTGCATATGGCAGTCAAAATCCTAGTAAAAATCTTGGACCCACTGAAATAAGACCTCTGCACTCCTTCTTGTTTGATGGGCAGTCTCTGCTTTGAACTTGAGCTGTGGAAGAATTGTCCCAGCTTACTACAGCTCTGCAGGCTTTCCTTTCATTATAGCAAAACTGTGAATCCAAAGGTTGATTGTTACAGGGCTAGCTAAGCTAAACTAAAATCTACAGCTAGCTTGGTTGCAGCTTTCCAGGGTAATGTCCTGGAGCAGACTGTGCAGTATGTGTGTACTCTACATATATGTATACCTCTACATACTTTGGAGACAACCATGAGGTCCCTCAGCTGCACTTGCTCTTTCACTATAGCATAACTGATAGGTGCCATTCCCTCTGAAGGCTCAAGTCACTCTTAACCTTAAGTCTTTCAATCTACAAACATCACACAGCAGGAAAAAAAAAAAAAAAAAAAAAAAAGAAAGAAAAACGAAGAAAAGCAAGTATATGGTAATATATGAAAGTATGTTAAAAGCATAGGAAGAAAGGGTAAGTCTTAAAGAGTTCAGGGTATCAAAGTTGGAGGTATTGATCCTTTAGAAGATGAAAACAAGCTTGGTCAGGAGAGGACCACACAGACCACCCATGACAGGATGGGCTGCTCTCAGATGAGATGGGGTACCTTTGCTGTGGTCCAATGTTGACTTTGTTTTTTAACTTCTCCTGTTAAAAGTAGACCTCTTCTGTGCTCAGGTAGACCTTATAATCACTTCCTTACCTCTTTCCCATTTTCAGTCCTATACCTCTTGCATTTATTACATATTGAACGTTTTAGGAACATAATCAACCACCAAGAAATCCAGTACCCAACCCAGACTTAGTTGATTTCAGAGCCCTCTTTTAGGCTAGTCGACTGTGCCTAGCCCTCCTTCCCACTCTACTCTGGAAGTCCTTCCAGGACTACCTGGTCTTAGGAGGGCCATGTTTTTAAATAGCTTTAGTTATTTTCAGCTAATCAGGGCCTGCTCTACTTAGAAGCATATTACACCTGCTGGTATTTAAAGTAACTTTAAAAAAGGAAACAAAGCATTAATACATGCCTCTGCCCATCTGCTCTCACCTCCACATGGACTGTTTAGCATCTCTTTCTGACATAACAAGTAAGAAGTTATCTGTTAGGATGAAAGACTAAAAGGACCTGGATCATACTTGGGAGCTCTTTTTTAAAGGAAAACATTTTAATACTGTAATGAAACTGGTTGGTCAGCAAAATCTGTGATTTGCAGTTTGTATTTCTGTAATAGTACTTTCCTAGATCTGGATTCCATCTCTTCATATTTTTGTTCTGTTTGGTGTAGCTGATCCCAGTTACATAACTGTTATCTTCAGTCAGCAAACTTAAAGGTCAGTATAACATAACATCAAAGTCAGGATTATATCACGTGAAGAGGCAATATAACACACTAATGTGCTTTGAGCTGGTGAGCCCATGTGATGTAGCTGACTGGTGCCTCTCCACTTCCTATCTGTAATTGTCCTGTGACTTCCATCTCATTGGTAGAAGCCAGAAGAGAAGCATCTCTGCCACCACTCAGATTTGCTGCTTTGAGATGCTATTAGTTCCCAAGAAAAGAACAATTTTCAGATTACTGGAAACTGGGAAACAGGGTATATAAAATAATACAAAGGAAAGAAAATAAAGAACAATTGTTGCTAGGAAATTCAACAGAGTCAGCAGGCATGGTCATGCTCTCTCAGCCCTCAAAAATGTATCTGAATAAAATACTGGATCAGTTCCAAACTAAAGTAATAGTAACAAGGTTGTACAAGTATACACCTCCTATACATTGTAGAGACCATTTCCACTCTATATCTCTAGGACGTCTAAGTACAAAAAAATATTTTGTTCCAAAAAATAAAAAAGCTAACTGTGTATGTTTAAAGTAGTGGAACATCAAAAAGTCAGTGAAGAAGCTCCCAAGTAGCACAAGAAACTCTCAAATCCTCTTGGCAGATTATACCATTTCAAACAGGAAACTTGCAAATAAAAATAGTCTGTATGAATTTAAGTATCTTCACCTGAGAGGAAAAGTATCAGGATATGGGTAATTTCCCAGTTCTTCAAGACGATCTGTCCCATAGCACTTGCATTTTCACACAGCAAAATATACACTGGCTTATGAAAAGAGTTATCTGGTGTTTTAAGTATCATGTTGTTACTTATATTCTGCTATTTATTTCTAATCATATGGAAATTTAGTCTAAGTTCACCTTAATTTTTGGCACTTGCCTTTCAGACTTCTTAGAGTTCACTGGAATTTGTCTATGTGTTTAATAGTTTTGCAGTATTAAGAAATAAAGCAGATTAGAGAGTCTACACTTATTCCTGAGTTTTACAGTTCTAGAAGTCTTAGCAGCAACTCATGCATTTGCTATTAAAATTTTAGTGATGGCCATGAGAAAACATGAGCACAGGAAGATGAGACTTAAAAGACAGACATAGAGCAGATCTTAAACAGAAATCTAAAGATAAACTCTATCACCATCATTGCTGCTCACTTTATTTTTAGTAAAAATACCAGAACCATTTTTCCACATCTAAAGCACCATTCATCTTCCAGCATAGACACAACACTGTCACATTATGCTCTCCAAATAATTATTGCTAATATAGTTTAATATTACACTCACTATCTTTCATGAACAGAAGAGTTTGTCCACAGAAGGTCACATTCCAAACCCACTCGGTTTTGCATGCATTAAGGACAAATTCATAGGGCATGAAATCCTATTTTAACCTCTTAGATGAGGAGGCAGAATTACATTCCTTCTACTGGGGACAGAGTTCTGTTTGACTGTAATTCCTAAGTCCTTGACTTAAGCTGAGACAGATCATCTGATGGTAGTCCTATTTTGTTATTTGTTTTGGTGTACAATCTAATATTTGCTCAGATTAATGACTTGAAAATCTATAATGCATTGTCAGCCTGTGAAATTTTCAATTAATCAGCCCCAGATCATAGCTCTTAATTTTGTTCTCTCTTATCAGGTGAGAGATGGAGTCCATGGAGGGAGATGATGACAATAAGCTCTCTAGAACATACCAAGTTGGCTGATTCAGCACAGTGTCTCCACACACTGTAATTAAAAGGCAGGCAGACACACATTTGCAATATTGTGAAGGAAACTGTTTTCTAATTGCTGGGTTTTTTCCAATTGAAATATACTTGTTTAACCTATAGTGCAATCCATCCTTTCCTACCATTATGTGTCATCAGTGAATCTGAAGGTTTATTCAAGCTCTGTGCTATACTCCCCCAACCATCTTATACAGGGAAGCTTTAAAGCATGTGCTAGCATTCTGCAGAATTGTCTCAGTCTATACAGGCATTTTCAATAAGGATGGACAAATCCCTTTGAAATCAGGTCTGAGCGCATTTAATGATTATAGATGAGAATCATGCTATCATCAAGTGCTATGTGGAGTATATGGATCTATTTACACTTCTCTGTGTAGGCGGAGTGGTGTGTTCTCACATACCCTTGCAATGATACATTTACATACAGAGCCTACTCACAGTCCATATCAACTCTGAAGCATTTGGCACACTGTAGTATTATATTTAATGTTAACACTTATGTTAAGGAAGGATATACCAGGAATACAGAACAGTAGTATAAAAGCATTGCTTTCTTTCAGTTTCTCACCCTTGCTAGCTTGCTGTCACCATAGTATTCTATGCAATACAACAGTAATTTATACTAAATATTAACTTTTTCTTTCTTGTTTTTATTTTGCCGATTCCCTGTAATTCAGTTGTTCTCTAGTCCTAGGAAATGTCACCACTGTGAGAAGACTTTTTTTTTTTTTTTTATTCACTATTATTTGTACATCTGAATACATTTAGGTTTGGACTCAATCTGATATTCCAGATTCATGCTTTTCATGACCTCTGCTGAAGCCATTATGTTTTCTAAATTAACTGAAGAACCCTTGTACTGCTGCTGATTCAATGGATCTTGAATTTTCAGCCACTTTTCAGCAAAGCCCAGGAAACAGTTTGTAGATTGTGATTAGGACCTGAATTTACTCAGAAAAGAGAAATCAGCACAAAAAGAAGTACATAATTTCAGTAGGTTGTTTCCCCTCCCCCCCAAGTATAAATTTAACATTCTTTTTAAACAAAGAGATTATTTTATCTATAACTTAAGACATGTAGTATAAACAAACATGGTCAAAACCGAAAAGGGTGAAGAGATACCCAAGGAGAGAAGAGTTCAATACTGGCATTTTGACTTGTACTGACAGTACTTGGGTTTCAATAACAACCTAACAGAGGCTCCTATTTTTTGAAGACTTAGTCTGAAAAATTATTTTTCCAGAAAAGCTATGATGCAATTTAAAGTCTTAGTAAATATTATACCCATTATTAAATATTTTTCCTATGCTCAGTATTGACTGAAGATAGTTTTAGATTGTGGAAGACCCTGTACAGAAGAAAAAATTGCTTCAGCTTATTTTGTTCCTAACTAACAAAGGGGTAAGAGAGCTCGTCTGAATGATGAGTTCATTTAGTGATGTTCAGGTCCAGGCTTTTATTGAAAAAGCCCCAGGCTGTGGAGCTGTAACAGGTAGATTAGGTGAACAGACCTCTGCTTGGTTACTCGTGCCTACTTAGTTTACAGTCAGCAGTAAATATTAAATATCACCCTGGTAGGTCACACAAATAGCCTTGGGCCATATCTACAGTGGGGAATTGTTCTTTTTACAGTTGTTGGTAACCATTCTGCAGAGCTGCTGCACCAATACTGTCCTCAGGCATGACAGGGCTGGAACATGAAAAAAGGCATCTCACGTTGGCTGCAGGCAGAAAGAACAAATCACCGCTTGTACATAATGGGTCTGTCCGGGTATAGGTGCCTACAGACACAGAGACAAATGACACACACACACACACACCCTTATACAAACAGGGACAAAGACCCAAACTGGATCTCTCATCCTGTTGACATGGATTTACCTCGATTCACAACTTTCCTGGCGATTCTTCTGGATGCCTTTGAAACACTGAGAGAACCTAATTCTGAAAGCAGGCTTGGTCCTGCTCCTAATGAAATAATTAGAAATGTTGCCACTAACATTGATAGGTGCACGACCAGGCCTGTAGCTCACGTACATCATGTTTCCTGAAATATTAGCTAGATGATGAGTTGTAGAATGCCACACAGTGTCCCTGCCAATCCCCATCCCTCCAGGAGCTGTTTATGTGGAAAAGAAAGCATCCTGGCACTTGTGATCTACTTTAGCTTACCAATGGTTAAGGGACTTCACATACTTTAATTGAATGAAGTCTATAAATACAATTTCTTGCTCTTGAAATTGAGAAGGTGACTTGGAAATGATTTTGTTTTTATTTTGAAATGATACTTGCCTTCTTCCTGGCTTTTTTAATCACATCACTGTGAAAAAGCTGAAGCTTTTATTGTGTTTTTATGTCATGATATTTGACAGCTCTTGTCCTTCTTTTATGTACGGGGAGTAATCTCTTGACTGTCTCACAGAATGAACATTTTAACAGATAAGGCTCAACATATCCACAGATTTCTTTCCTCTGAAGTACCACCAAAACAAAATGGATGTGAACAAGGGCACCGAGAAGTGAGGAAGTAAGAAATCTGCCTGTTACCCTTTCCAATCCTAAATGCATTTGAAAGCACACTTCCCTAAAACATTCTTCTACTCCATGTGAGCAAGTTAGGTGGAGTAAACATGTCTGTGCAGTGATAATACAAAGAGAGCCATGTATCATTTCATCCTGATGGAAGGAGCATCTGGTGCATCACAGATTTGTCAGGAATTAGGTTGGGAGTCACAGCACTATGTTTTAATCTTGTTTGACTTAAAACTGTGTTTTATAATCAGTGTAATAGAAAGGCACCACTGAAACATGGATTAGCTGTAGAGAAGAAAAACAATAGTACACATGGGTCTTTGATGTATTTCAGTTTGAATTAGAAAGTGGTACTTTAACAGCTCAGAGAGCTGCATAGAAAATCTCAGCTTAGCAATCACTGTCCAATACTTGAACTTCTTGCATAGCATTGCTGAAGTCAGACAGAAACAAACTCTGAGCAATTTTGAAGTGCAATAAAGGATTCAGTAAGTGATAAATCACAAGAAACATGGATCATATGGAGTGGTTACAGCTATCAGTAATGTCAAGCATGTGAGTAGAAAGGAGCATTTAGTAATGAAAATTAAATAGAAGACATTTAATGAAAGAATCTCTGTTCTTTAATTAGAAAGAGAGGAAAGGAATCAGGGCAAATACTACACATGACTTCAGATTTCCTTTTGTGTGATTTTTTTTTAATCCTGGCTTATGAACACAGGCAGAACAATCATGGAGGCCTTCCGTCTATGGAACATAAACTGGGATTTATCACCCTAGAGGAACTGCCACTGTAGAAATGCCTGTTTCAACACTGCTAAAAGCTGAACATATTTGGCAGCAGACTAAAGCATCAGGAATTCTTTAAAACCCATCTTTTGATCCAAACTTGTATTGTAAATAACACAGCAGCAGCTGCAAAGGATTCTCAATTTCCACCACTAACTTGGTAGGCAGAGACTTTTCTTTCGTAAGTACATTTAAAACTTGCTGAGCTGATTCCGCAAAGCTTATACACATCCATAAGAGCAAATAAAATCAAAATATATGATTATTATTTTTATTATTCTAGTGGATTTTCTTTTACACATATTACACTAGCAAATCCTTCTTAAATAATAGAAGATTTGTAAGAACTTGAGTGTACATTGAATGGTTCTTTTCTGCTGACAATCAAGTTGCATACCATGAGCATTCCATGTAAAAATAAAGTCTTTAATCTGGAGTTTTGCAAATTAAGTTTTAAGGAGAGATCATGGTCCAGAACTCTCTGCTTCATGCCTGAGAAATTAAATGGTCAGTCTGAGAAAAGGGCTAATGAGGCTAATTTTGGAAAGCTGCTTTAGGCTACATCAGAGAGAAAGACCCCAAAGTCTAACTTGAGTGGAAAGCCTGCACTCCCTGAGGTATGAGCCAGTGATCAGTTCCTCTGTAGCTAGTTCTGTTCCTATGTATGCTCAGCCACATTTCTTTCTCAATACCTGGTTCATGAGTCAGCCTACAAAAATACACAACCTAGACAAACTTTTTGCTGTCTCCCAAAGGACTGCTCTTTCCTTCTAGCAAAGCAGCTTAGTGTTCAACTAAATAAGCAAAGTTCCTTTGCTCACAAGAAGGAATTAAACCCCAAACCATTGCTTAATAGGAGAGGACATTCAACCACACAACTGTAGACTGCAGTAGTGTGGGTGCATAGCAGGCACCTCTCTCCTCATCAGTTTGATACTCCATTGGGCCTGTATCTGTTAAAGATAAAGTAAAGTTACTTGCCAGTGTGAAGACATGAAATTAGTTGTTTTTCCAAAAATAGGAATTAGACTGTTCTTGGAGCAAGGAGTATAACCCATGCTGTCTCCATTTTCTCAGGAGCCCAGGCTATTGACCATACATTTGGAGAAGCTGACTCCAGTGAACATGAGAAGATTTACTTTATTTTTTTCACTTAAGCTGTCTTCCACCTTTTCCTTTTCATGGTCAGGCAATGATGAAGTTACTTCACTGTCCATTGAAACGTCTAGGAACTGACTATTTCAGACATTAAAATTTCCCCTTCTTCTTTTAACAAGTCAACAGGTTTGCTTATAACTCGTATCTTTTTAACTATCATGAACATCAAATTGCCTCATAAACCATGAGGGTTTGGGTGGAATGCCTGCAGGAACTCTCCTGGCAAGGCTGACTGCTTCCCATGCCCAGTAATGAGGACAGCCAGGTATAATAATATACTGAAATCATACAGGAAATGAAATTGCTAAGAAAGGTTTACCCTACTGCTGGCAGCAGAGTTGAAATATACCCTTTTTGTTTCCACACACAAATTCAAAGAGTGCCTACACAGAGAGAAAGCTGGGTCTCAACAAAGAATTGATGGGAACTGTGAATCTAGAAAGAAATATAATGAGTTTGATTTTCTTCTTCCCTGAGACTGAGGGTGCAAAGTAATCAGCAAATATTTGGTATATTTAAGACAACAAATAACAAGTTTTCTTGTTTGTCCCTTCATAAACCCCTTACCTTTCTTAAAATTTGCCAACACACACCATAATCTAATTCTGGCTTCTATGATTTTACCCTGAACTCCCACTACTCAATAAAGCCACCTCCCACCTGTTACATGACTATTTTGTAGGGAATGTACCTTGCTAGCTGCATCCAGAGTAATATTAAGGTAGCTGGGGTGAATGGCTTGTTCATTAATAGAAAAGTATTACACATAGACATATATATCTCTCTAAGCTGTTTCAGGTCAGAGTATTTGAAAACTTACACAAATCAAATGGGTGTCTAAAATCTAAATATCAATGAACAACCTCCATGTAACACAAATAATGTTTTTGTCAGGAGCAAAGGCTAGACATGGTGTATCACCTGTTCTGGTTGCCATGAGTGACGTAGCTGGGGCATATGTTAGGCTGGTGGATCCAGTCAGAGAAGCTAGTATTGTTTTTCCAACAACACTGTTGTTGACAGACTACTACTCAAGAGCACCATGTGCATTTGGACAGAAAAGCAAATGCAAGAAATATCCTATAACCTACTTAAATGTGAGATACCACAACATTTATCCTTTGACCTTCTTATTCTCAGCTGGAGATCAGAGAGGTCACTATTCCCATTTCCCTTTCTTTCAAGGTAAATTCAATGAGGCTATGCTACTTTTTCACCTGGTGGGAATTTGGCTTATTGAATATGAGACTAATATCTTCAGAAAACACTTCAGCCTTGGCAGTGACAGTAAATACTGTTTCATGTTAGTTATGTATACCTCACACACTTAGCTCTAACTTACTGTAAATAGAATGAAGAGTGCCTTGTTGCTGAATAATTTATTGCATATTAAATATGGCCCAAGGCAATAGAGTTTTCAAGTTCACAGAGGCCTTATATATTTCCTGCTGTTATAACTATGTAAAGGAAATACTGACAGTCTGAATTATGAAATATAGATTATCCATTCAGCAACAGTTCAAAGATACATTGTGTGTGAGGGTAGTGAGCAAAGACAGGAAACTCTAAGCATTATATGTACTGTTACGATAGGTACAGTGTCTGTTTAAATACCTTCCTGCTGTACAGCAAAGTTGCAGAACATGTAGAGACCTTCAGTTATCCCAACAAATGGGCATGGCTGATATTACTGACTTATATCCCCCTTAGAGCTACATTTTTTTCTCTTTTTTGTTTCCTAGTCTCACCTTATCCTTCATGTTTAATGATACATAAAAATACCTTTATTTCATTGAGCATCTTTCATCCAAGCAGCTCAAAGAATACCACATTAAGGCTCACAACACCTCTTTGAGCAAGGAAAGAGGTACACAGAGGTTTTTTCACCTGTCGTATGGTGTACGTATTTCTGAACTGGAGGGTAGTAACTTTTCTGAGAAGGGATGTATCTCCATGTTATTGTTAAACAGCTTATTAATCTAGTCCTTCAATGTGATGCATGACAGGTCCTCAGTCAAGAAATATATGCAATACTTGTGCTTGGTCATAGCAATCCCCGACACAGCTACAGGCTGGGCAGAGAAGAGATCCAGAGCAGTCCTGCGAAGGACTTGGGGTGCTGGTCGATGAAAAAATGAACATGAGCTGGCAGTGTGCGCTTGCAGCCCAGAAAGCCAACCGTATCCTGGGCTGCATCAAAAGGAGTGTGACCAGCAGGTCGAAGGAGGTGATCCTGCCCCTCTAGTCTCCTCTCACGAGACCTCACCTGGAATACTGTGTGCAGTTCTTGTGTCCTCAACATAAAAAGGACATGGAACTGTTGCAACAAGTCCAAAGGAGGGCCATGATCAGGGGACTGGAGCACCCCTAGTACAAAGATAGGCTGAGAAAGTTGAGGCTTTTCATCCTGGAGAAGAGAAGGCTGCATGGAGACCTCATAGCAGCCTTCCAGTATCTGAAAGGGGGCCTATAGGGATGCTGGGGAGGGACTCTTCATTAGGAACTGTAGTCATAGGACAAGGGGAAACAGGTTCAAACTTAAACAGGGGAAGTTCAAATTGGATATAAGGAAGAAATTCTTTCCTGTTAGGGTGGTGAGGCACTGGAATAGGTTGTCCAGGGAGGTTGTGAATACTCCATCCCTGGCAATGTTCAAGGCCAGGTTGGACAGAGCCTTGGGTGACATGGCTTAGTGGGAGGTGTCCCTGCCCACAGCAGGGGGCTTGGAAATAAATGATCTTAAGGTCCTTTCCAACCATAACTAGATTCATGATTCTAAATTAGATGTGTAGATTTGTTGGAGCTACTCATTCTTAAAATGTCAGAGGGTTAAAAGTTTCATTCTACACCTAAAAGAGCCAAACATTTTAGGACTTCAATAGGTTTTCAGCTATGGACAAATTTTAATAAGGATATTTTGCAATGACTTCCATCAGAGTTCAATATGCACTATAAAATCTATGAAGTACATTACATTATCTCTGTTTTACAAATGAGGAAGCTATGCACAAACAGATGATGTGATTTCCAAAGCTTGATAGCAAACTAGCATGTTACAAACCAGGAACACCCTGCTGGCTTCCTGGCCTTTACTTTTCAGATTGGTTGTACTTCCTCTCATATACTTTTTAGAGAGATTTATATGCTCCCTTTTGAATCTAGGAAAAGATATACATTGATTTTAATGTTGGAAAATCTGATCTCGGATTTTTGAAAAATGTTTTTTAAAGCCATCCAGCAGGGGACAAAGATATGTTGAAAATTATAAACATGCAAATTCAAACATATTTTTCTCTTGATTATTCAGGAGTGCTTTTTTGGTGTGTTTACATTTCTTTGCATTTAAGCCAGATATTCAGTGGAAGGCTTTCAGAAAACCCACACTTTTGGTAGGAAGTTTGCTAAATTTTCCAGATCCCCCCAGAACTTTCCTGGCCAAATGGAATTTTGAAATTTTCCTATGACACTTTCAAGTGATGTATCAGGATATCTATGGAGATGATGCATCATAAGATTTCTGTATTTCAGAGAATGGAAAAAGGAATTGTTTAACAATCAATGACATGCCAACATTTTAACAAAAATAATACTTGTGCTGAGTGATGTTCACTACCTGAATGCCAGATCAAATACGCTTTGTTCTACATATTGCATATATATACCCTTAGTCATGTAGTCATGGAACTTCACCCTTGCTGTAACACTGTATGAAAGGAAAACAGGCTGAGAAAGCAATTCCAGCTGTTATAATGAGGGTAGGTTGGATTAAGTTTAACTGGATCATAAGTGCACTGCAATCACTGGAAGGGGAGAGAGAGAGAGAAGGCATTGTTGGCACCCATGAAAAATAGCAAAACAAGTGTGATTTGACTAAATGGCAGATTTAGGGAAGGGGGCTTGATTTGCCCATGCAGACTTCCTGCTCTTCCTTGGATTTATGCATTACAACTAAGTATTTAATTATATTGATCATATACTATTTTTTTAAAATTCTGCAGAATCACTGCCTCTTTTAGTGGGTGGTACTCGGTAAACAAGGCAGCTGCTCAATATTCCTTTTTATCCACTTTATTCACTGTGTGTGGTCTCATGCTTTATTTAGTTCACACAATCCCAAATCGGCCCTAGGTCTGGAATTATTCACCAAATAGTATGTGATTATGCAATTAAAGACTGTATCAAAACACACAAATGGGTTGAATTAGGATTGCATAGAGCTGAATTTAAGTTAGTTGAACTACGTACGCTTTGACTGCTTGATTTTTTCACCTTGACAATCTTCTTTCAGTAGTTTTGTTTTTATTTTTGCTAACCTTCTGAGGAAAAGTCTGTGGCAGACCTTTGTAAGCTTCAGTTACTAGAACTGCAAAGATGCGGTGTAAGCTGTAAATGGTTTGCTGTGTGGAGTGCAAAAGCCTTAATTCCTAGTGTAGCCCCAGAAAAACCTCAGGACTTTCTCTTCTGGGTCATTGCCTGATGCAGCAGTATCGTTCTTTCCTACACCATTCTCCTAACAGAGCCTCCTGAGAAACAACCTCAGCTTTTCTGAATAAAAAAGGGTCATTGTAGATCCTACCTAACATAACACTGTGCCTTACAGAAGGAAACCCACAAGGGTCTGGAGAGAGACGATGCATCCTCTTCAACAACTCCTGGCCAGATGAGGATACCTCAGGCACGATGGCATCCCTGAACACAAACTACAGACTGCTTGTGGGTTTTCAGGGACATCCTTTCTTCCTTGCTTGGCAAATAATGAGTATAAGCTGTACCTCTATAATATTAGAGATAAAATACCTATCTTGTCATCTGTTTCATTTCCCCTGTGGTTTTCACACATTTTTGCCGTATTCCCATGTATAAAGGATCTCACTGTTAGCAAGGCTGTTTTTTCGTGCTGCCTTTTTTTCCCCCTTTACTTAATTCAAGTCCAATTATACCCAAGTATTTCTAATTATATCCCCTAATAGTAGGCTAAATAATTTCCAAACCTTCTTGGCTTTTACCCTGTTCAAATATTTAAACCCAAGGCCAGAATCTCTTCTCATTTCTATGTCACAGAGTAAAATTTATCTCAGACCAGTGTAGCTGGAGGCTCGCGGTAATGGCAATGTGGTGTGAGAAGAGGGCAGCATCTCATAATCCAGGATAATCAGAGGATACAATCACTTCAGTAATTCAGGACTAAATTGATTCAATTTGGCACTTTTCCATAACCCAAATTTCTGAGGCTTTGTGGGGTCTGTGAGAGAGGAAGTGGAAAGGAGCAGGAGGATTCACTCATCAAAGGGTAAACTGATTATTCTGAATTTCAAGTGCAGAAGTTTTAGTAAATGAATACACAGAGGGCTCCAAGTGTACACTGAGAAATGTTGGATTGCTGGCACTATAAAGGGCTAACTGTTAATTAATTATTGTCACATATGCTGTGTGGATTATTAAACCACAATTACTCTCACACTAGTGTATGGCTGGAAATGTCACCCTTATTCTTGCTTTACATGACCTGGTTCAAGACACAGATGAACATTCATCTAACTTGTGAAAAATAGCCTGTGTGCTGGCTGCAGCTCACATTTTTAATTCCTCTGTATGTTGGCTGTCTTCCTCAGTGTACTGCAAAATCCACTTACCACCACTGCCTCTTCTTCCTCCTGTTCCACCTCAAGCCATGCATAAAGAAAGGCAGATGGATTTTCTGCCACTTTACATATTTAACAACTACCTAAATGAACTTCAAACCCACCCACCCGAGACCACGCCTCAGCAGTTGCCTGGACCTCTTCCCACAGAAGGATACCTAAGTAATCCCATTGATCGTTATCCAATATCCAATATCCCATATCAAAACTGAAAGGATAAAATAGTATTAAAGGTGTCTTGCTGTTGAATAGAAGATGAAGTCCTTGCTTTGAAGTAAACAAAGGAGAACACTGGAAGTTCTTGTTTCTTTGTGGAACAGGGTTATCCCATAAATTTAATAGAAAGTAACATATTTGGAATAGAATATTAAGGGAAAAAACTATAAAAATAATTTTAGTCAATATTAAAAGATTCCTAGTTCTTTCATAGGAGTTCCTTTGGAGGGTTCACAAAGATTGGTCTTCAAGCATGAGTATAACAAACTTACTGAAAAATATAGTATGCAGATACATGAAAAATACAGCATTTCCACTTTTGTTTCTGACCCAGAATTAAATGCCCTAGAATATACAGGTAAATTAGTGCATATGTAAGTAAGATTAAATTAATTTTCAAACACAGCTTTTAAAGAACTGTGCACTTTTCATCTTTCCACAAATAACTTCCTTTTTTCAAATTAGCTGTTCAAAACTCACTGTCTTCCAGTAGAATGAGTTTGCAGTGCTGACACCAGCAAACATTTTCTGAAAAGCCTTGTTTCTTCATCGGCCTAGCCTCAATTTCTGACAACTGCTAACATTAGGAAAACATAGTAGCCCAATGTATTTGGTTTGTGGAACAAGGCTTTGTTAGCCGGGGGGGCCTATAGGGGTGGATTCTGTGAGAAGCTGCCAGAAGTTTTCCCCATGTCTGATGAGGCCAATTCCAGCTGGCTCCAAGACAGACCTGCTGCTGGATGTGTCAGCCCATCAGCAATGGTGGTAGTGCCTCTGGGATAAGGTATTAAAGAAGGGAAACAAAACCTGAGGGGAACAACAGCAGTAGAAAGAAAAGTGAGAATATATGAGAGCAACAGCTCCACAGACACCCAGGTCAGTGAAGCAGGAGGGCAGGAGCTGCTGCAGGCTATGGAGGAGAAATCCCCCTGCAACCCATGGTGCAGCCCATGGTGAGGCAGCTGTGCCCCTGCAGCCCATGGAGGTCCATGGTGGAGCAGATCTCCAACAGCAGGCTGGGGAGGAACCCACACCAGACCAGGGGGATGCCTGAAGGAGGCTGTGACCCCTTGGGAAGCCTGTGCTGGAGCAAGCTCCTGGCAGGTCCCATGGAGGAGCCCACATTGGAGCAGGTTTGCTGCAGGACCTGTGACCCTGAAGGGGACCCATGCAGGAGCGGTCTGTTCCTGAAGTACTGCACCCATGGAAGGGACCCATGCTGGAGCAGTTCATGAAGAACTGCAGCCCATGGAAAGGACTCCCATTGAGAAATTCACGGAGGACTGTCTCTTGTGGAAGGGACCCCACACTGGAGCAGGGAAAGAGTGTGAGGAGTCCTCCCCTGAGGATGAAGGAGTGGGAGAGACAACGTGTGATGAACTGTCTGTAACCCCCATCCTCTGTTCCTCTGGAATGCTGGGGGACAGAGAAATCACAAGTGAAGTTGGGCCCAGGAAGGAGGGAGGAGTGGGGAGAAGGTGTTTTTAACATTTGGTTTTGTTTCTCATTACTCTACTCTGAGTTTTGGTTGGTAATAAATTAAACTAATTTTCCCAAATTAAGTCTGTTTTGCCCATGACAGTAACTGGTGAGTGATCTCCCCCTGTACTTATCTCGACCCATGAACCTTGCATTATGTTTTCTCTCCTCTGTACAGCTGAGGAGGGGAGTGATAGACCAGTTTTGGTGGGCACCTGGTTGTCCAGCCAGGGTCAACCCAACACATCCAAATATGTAAATACATAGAAATACATAACAACATCTTAATATTATGGAACTTGCCACATAAGGAAAAAAATTAATTTGTATTTAAAAATCAGTTGAGACTCCAAAGTCTACTGCATTCTAATCCTAAGTGTATTGCCTTTTCTTTATATCACCACAACGCAAAGCCCAGGATATGTGGGCAGGCTGCCAGTCCTAACTTGGTTAGATGTCTTTTATGTTAACATCAGCTCTGATTTTTAAATGTTGCAAGAATCGGTTTTGGAATACTTGTTATTTGTTCGCATTTGTGTTTCTCCATGTATACTGAACTTCTACCCAGCATCATGGAGATCTTATCTAGGAATTTCTATAGAATCCCATTATTCTCTTTCACTACATAACATGCACCTAACATACACTTTTCAAGCACAATGTCTGGAGCTATTCTTTGCTTGAAGGTTTGCTCATGATTCTACAGCAATTCCAATCTCTGCAAAGGCTTAACCAGGTACTTCGGGTTTTGGGTGAAACCTCTGCAGTTCTGCAAACTAAGTTAGTGACAGCTGATGAATTCTTGATATAACCGGCAGGTTTATATATGGATCATGATAAATCTTCCAACAACAGAATAAAGTGTTCCAAAACTTTGGACCCTGAATTAACTTTGTACTATTTTATTTAAAAAACTCAAAATTTCTTGTATTCATTCTGCTCATAATTTTTATGGTTGGCATGGTAACGGCCTAAAAATGTACTAGAGGCATTACAGCTCTAAGCTTTTCTTGTAGCCTATGATTCTTAATCAAAAAGTTTGCAATACATCCCAGTACTGTAAGTGGTAAAGCTAAAAATACTGCTCTCTTCAGAGCATAAACAACTGCAACATGCTTTCAAAAAGAGTTTGTACTTACAATGAAATGGAAAAACACCAACATTAACCTCTTTATCAATTTCTGCGCTTTAGCATCATGACACAGTCCTGGAAGTCTTGAATATCTGGTATTAAGTAATTTTTTCCTTTACAGCACTGTATACTTTTAAGATTGAGGGAAGCATGTAGGTTGAAAGAGTTTTCTCTCTTTAATATGTGACAAGATGATATTTAAAGCCATGATACTGCAAATGCATACACATGAGGGGATTTGCACAAAAGTGAATAGTAGCACTGAACTCACAGGGATGACTTATAATAGTAGTAACCTCTATGTTCAGCTGGCTACAGAATTTAGGCTCAGACCTTATAAATCATACAGGTGGCCAAATATTTTCTTGACAAATTACTGGTATTGTAAATATTCAATAGTTCTTAGAAGATGCAGATGCAGACTTAAAGAGGGAAGATGGGGACTATGAAACCATCACAACACTTAATGCAGAAACATGTAATGCCAACAAAGGGCTTAACTGCACATAGCTATCTTCCAGACAAATCCACATCTGTCTAAAAGATGGCACTGAAAGTAGCAGTATTGTAAGAATAAATGGTATGAACATGGAGCATTCCTTGCTAGAGTGAGATTCCTTGTATTAATAAGATGCACAGAGCGGTTCTAGCTTTTTCTTCCAAAACACGGGGTAAGCATCCCCATGTAGGAGCAAGTGACAGCCCTCACATGGCTTTTTAACGCCTGTAGTGTAGGTGAGAATATTATCTATGGGGAATACATTCCTTTTTAGTACTGTTATACATGGGTCTATAAAAGCAGGGATCACACCACATTTTCTTTCTAGAAGATTATGATAGTCCACATTTAGCACATTTGGCACCCTGAACTGGCACTCATGCAATCAGGACAAGGTCAGATGAACACTTCTACTTGAGTAAACATGCACTTTCAGAAGGTGTGTGCCTGGTTTCTAAGGCAGTGGCCCAGTTGTGCATTCCCTAGCACACAGCAAAAGTAATACAGCTATTTGCAAGGCATGTTATCTCTCCTAAGATGCTGATCTTTCTATTCTCTCTTTTTTTTCTGAAGATTTTCAAACAGGGATATTATGTCCACTCCTCTGTGAAAGGCATGACTGGCAGTGCATTGGTGGCAGCAGTAGTAATGCTGGTGACAGTAATCAATGCTGACTCAAATTGTTGCTTAGATTTGCTGGGAAATCCTATGCTGTAAAGCCTTACAATCTTAATATCTGGCAGTTTCAGTGCTTTGATGGGACCCAGTGGTGCTCAGAGCTTTTGGGGATCAGGTTTGTCAATGATGTATGTACGACTTGGGTATTCTGTATTTTAAAACTTTGCTTTAAAGCGTTTGGCCTCATCACTCACTGTTGTACTCTAATGAGAATAAGAAAGGCTTTTGGACTGTCACACACAGCCCTAACAAGGGTATGTGTAAGCCTGTAAAATCCTTTTCCATTCAAAGCAATGAACAATTTAATTGCAACAGAGGAAGGTCATTTTTATGGTCCCAACTTTTTGGATGCAGCTACAGTTGCCTTCTCTATACACCACTAGGTTTTTAAAATACTTTTGATAAGACAGAAGAAGGGCCAGATCCACAAGACTAAAACAAGTTCCATCTTCCACAAGCTAAACTGAAGATACATACATGAGATTGATGGTCTTGTAGACTATAAACACAGAAGCACTCAAAACCTCCAGTGTTTGCAATGTTTACTTTTGTGAAGGAAACACCAGGTGCTTGTTTGCAAGAAAAACCTTCAGCCAAATAAATAAGAGATGTGCAGACACTGTACAGGTGTCAGCATGGTCTGTTTATACAGAATTGTAGGAATAGGCTCTTAAACAGCACCTTTTTCAATTTTTTAAAAGTCTGTTCCATTTAGGAAGCACTTTAAGACAGTATTAAGAATTACATTTTCACAAGAAGGCATAATTCTGCTCTTCATTAAAGCTACAAAACTGCTGAAACAATGTTTATTAATTCATAAACTTTTTTACTTTTAAATCTATTTTTCTATGGAATAGGGACCAATGTAACCATGATGACCTTACCTGTCCATCAGTCTCCCTATCGTTCTATCTGCCTGGCTTTAAAATTAGTTTTGGACCTCCTGAAAATTTTCAACGAAAGAGAAATTTCAAAGTTATCATCTTGGTAAAAGTGTTTTGAAAATATGGAACTGCTTACAACAGAGATATGATGCTAAGTGTCCCCAGTGGAAGTAAGGATGCAACATGAGCTCACTTCTGATCACACATCAGAACGCAAGTATACCAACATTATAAGAATTTTACTGTGATTTTGTGCCTTAGTTGATGCTGGAGAATCTATTTATCAGTTATAGTGTCTCACTGATGTGGTTTCACTGAGATGTAGCAACAGCTAAGGTGGCATTTTCATGACTTTTGCCTTCTGCTCCTACTGGGAGAGAGAACATTTCAGTTTGGAGAGAAATGGGGACCAAGTGGGAGTTGTGTTGTATCAGATCTTGTCCAATTCACTTCAAAACCCTGACTGTACAGTGAGGTACTTCTGACTCTTAAGATGAAGGAAGTCCCTCCTTAATTACTTGTCATTTTTTACCAGGAAACTATTAAGATCATTTCAATTAGAAATACTATTAGGAATACTAACTGTTATTGAAAATTAAGGATAAATGCAGAGGAACTGAGAACTTATTCTTTGGCCTTATACTGTTTTTAGTTATGTTACCATTCCTCACTCTGTGCATCTACTATATCATGAAAATGAGATATGCATTGCAGTTGGATTGGTCTTTAAGCAGAAGAAGTTCCCAGTGTGCAACACATGTATAACACAGAGATTGAATTCAACATGGCAGCTCCTCCGACTCAAATGAGACGAGGAGGTGGCTTCCAGGACAAGAAGAAAGGCCTTGATCCTTTCTTCCCCAGGAGTCTGTGTGACGAGCCCAATCCTAAATAATGATAGTCTTCAGCTGACAACACATTAAAAGTACTGCCATTCATTTGCACATACTTCTAATACACCTAAAGTAAAACAAAACAAAACAGGATTTTCTAGAGATTTAACTATTATGCTTGTGAATACATATTTTCCATTTTAAATATAATTTTATATATGGAAACTGTAGGATACTTTGTCAAGGAGCTTGCAGGGGTTATTTTAACTTTCTCCTTACTGTGCAACTTTTCCATGGCAATATTCCATGCAACTTATTTGGTTTCTTTAACAGTTAAGACTTTCAGAAGCATGACTTTCTGTTAAACTCTACCTGTGCCACATTAGCCAAGAAAACCTCTATCCTTCAATGGGCCTGATTCCTGCAAGAGAATCTAAGATACAAACTGCCTCAGACCCTGCGGTCATGTAACCAGGTCTACCCTTAAAAACATCAATGTGAAGTTACATATGTGAGTAAAATATGTGGATACGGGCCAGGGCAACATCAAGGGACATTTGCCAGGTCCTAATTGAGCAATAAGACAGGGTGTAGACACTGATCCCATGCTTTGGTATGTTGCTAGGCAAAAGGCAACAGCTCTGCACTATCACTCAACAAGGTGTGTTGTCATTGCACAATAACTCCATACTGTGTACTGGGATGATTACAGAGTGCTATTTTCAGTATATAGAAGATATTTTATTTATGTGTATTTTATTCTGCTGACATGTGGAGGAAACTGCTGCTCGGTAAATGTCACGTTATAGTGACTGCATTGTCTATATTTAGCCAGACAACAGCATGAAAGGTGCTGTTGTTTAAAGGCCACTAGGTGTGCATGGTCTTACATGCAAAGGCTGAATGGAAGTCTTAAAAAAGCCAATGACTTATTCCTGCAATGAGTTATGGGCATGCAGAATCCTACCTATGCATGACACTCAGGAGAAAGGAGTTCGGTGCCTTGCTTACCTCTGACACTGAAAGCATACCTATAGCAAAAAACTCCCAATGCATTTTGTAAGAAAATCCAGGATATATAAAAAGATACCACTGCTCCTTGGAAAAAAAAAAATGCATAGGAAGTAGCATGAAATTGTTTTCAGCTTCACAGTTATCTTGTTTCTTTTACTAATCCTCACGAACATTAATAAAGGAATGATGAGACAACAGCAAACTGTAAGCACAGGAAGCAGCTATTGCCTAAAGCATCTGGATATGATTATGTAAACACAATGTAATAAGAAAGCTGAGAGATTTAACTTTCAAAATCTCTTTTATTCCCTCCTAAAAAAATCCCCTACCCTCTCAGAATATTTACCTCATTCCCCAAGTATCCTGCGAGTTGTTAAAAGTACTGCAATGTTCACTGCAAGTTCCTTGTTACTATTGATCAATCTGTCCTAGACTTGATCTTTAATCTTAACTTTTCCTGGCATGTATTCTGGTTTCTAACCCTTTAATTTGAAAGAGAGAGGTAATTATAATTTGAAGGGGACATTTTGTATCTAACTTCCTCCTACCTGCTGGTAAATACAATCAATGTTTTGAACATTTATTACATGGTATGGTTTCTTTTTCTCTGTCACTGAAACAGTGACCTCTTTAAGAGCAAGAAGTTGATCACTATTCACAATGAGCCAGGCTAATCACCTCAGTTGACAACTGTGTTACTCACTAAAATTCCCAAGTAATAAAAAAGCTGAAAGATTTAACTTTCAAAATCTCTTTTATACCTTCCTAAAAAATCCCTTACCCTCTCTATAGCAATCACCTACTGGTCTGGATGCAAACGTGAGAAGGGGAGGACTTGCATACAGTCTGAACACATGCAGACCCAAAGGTTCCATAGGTCAGCATAGTGCCATGCCCAGGTCATACACAGCACAAGCCCATCCTTGGTCTTCTTTTGAAGCCATGTCACCAGGAAACCCTAAATGCAAAAGACACTGAGAAAGATGCAGGGGAAAACCAGTGGCTCAGTAACTTGGGCATTTCTTTAAAGCAAGAGGAATATGCACCTATTCTGTCATTTTATACCCATGTAATAATGTGAAATGATTGGAGAGTCCAGGAGGAAGAAGGAGCTGGACTGGTTCCTTTCTGCTATTCCTATAGCATCCACTGTAAATCACCAAAAATCCTGCTTAGCCTTAGTAGCTTTTGTCAGAATCAGAAGGAGCCTTTTCATTGAACTTAGGTCTCATCTGTATTAAGCATACGCAAAAGAAGATTTTGGTTGTAGGAGGCTAATGATTTGGCAGGTTTGTTTCCTGGGGCCACCAAAACCAGCTCTCTGGTGGCAGGACAAAAAAATCTTAAACCTCTCTCTTTTCCTCTAGCTTTTGCTGTTTAAGCACAGGGCTGAAAAAGCCTACCAATGACACACATGTGGTCAAACATAGACTCCATTGTCCTTCCTCCACACACCCTCCCAAAACACCATTTTAGCTGAAATGTTCCAAAAGGAAACACATAAAAAGAGGTTGAGACAGATGTCTGGCAGCAGTATTTTCAATTCAGTGGTTGGAGTCTGATAAGGTTATAAACAACAAAAAACAACATTCCTCTTGACTAACACAGTTAGTCAGCCTTAACAAGAGTCAGCTAATTTTGCCTGAAAATGTAATAAGGAACTCCTGAATGCTGGACTGTTACAGTTTTGCCCATAACATTAATCTGTAATAGATAATTACAGGTATCAAGATGGGCAGCTGTTTCTCTGAACTAATACTGTCCTTTCACTTTTTTGATTTAGATAAGACACGAAAAATGTTAAAAAAAAGTAGTCATTCATTATATAAAGCAGCAGCTGAGCGGTAGGTGGAGGAATAGTTGTTTGTTCCTACTCCTAAGCAAACATATTCAGATTCATTTTAAAAATTCATTTTATTTTAATGGCAAAAAAAGTGATCTCTAATGACACAGAGTTTTGACTGGTACATCTTCTTTGCAATTTTTCTTGTTTAATCTCTGAAAGCTGATGTAGCTAATTCCAATCGCCCTCAGCATCAGCTTTATTCTCTTGAAAGAACTTGCTCTCTTTTTAGTTTTCCCTTAATGTTTTGAGCCCTTACCAGAAATTCAAATCTTCTTAAGGTGTTGACAGAAGCCATAAAGTTCACCAAAAATAAAGCTTGTGTCTAACCAAGTATTCCATTAGCAGGACCATCCAACAGATCTGGGTTTGTCACAGAAACACTATATTCCTTTATGAGATTTTCTAGGATTAGAAAGGAAAAATAATTAGGGGTATTGATTAGTCAGGTTAGAAGAAGGTTACGAAGATCATTCTACCTAAGTAACACAGTCTTTTAGATGTTTTGGAGCAAAAACATTCAGGTCTATTTGCTTATAACAGTCAATCTGTTTATCAGAGTTATTTGACTTCATGCAGCCATCCTGGTGCTGTGTCCTACACCTTGTGTTAAGAAACTTCCCTTGGTAATTTATGACCAGACTGCTCGAACTTCCCTCTCTCTGAATGTTGGCGTTGGGTCCTATGTGAGATGGAAATGCAATGGGAGCTGTGAGGTGCTATTGCACCTCTTGGTTATAAGCTTTCCCGCAACCATAGCTTTGTGAGCTGAAGCCTCCATTACTGTGACTTGCTGCCCAAGCTGAACCATGGAGGAGCATAGATGCCACCCCATGATGTAATAGGAGGGCAGAGGGCTCCCCAGGAACTGGCCTTTCCTGCAATAAGAGCCCCAAAATCAGGTGTGAGCATCAGTTTTCACTTTATTTCTCCTAGGGAAGTGAAAGCCCAGCATGGGAATGGTTCTGGAAACTCTGAAGCATTTTGATTGTTTCAGCACAGGTTGGGAGTTGCCGCTGTAGCACCTATTGAAAAAAACAGTGGTTTGCATCACAAGAGCAGAATGAGACAGTGATACTTGAGCTAAGTCACTGCTGCTTCCCAGAACTGTTCAAGGTGATGACTAGTCCCAGAGTAGCTGGCATTCCGCTATAGGAAAGATCCTTTCTTTCACTGTGCCGTACAGTAGTGATTATAATCTGCCAGATCAATCTTTCCTTTCCTGGAGCTGAAATCTCTGTGACTGACAGAAGATCATATTTGGAGGCTCCACAGTTCTGAAATTGGCTTATTCTGGAATTCTGCCAGTGTCACAGCCTGGCAAAGTATAGGGATCAGAATTGCACTTGGCTATTCAGTCAGTCTTGCAAACTGTTGCATCATTGCTGCAGGATATTACAAGCTTTTGAGTTTAAGGGACAGCTTTACTTTAGTCTTGGGATCATTTCCATTAATTTCCACATACCTAAAACCTGAAAAAAATAAATATACACTTCTCAGGGCCATTACACCTTGAAAACATAAAATTTCTCTGTTCAATATTCCTTTGTCCATCCTAGCTGAGGAAGCCAGGAAAATAAGTAATGTCAAATGCCTGTAAGTAACAGACTGGGGACCCACGTTGAAAGATTAGGTGACAACAGTTATGCAGTCATGCCTTGTGAGACAGAAATAAAATAACTTTACGTTCATTTCCTCCCCACACCTCCACTCTATTCTAAGGTTAACAGAAAGGATTCCTGTAGTACACAAGTTATTTTAAGATCTTGAACAACTTACAGATCTAACATCTTTTTTCATGTGTATAAATAACCCCACCTGTTGCAGTATCATATATATGTGATCATTAAAATAGATGCAAGTAGAAAATAGTAGTATACTACATTTCAATCTAAAAACGATTCTAGGAACAAAGCACAGACACGAGACACAGGCTTTTCCTATTTCAAAAAGACCAAGAGCATTCTCCAGTCTGAGGTGGATTTTCCAATGTCAAAACCTATTATGCACTCATCAACATTTTAAAAGTTCCTAAAAATTGGGAAAAAAACCCAGACATTTTCCTTGGCCAAGCTGTTGAAGCTCACCAACAATGTTGTGCCACTGCACATAGCAAGGGTTGCCTAAGTGTTGCTAGGGTTGCGTCAAATTTGTCTCAGCTTCATAATTTTATGTGTCCCTTTTTACTGTTGCATTTGAAACAGCCTCAGTTCTCCAGGAGTTAATGAAGCACTTTTCCCCCATTTTTCAATAGAGATCCGAGACGCAAGCCGAGAAATCTCCAAGATAGTTTGCAGTAAAGTAGGCACAAGACATGAGAAGACACAATAACTGCTCCAAAGCATTTGCAGGTTGATCCTAAGTACAGTGGAAGAGCCGTGCTTCAGATAAGAAAGATATCAGAGACCAAACTTCCTGCAAATTGTTCCCAGTGAATTATAAAGCCACAGTGAGAAGGTAGTTATTTTTAAAGTGATATTTTGGTTTCTTTGTTTGGTGGTCATACCACATTTTCAGCACCTAGAAATCTTGTGCTTATGACAGCGCCTGAATGAAATGTTGTCACTGACGTAACAGTTATCTCCTCACCCTGTAGCTTTCAAGTTATGACTTAATGTTGAGAAAACTGTGGGCTAAGTGAGTGAAACAACTTCAGTACCTTCAAAGGATGTGGTTAGTCTGTAGGGGTGGGAAGAGAGTTTTCCCTTGCAGTTGGTAGAGTAGCAACAACAGAGCGGCTTTTCAATTTCTTCTGTATTGCAGCTCAGGGCTTTTAGCCCCTGTTTGCTGCACCCACACACGATCTGGTGCAGTCACTTAAAAAGCATATAGCATCCTCTCAGCTCAAGGAGTCCCTTCAAAGCAAGCTTCAGTCACCCAGGGGGACAGCAATCCATAGAGGCTGCTTTTTCTATCCTTGAGACAGAGTATCACATTGACTTTGCTGCACTGGGACCACCCTATACCCATGATGGAGAAACAGGATTTGCTTTTCATTAATTCTGTTACTATTAAAAAAATTCCTGTAGGATATTCTGTAGCTAGAGCACTGAATCATTTCTGAAACTTCCTATTCAAATATTTGTTTTATATGGCAATGGTATTAGTAATGTGCAAGTTTTATGCACTGCTATTTCCTCCCACACCCATTCAAAACTAACAAGAGCCAGCCTGTCAAAATAAGCATGTGAGTTATAGATCAGCTATAACATGCTTCAAATAGCCAGTGTTCCAACCTAGGTGATACCATACAACTATGCTTTCCCTGTGCTTGTAAAATTGCACAGTCTACAATTCACAAAAATAAAGCCTACAAACTGAAGTCTGGATTTATCCCATCTCATTGTAGATACATAAATTGGGTGCTTAAGAATGGAGAATTTTCTCCTATGCTTGATAGAAAGAGACAGCCTTTAGCTCACCTCAGATTTAACTTGTCCTTAAGGAAGGCCATTGCTGGCTACTGATGGAGACCAAGGTGACTCTGATTTTGCTTAGATTCCTCAGTTGAATACTTCACTTTCAAGGAGACGGAGCCACGGCTATCTCTGCTCCAAAAAACTTATAGGAAAGCTGAGCTCTCTCTTTCCAGTCTGGCCCCTTTTCATGAACTATATCCATATGTTGCCTCGGAGGTTTGCTCTGGCAATTCTCTGTGGTGCCAGCTGCTCTCAGTACCAAACACCTCCTATGTATATTGTCCTGTAGGCTACATTCAAAACGATCAGGAAATGGCAGCAAGTAATGTGTCTGCAATGTTTGCTCATGTGGGGTAATAAAAATGAAAGCTGACTCTGAGGAGCTGCAGAGGGGCCTTATTCTACAGAATGACTGAGTAATAAAATGGCAAAGGAAATCCAATGTTGATAAATGCAAAGCAGTTCACAAGGGGGGAAAATAACCTTAACTGCATGACCCAGTAATGGGTTCTGATGTGGTCTTAATCACTGAGGGGACACAGAAATCTTGGAGTCATGAATACAGCCATAGTCACAGACTGTCACATTCAGCATAGCAAATAGTAGTGGTCGGAAAAGCAAGTCAGTACCAACAACTTTTAGAAAGAAATACAGAACAAATCAGAAGCCAACAGTGTGTCACTATAAATCCGTACTGCTGCTGTATCCTGAATATTGAGTGGGATTCTGGTTTCCCATCCCAAAGGGTATAGCAAAACCAGAAAAGAAACAGTGAAATGAGATCTTTTATAAAAGGAATTATAAAATAGACTGAGATTCTTCAGCTGGGAAAAGAGATGGGATATAATACAGGGTTTATAAAATCATGAATGGCAGGGAGAAAGTAAGTACAGAATTACTGTTTGCTGTCTCCTCAAAAGCAGTAACGAGGGGGTATCAAATGAAATTAGAAGGCTTGAATGACATAAGTTCAAACAAAGAGTTACTTTTTCATATATACAATTAAGTTATGGAATGCCTGGCCACAGGATGCTGCGGTTGCTAAGAGCACATGAGGGCTCAAAAGCAAATCAGAAGAATTCACTGAAGAAAAATCCACTGATGAATATCAAATAGAAAGGCACTGCTGCTGGTTCAGCAAGCAAACAGGCTGCAAATCATTGGGAGAGGGGCCTGAGAGACTGTTTGAGGGTGTGTCATTATATGCTTGCATTGTTCTTGTCCTCTCCCATAGACATTCACTGCTGCCCTGTGAGAGGGAAGATACTGCACCAGATGGACCACTGGACTATCATTGTATGGCCATTGTTATGTTTTTAGTGTAGCTACAAAACTCCAGTGCCTGAAAAGATCATTCTAAGTAAGATCATATACCTTTCTGTCTGACTGATCTCATCACTTAAGCAAATGGAGGGTAAAAAAATGCTTATGGAAATCCAAACAGGAAGCACTTTGCAAACAAAGAGGCACAGGCTGGTTCCTGCAGAGCTACTACTCTTCATGCTCCACAGGACCTGAAAGAGACCTCTGCTACCTGCAGCCAGAGCACAGATGCAGAAGGGCAACAAAATGATCCAATTCTTTTTTTTTTTCCCAGATTATGGCAGATCTGATTTGAAGCCAGGACACACCTGGGCAGTAGCAGCACAGTACTGAGCCAGAGTCATGACAAACAGTAACTCTCCCTGGCTAATACATTCTGATGAAACACAGGACAGCATTCAAGGAAAACTCTGATTTTAGTGCTCTTATGGACTTCAGTCTTCAGTGCCAGAAGCATGGTAACACAGAGTACAGCTAGAAGCAAAGCCTTCTTCCAAACAACGCAGAATTGGCTCATCTAACCAGCCCTACCTCTGAGTGTAGGGTGACCTTCCTGATTAGCCTTTTAAAAGCCTTTCACTATATATGGCACTTTCAGACTTGGCAAGATAAATCTGAAGGGAGAGCAAAGGGATGTCTCATGATGCAAGTACTAAAGCATTTGTGGATTTTGAAGGAAAAATACACAAAACAACTTCCTGACTCAAAAAGAGCTCTATCTGGCATGGGAAATTTCTACACTAGGTCTCATCCTGACAGGGAAATATTAATCACAAAATTTAGAGTTTGCTTAGGTGGAAGTGATAATGACTTGCATTTATGTTTAATGTGCTTTTAAAATGCATTTTACATGTTTTACATGTAAACAGGATAAACCTAACCACTCATTGCCTTAAAAGATCGTATTCCACAAAGCTGAAAAAACAAAGGCATGTATCAGCCAGCCTGAAGGAGAAAATTTAAACCAACAAAAATGTGAATAATAATTTACAGCAACTCAGCAAAATTTCATTCAATCTTCAAAAAGCCACAACTTAGAAAGATGCGCAGACTGGGTAAACCAACCTCCTTAAAGAAACTTAATGAAGGTTAATATTTTGCCAGTACTTCTGCAGACAAAATAGGGCAACCAGGTAATTACAGGCCTGTCAGTTCGACGTCTATTCCAGGCAGAGTGATGGAGTTGCTGATAGGAAAGTCAATTAATAAAGTTTTAAAACAGTGCAATTTAATTAATGGCAGTCAACACAGATTAATGGAAGAAAGATCTTATCGAATTAATGTGCTATTTTTATAAGAGTACAAATTTGGTGGATAAAAGTAATTGTGGTAACACTGTATACTTGGACTTGGGATGCATTTGCCTTATAGTATTACAAACAACTCTGACAGGAATCAGAACTAACATGATGAACACACCTGGCTAACCAACTTGTTTTAAAGCTGGCTAGTGTTAGAACTAACAGCACAATATAATGTGGGGATATCAGACAGTGGGTACTGCAGGGACTGCTTAGGAGCCTTGTGCTTATTAATAATGCTGTCAACAAGGTGGGAGAAAGCAGTGCCTTTACTAATAATATTTTTCAGTGAACCCAAATTTGGAAGGGGGCAGAAGTAGGCAAATGCCTTTTCAGCTTTGCTTGAGAAGCAGGTGTAAAAGAAGTAACAGTCGCTTCACATGTAACCCATCATAAAGGGTTTATTTAAAACCAAACATCTCAGGCCTTACTCACACAAGAAGAGTAATCTTCTGGGAAGCTGAGACTGAAAAATGAACTGAAGGTTCAAGTGGCAGACAACTGTCTGAGCCCCAGAGCCTGTCTGAAATCATGTAGCCAAAAGGGCCAATGCAATCTTTTCCTGTGTGTAAAAGATAGCAGCATCAAAGGGGAGTAAAGAGGTTGTATTACTTCTGCATTTGGCATTGGTAAAAGCTATTGGAATAATGTTGTTCCTAATGTCAGCAACTCAAGAAGGATGTTGGCAAATTGGAAGTAGCTCAGAGAAGAACCACAAGAATATGAATGAAAAAACAAAGGCTGTAAAGTGGAGTGATTCCACAGGGTAAGTCTATTTAGATTTAGTGTATCAAAGTAAAAGCTAGGGAATGACTTGATTGTGGTTTGTAAGTGCTTTCATGTGGAACAGACACTGTCTAATAAGGGAGGTTTTGCTCTGGTAGAAAAATATACAAGGAAATCCAGTGGAAAGCTGAAGGCACATTTCAATTGGGTTAAAGATAGGCAACTACTACAAACATTTACCATCCACTGTAATAGAGATGGATGACTTTTCTGTCTAATCCTTCTTGAGTCCTGCTCTTGTTTAACAGGAATCAATTCCAGGTAAGCTAATGACCCGTACTGAAGAGTCAGAAATGGTCTTAAGATAGTTTATGTCCTTAACAGGTTAACACAACTGTGCAAACTGTATCAACATACATTTTAAAGTTAATAAAATGAAGATGCTTCTTTGTGAGAAATGGGATCCAAATTTAGCTAATTGGAGTTTCTTCTCTATATCAAAAGGTGCTTTGTGAATGGTGGGGGTGGTGTTTCTTTCTAGCTCTGCTTTGAGAATCTGCTTGGTTTTCAGTGCTACCCAAAAAAATCTGGCAACACAAGATTGCAGTGAAGTTTTGGAGAACAGCTCCTAGATGCATATCCTGTTGTCACATTTTCATCTCACATTTACCTCCACCAGCACCATGGCTGATGGGTGCGACTGAAGTAGCAAAACCTACCTAAGAGGGATCTGGTTTGGGTCATGTACTTGTCTGTAAAATAACTTCCCAAAGTTATTCCTAAAGTAAAAAATGGATGTTACACCTCCCTAAAAGAAAAAAAGACCTTAATAGCAACTGGCTTGAGTGCGTTAAATACCAACAGGTTAGGAATAACTAGTCATAGTATTTCATAGCTTCCCTTGCATACAAGGATTTCCTTGGAATGTGCAAACATAGCACTTGTGTTCCTGATCTTACACCCATGGGTGTGCTCTGCTCACCTGGCCTATTACAAAAGAAATAAGCTCACCCTTTTTCTCCTCTTACCAATACTAGTATAACTTAGAATGTGGGAAATATGAAAAACATGCCACTTGCATCTGACCAGTGAGGTAGTGCTTTTCCTCAGGTAATTTCATAAAGCTAAAAGAAGGGATCGTTCAGAAGAGGATTTCTCCCATGTAAGATTGATTTCAATTAGTGAGGGATAACATTGATATGGATATACATAACACAACTACTTTTTAGCTTCTGGGAACGATGCCATCTGTAAATAAAGAGAGCTAGTGGTAACAGAGAACTGTAAGGTCTGACTAGGGTAGCCAACTCCCTGCAGTCTTGAGGGTCTGATTTGGAGGGCAATGCTGTGCTTTGGAAGGTCAATTTGCTTGTGCTCTTTCTATCGGAGACCCATCAGCAACACATCAGACATACAGATGTGGCTTTTGAACTAGGAATAGCTAGGTTGGGAACATGCTGTGGCCATAGATACAGTTAAAACCTAGGTACGTAATAACATCACTTTGAAAAACCTAATGCATTGCTGAGATCCAGAACCAGAGACAAATCATTGATTCCTGGGCCAAGGATTACTTTGCCTCCTGGGCAGAACACTCTCCCATACACAGGGATTTGTCCTGCAGTCAACTAAGACATTTCTTAGGTCACAGATGAACAAACATATGAAGGCAAACCTCACAGCACTGCAGTTAAGAGCTTTTTTTTTTCTTACAATTTCTGTACAGTATAACAAGAAGGCAGTTTGCAGAAATGTTGGACCTGCTTCTATCTCATTTAACTGCCTTCTGTACGTAAATTACTCTGTGGAGTGCCATTTTTTTTTTTTTTTGTTATTGCACTGTCGTCTGCTGTAAATCTTGCTCTGCGTTGTTCAATAACACCTTTTTGTTGTTGTTGTCTGAGTAAAGAATGAAGCCTAAGGCTTGATTCTGACTACAGATACGGCACATAGGTATTTATCCCTACATACTTTGTTGCATCCTTATTGCACACACATGTAAGCTGCACATGTGCAGTTCATGCAAATGGGTACATTTCCTGTCAAGTTACCTCTTGACAGCAGCTCATTTAATAAAAAATGAATTCACATACCAAAAGTCAAAATCACACCTCTTTTTAAAGAACAGATGCTTGTCTCCATGTCTTTGAATTGCCCTTTTTGATGCATGGAGAGAAGACTTGTCCCTTTACTGTTCCATGATTTACCTTGTTGCTTAACCTTCCTTACTAACATAAAATTCTAGGGTAAATTATTACAAATAATGATTACAAAAAATAGAAAACCGTATCCAAGTTGGCATGGGGATCCAGCCCTGACAACTGTTGGGGAGGTACTTGCAAGCATATTTTGAGCTAGCTACTTGAATTAATTTTGCTGGAACGAGACTGTCTTCTCAATATGACAGTTCTCAACACTTAATAGTTGTTTAATGTTCCCAACAGGCTCAGCTCTGCACTTTGTAAATCAGAAAAAAATGAAATTAAGGTCTTTATTTTACCACTTCAAAAATTATTATCCTTTTTGCTCTGGCTTGGGTTTGTATGATGATAATATATTTTCTCTAAAGGGACAAGGAGCAGACTGACCTGGAAAAGGAAGTCTTTTTTATGTAGAACTGTCTTTGATCACTCACAAGACTTATGCTCTGATCTAAGCTCATTGACATCAATGGAAGAAAGGCTGCTATTGGCTTGGAGGGGAGGGCTGGCTCCTGTCCACACAGAGTCCGTATACGCAAAAGCAGATGCTAAAAGATAAGTCAGAGTTACAGAAGAGATATTTTTCTTTACACAAGGTTAGATTTATAAAAACTTTTCACTTAATATTTTTTTCTTAGTCCCTGACACACGAAAGTCCAATTTCTACATTTATTGTTGCTGTTTATCTGAAGATAAACCTTGGATACAGAAAAGTGGAGACCTTGGTGGATACTTTCCACAGCATGAAAATGGAAGGCCTCCTCCATAGTCTCTCCTGCTACACCAAAGAATAGGAAAAGCGAAAATAACCCCAGCCCCCCCATGTGCATTTCCTGCAGGAAGAGACATTTTGGAGAGGGAATTCAACACATTAGTAATGGACACAGTCATCAAAGAAGTGGATAATCGCAGAGTCTTTTTAAAAGAAACTTGTAATGGGATTGTCTCTCTCGGTGACAGTTTCCAGACAACATAAATCAGCACAATGAAGTCCGGAGATGAAAAGTCAGTCAGTAAACAGTCCTAAAAGGAATCTTCCCCAGTTCACGTGGGGGGAAAGGAGGCAACCTTCATTCTGATAATGCATCAATATCTTCAGAAAAGTCACGGGGAGATTACAATAGTTTTGTTGTATGCCATTCTGCTGTCTACTTCCTTGGTTGATTCAGTAACTGGTTTATATTGCAGATTCAGAAAATTCATCTCATTCAATTGTATGAGAAAATTTAATGAACAATATTTGCCACTATCATCACATTTTATTTCAAACAACAGTCTCCAAGTGCTGTGAACATGATATTTATGCTTGGACCAGGCAACAGAACTGCTTTGGCCCAGACATTCTGGCCAATGTGCTTCAAATCAAGTATCTCTTTCTTACTTACTTAATGCTTCCTACAGAAGCAACACAGCTAAGCGAGACAGGCAGCAGTTACACAAAACTTCACTGCTGACTTGGTGTTCAGACTTTGATCTAACTTTCAGGACCTTATTCCTTTTCACATCTCACATGTTATATGCTGACCTTCTCTACAATTTCAGCTGACTAACAGACTTAGATCAATAAAAACAGGCTCAGGATTATGTATACCTAACGTCTCTATGAGGCATATAAATATTTGCTCATTCAGAGCTTATTCCTTTAACATTGGACTGAAATGGCAATATTTTCATTGACATACCTGAGAGTAGAAGCAGTTTATAAAGTGTTAAGTTTGGGGAAAGATGCCATAGGAAAGGAAAGTAAAATTATTTAAAAATAAAAATATTAAAATAATAATTATTATTAAAAATAATTTAAACTATTAAAATACTGAATGAGTAAAATTCATCCAATGAATTGATAACTCTGCCATTCCCACTACATGTATCCTTCCATGCCTCTTAGAGTAGAATTAAATCCAGAAACTGAAATGTACAACATCTTCCTTACAAACTTGAATATTTATGGCAAGTGTGTCCTATTTCACCCTGAATCACTTCTTCAGATGCTATTAAAAATCAGGAGTTTCCAACCACAGGCTTAGAATGAACTAGATTTTTTCATCCCTTTCTCCTTTCACTCCTTTCTCTGGTTGGGCTTGGAGGCTCTGGGCAGACTTTCCAGAGTTGCTAGGGACTGTGGCTCCAGCTGATGCTGAGTAACTAAGCAAGTTAAACAGAAAACATTGGTCTAGAGAACAAAGATTGATGCAAGATTCTAGGTCTCTCATGCTTTATCATAGTCACAAAGTATATGCAGGGGAAAAGGAAAGGAGAAATTGTGTAAAAAGCCATCTACTAAGAAAAGAATGTTTGATTTGGATCACAGGATGTGAGACTGGAGAATGTATTGCATAACTTTATGGCTTGTCCTTATTTGCAATGATTCAGTATCCGGCACTGCTCATCCCATTTCTAAAAATGGTATTGAAAAGTTACAGAGTATTCAGAGGTGATGGGAATAAGTGAGGAATGCAAGGAAAACACCTTTTCATCTTACAACAAATAGCAATGACTGTGTCTGCAGGTCATCCTACAGGTCATTGCAGATCTCTGGTTCTGCCTCCATCCCCAGTACCCAAGGGACATCCACCAGGTCACGCCCCTTCTGTGCCTGAGGCTCTTCTCCATGCCAAATTTAAGATTACAATGATCCTTTCTCAGTAGCATTTCTCTTATAACTAACAGGTAGCATGTATAGCTCCTAGTGTGGAGGACAAGAGATGAGGCAGGTGAAATGCTGTGGAGGGAGAACTGCCCCTCACCACAGCTGTTTCTGAAGACTCCCCTGTCAAGGCAAGCCCCTGATGGAAGAATCTTTATGGCCTTTTTGGAGGCCTGTTCGTGTGGTAGAGGTATTTCCCCCTACTCCAAAACAGGCACCTCCAGAACAGTCTTCTCTGTCAGGATTGTTTCACTGTTAGCATGTTTCTTTCTCCCTACCTCTTCAAAGCAAGCAACATCCAGACCTGCAGGTCCTTACCCCAAATCAACCCTTCTCCCATTTCTGACCCTCCCCTGTGTTGATGTGGGAAAAACGGAGCCAAGATCCGGCAAGCCCTTTGCCATCATCCTGCCAGAGCTGCAGGTCCGGGACAGAACCCGGCTACCAGAGAGGGGTTCACAGCCAACCCGCAGACAAAAAGCTAGGCAACAAATGGCAGGCTCGTTACTTCAGGGAGCTGCTCATCAAACTCTAACATATACCCAAACTCCTGTTATTTAAACAATGAAAGGGAGGCGGGTGAAAAACCCCAGCAGACCGCAGCGGTGCTGGGCGGAGTCAACCCGACCTCATTCATGGCTTTCTCTGCGTAGGGCGAAAGGGTTTACGTTCTCTCCCCCCCGCTTCCCCCGTTTTAATTTTGGGATGGATTAAGACAAGGCTGGAGTCGGGAGAACTCCTCCCACCCGACTGCACCGGGAAGCGACAGCTTTAGCTCCCGTAAGTATGCGGAGAGCCGCGATGCCTGGAAAAAAAACCCGGTTTCTTCATTGAGAAAAACACCGCTCCCGGCTCGCGCGCCCGGGCGCTGCTTTTAGGGGCCTTTACTCCATTATCATCCTGGCTGCTATTTATTAATTTGTTATGATAATACAATTAATTAGTTAACATCTCACACCGCAAGGACAGTCCCCCGAGAGGCTGGACCTGCCGGAGCTCAGTTGGCGGGGGGAGCGGCGGGGGGAGCCGCGGCGGGAGTCACACCGGTGCTCCCTGGTGCAAGGGCCCCGGCCCACTGGGCCGTCTCCTGAGCCCCAGCACAGCCCGGCAGCGCTGCGGAAGAACGCCTCACCTTGTTTACCCCTAGCTTGGCCGGCTGCTTGGGGGGGGGTGGTGGGGGCCGGGCCGGGCCGGGGCGGGGCGGGGCGCAGCGCGGTGGGCGGTGGGGCCGGGCCGGGCGGCGGGGCAGTCAGCCTGCGCGCTGGGCACCGTGCGGGTGTGCGGCGGCCGGCAGCGAGGCACGGAGGCAGCCAGCGTCCCCGCCACGTAAGTAGTTGTTGATACAGCGGGGGGAGGCGATGCCTTACTGAAGGGGAGCGGCGCGGCCATCCCTTTCCTCCCCCGTCCTACCCCAAGGAGAGAAAAAAAAAAGGCTCAAACAAAACCTGCTCGCTGTATTTATTTTTTTTTGTTAAACAATTTATTACAGTTTATTTTGCACCCTTGGCCTTTCGCTGTTGCACTCCCAGCCCCTTTCTCGTCGTGCTGGTTTTCCTTTTCTTTGTGCATGAACTACGTTTAAACGCCGCGAAGGCAACGAGCCCCCAGCCAGAAATCCCGCTGTGCTGGGGAAACGTGAGCGTGTGCCTTCTCTTTCCCCGTGGTTGCACTTTTTGTTCTGTCGAGGTGACCACGACAGCACGTTTGTTCTCGCCGGCGCGGAGCGGTGCGCGTAAGCCCCGTTGTCCCGTTCCCCGGCGCGGCTGTACCGAGCCCCCCGCCGCGCCGAGCGCGCTTTTGTCGGCCCGGCCGCTGCCCGCTCCAAGTTAAATGCTCCCTCGCTATTTCGCGGGGCATTTTTGGAGCGCCGCGGGCGCCAGCGGCGAGGTTCCCGCGCCATCTACAGCCCGGCCGTGGCAGCGCGGCTCAACCTCGCCGTAGGAGAGAGAAAGGACGATTCCCCGCTGCGCGCAGCGCGTTACCTAACCTTTTGTTTTCGCCCGTGCTGCGCGCCCCGCGGGAGCCGCGGCGGCTGAGACCCGGCCGCCCCGCTCCTTGCCCCGCTCTGCCGCCTCTTCCTTCCCTGCCCCAGCACCGGGCGCCGCTGCCCCGCCGCGCTGCTCCGCGCTGCTCCGCGCCTCTCCGCGCCCGGCCGCCGGCGGGAACAAAGGGCCGCGGGCTGAGCGCTCTCTCCCTGTGCCCAGGACGCGGCGCTGAGGCTGGTCGCCCGCCGCCACCGCGCTCCCGCCCCCCCTCCCCCCCCGCCACACAAAGGCAGCCGCAGCCGGACGGGCGAGGGACTGCGCTCCACGCCAGGGCTCCGGTGCAGCGTCTCGGCTGGTCTTCTCCATACTCATGAACATACAAAGGTCAACCCCTATCACGATAGCACGATATGGGAGACCGCGGAATAAAACCCAGGATTTCGAGGAGCTCTCGTCCATACGGTCCATCGAGCCAAGCCAGAGTTTTAGCCCGAATCTAGGCTCGCCGAGCCCGCCGGAGACCCCGAACTTGTCGCATTGCGTTTCTTGCATCGGGAAATACTTATTGTTGGAGCCTCTCGAGGGAGACCACGTTTTCCGAGCCGTACATCTGCACAGTGGCGAGGAGCTGGTTTGCAAGGTAATACCTCTCCTCCTTTCCTCCTTGTTCCCCCCCGGGTCAGCCTGTTGTCGCGTGTTGGTTTCCCGTGTCTTGCAGGAGGGCTGCGCACGGTCGTGTAGCTCAATTATTAAACAGTTGAGAAACAAAAGGCAGGGAGGCAGGATTAAAGGCGCATCCTGTAACTTTTCCCTTGCTCTAGACAATGGCCACGTTATAGCGGTGGCCCGGAGCCAGTTCTGCCTCTTACCCGGGTGATAATGTTCTGGAAAGAGCCGTGCTTTTAAGTAGGTCTTAACGTGAGTTCAGGTCAGGAAAAAGCCTCATCTTCCCCACTCTCACTTTTCAAAATGGAGTAGGGAATCCCCAGCGAATTTTAAGGTGTTGGGACCTGCTGGCTTCCTCGGTTTTTCCTGTCACTTGTTCATGTGAGTTTTGCGATCCAAGAGGATGGAGAAGCAGGGGGAAATACTGCCGTCAGCTTTGTCTTGAAAGTGATTAAAAAAAACCCCAAAGCCACATCGAATTAATCAGCCTGAGCTCCCTCACCGTTGAGGTTGTTTGCAAACAGCATCCTCCCCCATTGCACAACTGAGCAAGAATAAAACCTTCACACCTACGGTTTTTAGAAGAGCAGGCAAAATAAGCTATCCCACTCTTTGTAGCCTGCTTGCCTTTTCTTGCCTCCTCCCAGTTTGCTCCTACTAGTCAAAGGTGAGCTGTAGGGCAAAAAAAAGAAACCCATAAGTGTGACAATCTGTGGAGGGATGTTCTTGTCTTTTTGGGCTGAGGGAATATTTTCCTTTGTTCCTAAATTGTGACTGTCATTGTCTGTAGTGAGCCAGACTTACACCTAGCAAACTGAGGCACTACCCAGTAGTAGTTCTTTATAACTATGTAACAAATTGCAACCTTGCAACGCACGCTGCATTATTTGTATTGTTCCCAAAATATGGAATTGTGCCATTTGGCTGCTTTTGGAAAATTTCTAGTGTCAAACTAACTGCAAACCAGAAAAGTACACATATTACAGTTTATTTATATTCCATGGATTAATGATGGTATTTCTGTTTCATACTTTCTCATACTTGAGTCATAAGAAGTTATAGACTAGCCTGTAATAGGGAAGTGAAAATAATTGCTTCTGTTTGCTGTTCGTAAAGATTGGAGTTCAGAGTTCAGTTTAAATATGCTTAGTGATTGAGTTATAAAACCTGATGTTAAGGCAACCTAGGACTTTGTGTGATTATTCAGGGGGAAAAAGGGGGCCATGACTTTGCAAGAGGACCAGTATTGCATGCTGAACTGAATGCTTTGTTACTAAACTGAAACAGAACATGAGAATTTCTAGAATGAAAGCTCTGCTTGGTGCAGTAGTACAGTGCTGCACTCTAGGACATTGGCATCTTTTCATGAATAAACAGATCCCACAAATCTGCTGCTCTGCATGAAATTATAGGTGAACTTGCATAGCAAATAGTAAAGCGGGGGCTATGCTCTTCTTTGTTTCCTGTTTGGCTTGCAGGATTAAGGAACTGTTTGATGACAGTATGAACAAGTATTAACTGCAGCTCACAAAGAGTGGACTTAATTTTTTTTCCTTCCCTTTAAGCTGTACATTTTTGAACTGATCCTGACAGCTGAATAGTATCAATTTTTCCGTATGTGCAAGACACTACTTCTAGCTGTGCTCCAAAATATGATCTTAGCGTGAATTTCTAGTTTGACTATGCAGTTGTCAGTCCTGAACTCAGTATAATGCGTGCTTTAATATGCCTTCAGTATCATGACGACTATTTGTCAAGTAGCCTTCCAGCTAAGAAACCTGCTATCTGGTGTCTTATTGAAGATGCTCTTAGAGATTGCTTGCAGAAACACTGGTTTGGATAACAGACACATACTGATGATTCTCAAGATTCATTTGGCTGCACCCACTGACTGTACAGATGCCGTTATTTGCTTCAAGGCTCTGTGGCATCCAAACAATGGTAACTTCTCACTTCCAGTTCCCAGCAACAACTAAATCAAACTGTAGCTTATTGGACATCTGCTGAATTGAGGCCAGGGATCTTAAAAGCTGGGATACAAAGAAGCCCTTTATAAAAGGTATTCTAGACTGTAGCAGTATGATAGCCCTTCCCATCTCCCACTTTCAAGCGTAGTACTGGTATATACCTAGACCTACTTATTTAACAGTCTGAGAATGACAGAATGTAACGTAATTTTTGCTAGAATTTTGGAAAGGCTTTTTTTTTTTTTTTTTGATGTTCGGGTTCAAGCTACATGAACATCCCCATGTAGATTTTATTTTAGAGCATCTACTTTGTAGAGGAGCCATTCATTTACAGTGTAGTAGTTACGAGTTTTGAGATCCAGATGTCAGTGAATTCTTCTATGGAATGAATTAAAGACCAGGGGTCTTAGCAACACCCCCTCCCCACCCTGGTTCTGCTTCCCTGATGCACTATGTCACCAGAATGCCTCAGTGCTAATCTACCTCCCGTAAAATGTGTTGGATCTGTTTGGCAGCCTGCACTGGGGTTGCTTTTGTCTGTGCTGGAGTATAGCAGCACAGGTTTGGGGGGGGGGAGGCGCGGAGAAAGAGATGTGTAAGAAGGGGGTGTCCTTCCCTAGTTTCTTGGAGTTTGGGTCCTTTTCTGCAGAAGTAGTTTATTAGGATTGTAGTCTGAAACATTAAATGACAGATTTTGAAGCCTCAGGTGAATCTTGATTGAAGTGTATCTCATTCCGTTTTGAATTCCTTATAAAAGCTGTAATGAAAGCTGGGAGATTTGCTTCTTGTAAAGGATGCAAATACCTGCTATTGGAATACAAATACTAGAAGGAAAACAATTGCAGCTTAAACCAGTTGGTTAGAGACCTATACTGGTTCTTCATTTTTATATTCAGTTAGAATAACATATTACTACCTTAAATTCTTTTTACCGAAGTAATAAAACACCTGAGAGTAAGTTACATATTAATTGAATTTCTGTGCTGGCAGAAATGCTAATCCCTTTCTTTGTAGTACCTCTGCAGCAGGTACAATTAAAAATAAAAATCACTCCAGGCAATACTTCGGTTATATTCTCTTTCAGCACACTGAGTTCTGTTATCCTCAATGAAGTCTTTCTTGTAATGTGGGCATTTCTCAATTGACTCAAATACTGATTCATTCATCACCACTAGATTATAGTAACTTTTTATATTTGGGTTTCCCAGCAGCTTTTTAAATTCTTACAGCTCATTCATAAGATCAGTGATAAGATGCTTACTAGTAGAGGGACACTCCGCTTTTAATGGTGCACTTGATTAAAATGCAGGGAGTTCAGAGTGGTTTTGTCTTTGCCTTTTGAAGGATATTTGTCTGCACTCCAACAGGCAAGGCTATTTCCTGGTTGTCCTTCTGATCTTATAAACAGCCATTGTAAAACTGAGACTTTGAAAGTGAAAGTGACTCTGCTGTTTGTCAGAGATGAAAGAAAGGCAGGAAGTAAGTATGAATAGCAATAGATGATATTTTAAACTTGAAAATCCTTAAGGCTTTAACGGGTTAATAAAATCAAGACAGAGGCATGTGTATCAGTGTGGATTTAGTACGCCAGCTTCTCTCAGTACAAAGCTACTGGCTGTGTCCTCTCTGAGTTTATTTGGATGGTAAATAGAAGATAAACATGTTTACTGCCCTTATATGTTGCTGGTCTTCACAACGTAATTTAGATTACATTCTAAATTTGATCGGTTATTAGCTAATGAAACTATTCCTGCTACGAGTTTTGAAGACTAGCCTATCAAGGTTACACATATATTCTGTGTAGGGTTGTATAGTCTGTTTTGTCTTGTCCTCAGTGCTGTGAGTGTGTGACATCCTGTTTACATCAGTGCAGCTTCAGCAGCAGCATAAATTGTACTTGGAGATGGTTCTGTTAATAGAATTAGACGTACCATGACTTCGCTGTCCTTCATGTCGCTAACCCTGGCTTTGCTGTCATTGTTTCTGCAGGTGTTTGATATTGGCTGCTACCAGGAGTTATTAGCACCATGTTTTTGTCTGCCTGCGCATAAAAATATCAACCAAATTACTGAAATAATTCTTGGGGAGACAAAAGCGTATGTGTTCTTTGAAAGGAGCTATGGGGACATGCATTCGTTTGTTCGTACCTGCAAGAAGCTTAAAGAAGAGGAGGCAGCCAAACTCTTCTATCAAATAGCTTCTGCTGTTGCACACTGCCATGATGGTGGACTGGTACTGCGAGATCTCAAGCTACGAAAGTTTATTTTCAAGGATGAAGAAAGGTGAGAGTCTCCCTTACGTTACAGGTGGGGGTGCCTGAGGTCAGATATTCAGGCTTGCAGGATGCTGTGCGCTTTGTGTGGCAGGAATGATGATATGGCAACAAGAAGGTGTTACACTTTGAGTTGCAGAGGAAACTAAACAATCATGGGATGGATGTGTCATTTTATCTTCTGACTTTGGCTTTGGAATAAAGTAAGTATAGAGTGCTGTTTGCATCTGTGTCTTGAGGAGCACCCTCATTCCTAAGGAGCGGCTGCCTGCTTGAGGAAGGCTCTGCATAGATATCTGGTGTAAGAGCTCTGTTACTGTAAATGCTGCTGGTGTTTAAAGGGGAAAGGTGCAGAAGATCCAGTATGTTAAAAAAGGTTGTAGACTGGAATGGCTCATTCCAGTAAGGAGGCACGAAGAGGAAGAACAGCCAAGTGGTTAATGTTAACACAGGTTGCAGGGAAGGACCACCAGTGACTGCTTTGTGGACAGGTTCTTGTTTTCTGCCCTGGAAGGGTCTAGAGGCTGCTTCTGAGGCAATAGGCTGATATATTATATGATCACAGTAAAACTAAAACTGCCTTTCTGTGTGGGTGCTTGTTTGTATTATCAGAGCTGTTGTGGTAGTTGGGTAACTACCCTTTTATCTCCTCCCTGCACACCTTCCTCTCAGTAATTGGGTGGTAATGATTTGGGGAAGTAGTATGGAAAACATGGAAATAAATGATGCTGGAAGCTCTAGGCATACTGTTGAAGTGCTCTTTCTGATACTGGGCTATAGCTATGTTGTTGTACCTGTGGAAACTTCCAGTCTTTTTCCTGGTTGCTACCTGTTTATGTTATGTCCATGTATTTGCATGCGACTTCCACATAAGGTACCAGAGTAATAAACGCTGCCAGAGCAATGTCAGGCTTTCACAGTGGGACTAAATGGAAGATGACCATTATGAAAAAAATGAACTAAATAGGGGCAGAGCCTGCCTTTGTGCTTCTTCATGCCTTGGTAGAGGATTGGGAGATGTTTTTCCCTTTTAGTTAAATCCTATAAACTGTCTGAAAGCTTGTTCAAACTGTTGCTGAAGTGAAATGGATGTTCTGAGATTTTTGTTAAAAAAAACCCAGTGCATTATTGATTCCATTTGGGACTGTTTTGGGAAAGTTATAAGCAACAGCCAAGGCACAAAAGTTTTCTGTAGGGTCAGTAAGTCTGTGAGCTGAGAAAAAATTAACACACAATTCAGTCAGGAAGGAGAAGTTCCTGGACTTAAAATAAAAATGACAACCATTTATACTGTTTATCTCTACTTCATTTTATTATAAGCTGAGTTTTGCAAAATAAACTCCTTTTAATCTCTTTACAAACTGAAAATAAAAGACATTTTCACTTCTTAATTCAGTTCAGGCAATTCTCTATGAAGCAAAAAGCTATTCTTTGGTTTTCTGCAATGGGCCAATATATAAGATTACACTTTCTTTCTCTTCAAATAAAAAACCCTAAAGTGAAACTAGTTTAATGTCCATTCAGAGAGAAATGCAAAGCAAATAGAGGTAAACTGCACTTTCACAACTTAAAGTTTATTAATTAAACACCATTATAGCACCTCTGATACAGATAAGAAGGAAACTTACACAAAATAGTTGAGGCAAGGATTGTTTTCTGTTGTAGGTGGTAGTCCTAATGTTAAAATGGATTTATTATTTGTTTTCCTCTCCTGGGGATACATATAAACTTGTGTGGTTTTCCATGAAGGATAGGATTTGGAAAAGCTGCTCCAAGTGGAAGCAGTGTGAATCCAGGGCAGTGCAGTGGGAGCAGACATGGGCCTGTGCTGAATACTTTTGAACTCCTACCCTGCTGCTCACTAGGAACTGAATGCAACAGGAGGCACAGGGCCAAATCTTTTAGCCACCCAAGAAGAGTGGTGCGTACTATAATAGCAGTGTTTGCTTTTATGAATGTTTTTAACATAACTGTCCTCTGCAAAATCACAGTTACTCACTTTTGAACAGTGTCTTATACAATAATTCACTTTAAAGGTCAGATAGGACTTGCTGGTTATTGTTAAGATAATCACAATGTGGTTTTCTTCTGGATGTAATGTTGATTTGTAAGTACTGTGGTATTGTAATCCTTCCTCTGCTAAATAAACAGAGATGAAATAGTGTGAGATAGAAATAGAACCAGAGACTGTGTTTTTTTTTTCACATGCTTTGATCATCAGGCTGTAATCAGTCATCACTTTCAATCTGATGCTATATTTATGCTGAAAAATCTTCCTGATCCTTCTGGGTTCACAAAGGTGTGTGTTGCTTGCACCCTTCCAAGCTCATATTCACTTGAGGCTGCTGGTTCTGGTGAGGATGCCCATGTGCTGAACAGCCTGCCTTTCAGAAGCTGCCATCAGTGGCAGTACCTGGGAATATGGTGATATGCATGATCTCTTCTCTTTGACACCAGTAATGAACCAAGGAGGAAAGAGAGAGGTGAAAACGATGTTTTGAGAAAAATATATGTGAACTCCACTGCTGTGTGTTGCGGAGCTCTTTCTTAGTTGTTCTTTCCCTGTTTCTTGAAGTTTTTTGTGTCTTTTTTTGTTTTTTTCCCCCCTGCAGTTCGCTTTAAGTACCCACTGGTTTGAAACTTTTTCTTCTTGAATACTCACAGCTTTTTTTTGTAGAAGAAAAGATGGGAAGTCCAGCATGCAGGCAACTCATGAATAGAAAACTCACTTCTTTTATTTATTTAAATTTTTTTTGAGCAAGATACTCAGCTCTTAGCTGAGAGCTGTCAGACTGGAGAAGCCAGAGAGAAAGTGAAGGATATAAGGAAGCAGTTCCATTTGCTTAAAAATAAATCAATTAAAGCATTTCTTAGTACATACTCTTTCAATTGATCCCAGTGATACCCTGGTAGCTTGAAATGAAATCGGAGCTCCTGAAGTTTTGCACAGATGGGTGCATACAGCATTGAAATTCTTTCCGCCCCATTCCTATTATCTAAATTACAGCTGGGATTTGCAAAGATTCGGGCTCCTGATCTAGCAGCATCATGAGTGCTCTGTGCTCCTACTCAGGTCACTGCTAAGAATGCGTGTTATTTCGATGTTGCAAATTGCAGTGCCTTGGGATGTCTGTAATGAACTGGGAGGTAGGAAGGTGGAAGAAAGTAATGTTGGAGCCTGGTACTGCTGAGCATTTAGTAGGGATCCTAATCTTACTAGTTACGTTCTCTTGATGTGCTAAATCAAAGGTAGATTGTGATGATGTGCTACCTCTTACTATAGCATGTGTGTAAATACAACAACACTTAAAATGAAATAAAAAAATCCATAGTGCGGAAACAAGAAAAAACAATTTCTCTGTGTTTCAAGGTACTTTATCTGTAGCTTCTTTTAGTCCTGAACTGCAGAAATTTTGAAGGTAGGGTAATTTGCATGCCATTAAAATGATGTGTGCTGTTACCAAGCACCTAAGTTCTTTCTGTCTTTTTCGGTGGGTTTTTTTTTTTGTTTGTTTGTTTGTTTTGTGTAAAAGAAAGTTAGGGTTAAGGTTGTGGTTTTGGGGAGGAGGTGTGTCTGTGGTTCCATTCCTCAACTATAGGTGAAATGGCCAGTCTTCTAGTACTACAGTTTCAGAGTTAAGCTCCTTAAATCTGCAGCTGATCTTGATGAAGCAGAACTTCTAAGACATTACAGCATGGCTGGAAATGTTTTTAAGACTGGGTTCACAAGCAGCAGCACATCCATTAAATGAGGGCAGTGACTTTCAGAGAACTGAAAATATAGAAAATGCCATGCTGGGTCTCACCAGACTTTTACCTATAAGATTCTTGAATACTTTAAAAATTGGGTCCTTTAGCTTCTAAATAAAACTTGAATCTGAAAGAGTGAAGATGAGCTAAATAAAACACATGTTTTTCTGTGTTTTCTGCTTCCATCCCTGTCCTGGGGCTCTTACCTATGATTATTTTGCTGTGTTTTATATAATGATATTTACAGTTTTCCTTGTACAGCCTGTCTTTATAGTAGGCCCTTGGGCAGACTGACTGTGCCCTTCTCCTAGCTCTTGTCCCACAGCCATGTTGCAAAACGGACAAGATTTTTTGGATTGTTCTAAAAATAGCACTATACATAGTTTATAGCCAATAAAGCAGTTAATTGGTCTGATATATAGTAGATGCTTGAGAAAGAGCCACCTCAAAGATCTCAGAATTAAATCAAGCATTTCTGTGTTGATTGTTTCAGTGGTTTTCTTAATACGAGAACTTTTCTGCTGTCAGGGAATTATTAATTTCTTTAGTGCATTTTTAAGCCTTTAATTATATTAAAATATTAGCTGTCATAATATTTGAAGCTTAAAGACCTTGCACGTTCATCATACTTGTTGAAGGGAAAATTAAAATAATTTTGGTATTTGGATATTGTAATTTTCCTGTATTCTTTGAGTAAATACGAGGCAGGTGGGATTCAATAAATGGAGTTTGACACTCTTTGCTCTGCACCAGGGAAATGCAGACAGTACAATACACTAATTTAGAAAGCCTGTTTTAGCACAACATGTTTATTCGCTTCTCTTAGATTTTTTCTTTTTTTTCCTCTGAAGTTTCTCACTTTTGAGTGGATGATGCTTTAAGATGACCTAGTTATGTTGTTTGCAGTTCTAATGATACATACCTGATCCCACAAATATAGAATGCATCTACCAACCTTTTTTGAAGTAGACCTTTCATTTTCTTATAGTTGTGGTAGTAATTTTCCTCCCCAGCATTTATCAAACTGTAATACTATCAGCTACTTTTCCCTGTGGTGTTAGAACATGCTGTTTTGCTTACAATTCCACGGTGAACAGGTAAGTTAATGCTTTCCAAGTCCTAGAAAGTGTCCTAAAGTGGAAGAAAATCAAACAAAATAGAAGTGCTCTTTAAATACCAGATTTAGAAATAAAACCAGTCTTCATCTGTTTTGTCATTTAACCTCTTCACATTACTCTGAATGGGACTACAGGACCAAAGAGTGTAAATTCTTCAATAGTGGAGAGTCTAGGTCAGATTTCAACCTAGAAATTATTATTCCTAGAGTATGGGGAGGAAGGCAAATTTCTTCACAGGCAGCAAATCTCTGTTGTCAGGGTAGAGGATGAAGCAGTTGCATAACTGTTTTCCACAGAAGGGTTCATGCTCCCTTTTGCCTTCATGTGGTTTGTTTACTAAGTCTCTGTTTTGTCCTGGTGTTCCTGGAAGCAGTGCACTTTGGATTTCTTAAGTGTGCTGTACCCTTCCCAGTGGTGTGTGGGAGGCTCTTTGCAGACCTCAAATATCACACCAGGCCTGTGAAATGCTTCAGTCTTCTCCCGAGGGCATAGATAGTCATAGAGGTGCAGCCCAGTGCCATGCTTGAAGCTGGAGGGGAGTCCTGCTCGGGGGCCTCCTTTGGGCTGGGCTGTGCTACTGCAGGTTGTCTTAATCTGCCTGGCCACCCCAGCACACCGATGGCTTTCTGAGAAGAGCCTCTGGTGGAATGCTGTGTTATGTGTTGACTGCGGTGCCAGATGTGTTTGGCATGGTTGGGTGCCCATCATGAGATGCCTATCACAGTACTGAGCTCTCTGATGATAGGTGCTTTGCAGTCCCTGGAAGTAGATGTCCCTTGAGACATCTTGCATTAACAGTTCAACGGCTGGTACTTTTGAAGGCTGCATCCACAGACTTGGTCCAAAGCACTCCACGTTGACTTTTGAGCAGACACTGAGGTTGTCTGTGGCCATCTGTGCTGGGGGCCAGGAGGGGAGGCAGGGAGCCCAGCTAGTGGCAGCTGTCATGGTGAAATTCTGCTGCTCCCTTTTCTTCTAATTGTCCTTATTACCACACTGTGAGATTGCTTCAGGCTTGGGAGGGAGAGGAAAGGTGGAGATTGTAAACAGGAGCCACCTTGGGATGTGTTTAGTCTTAAGCACCTGCTTTTTGGTAAATATATATTGCTTGGAGACAGGTTTACAGACGTCTAAGTGAGATGTTTCCAGTGGGGTTGTGAAATAATGCCACTGCTTTATCTTGGAAGTGCTGAGCATTTACTGTAGGCTCAGAAAGTGTAAGGCTTTATTCACAACTTGCAGTATGTTAACAAAATAAAGTTTTGGTCTCCTTCTCCTATGGAGCTTCACCATGCATTGCATGAAAACACTAGAAAAGATGGTGAACACAGCATACAGTTCACAGCAGAGCCTTTTCTAACTCTGACCTTCAATGCGACCTTAAAAAGATAAAAGTGAGGCGATATAGCTGCCCTGAGCCAGGTGCTTATAAAATAATGGGCTCCTCACAGTGTTGGAACCATGACCCTCTGTGGAAGGGTCTGCACTGGATTTGGGAACCTGCACCCAAACATACACATAACCTCTTTCTACCTACTTTTTGAGGAGCGTGTTGACTCCTTAGGCAGTAAAGGCACAAAAGAAACTCAGTACATGGCATACAGGACAGGCTGTTCCCAGCAATCCTGTTTGAATGTTGCAAAGCTGAGGTCTTTGGGGACCCAGCCTTTTCTGGAGGTGTGCGAGGGGGTGATCTCAAAGCATTTAAGTGGAATTTTGTAGAAAAAAAGTGTAGTTTAAAGCAAGTTAAAAGCCCCTAAGCCTGCAGATCAGGAAGGGGGTGTGGGGCTAGTGGTATCTCTTTGGAGGAAGGGTGGGAGATATGTAATTTTTAGAGGCTTCCTCATTCTGAGGAAGTACCAGTGAGGGAATCTTCCCTTAGGAACAGGGTTCATCCTGTAAACCTGTGCTGCCTGTAAGTCCCAGTAGTCTTCAGAAATATATCCTTGAACCTGTTTCATTATGCAAGAGACAGTTTGTCTGCTTGCCTTTGTGCAGTGTTTAGTTTTTCTTTCCCCTGAAGTTGTGTAGGATGTTGCATGGTGAATTCCCAGGCTGTGTGCTGTTATGCACTGGAAAGGATCTTACGGTGAAAGGAGCAGGATTTAAATTGATGGCATAACATTTCCCCTCTGATCCCGCATGCCTTGATGCCCCCAGAGGAGATCGGGTAGTTCTGAGTTCAGAACGAGCCTTTGCACTAAGCTGCAAATCATCTGCAGAGTTTCGTTAGCCGCCTTCCCCATCTCACTGTATCTGCAACAGCAGCCTGCTCCTGCATTATTTAGGAGAGGTTCCCTTAGTTAAAAAATCAATTAGAAAAGATAACTGTTTCCAGTGGTGAGCTGCTCTTTTTTTTTTTCTTTTTCCCTTCCTTGTGACCCTAATGGTGTGATTGACCTTGATTAAATGACCTGTAAATTATTTGCCACACAGGAGCAATCCCTGATCTACTGGGCAGTTGATGGCTTGAGTGCCTCTACCTAGGGAAAGGTTTTCCTGGCCTCAGTCAGGGTAATGTTGAAATATGAGATAGCATTGCTTGAGTGCCTCCATTTTTTTGTGTAGGGGGAATACTGCAAGGCACCTCTTCCCTTTAGGAGTAGCCATTTTGTGTTTGCCTGCAGTTATGATAATAGAATGGCAATTCAGATGCTGATGATGGTTGTTTTGGATGATGATTGGTTGTTCTCCGGAGGTGCGAGGCCGGAACCTGGCTCATCTCATGGTCATCATTTAGTCCAGCCTGAATAACAGTGCCTGGAGTGTCCATAGCAGTATGGCTTCTTCCAGCTCTTCCCAAGGCAGCTGATCTGGCTGTTGTCTGGGGTATGCTGTTGTCCTAAAACTGTGTGTCTGGTGTGCTGTTAGTGTTCCCAAACTGGTAGCAGTGGCTCAGCTGTGGTTCAGGTGTTATCTCCCTTACAGGTGGCTTTGGGGACAGAATAGAAGCAACTGTTTCCATTGATTCAGGCATGGACTTCTTTAGTGCTCACTATTTATTCATTGCAGTGGGATATTTTCCTCTGAAACACCCAAACTCTCAGTCAGTATTTCTGCTTTAAATGGTCCAGATTTATTTTTTTTCCCCCCCCTCTCCAATTTTAGGAGCTTAGAGCTCTCTGAATAATTCCACTGATTTTGGTATGGAAATTGTGTTTGCTTTTGGAGAGCAAGTGTGAACACTGGGTTCTTACAGCCCCTGGCTTCAGTGTCAAAAGGCAGGATAGCAGTTTGCCATTAGTCCCTAAGCTCTGCTGGGAGGAATAGCCGAATCCCTCTGAAAAAAGTGTAGGATGTGCAGCAAAGCTGTCTGCCAGAGATGGGTGCTAACTCAGGAGGTTGCATTGAAGAATCTTCTGGAAGAGGTTTAATTGATTAGGTTTTGTTGCATTACTGAAGAGCAAAGTCTGAATGCAGTCAAGTAGTGAATGGCATATTGATAAGAAATTCAGAGTGGTATTGTTTTTCATGGGTTTCCCTGACGGTTTCTATGGGGACAAAGACGCATTTCCCGTCCGAGTGCTGCTGCTGCCCTCTGATTGCACTTCTGTGGTTTCATTCACTAGTAATGGGAAAGCATTCATAGGCAGAATAGCTTCCCCTTTTTAAATAGCCATGATTCAGGGTTGTATTTTTTTTTTAATGCATTAGGCTAATGCAGTGTTTTATCAATGATCTGATAGATGCATAATGCTCTTTTTCCAAGTGCTTATTCAGGGTCTGCATTAAAACTTGAAATTATGTACTGTAATTACGTAAGCCTTGACAAAAGTCTTTGTTGCCCTACAGTATGTGTACAAAGTGATTCTCATCCGGCTTTGGCAGTAGCTTGCATTTGAACTTTAGGGATTAATTTTGTTGCAACCATTTAAATGGTCAAACTCAAATGCTGATGCTTTTGGGAAGCTTCTTTTTCTTTCTTCTTGTGTGGGTCTTTCAGTTGACTGATGTGAGTTAATTATTTACAGAATGAGAGTTTTTTAGAAATGTGACTTTTTTTAAAAAAGTGAAAGATTTTTGTTTGTCCTTTTTCTGCTTTGGGATGGGAGGCACTTTGAAGCTGATTGTGATTTCACATCTCGGTGTTCTGTTTTGAATCTTTCTCCTTGCCTGCCAAGTTTTGAATTTAGGCTTGCCCAGTTACTCTGCAGTTGGATGCACTCCCCACCCTTTGCTGCGGAGGTTCTGTGTTCTCAGAAACTACTTGCAATTTTGAGGGTCTGTTTGTTGTTGTTGGCTTTTATTCTTTTTCCTGGGTATTTGATTTCAGTGCTTCCTCTGAGAGAGAGTGTGGGGGAGAGAGAGACTGCTTCTTATTCAGCATGTCTCTGCATTTCTATGTATTTAGATTTCCCTCTTCCCTGCTCCCCTCCACCCATCCACTCACCCTTCCTCCTTCCCCCCCAGAGAACAAAAAAACTCTCTGGCTTGCAGAAAACACGCTTTTTAGCAATGCGTAAAATGTGGAGGAAGGGAAGCCTACTGAGAGCTGTAAACTCTCACAGAGATGGAGCTGGGAAATAGCAGCTTCTGGGCCAGGCTGCTCCTTGAGAAAATGTGACATGACTCTAAAAAGGAGAGTGAGACTTGCTGTTTACACCTGTGTAGCACTAGCACAGACTGTGTTCTGTATGCAAGGCTGAGGTATGTGAAGTCATCCATCACTGATGAAAACGGGGTTGGAGTGGGTCTCCCCAGCTCTGCTGCTGGCTCTCAGAGAGGGGAACACCTGAGTTGCTTTTGGTGGTAATTGGGAGGGGGAGAAGGTCATGCTGAGGCCGTATACCTGGCAGTACATGTTCAAGAGATGCATCTCCTGCAGTTTGCAGGGGAAAGGTGTATGTGTGTGGAGTGGCACGTCCAATGCCATGGTTGCGCTGGAGCATCACCTTGTTGTAGAGGAGCCATTTCAGCACTTGTACCTTATACAGGAGGGTGTTACTTGTTGAGGGTTTGGGCACTAGTCAGGAGGAGGACCGTAGGTTGGTTGTGGTTTTGTTTAATTTGGGACCTTTTGTTTCCTCAAAGCCTGTCAACTCAGCAGGATGAAAAACCTGGTTTGAGCATTTGCTTCATTTGGCCACAGCTTATGTAGGAGCAGGCAGATAAGGGCCAGCTGTTGTTCCATTTGCTTGCTTAAACAAAACCCACTGTAGCATGTGCTGAGTGCTGTAAGCTGCAGCACCTTGAAAGAAAAGCAAGGCAGGGGATAAGGCTTTTGTATGCTACTTCTGGTTTATTATCGAAAAATGGTTTCTGTTGGAGAAAAAGGTCTTTTTTTCTTTTTTTTTTTTCTTCTTTAACGCACCTGGCAGTCTGCTCTTTGAGGTTTTGTTCTGCATCCATTGTAGAAAATGAAATATTAGGGAATTCCAGTAATTTTCTGTAATATAAAAGCTTCTCATTGAACTGCTCTCTGAAATGTGAAATAGGATGGGAAAGTTTCAGTGTTTCCCTGCAGTGTTGACACTGGGATGGAAGGGGAGCATGTGTGTGGGGTGCATTCCCTCCTGTAAGCTGATTATAAGTCGCATGCTCTGCCCCACTCCCTGTGTGTGTATTCAGCTTCCGTTAGTGGGATTGAGTCGATGCTTTCCTGTCTGGCAATTCAGTGACTTAATGCATGTTTGAGTAGCTGGCCTCACCATTTTATTGCTACACATATTTTTCTATGGAAAAACTGAGGTGGGCAATGCAAATGGAACCACAACTTATGTCCTTGCCTTCCTTTTCATTTCCTCCTCTCTGGTTTCTGCCCTCTTTGGTGTTTTTTCTTATGAGCGTTTCTTCTCGCTGCTTTTCCTATGTTGTGCAGGTGCAGGAACTTGTTAAAGCTGAGCATCGTGAATTGTTCTGTAGTTATTCTCCTTCCTGTTTTGGACCCTCTGAGCTGCTTACAGAGGGAGATTGCTGTGATATTGATAATTGTAGTTAAGTTTCTCCTTGCAGCCAGCTTCCTGTGTGAGGTATTGCTGCTGTAAAGTATTGTTTGAGTGCTAATGAGGTGGTTGTCCATAGCCAGGAGAAGTGCTGTTAGGCTGGCAATGGGTAATTAATCAGGAAGCAGGTGTGTTGTGCAAACCCCATCAGCATCCGAACTGGAGGAGAAAACACTGGCCTATTTAGGAGAGAAGGAGCTGCCTTGACACACTATGCTTGGGAGCCAGGTATTCTGAATTCTGTATTTATGACTTCCTGATTCGAGGCATGTTGCCAAAGGGGCTTTCACCTCTGCTGGTAAATGTCTCTAGCTGTTGAAAAAGTCCAAGTGTCATTATGAGAGCTTATGGCACAGCTGCCTCTGGAGTACTCCATGAAGCAGAATGCTCTTCTGTTGCTTCAGAGAAGATAGTGCTGAGCTGCCTTGGAACCAAGTCTAAGCCAAAGCTGGACCAGCTGTCTTTGCAGCTCAAGTCCAAGCAATGTCTTCAGTAAACATTTAACAAACAGGGCTCTCCTTGTCTCTATTAATGACTGTTAAATGATGTGCTTTAGTCAAGGGACATGAGTACTGCTTTCTGGGATGAAGTTCAGTCCCTGCCAGTCTGTCGTAAGGGAACATGGCCATGACACGGGGCTAAGAGTGACCATACAGCCAGGTGAGATTGAGGGATGAGGATGATAATACCCAAAGTTTAATTATGATCCAGAGTTGTTGAAAAGAAAGCCTGCACCACTGCTAGGTCCCTCTTCCATCCAGATGCCCTGGACAAGTCCTGTTGTGTTGTAGAGATTCTGCTCTCAAAACCAGCCATTGCTGGCAAATGCTCTAAAGGCTAATTGATAATTCTTTTGGATGCCTTTAACAGGGACAGATTTTAAAATACAGTTACAGATACCAGCAGTGAGGATTAAAAGGAAAGAAAGGTTATGTTCATCTACTGCTATGGCAGGCAACTCTGCATCATATTTTCTGCTCCTGTGTGATACTCATCAGGGAAGAAAATTCTCTTGCAGAGATAATTACTGCAGCACAATGACAAGTTCACAGTGCTTTGCAGGCAGAAGGAGTTTGCAGTCTAGATAAGGCATCCCTGTCATCTCTCTGCGAGCCCTTTCCTAGCCTTTCTGTTGTTCCAATGGGAGGAGCTCCTCTGGTTCAGCTGGGTAGATAAGCTTGTTGTTAATCCTGGCAGCATGCAGCTCGCCCGATCTCTCCTTGCCGAAAGGTCTATTTAGGAAGACTGAAATCTGTTAAAATTGCTCTTCCTTAATGCTGGAATAAAGAAAAATGTTGGTTGGTCAGAGGGATGATTTGGGGTCAGAATAATCATTTTATTCCTGTTGAACCTTGTGGAATTACAAGCAACTGCTCACTATTGTGAAGGTGTAAAGATAACCTTGTCAGGGCTAGGCTTGTATTTGGGCCTAAGTCCTACATTAAGGTACATTAGAGTGCAACCAACACAGAAAACATCTTGAGGTTTACGTCTCCTTTTTGAAACTATGTCTATGTAAAATCTACCAAGCACATGAATATGACAGTTGCTTTTATCTTTTTAAGACTTTACTAATGAGTTTACTGGACATGACTGTATTTGAAATCTTACAGCTCTGTAAATGTGTGGCAATGTTCCCTGTATGTCTGGTTGTAACAGGCAGGAATTTGTGTTTTGATGTTTGCTTACCTCAGTGATTTTTGTTTTCTTTCACCTGCAGGACTAGAGTGAAATTGGAAAGCCTAGAAGATGCTTATATTTTAAGAGGAAATGATGACTCTCTTTCTGATAAGCATGGCTGCCCAGCCTATGTGAGTCCAGAGATCTTGAACACAAATGGCAGCTACTCTGGCAAAGCAGCGGATGTATGGAGTCTAGGTGTCATGCTTTATACCATGCTAGTTGGACGCTATCCTTTCCATGACATAGAGCCTAGTTCCCTCTTCAGCAAGATTCGTCGTGGGCAGTTTAACATTCCAGAAACTCTATCCCCCAAGGCAAAATGCCTCATACGTAGCATACTGCGTCGGGAGCCATCGGAGAGGCTGACTTCACAGGAAATTCTGGACCATCCATGGTTTTCTACAGATTTTAATGTATCAAATTCAGGATATGGTGCTAAGGAAGTATCAGATCAGCTGGTGCCTGATGTCAACATGGAAGAAGACTTGGACCCATTCTTTAACTGAGCACAAAGACTTGTTCAGAAGGTACACAATCTGGAGATGGACACATGAAGGAGCCCTTCCTGACCGTGTTAAATCACATCCTGTATCAGCCTAGCTTGGTAGCAAAAGACACTCAAGAGGTCCTCAAATTGAGAAGGAACCTCTACAAGGAGATAATATAACAAATGTAGCATGGGGACAGACTGGGGGGGTGGGGGGGAGCTTGCTATCAGGTTAGATTGATTTGGAGGAGAAAAGGCAGCATGGAGCAATTGTAGCTTCTCACTTTTTTGGAGCCAAGGAGACTGCACATGCCAATTCTGGTGCAGCTGTATCACTCTTGTTTCTGTTCCATTAAAAATAGTGGTAACTCACAACAAATGGAAACTTTTTTGCCTCAGCTCACATCTTGGCATCGCACTGTTAGATATTTAACTTCAGCCATTATTCAGGGAAAGTATAATTGGCTAACATTTTTTTAATCAGATGTCTAATAATTAATGGGATTAATTTAAGAAAAAAATTAGGTGCACAAAGATGGACATGAAAAGTGGGTGCTAAAAACAAACAAAATTTCAGTTCATGTCTCTTGATAGCTATTTTCAACTCATTTCTTCTAAATAAACTACTTAATATTCTTGTCAGGAAATGACATTTTAATGCTTTGTTCCCTTAAGGGGAAGTAACTGTCATTTAAGAAGCTGTTCTGTTTTGTGTCAAATGGTTTGTTGCAGGAAGCTATTATAACTCGAACTTCCAGATGCATTACTGCTATAATGGGGGGGGGGGGGGGGGAGGGAGAAGAAAAATGTATAATTTTTTTCTTTCCTTTTTTTTTTTTTTTTTTAAGATACGAGATACTGGCTTCCATATCTGCCATGCTGCACGTTTATGACTAGAGAGGGCAGAAAGCTCTTACTTGTGTCTTTATCTGAGAACCCATCTCTTCTTTAACTGACCGGCCCATGTGTAAATAGAGGGCTCTTTATTATTGAAGAAGAGTATTGTGTTGGATTTTATTTTCTTTAAGTTCCTTTCAACTTGGGAAAAGAATTGTTTAGGTTTGAGTTTGTTTATGTCCAGAATAAGGAATAAGAGGGTATTAATAAGCTGAACATTTATATTACAGATATTCCTCTTGAAACATACACAGTAATATGCACCTTTTGTATTGTCAAGACTTATTCTATTTATTGAAGAAAATGTCACAGTAGTGATGTATTAAGCCAGTACTTCAATTACGGGTTGACTTGGGATGACATGTTACATGCTGTAGTTAACACACTTCTTTTCTGTTCAGGTATTTCTGTCCCTAAATAACTTTTTATTTAGCTTCTTTTTCTAGATAGCTTTATTTGATTTAGACTGGCAAATGTTTTTATTACTGCTTTTATATTGCTGTATGATATTGAAATCTCTTGCATAAGTATTTGTGTTTCCAGTACCTCAGTTGTTCTGATATTACTGCCTGTATACGTTTTGTGAAGTGGTCATGTTTTTTGGGTAGGTACATGTGGACTCTGTAGTATGTAAATGTTACTTGAATCTGTGCTTAATTATAGTATGTGGCATGTGCGTACAGCTACTTGGCATTTGACGTATGGATGCTATTTGCCTGCCTTGCAGGAAAGTTACGGTCCCACTCTCAAGAGGATGTTTCACAGTTCTTTATCAAGAGACAAAGCTAGCTGCAGCTGACCTGCCTTGGTTCTATTTTGGTAACTAAGAATATAAAGGAGTAATGTTTTTACACTCTGAAGATGGTGCTGTGTCAAGAAGGACTTTTTTTTTTTTATTTTATAAGTACCTTATAGGAGGAAAGATTGGTGATGTGCATGGTGGGGTTTTACTGCCTCTGGTGCTTTGTCATGTATTTGGTTTAATGTTTTTGTCCTAATCTCTTCAATAAATAAAATTGTGCATATTTAACTAAATTTCAGTGGTGAACAATATTCTTACTGAATGTCTGAGGTGCTGCAGGAGTTTGCTCAGTTAGGATCATTTAGCTGGTATCTTTTGTGCTGTCTAACAAGCTCTTGCCAGACCAGTGAGATGAGACAACTTAGCACTTATATTTGCAAGGTAACACTGTAAGCCTTTTCATTGAAAATTTTACCATTTGCTATGAATAAAACTGGCTTTTATTTTGTTTATTTTCTTTTGGCTTGTCCCTACCACTTATGGAGCACATTTACCTTGTTCAAGGAGCGTATTGAAATGCAGTGAGAACTATGTCTTTTTGGTGATGGAGGCTCTTTGGCTGATGAAGAGATACCACAATGGAGCAAGCTGGCGCTTACACTTTCCAAAATGCTAGAGAAATGCATCTTGCATTTACACCTCAATTTCAGATAGGATGGGTCTGTAATAGCACCGTCTAATTTACAGACTTTTATTTAAGGCCAGATTCTGTTTCTGCCATTCATCTTGGATAATAATTAGTAGATGCAGGTAGTGAGATCACTTAGAGATGCATGTGGAGAAGTAAGGTGCATTGTGAACATGAGGCAAGGCAAGATGAATCCTGGCCCATTAGAAAAGAGCTTTTGAACTGGGCTTTGGTTTGAACCAGGACAGTCTTTTTTCAGCAGTTCTCTGGTTTGAAAAACCTACAGGTGGCTGATGATCAGCCCTAAAATTCCTCCCCAGCCCCAAACCTCTCCTTCAACATACGAACTGCTAGCACAGGGATTACTGTCAGGCTAGATAACTTTGTACTACATGATTTCATCCTAGGTAATTCCTGGCATGTGTTTATTTCAGTTGGTAGGTTGAGAATTAAACCTGTTGATTATAGAACCAACTAGAAAGGCTATTAATGTGTAGAAACTCTTGATGATCAGTTTTTAAATGATTTGCATGCCTGCAGCCAAAGTTTAAATTAATTGAAACTCTTTCAAATCAAACTCCCACAATAAATGTGCTTTAAGGAAGAAAGCAGATTGTGATCAGTTGTAGAGAGAAGGTGGGGGGGGGGAGAGCGCTGAGAATTTCCCTCTCCCCCACTAAAACTTATGTGAACAGCTTCTGTTCTGTTTGGGTGGAAGTAGTTAGACGTTATTTTACAGCAACTTGCATGCTTGCTTTTTCACTGCCAGTAATTATATGAAAAATGTGGCTGACTAATGATTGCTCGCTTGCAGTGAATTTTATTTGAGGCAAAAGCTTTTTTGGTGTTGCCGTGGAGGAATCCTTTGGCAGCTGAAATCAGCTGCAGGGATGCCCTGGTTTTGGAGCTTCCTTGTCCCTAAAGTGAAACCTGAGAGGGGGAATCTGTGATTCAAACAGCTGATTTCTGACTCTTCATTCCTGCTTCATGGGTGCTGTTAGTGGAGTACAGGCATAGCACTGCTTGCTGCAGAAACGCCTCAGCAGCTTGCTTAGTGCTGTTCAACCCTTGATTTGGGCAGCAACTGCAGTGGGATGCAGGATTTTGTTGCGCAGAGACTGTCAGATTGATTTAGCTGCCTCCTTGTCCTGGGGGAGGGGGTGAGCTTTCTACGCCGTGCAGGGTGAAAAGCCATGTCTACAAAGCCATTTTGTAGAACGAGACCTTACGGCAGACTTTGGGATGGAGGCCCCCCAGCACCTCTGTCTCCTCTACCCAACACAATTAAAAAAAAAAAAAAAAAGAAAAAAGTCATAATTATTCTTTTTAATTTGTTGTTTACCACATCATTTATTTTGCCAGTGCAGCACTGTGTGTGATTGCAAGCTACAGGCTTTTCTTCAGGACTACACAAACAAGTGACAATTACTCCTTTGGCACCATGATGTCATATAACCGGATCCCTTAGCCTTACTGAGGTGTGCATGTGTTATGGGGATAAACAAGTCAATTAAAATGCATTCACTTAGAGATTAAATAACCTTGGGAAACCTGTGTATCTGAAAACAGAAAATAATAGTAAAACAAGCTCAACCCAAGCCCCTAAAACCTCAAACCTGTCAGTCAGAGAGAAAGGGTATGAAATCTGATGCCAAGGAAAAATGATTGGGAAGGGGGAAAAATAATATTCCTCATCCTGAAATGATTATGTTGAAATTTGGAAATGTATGAGTGAGCTCTGTGACTAATAGCATAATGAATACCAAAAGAATTAGTAATGATAAGTTCTTTATTCTTGAAGTTTTGTTTAAGGTTTCTATGAAAGAACTTGCTAATTTAATAACTGACAGAACAGCTAACAACTTTAGCTTGTAACTTTCCTATTCTTTCAGTAGAAGTAAATGTTGAAAATTGGTAACATGATGGGACAAATTGAAATCAAAGTGTAAGTAAAGCAGGGTATGAATGGCCTATAATACGGTGTAATTCCGTTGGAACATGAAAAATGACTGAGGAAATTTTCTTTAAAAAACACCAACAACTAAAATCAGGCCAGTTTTGGCACTGACTTTTGTTTTTCCCCAATGTCCTTGATAGTTACATTCTTGGGACCAGTTTTCATGCCTCTTTCTGCTTTTTTGACTTCTGAATTACGAAAATTTAGGCTATTTCCTTGAAATACTGATCCTTCTGAGATGCCTCCCCAGAAACCTCTATACAAGATTGAAACTGTAGGCCATATTTGGCTTGGAAGGTTTTCAATATATTAGTGAGCATATGTAAATGTGAGGAAAAATGTTTTTACTGTGATGGTAGTGTACATCCTGACAAACTCATCTGATTTTATTTGTGCTGATGTAAATGAGTGGAATCCATTTCTTAAGGGCCTAAATGAACCTGACTTACGTGCAGAGAAGTGTAATTTATTCTAGTTGTTCAATTTAAGTTCCTTTAGACTTCTCACTAAAAGTGGCTGAGTATGGGAGTCGATCCCATTGTTCTGGCTCTCCTGACTCTTGCGCATCCATAGCCAGCAGGGGAAAAATAAAGTAATCTTAGTGTGGCAGCTTGTGGAAAGTAATGGGTTAGCTGCTGCATTTATTTCTGCTCAAGAGATTAAAGCATAGTTGCAAAGCTGGTGCTGACATCATTCCAAGCTGACGTCAGTTATACAGTATATTGCAAGGTGTTTATCTTCATCTGATTAGGTTAGCAAAATGCATACTGCAAAGGCAGCACACAAAGGAGGAAATGGTATGTTTGTGCTTCCAACTCACCCTCTGACACTGGAGTTAGTCCTGGAAAGACTGAAACACTTCATGCTTGATAAGGGCCCTGTAAAAATCTGTGGGGTTACCATTGGACCTGGCTTTTTCTCATCTCGATCTTTGAACACATCAGTGTTAAGCACAGAAGGAGGGTGTTGGGCACCCCGTCCTTGCAGGGAAATTGCTGTCTGGATTTTTCTTCTCCACAAAGCCAGTAAAAGTGACAAAATGAAAAGGGATGTTGGGACACAGCAATGCAAATACTAATTTTCTCTTCAGCCTGCTCATCTAAGCGTGTGTGTTTTCAGTGAGTCCAGAGCAGTATTGCTACCTCCACTTCCCCTTTCTGCAGGAATGTGCTGAAGATGTGAAAAGCAACAACAGAAAACAGGTATCTTCTTTCAGTTGCGACTTAATGTACACCTAAAAGCAGGCACTTCCACCTGTAAACTATAAATATCTGCGCTAGGGAACCAAGTGTGCTCTATGGGTCATGAGCATCTTCAAGGTATGGGACAAAGGTAGGTGTCTATTTCTGCTCATAATGAGACCCACACATATTGTACTATACAAAGATGTTATTGAGTACACACTTAGGTTCTATGCTTACCCTTAAAGGACAGTGTTTGCCCTGAGTAGGTGCCCTGGATATTTGTGGGTGCTATCACAAGAGGGGAATCCCATTGCTCCATAAGGGCCACTGGTCCCAGCTAGTGACCCCTTTTCTGATGCAATCCAGTCTTTATTTCAGCTGTCTTTTTTTCTTCCAAGTTAGTTCATTGTTTATGAACTAACATTGTTTATCGTAACAGTTTATGATTAAAAATTGATCTAATTCAGTCACTGGAAAGAAGAATAAAATTTAGGCATATATTTTAGTCAGAGTATCATGGGTTGGAAAAAAGTTTGATTCCATACAGTTACGGTTTCATGTTAAAAGCTTGATATCTGCCTGCTGGAAAGGGGGAGTTTGTGCATACTGGTCACCAATGGGCATTTTTATTGCTTTGTATTTTGTTGTATTCTACTGCCTCCTATGTAATCACCGTAACTGCAAATTATTAGTAATTTCAAAGTGTTGTAATTTCTAATTAAGTATTTTAGATTTCACATTAGCGGATGTAAGATGGGATGTATCTGTGAGCAAAAATTGCAGCTCTTCAGGGTACTGAATTTCTGACAGGTCTTCAGCTGCATCAGGGTAAAAAGGTTACTACATACAAACTTTTTATTAGAATAAATGTTGCTTCAAAAATTACATAATGTGCCTGCTCTCCTTGGTAGCTCAAATCAAGGCCAATCAAATCAACATGCTCAAGATGAGTAAGTACATGCACATTTTACCAGTTGTTACTTTTTACAAACTCTCTATTTCAGTCAAAGGAACATACCTTGGAAGAGTAATAGCATGATTGCAAAAGAGACTTTATGGCTGAGAAAGAAAAAACATACTTCTTTTTCCCTCTTTTCAGTATGGTGAGAAATCTATTTTCTTGGTACTGTGTAGAATACTGTGTCTGAGGAGCTGCTAACATGAAAAACCAGTGATCTCATGTAACCTCAGGACAGCAGCAAGATTTGTCAGAAAGCTAGCAATGTGCTGCCTTTAATTTAAGAAAGGAACATCAGGCAGCATGAAATGCATGATTCAGGGAAATCCACTGACATTTTGCTGCTGACTGCAGCTGATAAAACTGGAATAGTCAAAATTGTCTGATTTTATCTCTGCTGATTGATCAGGCTATGAGTATAACCCACATTTCACTGCCGGATGGAATATTTCCAGGATAAATTTAGATGCTTGTAGGAAACCAGGACAAGGTCAAGGTTACGTTTATGTCCTCAGAGCATCCTCAGATGCAGAATAGTTGTGCCCTTCCTTTTTTTTTTTTCCCTTTTTTTTTTTTTCTCTTTCAGATTAGTCTGTTGCATAGGTAAAGAAGGTAGTGCCCTTTGCCCCTTCTGCAGGAGAAACGTTGCTCAAGTAACTCTGCACACTGACCTTTCAATGGCCAAGTGGTATTTTGACTCCTACTCATTTCCTAGTTGAGCAAAGGGAATTGCATGCCTTATTTCTTTCCATCAAGTGAACTGGTATTGTACAACTGATTTGCCAAATGCCTCAAAATCTGTTGATAACGTACCTCCATGATTTAGCAAGCATATCATTCTGCTTCTTCTACAGTTCTCTTTTAACAATATTTTCTGCAGATAGTAATACTTAGAGAAGTTTTTACTTTTGAGGTAGTTTTACCAATAAATAAGGCATGAAGATAACAAATGTAACAGATAGAGGGTATTTTATGGAAGCAACCATTGACTTTTGGTAATCGCTTTTTCTGAATTGCAGAACAAAGACCAAAATCCCTCAGTCATTATGTTTAAACAATTTTATGTTTTAACTTCTACTCTGCCAATACATTTTGCTTTTGTTTTCAGACAACTGCAATTATAAGTAACACTTGCTATCTTGGGGTTTGTGCTGCTAAGTGACTCAGAGTGCATTTTGAGAGCACCATGGTGAACACACCATCAAAGTAAGGGAGAAATGCATGTATTATATCCAAAGGCTATCTATCTCAGAAGCACCTGACTTTTCTAAAGGGTAGAAGGCTTCTTATCTTCTTTCTAATAGTAGATGGGATTATGAGAATCTAAATATTGTTTCTCCCATCCATAAGTAATGTTTCTAACATTGTAGCTGTTGGATACCAATTGTTCAGAGAAATGGAATAAAATGTCCTAAACCATGTCTTTCAATATTTCTTTGCAAATTCTTGACACCATCAATTTACTGTGAGTTCTAGTCAGCTGAATCAGTAACAGATATAGTCCCTAGAGACCTAGGAAAGACCTTCTTTCCAGAGGTAGGCTGTAGGCTTCATTGTCTGTGGTGGAATCATCGTGCTTTTGCTGCAGTACTAGGCTGAAGACTGTGTTATTTAGAGTAATTTCAAAGCTTATTCCAAGACTGTTTTCACAACAAAAGGTTACTCTGTCAGAGCACAACAGGGGGGGCTGACTGCCATTCTGGAGTCAGTATAGACAAGACCAAGCTTTGTTCTGCATCTCATCTCTTAAGTTCCTCGCAGAGGGGCAGAGAAACTCCGAGCTTTACATGTACAGGGAGGACAAGGACAAGATTCAGGCCATCCAGTGCTATTGAAGCTGGGAGTTATGGCTTTCACAAGTGAAAATTGGGGGTGGAATTTGTCTAGCTAAATTTTTTCAATTGTATCTCTCTGATGACTATAAAATGAGCTCAGTGTGACTAGCTGAGCCATAATATCTAAAGTTAGATGGGGTTAATCTGCCCTGCTTGCCAGAACCCCAAATCATTTGCACACACAGAAATGTGTCATTCCTTTTGAGATAACACCAGGAATACAAGACATCTACATAAGGCTTGCAGATGTGACTCAGTGTGTTGAGGTGCCCTTGAGCATTTCAGATGGCAGTGGGTGGGCACATCTATCCAGGCATCCATGTAGGGTGGTCCAGAAGACCTTAACTTCTGAAAACCTATGGTTCAGAACATTACTCTCATGAGTTTTCTAGGTGTCAACACTTGGGTATCTTTAAAAAATGTAAATACATTTATGTAATTTATGTGGAAAAATACTCTTTTGCCTTCAGAAATGGCCATTTGTGAAGCATCTTGCAAATGTTGCTGGCCCAGAAGGGTTCCAGTCCAAAGGAGGACTGACCCTTTTGTAATACATGAGCAAGTGCTCAGCCATGGGCACATGTGGGCTGCTTTCAGCCTTTTGCATTATGTAGCTGCTGGACAAAGCCCAGAAATAAACCCAACTGCAGAGAGAGCACAAGCCGTCATAATAAAAAATAGGTATGATGTTGGTAGACCAAGATACTGCGAGACTGAATAAAAGATGAAGAGGAAACACTTATTTACTTTTTATTGCATGTGACTATTTTATCTTCCTCTTGTTACACTTCCATGTAGGGTGTGCACGCAATGAAATAAAAAAATGCCACCTGTTAAGTAAATACTTTAGAAAAGCATTTTCCATTTCTTTCCTTTAGCATCCACCAGAGGATACACTCTCTGTCTCCAGCAGCAGCTGGTGTAACTCAAATAGATCATTAGAAGTGCCTTGTGATGCTTTCTTTTGTGGCACTTTAACCAGTTTGCTGTTAGACTTTCTCGGTATCCTGCAAAAATAAGTTGCTTCTTATTTGGGAGAGAGATCTGTGTGTTGTCAGAGAGGAAGGTTCAAATTGGGCACAGCGCAATGAGCACAACACTTGCAAATCTCTCTGGTTTCAGGCAGTAGGAAAATGAGTTCCTAGCATTTGCTAATACTTACCCAGAGAAGTGTGTTCATTAAACAATGTTAATGTTTTTCTACTCTTAAAAGCCAAGCTATGGTATGAGGCAGCCTTTGTGTTTAGCAGTTGCTCACTGAGTAAAAATCCTACGGCAACCATTAAATGGAAGCCAAAAAATGTTGCAATATTATTTTAGAGGACTCATCTGCTTATTTTTACAGTTAGCCTTGCATAACCTTCTGCATTTTTGGACTCTGCCTTATGTAGAATATTTCTTAAGGTTTCCATTTATTTTAATTGTACACTACATATTGGGAAAACTCCTAAAAATCAGAAAAAATGAGTCACAAATGCTTTCCCTTTATGATGTTTTTCTGCCCTTCTATAACCTGTTTATGTACTGCTCTTACATAATATTTATTTGGTGTTATATTTTTGATGAGGATATAACACTATTTTTTTTTTGTTTGCAAGGCAAAAATGGAAATAGTGTCATGATGGTAGCTTGAAATGTGTCTGCTTCCTGGGTTTTAAATATACAGACACAAGAAATGGTAAGTGTGGCTAACCATCTGATGAGCAGAGCTGGGTTTACAGCTTGAGCCGTCCCATATCTGTTACAGGAGTGTGTGGGATTTGGAATGGGTATTCTTTTTATTTTCATTGTTATTGTGGAAATCCATATTTATAAACAATAAAAAAAATTCTAATAGTAGATTTAAAATGGCATATAAAAACCCCATTTTGTTACCAGTGCAGCTCAGGCATTTGGTATATGCCCATCTCTGCATTACCCAGTTATCAATAGAGTATCAAAGACTACGACTGTAAGGTTCCACCTTGATATGATGTCCTAGCAATGATACATTTCACTCTCTCCTCCCCAGAAATTAGCAACAAAATCCTGCCAGTCTGTTCACCTTTAGCCAGTGGTACTGGAGTACATGAATTGCTTCAAGACAGCTCTCTATAGATGAGCTGGTTCATAACTGATGTTGCAGCCCCATTATCCATGACAAATTTCACTTGTAACTGTTGCAAAATTGTATTCTTGATAAAATAAAGGCTTAGAATTTTTTCTCTTTTTTCTTTTTTTCTTTTTTTTTCTCTTTTTTTTTTTTCCCCAGCACACAGTATCCTATGTGAAAGCAGAGATGGATGAGTTTGCATGTCTGTGTGTGTGTATAAGTGTGTGCGTGCACACACACAAATGAGCAATCCTAAATGAGATCGGGGTGAAGATTGTACCATTCTGCTTCTCACATGCCTCTGCACCAAGCTGGCTAAGAAGCTGAAATAGGAAATAGTGACGTATTCCCCAGTTGCTTCAGAGCATCACAGCTTATTTTTTCAGCAAGAGCTGGGGAAAGGTTTGGCACTTCTGTAGGCTGGAGGTTTGCAACATGTGCCTGCTGTTTGAGAGGGAGGCTGATGGGAGGTGGCAGGACCCTTTTTGCAGAAAATCCTTACCTACACAAATATCTGAATTTTGTAATTGTAAAATTGTGTTAACATGTGCCTATATACAGAAATAATGGGGAACCAACTCATTCAATTGTTGGATTCCTTAAATAGTTTGTGGGAGTTTCAGTCCCCTGAGCTTTAGGTTTCTGCAGGAAGGATGTCTCAGTTCCTGTACAGTTCATGGATACCCCATCAGCACTACCTGTGTAGCCTAGAGAGCAATTAACCTCATCTCAAGGTAGACACTGGTATTTAACCAGATGAGTGGCAACCTACAGCCAGTGCCTGGGAACTCTTATTTTTTAAAACAGAAGCCAAACCATCTAGCTCAAATATAGATGTCAAACTTGTAGTCACCTACTCCTAGCCTAACAAAATGTAAGAAACTGGTATTTTTTTTATGCAGAAGTAGATAATGAGGTAGAGTGTAACTATTCATATGCTAATCCTATTAAAATGTGTGCTTAGATTGAAAGTTCTTTGAGACAAGGACAGTTTTTTTCTCTATGTTTGTATATAGCAGCATAATAAAGTCTGGATATGCCTAGGACTGGGGATCCTTCTGACTACTGAAGTAATATAGTAGAATGGTTGAATATTTTTAAGATCAAGCACAATATGTTCTATCTTATGAGATGAGAAGCTTCCTATTCTTCAGACAAGGCATCTGCTCTGTTCTAATTGAATTCTTTGGGTTTCTTTTGTATGAAGGGAACAAATTTTATGGATGAACTTTAGCTGCAATTGACCTAATATTGCAAACCCAATTTCTCACAGAACCTAAGAAGGTTTTAACCCGCTTTTGAAAGGAAAGCAAAATATAATCTACTTCAGCAGCTGTACTCAGAAGATAATCTATTAAGGATAAATGAAAACAATGGAATAATTTTCTTTTTATGGTTTTGATCTGAAAAAAAGTCACATAAAAATCTCATAAACGGAGGTTTTGTTTTGTCATTGTGGGTGCTCCAGTATACCTTGGAATATCAGTCCAAGAGAAACCATCCAGTATATTTTCTGAAGGATTTTTTAAAGCAATAGTATTTTTAAAATATATCCAATACTATACTACATTACATACTATAGTACTATACTTCAGAGCAAGCAATCACCTTCTTCAGATTTATGAGAAACAAAATAGCATGAGATTTTTGAGAAGTTTAAATTTACTGGTTTGATAAGCATGGTTTACTGCTTTACAAAACCAAACAAGGGGTGACAGTGTCAACAGCAATCCTTCCTGATCCATGTGGATGTTTTGTGGAGTTCTGTTTGGTTTATTGCTGTTGTTCATGTTGTGAATGTGTTTATTTATGCTCGGTCCCGACTAACAGTGGAAATGTTGCCAGGAGCAAGCTTTGTCATGATAGTCATGGTCACGAAGCTCTGCCTGCAAGGTGCCTGTGCCACTCTAGTGACCTGCTCATATCAATTCATTCCCACTGTTTGGACCCAGCTGAATACTCCAGAGCAAGAATTCTCCAAGGGTCTCTCGTGGGCTGCTGGCAGCCTGCAAAACCCTTGCTTGGAGTCTCAAATCATCTTCTTACCTGAAGCCAGCAATGGCAGACCCAGATGCCACTGGGGTCCCCACAGCTGCACTGTGACTGCAGTAATGGTCAGGGTGCACAGGGTTGTAGTTTAGGGAAGCCCTGAGAAGCAGTGCTGTCCAGAAGCATTGTCCATTTTCGCTACACACACCTCACCCTAACTTTAGATAGTGTCATGTGAAAAAAAGTGCTGTGAGGGCAAACTCAGTATCTTCATCAGGTGAAGCATGTGGTCCTCTCATTTAAAAACCAGCATGGCATTTCTTGATGTATGAAATACTATTGTGAAGGGATATTGCTGCAAATTGCCTCTACTTATCACTTGCTGGAGGTTAATGCAATACACATTTACTGATCTATTAATTATAGTAGGTTAATTATAAAACTCCCCCCTCTTTCTTTCTCAGATTTCTTTTGCTTCATATTTCTACTCAAAATGTACAGCCTTCACAAAGGGGAGGTTGTGAGGGCTGGAAAGTAGAGGTTTATTTATTTTTCAAAAATAATAAAATTTTTATTTTCAATTAAAATGTGAAATTTGACACAGTGAAATGCAGAGCATTTTCTTCTCCTCTACCACAGGTGGATATGTTCCATGGTCTTTCTGTTGTTGTTACTGTGTCACTTTTCCCATCTCCCATAGCAATGCACAGTTTCCAGGCTGTAATCAACACATAAAAGACTTTCACTGATTCACACATGATGTCTTTCCAGCTTGTATTGTAAAGATGCCTTTTCTCACCTTTTAACAAACGTTTTGTAGCTTTAGTACTTTTCTCAAAACCTCATCTGGAGTTTTCTCTTCTGTCCCTGTTTTAAACTTTGTGTTTATGTCTCTTATGTACAGTAAAGCTAAAATGACAGAAATGCAGAAAGTATCTTCAGACGTGTTATTTTCTCTTAAGTTCACAATTTTAAACAACCTGTGTGTGTTTTGGAAGCCTGAATTGTTTGTTATTTTTGGTGCTGAAGCTGAACTCAACTGCAAAAGCCAAGGAATGTTGTAAGCACAACTCTCTAACTACTGTGTTGTAATCTTATTTCATTCAACTGCTGGGGGTTTATATGACCGCTGAAAGGAACACAGCCCTGGATGGGTACTTTTCCTGTGAACAATTTTTAAATTTTGAATTGACAAAAAATGCCATCACCATTTTTTGGGTATCTACATCAAAGGCTGACTTTCACTGGTCACTCGAGTTACAGAAGGACAGAACAGGAGACTAAATTTCCCTGTAATTTCTACACCTTTCATAAATTATATCCTTTAAGGGCAGTGGCTTTTAAAAGCTTTGTGGTTTAGTGGTTTTAATAATATACATTATTGCTTTGCAACTCAATATTCATCCGCAAAACATCCCAAATGTCAGAAACAAAAGATGATACAAATTATGCACATTATCAGGGCAATTTGAAAAGCACTTAGATGGCATTTCACACTGCAACCTTCAGGAGTGATTTTTTTTACTCCCCAGGACTTGTGATCCCATTTCTGGACTGTGACATATTGAACATAGCAGTCTGTTAAATTCCACATCTGTGTTTGGAAATACTGAGTTTCACTAACATTTGGGCAATGGTACTGAACAATTAACCACATCATTATTTAATTTTTAATTCCATTTGTAAGTATTACATATTACTGTTTATATTTATAAATAAGGTATTATTTAATATATTACAGCTACATAAATATTACATACCATTAATTGTATGTCATATATACCATACATTACAAATATATTTTTATCCATGCATGTAATTAGAAATTATTTATGTACTTACATAAATGTATTTATGTATAGACAAAACCAGAGTCCATTCTGTGGTCTCTTCATTCAGCTAGGTGAGAATAAATTGTTCTCACATGGCATGACACGGTGTGATTTCATCAGACTGCTCCATGAAGCTCCTTTCATATAAACAGGTCTCAGCAGAGAAAGGAGCAGGTTGCAAATGCCTTATCACACAGATTTTCCTTTCACACTAAGAAGCTTCAGGGACAGAATGACTCGGGTGACTGGTGGCATTAAAGCCAACAGGAGAAGAGACAGAAAATTTTATGGAACGAATACAGCAGATGGATAGAAAGAACTTCAGTTTCCACAGTTATCTGGCATCTTCCTGATCTGAACCTACTCATTTTGTTCTTCCCTTCCCTTCAACTTCCCCCTTTGCCTTCCTTTCCTCTACCCTTTCCCTTCCCTTTTTTTTTCTGCTTCCACTTTTCTTTCCCCTTTCCGCTTTCTTTACCCTTCCCTTTCCCCTTCCACTTCCTCTTCCCCTTCCCCTTTCTCCTTTCCTTTCCCATCCCATTTCTACCTCACATTTGCTCCCTTTGTGCTTCTTGCTGTCCTGTGAATGGTTCTGTGTCTCCTGAATCAGGAACTGAGGAGTGCAGTGATCTGACAAATCAAATTATTGCTATAGAAAAGCAAATATTGCAGTTTCTCACCTTCAAAATCCATGGTTTTAAAGGAATATATCACCCCTCCCCTTCTATTCCCTGCACGTTTGTCGAAACACATGAAAACAGAGGAGAAATTTTAATTTTCATAATTGCCTCAAGACAGCTCAGGCTTTATGCTATAGCACAACCAGTGTGCCCATCTCTTATTACATTCAATCAAAATTGAATGCACTGTAGCAGAAATTCATTTAGATTTTGCAAGGTTTTGCCTTTTGAAATCAGCATAAATTATAATGTTCCAGTCAATAGTTTGTTCAGCAGGCAGCAAGTCACTTGATTTTGCTTTACTATGTCTCAATCTGTTAAACAATAAGGCTTTTCTTTGCTGAGGTAGGTCTGACGTGCATGAAGAATAAACTTGTTCTAGCAGTTTTGCTTTGCTTTTCTGTTCTATATAGCAATAGTTTGTAAATAGTCTGTATCAAATCATGTTTGGTAGCAACATGTGAACCATGCTGATAAAAGAAGAAATGACCCAAACTACTCAACCTCAATCGAATAAGATCAAAACATGTCAGGGAATTTTTGATTATTTATTTGGTGGTTTTGTAGCTTTTTGTTTCAAAGCTGTTTAGGTTTTGTTTCAAAAAAACTCTGAAAGCAGGACTGTGAAGTGCTCTATGTCAGGGAAATCTTATGATATTTTTCTACCTGAGCATGATCCAGGAAGCTCACAAGAAAGATTGTTTTCATCTTTCCTGGTCAATATAGTTAAGTACTGACTTTTTAATGTGATCATTTGAATAAGATGTTGCTAATTACCAACCACCATCAAAAACGGAATTAAATATGAAGCTGTACATATTCAAGGTACTTTTCAGGTGGAAAGATAAGTTTGCTGACATTGACCTTCTGTACTTTGATTTTCTCAGCCTTGTTTTTCTTCATGATACTGCAGGCCAGATGCTGTAAGAGAATGCACACTTTAAAAAAGAAACTGTCTTTGGCACAAAGCTTTCTTATACCAGCATCAGGATATCCCAGCTATTCTAGTTTAGATTCATGCTGATACCTCTATTTTTAGGAGTTCTCTATGACTTACAATTTTATGTCCTACATACAGTACTATGGCAATCACAAAAATCAACTTACTAACATAAACTATAGACATACATTCTGTTTCTTATACCCACTTAGTTCTAATCAGTTACATATTTTCTGAGAACTAAAGGTTCTTCTGATTGAATATCATAAGTGAATTAGCCAAATATTCACCAATATTGAGAAAAAATGAGGCTGAATCTGCCATCTAGTTTCTGCATGGATTTTTGAAGTTCTGTGGTGGAAATCTTGGACCTGTTGAAAGGAATGAAAGCCCAGTCATCGAGCTTACTGGGACCAGAATTTAATGTGAGTTGTTCTATAGGTCCACTGAATTCTTCTTCTTTTAAATTCGTAAATTAAAATCTAAAGATTTTTAAAAAACTTTAAAACTACTTAGTATTCCTTGAAAGTAATCTGTTACGTCTGTTCAGAATTTGGTTCTTTATTGGGCAAAATTATTGGGATTAATCCACCAGATGTTTTTGCCTTAAAAGTGGACAAAAAAAAAAGAAAAAAAAAGAAGAGGAATGTGGCTGCCGTATCTCATTCCCTTTCCATATCATGCTGTGCATACAATAGGTGTGTGTTTCAATCCTCAGGATGTCATTCTCTTTAGTACCAGTGGATATTGTAATGAGACACTTCATATTCAGCTGAAGTCTTGCTTTCATTTAGAGTCATTCCACAGTCTTAATTGTGCCCATTTGGCAAAAGCCGAATCTTTGCAAACCAGGATCTTGAGTCTAGAGTTTCTGTGGTCTGTATCTGTGTAGGTTTTGTGGTGGTTTGTGGGTTTTCTTTCGGAGGAGAATGGATGAAGAAATGGTCCTGTTTTTCCCTTGTATTGCTGAAGGGAAATAAAAAAAAAACAGCCATGGCTGGTACTCTATGGCCTTCCTTTCCTTGTTTTAATTTTAGCCATCTTTTGCTGGTTCCTGTTATACTTAGTTCCTGAGTCTCAGCACAATAAATGTTATTGTTCATGAGGAGAATGTGTTCTATAAATGTCAAGTCATCAAAAATCAGCTGGCCAATTGCCTAAAGCCTTATTTGCTTTCTTCATGGGACTTATTCATGAATGAGTCTTACACCTAAGTAGACCTATTGACAGTAGCAGTGAACTGAATGAAAAAAAAAGATTAAAAAAACTCTGTGTTATGCACTAATGTCTTTTAAACCTAGGACTGAAGTTCTAGTGCAAATCTTTAGCTGATGGCATAAATTCACTTGCTTTTGAAAACATATACACTCCTTACTATGTTTAATTTGTAAAAAGTCAGAATAAATTATATTCAAGTAATTTCAAATGCAAGGAATGGTGTGGTTAGGGCAATGATAGAGGCTCATGAACTGTTTAGCAAAAATATAATGTTGGATCTGTTTCACACTATGAGCATCTCACTGAGTGTTGATTCCTTTGGAAGAACATACCAATGTAGAGAAATCATTATCTGATGATACACCAAACCCAAAGTTCAAGACTATTGAAGACAGACATTGCAAAACTGACAATGATGTCCACAACATATAAAGATGAGGAAGGAAGCTGGAAAATAAAAATTACAAATAACAGAGCAATAAATGAAAAGGAATATTATGGTTCTTGCAGTAGCTGAAACAGGCATTAGTATTAGTTTGTTCAATTATAATAATAAAACCTGTAGTAATATGTTTACAATACTTTTCAAACAAGCGTTCTAGGACTCAAAATAAAATCAGACTAAAAAGGTGTAAATCCACTTTGCAATTGCTTAAAGTTGGACTTTTAGGCAATAAATATTTGTTTTTCTAATGCAGCAATATCACACCAGAGGTTTATAGGAATTAAATGACTGCTATCTGGGGAAGTCTTATGTGCTGATTCTTGAATTTACTGTCATGAAGGATCAGCTGCCCTTTCCATAGCTGTCAGTGCATGGGATGCCTCCCCATTTTGTTTGATTTGGCATATTTCCTTTCTCCTTCGTAACATGAGTGCCTCTTGGCTGCAGGGTCCCTTTCTGAAGCCACTAAGCAACACATATGTTCCTCACCCAGTGTGGGGTTCAGTTATCTAAACATAGGTGCCTCACATTATTTGGAACACCTTGGGCTAGCCTGCCTAGCTTTCAGCTACTGCTTGAGAGAATACAGGTCTTGTGTCATGTCTGTCACACCAGCACATCTTCTGCATCTCAAAAATCATGACACTTGCTCAGGTCGCTGACAGTGTATGTGTTTACATGTGAGCTAAGTGTCTAGACTATCAGTGGAGTCCAAACAGTGGCTTATCTTTCTAGCCACCTTCACATGGCCCCTGGAGATGCTTCACAACTGTCTACTAACTGCCTGTCTTCAGCTTTACTTCTCACCAGTATATTACCCCTCGCTTCAGTCTTATATACTTGCCCCCAAGCTTGGCTTAGCAGCCAGCACCTACCCAGCAGTCCACCAGTACGCTACAGGATCTATCTTTTCTAGCCTAGTGCAATCTCAGTGAAACATGTTCCACAGAAAGAGGAGGTTTTTGATTAGGTATTGACTAACAGTTTGGTACCTATCAGTGACAGTCTCTCCCACTTATTGTGGAAGGATGAAAGTCTGTTGTTGAAAAGAAGCTGATTGTACTTTCTGTTTCAACCCACCAAAACCTGTACAGAGTACACCGCAGCAGACGGACAAGAAAATCACTCCGGTAGGAATTTTGAAGTGCCATGAGATTTTTTTCTCTTGTCTAATACAAGTTAAATAATTCTGTCTTTCTGATGTAGGAATCCTTTATCTCCATCATTTTCTTCTTTCTGAACTCAGAATCCCTCTTCTCCATTTTTGTATAATGGCAGAATTGTTTGGGTTGGAAGGGACCTTAAACATCATCCAGTTCCAACCCCTCCTGCGGTAGACAGGGACACCTTCCACTAGACCAGGTTGCTCAAAGCCCTGTCAAACCTGGCCTTGAACACTGGCAGGGGTAGGGCAGCCACAGTTCTCTGGGCAGTTATATTGTGGACACTGTAAGAGGTCTGTGCAGTGATTAGAACTACGTGGACAGAAGGTTTGCTCTCCAAAAGTTAACTTGACATTTCCTCATCATGTCATCCTGTTGTTTTGTTTTAGTATCTTATAAGGATATATTTCTTCTTTTTTATTATTCTAGCAGCTGGAAATGGTGGCTGCTTCTCATAAGGGGGATTACTTTCCCCCTTTACATCCTCTTTCAAGGTGAATTTTAATAGTATCTCATATGATATGAAGATGCTGTCTCAGTAATTTTAGTACTTTGAAAAATATTCTTGCTTTTTTTAGACTTTTTTAACAACCTATCAGGAAAACCATATTCAGTTTTTTTTTCACAGTGGAAACTGTGAATTATTTATAATGGTAGTTTGATTATATTAAAAAGCACAATCCCAAGCCTGCAGTACATTACTGGCTCCATTCCTTGCATAAACCAGGCGTGTTTATATTTTTCCTCAGTAAATATGTGATAATTAAATGCAAATAGACCATATTTTTCAAATGAATTCCCAACCCTGGAAACTTGGATGATGATAATCTTGCCTCATAAATGCACAACTGCAACTGAAATCAAAGTTTACTGAAGCAGAACATTCGTAGCAGTCAGTAGCAGCCATCACTTAGTGAAAAAAGCACCAGGATTAATATAGACACATCACTGAAAAACGGATAGCCCTAAGGTATTTTATAATCATGGTATATACCTAAGTATTAATTGAAAACACTGTGCACTCTTTATAGGATGTTCTCAGCTAATCCATTCCTTCAAATTATTAGGCTATATTGAAGTCATGCCTAAGGCTGTCATCATTCTCTTGCATGTTCCCCATTGTGTGTATTATCCTCTGTTTGTAGGTCAGCTTTTCAGCCTTTTCCTTTCCCCATGTGACAGATAGCAATCTCTCTCCCATATATTTCCTTTGTGAAGAGAGATACTAATGTTCCTTGGCTGGCAACACCTGGTCCTCTTCTGTTTTCATACAATCTGAGATCCTGATTTTCCCTTAGGGGTAATGGGAGGGTTTTCCTATTGCTCTGCTAGTTGCATCCCTAGGAGTGTCTTTGTTTCCCCCTCCTTTTTGATGGATTGGGTCTCTCTTCCTCCACTGTCCCAATCTGCTGGGCAGAGAAATGAGAATTAAAGAAAGGACTATCTCCTATCCAGCTTGCAATGAGAAACTGAAACTTCTCCTGCAACCCTCCTCATTCCATTCTCATTCTTCACTGTTTGCTCCACTTCTAAACAGCTGTTTTGTAACATCTGGAAATAAATTATCATGTGCCCTTAAGAAGAGCCTTAAAGTGTGGGGTCTTGGCAGAATGATGGCAAGAAGCTGAGCATTGTCTTTGTATCACCTGGCTGGCTGCCCTCCCTGTCCCATATAACTTAGTTTACCTGGTGGGGATTCCTGTAGCTGTACCCCAAGACCGTCTTCCTGAGATATTTGGAGAGAGGCCTAAGAAAATCTCCCCTTCTTTCCTTATGACTTCCTCACATGAAAGTATTTCCCCCACTTTTTCTAATTTTCTTTACCAGCTAAAGAAAGTGGCTGTGTTTCATTCACTCTTGATGACCTTATGAACGGGGAAGAAAATTATACAGCCCATAGGTGGCATGAACTTAAGCTCTGATGGCTATTCCTTCTGGAGCGCTATCTCTTTAATGCATCACTGTTTTCTTGCCTGAACCTGGAGAAAGAGAGCAGTTGCGGGGGAGGAAAAGGCAGGTTCCTGGAAGAAGGAGTAACTGACAGGATGTTGCTTTTGTTGGACAAGATCTGTCCTGTTGACAACAGGGAGGACCCAATAAAGCTGAGACATAGCTACCAACCAAGCAGCGTGCTGCCAATCAGAGTTTAGAGGCCAAACTTTCATTCTTCCTGCCAAGAAAAGGCATTTAAATAGGGACTGAAGTATGATTTCAATTTCACTCCAGTTTAATGCAGACAGCAGAAAAACACAGTGACTCACAATACATTCTTGCCCCTACAATAAATAAAATTTTCTCTCAGAAGTCTGCAATTCTGAATCAGTAAGGAGGCACTTGGTCCCTAGGATGTACACAGCACACCAGCTGGATTTTCATTCTAGGAAAGGCCAAGAAATGAACATGTTGGAAGTTTGTGAGAAAGGCCACAATTTATATTAGTGTTCTGTTTCCTTCACAGATGCAGAAATATCTTTTAAAAATATTAAAGGTTAATAGTGGATGCTATTCCCACAACTATAAATCTGAAAACAAACAACCTATGCCCTAAAGCAGCCATCTCCTTACTCCCATACCTTGTAGCCCTCTCCATGATGTGGGGTGAAGAGAGGGAGGTAAAGGGGGTGGCTGAAGGATGTATTGCCACAGACAAGGCTATAGAAGTAAAGTTACTGTGTAAACCACCAATCTACTCCATTGCATTTTTACACTAAACAGTGATGGCTAGGGGAGATTTTTAGCTTTCTCTGTCCTCCCTTTCTTGTGGTCCTAACACCTGATCAGCTTCTCAGTCACACAGCTGAGAACAGTGACTCCCAAAAAGTTGGCCAGTGGCATCATTTGCTCTTTATCTGTCTCTGAGGGTGATCAGGAGATCTGAATAACAGCTTAATTTTGGATTTTAGATGCAAGCCTGAGGTTTTCGCTTTATGTAATGCTTTCTGAAATGTCCTGAAAAGAACTGACGAGTTAGGCTGAAGTCCAGGAAAGGAAATGAATAGTAGGAATGATACATAATCTCCCCTGACATCCTGTTAACACGGCCTCATGCTTAGCCCATGAGCTCTGCCTCGCAGAGCTGGCAGGGTGAACAAGCCTCTGCCTAGAAACATGTTTTTTTCAGCCCTGTATGATTTGTTGTGCACCAAATCATTTGCTATATGCCAGGGTCTCTGTGCTTGCTGGTCTGACTCTAGGCTGGGAAAGCCATGCGCAGTGTCCCATGTCCTATCCCATGGTGATGACTTTCTGCACTGGAGTGTGGTGGCCCAGACAGGCATGTGTTCAGGTTATATAGGCTCATGTCTCAGGCATTTAACGTGTGGTTCCAAGTCTGCTAAATGCAAAAGAAAGGTTTTAACTGACATGAGGAAGTTTTGAACAAACCCGTCAAGAAGAGCTGGGACGAAGATAGGAAATATAATTTAATGTGTTCTTTTGTGGCTTTTTTTCCTCCCAAATTGTTATTTATTTATGAATATATTTATTGACTTTGATGTTTTAATCATTGTGGAAGCACAGCAACCTGATGGATCCTTTTAACATACATTTAAATGCAAAAGGGGCAGTTTATTTTTTGGCAGTTTGAGCACCTGCAATTCACATTAGCTTCAGCTGGAATTCTGTGTGCTCAGCAAATTAAACGTTCAGTAAACAATGTTATAGCAGTATTGACTTCAAGATGAAATCATAAATGCATGAAAACAGGACAAAGCCTATAACTATATGTAGCTATATTCCATCTGTTATGCCTCTCAGCCCTGGAATAGAAGGTTGGAAAAGATCTCAGCAGCCCTGAATTAGCTCAGCTCTGCGATTAGACCACATGAGAAGATGAGAGCTGGTATTTCGCTTACATTGGATACCCAACCCAAAACTGACACACAAAAAGGAGGATTATTTTTTTAATACAAAACTAAGATCAAATTCATCTTAGAACTGAATTAATCTGATTTTCCGAGTCCTGCAGGCCATCACCTTTCTTTTTATGCTGAGATTAATAATTCTCCATTTCTGGTGGAAAGAATTGAGAGAGTGTGATTTTATGCAACCTCATTTACTTCTGCAATATGCCATTCCCAAGATTCCCATTTGTAATGTCTACCGTCTAGTATAACCATGCATTTATAGCAAAACTGTGGTACAGAAAAGAGCAGATATACTTAATAAACAAAATCAACCTAAGTTTTTATGCATAGTGAGTAACTTTATCTACTGCAGGCCAAGTTGGTCCATTAAGAGACTCAAAGGACTGCTCAGACCCCATTTTCAGGTTGGTCCCAAAGTATTTTAACCTGCATTGAAATGTCTGGGAGCTCTGGGAGATGCCCACTGAATATACTAGCAAAGGGAAACTGGAGAGCTTAAATGCAGTCAGGCCAGAATCAAAGCAACTTTTCTGTCTGCTTGGGTAAGATATTACTGACTCAAGAGATTATACATACCAGAAATCAGATTTTGACTCCTGCTCTTGGAAATTCCCCCAACAGGAAAAGACTACATCCTTCCTTGGATTTAAAAAGTATCGTGAGAAAAAAACCCATCATTGTACTTGCCTTCCCCACCTTGTGTGGGGAGTGCCAAGGAGTCATCAGAAATAATTCAGTGTACTGACATAGGTCTCTGGCCTTTTGGAGGATTATGGAAGTGTATGATAAGAGCTAGTTACTAGATTGGAGCACTCTTTCTTGGTTTCCTCACAGACACACCAGTATCTTTCTCGTTTCCTATGACACTTCATACAGCAGTGGGTTTTAGGGCAAAGATGAGCAATGGTGCTCAGATTTCCCACTATCAACTTCAGAGAAATAAGAAAGCTAGAGCATGGAGAGCATGTAGGATACTTGTGTAAAAAAAAATAAAAAAATACACAGTATAGAGAAATAAAGTTCAAAACTGGCACCCTGCAAGTTTGCAGAAATGAACAACACAAATGTTACCTAGAAATGAGGACAAGAACAGGTAAAACATGGCAGGGTCTCTTGGCTAGTGATCAGGCTAAAGTGGTTAGACTCCATGTGAAGCTCTTCCCTCTCAACTGGGACTCAGTATGCATTTATGCCATTCACTGGATGAAGGGCAGTCCCTCCTACATTTGGAGCAATAGGTTTGTTTATCCCGTGTTGGGAGCACTTGCTATCACTTCTCTTTCAAAGGGAATTTTTCTGACTCATGAAAATTAGGGAAGTGCTCAAATGAAACCCTACTATTTCTTATGAGTGCCTCCTTCAAATCCCTCTGCTTCACAGCCTCTGGTAGGAGCCCATTTGTCTTCTGCAGTCTCTTTTCTAATACTTTAGTAAACAACAGCTGACCTTCTTAAGTGTGTGGAACTGACTGGCCTAGGTTCCTCTCATCTCTAAAAGAGTAAGCTATGCTGTTGCACACACAGAAGTGTGTTCTTTAGCAGGGGGAGGTTGTGTGTACAATTTGAGGTGGAGGACACCTTACAAGACTCTACGATCAGGCAAGTCTTGAGCTTCTGCAGCTGGTGCTTCTCCTGTTGCTTCCCTCAAATGAAAGAGTCTTGCTACGATTTTGAAGGAACCAGGAGTGAAGGCCAAATGGACAGGCATATAGTTTGTAGCTTTAATACAGAAAACAAAATTAAGGAGAAAGAAAAATCTGTAAAATGATATTTGCTTGTGATTCACAATTACCACATAAGAGAGTATTTCTGAGACCCCAGGCTCTTTAGCCTGCTTTTCTGCTCTAGAGAACTTGATGTGATTATTTACTTGGGACAGGGAAATGAGGATGTGGCCGAGTCTGATTGATCTTCCACCAAAAAAAGGAAGACAATGACCACACATGCTGCTGGATAAATAAGGTACTAACATGTCATTAGATATCCAACTGGCTTCAGAACTACAAAGATGTGTTTATTATTTACAAGTTTTGCTATTTGCACAGAGCTTGCCCAAGGCCTTTGTGGCCAGATTTGAATCTTTTTTTTTTTTTTTCCCCACTGAGCAGTGGTTTATTTTGTTATAACTCATTTCCATACTTCATATGAGATGGATGCCATGGTTTGCTTTGTTGTTTTCTATTTGAGATTTGGATGATGATCATAAGAGATCCTTGCACAAAATCCCACAGATCAGATCCTATCACCTGAACTGGGGACTTTCAGGTCTGTTAGAGCCTTAACAGTTCCACATTGACTCCATATGTTTTCAAAGAAAATTCACTGGTATATTGGTCAGCACTGGTGGGCCTGCCACTGGATGAAGGTTTCAGTCAAAGTAACTTTCTTCAGCGTGATGGTTAAATTTGTGGTCTCAGCCACTGATGCTAAAAACTCAAATGCCATAGTATCATGCATCGTAAACAAGAAGTTATAAATGAAGCACAAGACAAAGATAGGTTCTATGTTTTTAATATATAGCTCTAATGTTGCTAGTGTATTTTTAAATGTGCTTCTAGATGAACATTTTTGCTTTATTTTGAAGGCAAGAACTTCCTTCTGGTTTCTCTGCACTGAACTCTATTATTTGGTGCTGGGGACTAGGGAGAAATGAATAAGTTCTCAAAATAAATACAGTATATAAGATGTAGGTGATACCATGTCCTCTTATAAGTCTGTATGGAAAAAAAAATCTGAATTTGGTGATAAATTGTACCTTTAATGTGCCCAGAGATGCAAATTTATTTTTAAATAAATGTTGTATCTGTCACCTTCTGTAAGAAAGGAATTTACACAAGAATGGAGAGAGTACATGACTGAAGGGATAAAGATTTGTAGCTAAACACATGTGCAGGCAATAGAGATTAGGCATTTTGGCCTTGACTTTTAGGAGCTATTAAAATTGTCTGAGAACTTTCCTCCTATTGAGGGCAGCAAGTGTCCTATCAGTGACCAAAGATTGCCTGTGTCTGAATTAAAGATGTAGATCTCTACACTTACACAGTCTTTGTTCTTATTATCGACAAATTAAATTCCTGTAGCATAAAAACATATCATCTAGGAGTGATGCTGAATCAATATGACTAGAGAATATACTGAACTACTTCACAGATAACTCAGCCAAGACTTTTCAGCTCAATTTGAAGTCACAATCAGAAACACATAGTTAGCCAGCTCATTTTTTTACACAATCCACATGAAGATCACTAAAGTATTTTTCTGTAAATCAGATTTTTCCTCATCTGCAATTTATATGTGGTAAAGATTATTGCCTTTTGAAGCAATTATTTTGAGGATCTGTTCAAAGCAAGTTGACAGTGCTCCAGAAACTTGGAAACAGACAATATGATAAAAACGTGCAAAGCCACAACTGAAATAGAAGGAAATACTTTTTCAACCAACCTGTAATTATCTTGTGGAAGTCACAGCTACAGAGAGTCAAGGGCAAGAATATAATTAGATTCCAAAAGGGACTGGAAATGTATATTGATGTAATTAATTATAACTCTGGCTATATTTCGTTAAGTTTTGTTGCAGCAATATTATACCTCGGTTTTTTTCCCCTGGAGAGACTGTGTTTTTGCAGAAGGCCAAAGAACACATGGGCAGGAAACAGCCCTTAGGTAGTCTGCAATGCACAAATGACACTCCTGAGGGAGAAACAAAGGTGCTGTTATGGCATTGAGCAGTAGGGCCGGTAAGGTGCTGGGTGGTCTGTGTGTGTGCAAGACTGACACAATAATGACTTAAACTAATACTCAAACATACAATCATGGGCGCCAGATGGTCACCAGCTGGGAGACAAGTCTCATTTTTGAAATTGTACATCCCTTGTAAAATATCTTTATTGCTATCAGCCTCTGTAAACTTTATTTTAACAGTCTGCTCTATTGGTTGAATTTAACAGTAGAGTAAGCAGGGCAATTACAGATACTGAGGTAAGTTTAAGTTATAACTGGAAAGTTTTTCAACTGTTATAATTAGTTTACATAAACTAAGAGGCTACTGTAGTGTGTATGCAAAGAACACATGGAGAAAAGCTCTCCAATATTGCATATTCAATTTTCAGTGATATGAAGCAAGCCTAGGTAGTGCTCCAGAGTTGACACTGTTAATAAAACAGGGTTATTCTGTCCTTTCTTATCACAGAGGAAAATAGCTAATATTTTCCTTAGTGCTTAAATACATAGCTAAGTAGCTAACAATTTAGGCAAAACAAAGTAATCAGGAATGGGGTGGTACAATCCCAAAAGTAAAATAAAACCTGCATTGGAATAGTGAGTATGATGGAAATACTAAAGGTTAGAAGTTCTTTTGCAAATGGGCAATAATAACTTTCTGCAACTTCCGTTCTTGGCAGAAGGGACTTGTGATTGCATTTACTATGGGAGGTCAGGAACAGTCAGGTGATACTACCTGACTAGGTTACTTGATGCTCATAACTAAGCTCAGTTTCCTTGAGACCTGCTCTGTTTGCTTCCAAGGGTAGTTTTGAACCACAGGACCTACTACAGAGGTATACAAAGTATTTATGAAAAGAATGAGAGTGTGTAGCTGAGGTAGTAGACATTGGCACATATGATCCTCTGATCTGCCTACTGAAATTTAAGGATGCTTCATGGCATTTTTTTGTTCTGGGATGTGATTTCTGCTTGGCCAAGGTAGTCTTTTTTTTCTTTTTTTCCCTTTTGTGTTTGGAAAACACTGGAAAGATATTAATAGGTAGTTCTGTTGAAGTCTTTGGATTTTCCATGTCTGATGAAGCAATTTAACATTAAAAAAAAAAAAAGCATCAAAATAGACATTTTTTGTACTGGCTTGATGTGTTTGTATCTAAATGAAACTGTAGGTGGACCAAGTCTGACTGTAGTTACTTGTCCAAGTTGTAGAACAGCTGCATCTCATAAAAAGACTGTTAGAAACACAGAAGTAGTATTGTAATGCTGTGCAGAAATACACTGCTATAACTATGTGAAGAACATAGTATCTGATTTCAGTAGCAATATAGCCTTGAACCATATTAGGTAGCAGAAAGCTAGAAAGCTTTGTGCTTCAACAGTAAAATGTGCCTACTAACAAAGCACAGATAACTGTTTAAGTCTCATAGTGTCTCTGGAATAACTGCTTTCCATCAATGAGCACCAAATGAATGCTAGACTAGAGTGTGGTTTACCCCGTGCAGATGTGGGCTGCAGGCTTCTTCTCCCTTTAAGGAGCCACCACAACTGGAATCACACCTTAACATGGACTTTTACAATTTGATTGTTAGTGTGAAATACTGTAATATTCTTCTAGAAAAAAAGACTTGATTTATATTTCCTGTTTCTTACTTCCAGCCTTAAAAAATACTGCTTGACTTTGAAAAAGGTTCAAAAAAAAAAAGTTAAAAAGTTGTGCTAATTTCCAAGAGGGCCGTTTCATTTTCCTGAAGTTCTTTTTCCAGTTCCTTCCAGTATCCATAGAGAATTTTGCATGTATTTACATCTACTCATTTACAACAAAAAAATTGTGTTTTGACAGAAACTTGAATGCCTATTGGTCTGGTTATTGACACAGATTATTTAAAGTCGGTAATCAGAACACCTATTTTATCAAAATCAAGTTGGTATTCTTTCTTCAGTAGTGGCCTGAGCCTTTGTGGTACTAACTCCTCATAAATGCCTGTTGGAATTGCCAGTGGTTAATGACTCACTGGCTTGAAGCTGCATCTATTCTAAACTCAGTAGGAGATGGATCTGCTTCCTCTTCTCACTCTTCCAGGCTCCAACTGGACATTTAGCTAATTTGACTTAAGGAAAAAATTTAGAAATGCTGGATGTACCTTTTGGCCATTCCCATTTTTTTCCTTCCTGGTCCTTTACATCTTCAGGGACGTGTTGACATGAAGGAAATAAATAGAAGATTTTGAAGTTGACAGTCCTCATTCCATTGACAGAAGAAGAAATTCCACTAGCAGCTTGAGTGTAAAGTTGGTCACATGCGATTCTAGCAAAGTGCAGCTCGTGCTTAAATCCTCACCAAGCAATCAGATGACTTCCTCTGTACTTGCTGCTTTCGAAGAGATGTCCATATTTCATGTATTTTGCCCTGAATTTTTTAAAGGGGTGGCAGTGAAGTTCACTGCTTTCCTGGCTATGGAGTCTCAAACTTAACATGCATTAAAAGAAATCTCTTAATTCTGTTGTAAAGTTCTAGGCCAGAGCACCTGGGATTTAGGAATTATCACCAAGAACAGCTACTCGGTAATGACATCATAGTGAAAACCTTACATTCATGGAGAGCCACAAGCCCCTCACGAAACAAAGAAAAAACAGGCAACATCTCTTAAACTTTCTGGCACAACCTTGACTTAGGATGCAAAAGAATAGTTAAAATAGTTTGTGCTTCCAAGTTGTTTTTTTACAGACCCAAAAGCATATGCTAGACAGATGTTATGCTCAGTCTGATAAGTTTGCATATGGTATTGATGATCTGTAGATATCAGAAAATTCTTGGATTTATGTAAGTAGATATATCCAAGTAAACTCTGTGAATATTAAGGGAGTATAATTCAGAACTGATGTAGCTTATGTGACTGGAATATTAGTATTCTGCTTTAGGCTTCAAATATGTAGGATATCAACAAGAAATAATTATTTTATCTGCGTCTTTTTAGATGCCTCATTAAGATGCAGCAATTAAGCCCTATTTTCAGCAACACTTTTACAACGAAGTAGCTTTTAAAAAAACTGTAATTTCTTCAAATTCATTTTTTTTAATTACAGTGTTACCGCCATTTACATTGCTTGGGATTGTACTTTATGGCATTTTGGGTGGGGTACTCTGTGTGTGTGTGGAGTCTTCAATGGAAAACCATATATTTTACTTTCAGAGATATATGAGCCTTAATAATAAAAAGGCACCTATTTTTAATGTCTTCCAGAAGACAGTAACACTTCCATTTATATATATATATATATTGAAGAAAAAGTCTGTAGGAAGCTTTTTAGCATGCTTATCAGAAACCTGTCATGTTACACCATCCTGCAGGATGAGCAGCATGCAAAAAAAAAAAAGTGTGAAATTACGAAGTTAGTTCATGTAAGGATTTCATTAATGTCTAACATGGAGTTTCCAGAAGTTCCACTCTAATGGTCCCTCAGTTTTTATTTATCACAAAAAGGTACAAAGAATTAATAAATTTTGTCTTTAAAATAACCTTATTGGTTATATTGAAGCTAAAATAATGTTTTCCTTTTACAAAATCCTATGCCTTTCCTTCCAATAGATTAAAACAATGGTGAGCAAAACCTGAAGCACAGTGTGCAGGGTATCTTCTTGTAAACAGTACTTGCCATTTCAACTAGTCTCTTCTCAGACAGGGAGCTTCACCTCTTCTCAAAGTCTCTTGGGGATAGAGTGTTACAGAACTGTAGAGACTAACATTGTTCTGGTTCTCATGGTCTGCTGGGGAGAGGGAGGTGTAATAGCTACTTAGCTTATTGCCCTTATCTTACCAATGGGTACTGGAAACCTATCGAGCACTTTTCAGCCCATATGCTTTTCACCCCAGCAGTTTACCCTGGGTCTGCCAGGATGTTTGGAGCAGAATATACTTGACTTGTAGAGTAGCCAGTTAGTCTTCAGAAGAAGTCTTGAAGCATCTTCAGAAGAAGTCTTGAAGCTAACACAAGTTAACTAAAATCTCACCTGCTTCTGGAAGTGCTACAGCTACAGATCTCCTCTGGAGTTCATCACTCCTTACGGATATGAAGCAGCTCTGTAATGTGCATCAACTGTTAATGATTAGCTGAGGACTGCCCAGTGAGGACTGCAGGAATGTGCTGTGTTTCATCAGTGACTGGAGCCCTGATGCCTTTTCCATCCCCTGACCTGCCCGTCTAGGCTTTCTGCCATGTAACTGCTACCACTTACACAAACTGGCCATGCGTGTGTAGGTGAAGCACCCTGCTTCACTTTAGTAATGATAAAATACGGTAAAGCTTAAGACATGCTGCTCAGTACTCCTTAAGTCATTTTCCTTGACTTTGACCCATGGAGAGAAATTCCTGAAGCTGCTGTTATTTTACTATTGTGGTTTCACACCTCTGCCCAACAGCAATGAAATTAAAAACAATTAAAGTAGAAATGTTAAGAGGGGGGTGAATAATTCACAATGAAAGATGAACCTGCCAAAACTAGTCTGTCTCTCTTTTCATGGAAAGTCTGTAGACTGGTCATAATTTCCAAACATTTATTTATGACTTTGGTTTCCCTGATAATCTCCTGAGAATTTATTTTTACGCTGTAGGAGGTATCACACAGAAGTTGTTTCATGTACTTGAGCTAAAAATCTGAGCTCTGTTAGTTAATTGTGATTGCTCATATGTAGTTACATGAGATTGCAGGAGTTCAACAGCAATGAAAGCAGAGAAGAATTGGAAAAGACTGCTTTGAGATGAAGTCTCTGGAATGGGCTGATGAACTTCAGACATGGAATTATTTTAGATTTTCTAAAACCAGTTTGGCCTGGTTTGGATAATTTGGATTGGAAGAGACCTGTAAATTTTCATCTAAGAAATCTAGGCTTTACTTAGTGCAAAATGAGGACAGGACCAGACAATTGCAAAATCTATTGGCTACATGCAATTATAAATGCAGATTTTAGAGCTATGTTTCCATATTTTTTTACATAAAAAATGATATTCTCCCTAATGAATATTTTTGTAGGACACTGTCAGATTGTCTGAATTTAAGTGCACTTAAGCTAGGTTCTTAAAATGTTTTAGGGACTATTCGCTGTTGTCTCAGCGAATGTAGGTGCATCTAACACATATTCGTTTTTACATTTGTGCAAACACCTATCAAACACATTTGGGAGTATTTGCTTATCTTCTCTGTTTTTCTCAGAGGAGGAACATTTGCCTCATATGTTACTGCCACTGGTTCTTATTTGAGGACAAATTATTTTTAGTGGAGATAAATCTTTCATGGACCTAAATTTTTTATTAGTTTAAATACAAAATATTTATGTTTCATTACATATTTACAATCCTATTCATGAAAAAATAATGGTCATCCTAAAGAAATATTTCTATGGGAATTATTAAAAAGAAAATTAAATAAAACAACCAACACCAAAACAAAAAAGACTGTAAGACTATCCCACTGCAACTTTTCCCCTACAATAAATGAAACATTTGTAAGTAAGAATTTACACATGGCAGTTAGCAAGCAACAGGTATGCACTTTCTGCTTTTAAGTCCTGCTTTGAAATTCACATTATGTCAGGCATGATCATAATGATTAACTTTAATGCTTTGGGTAGAGACTAGCTTTTTCCTAGCCTTCTTCACCAGAAAATTTTTAAGATAAATAATTGCTGCTTGTTATTCTAAGTCTACTGTTGCAGTGAAACTAGTGCTAAATTCTGTATCAGTCATCTTCAGATATCTGCAGTATTTCATAAGAGGTTGAGCCAAATTAATTTCTGGAGCAACACTATTGAAATTCTGGTCAATGAGCCAAGCAAAGCACATAAGCAAGTGTTTAAGTAGCGGGGGTAGTCCTGAGAGTTCAGCGGGATTACTATCATGGTGCAGATTAAATATGTGCTTACTTGGCTGGATAGGGGCCTTAGGGTATCCCAGTGCACAGCATCTATGGGCCTGAAAGGCAGCTGAAGTTTACAGAAAAGCAGCCTCTAACTTTCAGAGATTTTGAGCCAGCCCATGAATGACTTCTTGTCATTTGTGGTATCTAGTAGATCACAGTAATTGACCCAGTTGGATGATGAATAAAATTGTTCCCCCAAATCTGTAAATTGCTTGTTTTTCTCTAGCTGTCTTTTTTTTTTTTTTTTTTTTGGTCACAGAATAGTGTTCATTGCCTGTGACCTCCCCAAGATCACCCCATTCAGCCTAGCACAGAAACTGAAGTTGGTAGCCTCAGGCTAGTTTTCCATGCAGAACATCGGATGGTTTTCTGGATTGCAAGAAGGTTCCAGCTCTGACATTTTTCTTTTCTGGGTAAGAAAGAGGCATGTATGCATGGGGCAAATATTTTCTTTCTCACTGACATTTTTCCAATAAGCCTGTTACTCAAAGGAACATTTCCCTGATTAGAATTGGTAATAATATTTTTCATAACACACCAAGAAATCCTTTGTCAAGAAACTGTTTCCTGTTTTAAATTAGAAATGCAAAGCAGAAAAAAAAAAAAAAGAAAAGGTGGGGGCAAAGTTGAGAGAAATATTTGCTTGGGGGGCTGGAGGCGAAAGAAAAGACAAGTTGGGCTGACTATGTTCTATGGCAATTTTCCCACATATTTTTTGCATCAGATTTGTTAGACATTTCTTTAAATCTGATATCAGGTCACAAGTTCTCTTTCTCCTTTGTGTGCTATTGAGTGATACTATCCCAGCATAATGGTTTTTATGGTGTAAGCGGATGAGGTGAATACACACATGAGCGTGTGTTCAGAGCCTCCCGGCAACATGCACTCAAAGTATTTGCTGCCTCCTCGCTGGTGATTAGAGGGCTTAAGTTCCTGAGAATTCACCTAATCGGGTCAGACCTGGAGCTGTATACATCCCATTCACCTCAGAGATTTGAAATAAACTTATAATCTTTTCTCTCTAACTTCAGAAAAATGACCCCAAAATGCTTTTGTTCTGACTCTCCTTCGAGTGCAGGAAGTTGAGTCATGGCTGTTTGGAACTGCAGGACTGCAGGTCATGTCCTTGTGTTCTCAGTGTATCCATATGATTCTGATTTTTTTTCATGGTGTCAGAATGAGAGCAAAGAAGGGGTCAGTCCTTTTGTGGCTGCACTGTTGTTTCCAAGTGAGATACATACATGCAGCCTTTATATCTGATTTAAGTCATGAAATGTTCATCATTTGGATTTCCTAGAATATCTTGCTTTCCATCTGTCTGGGCCTTCTATTGGGACACAATTACATACTTATATCCTCATGTAAGAGGTGAATTTGCTTTCATAAAAGAATAATGTGGGCTAGGGCTGTCCTTGAAGGAGTAACAAACAGAATTGAGGAGGAGGTAATGTGGGGTGATAAAGGCAGCTGATAATAGCTTCTTCTGGAGGGTAAAACATCCCCCAAAACATGGTTTCAATCTTATGTAGAAAGTCTGTTTTGAATTTTCTGTTTAGGTACACTTGATAATTTACAAACCTGAAGACATGCAGTTATAAGGACCAGGAGGTAGTTAGGGAGGTTGAGATTTAGGAAGATTTTCAACACAACAGCCTGATGTGGAACAGATAGGAAGCTGGCCTGTGGGTTTTGATACGGTAGGCTATGATGGGTTCATGTGATCTGCAGCACTCTGTGGAATTACGCACTGCAGGTCTTGTTTCAGACATTGGAAGAGCCCTGCAGAAAACAGACGTTCAGATATGCATTCAGGAATCACTCAGAGCTTGGCAATCTGGCTGAGTTCAGCTTCTTTCAGTGGCTGGGACATTGCCTCTAACTCCATAGCTGGCTGTCCAGTAGCTCTGAAAGTCCCATAATGATACTGTTACCTGTTCCCCACCAGCCAGACCTGCCAACTCTTCTTAGTCTTCCACTTACAGTTTTCTCCCTCCTCATGTTCATCTCCCACCCAGCAAGCCTTTAGTGGCCAAGACCTCTTTACTGGTCGCTGATCCTCTGTGGTGGCCCAGCTGGTCTCCTTGATCCGTCATGTGCTGCAACCACTTCAGCCTGTGTACAGCCACAGGGTGTGAAACTGTGGTTCAAAATCTTCTCGTGAAAAGACACTGGTAACCTTTCCTCACCAAATGACTCAACTCTGTCATTCTTCTGCCTTATTACTCACCATGACAGATGCATTTTCCTCCTATCTGATCTGAGCTAACACCTTCCTTCTCACGAAGAAAGAGGTTCCCTGAGAGATGTCCCTGTGGTGGGAGTGCGTGGAGGGTCATACTTCTCTATGGAAAGCATATGGTTTTGGAAAGAAGGTTCCCATGGAGATCCTCCCTTAAATTTTTCTTCAGGTTCTCCCAGAACTGAAATGAACCTCAAACTATTTCTTGTAGAATTCTCTTTCCTGAGATTTGAGCTTATTAAAATGTTGCCTGAGATACCAGTAACTGGCTCAGTCTTTGCTGCAGGGACTTTTGCCTTGCCCCTGCTGAGGCTTTCAAACTGTATAATTTTATTTCTTTAATTTGAGGCTCTCTTCTATCCTTAAGCTATTCTATTCGCTGCTTCCCCCCTCCCCTTTCTGCAGCAAATCCCAGGGCTTTCTACCTGAAGTCAGCTAATAGCTGAGTTTTGTATTCTCATCAGGAAGGAGCAGTGTGATTAATTCTCCAGTGTCTCTTCTGTTCCTGTGAGCTCTGTTTCCTTATGAGGAATCTGTAATGGAGCTGGGCGGGAGCCAGCACTGAACTCTCTTTTCCTTAAAATAGACACATCACCTGCTCTACCTTCACATTATGGAATAAGCAATCCCGAGATCAAAATATGCAATGCTGTCTCATCATTGACTTGCAGTCTGGCTTTTGTCATCTTGCAAAAAAGTGGAGACAGCATATAATAAAGAAGATGTGATTCAAGAGGGATGTGGGCAAAATACTACAATTAAACAAGCAAAATCAGCTGCATAAATATGCCTTCTGAGGCAGCACGCCCTGAAAAGTTCTTGATTTACAGTGTGTCAGAAAGGAAATGCAAATCAGAAACTTTTAGAGGTGCATGCCTCTTAGTACAAAAGGGGGGCATTCATATGCTATGTTGGGAGTGTACACACCACAGCCAGTAGAACTTGTAGAGGTTATTTCACCCTGTAATGCCTTGATAAACAACATATCCTCACAGAAGTGAGCAAGAGGCTTAAGAGCTGCAAAGTTTTGATTCACCTTGGGGACCTCCCTGTTTCACTCTCTTGGCTCCAAAGATTGGGGGTCTTTGCCCCAATCATGTGTCTGAAGTAAGTGAAACTGACACAGGTCAGGAAGGTGCAGGGGAAGAGAGACCAGCCACCATGGTCTTCTCCTGTAGCTCCTGATTTGTACTGGGGGATTACATCCTGTGTCTTCCACGATGACTGTTAACATCATTTGTGCTTTGGAAACAGCCATCACAGGAAAAAATTAAAGTTTCTCAGGGCCATTTAGTTCCTTCTTCAGGAAGAGGAAATTTTTGTTCCTTCAAAGTTTGTTTTTTTGGGTTTCCATGCTTGATCTGTGATCCCAAAATTGAAAATCTGTCACACAGACAAGCTGATAGCATTTTAATGGAAGTGCATTATCCCTTAAGTATAGAGGAGGGCCACGAAGATGATCAGAGGGATGGAGCACCTCTCCTATGAAGACAGACTGAAAGAGTTGGGGTTGTTCAGTCTGGAGTACAAAAGGCTCAGGGAAGACTTTAGAGCAGCTTCCAGTACCTAAAAGGGCCTACAAGAAACCTGGACCTTTTACTGTCCTATGCAGTGATAGGACAAGGGGAAATAGCTTTCAGCTGACAGAAGGGAGATTTAGATTAGACATTAAGAAAAAATTATTTACTATGAGGGTAGTGAGACACTGGAAGAGGTTGCCCAGAGAAGCTGTGGATGTCCCATCCCTGGCAGTGTTCAAGGCCAGTTTAGACGGGGTTTTGAGCAACCTGGTTTAGTGGAAGGTGTCCTTGCCATGGAAGGTGTCCCTGCCATGGCAGGGGCTGGAACTAGATGATACTTAAGGTCCCTTCCAAGCCAAACCATTCTACGATTCTATGGTTCTATAATTCTAAGTAAAGCAAAATGCTTTATCTGCAAGGAACACTGTTTTCTCCAGCTGGCAACAGAAAAAAAGGGGTTAAAAGGGCTGCCTTCTGATTCAAAGCAAGTGATATGCAAACTCTGGGAATGTAGGCAATATAGCTTGAGCTCACTATATGTGTATTGGGCTCTTTCGAAGGTGTATGTTTATATCTTTCATTCATTAACTTCAAGGAGAAAAAGTGTTGAGCCGTTCTGGCATTTCCTGTGACAACACTCCCATCTGTGTGTACTTTGAGCACTGAGAAACCAGAGTGCTTGGAAGGTCATGACAATGTAAAGGCAGAAACTTGTGGCTCATCTGTAACTTTAAACTGAATTAAATGTAGTGAGTGAAGGCATCAGTTAGTTCAGCAAAATCTTAGCAAAGATCAACAATGCTGCCCTATGAAAATTGCCCCATTTCCCAGTGTGTAGATTGTGGCAGGCTTGAGAACTGACAAAAGATGCTGGAGACTGAACCATTTTTTGCATCTTTTTTTCTCCCCAAAACAGTACAAAAGCCTACCTTCTCCAGTTAAGTCAAAGGAACTTCTTTCACTTTTGATCTTACAGAGCTTGCAGCTGTGAATGCTTGTGCACAATCTCATCCTTAGCTTCATTACTGGGGGTACTGGGGCAGCACATCAAATGCGAATTCTTCTAAGTCTGGAATTTCAGTCAACATAGGTGCCTAGATTTTGATATGTGGAAGTGAAATAAGATTTTCCTCCAAGAATTCAATCTTTGAAACTTCAGGACTATGTAATATACAGAAGTCTAGTTCTAAAAAAATTACATAGAGTATGAAGGCTTTTCATTGTACATAGAATAAAAAGTCAAAGAGAAGTTCCTGATAGCTATCAAGATAAATATTTTCAAGTATTCCATACATGTGTGCTACTAATAAGTTCACTTTGAACTGTAAGCATGTTTTTAAAATTACATTTAGAAACTTGTTTGTTGAGTTTTATACAAGAATCCTACCATTGAGGTAATGACTCTGTCGCTGGTTTAAAATAGCATGTAGGAGGGGTGCAGGGAGGAAAGAAGACTTAAACTACATCCCAGAGAACAGGACTGTAGCAATCATATAATATGTATCCTAAATGGATGTTGACTTAAATAGTTATATACTCAGTTTCTTGTGCCAGAGATTTAATGTAATCGAGGTGCTTTTATATAAAAGTGGCTTGCTTGCTTTCTGTAGGACATTTCTACTCTTTTATGGTAAGTCTTATATGCCTTAAAAGGATGTTTAAAAGGAGGATTTAAATTGTTGCAGTGCTTTTAGAAAATAATGGCTACTAAAATCTCTAAAGTAGTTGGGTCATTAAAGGAAAAAAGATAGCTACAAAGGGAGTGAATCTATGAAAATTAGTTAAGATATAACTGAAAAGATAAGGAAAAAGAACAGTGTAGTTCTTTTCCAGCTCCTAATGAGGGAACTTCAGGATGGTAAACATTTATGAGGTTTTAGTTTTAACTATGTTTTAATATGGTTTTCATTGTTTTTCTAAAATGATTAAAAATGGTGCTAATATTTTTACTTCCCTTTACTGGGAAACTTTAATTCTTACCTTACACGAATAAACTACACATAACAGCCCTGGCTGGACAGATGATGGTAAACTCTTTACTGACTTCTCCATGGCCAGGATTTCTTCCTTGGAACTTGTTAACCCCAACCTGAAGTGCAAAAAAAATATTTAATATCTTTACTCTGTAGGGTTTGCCATTGTGTTTTCCCTGTATTTTGAAGGCATAGCTTTTGTTGCTTGCAACAAAAAACACAACTGAGCACCAGTCCAGCAAAACACATAAACCCATCTGTAGCATTGTTTTTATTGTGGTATGTGCATTTTCCTCAAACTAGTAGCTTTCTTCAGTTCCCGGATTCAGGCAGCAAAAATGTTCATGCTGTGTTTTGTTTTTTTTCCAAATATGAATGGCCCTGTTTCAGTTAAGAAAACACATGGAAAGGCTTGGAAGTTCTAAGAGATAATACATAAAATACTGTATGTTGAAAAACTGTGTATATGTGTGTATATATATATGTGTGTATATATATATATATGTTTTTACACCTTTTAAGCTAGACTTATTGCTTTAGGCGCAGGAGATCAGGGGGAAAATGGGCTGACTCATGATCTGAGCTTTGTGTTAATAGCTTGAAGGAAGTATATTACATTCTCAGTGGGAATGCCTATGCTGTTGTTAGCTCCTTCGTGTTTCCGCAGTCCATGTTTTGTCTTACACCCTGGCTCAGTGCTGGAGTGAGGTAACTAATCCTTCAGGCATAGATTAGGAACATTTTTGGTCTAAGATCAAACTCATTCCTTACAGGCAGTATGGGTGCAACTGGGGTCATGAGCTGTTCAAACTCAAGCTCACTATCAGGCCTTGTAAAGAAGAGTACAATAGAAAAAACTATTAAATCCTGCACATGTACTGTCTAGGGAAAGGATGTTGGGGTTGGCCATATTGGCTTTTCACCCAGGAGTTCCCATGGGCAAGCTCTGTTACCCCTGAGCAGGTAACAGGACCAGAATGAGAAGGAAATCTGCACCTTTGAAATGTAATCCACTGTACCCAGAACTAGTTTAGCCAACTGACATATCTTAATCTTTGCAAAATTACCAAGGAGATCAAACAAGACTATAAAAATTAAAAGCAATGTTGCTTAGCTGAAAACACAAGCTAATCTAATCTTTTTAGATAAGACAGATAAATCCCAGTAATTTAGCTATCATATTGGACACATAATTATTGGCATCAGGCTATAACACAATTAGATTAGGACTTTGCTTCCTGCCTTTTCCAGAATATTTGGTAATGAAGCTAAAGACAATTTGTGATTGCCTCCCCTCTTTAGAAAAGAACCCATACAAATAAAATATTTGGCTTTGTGATTAAATGACTAGATAGAGAATGGATGAAGATAGCTGAATTTATACACATTTCCTTATTTCCTTTATTTGGGTTTATTTTATCAATACAAGCTTATTTGGAGCACTCTGATTTTCCATCTGGCATTTCTTAACTGCAGTAAGCCACTGAGTATCTGGTTGCCCACTGTTCTGGGCAATGGGGGTAACAGCCTTGTTTTACACCTATTCTGAGTATGTCCACCTCCCTGCTAAAACACTGGATCAATCTAACTTCTGGCCTGAGGAGTGGCTGACGAGGAGGTATCACAGCAAAACCCTTCCTTCCCACAAGCCTGTGATCCCAGTGCATTGCAGCACTGGCATGGCTCTGTCTGGTTCGGGTGAGATAGCTGTTGCCTGACAGAAGCTAAAGCAAGCTCTGAAGAGCATAAAGGACCGTGCAGTGTACCAAAGAGCCACTATATTTTTTTTTCCCCTCTCTTTATAGCTATATATTAGAAATTGAGGAACTCAGCACCATTGCTAATAAAGGCATAATTGCCTTTAGGCTTAGCTTTAAATTGGACAGGTTTTCTGCTACTGCCTTGTCACCATTTGCTGTGTTTGCACTCAGTTGTCAACTGGGACTTGTGCACGTGTATACTGTAATCCTCTTGCCTTCACATAGCAGTTCGCATGTTAAGGGCTATCAGTTTGCATGTTAAGGTAGGTGGAATAGCACTGCAATTTAGTCAGCCCTTGATCAGCATCCCCATGAGCAGCTCAGCATTGTTTGGAATTTAACTGAAGAAAAATTAGGATGTTAAACAAGTAGCTGTTCACTCTTTACCTATATGCTGCATGTGTTGCCCTCTTGGTGTAAAGACAATCTGTTTGAAATAGGATCCTCAGACACCTCAGCTGTGGTCATTAAGACCCAAAGAAACTGTTCCTGTTTGCTGGATGACCTTTGGAAAGTCAAGATGACCTTTTTTGAACAGAAGTTTTTCTATCTATAAAATAGAGACAGCGAAACCTGCCTTTCTTTTCAGCTCTAAGGGGGTTAAAACATTTTATGTAAGACCGATGCTGTTTACTATTACAAGCTACTACTTGATATCATGCACTCAGCAATAGGACAGACCTGTTACCCCCAAAAGCAAGAAGATGTAGGGAGCCCTGCTGAGGGGTTGAAGTGGTGAGGTATAAGCTCTAGGAAAGAGAAAGAAAAAATAAATATCTGCTTCCTCTACTTAGAGAAATGGGAAGGCTTTTACTGATTCTGACCTCTTCTTAGGCAATGGGAGCTCTTGCCTTCTTCTCTTTCCTGTCCTTTCTCTTTATACAGGCTTGTCTGTGGTGGTTGTGGCAGCTTAATATTAAAAAAGGGAAAACAATCTGTATAGCATCCAGTGTGGTAGCAGCAAGTATTTTGAAATCAGAGGAGTGCCATCAGGCAGTGAGGTTAGTTGTTGCTGAGGATAGGGATGGAAATAATGCCCTGACCCCTTCTTTGCTGCATGTGACAGCCAGTAACTTGGAAAAGGGCTGTCATTAGCAATGGACACTGCAAGACTGAGAGATGACTGCATGACACTTTACTCCCTATTGCACACTAGAGGATATGATTTGTCATTACCATAATGAGACATTGTGCCCTCAATTCTACTAAATTCTAAATATTTCTTGGCAACAGCAGCATTGACTCAAATTCTAATTTTGGGAGCCTCCAGAATTATAAACCTAACACATTTGGATCCAGAATCTGAGCTTGAACTTTTCTCTATTTATTTCTTTAAAGAAGCACTCTCATTAGGATTTTACTAACAGGAGGTGGAAATAAAATTGTTTATACAGGATTTTAGCACTGTGGGTCTCTGACTTTCTTTTGCATCAATTCAGAGCTTGCTCCCTATGTTCAAGGTTTACTTACTAACAACACATGTTGGTTAATTTAGTGGACAGTTTGCTAATGTCAGGACATAAACTACTGCCTACAAGTTCTTTATGAATATTTAACTTCTAATTGTCTTTACCAAATACAGTGGGTGCAAAGTTTATAATGCAGTAGCTGCAAACACAATGGTCTGACACAGCTAGTACCTCAACATCCATATTTTGCCATAGATGTTTACCAATAGTTCAAGCAGAGAATCCAAAGAGTAGCAATTAATCCATCCTTGTAATTTAAAGCTTCCTGTGTAAGGAAGTGGAGGAGCATTATTGTCTCCAGATTTAAGCCTGATGAAGACTTTCAGATTGTGAATTCAGGAACCTGAAGGAGGGCAGAAAATTTGAGTAAGCACATTACCACTTCCTCTGGAGGAGTTGGTTGCTGTTCCAGTGGTATTGTAACCACTAAATGTCACAGTGATCTCTCTGGTCCAGCTCAGCAATGCTCCACAAACTCATCTTTTTACAGTCACTGACTCAGCTTTATGAGTAGCTGGTGTACCTTTTTTAAGTTCAGGAGGAAACTCAACTATATATTTAGGGTATCTTATAAATAACTCCCTGCCATCTACACAGCTGACACAAAAGGAGGTTTTAATTTCTTATTTTGGTAATGATTTACAGCTGGTTTTCCACTGGGCTTATGAAACATCGTATATGTGCTTCAATGAATGTTTCATACGTATATATTTATATATAAACAGTGACAAATTACTTCTGAGAGTCACTTGCAAACCCACCATATCTTATGCAAAAAATGTGTCTTGCAGATATATGAAACAGTCCTTGCTACTATTGCAATTAAACACAGCAATTCTTGTTCTTGCCTCTCTTTGTACATATATATGTATCAGTAATGAGGGTAGAGCTATGATTCAGGGTGACAATTTTTGGACAGGAGAGCTATTTTTCAGTGGCTGATTTAGTGCCTATGGTGGGCTGTTCATTCTGGAAAACACTTTGCTATAGCTCCTTTTAGGAAAAAAAAAAGATTACACAAGGTTGGATTTTATTTATTTATTTTTTTAATAATTTAATTTCAGATTTTCTGATCCTGGTTTTTTGCGTGCCCTGTTCTTAGGATTTTGTGTTTTGGTTGGTTGTTTGTTTTTTTGATTTGCTTCATTATCATCAAATAATCCAGAATTTTTCTTTGTCTCAGCATCAAAATTGGAAAGTGAAAGGTGGATAAAAAGCATGAAACCAGAGGAAATTCTCCTCTGAGGGAACAAGGGCTGAGACCACAGATCTGTCCCACAGAATGAGGCAAGTCACTTGGCCTGTGCCTCAGCTTCTCAGTCTATAAGCAGGGGTTATAACTGTATTTCAGAGAGATGCTTTGAGATTCACATCTGAAAAGCAATAAGCATGATTAATATACAAGCATGTGATGTCTGAAATGCAAAAATACCACGTTGTTTAATCACTGGTGCTTTATGGATGTTCTTTGACATAAAGACAGCAGCTGGGTCTCTTCAAAACAATCCCAAAAAGTCTAATCACTAATGATTTACTTGCTATTCACAAGAGGTGTTTTATGCAAGTAATTACACAGGGACTAGGAATTTGAACAGTGATGTGATCAAGATTCATCTACATGATTGCAAACAATTTAAAATTATTTTCCAAATATTTATTTTTAATGAAAATTAAATTAAAAATTCTTAAAGCCTGGTATTTATGATCATGAATTTTTTTTAATGGCTAGTGGGAGTTAAAGGAAGTTTAAAAGGGTGGAATGCTTAATAGTAAAAAGGGGGAAAACTGACTTGTACTTTTATTGCTTGCTTTCACCCTCCCACTTAAGAGGGAGAGAGGAGGCCATGGAGGATCCTGAAATGATCAGTCACTTTCTACACTAAGGGCACTCCTGTGCCTTCCTGCCCATCACGCACTGCTAGCTCCCACAAGTACTAAGAGTAATTAAATAGAGCAGCCAGTGCAAGTAATAACATTAAGGAATGAAGACAAATCAGTTCAGTGGGTGTAGTCTGGTTAGTTCTCTTTTGATTAAGAACTTCCTGCACAACTGTGTACAACTCTTTTTTCTTTAAAGGACTAGCTCTCTCTGCTGACCCCAGTGACATTTTCAGTTCTACCTCTCTTGCTCACCATTCTCTGTTTTCAGCATCCCCACCTATTTGAGCAGGTCAAACAGGAAAGAAGATACTACTATGAGCTGTATGAAGTTCTAGACCTGCTAATACCTTTGATATAATTTATAGCTCATGAAGAAACTGAAGTGGATTCCAGTCAGACTAAATGACTGTTGTAGGTCTTTTCCAATTGAACTATTCTATCCTCGTCTAGACTATTTTGCTCCACCTGAATGGAAAGCTAGGATTGGTAGTGCAATAAACCTGCTCAGGAAGGGATTTAAGCATAGGTACATATATTCTAAAGCTTGTGTGCAGCCTTGTGGATGTACCTGTAATTCTTCACTGACATGCAATGGAGCTTGCTATTTCTGTGCCTGCTTAAGTGTCTTTCAGTGATACTGATAGTCCATGTGATAAGAGTGTGTGATTGATGGTTTTGGTTGGGCGTTTTTTGGTGGGTTTTATATTTTTATTTGCCAGCTGCTCCAGTTTTTCTTCTCAAACATCAGTATTCCCTGTATTTTTGTAGTCTTTCACTTCATACTCTTTCCCCAGTGCCTTTGCCGTTTGTCTGAGTGAGGAACACCTTTCAACCTGACTTCCGTTTCAACTCAGCAGGCACTGCAATCTTTTTCTTGGCTCCTGGTATCTCATCTAATCAAACACCATGCTTTTATGCTGGCTCCCTGCATCTGCACTAGGTATTTTGCTAGACTATCAGGCAGAACTAAAAGCTTCCAGCTTGCCTACCTTCTTGTCTGCCAAATTGGAGAGAGGGGAGAAGGGGGGGGGCACTGGGTGAGGGGAAGAGAAACAGTGAGAGCCCTTTAATGTGAGTCGTTTCTAACTTCAGTCCTCTCCCTACTCCTGTCGAAGTGCTACTTGGTATCTCTAGCATGCATGAAGATTCAGCACTCTGATCTGCACAGAGAGAATTCCCAGATGCTTTGATAATATCCTATTCTTAAAAAAATGTATATATCTTAATGGTGAATTGCAGGCAGTTCCAAATAAAATGAAACACATTCTATCTTAGCAGGCTGGCTAAGCATTTTGTGTATAACTCTTGTAACTAATACCAAAACAATGTAGGAAAGAGAACTTAATCTCTAATAAAACTTTCAATTTTAGTAAGGGAGTCTTGTGGTTTAGTAATACAGGAAAAAGATCACAGATTTCAACTGCACTTATGCTCCACTTTTCACTACTGTGTATCTAATTTCAGGTACTGAACAATGGAACAACAGAAAGTTCTCACACTACTCTGATGGTTTAGGATCTTCTCAGTTGCATGGAGTAAGTAAAAATGGTGACCAAGGCATGCTTGGCCAGCATAGCTGGTCAGCACAAAGCAGCAGCAAATAACACAGTTGGCCATATAAGTAAAGATGAAAAGAGGTGATAGCATTATGTTTATGTAAAGTAGCGCCTTGGCTAAAATGTAAGTTCAGTTCCAAAAATAGCGTAGAAGAAATATAGAAACTAAATGCTGAATGTGAACAGAGTATAGCCTGCTTCCCCTTCACTGCCACTTTGCAGGGAAGCATATAGCTCCATCGCTGCATCTGCCTTCTGTCCTTGCATACACCGGAGGGAGTTAGATATTTATCAGTAAGAATTACAGTCCGGAGCAGCCATTGCATGACATACTCAAAAGCCACAAGAGACCATTTTCTGTTGTGTGTTGACATCTCAAATTCTTTACCCCACAGCTGCCATTGCATGTAGTTAAAATAAGTGGCAGATCAGTTCATGACACACATGAAAAGCTGCTGAAAATAGCTAGCATGCTCTGTGGTGACATACATAACCCACTGATTTGTTTAAGACAGTACAGGTCAATATCACAGGTTGGGTTATATCTGGTTTGGAGTTTTACTTTTTAAAAATCATTCTTAAGAAGCATTTCTTATTGTTTAAGCCTGTCTGAGTCCTTTAGTCTTCATGGGGAAATGCACATTCCACTTTACATAATTCCATGACCCTTTATTACCTACTAGTTCTGGTTGAAGTGAGTAAGTCAAACTTCAATGTGATTATGTAGTCGGATAATAATACAGAGCTTTTCATCTAATTAAATTGCTCTGCAAGGTGTGTAGTATCTGATAAGCCACAGACACTACAGCAAAGAAAGAAACCCTTGTTTTCTCTTTCCATTTTTTTTGTTCTCTGTCAGTTGGCCTTTGTTTCTGTTTTATGTCATAGGATTATGTTAAGGAGTTTACACTCCTTGCTTATTATTGCTGGGAAACCACTGTTTAATCCTGATTCCTTTTCTTTGTGTAGGTTTGCCACTGCAACAGACTTTTGCTCTTTTTGTATTTATTGCAGTATTTCAGGTCAGCTCTTCCTCCAGTTTCTTTACTTGGTGCCAAGTGCTGTATCACTTTCTTTCCTCAGTAACCTGCTAAAGCTGATTCCCCTCTGCTTACCCTTGTATAAACCTGGAGTGTTTCAGGTACAGGCAGTGAATCAGAACAAAGCAGATAATGGTGTGATGAGATGACACAAATAATAAATCAACATAAAAGTGGCCTTTGCCATCATGTTGCAACCTCAAATATGTGGATACAGTAACTTCATATGATAACTTCAATATTATTTGATGCAGATTCAGTGTGAACTGCAGCAAACTTTATAGTAATATATGGTATTTCCTTAATGCAAGTTGTTCATCACTTTGTACAAGATAATAAATATTGGACTTCATTCTGGTGGACAAAAGAAGTGTAATCTCTGACCTAAAGACATGATGTTTGCCTATGTACAACTCACCATTTTCTCCCAAGTGTTAATTTATGTGAACAGAATATAGCATAAACTGCAATTAATGTATCTGAAGCTTTAAGAATTGCCATTTTTCCGAAAACTGAAATTATTTTTGGTGTAGTGAAAGCATCATCTTTTTATAGGCAGCACTAAAAAATTCTGTCCTTCCAAGAATATGAAAAGTGATGACTGCTTAAAATCCACAAAAATTGGTTGTTTAGATTATAAGCCATTGGTTATGTAGATTATAAGCCATTTTAAAGACAAATGAAAACACTGATGTGAAGTCAGTGACAGTGCATATTTAAAAAAACATACCAGGAAAGAAATCCGTTGTGAGATACTTCTGTCTTCTTATTTAAATCATTAATAACAAGTCTCCAGGAAACATAACAAGTTGTGGTAAATCATGAGGACAATCTACTGGCACACAGTGGTGTAAGTTACCTGCTTAGATGTTTGCAGGCTGACAGCCAGAGTAGTACAACTGGGAGCAGACTGAAGACTGTATCAGCAAACTGTATCCACAGATAGATATTGGTGTTCTTTATATTCTCTTTATTCTTTTTGCCTTTTTTTTTTTTTAAGTCTGTAGGGGAGAATGATACTTTCATGGATAACCAGCTCTGTGCTAGAGGCTTATCATGAAAGACTAATGTTGTCTTGGAGTGTATGGATATGAGAGTATTAAATAAGAGGAATATGATCTTGTCTCTGTACTTAGCACAGTTTGTGTCAGGAGGACAGCACAAAAGGATGTTTAATCAGATGTCAGGTAAGGGTGAACAGAAGATCTGAGTCAGTATTAGATTCTCTAACATTGTTAAAATGAGATTTACATACATTTCTATCTTTGAATTCAACTCTAGGCAAAATCCTGTCATCTCTTATGCTAAGTGTTAGACTGGATAGCCCTTCATGTATTTAGATGCCCTAAATTACCCTGCTCTTTCCTTTTTTTTTGCTTTGAAACCTTTACTTACTTAGCCTTTTTATTGTTTTCTCCCTTTGTACTGCAGGAGATGCAGCTCTTCCTCCACAGGAATATTTCACACATGTCTACTCTGCTTCTATTCTCAAGCAGCCCTGTAGAAATCGTTGAGTCTCGTTTAGGGGACAGGGGGGTGAGCACTGCCTTAGGTATGCCCACAGCACTTGCAGCTCTAAATAAAGCTATGGTTATCATCAAATTTCATGCTTCAGGGCATTTATGACTGCCTGTGAGAATGGAGAACCTTTTATTTCTTTTTTTCCCCTTCCATTTCTTTAAGAACAATTGACCATTTTTATTTTAGGGTTTTGCTTAGCTTGTCTCCTGCCTTCCTCTCCAAAACTGATGAGGAGGGACATTTGTTGAGGATGTAAACCATGCAAAAGCAAGCAGAGGTCGGGATAGAAATAGGAAACCTGTTCTGGAGGTGAATATAGTGGTGAACTTCCTTTGTGCATTTAAAGTCTAGCCAAACACTAGCTTTGGGGAAAGATATAGATTTTGCACCTGGTAAGAACAGCTGTTACAGTGGCTTTTGGTTTTGTTTTTCTGTCAGTAGTATGGATTAGTATCTTCTGAGCATGCCCTCAGTTATAAGCTGAATTGTCTTCCTTGTTCTCTGCCTGTGGAGTGGAACTGTTTATCCTGAAGGGCAGAAATCCTTCTGCCCTTTAGCCTAACAGAGTAGTTCAATGACACAGTTAAATCAGGGTACCAGCTAAACCAGCATTGGTTTAACCGTACTTGAAAAGGTAACCTAAGTATTAAGAGAGGAGACAAATGTAGTAGCCTGTATTATTCAGGAAGTCAAAATAAATACAAAGGTCTCTCCTGTCTTTAAGCTCCATGAAATAAAGAAATAGCAAGTCATCTTTTTCACAGTTTCCAAATATACTTTTTTTGCTTTAACCCTGAACTGGTTAATTTTTTATTTCTATTTAAATATCACAGCTTGAAGCAACATGGCTAGTTCTTTCTTTTTCAGTCTGTTCCTTTCACTAAGTGCATGTCCAGATTACTCTTTCATGCCTCATTTAACGTGGCTTGCTGTACAAAGATATCAAGTGTTTCGTTAGCTAGTTTACTCATCCTGCTGCACTGCAGGTTTTCTGAGGCTTTTCTCTGCACTGCCTCTCTGCGTGTTTCCCTTTGTTTCACTGCAGTGCCACGGATGTTGTCTCAATTGAACACAGTCCTTACAAATCATTTTGATCTCTCCATTTAGTATTTGTGTGCTGAAAATGACATGGTTTAAAAATGAACGTATGGAATAAAACTATCATTTCTTTCTGATGCAAAGACTTGGCAGCTAAAGGATGAGTATTAGGATTACACGCTTTTACTTCCATATAGATATGTGATGGGAAGTGCATGAGGTGCTGGGAAGGAATCCGGGCTGCAGCCAGTGCAGAGCAGCAAACCGTGCAATGCACTTGGGATCTTGGTTCGAGGTGAGATAAGGGGTCCCTGGGCTATGCCTCTCTCTTTCTTATAGCTGGCTTAATCTAGACACTTAACTTTTAGGTGCTTAAAGCTAAAAATGTACTTCACCACAGCTGTTTAGGGGTGTCACTGCAGTGACACAGGGGTCTGAGATAATACTTTTCTTTTGTACTGAGGCTAAGTCCAGTGCCAGTGTTTCAGGATCAACTCCTTGAAGCCTTCTAAATTTTGATGCAGTTTATGACATCTCACCCTCAGGGTTGTTTTGTTTAACTACCACTTCCTCTGAGATTTACTTCAAGTGTCTTTTTCCTTTGCTGTACAAAGTCCTGGGAAGATGGGTACACTGTGCATTCAGAGACAGAGATTCATCTGCTGGAGTGAGCTCTTAGAAAGTCAGATGGGACACCAGCATAGTGTGCTGCGTGAATGTCTCTGCTGTGGGGCTTTGTGTAATGCCAGTCCACTTGTTTAGTCTCTCCATGATTTAACATAGCGTTGAATAGACAGATATTCTACCCCCACCCCTTTTCCTGATTTTTCAGTTTGTGCACTTAAAGTTCCCCTACAGACTGGAGATCTTGCATCCAAAGGAAGTCATGTTACATCAGCTCTAGATTGGTCTTAATCTAGTTTTGGCAACTATGATAGATTTATACATCCTGTCATTACACAGTGTTTAAGAAACAAAACAAGCTAGTGTTTGGTTCAAGTGATGGGAGTGGGCATGTTTCAACATGCAAAATGAATCACCAGAGTCTATGAACCAGTCAAGTATTGTATATTTTTTCCTTAAGACAAATTACCTTCTAAAGTGATGGAAAAACCCTTATAAATTAGAGAAGTGCAGATGTTTAATTTCCAGTAATTTAACTCCCTCTTTGGCATATTTTTTATTAAATATATTTTAAAATTAATTGAGAGCTGCTGTTGCATGTGTGGGTGGAGAATCAACTATTACAGAAAAAAAAACCCAACAAAACAGATGTACATCAGAGGATTTTTTTTTATTTTTAGTAAACTTGACTGTGTGCAGAGATGGGGAATGTAAGCCATATATTTGTAGTTATCTAAACTGATTTTAAAATTTTACAGATTGAAGTCAGGGGTTTTTCTATCTTTCTCCTTGGTAATTTTAGGATGCTTATTCCAGATGACAGTTCCAGGCAAAGAAAAACCTAAGGCTTCTAGCAGCCTGTTCAAAAAATGTGAGTTTTAATATTTAATTGTTTAATTAAAATTAAACTTTCATTTTAACAGTGAAAGAAAATAGTCAGTAAAAGTAACAATTTAGTCACTGCAGAAGGTGACTGTAATCTCAGAAGTTCCCTTGTTGCTTATCTTTATTGATTGAATACAATAAACTTTGTGTTTGCCTTAATAAAAGACCCCTGCTAAAACAATAAATAACCCAGTTTTCCTTTATTTGGCAAGCAGTATCTCCCATTTAGTTGATTTCTAAGGCAATAATGCTCTTGAATAATTGAGTTTTAAGTGGATGCTTATTGAATTTCTTCCTCTGACATCTTTCTGACCCTCAGGCCTTCCTGCCCCTGAGATCTGGGTCTTCCACAGGTACAAATGAACCTCACTTTGCAGAAAACAAGATCCTGGTGGTTTACACTGTCTTCACTGACCTGTGCTTCACAGTGAGGAAGGGAAATCTTGTTGTTACCTCTCCAAATTAGATGAATACATGATGGGAATATAATGTGGTCCAAGGAGATATTAGTGTCCATTCAATGGCTATCCCTTGAAGAGGAGAAGAGACTAAGGGGTTTTTCCATCATTGTGGCTTCAGCACATCCAAGGTTGGAAAAGAAAGATGCAAGAGTGCCAGTAAAACCGAGATGTACTGGGAAATCCCTGAGCTTCCCTGGTGGTACATGAGACATTGGGATATCTGAAATGGAGTACAACTTCAAAACCATTTCTTCATAGAGGTTCCACAATTTTCTGCCATCAAGGAAATATTTTGCCCTTGTAGAACAGGTTATTCCAAGGAACAGGATTATGAGACCAACTGATTCATTTTGTGGGGACTTATTATGTCTCATAAGCTTTCCCTGAGGCTGCTGGAAGACAAGGATCAAGATGCTAGCAAAAGCTTAGGAGGTACCTAAGCAACCTTCCATTTAATTTAGAAGTAAACAGGGAGATAGTCATCATCACAGGACATAGAGGTGACATGAAACCTTCAAGCTGTGAAACCCTATGCTTTCTTCAGAATGGCTTCTTAAAAACTTGATTCCAGCCTAGATGGAAAATACAGGTAAGTTTTACTTGGGCTTGCCACAGCTGCAAATATGTAATTGCTTTCCCTCTTGCTTTTGGAGACTTTATATTTCTTATTGTTTCTATAGTGGTTTTTTGGGAGTGTATTTGTGATACAACATTAGAACACTGTTCTTCCACTCTGAATATATTGCGTATGTGGTCTGGCAAATTGGAAGAAACTGCTAGCTTTCTACTAAGATGATCTCAAAATGTATGCAGGGGGCCTCTGAAAATACTGATTGCATGGCTGTTCTCTGCAGACTGCACTCCCTCCTGGTGTGAACTACATCTGAATTACAGCAGGCTTGCACCAGGATGGCAAGCTGCATACCTGTGCTCTGCCCTGTGATGTGGTGGTGAAGGCCCTGGCTGTTGTCAGCAGAGCTAGCTCCAGGACAAGTAGACGGAGATGCAGTAGCTCTGTCTGTCTGCTGTACCTAAGGACTCCTCTGAGGTATGTGGATGTATGCCTTCTCCAGTTGGCACTGCCTCAGGAACTTTCATGACCCTCTCCATTTTTCCACATAATTGTGCTTAGAGAAATGGTTCACAAAGAAAAGGTGCCTATCAGAAGGAATGGAAGGCAAAAGCACAGTCACACAGAGAAGGCAAGATGAAATGCTGATCCTTGTCTTTATAGCAATTTTGGCAGTTTTCTGAATTATTCTGATGTAAAATCAGTGTAATCGCAGGACCCTTCAGGGATTTATAGCTTGTTCTCATGTGGAAAAGAGCATTTATGCTGTATATGCATAATCAAAGAGGTTACTCTGACTCTGTGACTATTTTCATAAAAAATAGGTTGTCATCTCTCTCTTGTATAAGCTTCCTCTATGACTGCTTCTTCCTCATATCATAACTTCTCTATTAAGGGTGAGCTTGTTATTCTACATCTCTTCTTGTTCCTTCTTTTCCATCCTGGCTCATATGGTGTTACCTTGGATGGCAGAAGAAATATGTGCAAAGGAGCTATACCAGCAAGGCATTTTTGTTGGACATTCTTGATTTGTCAAGGCTATGGCAATAATCTGGAGACACATCCCTGTGATGAATATTCCAATATCAAAGACTTTTGTAATTGTTGACAGATATTATTTGGAAAATTTTAAAACAGAAAGATTGGCCTGGTTGGTTCTTTGAATTGAGTTTTTTGTTTGAAATTTTGATTTTCACTGAAAGGTGAAGGAAAAAGTAAACGTAAAACTCAAAAGCAAACAGTTTCTTTTAAAAAAAATTCCATTTACCTGATTCAAGTTGAGTTTTTTAAGAGGAACACCTTTCAAAGCAATAACACAATTTACTTTTTTTTCCCTTTTTAATTAGAAATAACTTCAATAACTGAAAAATTCTCCCTAACAGGAAAACTCTTTCCCAAAAGTCTACCACACCCACTCTTCCATCAGCCTTGTGAAGCCAAGGATTGCAGGCATCTATGAAGGTGAGTTCAGTGAGAGCTGGAGTATGAACAGTGTTTTAAACACAGCAGAAAATCTTGCATACTCTATACAATGGATTACCCATTCCTAATCTGACATGGAGTTTGGATTTGGATTTGCATGAAAGGGGTCCAAAACTCAAGTGATTAAAAAAGATATGCTGCGAATACTGACTTCAAGAAGGGTAACTGCTGGTCCTTCACGTAAAAAGAAAATCTTTCTCTTCCTTTGCAGGGATTCACTTTGCCCAGCTGAATTATTCAGCCATGGCATAAGGGAACTGCAGACTTTCATGAGCTGTTCTTTGCTACCTTAGTGCTTTCTGTTTTGTGTGTTCCTTGGCCTTCCTGAGGCCCCTGTGAGTGGCTTTTGCAATCGTTTTCTGCTCTGCTTATCTGATTGGTTTTGTTTTGAGCTATTTGTAGACAGTACAAAAAGAGACCAGATTAAAATCAATGCAGACATTGTGTTCCCACACACATGCCCTGTATTCCTAGGTATTAGAAATGGGAATGAGTCATCCAGCAATACAGTTAAGTAGTGACAAATAGTTGTCTAAAGCTCTGATAAGTAAAATCTCTTTGACTTATTGCATACTTTCTGTCTCCACATACTGCTGGTATAAATCTAAGACAAAAATCTACTTCCTGCCTCCTCAAGGACAGAACTTGCAGTCTTTGTTCAGGTATATTTTCCGGTGAAATATGTGGGAGTTCTGGGGACTAGAGTACTGAGACTAAATTTATGTCTCGGGACAGAGAAAAATAAAATAATCCTCCCTTACAGACAACACTTTTCTTCATCAATGTAAATCATATGTGTCTCTGCAACCAGAGAACAGTGATATTTTTAAAGCTTCTTTTGGTAATGTTGCTTTTTTCCAGCTCCAGGGATGTCTCACTGAGCATAGCAGGTTTTAGCTGTTAAAAATTTAACAATAAAATGAAGAAAAATTTTGTGATAGAAAGGATAATAAAACATCACCTGAAGACAACTCAATGTTTTATCAAATGTTTTACCTGTAGTGTTCATTTTAAACATATTCCTTGGTAATTCAGTTGATTTAGCTGTAGGGCTGTAGCTAAAGTATTTTTACTACAGAAGAAGGACAACTTACTAGTTATACTATTTATGTGAAGACTGGTAGAGGAAATTATTCTGAAGATTGTGCTTAAATGAGAAACAGGCACACAAAGTGATTATTTCAAAAGAATAGAAGATCCCACTGAATAAAATCCTCACAATTATTTATTTAACATTGACATATCTACTTCATGACCTGCCCACTGTTTTTATCCACTCCTGGGCAGAAATATGCAATCCTCCTTCTCCCAGAGGCAGCCCTGGGCTATGGCATCCTGTGTGCCTACTGTCCTGAGTGCAAGGAATATTTTTTTTACTTCTCTAACAAACAAGTAACACGTGCATTTAGATTTTATTAAAAATAAATTCCAAAAGAAAACACTCTGCTGGACACACATCTTCCCCTGGGGAGAGAAACAGAGAGCACAAACATTTGACAGATGTTAGTCACATTGCTTAGTACATTAATGGAAGGCACTGAGACATTGTGGTGATGGGATCTATATTAGAAATGGCATACGCAGAACAGAATAAAGATTCAGTGGGATATTTTGTCTACTACACTTTTCTACTTCCTCACCTCCCAAGTTTTGAAGAAATCTGTGGAATGTTATAATGAAAATGAAGCATAGTCATAAAATGGGTTTTATCCTTATGTACGATGCAAAGGTTATAGCAAACTGAGTTATGCTTTTGTTTCTAACCCTGTCTATTTTGCATATGAAGATTTGCTTCGGGGCTGTTTCACAAACTTGCTGCCTGTATAGCATACCATCGCCTGTATGTAATGTCCTTTGCTTACTAAACATTCATACTCAGAATTAAAAAATATAAATGGTCAAGTGGAATTGACCCTTGTGTACTAAAATAGTGTAAGTTGGAAGTTCAGCCTCAGGAAATCTGGTCTTTTAGAACAAATAACCAGTAGAAGCTGATATGCTTTAAAACCTTCAGTTGTTTGCCCAAAGAACTCTCTCCGCAAAGGGTCACAACCTTTCATACTCAGCTGCAGCTTAAGTTTTACTCTTTGAATTCTAGGCTAATTAATTTGATTTTTCAGTAATCATGTCAACTTTGTGAACTGTAAACATTTTGGTAAGACTTGATATGTGCATCTCCCCTCCTTGAACAAGCAGTGTCTAATCCCTGAAAAGTATTCTACTGGGTCAAGAGAAAAAAGAAAATAACTGAACAGTATATTGGGCCACAAAAAGATAATTAATAGGTTAATTATTTATATACAGTGATGCAGACCCAGAAACTAGGAAAAGGTATTTGACGTTAGACCTGTTCTACTTTTAGTGTACAGATAATTTAAATTGTTTTACCTAAGTTAGTTACTGACACTATCCAAGTTTTCCCCACCTCAGTTAAACTCCAACAACCCAGCTTCAAAGGAATCAATTTTTTCCGGATGTAGAATGAAAATCTTGGGCTTTTTGTTCCATAAGGACTTCAGGATGCAAGTACTCAGAGATTTACTCAACAGAGCAGGATTACAAACCTGAAACACTTTCACTGGTTCACATGCTAACATAAGATCCATCTTAAACCAGGTCAGAAAGCAACATCTTGACTGAACTGAGAATGTGACTTCAAACATGAAGTACACATAGGGAAAGACAGCAAATAGGAATGCTGTCAATGTGCCGGAGAAAGCCTCTGAAATTCTGTTTTTTACTCTGAGATTATTTTAAATGTGCACATTCAATCTCATTCTGATGCAAATTATCAGACTGCAGGAAATGCATATATATATATACACACATTTTAGAAAGCACAAGCCATCAAAACTCTTCATTTATCATGGAGTTATTTTCCCACCACGATTCCTGAGAACTCTAATAGAGATTAAAACCACAGAAAAAAACTTCTTGTTCGTTCTTTCCCAGAGTTTACACAACCCAAATGATCTCCTCAGCTTGTTTTCCAGTCTTACTCCACATGCTGGGATTATTTCTGTGATTTTGAAAGACAGTATGTAACAGCATCTCTTGTTGGCGCATCTTGCAACAGTGAGGTCTCACAAGAGCAGAGTAGAGGGGCAGGATCACCTCCTTTGACCTGCTGGTCACGCTCCTTTTGAAGCAGCCTATGATACTTTTGGCTTTCTGGGCTGTGAGCACACATTGAAGCCGGCTCATTAAATTTCTCAGCAACCAGCACCCCCAAGTCCTTCTCCCCAGGGCTTCTCTGAATCTCTTCTCTGCCCAACCTGTAGCTGTGCCTGGGATTGCCTCAACCCAGGTGTAGGACCTTGCACTTGGCATGGTTAAACTTCATATGGTTGGCATCAGCCCACCTTACAAGTGTGTCAAAGTCCCTCTGGATGGCATCCGTTCCCTCCAGCGCTATCAACCGAACCACACAGCTTGGTGTTACTGGCAAACATTGTGCTCTGCCAGTAAAGCTAAACTGAGGTTCTCAGTTTAGCTGATGCTTTTACTGCCAGACTCTTTGTCTTTACCAGAATTACCTTCTTAAACCTGATCTATCAAAACACTTGTCTGCTTTATGCTGAGATACCCAAAGAGAGCTGTTAATAAGTGTTTCTGAGAACTGCCAAGAAACAATTAGCCATTAAATGCAGCCTTTCTAAAAGGGGTAACTGCCTGACTTTGCTGACCTTCAGCTTTCCACTTTTTACAACTTGTTAGCAGAAATTACATTCAGATTACTATTAGATTATATTCTCCTCTGAAGGACCCTGCATTTTTGTAAGGTTCTAACCCTAGTAAATGCCAGCTGTTTCTTTTCAATTAACTACTTTTCCTTCCTTCCCAGTTTGCCCGCTGAATCTCTCACTGATGCCATCTATCTGTCATGTCTTCCACTGAAACTTCTGATTCACTCCTGAAGTGTTTGCAAGATTTCACTCTGGTGCTGTGGTGAAGATGTTAGTCTCAGCTGGCCAGGTAAATAGTCCATGTTCTTATCCCTGTGCCTATTAAGGTAGACAAGCTTCTGTCCCGTTACAAAGGATTTGCTGCCATTTATTGCTAGAATATGTTTTCCACCTTAAACTTTTAATCAGCTTTATGCGCTTTGGGTCTATTTCAACATAGAAATTCAGTAAAGTCAGATCATTATAAGCTAAGAATAGATAGACATCTTCTTAACCCAAACCCTTTCCATTGGAACATAACTTTTCAATGTGGGAGTCATGAAGAAGTATCAATATTGCAATTATTTCACTCTTCACAGTATCACAGTATGTTAGAGATTGGAAGGGACCTCAAAAGATCATCTAGTCCAATCCCCCTGCTGGAGCAGGAACACCTAGATAAGGTTACACAGGAACGTGTCCAGGCGGGTTTTGAATGTCTCCAAAGAAGGAGATTCCACAACCTCCCTGGGCAGCCTGTTCCAGTGTTCCGTCACCCTCACTGAGAAGAAGTTTCTTCTCAGGTTTAAGTGGAACCTCTTGTGCTCCAATTTGTACCCATTACCCCTTGTCCTTTCATTGTTTGCCACTGAGAAGAGCCTGGCTCCATCCTCGTGACACTCCCCCTTTATATATTTATATACACTAATAAGGTCACCCCTCAATCTCCTCTTCTCCAAACTATAGAGACCCAGCTCCCTCAGTCTTTCCTCATAAGGGAGATGCTCCACTCCCTTAATCATCTTAGTTGCCCTGCGCTGGACTCTCTCCAGCAGGTCCCTGTCCTTTTTAAACTGAGGGGCCCAGAACTGGACACAATATTCCAGATGAGGTCTCACCAGGGCAGAGTAGAGGGGAAGGAGGACCTCTCTCGACCTACTAACCACCCCCCTTCTAATACACCCCAGGATGCCATTGGCCTTCTTGGCCACAAGGGCACAGTGTCGGCTCATGGTCACCCTGTCGTCCACCAGGACCCCCAGGTCCCTCTCCCCTACACTGCTCTCTAACAGGTCGTTCCCCAGCCTATACTGGAACCTGGGGTTGTTCCTGCCCAGATGCAGGACTCTACACTTTCCCTTGTTATATTTCATCAAGTTATTCCCCGCCCAGCTCTCCAGCCTGTCCAGGTCCCTCTGGATGGCAGCACAGCCTTCTGGTGTGTCGGCCACCCCTCCCAGCTTAGTGTCATCAGCAAACTTGCTGATAGTACACTCAATTCCCTCATCTAAATCGTTGATGAATATATTAAATAATACTGGTCCCAGTACCGACCCTTGAGGCACTCCACTAGATACAGGCCTCCAACTAGACTCCGCCCCATAGACTACAACTCTCTGGCTTCTCTCCTTCAGCCAGTTCACAGTCCACCTCACTACCCGATCATCCAGACCACACTTCCTCAATTTAGCTGCAAGGATGCTGTGGGAGACCGTGTCAAACGCTTTGCTGAAGTCAAGGTAGACCACATCCACCGCTCTGCCATCATCCATCCACCGTGTTATTTCCTCATAAAAGGCTACGAGATTGGTCAAGCACGACTTCCCCTTGGTGAAGCCATGTTGACTGCCCCTCATAACCCTCTTATCCTTGATATGCCTTAAGATGGCACCAAGGATAAGGTGTTCCATCACTTTCCCAGGAATGGAGGTGAGGCTAACCGGTCTATAGTTACCCGGGTCCTCCTTCTTGCCCTTTTTGAAGACAGGAGTGACATTTGCTTTCCTCCAGTCCTCAGGCACCTCTCCCGTTTCCCAAGACTTGGTAAAGATGATGGAGAGCGGTCTAGCAATGACCTCTGCCAGTTCCCTCAGCACCCGCGGGTGCATCCCATCTGGACCCATGGATTTATGGATATCCAGATTGCTCAACTGGTCTTTAACCCATTCCTCATCGACTAAGGCAGACCGCTCCGTTGACCTATCTTCATCCGAGGTCTCAGCGGTACAGGGCTCTTCAGGACTGCCTCCGGCAGAGTAGACAGAGACAAAGAAGTCATTCAGTAACTCTGCCATCTCTGTATCTTCTGTCACCAGGGCACCCGTCCCGTTCATCAGCAGGCCTACATTGCCTCTGGTGTTAGTTTTACCTGCCATGTATTTGAAAAAGCTCTTTCTGCTGTCCTTGACCCCTCTCGCCAGCTTTAATTCCAAGGAGGCCTTAGTCATCCTAGCAGCTTTCCTACATCCTCTAGCAGCAGCCTTATATTCTTCCCAAGTGGCCAGCCCTTCCTTCCATGACCTGTAAACTCTCCTCTTCCACTTGAGCATACCGAGCAATTCCCTATTTAGCCACGCAGGTCTCCTGACCCTCTTCCTTGACTTCCTACATGTCGGGATGCTCCGATCTTGAGCTCGGAAAAAGCAGTCCTTGAACGTCAACCAACTATCTTGGGCCCCTTTCCCTTCAAGCAGCCTAGCCCACGGGATTTCCCCTAGCAATCGCTTGAAGAGGCCAAAGTTTGCCCTCCTAAAGTCCAGGGTTGCAATTCTACTTGCTATTCTACTGACCCTACCACACAAGATCCTGAATTCTACCATCTCGTGGTCGCTGCAACCAAGGCAGCCCTCAACCTTCACTCCTTCAACCAGACCCTCCTTGTTAGTGAGGATGAGATCCAGCAGCACACCTCTCCTGGTTGGCTCATCCACCATTTGCATGAGGAAGTTATCATCCATACACTGGAGGAACCTCCTGGACTGCGGCTGGGTTGCCGAGTAGTCCTTCCAGCAAACATCAGGGAAGTTAAAATCCCCCACGACGACCACGGCCTGTGACTGTGAGGCCGCTGTCAGCTGCCTGTAGAAGGCCTCGTCAACTTCCTCACCCTGATCCGGTGGCCTGTAACAGACCCCCACAACAGTATCACCCCTGCCAGCCTGCCCCTTAATTCTCACCCACAGACTCTCGACTCGCTCATCATCTGTCCCCGGACAGAACTCAATGCATTGTAGCTGCTCTCGCTCATAAAGAGCAACCCCACCACCCCGCCTGGCTGGCCTGTCTTTCCTGAAAAGGACATAGCCCTCCATGACTATATTCCAGTCATGTGAGCTGTCCCACCACGTCTCTGTAATTGCCACCAGATCATAATCTCCTGACTTAACACTCTTCCTATGCTATTTGAAACAGACTTCCCTGCTTTTGAGCCTGAGCAAAGAAATCCTGCTCATGAACTAAGGTGTCCTGCTGCTGAAAAGCTTGAGTGTCTCAGCTGGGCAGGCTGAAAGGCTCTTACCACTTACGAACCAGACTGCAAAACAAAAGAAGCAAAACATTAATGACGAGAAGAGGTTCAGATATTTTACCTATTCCAGACTTCAGGAACATTCTGAATTCAAAGTGAACTTTTGGACTAGGTCGCCTCATACACATGAGCTATCATTATCTAATAGCTTTGTGTGGAAAGGAGGATTGGTTGCAACATTAGTGTAGAACAGGAAAACATGATGGCTCCTATTTGCATTTCCATAAACACACATCTTATCAATGTTTATTTTCTGATTACAGAAACAAAGTGTGGGTTAATTTTTGTTGATACTGACTCTTTGCTTGATATGACAGTGCACCAGTTACCAGCAGAGCATTATAGGTTTAAATGAACGTTTCTAATGCAGCCCAGCTTCCTTGTATTGATGTTATCTGATTTTTCAGCAGTCAGGGTGAAATCACAAGTCACCGTCCATTGCTGAAAGGAAGCAATTGCATTGAAGGAAGCTGGTTGCCCTTAACTGCCATATGGCAGCTCCAACAACTGTTTGCAGCCCAACGATATTACATTGCATGCAGGAAAGGAATGTGATGATAGTGTAGGCCAGTTCTTCAGCTGGTATAAATCTGTGTAGCTGTCTCAATTGGAAACAGATCTCTGTTGTTTTACGCATTCTGAGGACACATCAGCACTGCAAAATGAAGCGTGGTGCAGAAATCGCTGAAATGGGGAAAGTCTGTGTCAATAAATCCACATGACAGAGTACAGTCCATTCATGGAATGATCTGCTGAGCTTCATAATTAGGATAGTCCTGGTCTCTTGAAAGCCATGTTAATCAATAAGCCTTACCCAGGATATAGTGAATGTGGCTGTCAAGCTTCAATGCTGAGCATGCTCTTAGTCATGTGTTTTGATATTACAGTCCCCAGAATTTTCTGGTCTGTAAGGTTTCTGGTGCAATGTTATCATGTGCAGAGTTGAGGCCTTGGATTTCTCAATATGCACAGGGGTAGACATGCACTTTGATGTTGCTTTATAGCTATGTTTCCTATAACTGAAATGTTGTTCTTCATTCTAAACAGTGAGTTTTTACTTCAAGGCCCCATTCACTGGCTTCTGGGTTCGTCACTACAGCCCTTGTATGTGAGACTGTTTTGTCATCTCCTGTGCCCTTTGTGATTTCCAGCCAGCCACAATCACCACTTGGAACCTTACCATTGATGGAGTAGCCTGGAACAAGTAGGGTCCATGTTTTTGCAACACCATCCTTTTATTATCTGGTGAACTCTAGTTCTAGTCATATTTTCTGGGTAGCTTCCATAGTTAATTTCTACTTGTTGAAAAGAAGGCACTCTGGTTTTTCAGCTTTTCAACAGAACACACTCTGTGTCACCTCCCCATACTGTTTTTTTTAATCCTTTCTTTTTTTTTTCTTTTTTTTTTTTCCTAAATGCAAGTGTTACCCTTCTTCATTATGTCCATCTTTGGAGCTGATGTTTACCTTAGTCCAGTAGCCCTTGACTCAGCTCAGACTTCTGTTTTGTTTCTCACACTGATCTATGTAATAGACACTTTTTCCTAATTCTGACTTCTCAAATGAAATACTGACCCCAGATCCATGCTTGTTCCACATGACACCTTGAAAATTAACTGAATGAGATGACCTCCTGAGGGCACACAATTGATCTAACTTCAGAGGAAGAATCCAACTACACATTAAGACATACAAGAAAATCAGTGTTGTTAACTGTTACTAAGCAATAATTTGTACCCTTCCCTGTTTAATTTTTAACTATTTTGGTTTCTGCTGTAAAGATAAGTCTGGTTTATACAACCTGCCCCCAGCAGCTCCTAGCAACTGAGGTTACTGGAGCAAGGGCTCTTTATTGAGTTTAAATAGGGGACCCTTCATACTCTGAGATGAGGAAGTCCAAAAGAAATTAAGCGCATAACCGCAGCTGATAATGCTGTTCAGGATCATCTAATTTACTTTTTGTGGCATTTGTGCCTGTAAAGAACAAAATCTACACAAATGACACATAGTGAAGAACCACAGCCACCACACACTCATCCCCATGTCTGCTTTTGACACCTACCAGCCGGTTACAGAGGATTACTGGGAGGCTCCTGTGGCTGCTCTAGAAGTGATCAAGGTACTTGGTACCACTTGTGTTTCGTTATTGTGTCAGAGTTTTGGAACAAGTGGGATTTATTTTTGTAGGCAAATCATCAGATAAGAAGAAACAGTTGTGCTCTATGCTTATGCATATCTTGAGGTTTTTCTGGCTCTCGCTTGGAGCTGTCATACTGACATCATTGCAGCAAGCCATAGGTTCCTACAGCAGCTGCCAGTTAGAAACAGAATGAACATGTTCTTCAAACAGAGGAAGTTAACAACTGGCCTCTATTATTGTGTAATTAAGTTAAGGATCTGGTCTTGATCTTCAAAACCTTCAAAGTGTTTAGCTCAAACTGTTTAGCTGAAACTGTTTCTGGGACTGTCTTTCCTTCCCTAGCCAGTGACCACTAGCATCACTGCTTCCTAAGTGAAGCACAGAAGCTTGCTTGCTTGTTTTTCATAGCATAAATTATTAAGCAGACATGCAGGGAACAAAAAATAGGAAGCAAACCCGACATATACAAGGTACTTAAATAGCCAATAGACAGTAATAATTTCTCAGGGGCAAGAGGCAAGTCAAACTGGAAGAAAAAAGTAAGATGTAAGCCACCTGAGGGGGGAATCTACTGTTATGTTTTAGATGTCTGCCGTTTGTGCCTTACCTGGGTCTCTCCATATGATGCACAGAAAAAGAAGCTGTTCCCCCCCTCACATTTTTACACCCCCACTGCAACCATGTTGGTGTTCTGTTTACATTTTCCCCTTCTGAACCACTGCTCATTCACTTGCACATAAAATCATTTTTTCTATTTTTAGGTACTCCAACTCATACCCTGTGAAGAGCAGCAGTGCACTGGTCATGTTCAGTTTCATTTATGTATTTCTTATTACTTATTAATGGTGCATATGTACATGTCATTTAGACACCTGGATTTATTCTCCATATTTTCAAAATTACATAGTGAAGTCTTAGCAGGCTTGGGATACTTCTATTTATGGGGGGTTTTTTGGTGCTGACTTGCCTTTGTTACCTTTAAAAGTCAGGGAATTCTGTCACTGACTCCAGTGGAAATGAGAGTGTTTTTCAAGTGAAATTTTCACCCTGTAAACTCAGACCACTTCCAGATTTTCTATTCTGACAATTATTTAAATATGACACCACATCTCACTGCTGAGATATGAGTCTGAAATACCTATGAGAATGAATGTGTTCTTTTTTAATTACATTATAAATGAAACCTCAGGAAAAACCCTGGAAACACGAAAAGGTGTATTCTTAATGCTAAAACCTTAGAAGAATTCAGCAAACTGAAGCTGAACTGCCTTTTCTGCCTCAGTGACCCAATTACTGTTTCCCGCTTGAAAACTAATGACCCAAATTTCCTTTTTATTATGTTGTTACAAGACCAAGCTTCAGTTTAATTTTTTTTAAGTAGCCAGAATCTTTCATATACAGCTAAAAAATGAAAAAAAAAAAAAAGGCAGCTGGATTTGCAGTAACTGAGCACTTCTAATTTTTACTGACTTTAGTAAAAACTGTGGCATCTTGGCACTTCCAAAAATCAGAACAGCCTACTAAGGTTCTTTAAATAAAGTGAGGTAGTGACCTGGTTTTTGAAACTGTTAAGTACAAACAAGTTTTAGCAAACACAGAGCGTCTTCAGGTGCTTCATGAATTTGGATATTAAGCCAGTACTTGCATAAAATCATCAAGAATTTGACGGAGTCCCCAGAAGTACCTAGGGATGTATCAGGGTATTAATTTGGTCTCTTGGGTTCATTCTGTAACACTGGACATGATTTACACATGTAGATCCCATAGTGACATTCTTAAGGTTTAACCACATCCTGAGCTTTCCTTGCAATTATTTTTACTCAATGAACATTATAATATGCAGTAACATTTTGGTACAGAGAGCAATGACACATCATGTACCAGAACAGATAGGAGCACTGATAATAGAACAGAGAGGTCTTTGTTCATCTGTTTGAAAAACAACCAGCTACATTTTTAATCTCTTTCTTTGAAAAACTATTTTGTGTTCTATCTACAGTATATAAGGGAATAGATTTGGGTTTGTAGAAAAAAATATACATTTTTCACATGTTGCTCCAGAATCTGGACAGATAAGTCTCTGTTCTTTAGCTCTTATGCATAGATGTGGGTCAGATCAAATGCCAACATATCATCCTGTAAAATTATTCTGCTAACAGAATGAGGATCTAGTAAATGTGGTGATTAATCTCTGCCTTCCACCCCCCCAAAAAATAGAATTGAAGGTTATGTCTTGCCCTCCCCAAATTATATTTCTAGTCATCTTGTTCTGAAAAATCCAGCACTGAAAATGTTCACTCCTCTTTCACCCTGCAAAGCCTTTCATGTTTTATGTATCTAAAAATAATTTTTATGCATCTTCACCAGTTGCAAAGATTTTATTTTGTTAAACTAACCTGTCCTATCTCATCACACATTTTTTATTTTATAAAAACTAAAAAGACTTCTTTGGGACTGGTTTGTTTTGTTTTTTTTTTTTGCCCAAATCAAAGAAAATTAGCATGTTTTTCTCATGATATTTTATTATTCTGGCCTCTGGGCCACAGAAATGCCCCAAAGAGCTGCACTGAGAGATGCCACATTCTGTATGGGTAGGCTGCTATATGTAGGGGAGAGAGGGTCAGGTTCCCAGGTACCTTCTCTGCATTCTGCCAGGACAGAGTAATTACTCTATCTTAACAAGGAGTATCTTAAAAGGAAATCTGATGCCCAGACTCCAGGTACAGAGTGCCCCAGCTATACCACACTTATTTGAGGCTGGCCTACATAGATCATTTTTTGACACTGGGGAAAGGATGACCCTTCGCTTCCTGTCTGCTTCTAGCTCCCTTGTTTTGTAGCCCAGTACATATGATTTTTTGCAACTACATGTAAAAGGCCAAGGGCTTTCTGTTGACCTGACAGTGCAGGGATTAAAAATGTGTCTGGACTTGCCTTGAGCTGATTTTAGTTTGTTTTCACTGTGATAGCCATTGCTTAGCAGTCAGCTAACTATTGCCTGCATTTGTTTTACTTGAGTTTTAGTTTTTGGTGATAACAAGTAGTTTTTCTCTGTGAATTGACCTGTCTGTGACTCCAAACTTAAGCGTGGCATGTAGAGCATTGGTTCCTGCTCTTGTCCTCCCACCACCCATTGTGTTCTGAAAGGGTTTGTCTGATTACATGCTGAACTGTACTGGGGAGCTTATTGTCTTGAAAATAGCCATTTTTGACAGGATTTTTCTCAGCTACAAACAGCTTAAACAGCGTTGCTACTCATGGCTTTGGTCTGGAGTAAAGAGGGGTGTTCAAGCACATCTCTCTCCTTGGTACTGCCATCACTTGCCCCATCCAAAAGATCTGGGCATCTAACCCCAGATTATAAATTCTCTTAGAGGATTCAGGCACCTTAGATCTTTTGCAAATCAAGGCCAAAGAGATTTTTTTCATTTAAATTGTATCAAAGCAAAGAATTGCATAGACCAGCACCCCAACCTGCAGGCTATGATTTCTTTCCCTCTTGTGTAACATATTATTTGTGGTCTGTTTTATTCGGAGAACACTGGTTTGAGCCTTTGCACAACTTTGCTTTTAGAGGGAAAGTTTCAAAATACATTTGTTCCTACTGTTTCAGAAGAACTTGCATTTTTCTTGTGCTAGGAATAGTTGCTCAAAAAAGAAGAAAAAAAAACACTGTCAGGAAGCCAAAATCTCTGTTAGTTTTTCTTTTAATATAACCCCCACCCCAAGTTATTCACACAGTTCTATTTCTAGACAAAATTTTAAAGCCTTGACTATTTCAAAAGGAAAATACTGCAAATTTCCGTTAATACGTTACCTCTGTGAAAGGGAAGCGACTGGTAATAAGTAACCTTTCCCTCTTTCTTTTGCTTCAGAACATTTTAATTGTGTTCCAATTACTTCAACATATTTAATATACTTCCAATATGTATTTGTACAGTATGCAGGCAAATGGTTTTCCAAAGCCTTATACAATATAGTGAGTCATAAATGATTGCTGTTCCCACTCCCCCTGATGGAGCGTGAGTCACAAAGTGGTAAAGTCTGTCTCTCCAGAGCACTGAGTGAAATCCACCTGATTTCAGGCAGTCAGTACAAAGCTGACAGCTGAGTGGCATGTGGAGATCCCTTGGCTGAACGGTGCACATCTGCCTACGCATCTCTTACCTGCTGTGAAAAAGGGGCATACCTCAGCCTTTCAGGGTGTGCCATGTCCTAGTGGTTTGCTGATCCCTGCACATCCTGCAGCCTCTGCAGGGAGGCTCTGGCTGCGGCTGTGCTCCAGCTGTGCACCCTGTCTCTGTGTTATGGGGGAGGATTTCTTAACCACTTTTCATCTGTCTCTGAAGCTTCCAAGTTTTTGGGCTGTATGAGGGGACAGATTTCATTTTGACTCAGTACCTCTGCATGGCAGTCACCCCCAACAACTGCGTCAGTGGGGTAGCAGCAGTCGCTGACTGAGTTTTGGCAAGTTGCTTGTATCTGTGCACATGCAAAGCCTCTGCTCTCCACAAACACATGCTATGTGAAGAGAAGTCCCTTGAAATCAGATGCCTCAAGGTGGGTGGGATTTCCTTCCTTCCGTCCCTGGAAAATTAAAGCTATTTTCTTTTCACAAAGGAAGAAAATATTTGTGATTTAGTAGGGTGGAGAAAAATATGCCTTTGAATGTTCATTCCAGGATCAATGTTAGGCCACAAGATGTTCTTCAGGCATACAAGACTAATAAGTTCTTATCTTCTGTTCATAAAGTGTATCAAAATATTCTCAAGAAAAGTTTTTTACATTTTAATGTACTCCATACTGTCAATAATCAACTTCTTGAACAGTATCTCAGGAGTCAGGCAACATCACAGCTATTCCTTCCTGAAGTTTCAAGGGTGCTGATATATCCTTATTAATTATGCTGATATATGGAAATAAGGGGTTCTTCTTAGTTTTTATATTCCCCAAAACCTCTATATTGCAGTTTTTAATAGCTGACATTTCCACTGTTGTTCTTTTTTTGTGAAGACTGCCTTGCAGAAGCAGATTGGGCAGATCTAGAAATGATGAAGGATCACGCAGGATAGCAAAAGTTATGTTTTAAAATAATTCGTAATGTAGCTCTAAACAATTTTCTTTCTGCTTTTGAGATTTCTGACTTGCATCCCTTAATAATTTTAACAAAAAAGTACCAAAGATCAAATCTGTATTCCTCTAAATACAAACCAAATAGCCTTTCCCATTAAAACCTTGATAGTGTAAAAAACTAATTATACAAATATTTTAATATTTGTATAAATTTCTTCAGAGGAATAGTTGTACTGGTTTCAGCATAGTCTTCATGCACTTCAAATGTGACTGAACTCACTTAGTTTTGCACATTTTAATGTTAAATATGTAATCTAACCAATTTACCTCAGTTTCCTCTGCAGTCAATGGAGAGAGATAATTGCTCGGGAGGGGTGATTCATATCTCCTATCTTAGGCTTCTGCCTCTCTCAATTGACAACAGAAGTGTAGCCTAGACAACAGTGTAGATTAGATACTTATCTCTTAGATCAGGTGAGATAAATCCTATTCTTGGCCATCTTTGTGCATGCAAATTTACAGGATTGGAACTAAGTTGTTTAAACACCTAAAGTACCCATGGGGACTGATAGACTAATCGATTTATTTAGAAGCTTTCCAAACCATGAGTACAAAACAAAGAAAAATAATCTTTTATGAAAAAAAGGAAAAACATACAAAATAATTTACTATTAGTTCATTAATATTTAATGAACATGGTAACAATAAAGTATAACAACGAGATATACGTATAATGCATAAATTATTAACAACAAATGACACTTAAAAAGCGAATTTGCTAAGTAATGCCCCAACCATAACCTTGAGTTTTCAGCAGCTTCAGTACATGGCTTTAGCTATGTGTTTTAATACAGTGGGCAGAATTCACATCTTAAACATTCCTGCTTCATTGTCCCCAGATTTCCCTTTCTGATGAGTCAGCTGGCTCCCTTCAGGCAACGGATAGTGTGCAGACCAACAGGGTGACCAACCTTCCACGTATCGAGAGTCATGAAAATACAATTTATTGCTAAGGGCAACAAGCTTTAAAATGTGTTCTGTTTAGCTTGCTTTTTTTTTTTTTTTTTTTTTTTTTTAACTGTGGATACTAACTGAATAACTTAACCAGAGATCTGAGTTATGCATCATCCTATGTATCTATTATTGTTTGGGCAGAAAGATGCTGCAGTTGTTACTATTTCTCTTCCACCTTTTTCTCCATCTACCTGAGTTGTTCTCCTAGCACCAGCAGACTGAATGATCATGTTATGCAGGTCCTGGGCCATGGGCTTTGTATACTCTTAGTATCTTAGCCAGTTTTTACCCAGGCAGAACTTAAATTAATTCAAAACTCATGACAGAAGAAGCCCTGAATGTTGTCTGTACATGAAATTGAAGTCTCTTTTCTGAAATTAATTTATATCTTAAAAGATGCATTTATTGCACATCTAGTATTTTCAGATTTTTGGGGGAATCAAAATACCTAGGCTGCACTTCCCAGAGACTATTTGTGCATACAATATGCTTTTCCTTCCTTCCACAGTTTAAATTTAAAAGGCAGCATGTGACAAGATTTGGAATGCACTTCATTTCTGATTGTTTTGGAACAACTGCACAGCTGGAATAATACAGAGAGCAAGACAGAGACTCGATGCAAACTGGAGAGGCAGCTGACATGGGTCAGGAGGTCACTACATATTAGTGCTCCTGGTCACTCCTTTACAGGGTCTCATTTCACTGTTGACCATCTAGGGAGCTCAGTCTCCTCCCGTGGGTGCCTGAAGCCCTGTGGTAGAAGTACAAAGGTATTTGGATGTGCCAGAACCCAGTTATTTGGGTTGCCTTCCTACATCAAATGTCATGAGACTCATCTCCAGACCTCAAAAGGAGTGTTTTTCATCCTGCCACAGATAACTGTTAGGCCTGTATGGAGTATTTGGTGCACATTTGTGTGCCACGAGTCTCAGCTAGTTGTCTTTGAGTCATGCTATTTCCTACCCAGAAGAGAGGGTGGGTCCCTTCTCTGCTGATGAAAGAGCTGTACTTGGCATGTGGAAAGAACCTCAACTTGAGGTGACATGTCTTCTGCTTGCATTTCTGCTTTAACTCTTGAGTTGTTAACTTCCTAAAAAAAAGTAAAATCCCAAGGTAAGTGAAGAGGAAGGACTGTGAGTGATTTGGGCACAAACTGTGGACTTTGGGAGACATGTTCATGTACCACATATCTGGTGATAAAGCTCTTGAGCATTTTGTCAGGACACGAGCCTGGGTTGTCCAGAGTATCCTAAGCTGGTTGTGTGTCAGAAACAGAATAACCATGTTAATACAAGCTAATAAATCTTGCTTCTTTGCTGAGCAAATTGCCTGGGCATTTGGAGATCAGACTGAATGTAGGTATTTTGCTTCTGGTACTCTAGCTCAATCTTTCAGAGATAATGTAGCTATTTCTACATTGTAACATGAGAATAAGAAATATAAACAGGTACAGATGTGTTATTTATACAAATATATACTAATAAATACATATAATTGTGCGTTGATGTGTATCTGTAATTGTTGATGAGTGTGTTGATAAATATGTAGTTGTTGATGTGTCCCTGGTGGTAGCAAAGCAATAATAGTGCTTCCCACTCACAAAGGGCCTGCAGGACGTACTGAAAATTGTAAGGGGTAAGGACTGTCATGGTGATTGTAACCATGTAAATGTATATAATTTTGATGTGAAATGTGTAGGGGTTTTTTTCATGATTATTTTCTCTGCATGTACTGAAACACTTTTCTTCTAAAAGCTCTAAGACAGAGTACTTCTTATTTTAACACTGTATTTTTCCTTCTTGTTTTTTCTCTACTATTTAATCTACAGACCATTCTGTTCAGATTTGGCCACCAAAAACTTTTGTGAGCATTCATTTCTGCTCTGCAAAATGTTTGCTTAGAAATGGAAGTTTATAGTGTTTCTACCCTTCATCTTTCTGCTAGTTTCTCTGAAATTTTCGCAACTGCCTGCTTCTGTCATTTGTGACACAGTAACCTGTAGATCTATTTGTATGCTAATACAGGCAGAATGCCTATGTACATAACAATATAGATAGATTTCTTTAGGCTAATTATCTGTTATCTAAATTGACAATAAAGAAGTGACTGGAGGTACCACAAATTATTTCCTTTTTTATTTTTTCTACAAATTTATGAATGGCAGGAGCTAAGTTCATATAAATTATAAATGACAGGAACTAAGTTCATATACTAACAAATATATTTCAGTGTGTTGAAAGGTTTTATCCACACTTTGGGAGCATATATGCAGATGTTACTTATAATTACCTACTCTTTGTATTAAAAATAGAAAAGTCAGTTCAGTACTAACAAACAACATAGTATAATTTAATGCTAAAACAGCTAAGGCATTATGACAGCTTTTTCTAGCACTTATGATTAATAATTTTTCTATTAAGGCTGCTGAGAGCAGCACGAAAGCGATTCTCATCCTTTGCCACTGCTGGTGTCACCAGTTTCAGTGTAACACTTTCAACAGATACTGTGTTGTACACTTGGATTGAAAATGCACTCCAAAGGCTGCTAGCACAACTTATGCAAATGTGTTGTTAAGCTCTCTTCTGGATAGATGTCACATTTTGTCAAATTTGATCTTAATAAAATCTCTTGGGTGCTGGGCAAAGTTCCACCGAAATACCTGTTTCAAGTTGAAAGTGTAGTTGTCAGCGTGGTGTCAAAGCTAAGCAGGGCTGGGAAAGGCTTAAATTCTAGCTTCTGATACCCAGCTCATTCATCTGCTCATGGGACTATATGTTTTCACATACTAATGTTTTCCATGCATCGTCTGTCTCCCACCCTGGCAAGGAAAAATGTTTCCCTGCCATCCCTGGCCTCATAGCAGGTACCACTCATGTTAGGCTGCAGAACACCTCTTTCCCAACCAAGACCTCTCCCTCTGCTTCCCTTCTGCTCAGCCAACATGACTCTGACTGGGGTTTTGGCTCATCAACCATCTTCAACACAGATATGTTCACAGCCTGCTGTTTTTGAAATCATGTCCTCCTGGCTTTCAACATGTCTGATTGCTGTCCTCGTTCTCCCTCCGTGTTTCTTGATAGGTTCCAGATCTGATGTTGTACTCCATCAGCTAAAATCTCATACTGGCCTTTTTTTTCCCTAGTCACATAATTTCATGCTTCTGTGAGAAGCTACTGTCTGCTATCTTTTCTTTGTCTGCGGTACCCAGGTCTCTTGTCTCTTTCTTAATTTTCCAGATAAACCAATTTGGACTACTGCCCATGCTGCTCCTCAACCTTCATTTATAAAGCTCTTCAAACTTGATTTGTTCATTTCAGGTCTTCCATGAAAACTTTTCTGCTTTAAGGTTTCTATCCAAGTTTGCCACAGGGGCATACATGGAGAACTGTACTGTCTTCTTGATTTGTCTTCTCCATCTCTACCCTGCAGTTGCCTGCTCTAGACAGATCTAGTCTATTTTTGGCAGGCACCATGTTTATTTACTGTTTGCCGTATTGTTGAGCACCACCAGAATACTACTGCTGGTATCCCAGTATAATTCTTTGTGCATTGGTCAGCATGTATTCATATAGCGCTTTCTTTGTCTAACTGGATGTGAGTTGAGGGTGAGCAGTATAAAATGCTGGAAAAAAATTCCTATTGATAGAAGTGATGCCTTACTGACAGGCAATATGCTCACTTAACATGATTATGACATTAGCTATTAATAATGTTTTTCCTCCTTCTGTGTTGCTGAGAGGAGGAAGGAATGGGAGAATGAATGTGGTTTTTGTTGCTTGCCTCAGACAGCCAGAGGCAAATGAAGCTGACTTTCCTAATCACATAGATACAAAGCGGATGGTTTCCCACACAAGAAAACCACCTACATGACTCAAAACTCCTTCCTGTTTAAATGATTCTATTATTGCTTGTTTGGGTAACTAGGAATTTCAGCAACATTGAATATGATTCACCATTGACAGGGAGAAGGGCAGGAAAGTTGTGGGCAGCTTTGTACCATGGTAGGGATGGTCGAGTCACATTGTGAGGTATATGGGTTACAGTGGATCCAGCTGTGATTCCCAGCTTGCACCACCAGCCAGCGTGGAGGTTTGTGGGAGGCTTTATTCTCTCTGCAATCTACTTCTTGTCATTAGTTCAGTTAGGAATGAAGGTCTTCATACTAGCAAGCTCTGAGATCTTTGGCTCTAGTCCAGACATTTATTAAGCATGTGTGAGTCAGAACATTTCTCTGGAATTGATGATGTGCTTAAAACTTAAGCACATGCTTAAGTAATTTACTGAATTGGGACCAGAAAGCTTGGCAGCTTACAGGATTGAGTCCTTAACTAATCCAAGCATGTTTTTATTTTCAGTAAAAATAGTCTCCTCCAAACACTCATAGCCTCATCCTCTTTAGTAATAATTGCAACATAAAAAATAAATAAAATTATTATCTGGAGTAAAAGCTTCCCTTTAAGGTGATACTTCAGATTTTATCTATTTTTCAGTAGATTCTCTATATAATACTAGATATCCTGCACAAATGTTTTTTTCTGACTGGCTTACAAAAGTGCAATATTATGGGCATAACTCATAACATAATTTAGTAACATATGTAACACAATTCAAAAGTCAACAGATTCAGAGGATGATGGACTGAGATGTAGCTACCAAATTCAAAGAAATCTTCTATTGTGCCACCCTGTACTATATTTGGGTTATGATCTGTTTACCTCCAATTTCCATTCTTCTGCTTACAAGCTCTGAAATGAAACTAAGCTACCTTCCATTATGTCAATTCAAACAGAAGTCGTTAGGCTGACAGTAGTTTAAACTCTAGGAATTATAAAAAAAACCAGTGTTCGATTCAAAGTGTTTCAAGGAGAAAGATTTGCATTCAAATATAGTGATGGTTTAGCTGTTGCACATTCAGGATATTTAACTGAAAATTAGTAAAATACTGGATATTTAATCAAAGTTTACATAGATTATGCAAAAAAAAAAAATCCCTAAGAATAATATTGCTGACTTTGAACTGTGTTTTGTGATGTAGGAAGAAAAACACAAGTAAAACGTCCTCTGCTTAGTGTTTTGTCTACTAGTCAATATGTTTTTGCCTGACTCAATTAATTTCCATGGTATCTTGAATTATCTGCATTGTCATTTCACTTGAAAATTCAAAGGATAACAGACATAGAAGGCTCAGAATTTTTTTTACATCAAAACCTAAGGACTGTCCTGTAGGAAAGAACTATGACTTAGAAGTTGATTATATTTTTTCCTTGAGTAAAGTGTAGGACAAAACGTTAAGGAAAAGCTTCTTTCACCATAAAGGCCTGCCTGTTGCTTAGAAGTACCATAATTTTTCCAAATTATACCAAAGAATATACAGCGCTGAGTAGTCTTGTGATATTTATATTATCTGATCTGTTCTGTTGTCGTAGCAAAGTGAGTCTGAATTGTAACACTTTTGAAGCCAATACTCAGGCCTGGGAGTTAGTGCTGTTCAGAGTACATTTTTGCCTGTAAGAACAGAGCAAAGCACATCTTCATAATACATAGCTTTGGGAGTATTTTGCTTTAGGTATCAGAGAAAAGAATGCTGTACTCTCAAGTAGTTGGCCAGTTTTCCTTTCATTACAGAGCTACATGTATCACCTGGGTACGTATGCAGGAAATCTGTCTTAAAGCCAGACTACTTTGGATCTGTTTATTCAGTTTGAGTTAAAATGAAAACAATGATATTGAGCAAGAGTTTTCCTGTCATACTTTGGAGCTGAACTTTTCTCAGATTGTGCAAGTGAAGTCTTCCATTTAGCTGTCCTGGAACTCTTGCCTTTCGTAAGGCTATGGACTCTCTTGTGTTAGCCTGTCATGTTTTGCAAACTACTGTGGCAATCAAAGGCCCTCTCCTAGAACTCTTTTTTATCTGGTTCTAAACATTTTCTAACCCTTGCAGACGTACATAATCCGTGCACAATCATACACGTAAAATTACAGGATGGAGTCTTGATTGCTCAAAAAGCAGGACAGAAAGGTCTTGGGTGACCTGGCAGACCTCAACCATACATAAGGACGGCTGAGTTGTGTCAATTAAATGTTGTGTAACCTGCTTTGTTTTGAAATGTAACAAAAAAATGCTACTGCTAGTGGGCAGGAAGAAGGTGATATGAAGTACTGTCCCTTTTTCTAAGGATGCTTCCTTTGTTAAGATGTTCACTTTCATGGAGTTTTATGGATTTCTTGGCCATCAGCGATGCTTCTTTGGCTCCTTGGGTAAACATATAAAACATGAAGAAAAAAGAAATAATGCCCCCTCTTCTTTTTTTTTTTTTTTTTTTTTAATTCCTGTAGGTGAAATTTATTGAAGCATCAAGCTCTGGGCTCTTTAGAGTTTTGGGACAACAATGAAGTTCAGCCTCTACTATAATAGCTCCAGAAAGTTCCTTACAGTGATCATAATGTGTTTAATGCTTCTCAAGGACAGGTAATACTGAAAAGATCCAATGTATTCTCTGCTTTTCGCATACATTTTTACATACATTATATTTATAAACTGAAAAGTCTGAACAGTGGTACTATACTGCATTCTGAAATCTGCAGGCTGTGCAGACTAATACTCTTTATGCAGGTTATGACTTTGTGAATATAACATCTGCTGTCTTTTGGTGTATATGGAGTTATACCACTTCACACTATTAATCTGTACCAGTTCCTTTTGCAAATGAATACTGAAAAAATTCAGAAGAAATCTGTACTCACAAATATGATTGTCACTAAAGACTGACAAATGAATGTAAAGATTCAGGACAGTCAGAAGTGGTCTGTGTTCTGCATGAAGTGTGTGTGTACTGATTTAGAACTTGAGACTTGAGTGCATGGCTTCAAAAGGTCTGGTGTTCAGAATGAGATTTCCTTTCTTGCCCTTTCTTTTGAAGTCTGCTATTGTTGCAATGGAAAATCACATCCTGCAATACCTGCAAAAGTCTGGCTGTACCATCCACTGCTCATGTAAGGAGTTCCATTCACTTCAGTTTAAATACTGATGTAAGTGGAGATAATCCAAAACAAGCAAGGTTTTCAAGAGTAAGTCATAAAAAGCCACACATAAGGAAGAGTATTACGGAGGCAAAGACCTTGGTATTCACACCTGCCTATATTTTTTGAGGGTAGTTTAAAGGGAAGAAAACAGTTTTCTCTAAACAAGTGGATAAAAATATCCTTAAATCACAAAGAACTCTGGCCCCGTATATGGAATGTGAATTCACATTTACAATATAATCAAGGGATGGGAATATTTTGAACCTATGGTGGAAGAAATGGAGAGGGAATAGAAACAAAGCTTCAGTGTGGAGCTTTAAATATTTAGGTATCCTTGAAAATACTGGAAATAGCAGTTTGGAGATTTTTTTTAAGCTAAGTGGATCATGGCTTTTCTTGGAACAGAGACTTTACAAATTCCTTTTTGACTGTCATCTGCAAATCATTTGACTGCTGGTAAACAGAACCCTCTATGTTGTTCTGATAACAGAAGGAAGACTGGAAATAAGGAATTCCACCGTTAAAGCTATTAAGGTAAGTCTAAAATTGATGTGCACTGGATCAAAGGGTGAAATATTTTCCAGATGATCCTCTGTTTCTTCTGAGAAAAAGAAAAAAATGCAACAACACAAACCCAAAAATCATTTCCAAGGTGTTAAGTTTCAGTTGCTGAGCATGGGGATTCAATTTACAGTTTTGTGTCCTGATAGGATGGAGCCTAAATTTGCCAATAAAGACCACTTTATATTACGTGCTTGCTCTTTTTCTAGAAATAAAAAGTTGCTGTCCGTCAACAGCTGTAGATGTCTGGTTTAAAAGGAAAAATAAAATGAGAATCACTGATTGAAATTATTTGTCTGTAATGTTTATTTTACAACTTCCTTATGCATGAAAATGACAAGGCCAGAGGAGGCTCTTATTTTAAATGAATCCTTAAATTTTATTGTTGGGAAAAGTAAAAGCTTTTTAGTATAGTCACAGTTTATGCTTCTACAGAAGTATTAGTCATTACAGCCTTAGAACGTAAGTAGGAATGTCAGCAAAAACCATCCATTTAAATTTCAGTATATGCAAGTCACAGAGGGAGATGCTTCTGGTATTTCATCTTCAGCCCTCTAAGAACTTATTGTAAATGTGGTAAGTTCATTGGCCTGTGTAAAGTGAACGTTATGCTGTCAGATCTGTTCCAAGGAAGCAGTGACCACATCAAACAAACAACAAAAACATCACCATTACCACCATCATTAACTTTTCTTCTGTCTCAGTAAAATATGACAAGCATAGGATTATGATAGAGAAAGAACCATGTTCTCACCTTCTGTATAGCTGCTCCATTTCTGATTTAAACAGAAATTATTACAGGAAAGCTTCTTCAGTTTCCGTGTTTCAAGTCTGGATTGTTTAGGAGGAGACAGGGAGCACTGGTCACAACTGAGGGTTGTGTGACATAGGTGTGGGAAGATGTGCTATGAGTACAGCTGCTGGTCCTTGTTCCTTGTGGAAGTTCAGTAGTTTCTTTGAGGGTGCTTGGCAGAGCTTTTTCAAATTAAAAAAAAAAAAAGAAAAAAAGATTCTAACCTGCACATTTAACCTCTGTAAATGGCTAATTGTGATCAATTATTTTTTGTTATGGTTTTGTGTAAAACTCCAGTTCTGGCCTCCCCTCTGGCCCTCTTTCCTAAAGTGCTTTTCTCTTATATATCTCTCTATCCCTAACATGCTCATCCTTTCCCATGCAGCAGTTTCCTCTCCTCCAGAATTTGGCTCCAGCAGGGGAGAGTGCTGAAGGCACAGGAAAGGCAGCTGCCCTGTTTTTTGGAGAAAGCCCTGATTTTTCTTAGACTGACTTACGACTTATAACATGGCATGGTTTGCTTCTGACGGATTTATGCAGGAACAACAAAACAGACTTTCTTTTTTCCTATTTCAAACCTATACTCCAAAACATAGGGAGCTGGAATTCATCAAAGAAAAGGTGACCAGAACTTTGTGTAGGTCAAATGTCCATCAGTATTTTTGACAGGGCATTCACAGGCTTTTTTTTTGCTGAAATGTTATGTAATTCTTCAAACCACACATCCACTAAATCACATAGATTGCAGTGAAAATGGTTAATCAGAAATAAGGCAAATCAGAGACTTTAGAGTGGAATTGTTGAACTGTTGTTATATTTTGCTACTACTGAGAAAAGAGCCTTCTGATATTGACTTTGCATCTAAATATATTAACAAAACAGTTGGCAAACCCTACTTCACCCTAAACATCTAACGTATTGGCACTGCAGCAAATGGTGAATCCAGATAAAAAGGACTTTTTGAGATAGGGATTTTATCATACTCTATGGTAAGTTCACTTTTCACTGAAAACATGGAAAAAAATGAATTAAGAACTGTAATAGCCAGCCAGCAGGAAATATGAAAATAAATCTAAATTGATGGCTGTGCTGTACATCTATATGGCTCCGTTTGCAGGGAGTATCTCAGCCTGCAAATTCTCCAGACTCATGAGTATGGAATCTGAAATTCCAGTAAAAATCCCCTCTCCCATTTTATTTGACCTTCTGCTAGTGCTGCCTTACTGTACAGCTCCTCTCAGGACTAGTTCAGAACCAGATATAAGAGGGACAGACATTCTTCAAATCTGCTACAACCAGTGCTGCTTTTCCAATTTTAAGTTGAAGCTACCAGTACAGACCGTTGCAGATCTAAGTTTCAAAATAAGTGTAGGGCATACTCTTTCTCCTTGTTCTCTTCAAAAGGGTAAGTTATTTTCATAGTTATTCCCAGGAGTTCATTAGTAAATCTGAATATCTCTGTGCTGGGGTCACAGGAAAGATTCAAACTGACATTCCTGACAAATGAGTCATTAGTAAGATCCACTCTATATCTGAAAAAAAAAAAACAACAAAAACCAAACCCAAACCCCAAACCTAAACATATTGACAAGTGTATTTCAGGTGTTATTTCAGGACATTAGGTATTTGCCTAACATAGCATGTTGCCACAGCATCCTTTATCTGATTAAGGAAAAGATCTAACTTTCTAACTGATGTGGAGGCACTTTCTGAGTCTGTATTCTGTCTAATTAGATACTGTATTACAGGAGGTTTGATGAGGGTCATACCATTAGAAACCCATATTAGTGCATTATAAAACCCAACACTGATAGGGCTGCTTACAGAGGTGATATTATTCCATTCCTGCTCTCAGTCTTTTGATGCTGTCTACACTTATATTCTCTCTAAAGCCTATTAACCCTTTTAATGAACACATCTCAATGTTTTGTTCCTCAAGAGGATATTAAATCATGGTTTTATGCTCAAATCTCATTCAAATGATTCAAATTTGAACTTTCCTCTTAAATCGATGAATTTATTTTCAAGCGGTGTTCTACAGTGCACTTACATTAAAGAGTTCTACAGTGCACTTACATTCATCCTGTGATAGGAGTCTCTTGTGATGCTAAATATACAAATTGTCACAGCTATTTTAAATGCAGTCATCTTTATAGAATCGGTAAATGCATTTTCAAATTGTGACTTTTTTCTGTTTCTTTTTAACTCTATTATGGTAATGATTATAAAGCATTTCTTTCCCTTTAGAAAAAGTTTTGAGTTTCACACAAGCTAACTGTTTATTAACAACTGATTTACTGTTCCCATTACTGTGTGGCATGTGGCAGTCATTTTCCTGGCCACTCATCACAAGCATTCAGGAGGATTAAATACTGAAAAAATTCCATTTCCACAACACTAATGGTGATAAAAATCACTAATGTTTTATAAAGCTTCTTTTTTTTTCTTTTTTCTGGCAATTTTTTACATTCAGACATCAGGAGTAAATCATTTAAAATTAAAAAATTGCAGTTGACAGTTTATTTCAATCAATCATGATTTACAAAAAGGAGCTCTAAGGAAATCTAAAATAGTATTTTGTAGCTATTGTTCTATGTCCTTCTGAAAACAAACTTCTGACTTCATGCTTCTACAAGGCTTGCTATCATGTGTCTGTGTGCATACAAGTGCATTCTGGGCCTGCTTGCCTGCTTTCTTATTTCAGTTTTGCCTCCTGCACCCAAACTGATTGCTGATCAACTGATGGGTTACAGAGCAAGGTAAATTTTAGAAGTAGATAAAGCTTTGAAAGATCATTCGAACATTGTATTTTATCCTACCGTGTGAGCAAACACATCTGACATACAAAGTACCTCACCAAGCTGCAGCCACATACCGTGTGTGGTTGATTTGGGTTCACTTTATTTTGTCATATCGTAAAACATCAGCTCTCTCACTGCAGCTATGACTACATTTAAGGCCAGTAAGTGTTGTCTTTTACAGAGGTATAAATTCCTGCTCATCTGAAGAGTTCCCTTTTGGTTCCTCCTGCTTACTTGCAGTCCTCCTGCAGCAGTGGAGGAGAAACTGAATTGGGAAGAGGGTGTAACGGATGTACAAGGAGTGTTTCAGATTCGGATATCATTGACTTTTGGAGACTGCACATGAAACAAAGAATTGCAGAGAAGTGACGAGAGTCTGAAGCATCTTGGGGCCACAAACTATGGTGCTATTCTTGGGCAGACATATGGTCATACAAAAGAGGGGGCTTATGGTGCTACAAGCATGGGCACAGAAAGGTAGAATAGTTTTAATGTCTCTCTGACAAAAAAAAATTATGTACCCAGAGGCTAGCCAGGAAGCTGCTTGGGAACAAAGCCAGCAAAACAGTTTGAAGATAGTAAGGTAAGGCAGAGATAGGCAGACCACCATTACTTCAACACCATAATATTTCTGGTAGAAGCCTGATTTTATCACCAAATTTCCTAGTCACCTAAGGGTTTGGCCTATAAGAAAGAAAGCAAGTGGAAGGTAACCACCACATAGCCACACTTCATTTCTAGCAAAAGTGAATGAACTTTAATATGAGGTACATATTTAGAAGAGCCAGAAGAAATAGAAAGAGCCGAGTAGTATTTTCCTAATAATTCAGCATTCTTGAGGCACTTTAGTTCCTTAGTTAACATCTTCAATACCCTGTGAGGCTAGCAACTGTTTATTTTATTATTTGTTAATTACTTCATCCAGAATTACCTATTTAAAAGGTGGCTGCCTATTTTAAGTTCTTTGTTTAGACTCCTCCGTATTCAGTGAGGAAAGACAGGTCAATTGCTCTCACTGTTTCTCTCCACTGATAGGGAGAATTTAGATGAATAATTCTCTCAAACTCTTTCTGATGCAGAAAATTCACTGAAAGAAATTTTACCTTTAGTAATTGGTGAAACATAAGAAGCTGAAAGGGAAGCTAAGAAAGTATGCTGAAAATAAGATTGGACAACACAAGCACCATTGTTCAAGTGAAAAAATATCTGTTAGTTTCTGAGAGATATTAAAAACCAGTCAAACACTTTCACTTAAATTAATTAATAAATAAATAATATGAGGTAAAAATAGAATAAAAATTAGACTGACTGCCTGGCTGTCTAAAATTTAGATTCTAATAAGTGTCAAAAGGGAGGTGACTGAATTTTTCACATTTTAGACCAGACTCTGCTCTGAACTGTATTCATGTAACATTACTGAAGTTATGAGTACTGCATAGGTGTGAGGACAGAATTTGAATCTCGTGTAATGCAGTGTGAGACTGTACACTTTCATTACCTGGAAAGCGATACGATGGGAATAAAATAGTTTAACTATGTGGTTCTTTAAGTCTTGGGGAATTCTGGAACATGGCTTTTCTTCATGAGTTGTGCAATGTTTGCTTGCTGGTAAAAGAATAAAAATACATACTGAAATTCTCTAAGTTTCAATATGCAAACAGCTTTATTGCATTTGGCACAGGCTGTCTTTAACTGATTAAAATGGAGTGCTCATCCTTCTGTTCTGACATATGGAAAGGCCAGAAATGGAGAAGGGAGCTTTCTGTCCTGACTGGGACTCCTTGGATTGCCAAGTGCAGACACATCCTTTCCAGCAATTTTAATTCATAAGGAAAGGTGATTAGTTGCTAGACTAAGCTTTGCTCTTCTTCCTAATAGATTGACAAGAGATTAGATAATTTCACCAGGAGCACGTTTGGGCTCTTTGGCATTAATGGCAGGTTATGATCCTCTACATTCTTTGTATATTTTACTTTCCCATTTTTATCTCCTTCAAAATTTAACAGTTCTCCTTTAAATGCTGGAATCCTGATGCACATTACTATGGTTACAGACCCTGAATCTTGACCATTTCACTTTCTTTTGAGCATAGAAGTAATAACATTAGCAAATACCACTGTGCTGAGTACCCACCAAACAGTATACAATATGCTAATGCTAGCTGGGCTGTAATGGATATCTGTACAATACCAGTAATTACTCTCATTTAGCGTATCTGCAGTTACTGCAGTACTGCAGTATCATAGTACGATAAATGAAAACAATTATTTGTCCAAATTGAGATGAAAAGTGTATTTCAGATAACAAAAACTACAAGTCAGGTTAACAAATGACTACCATAAGGACATTTCTTTTCAATTAAGCATTATTTCCTCACAAAACAAATTGCAGACTCTTCAATAGTTGTATTAGTATTAAAACCAGATATTTGTTATTACTATTATTATTATTAGCAACAAAGCAACAGGATATTTTTATGAATATGGCACCTAATATTCCTAGACTAGAGCTGCACTATACTGAGAAGAATAACAAGCACTTGTTATCATGTATTATCATATATTTCACTTTTATAATTACTTTTACCAGAAGATATGAGGACGCATGTCAGGTGAAATGCACTTAACTATGGTGAGATAAATTAGATCCCTTCTCTATGGGTCCCCATTTCCTTTTACAGCCACAGAAAGAGCAGCAGGATAGTTTGTGGGGTAATGTTGTAGAGTGCTCTGACTCAAATATTATTACACAAAAGCAGCACATTTTCTGCTGTTAAGTGGTTAACACATTGAGAGTGTCCTGCTTTATCCTACTTGTGCCCTCCTCCCCTTTTTAGTCTGTGCTGTCACTGGGCACTGTGTGGCAGGTGTTGCTCGCTGGAAAGGTCACAGGTTTGTGTGGCAAGTCATCTCCATTGAAGCAGCATCATGTATCAAACCAAAGTCTGACAGCTTTGTGGAAGACTGGATGACTGTTCTTTATGAGATTTGGAAAAAAGACAAAAAAGATCTTATTTAAAGCTCACATTTTAGTGATGGTAGAGCACCCTGTTGTGTTTTCTTCTCTAAAGCACTTCCATCATGTTACAGAATAGCAGCTTTTGGGGGAAGAAAGTGGTTAAGCAAATGCACACACCGAAGTGCACTACTCTTATGTTTTACTGGTGATTAACGTGTAGTCAGTTTGAGATTACTGGTGCAATAGTGTTTGTGTGTGTGTTATTATAGTGGTGAAGGGACTATGGGGTTGTTTTTGATAGAATCTGCTCATGTGTTCCTAAAATATGTTGACAGTTCAGGATTCCTGCTCTGATAGCTTCTGGGCCCAAGTTTGCCACATGTTCTCATGGCTTGCATGACTTTCTTATTTCAATAGGTGGGCTTTCATTTCAGTGCCATAGTTGTCATATTCCTCCCTGTTCACTTGTGAGCACCTCAGGGACTCTGCCAAGAGAACTGGGGGAAATGTGTGCACACATACGGGATAGCTTAAATCAGGGGTGAAAAGCTATTAAACCAAGCATGCAATATGACTGCTGCCAGCAGTGAGATCTGGAAATGGGTCGATGAGAAGAAGCACAACAGGAAGGTCGGTCTGAAACCGTTTTTGCTATAGGTGGAAGAGGTGTTGCACATCTGCCTAACATATGGCCAGACCATTTCCGAGTGTGAAGTATGCATTGCTTCTTCAATTTAGGATATATGGAGGCTTCAGACTGAAGTGTGATTATAACACATGTAACACACACCAAGCTAGTTTTGATCTAAAACTGCATACCGTTGGATACAGCTGCCAAGCAAGTATTCAGGTTTATGTGCAAGCATACTTTGCTCACAGCTAAATCAACTTTCTGGTAGGTTTTCTGCTATTAATTCAGGAACAAAGCAGATGAACAGATTAGAGCTAGCCCAGCTATGTCTACATGTGCATCAAACTTATGTCCTAATTGCAGTGTAGACATATTTTTCCTGTATGTCAACACACAATGTTGGGTATTACTAACTTAAATTTACATAGAGTATTCTCCAAATTGTAATAGCAGGACATATATGTTTGTGTTCAATGCACTCCAAGGAAAAAAAAAAAACCAACCAAAATATAATTCCACAATAAATTATTTCACTGAGGTTTTCCAATACAGATGCATATAAAAAAAAAAAAAACACCAACCAAACAACAACAACGACAACAACAGAGGAAAATTCCCATCATAAAAAAAACATTTACATTGTGGTATATTTTTATTATGCAATTTCAAGGTTAGATGTTAGCAACCATGAAATGATGGACTAGGACTATCCATATTAGCAAAATAAAAAATTGTCTTTATTGTGAAAATCACCAAATCATAGAATAGTTAGGATTGGAAAGGACCTTAAGATCATCTAGTTCTAACCGTCCTTCCATGTGCAGGGACGCCTCACATTGGACCATGTTTTCCAAGGTTGCAAGCGCACACTGCCGGCTTATTTTCAGTTTCTCATCCACCAACACCCCTAAGTCATTTTCCACAGGGCTGCTCTGAATCACTTCTCTGTCCAGCGTGTAGCTGTGCCTGGGATTGCCTTGACCCAGGTGTAGGACCTTGCACTTCGTTCTTTTGGGCTTCATAAGGCTGGTATTGGTCCGCCTCACAAGCGTGTCGAGGTCCCTCTGGATGGCGCTCCTTCACTGCAGCATATCAACTGGACCATACAGCTTAGTGTAGAACTAAGCAGTGAAGCAAGCTTCAGAAAGGAACCGAAGAATTGCATTTCTCTCCTGAAAAAAAGAAGTCTCTCTTAGGAATGGTCAAGACAGACTTGTCATGGGTAGCCTAGGCACATTTAATTCTTCCTCAAAGCAAGTGGATGGACTATGGGATCTTTAAAGTCTCTTCCAGTGCTATGCTACTATGATACCTGTATTTGGTTTCATTTGTGTTAAAGGGATTTGAGCTGCTTTTGCTGAGCATTATACAGGATCTAGAACAAAGAGAGCTCTTTCTCTGATGAATTAACAGTTTCCCTGCCCTGAGGGTCTTGGAGTTCAACTGCAGACAAGACTATACAGATGAGGAAAGCATAAAAAGAAAGCTCATAATGACAATCACAGAACTCCATTTGGCTTTTCATAATCAGAAATTTAACTATTTTTTGCTCTTTTTTTGTAAGGACTTCTCATTTACCTACCTTAAGTAATTGTTAAATATAAGAGAATAGTTATGAACACACCAAGATTAGTGATCATTCTCATCTTCTTTGCAACAGAATTTCATAACTTTGAGTAAACTGCTTTTACAGTTTCACCTTACAATTTTAAGGTGAATTTTGTCTCCTTCATTATTGTTATATTTTTTCTTTGATAACCAACATTGCATCAATGTAATTGTATAGTTGTTAACACAGATCCAAGCAGGGAGAGTTCTTTTTCCAATACTGCTTTGAATAATTGATATTCAGAGCAGCCCTTTCATTTTGATCTAGTGTTGTAGACCTGCCATTAGTGTCTGGCCTACGGGCAACAGTGCTGAACAGGAAATGAACTACAGTCAACATTAAACTTTTTTTCTCCCTTTAAGGTAATGAAACATGTAGAAAACAAAATACTGACTTGCAAGCAAAATAAGAACATGTTGTCTGTTAGTACAGTGGTACATTCCCGAGCAGAGGAGTGCAGAAGGATGCATTCTTATCGCTCTGGACAGTAGCTAAACACCGAGCCAAGCAGCGACTATACAATCCCATGACTCCAAAGAGAAAAAAGGATTGCTGCTGCCCCAGGTCCATGGCACTGGAGGCCAAGGATGCTAGATGGGGTTTAGCCTTCTGCCTGGCAGAAACTAAGGGGAAAAGAAATGGTGCAATACAGGTACAGGTTGTTTCTAGAAGCTCTTTAGACCAGTGCAAGGTTAGCAGTCCAGAAAGCATAGACATATGTTTGAGCCCAGGTTATGGTGTTTGATAGTTCTTCAGAATATTTATCTTGTCCTGCAGTTATCAAATACATTTTGATAAAACTTATTTTAGGTTTTTGCTCTTCACTGACGTTATGCATGTCTCTGCATTTGATAAGAGCTTGAGTGACCTTCACATTGGTATTGTCTGAAGACTCGTTTCTCTCCAGAACTTTTACATAGCTTTTGTATAGAACAGAAAAAAGTGCTGAATCTCAGCAACACTCCCACACCCGATTTTTTTGAAAGTAGGAATGAAATAATATAGCTGAATTTATTTAATCTAAATGATTTTCAAATCTTAAAAAAATCTACCGTTGTAGCATAGCACACACAACATGAACATTTGCATTTTCTATCCTGTGCTAGATTAGGCATTGTGTTATTATGATATGAGATCTTGAATGAATTAAAAATTAAAAATACCTTTCCATATGTAGATGATCAAAGAGTTGTTTTGACAAAATATATTATGAGTTCAGCTTGGCATCACAAAAATAGCCACACCAACACTTTTTCCTCTCATAGTCCCTTGAAATGCAAGAACACCTTATATTTTAGCTGTCATCTTAATGGTAGATATTATTATAGGGGAAAAAGAGCTAATATCAACTGCTTTTAATTTAGGCGGGATTTCTTTTACATGAAGACAGAGATTTTTTCTTGTATAACCATTTTGACTAGAAGTCATAGGGCTCTTGCCAAGAAGTTTCAATTATGCTTTTAAAATATAAATCCTAGGAGTCTTGAAATTACAGGGTGTGGGTAGTGATATGTTAAATGTTTTACAAGTGAGGAGAAATTAGTGCATTTTGGCTTATCCTCAGTGCTATTAGGAAACAAAATTGTTCTTTTGTTGTAGGTAAAAACAGTTCCTTCCAAAGAAGTTTGTAAAAACTGAAAACTGTTTTCATATAATTCTGTGAAAATGACACACAGATAACTGCAGAATGTGGAAAACAAAGCCAGCCGCAGAGCCTCACCCAGGACATGTTCATCAGGAGGACATGGTGTAAACACACTGTAGGATGTTTTGGCTACTAGAGCAACCATGGGATTATTTGGGATGTGTTTTAGTTCTACTCACCTAATACATTTCCCATGTGGTATTTGGGTGGGGAAAATGAAAAACTACCCCCTTGTCAGGTATGAAACTACTTCCTTTTGTCAGTTTGAGGTTAAATGTATGTCATTGTGGACTGGGTGGAGAACACTAGCAGCTGCAGTCAGTATTGAAGGGGAGAGTATTTCAGTTGGGCAGGGAGGATTTCTCCACACCTTAAAATTGTTTATATCAATACTGATTGGGATGAAAGATACTGTGCCAGTATAAAGACTATTCATAAAGCCTTCCTTCGAGCACTGCAGTTTACACTGCAGTTCTGCTGCCAGTAATACCATGTTCGTTAGTGATCAATAGCAAAATTACCCCTGTATCATTCAGCTTGGCTGTGATCAGATGGCTGTACTGTCACATTAGCCAGAGTACACATGCCAGAGTTTATTTTGGCATAATGTTGTTTTCCAGAGACAGGATAACAAATGTTATCAGCTCTGACATTAAGATAGAATAGTGAAGACGAGCAGTACCTACTCTGATACAGTCTGTTGTCACAAAGTTAACCCTTCAGCTATTTTTGAACAAATTTAAGTCAGTAGAATAAGATAATATAGAATCAGCCTTTTACTCCATATGGCTTTGTCTTTCTGAACCAGTATCAGAATCCCTAAAGCTAACATTTGCTCTCTTATACACCTATGGCCTCAAGTAATAAAACACACACAGCTCCTAAATTGCCATTATTATGGGTACATAAATCAGTGCACTTCAGTATAACTGACAAACCTGCCAGGTAAATATAGCAAGAGTTACATTCAGGTTTGATGTAGGCACTTTCTGAAATGGGAATATGAAATCTTTCAGGTGCCACAGCCCTTAGGGCAGTCAGTGAGTTTATTACATTTTCTTTCTTTTCACTGTTGAAGTAGAGCTTAAAACCTAAATAGGTAGGAATGAGACCTTAGTTCTTCATTTCAGTAAGCTTTCTCTAAAAATATTGTGTGAAATCTTTCATTTTTCCTTAATTATCATTAGCAATAATAAACTACTAGTAACTTTCTAACCAAAGCATTAGCTTTTGGAGTAGTGTAAGAAAGCAAGGGGAGCTTACTATTCCCAAGTGTATTATTTTAGACTGTAACTTGTGGGAGGAAGCAAATACATTCCTGTTGCACTTCTGAATGCTGAAAGCAAAATGGTCCACAACTGGGATTCCTAAGCACAACTGCAAAATTACGAATCAGCAACAACTTTTAAAACAACATGGCCTAATTAAAATTAGTACACAGGAGGCTACATACTGACATTGGAGGAGCTGACAAACATTAGCATGCAATAAAATAGTCTTCAAATTACTAAGATCAGTTAAAGGGTAATGAAGAAATTAAAGACATCTGTGATAAACAGGACATGAAAATAAGGTAATTTAATGGTATTTTCTCTAAAGTCTGTAAATCAGAAGAACTGATGACTAAAGAAGATGTGAATTGGATACCCCAAAATGTAGGCACTCACTCTAAGAACTATATTATTTTTTCCTTTAAAGTTTCTTTTTCAAGGTGATGTCTGCTTGTTATTTGTAGGACTACCAGGAATTTACCTAGCTGTAGATTTCCCTGTGAGGCTCAGGCAACAATTCCTGACATTTCTGATATTGTGCCTGGAGTCTAGTGGACCCAGAACTACCCTGCACCACTCATAAATGGAATGCAAACTGTGTCAAAGAGCAAAGCTCATGATCAGAAGCTACTATGAAAAATTGGCATTACCTTTTTTCCACTCCCTCTCCCTGGGGTCATCCAGAATTAGATTTCGGTGTTTCCTGTTTCCAAATCTTCTGTTCAGTAAGACATGTTTTGCTGCCTTGCTTTTGATATTTCACAGCAGTTCAACACGATATAACAGCTATTACAAAACCTGACAAATTAAATTTTAAGGTAATCTGATAGATTTCTTTAAGCAGGTAAGATCCTGATCTTGTAATTTGTTTCACATGGATAGGGCTCTGCATAGGATAACACTCACAGGGAAGAAAGGATTAGGGATGCATTAATGCATACTAAAACTATAGGATACTATAAGCAACCTGGTTCTTCACTATGTGACCCCTACCTTTTATCCTATTATATCTACTTCTGATATTTGGTGAGAAAGCCATGTTCCTGACCTAACAAAGGCATCCATGTGTTCCATTCTTAAGCTGTTAACAGATTCCTAGAATTGAACACATCAAAACAATTCTGTATTTTTTTTTTCCAGACCATCCCAACTAAGCAATGAACATCTGTTTGTGCTGAAAGCTGAGCTCATTTTTAAGTATATAGCTAAGCAGCAGCATTAATTTTTAACTTCCTTTATGAAATGGTTCAGAGTAAGCAAAGCTGAGTAATCCAGAAATAACTGGGAGATAGAACTTGAAAATTTGGCCCAGTTTGTTTCTAGGATATGAGATAAATCTGTGAATGTGAAATTACTTCCCACCCTTCAGAGATAAAAAGGTCAGGACACATCCTTTCATTCTGCGAACATGCTGACACAAAGACAAAGAAATGCTTTAAAAATCAAATCTGAATTGCTACTTTTCTTAGGTCATGTGCCTTGTTTTTAGGAAGAATTACTGTTGGAGTATTCAGATTATCTGACAAAAAAAGTGTCACTTTTGTTAATGTCAAGAGTAACTTTGTTCTGTCAAATGGCCAGTGGTGCTTGCCTTCCATTTTTTCGTTCACCTGTAATATATACTTCTAAAAATTCAACAGAAGTCATCTATAGACCAAGGGGATACTCTGTAGGAAAAAAAAAAAATCAGTAAAAGCTTTGACGATTTATGTATCAGACAAGGGCATCAACCTCATGTCCTATTGAGGCTTCTTCTCTTTATCTCACGCTACCTTGCAGAATATAAATCTAAAATGCGAGAAGTACCACAGATGCTGTAGTTTACAATATCCAGAAGAAACAACAGAGGCAGAGGAGACATAAAAGGATAATCTTGCTTATACAAAATAGCAGCCTGAAGAATAAAACCAGGAAAACAAACAAGCAGATGGAGAAGGCAAAGTCTGTAAGACACAGCTGTGCAAAGTATTTAAACATCCAGATGCAATGCAGCTTAAGGGTCAGGGACAAGGAAAGGATGCAGAATGCTCTCAGCAGCTCTGTAGCATGATTGAGTAGTCTTCTTTAAAATTTCAAACACATTACTGATTTTGGTTTCTGTCAGATTTAAAAGGGATTTCAGCTTTTGTTAGAAATCCAAACTCCTGAGACACCTGGGCACCATTTAATATGGGTTTGTTACTATTTACAGAGAGGGACAACAATTGATGCATAGAAAAAAAGCTTTCTCTGTTGGTCTTTATTCAACTATCTTTTAGCAAAAGGAATAATATTTTTTCTTTTAGAATAGTCAGAATTATTTTCTGAAACACCTAATAGCCATAATAATAATTTATGCTTTTACTGTATACTGACTTCATCTAAGGGATTCAAGAGCTTTATGAATGTTATTAAGGCATCTGCAGACATCTATTAAGCACCACGAGTTGCTAGATGGTGATTTTGGTCTGTCTGTATCTCAGAAGATTCCACCTGCTTACTTTGCTTAGTATGCTGTAGAGGGGACTGGGTAGGGGTATTAGCATACTGAAATGGGGGAAAGATGTCTTTGTCACTGTAGCCACAGTGGAAAGCATTAACTTAAAATGAGTTCCTGAATGAGATTTTATTACTGCTTTGATTATCTTCCTGGGCTTGGGACTTCCTCCTGAGCTGGCAGATGTCCCTTCATGTCATGTCAGTGAGACAGATTTTCAGTGCTACCCTCAGTCTTGTCTCAGGTTCTTCAGCCATTTTAGGTTCTTGTTCAAAGCTGCAGATCCATTTTATAATCCAACCACAGAGACAGCTGGTGGGAGTGCTCATCGAGTCACTTTCCATCATTTATTAGCACTTCTGGCTAAACAGGGAGGTCCAAATTGATGGGATGTTAGCAAATGTGATGGCCACCTACAAGGGCCAGAGGGAAGAGTCAGGGAACTACCGGTGTGTCAGTCTGACCTCGGTGCTGGGGAATGCTGTAGATCATGAGTGCCATCACATGGCATGTACAGGACAGCCAGGTGATCAGGCCCAGTCAGCACAGGTTTATGAAGGGTAGGTTCTGTTTGGCTAACTATCCTTCCTTATCCTTCTGTGACACAATAACTCAGTGGATGAAGGAAAGGTGGTGGATGTTGTCTACGTGGACTTTAGTAAAGATTTTGATGCCATTTCCTACAGCACTGTCCTGAAGCCAACTGTATGAGATTCAGTCAGGCAAACTGCTGGATCCTGTGCTTTTATCGCACCAACCCCTTGCAACACTACAGGCTTCGGGAAGAGTGGCTGAAAAGCTGCTTGGCAGAAAAGGACCTGAGGGTGTTAGTGGACAGTTGGTTGAATATGAGCCAGCTTGTTCCCCTGCAGCCAAGAAGGCCAATGGCACCCTGGCCTGTGTCAGCATCAGTGTGGCCATCAGGCCCAGGGCAGTGACCATTCCCTGTGCTCGGCACTGGTGAGGCTGCACCTCGAATCCTGTGTTCAGTTCTGGGCCCCTCACTACAAGAGAGACATTGAGGTGCTGGAGCGGCTCCAGAAAAAGGCAACAAAGTTGGTAAAGGGTCTGGAGCACAGGTGTGATGAGGAATGGCTGAGCAAACTGGGGTTGTTTAGCCTGGAGAAAGAAGGCTCAGGGGGGACCTTATCACTTGCTTAGAACTACTTGAAAGGAGGTTGTAGCGAAGTGGGTGTCTCTTCTTCCAAGTAACAAGTGATAGAATGACAGGAGATAGAATGACAGGAAAAGGTTTCAAGTGGAGGTTTAGATTGGAAATTAGGAAAAATTTCTTTGCCAAAAGGATCGTCAAGCATTGAAACAGGTTGCCCAGGGAAGTGGTGGAGTCACCATCTCTGGAGGTGTTTAAAAGACATGTAAATGTGGTGCTTAAGGACATGGTTTAGTGATGGACTTATCAGTGCTAGGTTAATGTTTGGACTTAGTGATCATAAAGGTTGTTTTGAAACTAAACAGTTCTATGATTCTGTGATTCAGTCACTAGGTTATTGATCTTTCCTCTGTGGATGAATAACTGCATTTAAAATGAACCCCAAACTCACGATTTTTTGGGAAAGGTTTCTAATCTCCTTACAAGTAACTTTAGAAGCAAGGTAAATAATAAAAGAGAGCCAGAGGCTATGAAAATTGAGCTAGGAAGTCACGTGGGAACTACAGCCTAGTATAAGCATGATACTTAAACAAACATACTGCAGTAGCCTGCATTCCTCGTAGGAGAGGCCTGCAAAGCACAAAGGATATTGTTTACCTAAATTGTGATTCTGTAATTAAGGCAAGAAAGTGCATTTAGATGGTGAAAACTGTAGAGAAACACAGAAAAAAGTTAATATAAAAGGATTTTGATAGTGCTACATAAGGACACTTCTGATTCTAACTGTAACTTTTAAAGGGTATTAAAGTCCTCTTTCAGTGGCATGGCTGGATTTAACTTGTGAGCTCTTTCCTCAGACTCAAAGATATTGGTTTCCATTCACACACTCATATCATATGTTTACATTAACATTACAGAAAACATTGCTATGCTTTCCAGTTTCTTAAAGGTTATTTTGCATGCTGCCATTACAAGTGGGATATTAAAATTCAGGTTTTGACTTTTCAGGGTCTTTCACTACACAGAAACAGGAGGAAGTCCTGAGATCCTGATCACATCATTAGGTCCTAACTCTCATGAAATGCTGTTGTCATACCAAATTCTCCCTGTGAAAGCTGTTTTATCTTGAGCAAGCTTTGTGTAGATGCATTCAACACAATTAGTACTGAACTGTGGTGACTGGGTGGGAAAATTCATAAAAGTTATGAGCAACATGGGCAGAATCAGTCTATGCTTTCTGGTTCTAAACATTGGTTTTAAAACTTGCAAACTTTGCTGGACCAGAGGAGATTATCTTCAAGATGTATGACTAGCAGTGTCTTAGATATATAAGAAAGCTGCTGGGCTGGTCTGTATCTTGATAAGGGCTCCTGTGTTTGTGCTATTCTTTAGAGAATGTATTAAGGCTGTATACCACAAAATGCTGCTCCAGAAAGCTGCAAGTTTTGTCCTGGTTTAACACAGTACAGCCACAGTATAGACACTTCCATGAGTGTACGGCAGGGCTGGTAAAGCACACTGGGTATCTGGGAGAAAGCACAGCTACTACCATATAGCCTACCGAGATCCTCTCAAAGAGGTGCCAGTCTGGTCCCAGGCTGAATCTTTCAGCCTTGTCTTTGCACCACACGTTGCAGTTCTCTCCATGGGCTAATTTGCCCAGAAACATGAGGTCAGAGATAGTGCTGCAGTTGAGAGCCCAGTTCCATCCTGACTTATCTCCTGGCACTTCTGCTCCCCAGCATGGCACAGACATCTAAGCTCTCCTGGGGTAAACGTGTTCCTTCTTGGCAGCTCGTGGTGGGATGCAAACAAGTTCAGTTCAAGAACTCCTGCTCTACATGTAACCGCAGCATCATTCCCTTGTTATGAAATGAATATGAAATGAATCATGCTTTCATTCTTCAGACTGTTACCAAAATTTAAAAAAAAAAAAGGGAAAGTGTGACTGTGAACTACATTCCTTTTTCCTTACATTCAAGAAGTGAAGCTAAAACTAAAACACTGCTGAACATGGAATCCATTATTACTTTATCAGCTACCTAAGGAAAACATAACCACCAAGTTAAAAAGCCCCACATACATATTAGGCAAAGCTACCTCAAAATCTGTCACCGTTTTTTCTGGTTTTAATTCTTAAAATTCCCTTGGATCCCACCTCTATTTCTCCTGTTCCCTGTCATTGCTGTACCAAACCTTTTTGGCTAGCAAACAAGATTTCTTTTGCTAAACTGAAAACTTTGTGCATGATTCATTTTTTTTTTCTTTAAAAAAGCTTCAAGCCAAATATTGTTTTCAGAGCCTTTTCTTCCTACGTCCTCTTCCCTCCCCAAACCCTTTTTCCTGAGGGAAATCTTTGTTCATGGTAGCCTACTGTAAACAAAAGAAAGATGATATCAAAGTAATTGCTTGAAATATAATTGATGACAGACTTCTTCATATGCAACACTTAGCAATGTCTTTGCATGCACATAATACTTTTGCACACTTTGTTAATGCCTGGAAACTAATCGTCCTTTGGAATTAAAAAAAAAAAAAGACAAAAGGAAAAAACGCACAAGCTCATTACTTAAAAGAGCTTGAAGCATATAAGGTATATCTAGTGCTTTTCCAAGCATGGTCTGTGTCTGCATCTAGCCATATGATATCACATATTTCCTGACAGGTTTATTTTGTTTTTTTTTTTTTTTTTTTGGGGGGGGTGTTTTGTTTTGTTTGTTTGTTTGTTTGTTTGTTTTTTACAGCGTACCCAGAATGCTACTTGGCCTGTTTTGCTTTCATCCATTCTTATCTGGAAGGCTTTTTTGTTGTTCATTTTTTATTGTTTCATCTATGGTTTTAAAAATTGAAATAAGTATTCTAACAACAGACAGAAAAGAGTATTTAATCCACTCTGGGCCTCTCCACCTTTCTTTCTCCATACCCAGGAGACAGGAGAGAGGACAAGGACATAGGGCCAAGTTCAGACAATTTGCAATCACAGCAATACTAGTTGACCTTAAACTACATACTTTGGTTACTACTAGTAGTCTGGGGACTGTTTTGTGCAATTCCAAATTTTTTTTACTATTATTATTATTTGAGACCACAAGTGGCAAAAAAAAAAAACACAAAAACAAAAAATCCCCAGAAAAAAAAAGAAAAAAAAATGTAAAAGATGGATTTTGAAATAATTTTGCTCAATATATTTTGATTCTTTGAAAAATGCAACTTGTGCTATTATCATTAATATTCTTATCTTTTTTTCATATGTAAAACTTGTATCTTCATCCTCCAAAGGCTACTTAAACTACTTTTTCTATCATTGCAGAAAGACACATTGTCCAGATAAAGCTCAATGGAGATTGTGAGTATCTCTCAATGGATTTATGATTTTTGATGACTGTTTTTGATGATCATGGTTTTGATTTTGATGATCATGGAGAAAATAAATGATGACTTGTACTTAAGTACATGATTTCACGCTTAATGTCTATATCCACATGATGTTGTTATTGTACTTCTTCACTTTTCCCCTTCTGTGTTCTACTCATTCATATTCAGACTTCAGCTGAAAGTCTTATTCTTTGAGGTAGTGGTTGCATGAGAATGAATATAATGACATGTCAACCTTGATCCAAACATGCTTGTTCTAGCTCACTGCAAATAAATAATAGCAACAACAGTGGCTTAAAAACACTGGGTGGGATCCTGTACATGTAATTCAGGAATATAATTGCACTTTAATTATAGACCCTTAGGGTGAAATTTCATTTCATGTAAATTTAAATGTTTGCTACACAGATGTCTCCTGTCAGCTGTTTATTGCGGTTCTTTTTATATTTGTTGGAGAAAAAGAGGCACTTAAAGACAAAAATCGGAACTGTTTTAGGATGAGATGCATCACTTCCTCCAAAGGAATAAGAGGAATTTTGTTATGGAACACAGATGAGTTCAGGGGTTTCTGTCTCACTAAGCTCATGTTGTTTACATATGGAGGGCAGGTCTTTAGGAGAAATGAGATACTACTGTGTGGCTGGTGACTCAGAGATTTCAATGAAGTTATGAGTACGAGCTTCTGATCTCATGAAGATGAAAAGATCTTGATAGTGATTGAAAGACTTTGAGAAATCTTTCCGTGGTTAGGTGTAAGACTATCAAAAACTGATTAACAAGAGAAGAAGAAAAGAAGCTCTTAAAGATACTGGGTTCTCTGATATTCCTGGGGACACAGGGTCTAATGCTTCTAGTTGGGCTGAATACGCAATGAATTATTTCATGACTAAAATAATTTTGCTTTGGGAATATATGTCCTTCTTACAGATGCCCTTTTTCTACTAGCCAGGAGAGACAAAACATATTTGACACAATCTCTTAAAGTATAAAAATGTTTTGAGAAATGCAGAAGAAAGGTACTAAGTTTACATGAATTATCTTTCCTCAGTGTGGAGTTCTGCCTGAGACAAAAGTTCACAGTTGGGCTTGTGGACATCTACAAAAGCTGTGGAAAATGGTGTGAACAAGGCTCAGATATTACTATGGGAGCTCCATATTGTCATTCAGACTTTTTCATGGTTCTTGCTGCATTTGTGGCAAAGAATGTATCAGCAGATCCAACCAGATGATCATTAATTAGCCCTTGTTCAGCCTGTTCCTGGAATAACATCTTTGACTAATAGTTATATTCACAAAACATGCAGAAGAGCATTTCAGAGTTAGGATATCAAGTGCACAATTTTTATTTGGACTTGGAATCAATTAAGAGTAACTGCAAATTCAATAAAAGCACACTATCATAAAAATGTTAAAAACCAAAAAAATGATTATGCATTGTTTTTAAAATGAAATGTTAGAACTACCAATATTTTCACATTTGTGTGGATGTCAATTAAGGTATTTTGAGCTCAGCACCCCTAAATGAAGATGCTGCTGGTCATTGAAAACTTTTGAAAATCTGATCTTCAGTGGCAATGAATTGTCTGACTATATCTCTCCTTTTCTTATAATGGCAATAGTGTTCACTGTTGCACTGTGGTCCATGAGAACAGGAGTTCTCGAGGACTTCTTTTATCTACAAAAAACAGTAATGCCTTTCACTTATAAATATGTTTTTCTTTGACCTTGGATATATTATTTGACAAGAATATGGAATTGTTGGTTGGAAAGATCCAACTGAATTGCATCTAATATAATTAGAAAGGCATTATAGCCGTATAAAGACAGGGAGTAAAAATCACACAAGAGAAGAAAGATACATGGCTTTGTATCTACTCTCTAATTAATTGCATTGCCCCAAACCGCAGCTGTATGCCATGAAGGAAGGCTTAAATGTGATTGTGTGATGACAGTTACGTAGCTATTACTCATTCATCCCAAAGCAGCAACATTATGTTACGCAATAGATTTTTCTAATATATTTTTTATTATTTCTCTTTACATTGTAAAACAAAATAAATGTGACAGTAAGTTGAAAAATATAAGTAAAAACTTTACAGACATATTTTCTTCTGCCTTAAGAAATAATGCACATGTTCTTTCTGCAATACTTCACTTATTCAGACCAGATCAGAATTTGTCAACTAAAAAAGTAACTAAACCTAGATTTTTTACTCACTGTTTAGCAAATGATCTAAAGTTGGTTTGGTTTTTTTTAAAGATATAATGAGAATGAATCACTCTGAAAATATTTGTTACTTTGAAGACAGAAAACTTTACTTTGAATTTGCTTTATCTTTTTGTGGATTAATCTTATTAAGAGCTCTCTTAGTGTTGAGAACTATAGATTTAAAGCAGCTCAGTCTTAAGGTGCCTGGCTACCTGGCACTTCTACACAGTTTTAGGGAGAGAGTTCATGGTGTGAAGGTGATTTCTGACAAAAGTAAACCACACAGGCCATTTAGTTAAATTAGTCTTAATATTAACATTTCTCCCCCTTAGTTTTTAATATTTAAACTGCGTGAGCAATTTGTAGTAATTTCACCAAGAGAGAATAAAAAAAATATATAAAAAAAGGAGAAAATAAAGATAGGGTTCCTTCCAGATTCACTCAAAGATGAATGACACTTCACAAAAAACTTCCATTTTGTGTTTTCTCATGCAAATATTTGATCAAAATATTCATATGAACTTTTTTCCCTTTTCATCTTTTTTCCCCTTAATTTTTCACACTTTACTTCCCTAATACTTTGCATCAGAAACGTGATTGTGTTTTTAATGACAAAATCAGTTTTACAAGACAGGAGGAGAGGAGAATCACAGCACCTCAGCCAAGAATAAAGCATTTAGATGAGGTGCCAAATGGAAGAGTGTAGCTGCTTTGAGGCTTTGCCTTCCCTATAAAAGCAGGCACAGCAGGGAGATGCAGCTATCTCCAGGGATGTAGCCTCCCAAGGGCAAGTCAGGCACCCAGAGCTGCTTGTCCTCTTGACTTCAGAGGAAGATTACAGTAGCTGCTGTCCTAATTGAAACACCTTGGCTGTGCACTTGGGCTTCAGCAGGATCAATCAGAGCCTAGCAGCACACTGTGAAAGATTTAAAGAACATTTTTGCTCCTTTTGTTTTTAGGGATTTGTTGGTGAAAGAAAGTGACAAAAAAATGCTCATTTATATGTCTAAAACACATGCATGATCTGATATAACGTGGAGTAAATCCCTCTAATCCTGCCTCATAACAAACACATTGCATAGTCATGCTCAGCATTACTTTAGGAGTGAATTCTGTAAAATCTGTAAAATTACAAAAGTTCAGAGGATTAGGTTTGTAACTTAATCTATTTACAGCTCAATTAAAATGCACACCCATCTGAATTTGTATGATGGAAATACTGAGCATGACTCACTAGTTCCATAATTTGTATTTTATTAAACCCTGTCAAAATACGATTTATAGCTAACCCAAGACAGCCCTGAGACATAAAAGTAGAAATCTTTTGTAGGTGTTATATGACAGATGTTAGTCTGAATTTGTTTCTCATGTTTGAAATCCATAATTTGCATGAGAATAAGCACTCTGATTTAAGTTAATTGATGCGTGCCTGTAAGTGTCTTGTCAATCGTCTCTGTGGCAGGGCAGACGCCTTCAATGGCACAGGTGATAGTCAAAAGTAACATTCCAAATGCTTTAACCTGCAGCCTGTATCAGCCCACTGCTGAGGAAGTTTTAAATTCAAGGGATCCCTTTTTTTCCTCACAGCCCTTAGAAGAACTATACCGATTTAGACATGAACTAAATACTTCAGAGTATTCCTGAGCACGAGCAGGGTTTGCTAACACAGAGAAGCTAAGAATAGTAGGACCGAGTCTGAAAATAGAGAGGGTAGGATGTCCCAGGCCCAGGTATTATTTTGTAAGGATAAAAAGGTCCTTTCTGAGTGTTCAGGAAATCAGTAGTCTCTAAAGAATACAATGAATGGTAGTCCAATTTTAATTACTGGTACTCTAGCTATACAGCATTTGAAATTTTCTACATGCTACCTCCTAAAAGTGGGTTTTTGAAAGAATTCTCTCTGTAAGTGCTGTAAGGATCCAGTTAGAGGCAATTGCTTGATTTCTGAATCCTTTTGATCAGCCTTCAGTAGTGGCCCACTTCTGAATTCCTCAGGAGCTTTTGACTTCATTGACAGTTCAGAAATAATGCCTCGGTAGGATGTCACTTGCTGCTCTGAGTTCTGATACGCCCTCTATTAAAGCACCTGTACTAGACATTATCAGGCCACAGCAAGGGTCTTTTGCTGATAACAATAAAGCTGCCCAAAAAATAGGAGCACTGGAATTGTTAAGCACTTTCCAAAGCTTCAGTTTTTCAAAGACAAACAGCTGAGTCCTATATTCAGAGAATGATGGTGTCTTGCTGAAATCAATAAAAAGCTCCAGTTTTCACCTTTTTGTATGCTTAAGAGATTCAAGCAAGGAATATTTGTGATATAATATAGATACAATTATCTTTTAAAAGGAACTCACAGAATAAATATCTCGCATCTTCCTAGAAGGGTGTGATTTACATCACTATGTTAAAGAGAAGTGAGGAGGATTCTGCTTTTCTTTTAGCCATTAGAAAAAATGTGTGAGTAGCCCAAACACTTTTTACAATAAGGGTGAACAGGTCAATACCATATCCAGTGAAATGACCTGCTTTGCTCACAGAATCCCATTTCCTTAATTTTCACTGCACAGTGCCTTTCTTTTTCTGAAAGACTAGGGTGATAAAGAGGCTGGGAAAATGTGTAGATTTCATCAGTCAAATAGGCAATATTGGGCTAAATGTAACAGAATATATCAGAAGAATTCCAAGGCTTCTGAGTGTGGAGTGACGTTTTTTTCTGTCTTCAGCTGGTAAGACACCACTTGCAGGATATTAAACACCCTCTGACTTGAACATAACACCTTGGCTGCAACCTCAGTATTGCGCAGATCTGAGATTACTTAGTGTTTTTAAAGAAAGGGGCAGACCATATGAAAAGTCCCTTCCTCTGTCCAGAAAAAAGAAAAAAATCGAAATCAGTTGTGTGTGGCAAATACCACCTTGTAGTATGCCTTTGAAGATTAAGACTAGCTAGAGCAACTATCCTTTCAGAAGTGAATATGGTTCTGGAGTTCCATCTTCTGGAAAAGTAGCCTTTAAAGCATAGCATTACTCTTTTTTCAACTTGCCTTTTTTATGAATGGCAAGCCAAAACAAAAATCTTGTTGCTCTAAAAATTTGGCAGGACTCTGCTATGCCATAGTACTGCAACAAAAATACATTTTCCAACAATTTTGTCCTTCAGTTTTCTTAAAGTATGCATGCAATAATATGCAAATCTGTCAGGTGTTTGTGAAATGTGCCTATTTAACTGCTTCCTTTCTATAAAAACATGTATTATTTTTACAGCTGATAATAACTTTGCTTTAAGGGTGTTTTAGTTCCAATGGTAATGAAAGAACAGCTGTCAGATGAGTTAGTGTTGTTAATATTATTATAGCAACTGGTTTTAATGAAGAGAGCTTCTGTAGGATTAATTACAGTAGGACAATAAAAAAGTTAACAGTTCTGTGTGGTTTTGCATCTTCAGTGCCTATGATATCTAAGCTACATGTGAATTAATGATGATACATGCAAATATAAGGAGCTATATCAATTTACGTCAGCTGAGAAATTCATAGTTACACTTTAAACTAGAATTTATAACAAAACTTACTTTGTGGGAAAAAAAAAACCTAAATACAATCCAAAAATATAAGTGGAAGATAGTTTTAGGAAAAAACATGGATTAGAAAAAATAATTGGGTCAAACCCCTCTATTTAAACATTTTATGCTGCTTTAGCCAGCATATCTACAGCTTGGTCTTTAACATCTTTGTGACCTATTGGCAATCAAGTGTTCAAAACCAACTTCTGTGATAAACAAGTTTAATTTTAACAGTCAGTCTATTAAATGTTACTTTCAAATGCATCTACCAAGCTAACATGAATGGATTCTTCAGCTACTCCCACAGACTTTTGAAATAATTTATCCCAATTCTTACATGATTTATATCAGTATAAATCAAGAATAATGTGTGGCAGTGATGTAAAAATTGTTTAGATGAAGATGCAATCAAGGTAATGCTGTAGGGTTTTATTGGAGGGAATATTTTTTGGTGAATACACATACTATAGATACAAACTTTATCTTTTTCCTAATGTAGATTTTTAATTTATTTATTTTCTCCTTGTATGTTTCTCAAAGGAGAGAAAAATTTATATTGAATATTGATACATGAAAAAGTTAAAACTGTGTAAGACTTTTTTGAACACTCTTTTTGAATCTTAGGTCTATCATCTCATCCCAAGCATTGAAAAATCCAGTTAGTAGAACAGCAGTGTGGTCTTTGCACCAGCAAAATACAGGAGCAGTTACACTGGTGTGAGGAAGATGACTTCCTGAATGTTAGTGCATTTCCAGTGGGGCAACTTTTGTGTTTAAAAATTTGCATCACTATAAGTGTTGTTCAGATCTAAGGTTTGAAACTAATCTGTACTTTGCATTCACAATTAGAATATTTCACTACACTTCCTAAGTTAATTTATAAAAGGAAGTTGTTTTCCCAGTTTTTCTACAAAAGAAACCTGAGCCTGTTTTCCCTGAGAGTTATAAAAAAACAAAACAAAACAAAACAAAAACACCCCAAAAACAAAGAAAAAGGAAAAAAAAGAGCATATATTAAAGGCTAGTTTCCCTATAGTAACTCAAAAAGTCCATTTCCTTTTTGCTCCAAGTAGTTTTAGTCTCCTAACTGTACAGTGAATTCAGTTTTCTGAAAGCTCTTTGATTTTTAATTCAACAATGTTTCATAGTGCATTGGACATGTAGAAAAGCATTAACAGTTGTTCTCTCACTGTTTTCTCCATTGGTTGAGCCAAAACTTGTAACATCAACTCCAAAAATATCCCATGTAACCTTTGCACAAAGGTCAAAAGTGAAATTTTATGAAAAAGCATGCTTTTTTTAACATCCTTTAAAGATATTCATGTAAATCAATCAGCTGTGTTTCTTAAAAAAAAATAAATACTCGGAGCTCTCTACCAAAAAAGTAACTTAGAGGCTGAATTTTAATTTTTTATTCTGTAATTCAATACAGTTTAAGCTTCTATATAGGGCATTCTAAAATGCCCAGTATAAATGGCAAGCCTCCGTGGTTTGCCCAGCACTGGGCATACATGATTGGTGACAGGAACAGGTTGCAAACCTGACTTTTTTCCATGAATTGAAGAAACAGTCTGGAAAAAAGTTGATATTATTCTTCAGAATGTTTTAGAAGGCCTCCAGCAGTCCTGCCTTTGTTTTACTGAAGAAGTCATTGGAGCATGGGTTGATCAGTAGGCACTAAGTAGATAAACTTTGCATAACTGTTAAAGACAATTATCTGACTCTGTCTATTTTCCCCTTATGTTTACTTGCTGAGTGAGGGAAGACAACAGTCAGTGGTGATGGGGAGGGAGCATGTAAACTGGGAATACAGTGACTGTCCTTGGAGACCTACTGGAAGTGAAATTACAGATGCAGCCTGCAGCAACTGGACTGTAGTGTATACTTAGCAGACGAAAAAAGGATTAGAGCCTGGCTGTCTGGCAGAGGTTTGTGTTTTGTTCCAAGTCCTGCCCACTGCTTTGAAAGACACTAACATTCACTGATAATTCTAAGGCTAAATTTTACAATGAAATGGCTCCCATTAATCATCATTTCCTGGTATTTTTAAAGCTAAAACAATACAGAATAACAACCTTTCTGCAACAGTGAATGAAGACTACTTTTTTTTTCTGCATCCACTGATTTACTCTAACTGAGATCAAGTGGGTTTTGTAAGAAATAGATACCGAAGATGCTGGTATTGCAATAATAGTGTGAAATCTGAGGGACTACTGAAGTCAAACAAAAAGTACAGCTTGGAGTACTGTCAGAGGTTGAGTACTTACGTTTTCAGAAATAATCTCATGACACTGTTATCAATTCTGTGATAAATATTGTGGAGTCTGCAGGAAGTTAGGGCTCTCAGAAGATGTACAAGTCAATACAGAAAGCACAATCGTGGTATAAGGGTAATGCAAGAAGATTTCAGCGTCACCAGTTTACAGAAAATCATGGAGCTCATGGGCAGCACAGAAGCAGTCGTGTAGCTGACAGTAAATTATTATATGTGTTTCTTTAAGAGGGGAAGAAAAAAGACAAAACATAGAACTTGATAAGGACTTCTGATCTATTTGACAGTGTACAGACACTAGAACAGGCTGTTCAGACATGTTGTAGACTCTCTTTTGGAGAGATATTCAAAACCTGACTGGTCAAAATCCTGGGCAACAGGTCGTAAATGATGCTGTTTGTCCAGAGAGGTTGGACTAGGTCATGACCAGAGGTACGTGCCAGCCTCAACTGTTTTGTGATTCTCTGTAAGGGCTTCCTTCCTAGCTCAGTAACTAACTGGCTGGCTACTATATTCTTCTAATTTATTATGAAGCCTCTAATTTCACGCATTTTTATAGAAAGTAGTTATATAAAGCATTGATCTCCGGCTCTGAACAGGTATAAATGAACAAGTCAGTTCCTTCTTGGTGTTGTCCTTTTTTATTTTGCAACTAATTGGTGTGTACTGGATGCCCTCTTTCATCATAGAACCATTCCTCTCGATTTCATATCACCTATGCTATTTAATTCATAGAATCATAGAATCACAGAATAGTTAGGGTTGGAAAGGACCTTAAGATCATCTAGTTCTAACCCCCCTGCCATGGGCAGGGACACCTCACACTAGGCCATATCACCCAAGGTTCTGTCCAAGCTGGTCTTGAACACTGCCACGGATGGGGCATTCAAAACCTCCTGGGCAACCTATTCCAGTGTCTCACAACCCTAACAGGAAAGAATTTCCTCCTTATGTCTAACCTAAACTTCCCCTGTTTAAGTTTGAACCCATTACCCCTTGTCCTATCACTACAATCCCTAATGAAGAGCCCCTCCCCAGCATCCTTATAGGCCCCTTTCAGGTACTGGAAGGCTGTTATGAGGTCTTCACACAGCCTTCTCTTCTCCAGGCTGAGCAGCCTCAACTTTCTCAGCCTGTCTTCACACAGGAGGTGCTCCAGCCCCTTGATCATCCTCGTGGCCCTCCTCTGGCCCTGTTTCAAGAGTTCCATCTCCTTTTTATGTTGAGGACACAAGAACTGCACACAATACTCCAGGTGACGTCTCACAAGAGCAGAGTAAAGGAGCAAGATCACCTCCTTCGACCTGCTGCTCACGCTCCTTTTGATGCAGCCCAGGATACGGTTGGCTTTCTGGGCTGCGAGTGCGCACTGAAGCCATCTCATGTCCATTTTCTCATCGACCAGCACTCCCAAGTCCTTCTCCACAGGGCTGCTCTGAATCTCTTCCCTGCCCAACCTGTAGCTGTGTCTGGAATTGCTCCAACCCAGGTGTAGGACCTTGCACTTGTCATGGTTAAACTTCATGAGGTTGGCGTCAGCCCACCTCACAAGCATGTCAAGGTCCCTCTGGATGGCATTCCTTCCCTCCACCGTATCAACTGAACCACACAGCTTGGTGTCATCGGCAAACTTGCTGAGGGCGCACTCAATCCCACTGTCCATGTCAGCGACAAAGATGTTAAACAAGACCTGTCCCAACACCAATCCCTGAGGTACACCACTTGTTACTGGTCTCCATAAGGACATTGAGCCATTGACCACAACTCTTTGTGTGCGGCCTTCCAGCCAGCTCTTTATCTACCGAGTGGTCAATCAATCAAACTGATGTCTCTCCTATTTAGAGACAAGGATGTCATGTGAGACAGTGTCGAATGCTTTACACCAGTCCAGGTAGAAGACATCAAGTGCTCTACCCCTGTCCATCAGTTCTGTAGCCCCACCACAGAATGCCACCAAATTGGTCAGGCAGGATTTCCCCTAAGTGAAGCCATGCTGGCTGTCACCAAGCACCTTGTTGATTTTCATGTGCCTTAGCATGCCTTCCAGGAGAATCTGCTGCAAGATTTTGCCAGTCACTGAGGTGAGACTGACTGGCCTGTAATTCCCCGAGTCATCCATTTTCCCCTTCTTGAAAATGGGGGTTATATTTCCCTTTTTCCAGTCTTCGGGAACTTCACCTGACTGCCATGATTTTTCAAATATGATGGCCAGCGGCTTAGAAACTTCATTTGCCAGCTCCTTCAGGACTCGCAGATGGATTTCATCAGAACCCATGGACTTGTACTCATTCAGATTTTTAAGATGGTCTCGAACCAGAACCTCTCCTACAGTGGGTCCAAGGTCTTCATTCTCACAGTCCCTGCGTCTGCCTTCCAAGAGCGGAGTGGTGTGGTCAGAGCCATTGGCAGTGAAGACCGAGACAAAGAAGTCACTGAGAACCTCAGCCTTCGCCAAATCCTGTGTAGCTAGTTCACCCGAGAGCTTCCTGAGAGGGCCTACGTTCTCCCTAACCTGTTTTTTATTTGCTATGTACCTGTAGAATCCCTTCCTGTTATCCTTAATATCCCTAGCCAAGATTAATTCTAACTGGGCCTTAGCTTTCCTAACCTGGTCTCTAGTTTCCCGGACAACATCACTGTATTCTTCCCAGGTCACCTGTCCTTGCTTCCACTTTCTATAAGCATCTTTTTTTCCTTTGACTTTTCCTCAGCAGCTCCTTATCCGTCCATCCCTTGGCTCTCCTGCTGCACTTCCTTCTAGTTGGGATGCAACACTCCTGAGCTTGTAGCAGGTGATCCTTGAATATCAACCAAGAGTCTTGGGCCCCCCTGCCCTCTAGGGCTGTATCCCATGGAACCTTACAAAGCAGGTTCCTGAAGAGGCCAAAGTCTGCTCTCTTGAAGTGCAGAGCAGTGAGCTTGCTGCATGATCTTCTCACTCTCCTGAGGATCTCAAAGTCAACCATCTCGTGGTCGCTGCATCCAAGGCTGCCCTGGAGCGTCACATTTCCAACCAGCCAATCCCTGTTGGGTGAGCACGAGGTCAAGCATGGCACCTCTCCTTGTCGGTGCTTCTATTACTTGCAGAAGGAAGTTGTCTTCCACACAATCGAGGAACCTCCTGGATTGCTTGTGCTGGGCTGTACTGTCATTGCAACAGATGTCAGGGTGTTTGAAGTCACCCATGAGAACAAGGGCTCGTGAGTGTGAGGCTGTTCCTATCTGTCTATGGAGTGCTTCATCTGCAGGTTGTCCTTGATCAGGCAGTCTGTAACAGATCCCCACAGTAATGTCTCCCATATTTGTTTTCCCTTTAACCCTAACCCACAAACTCTCTGTTAACTGCTCACCTGTCCCCAGACAGAGTTCCATACTCTCCAGCCTATCCCTAACATAAAGGGTAACTCCCCCTTCCCACTTGCTGGGCCTATCTTTTCTAAGGAGTCTGTAACCTTCCATTCCAACACTCCAGTCATAGGAGCCATCCCACCATGTTTCTGCGGTGCCTAATATGTCATATCCCCGTAGACGTGCACACATCTCTAATTCCTCTTGTTTGTTCCCCAGTTCCTCTTGTTTGTTCCCCAAATTCAGTTTTAAACAATTTTGTTCAGCCATGGTTAACCATTGCCACTGCAACATCTTAGTTTCCTACACTCCTCTGAACCACCCACATGCTATGGCAACAGCAGCTGGTCTCAACCTGTTCCTACACTGAACATTTCATTTCATGCTGAGTATGTTGTTCCACTTCTGTTTTATCATTCTAGGCTCTAAAAGGCTCCCAATAGACTGCTAAAATCCCAGCAATGCAATGGAAGAAACTAGCTCCTTAGCAGCAATCTAAACGCCTTCAGAAGTCACATTTTGTCTTCAGCACAGCATGAGGCTTTGGAGATTTCTGGTAATTAAAACAATGCTATTAACGGGCATGTCAGATAAAGTCTGCCATGTCTCCACTATCTGAAGCCTCATTACCTACATTGTTCAAAGTTGTTTATACTGTCTGCTTTGAAGAGAGGAAAGCCCAAGCCTGCAATTACTTCTCTACCTGCTTGAAGCCTGATAAAGCTTGGCTTTCGTTAGCACCTCATTCACCAGGAAAGAAACACTGCTAAGATCTATATTTTTCAGATTCGCATTTTTTCAGTCTTTGACAATGTCACTATGACCCTTTTAATTTTCTTTCCCCAAACTATAGACCCCTTAACCTATCTTTCATTGGTGTTGTCACATGATATATTTCCCCACCTAAAGCTCCACAGTAAAGGGTTCAGTCATAACTCTCATTTCTTTCTCACCTGCATCAATGCTGGGCTAGGACAGACTTAAAGTTTGACTTCAGTAGCCTGTAAGATTGAGGAACTTTACACGTTTTCCCAGCAATGCAGAAGGGGAAGGAGCAGTGTAGTAAAACCAAAATCTGATAGTGAGTCAAAGCAGCAAATAAAATAAAATAAAATAATAAAATAAAATAAAATAACTTAAAGCACTGCAGAACAGTCCCACTAAATCATGTCACCCAAGGCTCTGTCCAGCCTGGCCTTGAACGCTGCCAGGGATGGAGCATTGATAGCTTCCTTGGGTAACCCATTCCAGTGCCTCACCACCCTTACACTAAAGTACTTGCTCCTTAGATGAAATCCAAACTTCCCGTGTTTAAGTTTGAACCCATTACCCTTGTCCTGTCACTACAGTCCCTAATGAAGAGTCCCTCCCCAGCGTCCTTATAGGCCCCCTTCAGATACTGGAAGGCTGCTAGGAGGTCTCCACACAGCCTTCTCTTCTCCAGGCTGAACACCCCCAACTTTCTCAGCCTATCTTCATAAGGGAGGTGCTCCAGCCCCCTGATCATCCTCATGGCCCTCCTCTGGACTTGTTCCAACAGTTCCATGTCCTTTTTATGTTGAGGACACAAGAACTGCACACAATACTCCAAGTGAGGTCTCACAAGAGCAGAGTAGAATGGCAGGATCACCTCCTTCGGGCTGCTGGTCACGCTCCTTTTGATGCAGCCCAGGATACTGTTGTCATGGTTAAACTTCATGCGGTTGGCATCAGCCCACCTCACAAGTGTGTCAAGGTCCCTCTGGATGGCATTCCTTCCCTCCAGAGTATCATTTTCCCTTTCTTGAAAATAGGGGTTACACTCTCCTTTTTCCAGTGGTCGGGAACTTCACCTGACTGCCATGATTAATCATTTCCACTCTACAAGTCTCAAATTAGATGAAGAGTATGTCTGAGAAGGAAGAAAATAATGTCAATGGCTTTCTAATTGCTATTTATTTTTTGTTAAAATAGTACCTTAATTTCAGGTTCCAAGTGTGAGGATTAACATGATAAATATGCAAGCTTGCACAGCTAAGGTTAAGATGCAGCTCACAGTAAATATTTGATCAGCAGCAAAGTGATGGTCCTATGTACTGCAAGTGGCAGCTTTACTGTAAGTAGGGAGGGAGCCCAGGTAGCAAAGAGTTTCAACTTGGCAGTAAAAGATAATATACATTCTATTTTAACAAAGATTCAATGAGTTTGTTTTAACATAATGTCACCTTAGTCAAACACATTTTTAAACTGAAAGTTTGTTTTTCTGGGCTGCGGGGTAAAGAATAAACAAGCTCCTTGGATAGCATTTAAAAACAATATTTTTGTTAGGCTGCTGTTTATAATGAAAATTGGGAATGAATATTGAAAAATAAGTACTTTATATTTCTCTGGGTCATGTTCCTCTGTGGATATTTGCGTTCTGACAGATACAATGAAAAGACCATTAGTCACCAGCTATCAGAGTCTGATCCAGCACCCTCTAAAGTGAGAGCAAAAACTTCTACTAATTTCAATGGAAATTGGATCAGGCCCACAGAACTCTTCTCCAAACCAAATATTTTGTGCCAGATGTGTTGATATTGGAACAGAGCTTCTGACAACAAAAGCCATTGTCACAGACATGACCTGCCGCACTGTCTACTCCACACCACAAGCAGCTGGGGGGAGTTGTGCTGCTGCACAGGACTGGAGGAGAAGGGTTGTTTGCAGAGCACAGGACATCTGGGCTGCAGCACTTCATAGAATCATAAATCATAGAATGGCTTGGGTTCAAAAAGACCTTATAATCATCTAGTTTCAAACCCCCTGTCATGGGCTGCTGAGGACTGCATGCTCAGTCAGACATAAACAGATCGGTGGGCCACAAGACTCAACAACATGGAAGGAAGGTGCTAATGAAAGGAGTGGACTGCATAGACTCACACACACTTCCTTACCTTCAAATACAGCTTAGCCTGGCCTCAGAAGGACTCATCTGGTGCTTCTAGTCAAGGCTTTTGGAGAACTGGGAATTATTAGAAACACAGAAAAATACTTACAGCTGTTAATACAAAACTGTATAAAAATAAAAATAAGCATAAAATCAAAAGAAGCAACTCTGCTATATTATGTACTTTATTGCTTCTATTCTCTCAGAACTTAGCAGAATAGCTGCGTATCATTCCTTTATTTGAATAAAACTAAAACAGATAAAACCTGGAGCCGTTATACAAAGTTAATAGAATATAAATATATAACCTGAGGGTGTCTTTAATGGCTTATATACCTTATTGTTTTCCTGAATCTTTGAATAAATATTTCTCAGTGCAATAAATTTTAAATTAGGTTGCATGCAAGAGGCTGGTGAAATTACAGAACTGCTCAATTGTATTGTTCTTCCAACACAACAAAAACCATGGTTGAATGCATTTCTGATAAATTTCAGATGCTAGTATTCAGCTGGCCTGTGTGACATTTGCAATACTGTGAATTTGGCAGAGAATTCCATTTCTTAGTTACTTTGTCCTATGACAGAAAAATATTCAGAACATTTGAAATGCAAAACTATCAGAGACAAATTATTATTTTAACTATTGACATCAGTGATATTGTAATAATACCTAAGAACTTCAAACAAGAGCTGAATTTTGTCTTGATAGAAGCTACTCTTACATATAATGAAATAGTCTTGACTGATTGGAGAAAGAAATTATTAAAAATTAGGTGGAAAGAAAAAGTAGTATCCTCATTTTTCAGGTAGAAAGCAGCACACAAGACTGTGGCACAACAGTGGCTTAAAGTTAGTTTGCTGATTTGTTCAGAAGTTTGAACAACCTTTCTTCAGAGATTATTTGCCAAAGGAATAACACTATACCTGTGGAAAAGAGTTATTTACTGTGGTCCTTTAATCTTTAACAGATTAAATCAGCATCTGTCTCAGTTTCTTTTCAAGTAATAAGCCATTTTGTTCACTTAAGTAAAAAATATGGTTTTAAATACTACTGTAAATGGTACCAATGGATAAGACCTTGAAAAAAATTAAATACCAGCTTTGCACGAGCTGAGTGGCTGATGTACTCTATTAATGTCACCTGTCCCTACTGAGATTTGACGAGAGACCTTCAGAACTGAGAATAGAATTTGTTAAAAGAAGAATGCAATAGCAATCAGTAGCTCACATTATCATTTTTTCAAGCCTCCATTAGGAATTACATTTTGGTTTGGTTTTTTTTTTTTTTTTGGACCAACAGCAAAATTTTCCGGCGCTCTGTATCTCTTCATATTAGGTCTTAATATCATTAATCTAAAGGGGGGAAAAAACACAATAGAGAGATGAGATGTAAAATCCACGAGAAACATCCCAGAAGAGAAATTTATTACTGTAGTAGACAGCAAACCTGTCATTTTGGGCTACCCTGAAAAAAGCTTTCGACCTACTATTAGTCCCTGCGGGAATGCATAGAATGTAGGCTAATACACGACACTGATTCATTGATACCTCCTGAGCTGCAGTGACTTGCCACTCAGGGACTCCCTGCTGCTGAGATGTCATCCCATGTTTAATGGCTGGTTTTGCTTTTAAAGCCATGTAGTTTCACAATCCTGTTTTTTCAGAGAAATGTATCTTGTATTTTATATATATGTAGGGTGAAAAAGAATCTTTTCCAAATTGTTTCATTCATGCCACCTGGCAACCTTATATTGTTCCTTCTACTTCTGTTATTACAGGTATCATGAATAACTTTTCTCAACAGACAGCTGCTCTTCTTCTCTTCAGTTATCCATTTTCTGGCTATACACTCCTAATCTATTTAGGACTGTACGAAAGCCAGCCAATAAAATTTTTTAGACTTTTTGTATTTTGTTTTTTCTCATTTTCTCATTGATAAAGAACTGACTGGACAGCCGCACACAAAGAGTTGTGGTCAATGGCTCAATGTCCTGATGGAGACCAGTAACGAGTGGTGTCCCTCAGGGATCAGTGTTGGGACCGGTCTCATTCAGCATCTTTGTCGCTGACATGGACAGTGGGATTGAGTGCGCCCTCAGCAAGTTTGCCGATGACACCAAGCTGTGTGGTTCAGTTGATACGCTGGAGGGAATGCCATCCAGAGGAACCTTGACACTCTTGTGAGGTGGGCTGATGCCAACCCCATGAAGTTTAACCATGACAAGTGCAAGGTCCTACACCTGGGTTGGAGCAATTCCAGACACAGCTACAGGCTGGGCAGAGAAGAGATTCAGAGCAGCCCTGTGGAGAAGGACTTGGGGATGTTGGTCGATGAGAAACTTAACATGAGTCGGCTTCAGTGTCCTCTTGCAGCCCAGAAAGCCAACCATATCCTGGGCTGCATCAAAAGGAGAGTGAGCAGCAGGTCGAAGGAGGTGATCTTGCTCCTTTACTCTGCTCTTGTGAGACGTCACCTGGAGTATTGTGTGCAGTTCTTGTGTCCTCAACATAAAAAGGAGATGGAACTCTTGAAACAGGGCCAGAGGAGGGCCATGAGGATGATCAAGGGGCTGGAGCACCTCCTGTGTGAAGACAGGCTGAGAAAGTTGAGGCTGCTCAGCCTGGAGAAGAGAAGGCTGTGTGGAGACCTCCTAGCAGCCTTCCAGTATCTGAAGGGGGCCTATAAGGATGCTGGGGATGGACTCTTCATTAGGGACTGTAGTGACAGGACAAGGGTAATGGGTTCAGACTTAAACAGGGGAAGTTTGGATTGCATCTAAGGAGGAAGTTCTTTAGTGTAGGGGTGGTGAGGCACTGGAATGGGTTACCCAAGGAAGCTATCAATGCTCCATCCCTGGCAGTGTTCAAGGCCAGGCTGGACAGAGCCTTGGGTGACATGATTTAGTGTGAGGTGTCCCTGCCCATTGCAGGGGGTTGGAATAAGATGATCTTAAGGTCCTTTCCAACCCTAACTATTCTATGATTCCATGGTTCTATGTTTAACTATTAAGTTCATATCAACTACTTCCATAAATAATATACATGTTTTCCATCCTTACTACTCTACTGCATAGTGAGGGTCACTTGTCTGTGGTGCAGTAGGATTCAACACATGAATATCAATGTAAAATCTACAGCCACTTCAGTAAAATGCATAATGAAGGTAGAAAAAATAATCCAGGCTCTCCATACACTTAGCTTTAGCCTGAAGTAATTGGCAGCTAATATCTTCAAAGATTTAATCTCTACTGAAGATGCTTCTGCCCCTCAGAGGTTGTTAAAAAAGAAAAGAAATAATTATGTCTCAATATTTGTCTCCTCAGTTCTCTATCTATAAATGGGAATAACATTGCCTCCTTATCTTAAATTGATACTTAAAAAAAGAAGTGGATAAATGTATCAATGAAGTACCCACACTTAAGGGCAAGGTCATATCCAGGATATAATTAATAAATTTGTCTGCATTCCAGACTCTGAATTAGCTAAAAAAAGCCTAAGCAAGAAATAGTGTATTATCATTCAAGGGTAGGGAAAAAATAAGATTTTGCAGTGTGCTAGTATTATGACACATTACATCATGAAGATTAACAGTTATTGCCAAGCTAGGTTCACATTTGATATTTCATCAGTGCTTGCTTTGTATTCTTAAAGTCCTTTTAACTTTGAGGGGGCTGGCTAACTCATAGATCAGAGAGAGGCTCTTAGGAGATGTCAGCTTGCTTGTTCCCTCCTCCTGCAGGTTCCTAGGGGAGGGTTAGGAGCTGGCCATGACTGATACACCCTGTCCTGGCAGCAGACACCCTTGCTCCAAGGCTTTTGCAGGCAAACATGTGCTTATGGTGGATGTCGGATCTTTTCTTGCGCGTGTGTTCAACGGCTTTCTTGCATCAGCAAAAACCAGAAAATTTGGGCACTCCAGTATGAAAAGAGTTCCAATATATACTGTATTTCTTTTTTTTATGAATATAACTTAGTCCATTCTCCTAAAAAGGAGTACAAACTTGTTATCCATATACCAACATTGAAATGAAATAAGAGATAGATATGTTGAAAACAGCATACAGAATGTGTGCATATGTCTGAAGTATCATACGACTCTCAACTGTGGATTTCAGTGATATCTGTGCAATGCCAAAGTGTAAAACTTCAGTATATAAAATACTAAACTGTACAAAGATAGGCCTATTTTCTCCATATATGTTATCTATATCACTATAAATTCATATTAGCACGTTTTGTTAACCTTTTTCATGAGAATGAGATTTGTGTTGTCCAATTTATTATATTCATTACACAATGATGAACTGCTTTGGCCTTTTCAATATGCTGTTGTGGGATTGGTTGTCCATTCCAGTTCATTACTACAACCTACTTTGGTTTAAACACAAAAGAAGTGGAAAAGCCAAACAATAAAATGACAGCTGTACAAAGGTTAAAGAACTATGAAGCAAGCATAAACTAAAGGTGACAAGCATTGAAGTCTGTATTTCTCATTCTTATGACAAAGATGGTAATGGGAAGAGAAAACAGCAGTATCTTCAATTTTTAAGACAGTGATTTTAGTGAAATTGGAAAGGATACAAAAGCAACCTGTTCTTATTATAATTTATATATCCTTATCTTATGGCCCTTCCTCAATTCTTCTAATTGAGAGTCAGTATACCAGTGTAACCTTTGGGCAGCAATTCTTTGGGAAATATGTACGATGATACGTACAAAGCTCTGTGCTATAAAGTGGTTTATATATTGCTAAAGAGATTAATATCTACAGATATTAATATTCTAGATTCAGAGTGGTTTAAGTATAGATAACAATTTTACTGCTTGATGTTCCCCAAAGTGAGCACATATGTCATATGAATCTTTTGTGACTCATTATTCGCAGCATTTAAATAGAATTGATCTTTACTTTTGAGTGACCAATGATTCTAGATACAGGAGTTTCTGTCTTCCATTAATTAACTCAGACATTAACTTCTCTTAAGAAAATATATGATAAAAGTGAAATGAAATGATAGGAATCAATCTTTTTTATCAGTCTCGTAATATATAAAGGAACCCGCTCCCTAGAGAACAGAATGGAAGTGTAGAACTAACTAAATATTTCACTATGAAAAATTAAATTTTGATTAAATTAAGGTTTTTGATTTTGGTTTTCATTTTGGTTTTCTTTTTAGGCTGTCCTACACAGAATATGCAAGTTTTTTATTATATTTGTCATTATGATTTATACGTTGGCATAAAGTTTAGTTTTCATAGACTAAATAAATATCATGTTTGGCAAAGTAGTATCATGTATCCCCTGCACATACAGTTCCAAACAATTCCTGAGAATTAATAACTGACTGATACCATTTACAGCCTCAGTCATGCAAAAATTTTTGACATAGAACACCTATAAGCATAAGTACAAAAGATTATCCATGCTGACTTAGTTCAGCATCTTGCAGTAACCAGAAACAAAAGCTTATGGCAGAGCACAAGGAATAAGATGTTTTTACAAGTACAAGAAATGTATGTGGCATGAAATGATGAAAACAAATGGCATTTGAGAATGGCCTTAGATGCTGATGCAGCTGAATTTATAGCGGTCCTGCTATTCCTAGACATATATGTAGTATAACACTATAGCTTTTATTTTCTCATGGGTGTGTGGATCATACTGTTTATGCCAGTCTGGTGACAGCCTAATGTTGTTGCTGATGTCCTTTGCCCTCAGAGTTTATAACAACTCAGTTTGTCACTGTATGAGGGCCTACCAAATTAACTGGATACACTGTAGGAGAAGAGCAATTTCATTTTTTATCTGGTATTTAATGTACTTATCTTGTATTTAGTCTTGCAGATCACAGTGTTTGGGTTGCAAGCAGTGATATACTATCGTTTCTCTATTTTTTCATTTTAAAAGGGATAGTTTGCTTTAAAAGTTTCCTATTGGTAAATAATTGTCATGATAAAAAAAAGCATGCATGTCTGTATGTTATTAAATAAGTAAACAGATTTCTGGTTCATTTTGAAGTTCTGGTCAAAGTTATTTTTTATCCCAGCTGGGGTCATCACTTTGTTTCTGATACTGTGATGATGCTGTATGAATGTGAAAGGTTAGCACAAACAGTTTTCGTTTGCAGGGTGTGATGGACAATAACCATTTTATCAACAGTTTATCTATTTTTTTTTCATTTATAAAGGTGATGGGCCTCTTAAAAGCTGATTGTTGTTTGCTTTGTCTGGTACAGACAGAGCTTTTTGAAGGAAGATATGTTCCTTGAAAGCCATTGCACAGACAATGGAAGTAGATGGAAGGGGATGTATGAAAATGGAGGGAGATGGAGCACCCCAGGGTCTGGAATACCTTGGAGAAGGTCATGAAGCATGTCTGCATGTGGCTAGGCTTCTGACAGGACTCAAAGAAGCTTTCTAAGGGCTTTTAAAGAGACTGTATAGAGTTTATTGCAAAACAGAAAGCTGTTGAGACCATGATCTCACGGCCAAGTCCTGTGGAAGAGCTCACCTGCAAGGAAGCAGTAAGTGAAGAAGATCCATCCAAATGCCCTTGGAGTTGGTTTAGGGTAACACAATAATGAAAAAAATCCCCCTCAAACTCTGGCCTGACAGGGTTTTATTAAGCTTTTTCAGATGAATTAGTTTAAGTTTGTATTTTGGGATCCTGAGATCTAAATGTCTTCTAGTGCTGGCTCATCCAAAAATTTAATGATACAAAAGTGATTCCCAGGGGCATGTGGGTCAAAAAGCATTGTGAAACTGGTATGGGCTTTTCAGGGAGAAAGAGGAGGTTACAACTCATGTGCATGCATTTTGGTGCTGTGGAGTCTGAGACAGTTTTGATAGGTGATTTGACTTTCAGCTGTAGTAACAGAAGGCCACAGTTTAACTTGAATTTCCAGGTTCAATTCCTCCAGGTGATGACTTACTCAAATAATAATGAGGATGGAGATATAGTTCTGTTGGGATATACTTGCTAAATGCACCATTACTATAATGATTTGTAATTAGACACTAATCACCATATAAAATGCTAATAGAATAAATGTACTTGATATTTTTTCATGCTCCTGACAGAAGTCTTCTAGGCATGCCATTTTCTCAAGGGTGTGCTGAGCAAAAGCAGGCTAAATAAAAGAGTTGGGGCATGGCACTCACTTTCTGCTATTATTTCTCTTTTGAAAGGGACTTATTGGTGGTTTGAGGATCATTTTAAACTGATGAAAACAGGTGCCATTCTGTTCCCAGTCTTTACCCATGTGTCCTGCTGTCTTCCTTTTGTCTGCAGTAGCAATTACCTATAGGGCTATGGCTCTGTTTGTCAAGAAAATGATACAGGTGGAAATTAATACTCTTTTGTTATTGTAGATTACATTTTAGTTTGTTTGTTCTTCCCTTGTGGCAGGATCAATCATTTAATGTGGGGATTTGGGGAAAGAGACAGGGAAAAGGACAAGATATTTCTTTTGGCTATGGTCTATGTCAGTGTATGTTGGTTTTATGGTATTTTGTCAGCTTAAGGTTAATTTTCAGTAGTAACTTGATTTAGAAGGCAATAGCAGAGCAACTGCAAACTTTCTGCTTGTCCTAGTGTGCATGCTTGAGACTCAGTCACTGTTGTTTTGTATAAGATACAGGTCTTCTTTCGCATGTTCTGTAATCTGTGAAAAAGCAGATGCGTAGGTCCCTACGGCCTTTCTCCACCTTGCATGTCTGCATCCTCCCATACGCTGGTACATGCCCCTCTGTATATTCCCTTCTCCTGCTTCACAGTTTAATACTTGCAGGCTCAGTATACTCAGGGCTAGGTTCCCACACAAACTCTGTATCTCTAACCAAACCACATTTCTTTTCAGTTTCTATCCCACATTTTGATTTATTCTTTTTTTAAATATGCAGGTCAGCAATCTCCAGATGTAGAGAACATTTCCACAGCTTTGGTTGGTTTCCATGTCAGTCAACAGCATGGTGTCATGTGTCTGTTTGATAATAAGGAGGTCTCTGTACCTGACCTAGTCGCACTTTACTATCTGTGGTTGATGTGATGACTTATTACAGTTCTTACTCTGACATTGGAGACAATAAAAGGAACAATGTTTATAGGGAAAAGTAATGTCCTTTATTTAATCACTTGTAATATTTAGTTTGATTTCTCCTAATGCTGCATAATCTTCATTTAAAATAGAAAATCTAGATGTTTTTAGTTAGAGTAAAAAAGGTGTTATAACTGGCACATTGCTTATGGATATGAGAAGAAAGGAAAAGTGTCGTGATTTAAGCTGAACCCAGGACAAAAAGTTAAGCCACACACTAACACTTTTCCTTTCAAATGTGTGGCTAAATTACCACAGCTACTTTTACACCTAGGATGTATGGAAGAGTAAAAGATCAGCATCAAATCAGATAATCTTGTGATAGCAGATATCTTTATAATCTTTCTGAATTTTTGTCATTAGATTATTAGCTCATTATTTCATGGCCCTGGAAATACACTAAGAGGAAAAGAATGCTATATATATCTTTTGTACTGATCTGCTTAATCTCAAGACATTTAAATCTCTGTAAATGATTCAAAAGCAATAGAAATGTATATTGGTCTGAATATTATAAGAGGTTTGGTTATATTCAGTGTGAGATTGAACATCTTTTTGTACTTTCAGATTTGTAGCAACTTAGCAAAAGATTTTCTCAGATATACTAGCAATAACATGCCACCAGCATATCTTGTTATGTAGTGACATCACTTTTTTTGCTTATGTGAGATCTAAGGTTACCATAAACTATGCAAAAAATGTGAAGCTTAGATTAAACAATAAGAGAAGATCAGTGTTTGTTAACACTTTTGCTTTCATCTGTATTAGTAATAGGTGGTGATTTGCATGATGCATGTGTCACTAATATGTGTTATTAGCTTGTGGGAGTTCTGCTTATTGGTTTTAGTGGTAAGCGCAGATGCTGTGGCACAGTACAGATGACATGAGGTTTTAAATAGGTAACATTCACAGGCATATAGAAACTTCCCAGCTCTAATTGCTTTCCCTTGTTGCACACCTTCAGATAGAAGAAGGCTCAGGTTTTAAAATGCAGGGGACTGCAACTCTTAACATCACAGAATCATAGAATCAACTAGGTTGGGAAAGACCTAAGATCATCAAGTCCAACCTTTACCTCAGGACAGCCAAGTCCACCATTAAACTATAACACTAAGAACCTCATCTACAAGGTTTCTGAACACTTCCAAGGACGGTGATTCCCCCACTTCCCTGGGAAGCTCTCAGGCTGCTGGTTGTCTCTTGAAATCCAGATTTCTCCACTATGCCCCTACATAAGACATTTAGAAAGCTTGGCTCTTGAAGATGAATGCCCAAGTGCCAGCAAGATAAGACTTAAACTAGACAGGTGAAGAATCACCTTAAGTCTTGGCCCACTCCCTGGGCCTTGCATGCCTTAAGAAGACATTCCCACCCAGGATCCATATTTTCACCTTCTTTCCTTTCCTCCCTCCTTGGGAGGTGTGATTTTTGATTGCTGTTAGGCAGTGGGAATGCCTGAAATATGCCTTCCTGATTTCTGCCTAAGAGCTCAAGCTGTTGGTGAGTTAGTCTGTTAAAGGGGGACTGTAGCTACTGCCAATATCAACATAATTTCAAATAAAGTATTGGCTAATGTTGTGGCTTGCATGCAGCCTGATTCAACTAGAGCGAAGTGACACAACACAATGATGTCAGTGCTTAGAAGTCTCTGAACAAGTGTAGAAAGAAAACTTTACCTTCCTTAGGTATATGTGGGCTTACGAAATCTTCAGGGTTAGGCAAAAAAGATACTGATGCTCAGTTTTGGATTGATTTGCCTCTTTTCCTTCTCATTCTTTTTTTTATTTTTCAATTTCTTAGTTTGATCCTAAATCTCAGTTTTCACTTGGAATAATAGCAGTGATAATATGAACAGTTTGAAAAATGTATTTTTCTCTGACCATGCTTTCTTGAAAACAACAAACCACAAAGGTAAGGCTGTTACACCTGCCTGGTTAAATAAATAAAATTGAATCATTTTGACAAATTGACATAATAATGGTGTATCCCACAGAGTTATTCTGATGCTTAATTACTATATTTGAAATACCTGTTATGAGGTTTTCATATGCATCATGAGCAACACACAAATGGCTGCATTTTCAAAATAGAGCAAGCTACGTAAAAGCTAAATATTTGTTAAAAGATTCAATCAGCTGAAGAGATTTATGAGCTGAGCTACTAAGGTAAAAATATATAGTTAGACTCAAGTTATAACTGATCTTGCCCTAAAATGTGGCATTAACACATGGACAATTAAATAAAAAGAATCTAAATGGTATATATTCCTTTTGTTACCTTCTAGCCTTGGCTGCATGAATTTGCTGAAAATTTTTTAGTTATATTTAACGCCCACAAAAAACAAAGTCAAACTTTCCATTCACTCTAAAGGTAGGTGGATTTTTTTATTAGTCATTTTAGTAAAACCCAGAGATTTTCCTTCCAGCTTTGGGCTGCTACTGAACCTAGACTGTTCTGAGGTATTTCAAAAGGTATGAAATGCTGGAAGATATTTGAAAGATGTAAAATGTATGTTGCAAAATCTTAAAAAGCTATTTCTGAAATCACAACACTTATAAACAGACAAGAATTTGCAGGGTTACTTATACAGATAAAAAGGTATCATTTCCAAATCACTGTTTTCACCGCCAATGAAGCAGATCTAAGATAATAGATTTAGAAGTAACAATAACATCTAGCAGTGAAAAAGGTTGCAGAAATCTGTAGCTTTTTGATGATTTACATGTGTTGTAAACTGCTTGGAGGAGAGACCATTTTATATTGTTTCAGGAGTACCTCAGCACAAGGCACTCACTGGTGCCTGGAGCTTTATACAGTTTTGCAGTATAAATACTGATGGGAATAGCTAGTAATTGTTCTTCTAAAATAAAAGCCATGAGCAGAAATAATTCTGCATTCCATCTGAAATAGATTAATGCAGCATGAATACTTCTGTACCTGCAAGGTTATATATCCAGTAAAAATGAGAAACTGCTACCAGCATTTTATAGGAGTTTTACAGCTTTTGCTTGTTGTGACATCAGATGAGCTGTCAGCATGTTTTTCCTTTAAATGTGTTTTCTTACATATGTAAATATGTGGCGGGTTGTACCCGCTGAAGTTACATTTTTCTTGAAGCTTTGGAATGAATCAAATGTGGTTTTCAAAGTTACAGTTTTACAGCCTGAGATATGACAACCAGCTGTCTATAGGGTTTCACATTGTTCAGCCCACAAATCAGGAAACATGGATTAGCACAATGTAAAAAAAAAAAAATCATCAGAATGATTTAAATGTACTGATGTAATGTTTTTTTTCTAATGTGCGGTTAAAGGAGGGGTTATGTCATGATGTACTAGCCACTGACACTATCACATGGAAAATTAACTTCTGATCAAATGCTTCCAGATCAGATATTATAGGATTATATTAACTTGTGGATTGTGTCAGTGGCGCCTCTTTCAGATGTAGATCTTCAGATGTCTTAATTTCAGTCAGTGTTTTTACTGGGTACAACAGTTCAACAGAGTTACACTCAGGATTAATTTGCTAGGTTGCTTTAAATGGCTTTCTTGCTCCATCAGAAAACATCTCATCATTCTAGTTATTGTTATTATGGGTAAACCAAAATAGCATGGCTGTGTTTGCTAAAATTAGACATAAAGAAGGCAAATTAACTTACATTGGGCGGTGACTATGGTTATAGTGCTGCTGATACTTAACTGAGCTTGAGTATCAGGCATTAAGTATCTTGAGAGACGCTTATTAGTGCAAACTTTGATTTGGTACAGCAAATCTTAGTATGATACTCTACAGTCCAGATTTTTCATTTTTTCATTTTATCATCTAGTAGTTGTGTTATGGTAGCCAGTAAGATGTGAGAATATAGACTGATCAAATCTGTAGTGAGGAAGTAATATCTTTTATTAAACAGAGGTAGAAGAAAGGGAAAAGGTCATCAAATCAATAAGAATAGTACTCAGGATTTCACGTTCGGAGTCCTGACTATAAATCAATCTTGCTTATATTCAGATTTTGGCACCTAGGTTTGGCTGATTCACAGCCAGCAGCCAGACCATCTGTTTGCTAGCCCTGTCTAATCTTGCACATTTGACAGTACTTGGACGGGATGCCTCATGCTGGGTACTCACACAATAGTTCAGACTACCTTAATCTGAGGAAGGATGTAGGAGAAGGTTTGAGTTTTTGTGTAATAGCCTAAAGGGTAAACTCTTACTGAGAAAAGAGAAGGGATTCCCTTGGTTCCTGTATTCTAGCAAGGGTAGTCTTGCACCTCTGGAATGCTATAATCACTAATATTGGGTATTCTGCTCTATCTGCCAAAAAATATTTGGTCAATTGCGCATACAGCAATGCTTGAGTCACAGGGCTGGGCACCAAGTCCGATGGTAGCTTAGGCTGAGTCCAGGTTCAAGCAGTTAGGGCAAGCATTTGATGAACAGCACTTTCATGTTTAGATTCATATCCCAGGGCCGTACAAAAATGAAACCAACTATGGTCTCATACTCAATGTTCGTATGTTGCAAGGAGTGGGATCTGAAACACTACTTGTAGTACTTTTCCTTGGTCTGCCTCAGGACTCATGATTGTATGGTAACCTCTCTTCAACAGCAAGGGTAGACACAAACTAGAACTGGGGTTAGGACACTCTTCTGCAATCCTTCTTAGGCTCTGTGGAGGAAATCAGTGAGCTCAAATTTTCCATTTCTTGGTCAAATGAGCACAAGCAAGGCAATTATACAAGATAGGGACAGAAATCCCCACCACTCAACATTTTCTTTATAAAGGGACATCTGTGCTCTGCGAGTTACCCATGTGGTGGCCTGGGCTCTGGCAGGATGGAGGTGCTCAGTGTTGCCTGGTTGGTTCCTTAGACATTCGCCAGGGAAAGATAGAGCTTCTTTTAGGTGTCCTTACAGTGCCCTCCGGAGGTCTTCAGGGCCACCTACAAGTTGCCTTAGTAGGGAACTTGTGCCTACACAGTTGTCCTTGAATTAGTGGAGCTGGGTATTAGCGATGATGCCCCAAACAAAGCATAGTAACTGAGGACTTTTTTTGAAGCCATACAGAATAAGGAACATCCAAAAGAAAAAAGAGAAGTATAGCCAAAATAAAAGGCAAAGAGAAAGCTCTTCTCCCAAGTCTGAGCACTGGGACATGAGGGGTCAGAGTGATGGGGAGTGTGGAGATAAGTGAAACGCAGAGCTGAGAGATGAGGAATGAATGATATGGAGGTGCATGCTAGAAGGTGACAAACGAGTAGTGAGAAGCAGGTATTGGAAGACAATGTCCTTGTAACTCACACTCAACCAGGTCATTAACGTGCTACTGTCCTACAGGTATAATAGGACATTCGCTGATGAATGTTTTCTGTATAGATCAACAGCTTACTCTACAGTTGTCTTGTATTTTCCTATCTGCTAGTGTTTGAATATAATAAATAATTCACTGTCCTCTCTTGTGAAGTAAAGCTAACTCTTAATGAGAACAACAGGTCTAATTAAATGGTCTATCAGGATTTACCATTGTTGTGATTGATTTCTCCAAGGTGATCAACCTTAGTAGCCAAATCAAACAAACAAAAAAATAGCAAGTCTTAAGTTGAAATTACTTGGAATTTAATCAATGCATAATGATTCCCAGATGAGTCTTACACACTTTCTCATATAAGTTTGCAGTTTGTTTGTTAACTATGGCACAGTTTGCCCATATTTCTCTAAGTGCATCTCAGATAAAGGGTAGAATTTTTCATGCAGGGAAAAACATCGCACAAAAGCAACTGAAAAGCCACTAATATTATCCAGGCCAGTATAGGGATCCTATTGTTTCTTCACTCTAATCAAGTGTGTAGGGGTGTAATTGTTTCTTCACTCTAATCAAGTGTGTATAACTTGCTCAGGGGAACTAAATAACTAAGAATTTTAATGTGAAAAGAAAATCTAAGTGTTGTCAATAAGGCAAATGGGAGCTAAGGACAACCTGTGCACAGAAGATGATGAGATTTAGGTGCCTACCTCCATTTTGTGCTTCTGAATACCTTTGCTAAACTCATGTTCTTCTCTTGGCTTTCCAAGGAAGCTTTATCAAACAATCTGGCAAATCAGTTGCATTGTAAAGTAGTCAGGTTGGTGCAGCTCTCTGTGTGACAAAAGATCTATGGTAAATTTTGCCTCTGTAATGATCTTGAGCTTTTCTAGTTGTACTTTTGCTAGCAGTGCTGAGATCTGTTTCTGGGTGTTAGGATTTTATACTTGTTTGGTTACTGGGGTTTTGGTTGGTTGATTTATTTTTTTTTTTTTTTTTTGCATTAGCAATATTGTCTGCTTCATGTATTTAACAGCTGCCTTAAAAACAATGGACTGATTTTGTTCTTAGCTCTACTAGTCCAGAGTAATAGCCAAAATGATTGATTTACTTAAATTGTAAATTCAGAACATTTGGCAATCTACTTATCTAGGAAAAGTACTAACATTGTCATTTTTTTCTGCTGCATATACAGCTTCTGAATTTCCTCCATCACAACACACAGTTGCCTATGATTTCTTTTGTCTTATTTTGGCATCAATTCATGCTTCTTCATGAAATGTGTTTCAGCTTACACTAGGAGGAAGCAAAAGGAAAGACACTTCCAGTGTCCTTAAGGAAGGCAAAGTGTATTTGTGGAGAAAATACACGGAGTAACAGGAGGAATTATGTGTTTATTTTGCTGTCTTCACACAAATGCTTTCATAAATATGATGAGGAGGAAGACATTGCTCTTGACAAACAAACTTCTACTAAGTTCCAATATCTGGAAAAGTTTATTTTTTTTCTTGATCTCTCTCTTTTGTGTGCTTTCATACTACACAACAGAGCAAATAGGAGTTTCAAGGTGCTAAGAAGAGAGATTACATAAGAGCATAGGCTTTGACAGAGAAATTCACTGGAAATGGCTGCCCCTAGCTACCTTTCATGGAGAAGGGGATAGTTGCTTAGACTTACACTTGTGCTCCTAAGGGAAAAAGTTACTGCTAGGAAGAAGATTTTAACAATAGATGAACTCACCCAAATGAAGGAAATAGCTGTCTTCTGCCTCCCTGGCTATTCCTGCTAAGAGATAACACATTTCCCAAATTAGAGCTCTCAAGTGTTTTCTATATCTTGATAAAGATATTTGCTCATCTTCTTCCTATTAGAGGTTTCTTGGACCATTGCTTTTCTTGTTGTCAGTTCATCCTGAGACTGAGAAAACTCCGTGGCAGCTGCTGGCATTGTTTAGATTGAAAAATAATATCCTGAATAATGGTCACATATTTTTAACTGTCTTTTAATATGATTTAGAAGGTGGAATCAGGAAAGCTACCACCACTTGAACCAACACACCCAGCACAGGTCAGGGACAGCCTTTAGACTGAAACAAGTGATCTTTTTACCTAGAGGGCTTTCTCTGAAGTTTCAGGGGAACAGAGAGCAAAGGGTAGTGGGACTATTTTGGCTGGCAGAGCCTGTAGCATGGCTTATAGATGGAGAAGCACAGAAGCACTCTTTCTGTGTAAGCTGCTAGGAAAGCAGTAGCTATGTCTTCTAGAAGCAATTTTCGGAAGATGTAGCCCAGCTGCTGATGTAGAAGTTTCTGTGGAGAAAGCTGAACCATGGCTGCCTCTTTTCCCCCTGTTCTCATAGCGGGACAGAGATGTAATTTTGCCTGTTCCCTGTGCAGGCACCACTGAAAGAGGGAGAAAGCATTTTCCACCTTTGTCACCACTTCTGTGTAACAGTCTGCTGAAAAAGGCACAAGTATAACACAGAGAAAAGACTATGATATTTTTTTTTTCTAGCATTCTCTACATTATATGAATTAAGCAATGAACCTCTTGGAAAATAAAAGAAAACCAAAAAATACACACATCAAATAATATACATCACAGAGCAAGGGAGAGAACAGGAATTTTTTTTTTTCCTATCACATTGTTGAAGCTTATTTTAATTTCATTTTCAAACGAAATATAAAATATTTTTCTTGAGATAGATGTCCAATAAACCTGTTGCAGATGCACATAGCATTTCAATTTTGCAAGACTGAAAGATTCCTACTTTTAATTCAAGAAAAAAGCTATATATTTGAGTTTAAATTTGGTTTGAAATTGAATAACTGGTTGCTTTGACATCAATGAGCTCCTTTTCCTTGGGAACGAAGCAGAGACCAAAGTGACTAAATTTTGAAGTATTTTGATTTTGACAGAATTATGTTTTCTGTTAGAGAACTGAGTAGCTGAAGCTATTCTGACAGCCTGGCATGGTGTCACTTCAGTGAACAGAGTCCAGTAACTAAACTAATCACCCAAGTAAGCAGCCTAACTGTTGGCAGTAGTAGGAAACTCTTCCCTCTAGGGGGACAAAAGACTTCTTATGCTTTCAGTGTTCCAGCTTTTTCATGACAATGGAAAGATAAGTGTTCAGCGTAGCAAAATGCAGAGATAAAAATGTGTCTTCTAGAGATTTTTAGAAAATTTTGTTCTTATTCATCCAGTTTCGTGCTCCTCTGTTCTACTCCAACCCAGTCACGCTTGCCACCCTTATTTATCTTTACCCCCCACCTACACCCTCCTGCAGCCTTCCTGGTTAGACAATATGTTACCTATACTCACTCTTCATGGCTCTGAATTTCTAATCAAGCAATGATTTACTGGCAAACAGTGGTATCTATAGTCTCAGTTCCCTTGATGAGTGGCACAGTAACAAGAAGAGCAAGCAGCCCATTTGGCTACCAAAGAGAAATGTGTCCTTTACAGAGAAAAAAAATCATTCCCCCCTATTCTAAATGAACATATCTATGTTTTTTGCCGTGTCTGCAAACTGAGACTTTCAATGAATTATTGTCTCATCACATTTTGGTTGCTTGTACCAAAGGATAATAAAAGGCATGTAGTTGTCCACTTCTATTTCTCTGTCAGGTGGAAAGCTTGGGCTATTGGAGCATATTGACAAAATAGAACTTGCTTCTTTTTTAAAAGCAGGGATAAGCAACTTATTTTTTCCTATGCTCCTTCTGAGGGGAGGAAAAAGCTGCCTGCATGGGATAAATATCCAGTTTGGGAAGGTCTAAATTTAAGGACAGAAACAAACAAACAAAAAAACAAACAAACAAAAAAACTGGAAACTGAGGCGTTAAACAAAAAGTGTGGCCATACGGTTACTACCTCTATAATTACTCGGTAACCCAGATTTGTTACAGCCTTAGATTACAAAGGCCACATACAGAAAATCTGCAGCCTCCCCCAGGTTCTGCACCACTGTGAGCCGTTGGGATGACATAATTCAGGTCACAATTAGTCCCTAACAAAATGAGGCTGGGCAAATTAGCTTTTAGAATGAGCAAAATGCAGATGGTGGAAATAATTTGCCATGTATTTTGCCTTTTGTGAAGAGCTTCCTTGTATTCCAGGAAGGGATGTCACCCTGTAAATTAGTCACTTGCAATCTGTGATTTCTGATCCATAATGGTAAAATGACCGTCCAGCCAAACAATTTGCAGAATGCTTGAAAACCCTGCTGCTACTATTGACTGCACATGAGTCAGATTTGCAACCGATAGCTTGATAAATCTGCACCTCAGATCCTGTATGCAGTTCCTACTCTCTTTGAATGAAGCAGCTAGGTAGCTAAGCTTGTTGTGCATGGCCTTCTGCACAAAAGGGTTCCTTGAGGTTTCCAACCTGTAATCATCCTCCCCAATACAGGAAAGCCAAATGACCTAACTGCCTGTTTTGTGATCCCCTCCTGTACTTGTACTGGAATCTTCTTCCACTTACATGAAACTAAGACTTTCCCACATAATGTGTCTCATCAGAAAAGGGCTTAGTTCACTAAAAGAAGAGATTTCTTAAAGGATAATTATGGAGGTTCAAATAATGAAAACACTTGGAGACGTATTAAATCATGCTAGATTATTTTGCCTTCATAAATAACTGTTCCTATCCTTTGTACAGCACTTGATTCTTCTCTAGAAATAATTTAGCAAGAATGAAATTCTACATATGACTTATAGATTATAAAATAATAATAATAAAAAAATCTCCTGCACTAGGAGCAGGTCACTGGGTGTGCACTGGTGACAGACCACAATAGGTCAGCTAAAAGAACCCAGCAGTCTTAGTATGATGATCTCCTGCTGTGAAATACAGCAGGAAATTCCCTTTGGGGCAGTATTGTAAATGAAAGAATTCTGTCATTTGGAGGGGACTCCCAGCAAGTCTCTCCCAAGGGGGTAGGTTGGGAGCTGACCACAGACAGCTTTAGACAATCCATCTGTTCCCTATCATAATGCTATTTTGCCGTTCTAGTCTTACATTGCAACAATGGTGCTTGATTAAACGATATTTACCAGCAAGTTTATCACATTGTAACAAAGCATATGGGTACCTTAAAACTATGAGAAAACAGCTGCATCTGCTCTGTTGGAGGAAAGCATGCAGGTGTAGAGAATAGGTTCAGACTTAAACAAGGGAAGTTTAGATTGGATATAAGGAAGAAGTTCTTTACTGTGAGGGTGGTGAGGCACTGGAATGCATTGCCCAGGGAAGTTTTGAATGCTCCATCCCTGGCAGTGTTCAAGGCCAGGTTGGACAGAGCCTTGGGTGGCATGGTTTAGTGTGAGGTGTCCCTGATCATGGCAGGGGGGTTGGAACTAAATGATCTTAAGGTCCTTTCCAACCTAACTATTCTGTGACTCTATGATTCTATGTTTAAATACATTGAACTCAGTAGTTCTACAGACACTGAAGAAATAGAGGAAGCAGGGTTGTTTTTCTGGAAATCAGTATGGTCTGTCTTGCTCCCTGTTGATTTTGGTGATGAGAGATGTGTGAATTACTTTAAAGTGAGCTAACAAAATGACAGCCAAAAACTAGGCTTTATGCTATTGGTCCTGGAACTCTGTTGTCCTTCCCATGCCTACCTTGAGAACCACGTATTACATTTTTTCATAAATTGGAAAAAGCATATGAACACATTCTAACCTGAGAGTGAAAGAGAAAGAAGGGGCAGACTCTGATGCTGAAGAGCATGTAGGTGTTTGGACGCTTGGATGACTGTTTCTCCTACCAACAGCAAAGTTGCCTGCAGAGGCTGCCAAGCTGAATAGCCGTCACCCGGCGCAGCAGCCCAGACAGCGGTTTTCTCCTGCCACCTCGTGGTACTTTGGTGAAGCGGGCGCTGCGAAACCTGAACTGCAGGGGACAGCTTCGTGCAGTAGGCGGTGAATAGGTGGCGCACCCCACTTTAAATAAGGGCTCCCTGTCAAGGTTTGGGTCAGGCTGTTTCTCCTCTTAACAAGTGCTTTACTGCAGCCACTGGGATTGAAAAGTTCCCGGTTAGGGTAAATATCTAGTCTAGTCTGCTAGAGTACACCTATTTCTCCACAGAAAACCAGAAACTGAAGTAGTTCACCTCTAGTTTAATAAGAAAGGGAAATGCAAAGAGAGAAATAATGGAAATTCTGTCTATAAATCAAATAAGCTTTGGGCAGGGCAGGAAGAGAGGAATGCTGCAATGTTTACCAATGCCTATGCTGTGTTGCTGGCAGAGGCTAATTGCAGACCTAGGAGACAAAGAGGAGGAAGGCAGAGGTTATAATTTCCAGCATTCCTTTGGTTTATATCAGAGAAGTTCATTGGCTGCTGTTTGCTGCCACTTTACAACTTACGATACAAAAATTTCTACTATCTGGGTTCTTGAGACTAAATTAAAAAATAGAGTAAATGAGGTAAAGAAGATCCAGTTAAAAAAAATAATAATCTATTAGCAGGAGAAGAAATTGTTTCTTGAACATAGTGGTACTGGCTTTGTTTTTCTGTGTTGAGTTGAAACTTAACTGTAAAAAGGCTAAGAATGCCTGTGAGAAATATCTTGGCAGGTTCTCTGTACCTTCTTAATCCTTATCACATTAATAAGACAGTGGATACCACAGAATTTAGAAACATATTACAGTGGACAGTGTGTACAAACTGTAAGAAAAGGTAACTGCAAAATTATAATGACATAATATTGTTTGGTTATTACCTTCAGGTCACACCCATTCAACTCCAATTGCTTTACAGTTGTGGTTTAACCCCAGCCAGCGACTAAGCACCATACAGCTGCTCACTCATTCACCCTTCCTCCCAAGGTGGGATGGGGTGCAGAATCAGAAAAAAGTAAAACCTGTGGGTTGAGATAAGAACAGTTTAATATTTGAAATAAACTATAATAATAATAATGAAAAGGAATAAGAGAGTGGAGCAAACCCCAAGAAAAATACAAAACAAAAGCCCCAACTGACGCACAATGCATTTGCTCAGCATCCACTGGTCAATTGATAACCAGCCTGTTGCTGAGCAGCAGTTGGTGGCTCTTGTCCAATTCCTTCCAGTTTATATACTGAACATGATGCCGTACGGTACAGAACATCCTTTTGGCTAGTTTGGGTTAGCTGTCCTTGCCGTGCTCCCTCCTGACTTTTTGTGACCCTCCCCACTGTCAGAACCTGAGAGACTGAAAAACTCTTGATTTAGAGTAAACACTACTTAGCAATAACTAAAACATTGGTGTGTTATCAACATTCTCATGCTGAATCCAAACCACAGCACTGTGCCAGCTACTAGGAAGAAAATTAACTCTATCCCAGCCAAAATCAGGACAATGGTATTTTGAAGTTACAGTTGCTGTTATATGTAACCTTTGTATAAAGTGGGGAGAGATTAATGTATGACACAAATGGATGCGTAAAGTTACTTGACAGAGCTCCTAGTTCAGATTACAGAAGATAGAGAAGATAATACTCTTTGCTTCACCCTTCATTTTCTGAATATGGAATGTGGAAAGGAAAAGAAGTGGTGTTGACTTTGCCACCCCTATAAAAAGGGGAAAGAGGTAAAGTATAAGACAATGTGCTGAGAGGATATATGGCAAACATAACAAGGGAACAGTGAGTGAGGAACTCAGCCCAATCTTCCCTCTTTACTGGGCAGAGCTCTCTGTTGCCTGGGATCTTCCATTTGGGAGTTATCTGAGCTGGGACTGCTGCAATAACTTTCATAAATTTTTTGGAAAGCAGTTATATTGTATTTGAATATTGTTATTTCATTAGAAAAATTGTTCAAGCAAAACAATCCATCTTTTATCACCAGTTGAAACACTGGAGTACAGTTCTGTCAGTTGTACTTGGCAGGGTTATAATCCAGAAGACATTGTCTGAGATTCTTAAGAGGTGTAAGAAAATTAGAAGCAACATTTTTAGATTGCATTCAGAATGATAGCTAACAGTACAGTTGCAGTACCACATGCTGTTGTCAGAGGTAATCGCTGATATAAAATTGAGAGAACTCCATTTCAATTTGCACTAAAAGTGTAGCACAATTTCAGCGATGTTGGGGTGCATTCTGGGAAGACAGAAGGACATGAAGTTGTCTATCAATCAAACAAAGCCAACACCCAAGTCCTCTTACCTTTCCAGATTTATGTATTTTCCTTGTTAATGTCCTAAATAATGGAGACACCAGTGATGATATGACCATGATAGGAACGGACTTGCTTCCAAGTGTATCTTCACTGGTGCTCTTCTGAGAATTGCTTCTTTCTCAGCTTCTTCTCTCTCCTCATGAGATGCATGCATTTTGATCATGTTTGTCCTTGGTACTGATCTTCTTTACAACAAACCTTTCTTTTCTATTTTCTTGCTTTACCTTTCCTGACAAACTTGCTATCCATATAAAGACAAACAGGGCAGTGCTCTAAGTGTCATCAAGACAAAAATAAATAGTTCTGTAAAAGACAGGAAATGGTTGGGGAACATGAAAAATAAGAGATCTAGCTTGATAAAACTCAGTGTAAAGGTCAGAGGAAATAGTAATATAGAAATACTCAGGTGTATCATTTCAAAATTATTGTGTAAGAAAGGACAGGAGATACAAGAATGTCAGAGAAGGGACTAAGAGCATTTGTGGAAGACAAATAGTAGGTAAGATTAGTATCCTATGGAGATGTGTGGAAGTCTGTTGATAATTGAAGTTAATGTGAACACTGACTTTAGCTGATAAAAACCAAATACATTATGTTCCTTTCATTTGTTGATAATTGTTATTCTGAGCTTAGATCACTAACTCTAAAAATCAAGCTTGACATAATGAAGGCTGTTCATGTAACCAGAGTTCTGACCTTTGTGATGTGATTTATTGGAATATTTTGGAAGCAAACATTTTCTACGTCTTAACGTTCATTCCCATGTGAACATAAACCTTTCAGAGACAAGGAAATCTAGCTTGGCATCAAATACTCTGGCAACGATTATGATCCAAGTCCTACAAAGCAGAGAAAAGAAGATGAGCATAACCACTGCTTAAGCAACATACCTGATATTAGCCTCCAACATCTTGTTTCTTGTCTCATTTTTCTTACAAGAGGTAGCATAATTTGAAGACATTGTGACAAGAGATGCATGACTTGTGACTCTTTATGGTATTTGTGTATGTACATTATTTTCATTATCAAAGTGTCTTGAATTTAAGTGAATGCATAGTAAACATCTATTGCTTTAGTATACGCTTCAATTCCATGTGAATATAACAGTCACAAATAGCTGGTGATGGCTCCTGTGTCTACTCTTTACTGCAAAGGATTTTTAAAATGTTATGTTAAATAAACCTGTAGTCTCTCTTTCCATGAAATGCAGTGTCATTCCACATTACTAAAGGCTGTCCAAACTCCTTTTCCTTCGAGTTTAATAGCTTTTCCTTTGACTTCAGTGGGAACAATTAGATTAATATGAGATAGTATTTAATTTTAGACATAGAATTCATAAACATATACAGAATCTGCAATAATATGTATTATATGTACACCAAAAATATTATCAAATTTCTATGAAGGTAATTCTTTGAGTCTGTACAGTAAGGGGAACATGTCAAGATATCTACAGCACAGTTACATCTGGAGGTGTTTTGATTTGTTTTGTTTTGCCTTTTTTTTTTTTTTTGTTAAACTACCATTGAATCATAGAGGAATTAGCTCTGATAAAGTATTTCCATCATGATCCCAAGGACTTAACATTTTCTACACTTCAAGGTCACATTTGACTTTTGGTGGCCCATGGGTTAGAAAAAGAAATGACAGAGGTTGTTGGAAAGATGTGCAGATTGTTCTGCCAGCTCTTGATTCCCACAGCAACACATGCTCAGGTAAAGAGGGTCATTACGTCAATAATTAGCTTGATTTTTCCAGGAAGAAAAAAGTAATGTACATGTCAGGTCTAAATATGCAATGGGAACAAAATTCTGCAGTTATGCCAAGACTAACAAGTGATGGAAGTGGAGATCTATTTTTAAGACGAATAAGATCGTTTAGTACCCTCATTCAACATCTGATCTCACTTAACTTTTGATAAGGTTTTTTTTTAATTGAACTCACATATGGATTTAATTTTCTCCCATATTTATCATAACTCTTACTTTTGTCTTTTTATTTTCAACCCTTTTTCCAATGTTTGACACATGCTTTTTTAATACATTTTTTTTCTATCTTTGCTTTCTCCTTGTTAAATTGAATGCAGGTTTATTGTATTTTATAAAGATAGATTACAGATACAATAGTATCAAGCAGAAATATTTTGACAGAATAAAGTGAGATTTAGTATTTTGCTCTCTTTGCTTTTTGTTTCAATAATATAGCGGCACTATAAAATGAAAACTATGCCTGAAATCCTTTTGTTACTCCCAGTTGCTTTATTCTGGGCACACACAGAAATTAACTACAGCAAAATATTTGCTGAAGATGGTGTTCAGCAGAAAAGTTGAAAGCAAAGGCTCCTGATACTGCAGATCAATTCTGTTTTGTATCCCTATTCCCCTTTTCAACCCTTAATTCAATTCCTCAGTCAACCATTCTGTGTAATGAGACCTGGGATGGAACCTTCCATATTGATTTGTGTGAACTGTCTTCCTCTTGGGACTTATTTATTGGTTTTCCCCCCATTTCACTGTCTATTTCTATTGTTTCCCATATCTTTATGTCTCCCTCTATTTTGTGCTGTTTTATTTTTCCTCTCTGCTCATTGTGATAAGAACCAAGGCATCATTTTCTTTTCCTAATTGTCTATGTGAAAAGACCTCTCTTCTATTCAATTTTATCGTCATGCATAAATAAATTTGCATTGGGGTGAATTTTAAAGGAAAAAGTATCTGACAATCATGTATTAGGAGAAAGCCAATGAGCATTTCAAAATTTTTAATGATATTTCAGAGAATTCTAGAAAAATCTTGAAATATATGTGTTTGCTCAGCCTGTCCATCCCTAACACTTTGAGATTACTCAGTTTTTACATGCCTACTTCATGTGAAAACTAGTGGAGAATTTCCAGTTTTGTTTGTTTGTTTGGGGTTTTGTGGTTTTGTTTTTTTTTTTTTATGCTTTATCCAGTATGGCATTGTTAAATGCAGATATTTCCAAAATATCTCTTACGTTTATGAGTCTCTCTAAAGCAAAATTGACTTTTATGAAAAAGATTATTGTTTTGAAAGTGAAATCTCATTAGAACTCTTTTTGACATTACAATATCATAACAGCATTTGTGAATATTTCCAAACCTGTCAACCTCACTGAGAACCAGAATCACCAAGTAGTTTTAGTTTCTATTTAACCCCAGATTCTGTCCCTTTATTTTCCTCAGCTCTGTGATGCATATTAAAATTCTAGGTATTCTGTATGTATGCACAGTAATAAACAGATTATTCTCAAATCTCTGTATTCCACAAATAGGTTGTTGCCACTGAATTTTCTTGACAGTTACTTTTCCTAGTTGGTACTGTGGTGGTGAAGAAGCTCCAGCAGCAGACTAAAATCTCATTGTGGTAGGAACCCTTCAAGTACACTAGAAAAGTACACTATAAATGTTTTTTGTTCTAAAATTTTATGGTCTGCCCATTACCCTGGCCAACATAGAGCAACAGCCACTCATTTCATATTCTATTTCTTGTGAACTATAAAATAGGTCTCTCAGAAAAATTGGGACACTTTCTATCTGACCGCAGCACAGAGATGATGTTACTACTTTTGCTTTGGATACTAATTTGTTGGTAAATCCATGAGCCAGCAAGGAATGAGAGCCTAAAACTGTGAAGGAAAAGGAGAACAAGTTATTAAGGAGCAGCAAAGAGGAATTACATGCTGAGGTTTAAAGAAAGACCTGTGAACAGATCTAGGAGTTAATAATGGATTAACACTACTGGGATTGAGGGAGTTAGCTAAGGCTCAGTGAAGCTTCTGCTGGGTAGTCTTTAAAGGCATTATCTCACAAAAATTGAGCATTGCCATGGAAAATGTAAGCAAGGATTGCAATTATTTGCATTAAAGCAGCATAACTAATCTGCAGGTTTTGCTGATCTGGGATAGCATTGAGGTACCCAGCCTGATGCTAAAAAGGTTTATGTGCATTTCCAGTTCACATGGGTTGTTTCTGACTGCCTCTAAAGCTTGTGTTGCATGGCCCCCTTATTCTTCTAAAGCTAAGCAGAGGGACTAACAGTGCACACTGGAGAGGATTTTTATAGATTATAAAGGATTATATAAGTGGGAAGGAAACTGGAACTCCAGTCAGTTTACTCGCATATGTGACTATGTTAGTCCCTTTCCAAAAGTTGTAGAGCTATCAATCTATAACAGAGATTTAAGTTTATTCTTTTGAAAGTTGATTTTTACTGATTATTAATCCATGCTTTATTTATGAATCTAAATACTGAATTTTATTTTTTTCCTTTGGATATAGTTTCTAAATGCTAGTTAATCTAACCAAGCAGCAGTGCAGTGCTTTAGCTGAATGTGTTTGCATATGAGTGCTTGAATTCTCACCTTTGAGTCACCTTCTTACCTGGACAAAACTAAAAGCATTAGTACTGTATTTTTCAGATGTTCTGCCTTAGGGTGAGCCCCTGTTGACCACGTTTCCAGTTTGTACCAAGGAAGGTCATATTCTTTCACCATAAATAGGCAAATCATAGAATCATAGAATGGTTGGGGTTGGAAACAACCTTAAGTCTAGTTTTGATCTAGTTCCAACTGCCCTGCCATGAGCAGGGATGCCTCACACTAGACCAACTCATGCAAGGCTCTGTTCAACCTGGCCTGTGACACTGCTGATGATGGAGCATTTACAACTCTGGGCAACCTGTTCCAGTGCCTCACCACATTCACGGTAAAGAACTTCTTCCTTATGTCTAACCTGAACTTCTCCATGTCCTATTGCTACAGTCACTTTATCTGAACACTCAGTTTTCTGATGGATTTAAGACTCTTCTATCGTCTACATTTTCATACCTGTATTAAATGGTGGCTTCCAGGGTGCCTGGTTAAAGCAAGAATTTTTATCAGCTCTGAGAAACTGATGCTACACTTAAAATAACTGTAGGAGACAGTAGAGACAAATGGTAGGAAATTCTTCTGTTTCAGCATAGACATCTGTGAGTTAGTTATCTAACTTGGTGCCAGCAGGGCTAGATTCCCTTCAGAAACACTTCCTGAGAATGAGTCATCTCCATATAAGATAAATTAAACAGTACCAAAGTTAGATGAGTCCCACGCTGAGTAAATTTATTTGTTGTTTGTTATTCAGGTCCCAAGATTTACTGCACCAGGGATGGATAAAATAACTTTCTTCCATTTACCCTCCACCCTCTCTGTTCTCAGTACATATTTGCTGAGAAAAGGCACAGGGACTCCTTTTGAATGTCAGTCTTGTTCCACTTTTGACCTTGACAATTGTCAGGGTCCAAAATCTATACACCATTTTGAATACTGTTGGTTGTGATGTTTGTTTTTTTGTGTTCTGGATGGCAGAATTTGCCCTACACAGAATTTTAAGAGCTGCTTCTCTGGAAGTCCATGTTTCTTTCTTTGCAGCACTGCTATAAATTCACTGGGTGAAAAGGCTACATTGCCAGAGAGAAGTAGTTGCATTACATCTCCTTGTCCAGGATCCATCTTTCCAATGTATTCTCTCCTTATGAGCTTCCAGTTCTTCCATAAAGTAACCACTCTTTGATGTACCACCTTTAAGGTATCTATACTCTGATGTTACAATGTCTTAAATGTTAGATATGAATGCATTTCGTAAAATAAAAATGCATGCTGTGACTAACAGTGCGTATTTCAAGACATATGTTCTAACTTCTATGGCAGGGCTGACAGCTCTCGAGAGTGATTTGTCATGGACTTAGGGATGGAAAAGCTTCAAGTTAATGGTTCCAGTTCAGTCACAGTTTGGAGAGGTCATCTTTCAGAGAAGGGAGATGAAGCTGATCAGAGAGTTGTCTCATGTAAAGCAGGGTCTCTCCTGTTAGCCATTGGGAGCCACTGGGACACCACTGACACCTCTGTGGAAACAGTGCCAGTCACGTCTGTGTCGTAGTTTAAGCCCAGATGGCGACTCAGAACCATGCAGTTACACCCTCATTCCCCTGCCCCACCCCCCTGCCTCTCCTAGAGGTATGGGGAGGAGAATCGAAAGAATGTAACTCCCACGGGCTGAGATAAGAACAGTCCAGTAACTAAGGTATAACACAAACCACTGCTGCTACCACCAATAATAATGATAAGGGAAACAACAAGGGAAAAGAATACAACACCTCACTACCCACAGACCGATACCCAGCCTGACTGAGCAGTGATCTAGGCCTTGTGAGTAACTGCCCCCAGTTTATGTAGTGGGCATGATGTGCTGTGGTATGGAATACCTCTTTGGCTAGTTTGGATCAGGTGTCCTCTCTCTGCTTCCTCCCAGCTTCCCCTCCTCCCTGGCAGAGTATAAGATTCAGGAAGTCCTTGGTCAGAGTAAACATTACTGAGCAGCAACTAAAAACATCGGTGTTATCAGTGCTGTTCCCAGGCTGAAAGTCAAAAACACAGCACTGCACCAGCTACTAAGAAGGAGGAAAATGACTGCTACTGCTGAACCCAGGTCACTCTGGAAGAGTCTCTCACTGCTGCCTGCAACCACAGCTCCCAAATTTGGAAGAAGCAATGTCACTTCCAACCCTCAAGTATGCAGCACACCAGCGGAAATTCTTTGTGTGCTGCCCTTGTCACCTCTGCTACAGGTGGCGTGTGGTGATGCCTGTTTGGTAGAGTTTTTCTATCTAAAGTATATTTGGACAAGGCTTGCCAAACTGTCCATCTGGTTCGCTATTGTGATTTGCAAGTTATTAAGAAAAGATAAGTTCAGACTCAGTAATTTTGGGGTTTTTTTGTTTGTTTTTTGTGGGTTTTGTTTTGTTTGTTTGTTTGTTTGTTTTTTTTTTTTATTTTACAGTGTATGCATTTTTACAGTGCTGTCCACGTATCTAAGAACTGAAGGACAAACAAACTGGAAGATAAAGCAAATAGAACAGAGAAATTCAGAATTTGCCCACTTATCACACTGTAAATATATTTATTGCACTGTCCTCATCACCACAGGTATATGAGCACCCACAGAGCAAGCTGAAGTTCATGACCTTTACAATAAATTAGAGAAAACAAGAGGGGGGATTGTAAAATAAAGTGCATTAATTTTTCAGTGTTGCCCCAGAAGGAATTTCTCAATGTGTTTCATTCTTCACTTCCTTCCATCCCTGTCTGCTTCAATTCCCAGTGCAGGGATCCTTTCTCATTACAGCAGACACTCTGATTAAAAACTCATTGGATGAGGAGGATATCTCACTTCTCTACAAAGGCGAACACAGGCATCACTACACCTCTGATCAGCATTGTGGTAGCCTCCTGCTGTTGATCATTCTCATTTGTTTAGTCACTGAGCACAGCAGGATTACTGGGGTGCTTAAAGTTAAGCAAAAATGCAAATGTTTGCAATGCTGAGGCACAAGAGGCTTTTAAAAGAGCAGACTGCTACTTGCTTCTGCCATGACAGAATAGTTTGGGGCATTTATCACTCAACAAGGGAAGTTTAGTCATCTTTCCTCCCAGTAGGATAACTAGTAATAATAATCAGAAGAATCTGTTACTTCAAAGAAACTATAGAGCTACAGTCTAAAAGACACTGTCTTTGTTTCTCAGTTTATAGTTTAGTAGTTCCTCAATGTGCTAAATCCACATTTATCTGCACTGTTCTGCCTAGAAGTCATTAAAGAGTCCAGGCTCCAGAGAGGTGTGAACTTGTTGATCTTCAGCCACTTAACAGTGTCCCAATTCTTAGAGAGATCTGTGTCTCTCTAAATGGAAAAAGGTTTAAGTCCTTAGGGTTTTGTAAGTCCTTGAAGGGCTTGTTCTGTTTCTTTTTGGGATGAAGGAATTGTTATTTGTACTGTTTAATTTAATCTCAAACTGTTTTATTTGAAATTACACAGCTGAACTATTTATAGAGAATAATTTTCTCATGTTTTGTAACTAGATGTTAATAAGTTCATTCTGTGCTTCATATATCAACCTTTCTCTTTTGTAAAATACATTTGGAATGCTAGGATACACTAAGAGAATAAGTAGAAGAGACCTGTTAATATAGAAGTGTTTATCTTCATACAAAGTTTTATTATTTTTGTGACTATTTTCATAATATACCTCAGAATAATGTCTATGAAGCATGAGGTGAGAAGAAGATAAAGAGCAAAATGGAATTCAATGTTTTATAGATCAGCTAAGACTCTTACTCTTTTTATCCAGTAAGTTCAGTAGATGTAGGATTTCTAAGGGTTTATTGGTTTGGATCCCTTCCACCCTTTATCTGGTTTAAGAATTTTCCTGGGGTATCTGAATTAAGCCCACTGAACTCTGTCACTCATGGGTAGCAGTGCGTCAGGTCAGCCAGAAATCTTGAACCTATTAAAAGGTGCTTCATATGTCAGAACAGTCTTTCTAGTGATATCTGATGAAGTATTTCTTTTTGAAGCTCACAAATCAGAATTAGCTTTTCACTGCCCACTGCAGAGAGAAGCCTTTCATAATTTTCAGAAAAGTCTGTACCTGGCCAATGTAAGAAATCAGCCTCTACATTACATCAAAATATTTGTATCTCCATTCTTGTGAGGCTTATAGAAGTTACTGTTTCCCAGTTGGGTCATAAAAACAGTGAGGAGAGTCTTGTCTGATTTTTCTGCATGTAAGTTGAGCTCTTTAACATGCAGCACAGGGACATTTTGAACATGCACACTTACTAGCCAACGACTGAGCTCACTCAGCAAGAGCATTCTCATTACATGCATATTAATACTAAATTCTGTGAGAGAACAAAATCATGTTTCCAGCACTTAAGTGTCATGAGATAGTGGTTCAATAATTGTAAAACTGGCTTTTTTAACCTGCAGTTTTTATTTTAAAAAGTTTATAAAATGGAAAAATAAAGAAAATACATGAACTGAATTTATTTTCATCTCTACTTTTCTCCTGATTTTGGTTTATATACTTGATATAGCCTGCAAGAGGCAAGAACTCCTAACTGATCAGGGCTAGTGTTCATTGCATGCATAAAGATGGCTTACACATCTAAAGCGTAGAATAATAACCTAGAGTGCAGGTGAGCACATGAAATAATGGGACAATGTTGGTCTCCAACACCACAAGAATAATGGATATTGCCTGCCTCTCTTAAGAGAGGAGATCTGGCTGCTGTGTCATGATGCTCTCCCAGCAACTCCTGGCATGATCAGGGTAGGACCACATTAATGTTCCTAAGAGTAGGAGGCTGACCTGGCAGGATGCAAGGGATCCCCAAGAAGTCCTGAACTCTTGTCACTGTCAGGTTTACTGCAGAGATGGCCTTGGATTTGTACAGTTTTAAATTCCAGTTAGCACTAATGTAGGGAAACAATATGTTCTTGGAAGTGATTAAAATTCAGGCTGTATTTCTGACAAAGTTGGTTCTAGTTTCTTGGCTAAATTGTAGCATAAGAAATTACAATCTGGCCTACCTGCACCCACCTGTGGGTACAAGAGGATGAAGTAGCCTTCATTTCTACCTTAATATATTGCGTACTGTTCCTGGCAATGGTAGGTGTGTTGCTTTCCAACCCAGAGGGGTCTATATTTCAGTGTGAGTGCAGTGTTCCATATACTGTTATTATCACACTATACAACGCAATCTCTAAAGTACCTTGGGGTCCATCTCTCTTGGATGAAAGGCATTATAAAAATGAAAAGTATGTTCATAACAATTTGCAGTAGAGTACTGCATTAGCCTCATTGGGCTACAGTGATGGATTAAGGGGAACTGAGTGAGTTATGTACTTCCTTCTCAATGCATTCAAAGTGTGCATATATTAAGAGTAGTTTTGGCAGACTCTGGCAGAAAGCTGAAAAGTCACAGGCAGGTAACCAGCTTTTGATAATAGCTCATTAACATTATTTGTCATAACTCTCTTTAAATTACACGCAGAAATGGCAATTCACTGCTGGGCAGAGGGGAAAACAGCATCAATGTAAGAAAGGTAATTTTAGATGTACCTGACTGAAAGAGCTTGAAGAGCATTAGTTTTCGGAATTATTCATGAGTTTTTGAGACATCTTTAAGTGACTTAATGGGAGGTCATAGTTTGATCAAGGGGACAAAACCAAGAATAAGGCCCCATCTTTAGCCTCACAGCCTATAATTTTACTCCCAGCTGACAGCAGTAAATATTTTTATGAAGTTAAGCTTCCTGTGGGACTATGCTAGCTTCAGTAAGACTTCTGCAGGGAGAGTTTCCCCAAGAGAGATGCACACAGGGAGGTCTGTTGGTGAGCAGACCACAGACTTGGGAGGTGGGAGAGCTTGGTTTGTTATTTTTCCTCCAATTCAGAAAGAGTCAGGACATCCCAGATAAGTTTTAGAAATACTTTTCTCTCATTATCTCATTAAAAGAAATCAAAAGTCTTGGGTTTGCTCCAGCCGGGAGCAGAGGATGTTTTTGTGACCTCAGCATGTTCTCCAGAGCAGGAAAACAAGTTTCCTGTTCCACTTTAATCTTCCCAGGCTGATAATTCTTGTCCAGGGACACAGTCATATTGGCATTGTATATATATAAAAAAGTATCTAACTAGCTCATAATAGGGATTGACTTCATTTAATATTAGACTTTTCTAAGTTGCATGTCAAAAACTGATTTATTTTTATTTTCTGGATGAGGAACAACTGAAATGTGGCTTTGCTGAGCACACGAAAGTGCTTCACAAGGCACAAAGCAAGCAGATGGATTGCACTGGACTTAATATGTATCCCAGATTCTCTCATCTGAGGAGGAAGCATCTTTCAGACAGCTCCACACACATCCCTGGCACAGCTGTTTGCGGAGGTTATAAGCGGAACAAAGTTGTGCTCTGACCCTTCCCTGTTCCTTCCCTTCCACATGGAGGAAATAAAATGTCCTTCCCCCAGCTGCCCTCTCCATGGCGCTGGCAGGCAACAAAATGAGAGTGCGAAATGTCTTAACTCTTCCAACATCCCCATCTGGATATGTAGATCAGATCAGAAGCTGGCCTGCCCCACCACAAAAAAAGGCCCAGTGACTTAAATATTAGGCAGCGTAATTCGTTCCTCTGCTGCATGTCTTTGTAAGTTTAGGTTCAATAACTGTCTGTCAGCTATTTTTCTTTCATTTTGAACATATTCTGGAACTTTAATTTTCTGTCTTCTCAGCCTATCCATCATCCTCCAGATCTGCATGGTACATCTGTTGTTTAATTTTCATTTGTTCCTTCTCTTCCTCTACTTTTGACTCTTATTGATTTTTGTAACCTTCAGTTAATATTTCAGTATATTATTAGTTTGTGTGACATTTTGCAGTCCATGCAGTTAAATCACAACAGGCCTCTTGAAATTACTGGGCATGTAAGTCAAATAATTAATTTCACTTTCAAGGGGGAAACTTAGAAAATCAACACATAAGCTTTCAACCCTGTGGAAGTAATCACTTTTTGTGACTCCAGTATACCTGAAAGAATGGCAGGGCTTCTTGGTTTAATTTTATTTAAGTTACTGAGGTGCATAAGTATTCTCATTAATACCTACTACATGTTACCTGCATATTTAGATGTTGACATAACTGAAAAATCATCCTCAATGTATTTATGCCTTGTCAAGGAAGCCAGACAGTGATGTAGGGACTCCTCATGCTGGATCAATGTATTTCCCTTTCGCCAGCTGGCCCTCCACTGGCAGAGCAGCATTTATTTACTTGTAACTCCATGGAGAGGAAGGAACAAGGAGCAACTAGGGAAGATCTTAATTACAAGTTTGGTACAGCAGAGATAATGTTATGGGACAGCTATGGTCATCTGTTTTGAGGTTTTGTATTGTGAGTTTGAAGCTATTAAATAATGCTTTTAGATCTGTGACATGGGAACATGCCATCTGCAATACTCTTTCAGCCTTCAACTAATATGAGTATGGGGCATAAACATGGTATATATCTCTTTCAGCATTATGTTGAACATTATCTTTCTCATTTACAAAGAACTGAACTCATATTTCTTATGACATGGATCTTGCACAAGCAATATATAAAATTTTATTATATTATATAGCAGCTCTGTACACGCATAAAATTAGTTATGTATAAATGCCTGAAGGAGAGGCAATTCTATTTCCAGTGCTAACATTGATGTTTTCTCCTTTTTGCCAATAGATGGCAATATGTTATAGACGTGGAATTACATAGCTCAACTTTAAAACTGCTTTTCTTTTTCCAAAAGGTGTTTTGAAACATTGATTGATCTTCATAGATACTAATGCAGGAAAATCAAGCCATAAGTTATTTAAAAACACCTTTTTTTTTTTTTTTGTTTCTTTTTGTATGTGCCGCTTTTGTGGTTTAAACCCAGCTTGCAACTAAGTAGTACACAGCTGCTCAGTCCCTCCACCATGTCAGGATGGGGGAGAGTAAAAGTGAGAAAACTTGTGGGTTGAGATAAAGACAGTTTAATAGGTTGAGCAAAAGCTGCAAATGCAAGCAAAGCAAAACAAGGAATCCATTCGCAACTCACCATTGACAGCCAGGTGTTCAGACATCTCGAGGAACTCAGGCTCCATGACACCTAACAGTTACCTGGTGTCCTGGGTTTAGCAGCAGCAGTCATTTTTTCTCCTTCTTGGTAGCTGGTGCAGTGCTGTGTTTTGACTTTCGGGCTGGGAACAAAGCTGATAAAAATGATGTTTTGGTTTGGCCAAGGACTTTGTGAGTCTCATGCTCTGCCAGGGAGGAGGGGAAGCCGGGAGGAAGCAGAGACAGGACACCTGACCCAAACTGACCAAAGAGGTATTCCATACCACAGCACGTCATGCCCAGGGGGGAACTGGGAGGTACCCGGAAGGAGAGGGGGTCGGCCGGGTCGGACTGGTGGTTCGGCGCGTGGTATTGTACTCCTTTCCTTTGCTATTTTCTCTTATCATTGTTGTCGTTGGTGGTAGCGGTGGTGATTCGTATTGTACACTAGTTGCTAGACTGTTCTTATCTCAGCCCGTGGGAGTTGCATTCCTTCGATTCTCCTCCCCACCCCTCTGGGAGCGGGGAAAGGGGGCGGCAGCCCCTGGGGAAGGGGGGGGGCGGACTAACGTGGGCCTCGATTGCTTCCAGCCTGGCACCACTCACTGGGAGTAAGTGAACAAGCTGTTTGGTTGGGTTAAACCACGACACCTGGGAAGACAAGCACCATAACTCTGAGAGCCACTCCTTACCCCCCCTTCTTTTTACTTCCCCCAGCTCTAAATGCTGAGCATGATGCCATGTGGTATGGAATATCCCTTGGATCAGCTGGGGTCAGCTATCCCAGTTGTGTCCCCTCCCAGCTTCTTGTGCTCCTCACACCACTCCACCAGCCTACTTGCTGGAAAGGAGCAGAAAAGGCCTTGACTCTGTGTAAGCACTGCTCAATAGAATCATAGAATAGTTAGGGTTAGAAAGGACCTTAAGATCATCAAGTTCCAACACCCCTGCCATGGGCAGGACACCTCGCCCTAAACCATATCACCCAAGGCCTTGTCCAACCTGGCCTTAAACACTGCCAGGGATGGAGCATTCACAACCTCCCTGGACAACCTATTCCAGTGCCTCACCACCCTAACAGGAAAGAATTTCCTCCTTATAGCCAATCTAAACTTCCCCTCTTTAAGTTTTAACCCATTACCCCTTGTCCTATCACTACAGTCCCTAATGAAGAGTCCATCCCCAGCATCCCTATATGCCTCCTTCAGGTACTAAATCATCCCCGTGTTATCAACATTGTTTCCAGCACAAACCCCCAAAATAACCCCAAATGAGCTACTATGAAAAAATTATTGCAATGAAAACAGAACAAAAGAACTTTCTCCCAGATGCAACATTACATATAAATTTTAAGCAGAACAGAAGAATTACTACATAGTTCTTTCTTATGTGAGATTATAAATACCTGCCTATAATATAGTCACTGAAAATATGGAACATGTAAGGGCATTACAGTAAAATCATGAGAGAGAAGTATGATAGAAGTATGATAAAAGGAAAAAAATATGGCTGGGGGGAAGGAAGGAGATTAATAGAGACAGAGGTTTATTTCAGGTTTTAGCAAGGTCTTCTCTGATAAAATGAGCTTTTATCCAGGTTGTTAGAATACTAGGATGGTAGAATACTCTGTTACTGATTGCTGAATGGTTGAACATGCTGAATAGTATGAAGAGGTGGTGGTGGAAAGTATTTCTGATTTCCTTATTTTCAGATGTGACCTTTGCTGATCCTTTATCTTAGATCCATCATCACTACTTAATTGCATTTTTTTTTTATAGACTTCAGGAGAAAATGGGCAAGAGTTTTACACCCATTATGGTTCTTTCATGCATTGGAAATCTGCTAGAGGATGTGCAGCTGCTTTTCTGTACCCGTTGAGGAAATGCAGCTGCACAAGCTCATTGGGATACTGAGCTGCACTGGGGAATGGAGCCTTTTGTATAATAAAATGCTGTTTGTTGACGTACTTCGTGTTGTTAGAAGAGACATAAATAGCAGCTTTGTAAATTAAAAGGCAAAAATATTCAAAGAGCAAAAATAACATGTCCAGTTAACTCTCTGCATTCTACCAGAATTCATTTGTATTTTAAATGGAAAAAAAACCACCCGCTATAAGGTGAAATGATGGTCATTGTGATATTTAGCTAAATAATCATTTGTAATCTTGTTTTTTTGAGGAAACAAGTAATGAGATGAAAGTAATACAGACTTCTCCCTACTTTAGTAATTAGCCCCTACGCACATGATAATTTTTATTTTTTCAATCAGATTGCTTATTTTAGTTGCAGCTGTTTGGATTTCACCAGATCTCTATATGTTGTTGCTTGAGATGGTTTGTAGTTGGAAGGCTTGACAAAAAAATCACTATTAGCATGTTTATTTGGAAGAATGTGATCACGAAAGTATAAATTGAACTTGAAAATCTCACAGTCAATTAAAAAAAAAACAAACCACAAACCATTTTTTCAATGCCTGTTAATTGTTTCTTCTGTATCAAATTTGCCCAGTTTAAATGTCCAAAAAATATTTTTTCTAAACTGCACTGAAAAGGAAATAAAATCTATTGTCTGAAAAGCAAGTGTCTGCTATTTTTACTTTGCAAGCTGTCACCAAAACCAGAGATTACAGAACTAGAATTCAGCTGACAGGTTTGCTAATAGTGCATAACTTGAAATAAAGGGAGGTTTTGTGTAGTAGTAACATATTGACTTTACAGAGCAGTCAGCTAGAGGTATTCCGGCAATTTTTGACAGGTCTAGGGTTTTAGAGCAGACTCATTAAAAAAATTAGTCTTGTTAGTCAAAATTGGTTTAAAATTATCACAACCAGTTGGACTTGGAAAACTGAAATAGAATCTAAAGTTTTGTGCTACTTCAGATATATTAGTATCATAATTGCTGATGATTTTAAAAATACAATTTCAGAAAATATCAAATATGAAACATAATTTGAAAGAACACATTTTTTGAACTCCAAAGATGTCCACATTTTGTAATTTTTTCACGTTTAGATAAAAATGTATCATAATTTGAAAGATCCTGCAGTATATAGTATTGTAATCCTTAAATCATGGACGGAAACAAGAAATATTATTTTGTGCTTACTGATTGAAAATAAATACACATTTTTATTTATTACATTTTTGAGTAAAAACAAACGTAGCTAGTAATTTATCTGTAAATACATCAATGAAGAATCTATTCTTCATCTTACAGTAGTACAAAAGGAAATTGAGCGGATTGCCTTCTATTCAATTTGGAGATAGAACATATGATTCATAGTTCCCCTAAAATCCACTACCTAGGATTTTGCTCCCTCAAACCATAGGGCTTTGCACATCACCATAACTTCAAACATTAGAGAGACATTAGTTTGTTATTTGGAAAGTGCCCATACTCCTGTCCATATTTTTATGAAATTTGTGCAGCTGCTGTGCTGGGCACACACAACTCCAACACATCTGAAAGGCACTGAGCTGTGTTGTTAAATTATGTTTTTTTCAGGAGGCTCCACAGTAAGTGCAGCCCAGAAGGGCTTCAGTATTTCTGTTGCTGTTTATCTTCTTGGGTCCATAAAGCCTGGACACACTGAGACTTGTGGAAGGTGATTTCCACTCTTCAAATTGCTGGGCATTGTTGTGTTGGCAGAAAGTGACGCAAGACTGTGGAACACAATACATTTCATCCTGCATCTCAGCTTATTCCTCAGCTACATAAACTCTAGGCATGTCAGGGTAGATGAAGAGGATCAAAAAAGGAAAATGAAACAGATGTGCAGGCTGCAGATAGTAACAAATTGAGCAGCATGCTCTCTTGGCAAGTTGAGGGACAAACCGTATAGATGAGATGGGAATCCTTCCAATAGGTATCTTCATCTATTCTTCAAGACTGAGTCTTGCAAGGTGCCCTTCACTCCAATGAGCAAATTATTTAAACTCATTTCCCTGTGGGAGTACTTGCACGCTTAAAATTGCGTGGTATTATATACAGTGCTGCATTAGAAAATGTAGCAGTGAATGAAATTGCTTTCAACATCTAAATCAATCATGACACATGGCATTTCTGTGATTCTTGTAGCAAAAATGCTCTGCACCAGTGGATGTCACTGTCTTCACCCTGGCAGAGTACCTTAATGATGCTGCAGATGATTCCTTGCAAAGAATGTATGGGAAAAAATAGATCCATCTGTGAATCAAATTGGTACTCTCTTGTCAGGTATTAAAAGATAAGCATACAGTGCTTTTGAGGGTCTACCTCCCCTCCATAAAGCATCCACTAAACCAAACAAACCCCCTCCTGTAATTTATCTTGAATGTTTGTCCAATGTGTTTTGTCATTAAAAGTTGTGTATCTCTAGTTCTTTTCTATCTAGAACAACCAAGATAAAAATAACAAATGTACAGTTAAAACCATTGAGAAATATTGCTATGTTCATAAAGTTTCTGGTTGTGTTGTTACAAGTAGGAGAGTTGATAAATTGGGAAACCCCTGAAGCATATTTAGTACTCAGCACAGAAATTTTATTTATGTAGATAAATAACACTCCTTTAACACGGCAAATCTGTTAGAGTGAAAACTGTGTGGTTTCAGTATCTGTAATGTGAGCATTTCAGAAGCATAAGTACCAGTTTATGCAAATAGGTCCCAAACTCATCAGTTTTACCTACCTTATTATTGATATCTATCTTCATTGAAGCTATGTACTGAGTGCACTTCATTAAGGCTGACAAGCCAAAGGCTGCTCTTTCTCCCTGGGAATTGCCATCTTCTTTACAATGCAAAAGCCATTAAATGAGCCTTTTACAGTAAGTCAGCTCTCCCTGCTTCTCTCCCCCAGTGGGGGGTATTTTTTTTTTTTTGTTTGTTTTACTCCACAAATCCTGCTTAAAGAGACATGGTAAAATTCTTACAATGAAAAACATCGCACCTTTGTCATTCCTCAGAGGAATGTACTTATTCCCCAGGGTCCTAACTACACAATATTAACTGTTACCTCACAGTATGTATGTACCCCCTTGCACTTTTTTAACATCTACTGGAAAGAAATATTCAAATGTTCTTTTTCCTCCATTGCCTCTAAAAAGATTTTATTTTTTCTTACAACACTTTTCGCTGCTTTTATTATAAAGTGATATTTAAAGGTAAAACAAAGCAAAGTTCTCTATATAGAATGCTTTACTTATGAATGCTGGATGAAAGACATTTATTCACAGGTTTGTTTTTTGTACAAGCTTTGCTAGAGCCTTTTCATAGAGGTTTATTGCTAGATCACTAAATGGATGGTCACATGTAGAGAAGGACTTCTTTTAATGGACAGTCCAGTATCTTGGCTTCAGAGAAAACTATTTCATTAGAGTTGATATTACAAAATAAATCCTGACGTAGATGGGTAATACAAACCAATTTTTGTATTGTATTGTACAAGCCAGGCTCCTCCCTGCTGTAAAAATCCACTCCCGTTCTTGCTTTGTCATGTGTGTACTTCTCTACACCACTCTAAATGTTTCTTTCTGTGGCTTTATAATGACACATCAGCAGCTAGAGTTCAAATAAGGTATTTGAGCTTTATTTTTTAACAACAGTTCTTATCAATATATGCCAAGATATTCAACGATTGTTTTCTTCATGACGCTCTGTTCATGCCCCAGATGCAAGGTTTTGTTCTTACTTCTTAGGCTGACCAGTTTAAAGACACTGTAAAGAATTGCAAAGACCCAGCTGGTGCTTTTGATGTAGATCTGAATATTTGTCTTAATTTGTGAGATGCTTTTGAAAGAATACCACAGCATTACTCAGTCAGGCTTTTTTCTATCATGATTTATCACCTGCAGACAGAAAGATCAGCTCAGATATCATGATGTGCCAGGTGAACACAGAGGCTGCAGTTCATGTGCTAACTGCCAAGGAGATGTTTATGTACTTTGCATGTCCTTTCAGGTAGCAATTAACTGTTCACAAGGAATTAAATGGTTTTTCAGACTGTAATGAAGCAAAGGGTATTTCAGACTAGGTCTCCATAGTAGCAGGGAGGAGAACAAATCGCAAGTTGACACCTATCAGTTGATGTTTAGCTCAGCAATAAAAGCTCAGGGAAATGAGGATGATGGGACATTTGTGGTTATGGAATCTGGCGTTCCAAGTAACCACTATGCATACTGAAGCTGTCTCCAAAAGAACTTTTACTTTGTGTTGTCATATTAACATTATGATTTAAGTATTTTTTTTTTTTAACTTTTTTCATCATTTTGTCCTTGGTGACTCTTTTTATGATTGAGAAGTGGGGTTTTGGTTTTTGGGCTGTAGTATTTTAGTTTTTGCAGATCAAAGGTGGGGTTTTTTTAAGCAGTTTGCCATCAAGTTTCCAAACTTGAAGCTACATTGTGAGCAAAACTGCCCTCGAGGCTTTGGCTCACACTGGCCTAGGACACTGGTTTGGAGTATGAAATGCTCATTTTGCAGGTTAGCTGTCAATTTTAGATTTTCGATCTGTTTTACTGTTGATATGAATGTGGCCCTGTTCGCATCCCTGTTCAGGAAAGATCTTAAATATGAACATGATAGTATTAACCCATTTAAGCACTAAACACCGGTGTAGTAACTCTTTAGGTCCTATGTCAATGATCTAGAAATGTGTAAAAACTTCTTCGGTAGTAGAATTCAGTTAAATTGTTGTTTGAAAGGGTGGTTTGTGTCTTTGAAATTAGAATACTAAGCATCAGCTCCATATTTGCCATAAAGAAAAAAAAAAACAACCAAAAAAAACAAAACCAATAACAAACAAAAAAAAAGGACACAAAAAACCCAGCCAGTCTAGTGTCTAGATTTATATTTGATCCTGCACCGTGGGAAAGGCAATGCGCTAACTGTGCTATTGCTCCTTAGAATTTCCTCAAATTGTAATATTATCTAATATCTGGCACGAGGGAATGTGATTATCCCCTCCTGAAAATGCTTTAGACCTCATCAAGGAGCATGTAAAATCCACTGGCTTTGGAAGTAAATATTACAAGCTTACTCTCTGCATGCAGTCTAATCCAAAGAATTTGAATATAAAGAGACTGGACACCTGAAATAATAGTTAAATATAATTAGATTTCTTTGCAGATTTCTGTTCCATCATGCTCTGTCACAGATTAATTTAATGAGTTCATTCACTCTCTTCCCTTCCATGGTGTCCAAAGCAGCTTCCATTTATCTCAGTAAATTGAAGACCTATACAAAAGCACATTCACTTAAATATTACAGAAAAAAATCACTCATCTCATTGATCGAGCGTCCCTGTACTGTCTATAAGTCTACTTCTACTTAAAGAAATAAACATTATTGCAGTTCTGAGGAGCAGGCATCTATTTTAGTGAGAAAATTCCCTAAAGTGATGATGACTCTAGAATTTTGTTCCACTGTCACTATCAGGAATCAGAAAAGTTTTCTTTTTAATCAAGCTTGGAAATACTAAAGATAGAAACTTTACCACAACTGTAGGGGTTTCATCAAACAAATGACAGAAACCTCCTTCTTTAAATCACCTTTTTTTTTTTTTCCTTTTTTCTTTTTTTTTCCCTTGCATTTGATGTTACAGTTGAGTTTTGAAACACTGAAGAGTCACAGCTCTGTGAGAGCACAACAGATCAAAGACAAGAGTTCTGAGACAAGGTTAGCTTTGCTCAAGTCATTTGTGAAACCTCTGGGTCGTGCTGGGACGCCTCAGTAACTAACATTGGTGTTTGTGTAATCATTCTGGGTCTACCACTAATCAGTTACACCACATCGATATTTGTATTAATGAATCTCTACAAAAGCAGAAAAAAAAAGGAAGACATAACAACTTTCAACAACAAAACGAGAAAAAATTATCACTTAACCCAGGAAGTCACTATAACTTTCTGGTTCTATTTCTCCTCTCCAGTTGATTCATCCTTTTCTCAAGAAGAATTATCTTTCTTTGCCATGTTTCCATCCCTACTTTTTCACAGGACTTCTCAGCTCCTTCATTTCTGGATATCTCCTGTAATACCTGAGTCTGTCTGGACTGAGAATCATATCAGGAAAGCAACATCCTGTGGCCTTCTGTTTCAATAGCAAAACTCAATGCAGCTGAAGGCTTTCATTTGCTGAGACAGAAATTGTATATAAGGCAAAAAGCTGAACACTCAGCATAAGGAAATGTAATTTTATTAGGTAAGATGATGCATTTGAATGAAATTACAAACAACAAATTTAAAAATATTTGGAAGAAATATATAAATTAATCAGGATGACAAGATACTTTTCTGTAGGAGTTTAAAAATGATCTGAATTATTTTGATATCTTTATTAACTTATTTTTTTAATTAATGCTGTTCATTGATATTCTGCACTGCATCTTTCTCAGATTTCTGTGACTGCTACCATTATAGTGCTGTCTAGTCATGAGAACAGGGAAATCAATTATCCATATCATCCCTTAGCCATACACCTTTTGCTAATTGTTCATTTTCACTTCATTATTGCTTTTTCCCCTCCATGTTTCACAAGGAGTGTGTAAAGAATGCAGAACTCTTTTGAAATAGAAAAAATCCAAAGACTTGACAAGACAGGATCTGCTGATCTCTATTACCTAATACAGAAAACACTCTGGAGACTAAAAGAGTATTAGTGAAAACAGCATCAGGTTGGGATAAGCAACCAGAAGGTGAAAAAGGAAAAGTATGTGAAGACTGGCAGCATCAGAGGGGAAGCAGTACAAAAAAGACTTCATGATTTTAGCAAGGAAGAGTCATAAGACCTGTGAGGAATATATATATAAAAGATTCTGTTTTGTTATAGATATTCTTGATGTGACGTTCAGAGTGGGTAGATATGGACTATGAATATGGAACCAAAGGAAGACTCTCAGTGCAGTAATAATTCCATTGTGAGACCTCAGCATATGGGTAAATGAAACATTTAACTCTCTTGTTAACATTGGTGTTCATGGAAACTCTTTTAGGTGGCAAAAGGTAGGTTCCACTGTAGCATTTTTATTTTATTTTATTTTTTAAAAACCGTGTATGGCAAGGATTTGGTAAGAGAGGGGATACAGGGGTAGCTTCTGTGAGTAGCTGGTAGATACTTCCCCCATGTCCAATAGAGCCAATGCCAGTGGGATCCAAGATGGACCTGCCACTGGACAAGGCCGCATCAGAAACGGTGGTAGCACCTCTGAGGTTATGTAGTTAAGAAAGGAAAAAGTTACTGCACAACAGCACCTTCAGTCAGAAAGAGAAATGAGAATATGTGAGAGCAATGGCCTTGCGGAAACCCAGGTAAGTGAAGAAGGAAGTGAGGAGGTGCTCCTGGCAGCAGAGCAGAGATTCCACTACAGCCCGTGGTGGCAGCCCATGGTGAGGCAGCTGTGCACCTGCAGCCCTTGGAGGTCCATGGTGGAGCAGATCTCCACCTGCAGGCCAGGGGGGAACCCACACTAGACCAGGGGGATGCCCAAAGGAGGCTGTGACCCAGTGGGAATCCTGTGCTGGAGCAGGCTCCTGGCAGGACCTGTGGCCCCATGGAGAGAGGAGCCCACACTGGAGCAGGTTTGCTGCAGGACTTGTGACCCCATGCGGGACCCACTCTGGATCAGCCTGCTCCTGAAGGACTGCACCCATGGAAGGGACCCACACTGGAGCAGTTCATGAAGAACTGCAGCCCATGGGAAGGACTCACATTGGAGAAGTTCATGGAGGACTGTCTCTTGTGGGAGGGACCCCTCGCTGGAGCAGGGGAAGTGTGAGGAGTCCTCCCCTGAGGAGGGAGTGGCAGTGACAAGGTGTGATGAACTGACCACAAGCCCCATTTCCCAGCCCCATACAGGGTGTGTGTGGGGGGGAGGAGGTAGAGAAAAGAGGTGTGAATTTAAGCCCAGGAAGGAGGGAGGGGTGGGGAGAAGGTGCATTTAAGATTTGGTTTTATTTCCCATTACTCTGAGTTTTGATTGGTAATAAATTAAATAAATTTTCCCCAAGTCGAGTCTGTTTTGCCCATGACAGTAACTGGCAAGTGATGTCCTCCTGTCCTTGTCTTGACCCATGAGCCTTTCATTATATTTTCTCTCCCCTGCCCAGCTGAGGAGGGCAGTGACAGATCAGCTTTGGTGGGCACCTGGCATCCCCCTAGGGTCAACCTACCAGAAAGGGAAAAGCTTGAGTTATGTGTACTATCGGAAAACTGCTGGCCTATCTCATTCTTTGTTTTTCTCAAGAACAATGTCACAGTCATCTGACAAGTGACAATAAATTATTTAACATATTGTCTTATGTTCCCTCACTAAATTAAAGGAGTACTGTGCATCTGTAATTAAAATTAACCAACCCATGAGCAATCACTTTATTAGATAAATAAATAATAAAGGACATGATTTATAGTAATGTGAGGAGTAAGGTACAAAGTGTTCATTTATCCTGGTCCTTCAAGTACCATATAAATAAATGCAAGGTCTTAGGTTTCAATGATCAAATGCCCAACTAGTGGCTTTGATAATAATTCAATGGATATATATTATTTAGTTGTAGAGAAATAACTGATAGGAAGATAGAAATTTACGGAATATGATGTTTAGAACCTCTGCAAATAATTGGAAAATCTTATATATAAATTAGATTTTTATTTCCTTTTAATAGTATCTTCTTCATCAGTTTTTTGTCTTTCACTACAGGGAATGTGTGCCAAATGGTAAGCTTTACCTAAAAATTTAAACAATATCTTGCATTATCTGTGGCAGAATTTCTGAAGGTGTGGATCTGCATCTAAGCAATGAAAGCAGTGCTCCCCGCACTCTCAAAAGTCTTCTTTGTCTAACTCAGCCTAGCTTAGTATCAGATGTAAAGAAAGACTAGGTAGCTCTGCACTCATTAGCAAAGATAAAACTACTACCACTTCCTACTACTTCCTTATGAAATATCAAGGAATCTTGTACAATTGATTAATGTGCAGTTTTTAACTGGTAAAGAGGAAATGTTCTCTGTTGCTCTATAGACATATTAAGCGCAAAAAGGATTTCTGGATGGTGTGGTATCCTTAAGGATTTTTTTAGGTGAGAGACAACATGTCCTTCATTCAGCAATCACAAAGCTTTTCAAATAGTGTTCAAAGGCTTAATAAATGGAAATAGAAAACGGCTATTTCCCCTATTTAACTCAAGAAGGCTCATTTTAGACGTCTTCTCTAAGCTGTGCATAGGCAATTACTAGAAGCAGCCAAACCAGTCTTAAGAGGAAAATTTAAACTAGTAACTGCATTCTTGGAGTGTGTTGTGGTTTAAACCCAGCCAGACAGCTCGTTCACTCATTACTCCCCCCCCCCCCCCCCCCCCCCCCTTTCCCTCCCCCTACTCCCGGGGTGACGGAGACGAGAATAGAAACAAATGAAGTTTAACCATGCCAAGTGCAAGGTCTTACACCTAGGTCGGAGCAATCCCAGACACAGCTGCAGGCTGGGCAGAGAAGAGATTCAGAGCAGCCCTGCGGAGAAGGACTTGAGGGTGCTGGTCCATGAGAAAATGGACATGAGCCAGCAGTGTTCCCTTTGCATTCCAGAAAGCCAACAGTATCCTGGGCTGCATCAAAAGGAGTGTGACCAGCAGGTCAAAGGAGGTGATCCTGCCCCTCTACTCTGCTCTTGTGAGACCTCACCTGGAGTATTGTGTACAGTTCTGGTGTCTTCAACATAAAAAAGGACATGGATCTGTTGGAACAAGTCCAGAGGAGGGCCATGAGAATAATCAAATCAGGGGACTGGAGCACCTCCCATATGAAGACAGGATGAGAAAGTTGGGTGTGTTCAGCCTGGAAAAGAGAAGGCTGCGTGGAGACCTCCTAGCAGACTTCCGGTATCTGAAGGGGGCCTATAGGGATGCTGGGGATGGACTCTTCATTAGGGACTGTAGTGATAGGACAAGGGGTAATGGGTTAAAACTTAAAGAGGGGAAGTTTAGATTGGATATAAGGAGGAAATTCTTTCCTGTTAGGGTGGTGAGGCACTGGAATAGGTTGTCCAGGGAGGTTGTGAATGCTCCATCCCTGGCAGTGTTCAAGGCCAGGCTGGACGATGCCTTCGATAATATGATTTAGAACGAGGCATCCCTGACCATGGCAGGGGTGTTGGAACTTGATGATCTTAAGGTCCTTTCCAACCTTAACTATTCTATGATTCTACGAATGCAACTCCCACGGGTTGAGATAAGAGCAGTTTAGTAAATAAGGTATAACACAAATCACTACTGCTACCACCAATAATAATAATGACAAAGGAAATAACAAGGGAAGAGAATACAACACCTCAGCACCTGCCAACCGATAACTCACACCCCAGCCCAACCAAGCACCGACTGATACCTCCTCCAACCCTGCAGTCACAGCCCTTCCAGGTAACTCCCAGTTACATCCTGGGCATGACGTGCTGTGGTATGGAATACCTCTTTGGTCACTTTGGGTCAGGTGTCCTGTCTCTGCTTCCTCCTGGCTTCCCCTCCTCCCTGGCAGAGCATGAGGCTCAGAAAATCCTTGGTCAAACCAAAACACCATTGTTATTAGCTCTGTTCCCAGGCCAAAAGTCAAAACACAGCACTGCACCAGCTACCAAGAAGGAGAAAAATGACTGCTACTGCTGAACCCAGGACAGTGTGGCAATACAGAACTCAGCACAGGTTAGGTTAGCCAGGCTTTTCCTAGGATGGGCTTTGGTAGAAGCTCTGAGGACAGAAATTACCTGCAATTCTGCAGGTAAGGCTTGAGGTTAGGGTCCCACAGATGACAAACCTATTCAGGCATGTTGGGCTGTAGCTCTCCTCACAAAACAGAACAGGAGGTGCTTTTTACAGGGCATATCTAAATTACATTGTGCAGCATAATTTACTCTGTAGTAAATTTAGTTGATACCAAAGGGCTAATGGCAAAGGTTTTACCATCTTTCCCTCAGCAGTGGCACTGCTGATCACTCTCTTCTGCAGAGCTGTTGTCTTTTTGATATCTACTACTCTGATGAATTCCATTTATACTTTCTCAGGATAAACCTTGCTTCTGTCTTTTCTCCTGATAAATAAATCAGGGACTTTTACAAAAGCCACGTCAGGCTCATACAGCTATTTCCTCTAAACTGCTTGTCCATGCTCTGTTCTGTGGTGAAGATATGGGGAAGACTGGATGAAGCCATGAGCTAGGATGTCCTACAGCAAGCTATAGCCAGAGGACCTGGAAATAGGTATGCCATGTCTGTAGTTTACATAAAGGAGGGAGAGAGCTATTGTAGGAGTGTGTTGCAAGTGTCATATAGATAAAGAGCTAGAGAGAGCCTAGTTTTAAAATAGTGAGACAGTCAGTGAAGAAATATTTAGCACATTAATGTGTTGTTAGAAAAAAATCCCACTGTGTTCATTACTGTTAGTGTTCTTGGGTCTAAACATTTATTGAATAAAAAGGAAAAAGACTGTATTTCTGGGTTATAGTAGTATAATTATAATATTTTATTCTGTAAATTGTGCATGGTTTGCTTTTCACATTCTTTTACCCTGAATCGCTATCCTTAGCCTTATCCCTAGAGATTAAGGACAAATACTTTTTCTGTTACCTCCATATGGCCATTCCAGTACTAATCCATCTCCTTGTTTAGCTGTTTTTCATTATTCTTTTTAATTATTTCTTTCTTGCCTACAACATTCAGTGAACCATTATCATAAAATATTAAGCTGTTTTTAGAAAAGTACTTTTTCTGTGTTCAGTAAAACAAAGCTCCAAATATACTCATTTAAAGTCTTACTGAATTATGTCTTGGTATGTTGAAAAGCCAGTGCACGTGTCCATGTATATGTGCTAACTCAATAGATACATCATGCACAAAACACTAGACTTTAGAGAAGTGCAGGGAAGGGATGCCACCTCATGAATTTCAACAAGGACAAGTGCAAGATCCTGCATCTGGGTTGAGGCAATCTCAAGCACAACTACAGGCTAGGAGAAGAATGGATTGAGAGCAGCCCTGAGGAGAAAGACTTGTGAGTGTTGATTAATGAGAAACTTAACATGAACCGGCTTCAGTGTGTTCTCATAGCCCAGAAAGCCAACCGTATCCTGGGCTGCATCAAAAGGAGCGTGACCAGCAGGTCAAAGGAGGTGATCCTACCCCCCTACTCCACCCTTGTGAGACCCCACCTGGATTACTGTGTACAGCTCTGGAGTCCCCAGCACAAGCAGGACATGGACCTGCTTGAGCGAATCCAGAGAAGGGCCATGAAGATTACCAGGGAGTTGTAACACCTCTCCTATGAAGACAGGCTGAGAGAGCTGTGGTTGTTCAGCCTGGAAAAGAAGGCTCAGGAAAGACCTTATAGCAGCTTCCAGTACTTACAGGGTGTCTACAAGAAATCTGGAGAGGGACTTTTTACAAGGGTAAGTAGTGACAGCACAAGGGGGAATGGCTTTAAACTGAAAGAGGGTAGATTTACATTAGATGTAAGGAAGAAGTTCTGTAATGTGGGGGTTGTGAGACCCTGGAACAAGCTGCCCAGAGAAGCTGTGGCTTCCCTATCCCTGTCAGTGTTCAAGGCCAGGTTGCTTTGAGAAGCCTGCTGTAGTGGAAAGGTGTTCCTATCCATGGCAGGGAGAACTAGATGATTTCTCCCAACCCTGACCATTCTGTGACTGTATGAACTGCTTTCTAAATGCCAAAGAACCAAACCTCTCAACACCTTTATCACAGAGGTGTTAATTATTAATCATTTTTAATTGAGGAAGAATATAGAAAGACAGGGTTTAGATGTACTGATAAATTCTATGGCAAAATTGAGAAAGAAGTGGCTAATTCATGGACCTACCTCTTTCCAAGAACACTTGTGGCTTTTTCCCCACTGTTGCAGTTTGATGAAAGTGTGTATATTTTTTTCCTTCAGAAATGGACAGGTACCTATTGTAGGAAGAGAAACAAGTAAACAAACAGCCAAACAAAAAAATGGAAAAATAATGTAATAGAAGCTGGTTTGTGAGCAATGGAACTAATGGTGTTTATTTCCCTGAGATTTTCTGTCATGTCATCACTGCAATGCTTCTAGTTCCCACACATCACCTTGCGCTTTCAGTGGGACAAGTATAGCTTAAGGCTATAGCCAAGGTAGGTGAAAACCACCTGCCACAATACTGGAAGGGTAACAGGTGAACTTTTATCACCTTCTCTTCAGAGGGAGATTCCAGATCTGCTAGTTCTCATGAAGCTTATAAACACTTACTATCTTTTTTCCATTTAACACTGTTAAATTTCATTGATACTAACCATAAGTTTAAAAAATTTATATAGAAAGAAGGGAATGAGTGGGTGAGGAGGAAGTATAGCTGGATAGCCTATTGTCAATAAGAAGCCATGCTAAAAAGCAAAATATTTTTACATACAAAAATTATTGTCTGATGAAGTTTCCTCCATTTTTCTAACTGAGATGAACAGACCTGCGACAGCAGTTTCAACATGCTCCCTTCTAGCCACATGCTCACCAAACCACAATCAAAGTATTTCCAAGTATGATGTCTTTAACTATTATTATTATTTTTGCTGCAGGAGTTTCTGAAGACTCTCAATCACTTCTATAAAAAAACACCAATATCTGGAAAATCACAGTAGGCAGTTAAACAGAAAGAACTGAATATATACTTCTTACCTACTGCTTAGCTGGTGCTGGGTGAAAAAGCCTCTGGTTTTAGCTTTTGTTTGGCTATGCATGTTCTACCCTGGCATCCTTTCCACTAAATTTCCGATTGCACATGCCAACTCTTTTCAGCCAAAAAAAAAAATTGCAACAGAAAATGATGCAGTACATCCTTCAGAGCCTGCATAATGCAGACATTCAGAACTAAAATATTTTTCTATGTTATCTCAGGGGCAAAACAGTGTGAACAGCCAATTTGTGAACAGTAAATTTTCTGCAATTTTCAACATCTAGAGGTATCTAACTCAGGAATGTGCTGTTTATTTTCAGAGATAAAATGATTATTTAGTTAACCCAGTTAAAGTCTGTTACATCACTTTGAGCAAATGCTTCTGCAGTTTGGTATTTGAAAACTCCATAAAGATAAAATAAAATAAATTAATTTGGTTTCCTATTAGAAGAAACCAAGGTGCAGAAGAGCCTGATTTATGGTTTTGATGCATTATTGATGCTACAGAAAGAGCCCCAATTTTAGCTTGCTCTTTTCTTCCTCCTTTTTTTTTTTTTTTATTTTTTCCCTCCCCTCTGGACAAACAATTATTTTGCCTTAAATTAAGGGATAATCCTACCCCCACACACCCCCCACATACCCTTGCATCCTTTCAAATTCTTTCCTCTTCTCCCATTGCCACCTTTACCGCAGGTCTGCTATGATGTTTCATAGCAAATGCCACTGAGTGGTAAACCATGTGCTTAAAGCTGTATACAGAGAACAGAAAAATAGGTCACTGCTTATCTAAGAAAGTATACTTCAATCACAATTCAATTCTGTTTTTCCACAAACAGTTAAGATTCGAACTTTGACATTAAAAATAATGTAGCCCTACTGGTTTGGCTTACTGACCGAAAAGAATTTCAAACTAGTAATGCACTTGTGAGTAGACTACATAAGTCCACTCATGTGTTGGAAAACATATATGCATTTAAGTAGGAATTTTTTCGATGCTGGTGCAGATTATAAGGCTAGCATAGAACCTTCCCTAAGAAGCTTAAATAAACTTGCTTTTCAGGATCACAGTCTCTAACTATAAAACTAATGATTTGAACACCAGGAATTTCTAACAGCAATAATAACAACAGTGAAGGGGTAGCCAACAGTTCAGTTTCACATAGTTCCCTTTGATGAGAGCTGCCACACTGCTGTGAATAATATACCTAGCACCAGTGTGAGAGTTGTGTCAAGAAACAAGGTTTTACTCCTGAGGTAAGGGTTTGTTGCAGAACTCAGCCACACAGCTGCACACTCTGCCCTCCCTGTTGGGATGGGATACAGTGCTGGAAGGGTAAAAGAGGCAAAACTCATCGGTTGAGATAAGGACTGTGGCTCCAGACTTCTTCCTTTTCTTTGTTCCTCCCTCAGCTTTTATTGCTCAGCATAACATCATTTGGTATGGAATATTCTTTGAGTCTGCTGGAGTCAGCTGTCCCAGCCATGTCCCTTTCCAGCTCTCTGTGCACCCCTAGCCTACTCACTTGTGGGGTGAGAAACACAAAATAAGCACTGCTCAGCAATAACTAAACCAACCATGTGTTATCAACATTGTCAGAAATACAAAACACAGCACCACATGAACTACTATTAGGAAAATTATCTCTCCCTCCAGCCAAAACTGGTGCAGGCTTATTGGCCAAAGACAGAGATTGTGACAAAGATTACTGAAATAGTTTGGTTGTGGTTACTGGAATATATTAAAAACCTGATTAGGTTCAGTTCCTTTTTCACTTTAGTAAATGTTTAACATTTAAACAAACACAGACTTCAAAGATAATGTTATGTAGCTCCAAATAATGAACATGGTAGAAGAAATCTACTGACATAGAAAGGAATGACCCTACTGAAGCAAAGCAGAGACAGACTGATCTAGTACCATCTAGTCCTGTGAAGTTGAAGAAGGGAAGATAAGACTAAGCACTATCACAGCATTGTGTGGACTAGGAGGAAAATCTCTCAGGATGAAGGATAGTGGAAATAGTCTTTATTACTGTCTGGTGGCATGAATAATTTTAAGGGACAGTATAGTAATAATAATAGCTATGCAGGTATGACACTTGATTATAAAGCAGAAGTTTTATCCCATACTTTTTGCTTGTAAATGTTATCATTTAGCTGAACTAATACCAAGCTACATGTTTTGAGAAATTAATGTGGGAAGATCTGTCTGAATACTCTGTTCTCTAGCAGCAAACAAGAGAAAACGAATGTAATCTGCATTGCAGTACTTTTGTCTTTCTGAAATAACCTTCTACCTTATTCTTATAGCAAAGATATCATAAAGTATTTGCACAGGATTTATTTTTTCTGTTCATCAAGGTGTTTCTGCATGGTTACTCTCATATGAAAAAGAGTACCCATACAAGTAGACACTTTTAAAAGGATACCTTAAGATTATTATGTACATAATAAAAACCTAACAAGAGAAACAGCCAAACATTGTCAAAATCTGATAAGTTTAAATACCTTTAAATACCTCAGTATGAAAAGTACCAAGAAAGAATGCATGCATCTTTTGCACCTTCACATCACTATATTTTTCACTTGAATTTTCCTGGGCCCCCTTGAGAAAATAAAACTTTTCAAAGGGTTTAATACTCTTCTTCATATATAAGATATAATGAGGTATGCTGCCATCCTCAGCTCTCACAGTATATTCATATGCTTGACTCTCAACTGGACCACTCTTTCTTCTCATCAAGGGCTTTTGAAATAAGACTAAGCAATCAAAAGTATTAAATTCTCTTCACTAAGACTATAACAATAAAGTAAAATCCCTAGCCTATGAATGGAATAGAAGAGGAAAATGCTAACAAAAAATTTGTTAACTATTATTAGTAAAGTACTGTGGTATTCATGAAAATAGAGGAAGTTGTCAAGAAACTATATTTGGCTTTTTTTTCTTTCTCTCTACTATGCAAAAGATTAATCTAATAAACCATTAAGAATATGCTATGAACTGATCTATCTTAAATAAACAAGATGTGTTCTGAAAGCATGAAGGAAAAAGTCTCCATTGTAGATAAAATCAAATTAAGCTCAAGAATTATAACTGAAACTGTTTGTGCCTCAAGAAAAGATTAAGCTATAAAATAAAGAAATTTAAAGGATAGCAAAATGTTTGAAGGGCAGATAAGGTCACCCTTAAGGGTGATAAGAAGGGCAACCAGTCACAAAGACAAAAAAAAAAATTAACAGCCATGCATTAATTTAATGAAACAAGCACCTGGAAAAAAAAAAAAGAAAAGAAAAAAGAGAGAGAGAAAAAAAAAGTGCCTGGAAAAGCTAATACGCCATCAAAAATGGACAAGAATTAAAGATTTAGGGATTATTATGAAAAGGCAATATAATCTTCAGCAAAGAACTCAAATAAACTTGCAGCACATGGGACGAGATCTAGATGCCAGGGAGACAAACGTCTAAAGAAATTTAGACTATGCAAGAAAGTAAAATACTCAGAGAATCTTCCCAATGAGGTAGATATTTATAAACGATCTTTTTTTTAATATTCTTAGCAAGCATGAGAAATTAATTTCTGTGTGCTGTGCAATTTCAATGTCATGTTGCAGTATGATTGAGTACTACAAGATACCCTTTAAGCATAAAATTATGTCTATATTAATACTATAATTCGGGGGATAAACAAAACTCCCATATTTTTTAAAATAGGTGATCAAAAAGGTGCATTAGGATCAGATTAGGACAAAAAACTTCTAGAAGAACTTAAAACAAAAAAAAAGTGCTTAATTAAATTTAAATTAAATTAAATTTTTAAAACAAGAACGTTAAAAATTTTGGTCTTAAAACTTTAACTAGTTTTGTCCTGAAGCTTGCCTGTAGTAATGATTTAAATTTGCCACCAACAGTTGTTTAAATTCCTCTTTAACAATATTATGGAAAGATGTTTCATCATGAATCATGCTCTGAAGCAGCTACATGGACATTATTTGCAGTCAAAGCTGGTGATACAAAAGTGCTATCTAGAACTGCTGGTTATTACACTCTTTGCAAGTTGAGTTAATGGTAGATGGAAATGAAGTTACTGAATGATGTCCATTCTATTTCTTCTTATGTGTAACACCCCAGCGTGCTTCCATGATCTGTAGCCATGGGGTTGCCCAGGGAAGTTGTGAATGCTCCATCATTGGTGGTGTTCAAGGCCAGGTTGGACAGAGCTTTGGGTGGCATGGTTTAGTGGGAGGTGTCCCTGCCCATGGCAGGGGTGTGGGAACTGGATGATGTTAAGGTCCTTTCCAACCCTAACTATGCTATGATTCCATGATTTTTTTTTGAATGAGCATACCTGCATATGCTTAAAAATTGTTTAAAAGCCAAACAAAAATTTCTGAGACTTACACATAATTATCTGGCTTCTGCACTATTCAGATAATATTAGGTGTTGAACAGTGTTGGAATTGCCTCTATTCTGCAGGGTCCTGTCTGCTGCACAGACTGTTTAATCCATTCTGGAATACTGTACTTATTCACAATTAGCCATTTTTCCTCTCCTGCAGTGTACTTTCTCATTTCACACACACTTGGGAGTTTTCATTCACCTATGCTGCACAATCCATAAATATCACAGAAGCAGAAAATTCAAAGTGAAGAAAAAAGTTCTTTCATCTCAAGTGTATCAAATCTTACAGTCCAAAATTTTCTACTCTGCTATTCCATTTTGCTAAAGCAAGCAGTACAAAAATCTGTTCAGAAAATATTCACCAATGACATTCAGAGATGTTTCTGTTTTTTTACTTCTCTGCAAACTGTGCTTCCTGTGTAACTATAGCCTCAAGATAGAAAATTGATACATTCTGGAATAATAACACCATTTCAGAAACAATAATTGCTGACATTGTAATATTAACTGAGACCTTATCAAAGCAATCTTACCTCTACCACATATCTGTAGCATACCTCCATGAGCTCTTGTTCTTTCAGTAGTATCCTTTCAATACACATTAGCAAGATGAATGCTCTTAGCTTGACAGGAAAATCTTTTGTGGTTGTTAACTAGGAAAATTTGAAGTCAATGATCCTGTATTCATATAACAACTCATCAAACATCTCATCAAACTAGATGAGATGCAATGTTATTATCTGAAGAAGCTGAATCCTTTAAGTCTGATAATAGAAGCTGCATATGTAGAACTTTGTGAATAACTGTGTGAATTCTAGTTTGTTTTTTTTTTTCCAAACAGTTCCTACTTGTGCTTATCACGTGCAATTAGAAATGTCTGGAACCCCCTGAGTAAATTTAATGAACAGTTTCTCACAAACTGATACAGTTAACAAAAGCTCAGCATTTATGAAGTATGAAAAGAGACAGGTAAGTCAGATCACATAATCATGGAATCACAGAATAGTTCAGTCTGAAAGGGACTTCTGGAGACCATCTTGCCCACACTCCCTTGCTGACCGTGTCCAAATGGCTGTTGAGTATCTCTAGGGATGAAGACTCCACAACAACTCTGTTCCAGTGTTCAGTCACCCTCATAGAAAAAGTGTTTCCTGATGTTCTGATAGAACATATATGATAAATGTGTTTCATTTTGTGCCCACTGCCTGTTGTCCTGTTCCTAGGAACCACTGAAGAGAACCTGGCTCCAGCTTCACTCTCCTTGCAGCAGGTGCTTATACACATGGATAAGATCCCCCTGACCCACCTCCTTGAGAATAGGTCTCTCAACATTTCCTCAGGGGGTGTGTTCTCGTCCTTTTATCACCTTAGTGTTTGAACTCTTTCCAATACATCCTTATCTTTCTTGTTTTGGAAAGCCCAGAACTGGACACAGTAGTCCAAGTGTGGGCTCACTAGTACTGAGTAGAGAGGAAAGATCACCTCTGTCAATCTGCTGACAATCCTTTACCTAATGCAGCCCAGCATATCACTACCTCCTTTTGCCACAAGGGCACACTACTGGCTTATGCTCCTCACCTGTGGGTCCTGGTATTTCTGAAAGTTGGTCTTGATAGTGAAGAATGAGGTAAACAACACATTCGGTACTTCAGGTCTATGTCCTGCGTAACCAGGTCCCATGCCCCATTCAGCAATGGTCTCACATTTTCCCTAGTCTCCCTTTAGTTATCTCTGTACTTGCAGAAGCTCTTCTTGTTGTCTTTGACATCCTTTACCAGATTCAACTCCAGGTATGGACCTTGGCTTTTCTAACCATGCATGCTCAGACAGTATGCTTTAAGGTTAACTGTTCTTGTTTCCACCCCCTATATGATTCCTTTTTGGTCTGAGTTTTGCCAGGAACTCTATGTTTATCTATGTAGGCCTCCTGACATTTTTGCTTGATTTTAATTTTTGCTTGATTTTTATCAACCAGCTTTCTCAGGCATCTCTTCCCTCCAGGACTTATCCTATAGCACTCTTTCCAGCACTTACCTGAAAAGACCAAATTCTGCTCTTGAAGTCAAGCACAGTGATCTTGGTTTTTTGTTCTTTTCTCTCCTCTCAGGATCCTGATGCCAATAGCATAGTTAAATAACTATATATATATAACTAAATAACTGGTGTTGAGCAATCCAAGTAAGATTGTTCTTCATGGACAAAATTTATGTCATAACACTAATAGTTTTGCAAACTCAGACACATAAAAAGTTCTAAGATTGAATGTTGTCTTTTAAAAACTCAGTAAAACTCATTTTCTTACAGAAAACCCCAAATTAAAATCCATAAAACTGTATCTACAATTATAATATGAGTATTAGCCATCTAACGACTTACAAAGTCACCTTTCCTTTGATACTTTTCTATCAGAAGGCATGCTAGTAACAGAGAGGTACCTGTAAGGATGCTTATAACACCATGCAGAAACCACTATATCCTCTCTGATATCACTTGAAATTTTTATGGAATAGTCTTTATATATTTGCAAATTTCCTCAGTTTTGTTTTCCTAAACTTGAAAAAAAAAATTTAGAGCTCTTATTTTTCTGAGTCAGACTACTCCTTTTCAAATGACTTGCAAAACTTATTTTCTAGAATCCGTTCTTCCTTTTGTCCTGTGATTGCACCATTACATCAATGCCTGTTTATGGACAGTTTCCCCTCTAAAAGAAATGCTGTTTGGACTTCCAATTTAAATTTATTTTATTCTGCATGACCCTCCATATATTTGCATCCATGTTCATATACTCTTCCATACCAGTACAAAGATTAATATAAATTCATCTCTGTTTGTCTATATGGATATAGGTACATTTGCAGAGTGAAGAGTAATTAAGTTAGTTATTTCCACATTCTGTGAAAAGTCAAGATTGAACATTGGATGCAAAGGAAATAAAATATTCACCTAACCTGTTCCAATTAACTAATTGATGAAGGTCTACAATAAGATTTTCAGTCCTACATAACTGATTTATAAAGTACTTTGTTTCTCTTAATCTCAGTCCAAAAGGTTAATCAAAACTTCATTCCAATGGCATGGAGTTTGTGGATATTGACAGCTTGCAAGCATTTTCAATTTCAGGAATCTTAATTTTATGAGATTTTTTCATTTACCCTTTCTATGACTAATACATATGGTGGTTCTTATAGTGTTTTTCAACAACTGTTATCTATCAGTGGTGTTAGATCTATTTTACAGTTACTACTTTATGAAAGGAGAGAAATAGTAACTATCTTAAAGATGCTTCCAGCAGTTTGATATACCATATAGCCAAAACATAAGTGGACTATGCCACCTAGGTAAGGAAGAGGAAGTTATTATTCTCGTTGGGGTATTTTGTCAACGTTTGGGTTAGGAAACTAGATAGAGATCAGAAATATGATGTTCGAAATCAGAAAAGTTGAAAATAAGGATATTTGCTGTGGCAACAAATATTAGAGCGTAGTACCTCTTAACTATATATTTATGTTAAGATGTATTTATCTATTTGACCTTTGATTTCCTGCTTTCTTATAGAGCCGGCAATAGCTGAGCAATTAATATTTGCACTGAGTAATTCTATCCAGTAGTAGATGTAACACCACTTACTTTCTAATTCTAGTGAGTGTTCTCCTTTAATATTATTTTCTCTTTTTATGTTGGCAACAACATTAGATACAAGGGTTCCACAAAAATTTAAGAATGATATTACCATACTTCCAATGGTCCCTTTGAACAGTTGTATCTCTATAATTGTTCATTATTAAGGGTAATAAATGCATTGGCCATGAAGAAGAGTCCTGCCCAATCCAAGGATTGAGCTTGTACTGCAAATAGATGCAAGAATAAAAAAGACAGTAGGAATGTCTTATAAAGACTATTTTACTGGGACTTTGGTGTAACATCCATCCAGCTATGCAGAGTAGAAAGACTAAGCACTCCTCCCTTTTTTAATATAACAGAGAGAGTTCAGAATGGCCTAGATAGTGAGCTAACTTGTTCCTGATTAAGATCAATACAAGATAACCTTCCCTCTCTTTCTCTAAGACTAAGGATATGGAACCGTGATCATGGTTTAAAGCTTTTAGTGTCATTCGGAGTCGGGTGCAATTTATGAATGTGCAAAAGGCTTCAAAATCTCTGTGGTTCATCTGTACAAATTAGACAGCATTTTGAGGACTTTTTTTCATCTAAAAACATCACAGCATTTTACATTGTAACATTTTTTTCTTTTAAACTGTAATTCACAACCATAGTTCTGCTCTCATTCTCTTATGATTTGTAATAGCATGTAAAAAGACCAAAGAATATATTGAAGATTTTGTACATAATGCAGTAGTGAAGATCTTTCTATAGGAAATCATTAGAGCCTTAAAAGTGCAGGGTACAGAGCACCTCTTCTGTTATGTGCTTGGATTTCTCTACCATTTTCCAGAAAAGGTGAGTTATCTTTTGTCAAACATTATCTACATCTTTTTAAGGTCCTGTTTCTTTGCTCCTGTCCTTTCCATATTCCTTTGGCCCAAAGGCCAAAAAAACCTTTCTCTGATCTTACAGGGTAAAACATTTGCAGATTCATTGTATGTTTTACTTCTGTGATAGTTTTGAGATTTGGATCTAACATGAATAAATTTGGCAAGTGAAAAAGAAATATTGAAGACTCTTAGTTTTACTAGGTGTTCTTGGTTTGTTATCTGACTCAATCTATATCCAATCTATATCAATAATTTATTTTAAATATCACATACAAGATTTTTCTGACCATAATTAAACATTTACTTGTATTTTAAAATATAACGGATGCCTAAAAAGAATCTGTATCAATCTACCCACATTTTAATAACTTCTTTTTTTGTTAATGGTTGTAAAATATTCTGCTTTTAGAATATAGTTCATATCTATCTTTATGCTTATTTATTTTTTTCTCTCTCAAATTATAAGTTAGAAATCAGAATGAAGTCTATAAAAGTCTTCTAAAGTTTCCGTTCTATCCTATATTAGGTTTGAGATAGTATGTGAGCAAAGCTAATGAGCCTCAAGTAAAACGCATAATCTCTATCTATCTACCTGATTGACTATGATACATAAAATGGGAATAAACAGCAGTTATAGCAGTTTCCCACCAAACCTCAATAACTCTTGTCACTTTAAGTGTCTTTCTGAAGATTTAGTCTTCCTATTGAGTACTTCATCTAAGATTAAATTAAAGTTTGAGGCAGCCATGATACACTCATGTACTCTGAAACAAACACAATCTGTTTTGCTCAGGAGAGTGGCCTGAAAGTACACAGAGCAGGAAGCATCTCTCACAGTAATATAAGATTCTCTTGTAATATAAGATTTTTCTTTGTTTTTTTTTTTTATTTTTTAATATATTTTTCTATAAGAAAGTAAGTGTCCTTTGCCACAGAAGAGGTGAATTTATTTATGGGCAATGGCTATTTGTGTATTTTTTTAGCAACTGTACAAAACTATTAGTCATTAGGCTGCCCAGGGAGGTTGTGGAGTCTCCTCTGGAGACATTCAAAACCCGCCTGGACACGTTCCTGTGCAACCTTATCTAGGTGTTCCTGCTCTGGCAGGGGGATTGGACTAGATGACCTTTTGAGGTCCTTTCTGATCTCTAACATACTGTGATACTGTGATACTGTGATACTGTGATCAGTGTAGAAAATATAGCTACATTTATAACACAAGGTACTACAACCAACAAATAAAATCTGAGGTAGGAGAGAAGCCAGGCATAAGACATTAGAAGCAATAGAATTTGAAGAGTTCTCCTTAATATTTCTTAATCGTATTATACTAGAAATATATTACAAGATAAAAACCCCTTGTACAAACATAAATAGGTTCAGACAAAGTAAGAAACATTCATTAGAAAAGAGCTCTTTGATAAGGCATAGCAATCCAACCTCCTCTCTCAGTTCAGAGACTGGAGTAGGGAGGAAAGAAAACAATTCAGATTACTCTCAGAGGCACAGAGAAGACTATAAAATGTTATTAGCAACATTTTATAAGAGAGGTTGTACAGTAACAAAGAAATAAATGAAAACATTGTAAAAGCAGGAATTTCAGAATTAGCATGAAATATCAACCTATTCTCACACAGAGATGTTAGTCTTAAAACTTAGGGAAAATTGTGTCCAAACCCACATCCAAAATGCATCACTTAGGCTCATCTCTCATAGAAATTAATGCAGATTAAAACTTTGCAGAAGCAAATCTATTTAAATTTATAATCTAGAGGTACTGGGTGCTGTCTGATTTATGTATACCCAAATTGTGCCATTCTTCATGTTCTTCATATTTGGCTGAATGATGTGCTTTAAATCACAAGCAAAAATAAATCACAAGCAAAATAAATCACAGCCTTATGAGAGTTTCAATTTTTTTGAAGTGCATTTTGCCACATTTTAACCATATTCATTCTCTTGCTGAAAGTTTATAACACTAAGCAACAAAAAAAAATAGTTTTATTGCACCGCAGTTATGGGTTGGCATAGAACGCCATCATTGCTTTCTTAAGTTTTTGTCATCTATGACCTAAACATAATGAGCAGAAATACCAAAATAAGCCTGTGGCTATGTCATTCACTACTTATGCCTCCTACCTGTCATAATACGTATGTCAGTGGAGTGGTAAATTGGAACACCAAATGATTGTGCATCCTTTATTGTTTAAATAGAAAATAGAATATTGAGTGCTAGAGGAATGCTGGGACATATTTTAAATTTTTGATTTTTATTTTTATTTTTGTAATCTAAAACTGCATCAAGCAAGTTTGAAAGCTCTATGAGAAAAATACTGGTGAATTTGTCTGTTTTTCAACAGCTTTAAGAAAGAGTCTTGCTGGAATTATCAATTAAGCTGCAATGGAGCTATGCTCACCAAAATACAAGAAGCACAGCACAACCAGCATGCATCTGAATATAGTTTGGCAGCTCTGAAGCATATTGTTTGAGATTTAGCTTCCTTACCTGAGAAACTTTCTTAGGTGCCAAACGAAACCAATAAATTCCTTGCATAATAAATAGAGAAAAGTAGTTGATTCCCAAAATAAGTGCTATCTGGCAAAGATTTGGCACCAAGGATGTAACCCATCTTGATCATTAAGGTCAATTAAGGTTAAGGGTCTAGTCTAAAAATCTGGACAGGTTTACATACGTTGCAGTGAAAAAATTCTTCCATGAAATAATTAATCTTAAAGGTGGTATTTAATCTAGGGGGGACAAGCTGCCTATTTCTCTCCATTTGCTGCAGATGAACCCTAGCTCATTAGCATAGACAAGTCTTCTTGGTACTGAATAGCTAAAAGTAGGTGAGATGTCTCAAACCTGGTATAAGCAGACATATTCTTTTAACAAGTTTCTAAGTTACATCTCTTCATTGACTGTGACTTTAAGTACTTATTTTCAAGAACTCTCTCATGAAGTGCCTAAGATTTAGTCATAAAATTATTCATGCAAATTAAGCAGAATAGATTCCCCTCATTTATTTTTCTTTTATTATTCAGCTTGTTTAATTAGCATTTGTTTTGTGAGCCATCACCAATAATATTTATACACAGGAAGTATAGATGAGTTCTCAAAATAAGGTCTGTCTCACACAGATGTATTCATGGCAAAAGTCAGATATAATGACTGATACCAGCTGGCTTTTCATTCTGTCATACCTTTTGATGTTGGATTTTTTTTTTTTGCTTCAGGCTTTTATTGTAACAAATCGATTCAACAGTGCATGGCTTGCACTGCATGCATAATAGCGCATATTTCTGTGGCAGCTGAGTGATGTATTTTAAGAGTGAGAGTTCACGGATGTGATTTGATCAATATATTTGCACTTATATAAGAAATAGCACAATATAGTAGAGGTTTATTAAATTGAACAATTCAAATAAATTAGATTAAATTAAAATTAAGATAACGTCTTCCACATTTTTATAATCCTTTCTCTAGAAATTGGGAGCTATTCATGAAGCATATACTATTACATTTCCTCCCAGTAATCTGCTCACTAGAATCATGGCTCAGTTTTAGGTATCTCCTTTTCATCTAAAGCTCAATAACTGAGAGATGCTGATAAAAACTGTAGAATATTGTTTATTATGTTAGAAGAAAACCCAAAATTCAGATAAGCTGTTCATTATCAAAACTAGAATCCCTGATTATTAGTTCTTCCTCTGCAGCTAAACACAGACAATATGGTGAGGGAGAGGTTAAAGGCAATGGCACTTAAAAGAAAAGAAGCAATTTTGTATCATTACTGCCTAGAAGTGCTGGGACAGGAAGGTCTGAAACCATCTCAGAGCATTTTTGAAATGATCATTAGATCACTGGCAGCATTCATGATAAAAATAGGTGCACGATGGAAACTCTGGAGAGACTTAATCCATACATTCATATATAGTATTTGCTCCTTTCCTGTGAATTTGGCCTTGATATTTACCCCCATCTATATTTTCTGTAAAACATTTTTGTACACTCCTCCTCCAGTCAGATTCTGCTACAGAAGCCAGATTTCTGGGCTGGCAGAGACACAGAACAATAAAACGGCAAAACCACCCAATTGCATTGGAATTTAATCTTGCAGGTATTAAAGTAAACTCACATTGACAGTATCCACCTTCTTGAATCAAAAATCAGCAGCAGATGTCTGTAAATGTCATTCAATGCATAATATAATAAATGCTGTATACCTTACATATTCACATTAAAAATTTTTCATAAACATTGGAGTTAGCAGCTGATGAGTAATAGGTAAAATCAACTCTAGTTTCACCCCAAGAAGCAATGTAATTTACATTTATAGGATATTTATAAGCATTATTTATAGAGATTTTCAAATGCTACTGTCTTATTACTTTTAAAGGCTATTTTTCTACTTATAAAGAGGATCATTACAGCAGAGCTATTCACAGCTGGCTTGGTTGCCTTTGCAAACAACAAAAGTTTTCGTTCAGTCCTGGCCAAATCAGCCAGTAGGTGAAACTCATGACTAGGAAGTCAAAGCAACAAACTTCACAGCTGGCATACTGCATATGAGCTGGTGGTCTGGCCAAGCAAAGAGTGCTGCTCTCTGCTGAAGTTAAATGCATGCTGATTGACCACCTGATGGCCTAGGGGTATGTGAGCTCTACTTGGCTGCACCTGAAGTAATATAAATTGCCTTTGTAGGTTGAGTGGTTATGTGGTGTTTATCTCTCTCTGAAGCAAACTTCTCCCAGTCCTTAGGATGGGAACTAGTTCAGAGAGGGAGATGACCTGAAGGTGGGTAGATAGTTCATTACACTAAAAAAGGAGGTGGCATATGTGACCATGGGGAATTGCAAAATCACTCGCAGAGGTTATACCCTGATATTTCTGTGCTGGAGTACTTAGCAGCCAACTCTTCTGAACTGGGCGTGCTGTCCTGCCTATTCTCCTGATACTGTGTTTTTTCCCTTTATTCCTTTTAACTTTCTTGCTTTTTGTGTAGGGAATACTTTGTCTGGGAGATCTGAGGTCAGATTATCTAGATTCACCTCAATGCATAGTGGGTGCAAAAGTCACCTGGATCTGCCCTGCTCAGCAATTCCTGAAACAGGGGCATAAATGGTCGCTACATCTCTCTGCCTTCAACACTGATATATTTAGCAGGGCAAGGAACTCATTCCAGCTATTCTCTACATGCATTCTTACATCCTCCTGTATTTTGCTTCTTCTTTCAAATGGAGTATTTCAGTCTGAACTTCCCTGTAGACTTTCATCTTTCAGGAATGTTTATAAATAGGTGAAAGCAATACAGATATAGCTTTCTTATAATATAACCTTTTTTCCTCCAAAACTCAATGCATAAATTCTAGTTAACTCAGACTTCAAAAGATTATAGTTACTGAAGAGTCTGCAATGAGATTTTCTGAAAGCTGAACTTCTGCCAGCATTTCAACTATGCTAAAAACTGGCTGCACTGTATTTGTTAGAAGTTATTAATAAACAATAAGGCATTAAGAAAGTGAACAGTTAACACAGAAACTAAAATGAGAACTCCACAGACATAATGTTGTTAAGGCAAAACTGTGGGAGGAAGTGTGACTGGAACTTTCTGCTATTGATTTTGAATTCTGTTATTGTTGCTACTGTTTGATATTGGTTCATTAACTGTACGTTTTGCATATAATTTCCCTAAGCTAAAGAGCAATAATCTCAGAAAATATGGCTTGTCAGTTTTGTAAATTCTTGTATTTGAAGCTAATTGACCAATGAATTCATAGAATTCCAGGTGGGAGTCTCACAAGAGTGGAGTAGAGGTGGGAGAATCACTTCCCTTGACCTGCTGGTCATGCTTCTTTTGATGCAGCCCAGCATACAGTTGGCTTTCTGACTTGCAGGTGCACACTGCCAGCTCATGTTGAGCTTCTCATCAACCAACACTCCCAGGTCTCCTCAGGGATGCTTGCAATCTATTCTTCTCCCAGCCTGTATCTGTGCCTGGGATTGCCCTGATCCAGGTGCAGGATCTTGCACTTGGCCTTGATGAGCCTCATGAAGTTTGCTTGGGCCCTCCTCTGAAGACTGTCAAGGCCTTTCTGGATGGCATCTCTTCCCTCCAGCATGTCAACTGCACAAAATAATTTGGTGTTGTCAGAAAACTTGCTGAGGGTGCCCTCATCCCACTGTCCATGCTGCCAAAAAGATGTTGAACTCTGCTGGTCACAATACTGACCACTAAGGAATAACACTCTTCACTGATTTCCACTTAGACATTGAAGCCATTGACCACAACTTTTTGAGTGTGACCGTCCAGCCAATTCCTTATCTACTGAGTGGCCCATCCATCAACTCTATGTCCCTCCAGTTTAGAAAAAAGGGTATCATGTGGCACAATATCAAATCAGGTAGTCCCTTACTTACCAATAATGTAACCCTGTCAAAAAAGGACACCAAATTTGTCAGGCGCATGAAACCATATTGGCTGTCACCAGCGACCTCTTTATTTTCCTCATGCCTTTAGTACAGTTTCCAGAAGGATTTGCTCCATGATCTTGGTAGTCACAGAAGTGAGATTGAATCCTTTTTTTTACAGTTACACTAACCTACAAAACACACCAAACCTCAGCTTGATGGTCATGTACAATCTAAGCTGGTAATACACTCAATGAAGCAATATCTAACACATCTAACAGTAAAACTGTGCTCTTCATTACCTATGCCTTCAAGTGCACATTTAGGATTACATATTATTAAATCAGAATTTGATTGAAAGCTTTTGATGCGATGGGCTTCTGTCCATTTTGTTTTCTAATGGCAATACTGAAGCTTTTAAAAGGTTGGGGAGTGGGATCTGGGTTGTTTTGGGTATTTTTGTCCTACAGCTGCAATTGGTCCTCACTGTTGAAAGTCTGCTTTCTTCAACATACCTTCAGTGTATAGTTATGTACTTTCCTAGATAACTCCCTTTTCTATGTGTGACACAGCTGTAGGCTCAGCATTTTCTGCAAATTGGCAACACACATGCTCGTGTAAGTTAATATTTTATGCTTGTGAGGTTTTGATGCCTTCTGTATCATGCTTCCTTCAATGTAGACTTTAACTGAATTTGCACCACCTCTCAGGCAATAACAATTCTGCCCCTAAATCAAGTTTAGCTCACAAGTTTATTGGTTCTTTCTTGGCTTGGAGAAGAATGCAGCCCAGATAAAATCATGTTCTCAATAATTTTCTCTAGGAAGGAAGTTATGGCCAATAAAAAAGCATGAGCAGTTGCGTGTAAATAACTTCAATATCTAGTTCAAGCTGAAGTTCAACTTGTAGTTACAGTACTTTGTTGGTTGATAATAACATAGTTAAAATCTCTGAACAGTTACAAATCCACACATAATTGCATTCTTACTAATCTAATGATTGCTAATGAAGTTACTTTTGAGAATGGTGTTAGGTCAGAAATAACATTCAAAATACGATATTTAATAACACAAAGAATTTGCTAAAATGGCAGAGTTAAAGTTAGGTTAGTGTATAGTCTATCCTTGGTAGTCTTTTGAATTTGAATGCTATGTTGTTATATGTGAGACACAGCTATAGTAAGGTAAATATTATTTTTTAAATAAAAATATGTTTTTATGTACCTTAGTATTTATTTATCACGATTTTTTAGTCTGCTCATAGATTAAAAAAAACTAACATGAATACCAGTTCAGTTTAGTTATGAAGGTGCTTCTAACAGTTTCCCAGGAAAGTTAAAATAGATGTGTTTTCTCCCAAAAAATTTGCATATCATTTTTCACACAGAATCTTAAAGTCAGCAATTACTTTGAGAGCAATTCCCAAACTGAATGAAGATGTCATTTTCGTAGAATCATTTTGGGTAGATATATAGTCTGCTTAAAATTCACAGTCTAGGACCTTGGTGGAAGAACTAGAATTTGCGAATTGTATGTTTCTACACATTAGAAGAACTTCTCATAAAGTTGGAAGAGAAGTTGGTTAGGGTTTGTTTTGTTTTTTCACCAGTTAAATAAATGATCTGTAGTTGCATGACTATTTAAAAGACCACCAATCTTGATATCAAGGAACAGTAAAAGACTTCCTTGCTTACCTCTCCTAAGACAACATAGGTGTTCTTCCTTAATGACTCCATTGACATTTACTGTTCACAATTCATGTGTTTCTAATAATCTCCATAAAATATCAGCATGTTCTCTAATGGGCACTTCTGGAAAGCCACTTCAGCCTGTGCTGTCTGTGGCTTTCTGCCATTTCTCAAGACTAGGCCACTGGGCCTCATAAAAGGCTAATTTTGTTCCTCTGTGTAAGAGCAGGTAGGGCTGACTAGGTAGAGTAGATAGCCTGTACCGTTAGAGCAGCTCTGTTACAGTTACTTTTCTTTATTCCAAACATTCTCTTGGCAGATGTCCATGAAAAGAGGAAAAGAGCATTTCAGAATTGCAAAGTATGAAGGTTAGTGTATATATATGTAGATAGATTACCTGGATTTTTGTGATTTTTTTATTGTGGTTAAAGCAAATGTTTGCAGAAGTGGCCAAGCTGTAGTTCTTTGCTCTTAGGTCATATTTGCCAATGCCTAAGTTTGAAATAAAAATAAGGAAGCTGGATTTCTGTAACAGGACAAGAAGCTTTGTATTTTCATGCTGCCAGGTGCCAGATACAAGAATCTCAAAGCAGGCAGTCCTTGATTATATGAGTAAAATTTGGCATTGTGCTGCTATTGCATTGACATCATATTGTACATGTACTTGGTAGGTTTTATGACTGAAAATTATGTATTCAGGGTAAACAACACATTGTTCTTCCAGCAGTATGGACAGGTATTAACAAGTGCACACTATTTCCCATCTATTTCATAACTGCTGCTCTCCCTTGAGTCATTGGTAATATTCATATTCTCTTATTAACATTTCCTGCTAGTTGCCTGCATTAGAGTACATAGCAAAGTTGTGATTTACCTTCAGATAAGATGGATTTGTTTATGTGATATTGATATTCCTGTCTTTTTAAAGTTCTTACTATTTTCAAAAGAGGCAGATATTCCTCTTACATTTCAGAGGAGATAAGGCTAAAATTATCACCACCCACGTCCCAAAATAAAAAAAAATTATAACTTCCTTTGTTTCTGTAGCTGCTCTACACAGCAAACCGGCTCTGTAAAAAAGCCACTAGAGATCAGCAGTGCACACTTATATATATACATATATATGCATAGACAATACTGCAACTAAATACAGGTTGTTTAATTAACAACATTTGTCATCACTTTTCATTGTGACTTTGTTCTATACTTACTGCATTCTCATAGATACTCTAATCCTGCTGGAAACCTGCAACTATTGACATGGACAATATATACATATATATTAACAATGCTCTTGAAAAAAATCTGATGTATTGGCTGTAAGTTGTAGTAAGTACTGTGAGAAAAGCTGGTTTTGAATTGTGTAACCTCTAATCATACTAAAGGCTGGTAGTATTACAAATAGATGACAATGTATAGGGTAAGAAGCTGATCTCCTTTCCCCACAGTTGCATTGCTGTGTTGCAAAGACTGCAGTGTGTGATGTCACCTGGATATGAGCAGCAGAAAACCACACTGCCTTGTAGCCTCTTTGGGCTACCCTGGGAAGCATAAACCCATTTTTATATATGTAAGTTGAATCACTAAACTTTACTGAACAATGGTTCTGCCATGACTTAAAGATTATACTTAAATCTAACAGGCAAAACTTTCCATAACTGCATACTTGGAAGCTATTTACACTTTCAGTCTGCAGAAATCCCAGCCTGCAAAAGGTGCTCTGGGCTGAAGGTGACTTTGCTGGGGAAAGGCATTAAAGAGACATTAGGTTTTACAATCTTATTGTAGACTTGGGTCTTATGGATGGTGTGTATTAAGGGTTTGTGATCATAACTCAGGTTCAGTCAAGCTATCTCCATTTTAACTTAATCTGGAAGTGTATTGTGCAACAAAGAGTGGTGAAAATTACCATCATCATCATCAAAACCCCTGAATGTGGCCTAGCACCTCAAGAGGGTGAAACACACACCTCCTTCTAAAATTGTTAAGACTCCTCTGCTTCAAAAGATCGTGTACTGTAATGTGGAGGTCTGTTTTACCTTGTGTTGACTACAGAAAGACTTTTTGGCCAAGGTACAAATTTAGTGAAATGCATCCTTCTATGTGTCCCTGATGCTGATGTGGGAAAAAGGGGAAAGAGAAGAAAAACAAGTTCTAATACTATTCTAGCTAACATATGACATAATGCTTACCATTAATGTGTTAAATACTGTTAATGATAAGAAAAATAATAACATATAACTGCCCATAGCATTGTTATTTCTGCAGCCTGGTGCACTTAGATAGATACACATCTTTAAATATGTATTACAGAGATCTATGCATCTGTTTTTAATGGGAGCCTTAGATCCGGCAACCAAAATCATAAGAATTTTCTGCAATATTTTGCAGCATCCTTAATGGATTCCATGTTCCTCCATTAGAATATTTAATTAAATGCAAATTAAGTATTTTATGGCATGTAGGTGAATATACATCTCCTGTTGAAGCCTGACAGGAAATCTTTGGGTGTGGCATGAGGTCTGATCTCCTAGACTAAATACTGATGTAAATCAAGAGCAATGCAAGGCAACTTTAGAAACTGGGGGGGGTTTTCTAGTGTTACAGAAAACACTATTAGATCATCTGAAATTGCTATTTTAAGGCGAAACCATGGTTTCTCTTCACTCAAACAAACATTCAGCTGTGTAAAAAATAAGTAGTATTTTTTGTCATGTATTCCTCCAGGAATTTTGAGCTGCAAATACTGTATAAAGTTATTAAAACTCTATTAACTGTAGAATAAATAATAAACAGAATGGCTTTCATCAGCTAATAACTAGAAAAAAAAACCCTACAGCTAGTGTATTTATTTTTTACATACCTGGCCAACAAACACTTTGTTCAGGATGTAATCCTGATTCAAAGCATAATACTTAATGAACTATCTGATATGTTAGATTTAGTTTTGAACTCAAGCTACCAGAATATCTATTAAAACTTCTTGATTTAGATATAAAACATATTTAAAAATGTCTGCAAATGTGTTTTCACTTCATGACACCTCTATAAGTGTCCCAATAGACTTGTGTATACTGTAAGTGAATACATCACTGCTCCACCTTTTTAGTCAATTTTGTTTTGGTTTAACTTTATATTTAGCCATTATAGATTTTCTTTTTAAATAACCTTGCTCTTCATGGGGATGTCTGCTTGTTCTGGTTGGTAAAGTGTTCAAATAATGTCGATTTTACTTTATCAGTCTAGAATTCTAAGTGGAATATTAATATTAGTGAACTACAATATGCATACAAGATGTAATAATGAAGAAGGATGGTGTGAGGAAAAGCAGCATATTATAATGTGCCCTGAGCATTAAAAATGCATATTAGTCTTGTAATAAGAGACAGTATATATGGCACATTCAAGAAGATATGACCAATTAGTCAGTCTTTGTAATAACAAAGTTTAAAGAAATGGGAAATCTAGCAAAGCTCTTGGGCCTACTTTCAGAGAGAATGTAATTCTACAGAGAATAAAATACCATATTGTACTTTCTCTTCTTGTATAGCTCAGAAAATGACATTAATCTCCAGCTGGTGAGGAACGTACATATATATATGTATATACATATTTAAAAATACTATACACACTGTAGTGATTATAATAAAGTTATTAATATTAATTTTAACCTTGGTATACCAATAACCAAAACACATTTTAACACCTTCAGCTACTGAAATAGATCAGTGCAGAAATGTATAACTTCACTTAAATAAGGTGATAATGAAGTTTCTTGTCATGCATAGGAAATGAGCAGTAAGCTACTTCAGACAGCACTATGCCTGCTCCTTCCATGGGGAATGGGCTATGTGAGTTTTATGTGACACAACTGCAGAGCACTTCAGGGGCCACATAAATGGGTGGTGTTAATAACTAGATGATTTCAAATTATTACCTCTCTAAATCAGACATGAAACCTGCTGTAAAGAAGCCATAGAAAAAATTGCAGGGAAAAGTTTTAACTTGCCGTGCTTTATTTTATGTTTACCAGAAAACACCATGTTTTGCAGAAGCAGAGCTAGAACTAAGAGTAGCGTGATCTTAACTTGTTTGGTTTGTTCCTCTGTATAAATAAAATAAAGAGCCATCTTACCCCACCACTGTTTTTTATTTTATTAATATCATTAATTTGCCACCTGTCTTTGTACTGCAAGCATTGAAGACAGCTTTAGAGCTGAAGAGTTGTAAGTCAGCCTGGTTTCATGCAGTATATCTGGTTACAGCAGAAAATCTCTATTTTTTAACACTTACCACATAGCATATGCCATAGTTTTTCTTCTACTCTGGCATTTGAAATAAATAGTATGCTTATTAACTACCATAACAGGGCTATGGATGAATGCTTGTCTGCCTATGCCGAAAGCATCAGCATCAAAAAAAGGCTTTAGTCCGCTTGGTATGTGACATGAATTTGTAGTTCTGTTTCATAATCCAGTCCTAGGTTACTGGTATCATAATGAGATATTACAGTAATTATTCTACCTGTAGATATGTCTGAATTCCCTTTAGAAAACTTCAGCGGCATCCCACAGATTTTAAATTAGAATCTGCTTTTGGCCACAAAGATGGTTGATTTAGAGCTTTGTATTTCATAGTCAGCAAAGAATGACTGCCCAATGAGGAAATTTAGCAGAGAATCTGGTTGGGGGGGGGGGGGGGGGTGTGTTTTGGGGGCTTTTTTTACATATAAGGACAGAATAAGAGAGGAAAAAATCTAAATCTCTAAGGAGAAAAAAAACAGTTGGATTCTTCTGCATTTTGAAGTACATGACTCACTGAAATCAGGTGGAGCTTTGACATCTGTATATACTTCCTGATGCATCAGGGAGTTGAAGGAGAGCACTTTTCATGACTTTAGCAGCTCATTGAACTGACATTTCTTCTTCTATATTCGTTCTACTTTGTTTTAGGGAGCACTTCAGATGGTAAGCTATAACTTTAAATTCTTGATGTGGTTTGAGCTGTGTAATATGAAATAGGGGCCAAAATATTGTGTAAATCTGAAGGTCTGCAGAAATGAAGTTCTCAGATTAACTGTTAGATCCTGGCATTTCTTTCTGCCTTGTAGGTTTTCTCCCTTGCTTGTATGTCTGATGAAAGTCAAACAGACTTTTTATAAGGGCAGGAATGCACGAATATGGCAAGATAATATGAAGACAAAAACTGACTTGAAATTTAGTAAGCAGATTGCAGAGGTAATATTAACTTGCTTTCATTCCTTGTGTGCTTCTCCAATTTGGAATAAAGATCAATTTACTGAGAAATATTTTTTATCCCTAGTGAATCTTATAGAAAATACTTTTTATTGCAGAAAAACATTTTTGTACATGCTGAAATTAAATACTAATTTTTTTCTCTGTATATGTGTAATCTAAGTTATCTTCATTGCTATATATGGATCTATTTACAGTACTTTTTGCACTCATTAGTAAAACAAAGAGAAAGGAAGGTTAAAACCTCAATGTATCAATGATAAATTGTGATTTCAAAGTGCCCAAGCTACTTTTAATGGATATAAGACTACGACCATCAGATGCTATATGTAAAATGCTCAAATATTTTTTCCCTCATAGGAGTTTAACAAGTTGCCACTGTTTCTCTAAAACGTTATGTGGTACCATGTAGCATATAACGGCGCTTATAACATTTGAATCTGAGCTGTAGTTCCAGGCCACACTTCTGACACAGTACAAGTAGAACTGATTTTCTTTTTTTTTTTTTTTTATATACAATTTTAAAATTACTTTAAATGTGTGGGCTTCTTTTCGTCAAGGGTATTATTTCATTGACTTAGGTTTGGGGTTTTAATTATTTATTTGTTTAATTGTACTGTTTGTTAGGATGCCCTTAGTATTTTTTTGAGCTTATGGAACAATTTCATTCATATTTAACAAAGCATGAAGTGATCTTGAAGAGGGCAAGTTCCTCTTTGGCTAAAAATAAGAGACCCACATTAGTGCCACTGCCTAGCAGAGGCTGCTGCTTTCACCTAGCCGAATACCAGACATCAAAATGCATAGGATAGCCACAAGGGATGAGGCTTCTCTGTTTTGTATTAATCTTTGGCTTTTAATCACATCAAATTAATATATCTGTGCTACAAATTCCTCTCCTTGAACAACAGAATATGTGAGTTTTAAAGGTTTTTTTTTTCAGATTTTAAAATTTAACTGAAAATTATATCTTGCTGAAATTTCTATCTTGAGGTTAAATAAGGTCTCTGAAATACTAACTATATTCCTAAGTGTCTCTAAAACACTGAAAGCAGCAACTCACTTTCTCCTTTCATAGATGTGTTAAGGAATTAAGTATCCTGAGGGGAGTGAACTCATGCTGGAACTGTAAAGCCAGGTCTACACTAGATGGCACTTGAGGCTCCATTTATTCAGAATGTGTTGAATTGCAGTAGCTGGAGTTTTGGTTCTTAACATTTTTTGTCTGTTTGACATGAGTCATTAGTAAATCTCAAATGGGATTTAATAATTCTCACACGAGTAGTAACATGGCAGGGAATAAATATTTCATATTGTTACACATATTAAAAACATCGGCATCCAACATATGTCTCTGGAGTAGCTCTGTGGCACCCTCATGTAAGTGCTTTGGTATATTCTAGAAACACTATTGCTTAAGTAGGACTAATAATTGCCCTCAGACAATTTTCACACACTTCTTAATTTACTCTCATAGCACCTCTTGTTAGCTGGAAGTGATTTAAACAAAGAGCCTTGGGGTGTGTGCAACAGAGCTCAGCTGGAGCAGTGATAATGTCTTTCAGAACAAAAGCTTGACTTATACTAATGTCATCTTGGAATCAGACCTTTAAAAAAGAAAGGCTTCTTTGCTGGCATCTGAAAGTATCTGAACTGAAAATGCTCACAATCTTTTATTTGTTTGGAAGGCACAGGTGCCTTTTTCCTAGTATTTCTATTGCCATATTTTTTATTGTGGTGTTGACTAAAGTGTGGCAACTGCTTATGCTGGACTGAAAGGACAGGGTGTTTTTTTCCAGATTTGCTCTTCAGTACTGATCAACTTGGTCTTTGGACACACACATGCACAGAGTTCTTTAAAATTCTAATGTATTTAGTACAAGATATAATAAAAGATAATGCTGTATGTATGTATGATTGCTGAGTCTGAAGAAGCAAAATGTGATGAAGAGTAAATCAGAAAACAGTGTGTTTTATCCAGTGAAGGTAAGGTGCTGTCAATAACCCTTAGATGGTATCTTGCATCACAGGGGTAGAGGCATAGGTGGAACAAATTCTCTTCTTCTGGAAGTTGTGACTGTGATTTTTTTATAGATGCTTGGTACCTCTTCTGGGATTTTATCAAACATGTGATGTTTTATATGTATGTGATATGCATTCTGCATAACATCCTATAACAGGATAGGATACAATCATAGAATAGTTAGGGTTGGAAAGGACCTTAAGATCATCTACTTCTAACCTCACAGCCATGAGCAGGGACACCTCCCACTAAACCATATTACCCAAGGCTCTGTCCAACCTGGCCCTGAACACTGCCAATGATGGTGCATTCACAGCTTCCCTGGGCAACCTATCCCACTGCCTCACCATCCTAACAGGAAAGAATTTCTTCCTTACATCCAATCTAAACATCCCCTGTTTAAGTTTTAACCTGTTACCCCTTGTCCTGTCATTACAGTCCCTAATGAAGAGTCCATCCCCAGCATCCCTATAGGCCCCCTTCAGATACTGGAAGGCTGCTAGGAGGTCTCCATGCAGCCTTCTTTTCTCCAGGCTGAACAGCCCCAACTTTCTCAGCCTATCTTCATACAGGAGGTGCTCCAGTCCTCTATCATCCTCCTGGCCCTCCTCTGGACTTGTTCCAATAGTTCCATGTCCTTTTTATGTTGAGGACACCAGAACTGCACACAATACTCCAAGTGAGGTCTCATGAAAGCAGAATAAAGGGACAAGATCACCTCCTTTGACCTGCTGGTCACACTCCTTTTGATGCAGCCCAGGATACGGTTGGCTTTCTGGGCTGCAAGCTCACACTGAAGCCGGCTCATGTTCATTTTCTCATCAATCAGCACCCCCAAGTCCTTCTCCATAGGGCTGCTCTGAATGTCTTCTCTGCCCAGCCTGTGGCTGTGTCTGGGACTGCTCCGACCCAGGTGTAGGACCTTGCACTTGGCATTGTTAAACTTCATGAGGTTGGCATCAGCCCACCTCACAAGCGTGTCAAGGTCCCTCTGGATGTCATTCCTTCCCTCCAGCGTATCAACCGAACCACACAGCTTGGTGTCATCGGCAAACTTGCTGAGGGCGCACTCAATCCCACTGTCTATGTCAGCGATGAAGATGTTCATAGATCTTATGAATCTCTCTGTGTAGGTACTCTTTTAATGACCAGTAATTGACAGCTGATGATTTTACATGACATGACTATGGGGTATCCTGCTGCACCCTTCCTGGGAAATTGACGTACTCAAGTACCTCTCTGAAGTACCTTTATACCAATGCACATTTTATGGGAAATAAACAGGAAGAATTAGAGGTCTATGTGCAGTCACAGGGCCTTGATTTCATTGCAATTACAGAGACATAGTGGGATAGTTCATATCTGGAATGAAGCAGGAATATGCTGCTTGGGACAAAAGAAGGATTATCAGAGTATGCAGAATGTGATAAGGAAAGCCAAGGCCCATTTGGAGTTGTATCTGCCTAAGGATGTAAGGACAGCAATAAGAGCTTCTTGAAATGCTTCACTGTAACCAGCAGTGTCCACCAAGACTCAAGTGTTGTTCAAATGACTCATCTATGACTTGGATGAAGGGACAGTATGACTCCTCAGGAAGTCTGTTGATAATAGAAAACTGGGAGGAGTGGCTGGTACCCCAGAGTGCTGTGCTGTCTTGTCATTCAGAAGGATGTAGACAGGATGGAGAGATGGGCCAAAAGGAACTTTTTGGAATTCCACAAAAGCAAATGGAGGGTCCTGCACCTGGGGAGGAATAACCCGATGTCCCAGTATAGGCTGAGGGCTGACCTGTTGGAAAGCAGCTCTGTGGAGAAGGACCTGGGGATCTTGGTGGACTACAGGTTGCCCATGAATCAGCAATGTGTCTTTGTGGCCAACAAGACCAATGCTATCCTGGGCTGCATTAGGAAGAGCATTGCCAGCAGGTCAAGGGAAATAACCCTCCTTCTACACTCAGCCATGGTGAGGTCTCACCTGGAGTTCTGTGTCCAGTTCTGAGCTCCCCAGTACAAGAGAGTCTTGCAGATCCTGGATCAAGTCCCACAAAGGGATATTGGAACAATTAAGTGCCTGAAGTACTATCCTGAGAAAAGGCTGAGGGAGTTGGTCCTGTTCAGCTTAGAGAAGAGAAGGCTCAGAGTGGGATCTGAATGTGTAGAATTGTCTGAGGGGAGGGTGTCAAGAGGATGGCCCCAGGCTTTTCTCAGATGCCAGACGATAGGACAGGGGGCAACAGGCATAAACTAACCATGATAAGTTCCACTTGAATATGCAGAATAACTTCTTGTGATGGTGACTGAGCACTGGTATATTCTATCCAGAGCACTTTTGGAGTCTCCTTCCCTGGAGGTATTCAACAGCTACTGAGACACAGTCCTGAGCAATGTGCTCTAGGTGACCCTGCTTGAGCAGGAAGGTTGGACTAGATGATCTCTGGTGATCCCTTGTGAACCTGGTGATCTCTGGTGATCCCCAGCCATTGTGCGATTCTCTGTCTGTACACTTGAATCTCCAGCATTATTGTGTACCTGTCCTCTGGAAGAATCTACTGTGCTCTCTGCTTGTGCTCTGCAGGAAAACTGTCACAAGTGCTTATTGCATGCATATTCAAATTAAGACAGACCTGCCCCCTGCTTTTCTTCATCATAAGCCTGATGTGGGTCTCCTTGCACTTTAATCATCCACATGTCTAATGCAGAACAGATTCAGTTTCCACAGAACTGGCTCTTAGAAGTGCTGAGCACTATCCCACAGGAAGTTAATGACAGTGTTAAGCACTTAGCAGTTCCAGAATATCACATCCCACATATGATAAGCAGTTGTGTAAAGGCAGTTATGCTTAGTAAGAGGAATAAGCGTCCTTCAAGGTGAAGAACTGCATTTTGTTCAAGTAAAGAGCTGCATTTTGTAAATGACTCTTAAAGCAAAATCTCTAATGGTGAGTTAGATCAAGTTTTCCACAGAGCATTAAATCTCCTTTATTAATAAAGAAATCAATTATCACACTCCAGCAATTTACCATTAACATTTGTTCTGCATCACTTAAAATGTTGAACGGTCATAATCGTAAGCAAAGAATTGAAACAAAGAAAAGCTGTACCCTAATTCCCCAAATAGTGTTTTAATTAAATTCCTCCAAAAGAGGAACATTCACATTACAGAAAAAATAAAAAGTAACATAAATCTCAGGGTTCTTAGATGTTGCCTGAGCTATTAGCATTTCTGCTAGTTATTGTTGACGTAACTTCTATGTGTCAGGCACATGTTTTTAAAATGCACCTTTTATTCAACTCAAGGCAAGAATTTAGTTGGTATAAAAGTCTCCCAACATGAGCCCTATAACCTCTGAAAAGGTGGCAGTAATCTGCATGCTGTGCTTTAATCTATAGAGCACTTTTCAGATGGTTAGTATTCCCAAATATGAGAATGTTAATGCAGCATTCTTCAGAAACAATACACGGCTCACTGAGACATCACAGCATGCTTTCAAATTGGGAAAGGGGGTGGGATTCTTAGGAGGTAAAGAGAAAAAAGGGCAAAGCCTGCATATCTGCTAGTGCATTTCCTACATCAAAGAGTCACGGGCAGGAATGAATGGTTAGATATAACTACATGAGAGGTTTTAGCCATTATTTCCTTAAAGGATGCTTTATCCATTAAGGTTGGAAAGGAAAATCATGATTTAATGCCCATTAATTAATATCGGCGAACTGGAAGATCCCTTTAGATTTTATGAGAGACTAAACAAGCTTAAGGTTTTGTCAATAAGAAAACGTTAATTTTCAGTATAGTTTTGGTAGTTTCACACCATCACTCTTTCAAATACCGTCTAGTACTTACTTAACTATTTTTCATCCTCTTTGGAATTTGCATCTTTTTTGTGAAACTTATGAAACCTTACACAATGCTGAATTTTCTATGCATGGTTTGATGAGACAAGGTCATACAAAGCTGTCACTTAAGCATTTTAGCACAACAAAGTTTGCATCAACAATATTTCCAATTTTGTTTTAAATAAATAATGACAGAATGCTCTATAGCTGGCCTGGTGCTCAGGGTTAGCTGCTGTACTTTGCTGTACGGCTTTGTTTCCCAGTTGAATCTATGGCAGAATGTTTAGGTATAGTCCGGATGCAGTTTGCTTTCCCTAGCTGCACTCACATAGACTAGTTCTCTAACAGACAATCACAAATGTGTTTCAGGTCTCTTACCCTCCATGACGTGTTCCCAGAAATTAAACTGAACTCATATCATGTGTGGATAAATTAAAAGAAAGAACAAATCTTCCTTCAGTATGTCATGGCTTCCCATTTTCACTAGCACAAACAAAGCAAATAACTTCCAGTATGTGCTTCCAAGTATAAACTTTAGCTTGGGATTGGACTAGATGATCTTTTGAGGTCCCTTCCAATCTCTAACATACTGTGATACTGTGATACTGTGATACAGGGATAACAACCCTTGGAAGGTTTTATATGGCAGTACCCATAGGGGACACTTTCTGTTAACTGGTATGTTTGGAAAAAACAAATTTTGAATTATTTCAGTGGGAAATTATGTGAAACACATAGGGACATTCAGTCTTGCTGTCAACAAGAATGTTTCTGTAGAAAACAATGAATAAAGTCAGCACAGGTTTTGAGTCAGTGTTTTGGACTTTGAGCTTTAACTTCAGCCTTGTGTTCCAGTTACCAATATGGAAGGCCTTAATTACTGCCTAATTTCTCCAGCTCCAGCAGGGATCTGAAACTATTCATGCCACTGCAAACAATCTTAGAAACAAAAGAAATTGTTACAGAACCTGAATTAACACAAAAGTGCTCTAAAGAGTCTTGCTGGTTTTTAACAGAAGTGACACATTGCTGAATTGCATAATAATATAGGAGTTCTAAATAGCTTTACTCTTCTCATGATGGAGGATTTACTGCAATAAATCTGTGCACTCAGAGTAATACGAAAATTAAAGTGTTGTGCATTGTAATGCAGGACAGCTATGGTTCTGTGCTGTATTTTTGTGTTTTAGTTCCCCCAGATTATAAGTATGATTCACATACATAAATTAAAGAAGAGTGGAAAGAGGCTGAGTAAAAGCACTCAAGCTTCTTTGTCTTGTGATAGCAGTGTGGGATGCTTAAGGTGCATAGCCCCTGCAATTTGCTCACACAGTAGGCACAGAGATAAAGAGGCTTTTGCCAAGGGTGATTCAGAAGTTAAAAGCGAGCTGCTGTCTGGATGTAACTTTCTCAGTTCTCTAGCAGAGGAACCCAGGGTAGTCTGCTCTCAGTTTAGAGGGCTTGATATGATGAATGTTTGGAAGTGCATCTGGACCCTGCAAGAGGTTGGATTTTTTCTGGTTGCTTTGATTTTTTGATAGTTTCCTAAGGCCAGCTTTCCTTTGTGAACTAAATTATGAGAAGTATTGATCAGATTCACAATATGAAACTTTGTTTGTCCATTATACAGAGTAGGCAAAAGCTTTCAACACTAGGAAAAGGCTCTGGTACTGAATTAGTTTCTATTCCAATCCCATTCATATTTAGCTTGTTAGCTATCATGACTCCTATTGTGATTCCCTGCTCCCATAGATTACACTATGGGACAAGGAAACGTGAGTATCATCAAACAGTTTTGGTCAGTCTGTCAGTTTGTGGCACCTTCATCCCTCTCACTGCCAAATGGATCTTCTGATGTTTGCATATGCGTAACAACTGGATGAAGTCTTAAATCCTTATGTTTAGTCTTACACTTGTTTTATAATCTTATTTATGCTTCTGGTTTGTTCTGGTTTGTTCTCAGTTGTTTGTTTTGTTTTGTTTTTTAACAATGGGAAAATTGGAAGCTAATTGTAAAGAGTTAGTTTTAAAGATATACGTATGTTGGAAATTAATGCCACTCTTCCTCTTGAAGTGTATTCTGAAAAGGACTAAATTTGTTTTTCAATTGATGTTCATTCATCAATTTCTATTAACATAAAATATTTTTGAATATATAAATGGAAAGTGTTATAAAACGAAATAAAATCCTGAATCCTTTTATGTTATCCTTTTAGAAAGACTTAAAATCTATGTAATACTAAGTTTTCATTTGCCATCAGACTTAATTATTTGGTAAAAACCCTTTCAGAAGTGATACAGTTTGTAATGTGATTGTAGTAAATCAGTAGTGGGCTTTGTGAAATATTTCACACAAAGAAGATATAAAAAAGATATAAACAGGGTTACTAAACTAGACTATAACAATCAATTTTATCACAATAGAATCAACCTCAGGTGCAATGGAAAGACACTGTTTGATTATGAATATTGAGGACTCTATTTGCCTTACCTTATGCTTGAATTTAGAGCCAGAGGAAGGCAGTAATACTTGATAATGCATTTTCCCCCTGAACCACAGCATAAATAGGTAAATCCAGAAAATGGTATTGGCACAAGACTGGCATATTCTGGGGGACTAGAAATGCATATGGAGGCAAATTTAAACGATTAAAAAGATTCTGAATATATAGGATTATGTCAAGTTCAACCATTAAAATTCAAGGAAGATGCAGTTGAATGAATATCAGAAATCTCTGAAACTCCAGCCTGGAAAAACTCTTCAGCTCTAGGTTGATATTCTTTCTGGAAAAGAGAGACTTAATCCACCAAAACTGAGGAAATCCAAGCTCCTACTTGTTTTTCTTTCTTTGTTGTATACTATCAGTTAATAGTTATTTCTTTCAGTCTGGATTGCCAAGCTGCCTCACTGAGGAATATCAGTTCTATGAATTCTATGGGTTTGTTTCATTTCAAATTTGCTTTGCTATGTGTCTTTTAGAAGCAAAAAGTCAAATGCTTGGTGACATTAAGAGATGGAGAATTATTTTTTAGTGGGTGGTCTTTTTTTTCCTTTTTGTTTCTGGGTGAAGGCTTTCATCCTGAAGGAGTCTGTTGAGGAATTTGGTTTATTAGCAGCTATTTTTAACAACTATAAATCATGGATGGGGAAAGGCTAATAATCTTGGGAAACCAGAAATAAAATGTTTTGAAAGTAAGCCTTACTATTGCTTCTATACAAGGTCAACAATAAAAGACAGTGGTGAGCAGATATACTCTTCTCTCTTGGGTGCAACTCCAGAAGCACACTAATATCACTAATGCGATGTCGTCTGTCAGTTGTTGTTCTGCAGAAAAGCCTGTGAAAAATCCTAACAAAAGATTTGTGTTTCCTCACTGGAAGCACAAGGCAGAGTCCCAGAGTCTTAAAGGCTCCTGGTATGACAACAAGTAGCTATCAGTTCTCCAGAAATGATCCTGAGGTTTTAAATGGCTTATTCAAGATGTTTTTTTCTAAATTCAAGAAGTATATTGGACAGCAATTTTGAGAATTCTGGAGACAGTTGTTGGAAGCATTTGTCAGAAAGATCTTGTGAAACAAAACCCAGGAAATTAATTCACCAAAGAAACTTAGTAGAAGACGTTACCTCTGTTTTCCACTTTGATGTTTCCACATCTGTTTGTTAAAAAAAAAAAAGCAGTTGTAGCTCAGGAGGGTGTTTTGCAGGCAGAACTTCTGCCTCCTCCTTTTCTCTTTCTTTCATCTATGTCTTCTCCTCCAATGTAATATGGGGGAGAAGACTTCATTTCTATTGCCCGGCTTTCTATTTTTATAATATTTGCAGGAAATTAGGAATGGGGTTTAAAAGTTAGTCTCTCCCCATAACTTTAAACTGTATTGACAAATAACAGTCAAATTTGAGTGTGGCAGACAAATTAACCAACTAAACTATGTACTAAGTCTGATTTTTGAGAATGAATAATCAGTCAGGAGATATAGATGGTTTAAACCAATGTAACTATGTTCAGAAAAGACAGTGAGGGAAATAAGTAATTTTATCATGTTTCACTATTTCTTTCACTCCAGGGCCTGATTTAGGTCTGTCAAGTTCAATTTATGAAGACATTTTACCCTTTTTGATTTAAATTCTCTTGAATTCTCTTTTGATATGATTGACATTCCTGTTTCATTTTTTTCCCTAAGTGACTCTTTAAAGCAAAATCTAAAGAAATTACAGACCATTTTTTATTCGATTGTATAGAAGTTGTGTTTTACAGTGAGAGCTTTAAATAACTCCCCATGGATTGGCATTCTTTAATTTCTCTAGACATGCTTCAGCAGGTTTTGTAATATGAAATTTACAGAGATTGCGAAATCCCTCAAAATATTTACCCATTTCCAGCTGATGTACTGTTTCAGGCCATGAACCTAACTCGATTTTGTGGAATTCAAATAAGATGATCGGGACAATGAATGAAGTGAGGTTTTCCAGCCATTTTAGACGAGACAGATGACAGGGGTCTAATGTAGGGTTCAGTGGTCCCTTCCATCTTCAGTGAGCTGTGGCTCATGTGGGTCCTAGTCTGAGGGTGGAGGTTGCATTCCTTAAATTATTTCCTCAATATGTGATTAAAGAATGAGTTTTAATGTCGTTCTGTACTCCCAAGCAAACTCAATGGCTATTCTAAGTAGTTCCTGAAATTAGGAGTTGGCTGTTAGTTAATAACAACTGGTTAAAATATTGGTTTCCCCTGCTCTGCTCTGCTAAAAAAATATCTTAAGGGTTCTGAAATAAAGCAAAATTTTATACTTGATTTCAATTATGTCCTTGGATGTGTATGCATGGCGTTAAATTAACAAAGCTCTGTTGCTGCATTAATTTTAGTTAACTGAGAATAGTTCACCTACAAAACAGGATTAGTACTTCTGAAGCTGTTTTACTAGTTTTATAAAACCAATTTTCTAACTTTGGGTTCTCCAGTTTATATTTTTTCTCATCAGAATTGTTAGTTTTCAAGCAAAAATATGCAGTAAATGGTTATTTGCAATAAAAGGTCATACATCAGGAAATCAAAATAAGGTATTATCAGAAAAAATACCAAGGTGTAATAATGAAAAAGCAATAGTAGTAATACAGTAAATGATGATAGGTATTCTGACTGATCAGAGGAAATTACATGAGACTAAAGCAAATGGTCTAAGCGCCGGCATAGCATATGAACAGAAAATGGTTTTACTCTGAAAAGGTATAGAATAACCGACTAGCAGGATGCAGTTCTTCTGGGTCCATGTTCAACAAAGAAGGTCCCATTGAAGGCCGACTGGGCTTTTTAAAATTCTAAAAACATTAAAACATGCATCTTGTTTTTATGGCTATGCCTCCTCAATGAGTCATGCCTTCTAACAATATATCATGTCATGAAAAGACCTCACCGGTCTGTAGGAACAATTTCCAATAGTAATAATTTCATTTAAAGTGTTTTTCTGCTTAAAAGGTTGATGGCTACCAGCTGCTACATCTTGACTGTAAAGACAATCACAGCCCTTATTAAACCTTAAGTATGCCAAGCAGTTCCTTGAAGGTTTAGAAAAAAGAAATAATGATGCCTCTTTATGCCATAAAAGCATCTGGTGATAGGAGTGGTGAAGAAGGAGCTCTCCCTGAGGAACTATGATGCAGGGCAATATGACTGTGTCTCTAATTGCTAGCAAAGGCTTAGTTTGTCAGATGGAAATTGTGGATATGCATGCACTGGACATAGAAATCCAGGAATGAGCAACAAGGACGCAAAGAGATGGGGCTTTGCATGTGGGTAGCATTTTGAGGAACAGATGTGGAGTATTCAGAGCTATAGAGTTGCTTGCCTCTATTCATGCTGTATTTGGGGAAATAGTACTTTGTGATTCTTTTTTAAGTAAAAAAGTTACATGAAATGTATGTTTGACTGATGTCTACTATTTTCTCACTCCAACTGAAATAAACTTTCAAAACCCCAAATTACAACCAGTATGCTTAGGTCAGAGAAGCAATGGTACTTTTTATTGCTGCATTTGCATTTCATATAATGTATCAGTACTGAAAGGACAAGCTTTATTTTGTTCAGTGTATAATTATATGAGCCTAAATAAGCTTTTTCTTGTTGAGGCTACCAGTACAAACTTATGGTAATGAAGCTGCACAAGTGTGCTAAAGTACTTCTTGTTTAGGATTTAAATCCTCTCTCTGCCTAACTCTCCAGGATGAAAAAAAAATCAAAAGTGCTAGGGATTTGACCTTACTTTTTCAACTTTGAAATGTGTGCTTGCCAAGTGAATTGAAGAAATGAACACGTTTTGTAAGCTGTCATTCTGTACAGAGATTTACAGCTTTCCATTTCTATTTAGAATTAAAGAATGATGGTTGTAGCCCTTTCCTGAAAAGTCCAATAGAACCAAAATGGTGTGGACAGTTTATAATGAGAACTAAATGGAGCTTTCAAAATCACCGGTAACTATGCATCTCTGTCAAGCTGTCACTTGTCACATAATCAGGCTGCGAGAAGAAGCTAAGCCACAAAACGGTATTACAAAAATACATTCTTGAAGCCTTGCTGAAGAGTTTTCAGAAGAACATTGTCAGAAATGCCTTATAGCATGCTTTTTGAAACCACAATTACTATCAAGTAGGCAAGTGTTTTTTGGATAAGTGTCAAAAGTCATAACTTCTACTATATGTATGAATTGCAATTAATTCAGGCTTTCATGTTTAAACGATATTTCCCAGTTGTTATGGTCTTTTAACACACATAGTTCAACATCAGCAATTAAAGGAGCTTTCTATGTATCTCTTCTTACACAGCAGTAAATATTCCACTGTATGTAATCATGTGTCGTGGTTTAAGCCCATCTGGCAACCCAGAACCACGCAGCCGCTCACTCACTCCACCAGTTCCTCCCCCACTCTCAGAGGAATGGGGAGGAGAATCAAAAGAATGTGGTTCCCATGGGCTGAGATAAGAACAGTCCAGTAACTAAGGTATAACACAAACCACTGCTGCTACCACCAGCAATAATAATGATAAGGGAAATAACAAGGGAAGAAAATACAACCGCTCACCACCCACTGACTGATACCCAGCCTGACTGAGCAGTGATCTAGCCCTTGCGAGTAACTGTCCCCAGTTTATATAGTGGGCATTACGTGCTGTGTTATGGAATACCTCTTTGGTTGGTTTGGGTCAGGTGTCCTGTCTCTGCTTCCTCCTGGCTTCCCCTCCTCCCTGGCAGAGCATGAGACTCACAAAGTCCTTGGTCAGACTAAACATTACTTAGCAACAACTAAAAACATCGGTGTTATCAGCATTGTTCCCAGGCTGAAAATCAAAAACGCATCACTGCACCAGCTACTAAGAAGGAGAAAAATGACTGCTACTGCTGAACTCATGACATCACGTTTGTTGAAAAGGACCTCTGCAAGTCATCTGGTCTAGCCTTCCTCTTGAAGCAGAAATATCATAAACATTAGTCAGCTATGGGTTTGCTTTAGGTAAATCTTGGAAACTTGCAAGGGTAGAGATCCTAACTTTCTAAGGCAAAGTGCCGCACCACAGTCCTGGTGAACAAATTTTTCTGGAAATCTCACCTGAATGTCAGAACTGTGGTGTGTGGCTAGTGGTCTTTGCTGTTGCATCTGCCACTTCATCATCTTTGTGGTCTTTTCAAGTAAGTGTAGGCTGCTGCTAGAAGGACCCTCAGTCCTTCTTTTCACAAGGTTACATTAGCCCAGCTCCTTCAACCTCTCCCCTCATTGTCTAGATGCCTTAGGTAGTGCCTTCCACTGCACCTCCTCCAGCTTTTCCTCACCCCTCTTAAATGGAAATAGAATAGGATTATAGCTTCTTTCAGTATGCTTGCTACCATTTTTCTAATGCAGTTCAGTAGGAGGTTTGCCTTCTGGAATGAGAATGCACAGCTTGTTGCACAACAACAATTGTTGCACTAATGTGTGGGATTGTTCCACCCCAGGTGCAGAAGTGGGAACACCTCTCTATTGAACACCACAAGGCTCCTGTCAACCCAGTTCTCATGTTTATTCTTGGCATTCTGAGTGGAAGTTCAGCCGCAGGTTGACAACCACTCCCCCTTCATTTAGTTTGCCCTCTCTAAAATCTGTCCTGTGTCTTATTATCCAAATCACTGATGAAGACATCAAAGTGTACAGGACTCAGATTGGTCTCTGCAGTACCCTGCTCATCACCAGCCACCAGTAACTGATTGTTATTAGTTCTACAGGGACTAGCACTGTAACTCTGGCTCTTTTGGGCTTTAGGTAGCTTAAAAGGAAACTTCCTTTCAATTTCCAAGAATACTTTAAAATCCTCCTGAAAGAATATCAGAACCCCAGTAACAGAAAACAATTTCAGGGTTTGTTCTTCTGTAGGTTGAAAAATGAGGCCCTATTTACATGTGTTCTAACTCATTAAGAAACATTTAATTTTTCTCTTCAAAGAAAACCTATTCAAATAATGATACCTTTAAGGCTTCCAAAATATTATACAGAATGCAAGAAAAATACCAGGAGTTTTAAAACTTTGTGAGTAAAATGTTATTTTTTATTTTTAATTTCTTCTTTCAGGGCTACTGTTGCCATTGCTGTTCACAAGTATTCCTGCCTGTAGTTTAACTGACTTAGTCATCTTGCCTTATGATTTGTCAGGTATCTTAAAGTAATGTAAATTGCAGGTACAAAACTGTTTCCACAAAATTAGAACCCACACAAAATGAAGAATAAATCAAGGTCAGCTTGTCCTTTTCATTCTAAAAGTTGCTGTCATGTTTATTGCTGCTATATAGCTTTTTGTATAAATAATGCATGTGAATCTTAACTTGCATTTACAATCTGAATGTTCAATAATAAGTACAGCATAAACACAATAGGACTAGTAAAATTCAGCACAAACAGATTTATAGTGATCTCTATGGTGGGGACTATAATATGATTATTTTCTCTAAAACAAGTTAATAAAACAGGAAATAAGTTAGGTTTTCATCTTTCTTTCAAAGTTAGTTCTCCTATGACACTCCCAATATTGTCAGATTCCAGATCTAGAAATCTGTTTTGACTTCCTTGAAGAAGCTGCCTTAGGGAGAGGAGGAGTCTGAGAAGTGGTGACTCTTACTGTGCTGTCTCTGTGTGATTCTTTTCTCTCTTGTTTGGACCCCTGCTTGAAAACGAATATAGAAATGCTACATGCAAGTGTGGCCTTCTTCTACAGGCTTTCTGAAAGATGGACCTGTAGAATGTTCACTATCATCTTCTTTTTGTCTGTACCTTTGTTCTGCAATTTTTAGTAATAATCAGTGATGTCTGAACATCACTTGGGGCCCTAAGTAATTTAGTCATGTGTAATAAGGTACTGCTTAAGCATTCAAACTTACATCATGGGGCAAATACATTACCTAAACATTTGAAAATGCAAAATGACTTGATTGAAAGTAATACTACCTCAGATCTTTTTTCACTGAACAGAATTACGTCCCTGGAAGCTGGAACAAAGTACACTTTTGCAAGGCCTTTAATGTCATCTATGCTGCTTAAGATCACTGTGCTATTGGAAATGCTATTAATGAGCGTGAGCTTTCAAGCTCATTGCCACCTGGACTTGCATCTGGCATCTCCAAAGGCAATGATCCAGAGGGTTCTGCATGTTTTAAAACAACAACCATTGCCTCTATGTGTAGCATACAGCTAGTTTTCTTTTTAGAGATAAACCTCCACTGGACAACTTCAGCTGTTATTCACTTGCCTTTAAAGATGATAGAGTAACATTAAAGCCCTAAAGATAGCTTGATGGCTACAAACTAAAATAATGAAGAAAACAAAGAAAAGGAATGGTCCCAATCTCTTTTGCTCCCTCTCTCACTTAATCCTGATAGGGGAAAATAAACTTTGAGAAGGAAGTTCATACATCTCTTTCTTTTTCTGTTTCTTTTATAGACTGAAGAATTGTCTGACTGGATAAGAGTCAGCTAAGTTCTTGACAAATTGATACAATCTTTTTAAAAAGGTACTGTACCAGCTATAAATATTTCAAAGTTCAGTTCAAAGCATGGGCAAATAAAACTGGGTCCAAATATTAATGCATTTTTCACCTAGTTAGAAGAAAATATAAGGAAACCTATTATTTATGCTGCTTCCAAGTCCTAGATAAATCTGCAGGAAGACCCACTTTCATATCAGATACTGAAGCAGATGTTAGCCTTGTGCAATTTTTGATTCGTCCTTCACTACTGCCTTTTCAGTCTTGGTACCTGTCATTGGTAATTGACATGTTATCTTGAAGCAGCTCAAACGTTATACTCACAGCACTGACAGATGTTTTCTTCCAAAGAAGGTGAAAAATACAGTTGCCAGGTGATGATTTGAGTTCTCTTAACTATCTCTTACACTTTTTTATACCAGAATGCCATTCACCTACACTTTAGCATCTTCACTCCTATGAATTGAAGGAATTGCCAGGGAATTTTTTCGAATGACTGCTTTATAAGTATCTTTTTGCCTGTGTTTCTCTGTCCTGTGGAGACCTTCGCGTGCTCTCTCTCCTGCCTTTCTCATCTTTTGAATCTCTGTAGACACATAATTTTTTTTTTTTGAGGTGAGTGAAGGAATACAAACCACAGTTTTTGCAACATACTTGTCTTAGTTTGCACACCTCATCTGCCTAATCTGGGAAAAGTGTGGTAAATTCTACTATTAGCCTTGACAGTCAAAGGTGACTCTCATGTCAGCAGCCTATGTGGAGAGACATCTTGTTCTGCCCAGAAGAGCTGTGAGCATTTTCAGAGAGCATTTTCAGTCCACAGTAAGATGTGCATTGAGACAAGGGGGACACAAAATCACAAAATGGAATATATAAATCCTTAGAATCAGTTTTAACTAATGTTAAGTTTGATGGCTTTATAACAGTAGCAATGGAAAATTACTGAGGTGCATGATACATAGTGCAAAATTGTTACAAGAAATCAGCAAAGAATGAGAAACTGATTGGCAACCACATGTTCCATACAAGCCTCAGGCCAGTGGGCAAGTAGAAAAGATGAACCATCTCATTAAATAACAGATTAGTAAAATATGTCAAGAAATGAATTTATATTGGTACCAAGCTTTACCACTGGCTCAATTAAGAATTCTAACTAAATTTCGGGCGATAGAAGAAGTTAGCCCATTTGAGATTTTGTATGGAAGACCATAGCAGTCCCAGTTTAAAGGAGAAAGTCTTCAGGAAGTGGAGGAAGGCTATCTCCGACAGTTTCTGATCAATCTGGGAAAATTGGAGGAAATAAATAAGAGAATACTGGGGACAAGAGTAAGAGGTTTGGATACAATTCACCCTTTCAGATCTGGAGATGGATTTATGTTAAGAATTTTTCAGGAGATCCTCTACAGGAGAAGTGGAGCAGACTGTACCAGATATTATTGACCACCTTTACAGCAGTGAAGATAAAGGAACAACCTGCTTGGATACATTATTCATGAATAAAGAAAACACCAGAGCCAGAGAAGACATGGCAGATCAAACCTTCAGGACCCTTACGTATGAAATTGCGTCAGTTAAAATTTGGACTCACATATGACTGGCAGAAGTGATGAAGATTGTTGGAAGAAGTAAACGACCCTCAGAGACCACCACCACAATTCTGTACGCAGGCGGGGAACTCACTGGAAAATGGTGTAATCCATACTTAGCCTCATGAATATGTATGTATGCCCAGTGACTATGTAAGGACCGCTTTTGTAGCAATACAGAGACACATGTTAGGAGGAGCTCCCCTCCTCCCCATGTCTCCCGGCACCACAATAAAGAATACCTGCTTATCAGATTGAAAACTTTGCTGGCAAGTTTGTTCCTGGAGTTTTCTCAGAATCAGTATAAAACAGACAGATATTTTTTAAAAGAATAAGCAAGAACCCAAAGAAAAAAATACTCTTGGATACGAACTATAGAAATCATAGAATAGTTAGGGTCAGAAAGAACCTTAAGATCATCAAGTTCCAAATCCCCTGCCATGGGCAGGGACACCTCGCTCTAAACCATATCACCCAAGGCCTTGTCCAACCTGGCCTTGAACACTGCCAAAGATGGAGCATTCACAACCTCCCTGGACAACCTATTCCAGTGCCTCACCACCCTAACAGGAATGAATTTCCTCCTTATATCCAATCTAAACTTCCCCTCTTTAAGTTTTAACCCATTACCCCTTGTCCTATCACTACAGTCCCTAATGAAGAGTCCATCCCCAGCATACCTATAGGCCCCCTTCAGATACTGGAAGGCTGCTATGAGGTCTCCAAGCAGCTTTCTCTAGGCTGAACAGCCCCAGCTTTCTCAGCTTATGCTCATATGGGAGGTGCTCCAGTCCCCTGATCATTCTCGTGGCCCTCCTCTGCACTTGTTCCAACAGATCCATGTCCTTTTTACGTTGAGAACACCAGAACTGCACACAATACTCCAGGTGAGGTCTCACGACAGCAGAATAAAGGGGCAGTATCACCTCCTTCAACCTGCTGGTCACACTCCTTTTGATGCAGCCCAGGATACGGTTGGCTTTCTGGGCTGCAAGCTCACACTGAAGCCGGCTCATGTTCATTTTCTCATTGACCAGCACCCCCAAGTCCATCTCCGCAGGGCTGCTATGAATCTCTTCTCTGCCCAGCCTGTAGCTGTGTCTGGGATTGCTCCGACCCAGGTGCAGGACCTTGCACTTGGCATGGTTAAACTTCATGAGGTTGGCATCAGCCCACCTCACAAGCGTGTCAAGGTCCCTCTGGATGTCATTCCTTCCCTCCAGCGTATCAACCGAACCACACAGCTTGGTGTCATCGGCAAACTTGCTGAGGGTGCACTCAATCCCACTGTCCATGTCAGCGACGAAGATGTTAAACAAGACCTGTCCCAACACTGATCCCTGAGGGACACCACTTGTTACAGGTCTCCAGCAGGCCATTGAGCCATTGACCACAACTCTTTATGTATGGCCCTCCAGCCAGTTCTTTATCCACCAAGTGGCCCATTCATCAAATTGATGTCTCTCCAATTTAGAGACAAGAATGTCATGTGGGACAGTGCCGAACGCTGTACACAAATCCAGGTAGATGACATCAACTGCTTTACCGCTGTCCATCAGTTCTGTAGCCCCATCATAAAAGGCCACCAAATTGGTCAGGCAGGATTTCCCCTAAGTGAAGCCATGCTGGCTGTCACCAAGCACCTTGTTGTTTTTCATGTGCCTTCGCATGCCTTCCAGGAGAATCTGCTCGAAGATTTTGCCAGGCACTGAGGTGAGACTGACTGGTCTGTAATTCCCCGGGTCATCCATTTTCCCTTTCTTGAAAATGGGGGTTATATTCCCTTTTTCCAGTCGTTGGGAACTTCACCTGACTGCCATGATTTTTCAGATACGATGGCCAGTGGCTTAGCAACTTCATTCGCCATCTCCTCCAGGACCCGCAGATGGATTTCATCAGGACCCATGGACTTGTGCACGTTCAGATTTTTAAGATGGTCTCAAACCAATTCCTCTCCTACAGTGGGCCCAAGGTCTTCATTCTCACAGTCCCTGCGTCTGCCTTCCAAGACTTGGGTGGTGCGGTCAAAGCCTTTGCTAGAGAAGACAGAGGCAAAGAAGTCATTCAGAACCTCAGCCTTCTCCAAATCCTGTGTAGCTAGTTCACCCAAGAGCATCCTGAGGGGGCCTACGTTCTCCCTAATCTGTTTTTTATTTGCTATGTACCTGTAGGATCCCTTCCTGTTATCCTTAATATCCCTAGCCAAGTTTAATTCTAACTGGGCCTTAGCTTTCCTAACCTGGTCCCTAGCTTCCTGGACAACATCCCTGTACTCATCCCAGGCTGCCTGTCCTTGCTTCCACTTTCTATAAAACTCTTTTTTCATTTGAATTTTTCTCAGCAGCTCCTTATCCATGCAAGGAGACCTCCTGGCCCTCCTGCTGCACTTCCTTCTGGTTGGGATGCAACACTCCTGAGCTTGTAGCAGGTGATCCTTGAAGACCAACCAAGAGTCTTGAGCCCCCCTGCCCTCTAGGGCTATATCCCATGGAACCTTACTAAGCAGGTTCCTGAAGAGGCCAAAGTCTGCTCTTTTGAAGTCTAGGGCAGTGAGCTTGCTGCACGCTCTTCTCACTGTCCTAAGGATCTCAAATTCAACCATCTCGTGGTCGCTGCATCCAAGGCTGCCTTGCAGTGCTGCATTTCCAATGAGCCCTTCCCTGTTGGTGAACACAAAGTCAAGCATGGCACCTCTCCTTGTCAGTTCCTCTATTACTTGCAGAAGGAAGTTGTCTTCCACACAATCGAGGAGCCCCCTGGATTGCTTGTGTCGGGCTGTACCGTCCCTCCAACAGATGTCAGGGTGGTTGAAGTCACCCATGAGAACAAGGGCCTATGAGGTGAGGCTTTTTCTGTCTGCCTATAGAGTGCTTCATCTGCAGATTCCTCTTGATGAGGCGGTCTATAACAGATCCCCACAGTAATGTCTCCCATATTTGTTTTCCCTTTAACCCTAACCCACAAGCTCTCTGTTAAAACTGCTCACCTGTCCCCAGACAGAATTCCATACTCTCCAGCCTATCCCTAACATAAAGGGCAACTCCCCCTCTGTGCCTGCCAGGCCTGTCTTTTCTAAAGAGTCTGTAACCTTCCATTCCAACACTCAAGTCATAGGAGCCATCCCACCATGTTTCTGTGATGCCTATTATATCATATCCCTGTAGACGAGCACACATCTCTAATTCCTCTTGTTTGTTCCCCATGCTACGGGCATTTGTATAGAGGCATCTGAGCCGAGCTCCAAATGAAGCCGGCTCATTGGCTGGAGCAGACGGAATATCTCTTCATTGCTCCGAGCATTTATTATAGGTGCTGGCAACTGACTGGGTGTGTTGGGATGGAATGATGCCCCCCTTCCCCAACACATCTAGTTTAAAGCCTCCTTGACCAGTCTGGCAAGCCTCCTACCAAAACCGCTTCAGCTCCACCAGCCCCAAGTAGACCTGGCCTACAAACTTGGGCCCCATGTTCAGGACACCCAAACCCCTGACTGTGACACCACCCTTTTAACCATTTATTAACCTGGCTAATCCTGCTAGCTTTTTTTAGGTCCTCTCCTGTATCCTGGAGAATAGACAAAAAGACTGTCTGATATCCAGAGCCCTTAACCACCTCTCCCAGGGCTCTGTAGTCCTTCTTTATGTTCCCCAGGCTACTACTATCTATATCCTTAGCACCCACATGTATCACCAGAAGTGGGTAATAGTCCATGGGGCTTAATAGAGGAGACAGCCTCTCTGCCACATCTCTGATCCGTGCCCCTAGTAGGCAACACACCTCCCTTGATACCGGGTCAGGCCAATGGATGAGTGCTTCTCTCCCTTTCAAAGCAGAATCCCCTACTACTACAGCCCGCCGCTGTTTCCTGGCAGCACCAGTAGAGATCTTTACCAGTGCATCAGCCGGCTGTTTCTGGCAGGAGTGCGTTTCTTCATGAGCCCCCTGCAGGACAGCAAAGCGGTTCTGCGTGGGGGCAACAGGTTTAGGAGGAAGTCCCTTGCTTTTAATTGTCCTTTTCCTCCTTTTTTTGTTGTTTTTTTTGGTCACCAATTCCCAGCTTTGAGGGTTAACAACCTCCTTCTTTCCTCCATGAGCTACAGGGGAAGCTTGAGGACTCTGCACAGTTTGGGCAGGGAGCAAGCATTCCTGCTTCCTCTCAGCTACCCTGACATCTTCTAGCCTATTAATAGCTTCCTGCAGCTCATGACTAGTGACTGACTAGTGTTAAAAAGAGCAAACAATTCAGCATAAGTTAACATTGAGATCCTGAATAAGAATGTTCAGCTTTTACAGCAGCTTCTACAAAAGCTTCTGACACATAATAAAGCAGAGAAAAAATTTTACCTGTATGTAAAACACAGGGGGATAGACACAAAGATAATTCATAGAGAAGCACAAAGAAAACAAGAAGATAAAGCAGGCAAAACATAAAAATCTGTGCAGAAGAAAATTTAAAAGTATAAAGCAGTGATGACAGTATGCAAAGGCAGACCTGTGAAGTTATGGAGAAAACTGTAATGAAAAATGCTCTATCTCTAGGTTAATTATAGCCTAAAACCCACTATGTCAGAGCAGGCAGACAAGAAAAGAGAAGAAAAGCAATTCATCACACTGGGGAGACAAACAAGTGGTTGAGGGATGGGATTTTGCATAAGTATAACTAGCGCAGAAAACTAAAAGGTTTGTAGAGTGTGCAGTAGCACAAAGCATAAGGACAAGTTAGCAGAATAAAACCAAACAGGTAATTGAAATCCAGATAGAGAATGGTGTATGGATGACTGCTCTAGCCTGAAACAGTTTTCTCAGTTTTAGTCAAGAAGCACATTGCAACCAAAGACAAATTATAATTTAAGTAAGAACATATTACCCTCAGAAGGATGTACATTAGATGTAGTAGAGACTGAACAGAAAATGCTCAGTCTGAAATTTCAGTTCTGTGGAAAGCAAAGGAGCTATCCCTTTCAGCTAAAATGAGTGAATTCATGAACTACTAACACTAAGCACAGGACAAATGATTCTCGAGATAGACAATAAGGCAGAACAAAAGCATTCAGAAGAGCCAATGCTGCAGTAGTCTGCCAGCAGAACTCCTGTAGTATTCATCTGAAGACCTAGGAGGACCTCCAACCACTTTATGCCTAGAGGAGGATGTGATGCTTCAGCAGTCACAGCACCTTTTTTCCTGAAGTGTTCAGAGTAATGGAGCAAAAAAACAAAGCAAAAGAAAACAGAAAAATAATGAAACAAGCTGTTAAAGAACATTGTTCAAGTCAGACTCCTCCTGTTGCGTGCACAGCAAAATAACATTAAGAAACCAGTGCAGCTACCTTTTCTTAAATTTAGGCAATTCACATATGAAGAAGCACCCACTACCAAGTATTCACAATCCAAAAATATTAACTCATAAGGCAAGTGCATTTACATAATACACATATATTTTCAAAGGTAGATGTTGGCAAATAACACTGTATAAGGTGAGCAATTACCTGATAGGGGCTTTTGAGATTATCTATTTACAAATGTTGAGAATACTATTTGCAGTCTATCAAGATGACTGATCTCAAAATGTCTCAGAAACCTCACAAGTGTGTTATAAATCAATATTCAGCAGATGTTTAAAAAAAATCAAATGTATATAGCATTATCCTGGAGTGTTGCTACAAAAAAAGGCAGTGATGAAACATGCCTTGCCATATAGAAATATTACAATATAAATGAAGGATTATTCATATATTATAGGGCTGTGAAATGGGCTGTGGTCCCCCACTCCTCCAAGGACTGCTTGGCAGCTTCTGTATGAGATGCAGTATTGTCAGTAGAAAAAAAAGATAAATGCAAATTAGAAAGCTCTAATCTGTTGTTTCCTTGAAAACGGCTTTAAGAAAAAGCTGTTCATAGGTGAAACATGCTTCTGCAGGGGTTTCTCAGAATACTCCACTACAGATTTTGATGAACACTTTTCACTCTGCCCCAAGGTGGAAAAATATGCAGAAACTAAAACCAGTGAGATTGAGTGTACCCTCAGCAAGGCTGCTGACAACATCAAGCTGAGTGGTGCAGTTGACACATTGGAGGGAAGGGATGCCATCCAAAGAGACCTTGACATGATTGATACATGGGCCTGTGTAAACCTCATGAAGTTCAACAAGGCCAAGTGCAAGGTCCTACACATGGGTGGGGGGAATCCGAGGCACAGCTACAGGCTGGGAGGAGAGTGGATACAAAGCAGCCCTGAGAAGAAAGACTTGGAGGTGTTGGTCAATGAGAAGCTCAACATGAGCCAGCCTACCTAGGAAGCCAAAGGTATGCTGGGCTGCATCAAAAGAAGTATGACCAACAGCTGGAGGGAGGTGATCCTGCCCTTCTACTCCACTCTCATGAGACCCCACCTGCAGTACTGGATTCAGCTTTGGCGCCCCCAACACAAGAGGGATGTGGACCTGTTACAGTGAGTACAGAGTAGGCCACAAAGATGATCAGAGGGTTGGAGACCTCTCCAGTGAAGAGAGACTGAAAAAGTTGGGTTTGTTCAACCTGGAGAAGGCTCCAGGGATACCTTATAGCAGTCTTCCAGAACTTAAAGGGGGCCTAGAAGAAATCTCAAGAGAAGCTTTACAAATTACAGGACAAGGGGGAATAGCTTTAAACTGAAAGAAAGTAGATTTAGATCAGACATTAGGAACAAATTGTTTACAAGAGGGTGGTGAGGCACTGGCAGATGTTGCCCAGGGAAGCTGTGGCGTCCCCATCCCTGAACATGTTCTAGGCCAGCTTGGATGCGACTTTGAGCAACCTGGTCTGGTGGAAGGTGTGTCTGCCTGTGGCATGTGGGTTGGAATTAGATGATCTTTAAGGGCTATTCCAACCCAAACCGTTCTATTAATTCTATGATTCTGTGATACAGAGCAATAAAGGTAGCAGGGTAAGCTAAAGAAGAAATAAAGCTTCAATAAATTATAGTTTCTCTTTTTTTTCAATGGGCAAACAAGCCAACTCTTTAAAGTATTCTGTGCACAGAGCACAGGCTATAACCTAATCTGGGCAAGTGGAAGACAAAACACATCTTTATTTTCCTGTCCAGCCCCACATACAGGTCATCTGCGAAACATACTCTTCAAGAGTTGACAGCTCTAAGGACGTGAAATTTCTCCTTGTAGGATTTGAAAGGACTGTTCTTCCAGAACAGGACATTTTTTCTGATTCACCACCTAATTATAGATAAATAATTTCTAATCTGCCTTGCATGCAGATTAATGTGCATCCCAGACTTTTAAAATTACTCAGTTACCCATATCTCCTTCTAGTTATTATGTATTATCAGGTAATCAGCAAGGTTAAGGATAGAAAAAAACATAGTAGGTGGCACAGACTTTTCCTCCACTAAGGCAGAATTATCTTTCAAAGTGCAATGTGTAGAGCTTTGTCCAGCTTCCTATCAAATGCTATGTCACACAAGCCCGTGATTTATTGGGCACTGATTTTAGCAGCATTTTCTTAAAGTTAGTTGTCTGTCAGCTTCCAGCTAAGAGACAAAGGATAGATTAAAGCTGAGGGGAAAGAGTAGCTAAAAATTATGAAGCAGTAGTATGGATAAAAGTGAGGTTGCAAAGGCAAAAGGATAAACTGGGGTTATTGCTGAGTAACAGTATATAGGAATTTTGAAAAATAAAACAAAACCCCAGGCTTTACTGTTTCCTCTCCTACAGATGCTAGGGTGCAGCAGCTATTAGCTAACATAAATTCCACCGTGTCACAGCTATAAGCCTCTACCTATGCCATGACTGACTGTTTTCAAGAACAAAATTTAATTTGTTTCTATAGCAAACTATTACATTGTTGTTTGGTTGTTTTTTTTTAATGGGAAAAAATGCCATAGACTAAAAAACCCCTTGTGATCTAGGGATTATCACTTGCTGGTATACCATGATTGCCATATTCTTCTCAGATTAGTACTTGTATTTTTCTTTAAGAAAGGTGCCATTCTTTGATTATAACGAAGCTAGATCTATGCTAAATTGCAAATTGATTTAGGAAAAGAGACTCTTGAGATGAAATTTCTTTTGTATTCTTTGATGTGTAAAACATATTCTGTTGCTTTGAAATTGCACATGCATGAGTACGTGTGTTTGTTTACTAACAGTACTACTGTTTACAACCTTAGTGTACAGCTAATTTTTCCCCTGGTTTCCTGTGGCTGTATTTGATTATGATAACATCTTTGTTTCTTATAACTGCCATCACTATTTTTTCCTCTTATTCATCAAATTACATTAGTCAGTACTTAAATCAGTATATGAAATTTTCAAAATGTTCTGTATTCAATAAATATTCACACTTGATTACCTGTTTATGTGATGCAAGTTGTGTTATGGTGATAAGGCCTACACTGTCAGGCCTCCAACCTGTGACAATAAAGTCACAGGAACCTTATGATTTATTTCAGAACAAGTTCCTACACAATACCTCTACAGTGGTAGAGAAAGAAATCCTGAATTTGTAACAGCATTGCCCTAGCAGAGTTAAAGTAGATGTGGTTGTTTTCCCTGGCTGATGGATCTGAAGCAAGACAATGTCTGCAAAGCACATGTCCTCTAATACAGAAAATCTAAAATTATTTCAGCAGGGCTTCAGCACATAACCAATCAGTGAAGATCTGCCTTTCCGTGGTAAAAACAACAACAAACCACCAAAAAACCCCCAACTGTGATACAAGTTTTCTAAAAATAAATAAAAGACAAACAACAAAACCTTGTGAAAAGACAAGGGTACTGGGAAGTTGTGTCAACTAAAATGTTCATACACATCATGGATTTGGGTTTGCTGCTACTTCATAAAATCCAAAATTGGAAACAAATAGGAGTCCATCAAAGGTGTTTCTTTGTTTCATTTTGGAGTTAAAAATACAAGGCCATGCTCAACCAGCAATTACTTTCTCTGTTCAGAGCTGTGAAAATGCATTCTTGAAAGAACCTGTCCACCCACACTTTTATTATTTTTCTCTTTCTTTGTGACCCTAATTGCTGACACTTTTCAAAGCTGTATACTAGCAATAAAAGAAATGCAGGAGGTGAGGTCACCCAAAATCTCTTTATGCATGGATAAAGCAAGTGAAATTTAATATATTTTTCAGCAGAAAGTTCCTGCTTATAACAACTTACTATGTTTTAATTTCACTTCATGATAGTTAATCTATCCAAGCATCCAACTATGATCAAATTCCATGCTGATTCTTTTTTGTTTTATAGTAGCCCATCCTTCCCTTTAAGGTTGATTGGTTTTCTACACTAAAAATTCTTTTTAGCGGAATTTTTCTGAAAGAGTTCATTATATCTTTTTTACTCTGTTCCTTGTATTTTTTTTTAATGGCAAGTCAGCAAATAAATAATGGAAAGAATAAAGCTTTTTTAAGCAGAAATTAACGTAATTTTACTTTCTAATATAATTGTAAAGGTCTTAATGAACTTAACAGTTCAATTTTTTTATTCCACCTATTAGCATTATTCTTTCATGTTTCATTATCTGATGCCCAGGAAATCAGTGTCAAATCTAGGGAACAATTTGAGAGCTAAGTGGCTATTGTTATCTTCTGCATTTCATTAAAATTATAGGAAAATAAACAAAAATTATTAAGGTTTCTGTTTTGCTTTGGTTTTATAGGTGCACATGCTTTTGAAGTCGTATCTAAGAAAGTCCAAAAAAGTCAAAACCACAAGGAAACCTTTTCATTAGGCACCACTTTGAAGCAACAGATGTAAGGGTAAATGGCATCACCGACACTGGCCTTTTCAAGCTTTATGCTACTTGACGTACTGCTCTGGAAATGTTATATGTACCTCCATATCACAGTGGGTATCTGGTCCAAAAGCTGGTGCACACATCTAAGATACGTTGCTCCTGAGTGCAAGTGTTCACTTGTACTAAGCAGTTGATATTTGAGTGGCCATGTGAGCACTAGGATGGCTGCTTCCCCAGGAGCTCATTTTGCCCCCAGTATAAAAACAGTCTTCGTTTTCATTGTACCTAAAATTGGATAACTTGTTCCTTACCATTTCTCTTACAAAACAAAATACCCATAGAGGAGCTAATGGGGCTTTTGGTGATGATTTTTGGTGATGATTATCCAATCTGCCCCCTACCCCAAGACAGCAGCATTCTTGACCAATGCCTTTCCAATTTATTTTAAAGATCTGTGATGGCAAAAGCTACAGTTTTTTTCAGGTGGGTCATGTCAGAGCTTCACTATTATTACCATCAGACAATTTTTATCACCTGTAATGTAAATCTTTCTTCTTCGTAATTTAAGCTTTCTACCTCAAGCACGAATAAGAGGTTATAATTTCCTGTTTGAAGTTACTTTTAATAGACTATAACTTAGAGAGCCCTTCAAACATTGAGATAATGGATATTGTAGGATAGATGTTTTCTACTGAAAACTGGCATTGCTCAATGCATATTAGTTGCACAAAAAAAAAGTCAGATGCAATTATTTAATGCATTATGCAATTCTTTAACTCATAGCATATAGCTTTGCAAGCTGGAGATAGAGCTAAATATCATACAGCCACTTGAGTACTTCCCCCTGGTGGGATGGGAAGAGAATCAGAAGAGTAAAAGAAAATTGTGGAATGGGATACAGTTTAACAGGTAAAGCAAAAAAACTGTGCATGCTAGCAAAGCAGAATAAGGAATTAATTCACCACTTCCCAACATCAGGCAGGTGTTCAGCCATCTCCAGGGCTCCATCACACATAATGGTGACTTGGAAAGACAAACACCATCACTCTGAACATTCCTCCCTTTTTCTTCTTCCCCCAGCTTTATATGCTGCTCATTGCAGGGGGGTTGGACTACATGACCTTTGAAGGTGCCTTCCAACACAAACCATTCTATTATTCTATGATGTCATATGGTATAGAATATCCCTTAGGTCAGTTGGGGTCAGCTCTCCCCAGCTGTGTCACTTCACAACTTTTTATGCACCTCCAGCATACTCACCTGGCATGGTGGTGTGAGGAACAGAAAAGGCCTTGACTCTGTGTAAGCACAGCTCAGTGATAACTAAACCACCTCTGTATTATCACTGTTTTCAACACAAACATATAAACATTGTTTTCAGCACAAATCCAAAGCATAACCCATAGCAGATACTATGAAGAAAATTAACTCTATTCCAGCCCATACCAGCATATTCTCCACCCTTATTCTATACCATTTATGTCATGCTCAAATCCCACACTATCCAATGCATCCTCATTAACCACCACCTTCCTTTCCATTCTTTGATATAATACACAGATATCATTATGTGAGTCTTTGGACCACCTCTTTAAAATTACTTTGAAATGTCCACAAATGTCCGTTAAGTTCATTGGGTCCGTGACTTTGAGCCCCATCTGTTGTGGTCACTTAGGACAGAAAAGGTGGTTTATTGTGGAGCTACTGGCCACCAAAGCCAGCTCAGGTCAGGTCACCGCTGCAGTGCTTCCTGTAAGGCTTGTCCTCCAATGGTTCAGACAGCTCCTGATATAGTAATTCCCATAACATGCAGCTCAAAACCAGATTACAACAGTCTAAAGGTACTTCCATTATAATCTCCACCCCTGGTCCCTTTGAACAAGACCATTGGGTTTAACACTGCACTGAACTCTCCTCCTTGACCCTACTTCACTTATCCACAGAAAGCAGACCCTCAGGGGTGTACCTGCTCCAAGTGGAGCCTTATCTATGAGCCACAGTCTCTTCAGTGGTATACCTGCTGGGGCATAGACTTATCCACAGACACGGTCAGTTTGAGGTGAACCTGTCCCAGAGTGGCCACAATGCCTTCAGAGATATACCTGCTCCAGTGTTGTTTTACCCGTGGCTGGAGTCCCTCCATGGGTGCATCTGCTCTATCATGGGCTTAACCATGGCCACGTGCTTTGAGGTGTTCCAGCATGACCTTGTGTGCAAGCTCTGGTACTTCAAGGTGTACCTGCTGTGGCACGGACTTTTCCACAGCTACAGATACTTCGAGGTGTATCCTCTCCAGTATGCACTTATCCTTGGCCACAGTCCTTTCAGAGGTATACTTTCTGCTGCACAGACATAACCTTCAGATGTTTCAAGATGTAACTGGTTTGTTGTGTATCTATCCACAGCCACAGACACTTTGAATTGTCCTCCTCCCATGGGGACTCACTCACAGGTCACAGTCTCTCTGACTCAAGTGCACACTGCAGTTCCAGCCTGCCCAGTACACCAGCCAGAAACAGCAATGAAGCCCTGGCCATCTGCCATCCCAGGCGCATAGCCTTTTCTGTTATAAAAGTGCTCTCAGGCACTTTTCTTTATCATCTCAGTGAGATGATGAGCAGTACTGGCAGCTTGAGCAGGACATTAGGAATCAATAGTTTCCAAATGTCAATCCTATCTCTGAACTCGAAATAGATTGAATAGTAACCTCTTCCTAGTCCAATAGTTTTATTTCCACTTCCCTGCTACTGTATTTTTGTTGTTGTTATTATGGTTGTGTATTTCACTGTTATTGTGGTAATGCATTCGGTCATAACTATCTGTTGATTCTTTATTAAGATGTGAAAAACTGTGAAACAGATCTGCAATGCACATTATTCTCACCAATTATTAAGTGCATTTTTGTTTACTGACTGTACATCATGCTGGCATGTTTCCCCAGATATAAGATACATATTGGTAATTATACAGCTTCACTGGAATGTAAAATGTCAATTTCAAAACTCACATTATTTACTTGAAATTGTTTGTTTAACTGACAGTTCATGGACTGGCAATGGCTGCAGATTATAGAAGCATTAGTAATGTGAATTAGTGTGGTAGAATAATAAAAAAAAAGGAAGGTTTAAATTAAGATTTTATCTGTTTCTGTCCCTTTGAGTCTCTTTTGTAATTCTGTGTGTCTCTGACAGAGTTCATGATGTGTTTACTTCTAATAATTTTGCCAGCAACTGAAACAGGAATTCTCACAGTAGCACAATCTCAGGTCATTTAAGATTCATAATTCACTGACATTCCCCATATCATTTCCCAAACAAAAAAAAAAAGTCAAATAGGCATTTAATTAAAAAGGATTCTATTATTTATTTTTGTAAGGGACAGTGTTATAGTAACTATACAGTTCCTTCAGCTTCCTCATCAAGTGGAGTTCATTCTGCTATGATCAAGGAAGAAGCTTTTGGTTTCTGTAGACTGAAGATGGAGTGTTTGCAGTGATGGTTGGCAAATAATGACATCAGGATGCAAAAAAAAACAACTGTTTAGTGTTCTTCGTGGTGTTATTAATACAGTACAGGAAGAAAAAGGGAGAAAATAGCAGTTTAGTATACATCACTGTTTATTACAATATGAATACTGCTGTTCAGTATTAAGATTTGACACTCCTTTTTAGTAGGCAACCAATAAGATTTGACTTTGAGAACTCCTGATGATCTGTATTCTGTGTGAAGAGAAGTCCTCACTCACTATTCTTCAGATAAGACACAGCAAGTTCTGAGAAAAATATCCTGTCTCTTGTATCCTGAAAAGACATCTTTGGGGGGGAAACTGAAGAGCCCTGGCAGGCAAAGGTGGCTGGCTTGCTCCTTTAGCTGAGCAGCACTGTCACCTGCATCTTCCCCACTTCATGGACTGGGAGCCAAAACCTGCTGTGGCTGGACACAGGTTTATCCTCTTTAATGTATGTGGCAGTGGGAATGCGTGCGAAGAAAATAGCCACAGTGGGACTTGCAGCATAGGGTATTTTCTGTTTCCTCTGTCAGTATCAGGTACAACTTCTGTAAGACCTCAAACTTGATACGCATAGTGAAGACAGTGGAGTAGAGCTTACATTTATCTCCTTATTCTCCAAAAGGAAGGTTTATGTTGGTTTTGGCTTAGCATAGCTGATGTTTACAGAAGAGTACACCTGACTTTATACAGTGCTATGCATGGGATGTTTTGCTTTGGCATAACTGTAAATGCAAGTGCATTAGCTCAGGGAGATCTGGAAAGAAAACTGCTATCAATCTGTGCAAATTTTATTTATTAGCTTAAAGCTCCTCCAGAGATCAGTTTTGCAGCAGCATGGAGATTAGGAAGATCAGCAGTGTTTCCTGTTGTGGGACTTACTAAAGCTTTGCAGGTACAAACCAGTGCTTTTAGCTGTGAGCTGCACATTGACAAATACTCCACTATATTTCAGGGAAACTTGACTGTACTTGTTCAACGAACATCACTTTCCCCAGGCTTTCACATTCTATTTCATGTCACTTTAGTGGACAATATGGTAGCCTAATTAACAGTGTCCATTCAGCTCTTAACAGCACATCTTTATGTTGCCACTGTGCATGTGTACTTCCCACATAGTTTAAAACTTTTCTTTGCTCAGTAGTTACATTATTTAGGGCCTAGTAATACATAAAAATAGCTTAGAATACTGTATTGATCTGCTGTGTATCTGCCAGTATTAGAAAAAATGAGCTACACATGAGTAAAAGTGATGCAGATGAAAAATAAATATTTAATAAAAGTACAGAATAGAAATATACTGAAGTAGCTACTAAAGAAAATAAAGCTTACTGTATTTTCATGCGTATAGCCTATAGTTTCTGTTTCAAAAGGCAGTCAAAATTCATCAACATTCAGTGTCATTACTTCTTTATATATTTATTTGAATGATAAACAGTGAGACCTACCTTGCAGCTCTTGCTATGTCCTTCCTGCCTCTGATCCCCCTAAACTCTACTGTTCCTTAAACTCTTAACTTCAGTTATTTCATTTAGGATTTTGCCTAAATGGTCAAAGGCTAGTTTTGTTTTGATTTTTAAAATAAACAACGGTATAACAGGGATTTTTGCAGTGTTATTGAAAGAAGAGACATTTTATGATGTTACTCTTTCTGCACATTTTTGTCAAAAAACATCCCTTTCTGAGTCAGCATAATTAAGGAGTAAACCATTAGTAAAGACAGAAAAGGTGGCTGAGGTTGTTCATTTGAGAACTCACTTGGGTAGTGTTGTATTGTCATACTTATCCACAGGGAGGACTGGCAGAGTACTTTCTGCTTATCCATTTGTCTCCTGTGCTTAGCCATGGAGAAACCCTGTCTCAAAGACTCACACAAATTAAGATTCATGTCGTCCGATTTTAGTCATATCAAAATTTGACATCTAAGCTTGTGTCCTTCACTGTGATCACAGGTATCCATCAAATGCATCTTCAGCACACATTTTAGGATGAAATAAAATATAATACTCTTTCTCTACATTGTCCTTAGAAAGCAAGCCTAGAAAACTAGGAGAGACTATTTACCTAAGTGACTAAATAAGCAAACAAAACCATCTCACTGAGAATTCTAAGTAGATAAATACTGAGCACAGTATATTTGAAACTTAAATCTCAGTAAGTAGGAAAAATAAAATCAGATTTGTTTCAAAAACAGGAATAGAAGTTATTGAAAGAACACTGTTCTTAATACACTTTTGTAACTTATTCTTGTCTTGGTATGCAATATGTAAATTATCCACTACACTAAATGGGAAAAAAAAACCCCACACTTCATTCTAAAATAAGACGGCTGACTCAGTGGAAAATTCAGCAGTATTTTTCTCCCACTATGAATATAGTTTATAAATTGATAAGAATAGGGGAATACTATTGGTTTTGTAGTTTTGTAAAATATTAGACACTGGATTATACTATTTCTCGATGTTAATCTTGTAGCTGAAGGAGACCAAAACATCATTTTGTTTTGTCTATTTTTAATTCTGATAAAAATATATCTTTAATTCATCTGTGTGCTATAAAAATTTTCTTACAGGTAAATGTATTGAAGAAATAATTAACAGCTGTGCCCAAAGAGCTTCCACTAACTTCTAAATATTTGTATGTTCATTTTAATTGCTATCTGTAACAGAGTAATTACGTTAATTTCAAGGAACTATACATAATGAGAAGTGTGGGTTATATAAATCCTCACTATGCTATTTGTGGGCTTTTTTAGGATGCAGCTTTTAGCAGAACATACACCTTTTTTTCCCCTCTGAAGTCCTTTTAGGGACTAATTCTGCCAGATTGTCTAAAACATATATTTTAATATTTCTTAGTTATATATATACATACATATATAAAATATATATATGAAACCGTTATATATATAGCAGTTTATACCACATGAAATCACCTAAATCTTGGGTTTTGCGAGATGCAATATAATATAAGAAAACAAGGTACAATAATAACCATGGCAGAACAGCAGTGCAGAGAGTACGAGGTTCAAGTTGTGACAGTTTCACTTTGTTCAGTGCTATTGCTGGAAAGAAATTAATTTCTAGCAAATAAATAGATTTCTAAATATTTATGAGTAATCCCCCTGAAGGCCTAACTGAATAATCATGGAAGGAACAAAATAAAAAACAAAACAAAAAACTAAAGAAGAGAGTTGAACAGGAACAAGATAAAAGTATTTACAAAAGCACAAGAGAAGCAACCTTATATCTGTTTCACAAGCAATTGCAACATGTAGAGGCTGGATATTCTTTCCCAGGTAAACACCTGAGTATCTGATACTTACCTATGCACACTACCTCCCACCCAGAATTAACCAAGTTTTTTCCCTGATCCATCAGGATAACAATACCAGATCAGAACAAACATCAGTGGCTTGAAGAATTAATACATGATTATGACTGACAAGGATGACAGAAGAAAAAGGCTAACCTTAAAGTGTACTGTGAGGCAGGTGGGTGCTACAGGGTACACTGCAGACTCTGCAGCATGTTACAGAGCATCAAGCCACTATCTTTTTACTTCACTTTTAATCATCTGGGACCAGTTAGGTGCATTGGAGAAAAAGCTCCCTGGGTTCCCCAGGCTTCAAAACACCACCTTAGATTCAAGATGGTGATTTGGACTAAGAGAATGAGACACCTTGAAAGCACAAGAAGCCTGAAAGCTTGAATATCAACTGGTAAAATGCACAAATTATAGGGACATCTGAGCTTATAGCCCTCACTAACTGGCCTGCATGAGTCAGAGCAACACATAATTCTCTCTGGTGCCCACTAGAGCAATTACTTACAGAAATTCTTTGGGAGAATGCTGTAGCCAAAAGGCTAGGCAGGTTGAGGGGATCCTCCATGCGGTCTGTCAGGGTTGCCACAAAAAATTCACGGGCTTAAAAAGATTGGGAGCTAGAAAGCAAGCACGAGAAAGAAGCCTGCTACTGGGGCTTTAAGAGTTTAAGTCAACTCAGGGTTCTGGTTCCTGCTTTGCAGTTTCTTTTGCATTGCAAACCCTGTGAAGTGCAATTCAAATAATAGCCTTAGGGCCAAACTTTACAGACTCCACTTTTCAGGTGTAAGTCCTGACTCACTGAGCTGTTCGTGTTCACTTTCTCACTGCTCCCTGGGTCCAGACGTCTGCTGTTCCCCACCTCACAGTAGCAAACAACACGGTGGCAAGTGGCTAGCAGCTCTGCTAACACAGAGCAGTAAATCCCAACGTGTCTCATCTCTAGCACTCATAACTTTCTTGTGGGCAGATAGAGAAGGTCCTCCTTGTGATAAATGCATTAAATCATAGAGCCTGCTTATTGAGATTTGATTATATAAATCATTTCTGGAGATAACTGAGGAACTACTTTGAAAGATTAATGTGCCTGGTATCTTATCCATAATCTGCATTTAAAAATGAAAGATGTTCTTTTTCCTCATCTCATTGTATCCTATACTATTTGTCTAGTTTATGTTTATTTTAATTAATTTTAATGTTAATTTTAATGCTTCTCATATTTCCACTCCACAAAACTTTATGTCAAATGTAAGACTCTTTATACTTGCTAGAAGAAATACATTACCATACTTTAAAAAGTCTTAGAAGTTGTAGTGACGTGGACCTTATGAAATTTAAATGTACTGAAATGCATGATGCTTACAATAAAAATTATTTTATATTATTTTATTATTTATTATTTCAATGTTGGCCTTTTCCAGCTTTTATATTGTCAAATGAATGTCTTTAAATATAATAAAAGCAGTATTTTTATTGAAATCTGTCCTTGCTTCTCTTCTTGTGAAAAATGGTGCATTGTGAATGAATAAATACAAGTAGGCTCTTCCCCAGTTACTAGTTCTGCATATGCTTAGTTAATACATATGTTTATGTAAAAATCTTACATGACTAACTGTTGAAGTAAATTGTGTCTTACTTTAAATTATTTGTCACGTATTAAACTAATATTCCCATTTTGATTAAACATCCCATCCTTTTGCCATACAAATGCTGCATAAAGAGATTTTTATTACAACAAATGGGCATTGAAGTGCATAGGAGCTTTTGAAATCTCTATCATGGGAGGTCTTTAAGAACAGGTTCAGCAAACATCTGTCATGTACTGATCCTGCCATGCACTAGAGAGATAATCACATAACCTCTGAAGGTCACTTCTAGGCAGTGAATCTATTTTACATGTGATTGGGACTGCTCCATTCATGAACTGTGTAAAAAACCTGACCTGTTTCTTAATAAGTATATAAGGTGCAGAAGGAGAATTTAGGTGACAAAAAAAAAAAAAAAATCATCTCAATCTTGTTCTTTCCTTCACTGCAGAAGGGAATCCTGCAATAGTGCTGTATGGGAAACTCATTCCAAGAGGCTGGGAAATTCTGCAGTTTTTCAGACTCTGGTGAGGGTCATGTTTGCCCCATCTGTCTATGATTTCTGAGGATGAAACAAGGGTTCAATAATAATGATTTTTTTTTTTCTTACCCATTTCTGTTATACATCTTGTGCTACGGTGTTTCTTTTAGAACAAAACATTTCCAGAGTAGATTTCACAGAAAATTTTCCTAAATATTTTGTAGAAATTATTTGTAATCTTGGCAATAACTATTTCTTTCATGTGTTTCTTTGGATGCTTCTATGCCCTAATGTCAGGGTTAAATAGCTATAAACCATCATTTAGTCAATTGGTACAAAGTGGCACATGGCTGCAATAAGGGCTTTGTGAAAAAATATTATTAATATTACAGTGATACTTCTTCCATCTGTGCATCTCAACAAGTGATACACGAGAGAGAATTGCAGTCTGGATATGGAGAAAACAAATGGTCAGAGGAAAGTGGCTTATTCAAAGTCACCAAGTAGACTTGCAGCAGAACTGAGAGTAGGAACATCTGGACTTCCCAGAGCCACACTTCAGTATCTGCTTAACACAACTATGCTTCTTTCCTTGGTAATTGTAATATCAAAGTTCTTCCCCAACCCCTCCCCTTGTTTCCTTTTTCAGACACAAAATCCTTACCCTGTTATGTTTATTCTAGAAGAAGTAGACGAGAAAATAAGAACTTGGCTTCCGCTTTTTGTTTGTTTGTTTGGTTGGTTTTGGGGATTTTTTGTTGTTGTTGTTTTTTGTTTGCTTGTTTTTGTGGTTTTTTTTTAATGACTAAGCTTGCATTGAAACAATAAGGAAGCAAAAGAAGAACAGAATAAACATGATATTCATATATATATTTCACTGATAATTTAAAATATCCTGAATTAATTTGCTACCCTATCGTCCCGTACTTGCCTGCAAATAAAATTACTTGCTTACTGGTATTTGAGTTCTATATTTCTTTCTTGTGTCTTAAAATGTTCTTTGATTAGCTCATTTGGGCAGAAAACTGAACCAGATAAATAGATAAATTTTTACTAGAAATCTAGATTAGCCAAATTGTTATCCAGTACTAAAATGGCTTCTCTCTTGACTGATCCATGTAAAAATCTTATAGTAAAAAGATTACTCTTGACTATATTCTAGACTGAAATAATATTATCTTCAGTTGAAAAAATATAATTTCAAACTACGTATATCCTTCTGTAAATTATTATCTGTTGTGAGATGGAAAATTTTAAGCTGTTGTTCTACTTGTGTATAAAAGAATTGTCAAATGTGTCTTTTTTTTAAGTATAGATATAAATTTCCTTTCTTTTGGCCTTTATTTTCTTGGCCTAGGATTTGTAGCAGATCAATGATATCAATAGATTTTGTGTGGAAAATGTATAACAATATTCAGCTTTCAGCGTGCATTTTCTAATGACAGCCTTTCTATGCTTTCAAATTTGACTTTTTTGTTTTCCTTTTACAGATTTATCCCTGTCCTATATTCTGGAACTACAAACTCTCAATTAGCTATGTTCTGCCAACAGAAAGCTAATCAAAGTGAAGAATAAATCAATCACCATGATTTTTGAAAACAGATTAAGGGATATACCCCTGAAAGTCAGGAAACTCTTTTTTCCAGTGTGCCTTGATTTTTCCTGTATATAGTGTTCAGAATCATATGTTCCCCTACCCATGAAGTGGGAAAGATTGCTCATCTCCCATGTATTCATCTGTGTGGTTCACAGCTGTTTTTTTGTCATTTTTTTTTCCAGTGGTATTTCTCTAAATTCATACAGGATTCCAAATTACATATTTTTAAATATATACACCAAAGCATTTATATAAATTATGTTTTTTCTTATTTAAGCACTATATGTATATATATTTTGATATCTTTCTGTATTACATTCAGATATGAGGATGAAAGTATATCTGGTTAGAAGCTATTCCACATATAGATTAAACAAACAAAATAAGAACAAAAGGCAAGAAAAAGAAAAATAAACACCTAGATACACAACCCCCAGCAAATGTAAATAACAGAGATGACAAGAAAGATGAGACCTCACAGGTTGCTTATGACTCGTACATTAAAAAAAAACTGTCCATATGTAAAACTTGCAATGTTGAGCCTGAACTTTGCAGCTGATATGACGGGAAATAAGATTTATGGGTTTCAAGGGAAAGCAGCTACCTATTACAAGATATTTGGAAAGGTATGTGGGCTTATGCAAAACTTTTCATGTTGAAATGATCTATTGTAAGATTTAAAGACAAGGAAAATGAAAAGAAAGAGGGATTGGAGTGAATCAGGGAGGAACAAGTATGGGACATTTAGAGAGGAAGGGGACAAAAAGGTTTGGCTGGTCAGCATGTTTGTCTGGCCAAACCTTGTGGCTCATTACTGCAGTCTGTCCTGTCATACTAAGTCTTATTTCTATTTTCTATGTAATCACACTTTCTTTTATGTATGTGCATGTGTGATTCTTTAACAACCTTCAAGCTGGGCTACACATTGAGCAGGGGGAAAACCACACCTGGAAAGACCCAGGGTCTGAGCCAGTTTCTGGGTAAAAAAGCCTGAGGGCTGGACGTAGATACTGGACAAAGTTAAAGCTGGGTTTTGAGATTGCCAGGGAGTTTCAATGGTATTTCTTTTCAAGGAAACTGTGAATGTGGATATGCCTGTGAATCAAGAGAATGTGTGTGGACATAGCCCTCAATGCTGATCAAAGGTCAAAAGAAATGCAGGATGAGGCCCTCAACAGTTATGTTTATGTGAGTGTTGTTGGGAATATTCTGAGTGAGAGGCTTCTCTCTGCCTGTTTTAGGCAGTGTGGTCAGATGTGTGTTTTGTGTATGTATCTGAATCTTATGAATATATGCTCAGCCTTGTTATGAATCCAACTTGCACATGGGAACTGAGCAGAAAACAGGCTAGGAAGGAAAATCCCTGTGGTCCTAGATTTGGCTTCTTTTGACAGTTATAGTAAACAGACTTAAGAGATTGTTTTTGTCTTGAAATATGACTGTACCCTTCAGTGTGCTGAAATGCATACTTCATTTCGTGAGAACAAAATTTATTTCTTGTTCAACCACGAGGTTCTGAGTGATTACCTGCCTAATCTGACCTCACCAAGGTAATTCCTGGAAGCATTTATAAGGGTGCAGAAGTACAACATTTTGTCAAGCAATAATCTAAATGAGAAAATACTGTCTGCTGGGGAAAAGAAAAAGAAATAATATGTTTAGCATTATGCATTCAGGGCCTTTTATATATATATATTTAGTATTTATTTTGCTTAGGGTAATAGTTTGTAATTCTTTTAAAGATGGAAATACCAAACTGGGATAAGATAGTGCAGATGATACATTTACGAAAACCAGCTGAAAAATCAAAGAAGACTTGAGTTGGATGACTTGAGATATGCTCTGTCAGTGGGGTCAGTCTGCACAGTGGAATACTCATCAGATGAAGGCAAAAGAAGTTCCTTTGCCTGAATGTTTTAAAACTGGATTAGACAAATCCCTTGAAAAATAGATGAAATGGAATAGGTAGGTAATTTGAATTTTCTAGGTGCATTTGAAACCTATACTTCCAAGAAGTTGTGTTGCAGGAGTGAGACTGTTTTGTTGGCCAAGAATTTCAGAAGCAGCTGATTTTAATCTGCTAAAACGGAATGGTTAAATAGGATAAGTAAGAATAAGGACTGGAATGCCAGAGATTTCAGTATGTGTGAGCTACTGGTTTTCCATCACATACACACCTTTGAGGCTCTGTAGGTGGTAGTCACACAAATTTAGTGGATCCAATTGAAAAGAAAGAAACTAGTAAATTCCTGAAAATGGAAATGAGAATTTCCTCACCCTCAAGAAACATATAAATAGACAGAGAAACATCAGTCCCTTTTAGCATTTCAGTTATATTGTTGCTGCAGCTAACAAACTCTTATTCCACACCTACATGCAAAAAGAGAAAAAAAATAATTACTATGGAGCTCAGTGTTGCTTTAGTCTTGGCTAGCTAGCACAGGATGGAGCTAGATAAGAACTAGTCTGCCTTTTTACCTGGCTAGTACTGCTTTGCAATAAAGAAACCTGCTAAACGTACAGGATGCAAAAGCTTTCCTTCACCTCCTTTCCTTGGCCAGGAGAAACAAATTGACCATTAATGATTAATGTGCTAGGGTCAACACTTGAAGTGGTTGAGGGAACCACAGAAAACAACTTCATGAGGCATTTTCCACCAAAGTGTGCATCCCCACAGATTTTGCAGTTCTTACCCAGCAGTATAGGGTTTTGGGTTTGTTTTTTGTTTTATTTTTTTCAGAAGAGTCAAACTGAACGCTTCTTTAGGTTAAGCCTCCAAAAAGCTCACCTGCTCTAAGGGTTTTATATGATACCATATCCAAACGCACATAACTATCCAACATCTGAGGCTGGAAGCCACCTCACCCGCCTGATCTGACCCTCCTGCTGAAAGCTGTCAGCTAAAACAGGTTACACAGGACTTCGTTCAGCTGGGTTTTGAATAATTTAAAGGATGGAAACTCTGAGAAACCTGTTCCAATGTCCAATAACCCTTGCTGTAAGAAAGATTTTTTTCCCTTGTGCATAAAGAGAACTTCCTATAGTTCAGGTTTGCACATTTTCTCTTTTCCTGTTAATGGGCACCACTGACCATGATTATTATTTTAAATAGGGTTTCTGTTCAGCTGTTGATTGCATGAAAGAATAAAGAAGAAAGAAGCTCTAAGCCCTCAACATACTGGGATATGTGGAATAGTTGCTTTTTAACTAGGCCAACTTACTAAAGTCATTTGTGCAAACATGATAGGGTACACACCTGTTTTGTTTAAGGATCAAGGTTGTACTCTGAAAAATGTTTTTTTGAAGGATGCATGACAGATTTTTTATTAAAGTGTAAAATTTTTGGCTGCATATGAAAACTTTATTCCTTCAAACAGTTTGCTAAAAATATCAGCTGCCTCCTAACACAGATGAGTATCATTTCAACAGATTATTTTTATATTTTTTTGGACTTCTACATTTTTTTCTAATATTTCTGTAAGTTCTGCACTTTAAACTTGTACCTGTTTTCTACCTAAAATAAGTAATTTTTTTTAATAACTTCATTATTTTAGCTTCATTTCTCCCCTTTTATTAATCATCTGACTTTTAGTGGTACCTTACTAAGTTTACTTGGCATGATTTGCATAGGAGGATAACTGCTAGTTTTGACAATTTTTTTTTACCTTTTCCTTTTTTCTGTTTTTACCCTTTCATTTAAATGAAGCATCACTCCACAAAATTCTGTGTAAAGATTCTTCCAGATTTCCACCCAACACTGTAAAATTATAATGGAACAACCATGAATTTTCCTTTTTACATCACTTCAGCATTCATTACTTTTAACTGGAAATCTACATCAGACGTGCACCATTTTTGAGCACTTGGAAAAGAAAATGCAACGTGCACACATAACTTTCAATTTTCATACTCATAAGGTTGTTACTAAAAATCTTCTCTCTCTTATCTCCCTGCCATAAAAAAATCTGTTTCTCTGTCACTCCCTGTGATCTAAAGTCTTAGTTATCAAAGAATTTTGCTAGCATCCCAGGAAAGATGGTTATAGTTGCCAAGTAATTGGAAAGACTGAGGAAATTATTGCTCAGGTCTCAACGCTGAGATGTGGGGAGCCTTGGAGGTTATGCATAACACAGGGCAGGAAAGCTATGATGCATGTCTTTTGTCAACCAATTGATGTGGAAATCATAAAACTGAAACTTTTCATGTTTAAAAACACTTATAACCCTCATTGTTATAGTTAAGTTAGAGGCAAAGGCACCAACTTTTATTAGTCAGTACTTTAATACAACCACTACTCTCTGCAGTTTAACTCACACATTACTAAATGCAGAGCTTATAATATTATACAATACTGATTTGAAGAAATTGCCTTTCTGTCACTGATGTGTTTTCATTAGGTATTTGAAGGATAAGAGCAGTCTGCCTTTAATCTATAGAGGTACTGTCTTTACAAAGTAAAACGGCATTGGGGGGTGGGGTATATTTTCTTTTTTGGGAAAATAAATCTTTAATTCCATACTCTGATGAAATTCCAGCCCCATTGAAGTCAGTAAGAACTTTGTAATTGACTTATATACTGTTATAATTTCACCTTCAGTTTTAACTTTATCTTTCCTCAGGTAACTGTTCTGTCTTGAGGCTTTTGCCTGAATCTGTCTTTTAATAATTGCACTAAAAGCTGAAAGAAGATTTTTTTTTCAGTGTTAAATTCTAACAAAAAGCAGGCATTAAATAGTAAGTAATAATTTAAAATCAATAAATACATAAAAATAACATATAACAAGACTGCTGCAGCTAATTCCACAAAAGAAAGTTATCATTGAGAAGAAAGAAAATAAATCTAATTCTAGCTTGTTTGGAATATGCTTTCAAAATCTTTTCAGTACTTGTAAGTAGACATATACAGTGAGTATATTCTTAGTGGTGATTGAGAAGGTGAAGGTAAAATAAAAGTAATTAGGAATGGATAATCCTTAAGAGCCTTAAGGTGAATTTCTTGCTCTCTTTCAGTTATGATACTTTGAGACAAAAATCACCTTACGTCAAATATTCCTGGCAATTCAGATAGCAAAATTATTCATTACTTCTTATTCTAAAATTCTGCACATTGCTTCTACAGACTGTTAAGCAGATACTCCACGAGTCAGAGGGAAAATGTATTTCAGTTGTATACGAAGACATTTCTATGTTAACTTCAAAACAGGCATGCTGCTTTAACACAAGTTTCTTTAGATGATTTCATGATGCATTTTAATTTGCCTTCTACAATAAAATTATAGATGGACTAAAGCCAAATTGCTCTGAAAAATCTATTTTTTTAAAGAAATTAACATCAGAAATGCCTTCATTTAGAAAATAGTCTTTAAAAACTCTTACACAAAGCATGTACATAAATGCTTCATTAAGCAGCAATTAATGAAAAGAATTGCAACACATGACAGCCATTAATGCCTAGTGTAATGAATTTGACATTCACAGCATCACACAGACTACAAAAGTGAATTCTGAAGTGTCTTGTCAGGTCCAGATACTTACTAAACATAATTAATAAAATATAACAAAAGCAAATGCAGTAATTTTAGGAGAGCAAATACTATTTGCAGTAGTGGAGCTGACATTTGTAATTTATGTTAAGATTTTTCTCTAATATGTAGTGTATTAAATTTATTATTGTGATAGGAAGAAAACCCTTGCAATTTGTGGGCTTTGGATATGCATTCAACCCTGATATCTGTTTTACTCCAGTAAATCAAATAAGCAGAAGCATTAAATGCACATTTAAAAATCATGCTACCACAGTGCTACAATTGCTTGACTTGATTTTCTGGTGATGGATTGAGATTAAACTCTATATCAGATGAGGGTTTCTGACCTGGGGTTTTTTTTGGAGTTTGAAGATTAAAAGAAACCAGGCTCATTGCTTTGATGTCCATAGAAATAGCAACTAGCAGAAATGCCAGATGAAGCTGGTGTTATCTTTGAAATGATGACCTGTTGACCACAACACATCCTGTTCATACTGCAGGCTGACATTGTCTCACCTCAAGAAAGTGCTTTGTTGGGTCATTTTTTCACCCTCTTTATTCTACCTGATGCATCTGAGCCTGCAGTTCTGTGAATGTTTCTCAAAAAATTTCCATCTCTTTCCTTTCAATCTACTTTTTCCTAGTGCTGGACTACCCTTTCTGTTTTTCTTATTAAGCATTTCATAGAATCATAGAATTATAGAACGGTTTGGGTTGGAAATGACCTTAAAGGTCACCTGTTTACCTGTTTATCCCCTGCCATGGACGGGGATACTTTCTACTGGACCAGGTTGCTCAAAGTGCCGTCCAGCCTGCATTGAACACTTCCAGGGATGAGGCAGCCACAATTTCTGTGGGCAGCCTGTTCCAGTCCCTCACTATCCTCACAGTAAAGCATTTCTTCTTATATCTCATCTAAGTTTCAATAAGAAATTTGACATAAGCCAACAACCGTATCCTAGGCTGCATCAAAAGGAGCATAACCAGCAGGTTGAAGGAGGTGATCCTGCCTCTCTACTCTGCTCTCATGAGACTTTTCTTGGAGTATTGTGTACAGTTCTGGTGTCCTCAACATAAAAAGGACATGGAACTGTTGGAATAAGTCCAGAGGAGGGCCACGAGGACTGGAGCACCTCCTGTATGAAGACAGGCTGAGAAAGTTGGAGCTGTTGAGCCTGGAGAAGAGAAGGCTGCATGGAGACCTCCTAGCAGCCTTCCAGTATCTGAACGGGGCCTATAGGGATGCTGGGGAGGCTGAACAGCCCCAACTTTCTCAGCCGATCTTCATTATGGACTGTAGTGATAGGACAAGGGGTAATGGGTTAAAACTTAAACAGGGGAAGTTTAGGTTGGATATAAAGAAGTTCTTTACTGTAAAGGTGGTAAGGCACTGGAATGGGTTGCTCAGGGAGGTTGTGAATGCTCCATCGTTGGCAGTGTTCAAGGCCAGGTTGGACAGAGCCTTGGGTGACCTGGTTTAGTGTGAGGTGTCCCTGCCCATGGCAGGGGTGTTGGAACTAGATGATCTTAAGGTCCTTTCCAACCCTAAGTATTCTATGATTCTAAAACTACCTCTGTTATGTTGAAAACTGTTACATCTCATTCTATCACTGTACTTCTAAAAATGAGTCCTTCCCTAACTCTCTTGTAGGCCCCTTCAAGTACTGGAAGGCTGCTGTAAGATCTCACCAAAGCCTTCTCTTCTGCAGGATGAACAGTCTCAAGTCTCCCAGCTTCTCTTCATAGGAGAGTGTTCCATCCCTCTGAACATTTCTGTGTCCCTCTTCAACTCACTCTGATATGTCTATGTCCTTCTTTTGTTGGGGACCCCAGAACTGCATGAAATACTCTGGGTGAGGCCTCATGAGAGTGGAGTAGAGGGAGAGAATCCCTTCCCTTGACCTACTGGTCATACTTCTTTTGCTGCAGCCCAGGATATGGTTGGCTTTCTGGGCTGCTAACTCACATTGCCAGCTCATATTCAGTTTTTCATCCACCAGTACGCCAAGTATTCCACATGACTGCTTTAAATCCACTCATTGCCCAGCCTATATCCCTACTTTGAGATAGCTCCACCCAAGTGCAAGACCTCGCACTTGGCGTTGTTGGACTTCATGAGGTTCATATGGGCCCACCCCTGTAGCCTGTCAAGCTCCTTCTAGATTGCATCCTTCAGTCCCATCTGCAAACTTGCTGAGGGTGCACTCAACCCCACTGCCAGTGTCCCTAAAAAATATGTACAGTTTAGTGTCAGGATAAAACCTCCGAACCCACTGTCAGTTTTTAATTTGGTTCATCACATGACCGTACAAATAGGTGTGCCTACAAGGGGCATGGCAAGGCACAGTATAGAGTGCATGAAAATGGGAATGATTATACAATTCTTTGCTGCTGAATATGAAACCACAGATCACAAGATGGCATTCATAAATATTTCCATACTTTCCTTCAGAACTTCTTAATGCTATTATCTATGACTGTTACCTGTGTTGTGGGAGTATATCAAGATCATAGAATCATAGAATATTTAGGGTTGGAAAGGACCTTAAGATCATCAAGTTCCAACGCCCCTGCCATGAGCAGGGACACCTCGCTCTAAACCATATCACCCAAGGCCTCATCCAACCTGGCCTTGAACACTGCCAGGGATGGATCATTCACAACCTCCTCAGGCAACCTATTCCAGTGCCTCACCACCCTAACAGGAAAGAATTTCCTCCTTATATCCAATGTAAACTTCCCCTGTTTAAGGTTGAACCCATTACCCCTTGTCCTATCACTACAGTCCCTAATGAAGAGTCCATCCCCAGCATACCTATAGCCCCCCTCCAGATACTGGAAGGCTGCTAGGAGGTCTCCATGCAGCCTTCTCCAGGCTGAACAGCACCAACTTTCTTAGCCGATCTTCATATGGGAGGTGCTCCAGCCCCCTGATCATTCTCGTGGCCCTCCTCTGGTCTTGTTCCAACAGATCCATGTCCTTTTTATGTTGAGGACACAGTAAAAGACAGTTCCAAACCCTAAAACTGACTAACTTAATAGACAAGACAGACTTGGAAACTAAGGCACAGAGAGGGAAAAATATTCTTCATAAGGTCATACTGAAAGACTGTGAAAGATACTGAAAAGAATATGATACTGGAAGAAAATACTGAAAGGAAAATATTTGAAGAAAATGATTGCTAGTCTCCAGCCAGTGCCTAGCCTACTAAGTTGTCAAACATTCGTGGAAATTCTTCCAGCTGCATGGGGCAGGAATCTCCACTAGCAGTTCCCATTATTATCTGGTTATAACAACTGAAATTCTTTCAAGTTTTAAATGTCTGCCAATATATGCCAAATTTTCTTATCACATATTTTCTAAACCCTTCAATTACTATTTTAGTAAAGAATAGCATATTCTGAATGAGTTAAAAAGGAATAACCATGTGTTATTTCAGAGTAGTCAGGTGTGTAACATACATGCAGTATTTTAATTATTACCTAAGTAAAATTACCTAAGTAAAATTACCTAATTATCTAATTATAGATAAAACACACTTTATCCAGTGAGTTTTTATTAAGCACTACACTAAGTTGCAGAAGGGCCCATGGAGTGTCTATTAGAATATCTTTGAAAGTGACTTTTAAGAAGTACAAAAAAGATCGAAAAATAAATGATCGAAGGCCAATGAAGTGGAACAAGTTTTAGAAAACATGCGCTCCTCTATTTTGCAGAATATATCCATCTTTTAAAGCTCATGTTTTTCTCTATTGGTACAAAAATAGCATTTCAAAATTCTTTTCCTTGTAATAAAGTTTTGAATACAACACTTTTTTTTTCCTTACAAAGATAATAAAATAGAGTACAAAACAAAATGTTGTTCCAGAGTGCATTACTGTAGCATATGAATTCTATACAGAATAAATATAGATTTCAGAAGTATAAGATGGAGTGAAAATTGCTACATGTTATGTAGAATAAAACAGCCGGTGAGACACTGAGGAACATCTCATCTCACAAAAGCTTCCTTCTTCTTATTGACTTTTAAATTTCGAAGTCTTTTTCAAGGTTTATAGGAAGCAACACAGTTGCCAGCGGAAATTGGTATGAGACTGGTTATATTGCAGCTTGCAATCAAAATGTATTCCAGTGTAATAATTGAACTAACATTATCCTTCAGCTAGATGCTTTCAAGAAATGTCCCTAGTTTGAATTGGTAATGAGTAGAACAATTTCTACTGATCACAGGAAGGGATCTTCATGGCACAGCAGCAAGAAAGATTCAGTGTAAATGTGAAAATTCTCTTCTGGTTACATAATTTTAAAAGTTACTTATTTAAAAATTACTTATTCTGAAAAGTATTTGCTCTCTAACCAAGAAGTTCCCTCCTTCTCTTTTCTTTTTTCTGTCCTTTCTTCCCTCCTTTCCTCCCTCCCTCCTTCCCTAACATCAGGGCCAGAGGATACTAGGGCATGTTCTCTGTTGCCTTAGTCTTTCTGCCTCCAAACAGTATTTTTGCTTCCAGATTACTTCAGGAGAATGATTCCCTACTCCCTTGAATTCCCAAACAGGATTTGAGAATAATTTACTCCCTTGAATTCCCAAACAGGATTTGAGAATAATTTGGAAGAGTAAGAATTAGCCAAAGGTGAGCCAGAAACCACCATGCCAATTTAACACAGTGGAATTGAATGTTCTACTGCCAAAGATTTTGACCAGGTACTGTCTGCTTTACTGATATAGATACTTCTGTAGGTGAGTTACAGCATGGAGACGAATTCCAAACAACAGTTATACAGCACCTTAATTACTCTTCAGTGATATGGAGAATAAAAAAATTAACATTCCTAGCTCCTAACTGCATCCTTAAGTGACTACAGTGCTTTACAATTCTAGTCCTGAATTTCCAAGGTCATGAAAGCAATGCTTACTAGAACAAAGAAAATACTACATTTTCCAAAGCCACACTTAGCAGTTTAGTCAATGAAACATTGTTTTTTCTCATTAACCTAAGAGAGCTTGGCTAAGAAATTCAGACCCATTTAATTAGTCTCAGGTTATAAACTAAAAATCAATAATTGTTTTCAGAAGATAAATATCCTGTTTGAAATATGCCATGACACTTTGTAGTGTAACTTTTCTCAAAAGGAAAAGGTGGTCAAGTGAAGAGCTCTTCAATTTCATGCAGTAAAATTCCTTTTCTAGCAGTTATTAAATATTTCAGACAAGCAGGCTGATTATCTGCATGTTCATAGGTGATTTAGTACTTCCGTAGGGAAAGCAAATCGCCAATAAGAATGTAACCTTTCAAAATCAGGTAAACCAAAATTGTTTCAACTTGGTTACTTGATTAAAAAAGGTCATGACTAAAAGCTGAACATGGAAAATAAACCAAATAATCATCCAGAGTAAAAATAAAATAAATAGATATTTATCAGCAGCTTATTACTTTTTCTCATCTTACAGTGCAAAACCAGTTCAAGTTCATTATCTTACAAAATCTGATTATGCTTTCTACACTCATTACATCTCATATTACAAGCCACACTGTATAGGTAATATAAAAGTAATGATGCAAATATTACTCAGAATTACAGTTGAGGTAAGTAGCTATGTGTTATGATTGCAAGAATAGAACCCTAAAACTGACAAAAGGTAGAGGCAGAAGAAATTGTGAATAATGCCACTGTCAACAGCACTGAGAATGCCATACATGTTTTCTATCAACAGCAAGCAGTGAATTAAGCAAGACAGATGAATGTTAGTTACATCTAACTATATATTACTTAAAATGCATTGTAACAGCCATTAAAATACTGCAAACCTAATAAGGTTATTAAAGTTAAAAAGACAGTGCTAGCAAAAAAAAAACAAACAAACAAAAAAACAAACTCTAAGGAAGCCCCCAGAGCATGTTAATTAGTTTTTAATTGAATAGCAGCAGGTAACTAAGGTTTTGGGTTTGAACATAGGAAGAACTGACTTAGAAGGATTTGATACCGAAAGAAGTGCTACACTAAAGTTCAATAGTCATTACTGAGAAGGAAGTTCTAGGCTTCTTTCCTAAAAAAAAAAAATACCCAAAGTAAAGAAACAGATGAAGAGAAAAAAATGCAAATAAATTTAATTTCAAATCACATTTGAACAGTTTAATCTTCTGGTTTATAAGTTTTCTTTCAGTCTTATAATATTTTTAGTGTTTAAAATGAACTCAGGAGAATGTGAAGTAGTTTTAGTTCACCAAAGTCAACACTTTAAAAAAATCTTATGTGCATCAGCAAACATTTTGGGTGCCTGCAAGATGCAGCACTTTTAGAAATCTGAGGAGCTAGACCTGATTCTGTTAGGCTTCTCACTAGCAAATGTCTTGGGAACTACTTTTAAGTTCTTTGGTGAGAGGAACAGTCTCTTGTGTCAGTGTCAGCTAGTTGTTCCCTTTTGAAAGGGATAAGAGGTAGCACATGGCTTTCATTAATCCCATGTTTTGAAAAAATCCCAAAAGCAACTTGGTTTTTTTCCCTGTTGGTCACCTTAATACCTGGGGTTTTTTTCATCAATAAAATATTGCAATTAAACTTTCTAATCTGCTATTATAGATGCTCTCCTGTAAATGAATACCTAAATCACCAAGCAGTATGAAGTAATATATCAATTGCTACACTCTTTCCTGTTCAGTTTCAAGCTATATTGTTTACACACAGCCTGAACTATTTAGCTAGTCAGTAACTTCTTACAATTTTTTCCAGTCTGAATGTACTTCTGCTGTACCTTGTGTTTTACTTTGTAGTAGGTAATGATATATCCTACTTGACATAAAATGTTCATTCAAATATACTCCACCTGGAAATACTCTCATTTATGCTCATTCAAGTTCTCTAAATCTTTAGTCTTCCCACAGAAACTATTTTGCTGTGACTTTAACATAAGTTACCAGAATATTGTTATTCTGAAGCCTGGACAATTCCCTCCCAATATGGTTGAACCTAATTTACATATGCAGACGGATCAGGACATTGGTCGCTCTTGGACTTTTTAGTCATCAGTGCGCTTGTAGTAAGCGTGGGTAAAGCCCTTCCCAAATCTTTGTTTACAAAGTCAAGCCATCATCATCATCATCATCATCATAATCACATAATCTTGTAGGGTCTAATTGCATATCTTAATGATACCTTTGGTCTCTAAGGGGACCTACAGGCATGATTTATTAGGTTACTAAAATTACTGGAAATTAATTCAAACTGTCATCCAAGTTGAGCTTTAAGGCATGAGATTAAGAAATTTAAGAAGGAAAGGACAATACTATTCAGAAGGATAAGGAAAAATAAAGGCAGCTAGACCAGGAAAATCTTATCTTAAATGGTAAATAATGATGATAAAATGAACTGAAGTATTTTTTAACGTCAAGCTACAGTCTGGAGGTGACACCTTTGTATCATCCGACACACCTGACTACAAGTAGTACCAACACTCCTTATGGCTAGAGGATGAGAAAAATGTTTAACAAAATTGCCCTTAAAAATGGCATAACAAAAGAAGGTATTTGTAGACTTTTAAAAAGAAGAAGCCTTAAAACTTGCCATAAGTTATTTCTGTATGTAAATAGGTTTTGTCTGTTTACAGGAACAAATATGGCCTTCTGAAAGATCTATATGTTTTCTAATTTACTTCAATAAGGGTTTAAGGAACTGTGATGCTTGAAACCCACCACTAAAGTCTTGATTTATTGAGTAATAAGATGTTTAATTTCTATCCCTTTTAAAAATGTAAAGACATATTTGAATTCACAATTTTAACTACAGCAGATGGCTAGCAGCAGGATTTAAAAAAAATACAAAACCAAAAATTGACATAATGAGAATATTGTCAGAGGTATATTAGAAGCAGATTCGGAAACATGCAGAAAGACATGTTGAAGAAAATGTTAATTTTGACATCAGGGGCTAGAAACAGGAATAAACTGGTTGAAAACTGCTCGTACCTACTGATATACTTGAGGGAAAGAATTGTGTTCAACTATGAGCCACAGCCATTAAGATAGAGAACAAAAGGTTATTTGTTTGGACAAGCTCTAAACTAACCAGAGAAAACATCTGAACTTTGGATTTGTAATTCCTCAGAAGGTTACAAGGAGGAGGAAACATCTATATCCCAGGAAAACTGAGATATTGGGCACTAAGGAAAAGAAAGTAGCTATGAGGTGGTCAGTTGGCTGGAAGGAAGCAGTCCTCCCAGGATTGCTCAGATGATACAGACACGGGGTAGGTGATCATCCTAGAATGCATTTTAAAACCTCTGATAATTTGAACTTCTGCATACATAAGACTTTATTTATTTTTCTGAGATTCAGCCTTCCTAGCCTGTGTCACAGAGGTTTTTTTTTAATTTAAACAAATGAGCTTGCTAATTAGAATGGATAGGAGATACGGGGGAATGAAGATCATAGTTGTGGTAACACAGAACATTTCCGCCTCAAATTATATCCTTTTTTCTGCTATGTGCATGCTATTATGACTATTCTTAATGAAAAAGACAAAAAATCAATGGGCTATTCTTGTGAACCAAGGACCTGGCTTGCACTGCGCTTATCACAGGAACTCTGAAAAAGCAAAGTACTTAATGACATAATGAAGTTAAAATGAGTGGCCTGACTGACTGCAGTGCTCTACTTTCACATATGAAAATCTTTCCAGAATGCAGTCAAAGAGAAAACACTTTATGGCTTTGACAGAAATTACTTTTCCCAATTCTTGTCACAGGGTATTGATAACATATAATGCAGCCTAATATTGACCAACGTATTTCTTAAGGAAAGATAAACATTTACTATCCACTCCCATTCACTTCTATATGAGATCACAGATTAATTCAAATATTCACAGGTCTGTTGTTTATAACACAAATTTTAAAGATCTGATTGTACTTCCCAAATACTTATTAAACTGTTACACCTGTTGCATTAGGCTCATCTGTTGTCAAAAGCATTAGAATTTTTTCTCTTAGGGCATGTAAATTTTTTTGGAAAATCATCAAAAACTTTAGCACAAAGCTAGTTCCTTTCCCTTATATATTATCTTTCTGGTTTAATTCCTTATTAGTACCATGATCTCACTTTTCGCAACCTACATTCACACAAAAGCCTGGCTCCTCCAAGAACTGAAACTGCTGAGCGCTTAGAAAACTAAGCACAAAAAAGGACAAAACAATAGCCAAGAATTCATTACAGTCTTTATTTTGTGAGTAGTGATCCCTTATCTGAGGTTGATATTAAACTACAATGGTGAACTTTGAGGCAAATAAGAGCTAATTACCCATTAATCTTTTTTTTTTTCCTTCTAGTACAGAAAAATGAAATAAATACTGCAATGAAAGTCTATTCACATGTCTGAAAACCAGTGCTGAAATCCCAACCACAAAAATTTAGCAGCAGGTTTCCTTTGACAATTATGGTTCAGATGTCATTATGGCATAATAAATATTGCATCTGTGAAAACTAGAAAAAAACATTCAGAAACTGTCAAGGGCCCACTTTTGTTTTGGGATCTGGCTTGCAATTTTGGCTCTGGAAACCTTGTAACCATAGTTTGAACTGTCTCTAATTTTCAGCTGTTACAGATGCTTACTTTTTATCTCCTCCTCACAAATATGACCAGGAAATCTTAAAAATCCATCAGCTTCTGAACTGTGGTGTCAGAATCCAAAACAGTATAAAGAAGAAAAAATCTGAGAAGACTTGGTTGAATGCTCTTTGATTTTCTTTTAATGGTATTGGACCTTTCTGTAATAATTGCAGGATTACTTTTTAAATAGTGCTGCATATGGAATCTTTCGGGATAGCAAGGTTGAGTAGCCACAATCAAAAATAGCTAACAGCTGCCCCTCAGGAAGGTGCACTCAGGATTTTCATTTCCTACTCCCATACTTTCTCCAATGTAAGGAACTGGATTGACTGACAGGGCATCAACCCAGAAAACTCTTGGAGTGAGATTCATTAGAGCAGATGTAGCTCTCTTCATCTGAACTAGTTGACTGATGTCATTTTGTACGTAGAGAAAATGTCTGTCTTAGAACATGATTCATTTGACTTTTTTAGACATTTATTTTGGTGTGAGATGACTCACAAGCAAAGAGTACTTATTTCAGTCCATTTACATTACCAAAAGCCTAGTCAACTAGTTCAGACATAGATGTCTCTATTTATCCTGATTAATCCTGCCCAGGGAGGCAAAATAATCCCTGCAGGGTTTGAAATGAACATCCATGGTTGTATTCAGGGAAAGAAGTAGAGTGAGAAAGCCATACACACCTAGAAAGAGCCTGCTGTGTATGGGAATTATTCTTTAAACCTGTGAAGAAATTTTATCCCAGTTAGCTCAGAATGAAATACAGACTTAAGTGAGACTACAGGTGTCTGAAGGCTTTTAGCAGAGTGATTGCTTTTTAATTCCTTTTTTTTTCCTTTTTTTTTTTTTTGTAGTAGAATTTTATTACAGCTGCTAAATAAACCATGTAATTTTTCAAAGACCTTTCATGAAGTTCATTTGTCTTTGCTTCTCAAAGTAAATGTGTAACTGCCTGTAATCTAGAAACAAAGTGACAAGCTGCTGACATGTAGACACCATTTTGCCTAGACATAAAAAAATCAAAAGATTTAATTTCAAGACAAAGAAGTAGAACTCAGCTGACCACTGGGAAGCACTTCAGAAGGAGAAGGCTTCCAAAAAATGTAACTAGCTCCAAATATGAGCAGATAGATTAGAAAATAATGCACATGACTAAATCAAATTCTGATTGCAACCCTTGTTTCTTTAAGACTTCTAGAAAATTTCCTAGTGTTTCAATTGAACATTGAGAGCCAATGCTCAATAAAAAGCTTGATCTGGTATATTTTTGATTGATGCAGTCACCTGAAAGCTTCTCTGATGGTCTGAGCATGCAAAAGGTTTTACTGTTTAATTTGAGCTACAAATGTGTGTATGGAGCACATTGCCTTGTGCCTTGTCAGCTACACTTCCTGTGGAAAACTCAAAAGGATGAAGCAGAAAAGCTGAGCACTGGCACATCACTGACTAGATCATCAGTTTCTTAGCAGGATTCCTGTAGTGGCTTTGGTCAGGTAGCATGATATAGATTAAGAATTTAGCATGACCCAGGGACTGTGTCCATCACAGACTTTGGGTGCCACCATTCTTTTTTGAGAGATACAAGAATTAAATTGTATTTGATACAATGCAGTTTATGATGGCCTGCTTAATCCTAAAACCAGAGAAGAAAAAATCAGTTTTGCTACACAATTATCAGCTTCATGGTTCTGTTTGTTTTTACTGTCCAGTGGTTTTGCTGTGTGGGTCATTATATTGAGTATTTTGGGCTGGGACTGTAAAAAGTTTAGAGAACATGCTTTTAGTTTTTTCAAGAAACTGAGTCTGGGTTTCTTACAAAACACAGTAATATACTTAGAAGCTCAAAGGAACATCAAAATGGGTGACTGTGTCTGGAATGCCTAAGGCTGACTGATTTATGCAGTGTCTGCCTGTGTCTACCTTGCACTAGTAAATCTGTCAAGGATTAAGTCTGGGTGATCAGAAATAGGCTTTAGAAATAAATCTAAAATGCTGCATGGGACTGAAACAACAGTGACACTTAAAAAGGTGTTTTGTTAAATGTTCATAATATTGTTTCATCTATTATTTCTCTTGTGGGACTTCTACAGAAATAATAACTCTTATAGAATCATAGAATAGTTAGGGTTGGAAAGAACCTTAAGATCATCAAGTTCCAACCCCCTGCCATGGGCAGGGACACCTCGCTCTAAACCATATCACCCAAGGCCTCGTCTAACCTGGCCTTGAACACTGCATTCACAACCTCCCTGGACAACCTATTCCAGTGCCTCATTACCCTATCAGGAAAGAATTTCCTCCTTATATCCAATCTAAACTTCCCCTCTTTAAGTTTTAACCCATTACTTCTTGTCCAAGCACTACAGTCCCTAATGAAGAGTCCATCCCCAGCATCCCTACATGCCCCCTTCAGATACTGGAAGGCTGCTATGAGGTCTCCACACAGCCTTCTCTTCTCCAGGCTGAACAGCCCCAACTTTCTCAGCCGATCTTCATATGGGAGGTGCTCCAGTCCCCTGATCATTCTCCTGGCCCTCCTCTGGACTTGTTCCAACAGATCCATGTCCTTTTTATGTTGAGGACACCAGAACTGCACACAATACTCCAAGTGAGGTCTCACGAGAGCAGAGTAAAGGGGCAGGATCACCTCCTTCGACCTGCTGGTCACGCTCCTTTTGATGCAGCCCAGGTTACGGTTCGCTTTCTGGGCTGCAAGCGCACACTGCTGGCTCATGTTCATTTTCTCATTGACCAGCACCCCCAAGTCCTTCTCCACAGGACTGCTCTGAATCTCTTCTCTGCCCAGCCTGTAGCTGTGTCTGGGATTGCTTCGACCCAGGTGCAGGACCCTGCACTTGGCATGGTTAAACTTCATGAGGTTGGCATCAGCCCAACTCACAAGCGTGTCAAGGTCCCTCTGGATGGCATTCCTTCCCTCCAGCATATCAGCCGAACCACACAGCTTGGTGTCATCGGCAAACTTGCTGAGGGTGCACTCAATCCCACTGTCCATGCCACAGACAAAGATGTTAAACAAGACCGGTCCCAACACTCATCCCTGAGGGACACCACTCGTAACTGGTCTCCAGCCGGACATTAAGCCATTGACCACAACTCTTTGTGTGCAGCCAGCCAGCCAGTTCTTTATCCACCGAGTGGTCCATTCATCAAATTGAGGTCTCTCTAATTTAGAGACAAGAATGTTGTGTGGGACAGTGTTGAACGCTTTACACAAACCCAGGTAGATAACATCAACTGCTCTACCCCTGTCCATCAGTTCTGTAGCCCCATTATAGAAGGCCACCAAATTGGTCAGGCAGGATTTCCCCTCAGTGAAGCCATGCTGGCTGTCACCAAGCACCTTGTTGTTTTTCATGTGCCTTCACATGCCTTCCAGGAGAATCTGCTGCAAGATTTGGCCAGGCACTGGGGTGAGACTGACTGGTCTGCAATTCCCCAGGTCATCCATTTTCCCCTTCTTGCAAATGGGGGTTATATGTGTTTGTGACATTACTACTGTATATAGCTGTGTGACATTATGTGCAAATTTTACAATATACTTACATCACAGGTACTGACTTTCTGAAGTCAGGAGCCTCTAAAAATCATAAGGTTTGCCTTTTACCAATTTTGGTCATAGGTTTATGAGACAGAGTTGATCATATAAATCTAATCCCCCATTAGATTGGGATTTGAGTCATTAGAACACCCAATTTGCTTCCAGTGGAGAACTATAGAAATTTAAATGGACAAATAAAAATATGATGGTATGTTTTCATAAAAAGGGATATAAGGGCAATTTTTTACCAAAAATAAAATTTTAAAAAGTTCTAATAATTCTATTAGTTTTAATTGTCTAAACTATGCAATAGTTCTAATAGTTTTAGAAAGTTGTAAGGCAAAATGTAACCTAGGTTTTAATTAGTCTAGCCTGTTTGCAAAAATGTAATTTTCCTTTCAGCCCAAATGCATCAACACAGAATTATAGTTGATAATGTACATCTGTACTTCAGTGTAAATAAAGCTATAAAGGGATTTTAAGGATCTCCAGAACATGTTTTATTAATTCAAAATACAATCATCAGACACTAGGTTAAAGTTAAACGTAAACTAAATACCAGCATGTTTAATGAAAACATTTGCAAATGTCACTGCTTATTCCTTTCTTTTTCTTTTCTTTTTGGATGTATTGGTTTTTCCAGCTATTACAATAGTAGCTTCTTTTTTTTTTTATAATTTTATTTTACTGATGATATCATTTAAAGGCAGAATTACTGTTGTGCATACATATGAAATTATACAAATTTGGGCAAAATATGTATTTGCTCCTGAGCTTCCACTGTGCCAGAAGCTATTACAAACCTGTGACTGCAGTTCTTTGTGCTTTTGGGTTTATTAAACAGCTTTGTGTGTTCGTACAGTACTTAGATCCATGGTATCTTTTATTCTACCTTGAAACAAACCAGCTTATCACTTTTCATTCTAATACTAATTGTGAACTCTAGCATGCAACATCAGCCAGCTATATTTTGAAATCAGGAACAGAACAAATGTAATCATTTGTAATCAAGAGGTTTTATCTGTAAAATACAAAGTAAAAATCTTACTATATAGAAGAGTCTTTCATAGATAAATGGCATTCAGTCCATACAAATGAATTTCCTTCCTAAGGCATATCATTTTTTTTTAATTTTTCTTATGTTAATATTTCATACAATTTAAGCAAATATAATGTAAGATTTCTATTCTCTTGCAGATTTTAATTATCCTCATAGAATAAAAGCTTACTTTCTAGTAGAAGTATGTCAAGTTTCTTAATCTTTCTTATTCACTTTTGAGAGCCAATCGTCAATAAAAAGCAAAGGTTAGAGGAAAGCAAGACAAATAAAACACAACTCAAACCTGGATGTTTGCAATTTAGTCCCTCTTCTTATTTTCTAAAAAAGAGTCATTGAGGGTGGCTTTTAGTATTCCTTTATGCTTCATACATATGTCTGAAAAAACACATTCACCTGGTTTTGGGTGATTTTGTCGGTTTAAGAAAAATTCAATTCTGCTACTGCATTAGTTAATCAAAGAAATCAATTTTACTGAAAGAACAGGATATAGGGCAGAAGATCATTAGCTCTCTTGTTTTTCCAGTTGTCTAAATGAAACACTTCATGTTGATAAAAAAAGGAAAGGTATTTGAAATTTGTATCAGGAATCTAGTCAAAGAACTGATATAGAAAAAAAAAATCCGGGATGACGAAGGAAGTGGCTGATGAATAGAAGCAGTTAAATAAGAAAAAAAAAAAAAAGAACAAAAAAAGGAAATCTTCCACTAATGTGGTTATTTCTTGCATGATTCCTAAGGATAAGTTGCCAGTTTTTTGTTCTTTGGTATCTTCATGAACAGATCATAAAAATATTGCCAACAAAGCTAAAAAAAATTCACAAAAACAGGTGGAGGACGAAGTAATGACAGGTCATATCAGCTAAAACATCACCCTGAATGGGTAGCTGGCCTTATGATTTGCACTTTAATTCAAATAAATACAAAGAAAGACATGAACCTGGACACGGGAAGAGGGGCATATTTGTAACATGAGAGGACTACCACTACTGTGGAAAGCAGTAACTTCAAAGGTCAAGCAGCAGCCATATGAGATAACATAAAAATCATGGATTTTCAGTATGTGCAAGTGTGTTTCTATTATTTCATAGATAAAATAAGAAACGACAGATGTAAATTCAAAGAGATTTTTACTTTTGTAGGCGCTGTGGAAGTCATCATTTCTGTAGTGTCAACTTTTGGTAACTGTACCTCAAGAAATTATTAACTCTTATAGGTGGTTCAGAAGGGAAAAGAAATAGTACTAGATGAACAAATAACTTTTTCTTATTTATGAATCAGGAACTGTCAAAGGAACTACCAGAGCCTGCTGTAATGGCTAAAACCAGAATTTTGCTTTTAGAAAAGCTGAATTTCAGATAAAAATAGACACCTGATTTACCCCTGGGAGTAGTCTACAATATATTTTGTCTTAGCTTAAAGCATCTATGGCTCCTGCACTAGATAGTGGGTTTTGATTGCTTGTTTGTTTCTTGGTTTAAGAACTAAAAGTAAAGTCTTTACTAAGTTAAGATTCACTTTCAGATTCTGTGATGATAGAAAGGGGACTATCAAAAAACCCTGTCCTTGGCATCATGATAAATAAATTCATATGCAAGTAGGCAAGAATGACCCCTCTGAAAGTTCCAGGGGCTTTAAATGCTTAAAATGTTTTAATAATGTTAGGCAAAGTTTATGGTTAAATGTTAATTTTGCTTAAATGAAAAAAGAAAAACAACCCATAAAGCAAATATTTTTTGGCAGTGAGGTTGATTCATAGGATGTGAATTTACTACAAGGTCTTGAAAAGGAAATCTAAATATCACCTTTCTTTTGCCTACGTTTCTTCTTTTTCTTTAGTAGATCTTCTCTCCCATCACATCTCCCAGTCTCTCAACCTGCCAGAGTTTAGTTGTTATTTTTATTACCTGTTGTCACTTACTTTCTCACCATTTCCACTTGGTGCCTCATAACACTGTCATAACTTCAGACTAAAATATAGAACAGGAAAGAAAGAATATATCTTTCTCACATTCCATAGATTCTGTAGGTGTTGCTGCCTCAACCTCCTGAGTCTCACCATTCATGCTGTCCTGAAGGTGATCAACCTCAGGATGATTCAACAGAGCTAATCTTTGAGAAAATTCCTGTGGAAGGGCTTCCTGAAGAAGTAGGCAATAATTCTATTATGTAGTGGCTTTGCAGTTGAACCTAAGACATATTTTTATGTTAAAGCAATCATCCTTTTAAGTTTCAAATACTGTTTTTTGATCACTCACACTGATGAAAAGCTGTGTAGATGCAAGTGGGTGAGATACTTTAGGGTGAGATGGTTTAGTGTGAGGTGACCCTGCCCATGGCAGGAGGGTTGGAACTAGATGATCTTAAGGTCCTTTCCAACCTTGACTATTCTATGATTCTATGAAATGAATAGCTGATGAAGCGTTTTGGTAAGTGAAATAGATAGATTAACATCAAGGCAGAGCAGAATTGATATGAGGGATATGGAAGATGGGGTGAGTGAATGGAGCAATATCAAAATGATTCATGATTGGATCATATCCAATAAATTTAATGCAGTTCAAGTGTTCCTGAATTACAGATAAGGTTGTGGTAGGACAAGGGGCAATGGGAGTAAACTGGAGCATAGGAGGTTCCATGTGAACACCAGGAAAAACTTCTTTACTGTGAGAGTGACAGCACTGGAACAGGTTGCCCAGGGTGGTTGTAGAGTCTCCTGCGTTGGAGATATTCAAGGCCAGCCTGGACAAGTTCCTGTGTGATGTATTCTAGGTTACCCTGCTCTTGCAGGGGGGTTGGACTAGATGATCTTTTGAGGTCCCTTTCAACCCTTGGGATTCTGTGATTCTGTGATTAGCTCATGCTGTTATTTGATGTGGCCAGGCATTCACTTGTGTGTACATAATTACCTCAACATTTATTTCTATTTCAGTAACAGTTACAAGTGTTAGTCATGGAACAGGGGTGTACTATGTGGTGTAGACAAATGAGAGCACATTTGTAGCGTGATCAGTTGATGCTATGATGCCAATAACTGCTTTGCATATATTTCAGAAGGTCTTTGTTTCTGAGTAATTATAACCCATTTGTATGGACTGAATGCCCCATGAGCTGGTGGAGCACATCATACGCAGTTGTGGAGCACATTGTACGCAGTACTGGAGCACATCTAGTTCAGTTCCACCTGGTTTCATCCAGCTCATGGCAATCAAGGGTCACTGCGTGATGTGAACTGAAGCATGGTAGGTGACCAGAGGTGACTAGGAAGTTCATTTGAAACATGTGCTCCTGTTCTGAACTGAAACACTAAGGGAGACATCATCACTGTGTACCAAGAATACAAATCACATTCATATGTCACAAATAGTATTTTCTGCTCTGACTGCATTACAGGTCTTAGTACTTTAACAACAATTGCTGGCAGCAAAGGGGAACGAAAAATGTCAAAATGTCAAGTCCCTAAGCCGTCACCAGTTATTCAGATGGTCAATGCTATCAACATTTCACTTGCCAGATCATTATAAAGTTTTTAAAACATATTTGAAGAATATGGAATTCAAGGACAGAGAGATGTACATATTTATGAATCATTGCTTTTTTCAAAAGAGGAGATGCTTGAACAAAAAATTATTAAATGAGATAACAATTTGTGCTAGGCTATATTTATACTCATTTTTAAATGGAGAATGTTGTATACATTGGATTATTACATACCCTTTCCTGGAATGTATTTTATTTCCTTAAATGTCCTTTGTGTATCAGGTTTTGCACTCAAAACATTGTGGGCACCACAAGCTACTTTATACTCCAGTGATAAATTACATACATAGCAAAAGAGTTAAGTTTTGCAGTCTTTAAGCCTTTGCAAAGAAATGCTACAGTTTTCAAAGAACCATTTTAGAATTTTGACTTGTGCTTTTTATAAATAAATAAATAAACCCAAATACTTAATGAAAGAATACATCTTTCTGAAACATTAAAGTAATTAAAATGGTTCACCTCCTAGTCTCTGCAAGTCAATAAAATCATGGTCATTAGAGTTGAAGATGCTATCTACACGTTATCTGTAAAAAATTAATGTACAATCTTGAACAGTTTCTAGGAAAAAGCAGCTAATTAAGTGTGTCCAATCTCATTTAATACATTCTGGTTTTCTGTTAAATCATATCAAATAAGTTCTAGAAGTTTTGGACTTTATTATTTGCGCTTTCTATAAATTGGCATACTTTTAACCTTATGATGTAATGTATAAAAATGTTTCATTAAGGATGACTGAGTTTATTTCTCATAGAGATGCTCATGTTCAGATTCTTTAGGCTTTAATCAGACTATCAAGACAGTATACTGTAGGGTTAATTTAGCCTCTTTATCTCCCAAATACTGCAGAGCAGAGCACTTTTCTGTCAACACCAAGACTGATTAGTATGCCTTGATAGAAGTTCCTTAGAAGATCAGACATATGAGTACAAATAAGCACTCAGTCCCTAGAAGAAAATTGCAGTGCATCATGCAGATAACATTGGTAATTATTCAGAATGCCTTTACCTGTTGAGGAACCAAACCAAGGAATCCTAAAATAAAATACACGCACAGCATAATTTGCAGTAGTTATAGACTATTTACTTGAGGAACACTTTGTTCAGCTGTAATTATCTTCTAGAATACTTTATGACTAGTTTATTCTTAGTCAAAAGCATAATGAAGTGAATTTTATGACTACCATTCTTTCATTAGAGCAATGAGGAATTTAGAATTACCATATCTTAGCCAGGCAGTAATGTGCAAAAAATACTGATTTGAAATCTGAGCATAAATATTAGCTTTAAAAGTGTTTGTGACTTCAGAGTCAGGAATACTTTTCATATTTAGGAATGGGTTATTCTTCAGCTCACAGAGCAGTAATGTGTTGATCAAGTACATTACAAGTCCTTTTCTCTTCTATGTAGGATAAACTTGCCATTCCTTTTACTACTTCTAACAAGAGGTTACAATCATTCAGACAGTGGCATATCACGACACAGACTGAAGCTGGTGAGGAGACTCAAATCCTAATCGAGACTCAAATCCAACTTTATTACAATCAAGCCCTTTTTATCCCCTTGTTGGTACTTTCCCAGCCTGCACAAGCAGCCACATTCAATCTCATTGGCCCCTGCAAAAATCTCCAGGCAAACAGTCCAATCACAATGCTGCAGACCGTCTCACAACCCCCCCCATCCTCTGGCCTCCAACTGAGATTGCCACCACAACAACATCCCCTCAAGGCTTGTTTATCGACCTTCCCTGTCCTTCAACGTTCCAACTTATTGCCCCAGGGGTTGTTCAGCATTAAGGCCTCAGTTCATTCCCAAATTGTTTTTCATGCAAATCTTATCAGCTTCACTCCCCCATCGGACCTTTTCAAAAGTTCTAGTAAAGTAGAGATGGGTTTTAAAACCTCACTCAAGATAACCAGCCTTGATGATGTTTCTCTTAGCATGACTTAAAAACACCTCTTATTTTAGAGAACTATTTAATTGCTGCCCTGTTCACAGGTATATGAACTTGGGCATAGGACTTGCAGTAAGAATGACTATAATACAATGTGCGACTCAGGCCAGTTTATTCACTAGAAACTATACTGCTACAAAATAACTACATCTGAAAACCTATCAGGTCCATCTGTAAAAATTTATTTTAGTGTCCTGCGTAACTGGACTGATTGCTTTCACATCTGAGACACTCCATTATTAAATAAAATCAAATGGTCTAAGTTATTGCATTTGTCTTCTCAACTGTGCTTTTTCATTCTCTGACTATAAAAGCCCCCAAATATCACTTCATGTCTACGTAGGCTTATCCCTTCAAAAGAACATGACGTGATCAAAGAATAAATTCTACCACCACATGCTCTCAGACAAACCTACTGCAGGAAAAGGAATAAGAATTAACTCTGTTACATAGTCCCAAAAAGTAGGTAGAATTGTTGTCATGAAATTGAGGTGTCTTAGCGAGATATTCTTTAATTTTCGTCCTCTTTTTTTAAGTATTGCAAGTTCAAAGTTGCAATTAGTCTCAGAATTAGTCTAAGACCACTTAGAGGGGATATAATACATCAAACTGAAAAGATCGTAAAAAAAAAAAAAAACACACCCAAAAAATGCATTTGGCTTTAACTTCCACCAACTTTATGAATGTCTTGTTTGATTTAAACAATCCATTAGCAAAATGGATGCTCTTGTGACTCCTAGAATGTATTTTAAAAATTATGATGAAATGTCCACAGTATGAATGCAGGTAACTTGCATATAGAAATGTTTGCAAGCATTGTAAGCCACTTATTTAAGAAAATGTCAGCAGCCAAGTGATAAATAAAGGACATGGAAATACAAATCCAAATGTCCACATTCTAAAGCCTGTGGAGATACTGAGTAAGTTATAAATGTTTGTAAGGAGAAAGTGGACCTTAGTATATGCACTAAATCAGAAACCAAGCCATTATGCCCTAGAGATGATGCTTCTTCTGATGAAAGTGAGGCTTGCAGTACCAAGCTTGCTCCAGTGCAGTCATCATAAGGGAGCTCTTTCCCTTCCGAAACACCTCTAGAAAAAAGTCAGTATCACTTCAGCTGCAGAAAAAGGGTATATTTCCTCCTTCAACTGCTTTGTCCTCTCCTGAAATATATCTTGTCTCTCATTATCTGATTAAAGCAAGTAAATATAGCTGGCAAAAATTGTCTACTTACTGATCTTAAAACACCAGGTGTTCATAGCAGAATACCTTGGCATCAGGGAAAACTCAAGATACATACATTGCTACATACTCTGCAAACACGTCTTCTTCCATTTTAGTAATTTATTTTTCATGCTGCTATGATTTTAATTTTCTTTTTCAGCTGCTGATAACTTTGATAGTCTCAGGGTTTGGATGCCAGATTTTTGTGGTGGGATGCAAGAATGACTTCTCCTAAACCAGATTTAATTGATGCCATCAAAAGTTAGTGGGCCTTTTGCTAGCTTTACTGGAGAGTCTGGATAAAGAACCAGAGGAACATGTATCTTGAATTAGACTGAAGGGGAAATTAGCTCTGCAAAAGCCCCTCACTAAGCTGCATATGAAATCAGAAAATGCTGCTTAGTGTTGTTTAGCAAGTAAGTACTTTATTTAGGCATTTCAGCCTTCAGCAGAGAAGCTCAGGACATGGTAGACTCATTTAAGTTCAAAGTTAGCCCCTTTACTTATCTTGCAAATGAGCAGACACCTAATTTACATGCCCATAATATGCAGTATTCAACAAAATGTATATAAAACCCCCAAACATAACAAGTCTTACCTACAAGTCTTGTTATTTCACCGTTTTGGAAATGGGAAATCCAGATTCAAATTTGCCATGGGGGAAAACTTCTCAAGTTGTGTGGTTTCAATCAAATTAACTTCAAAATGATTTATTGATTTATTAATGAAAGATACTTAGCTGGCAGTAGTTGAATTATACACTCAGGATTAATATCAATAATACAACAGAGAAACTACAATACTGGATGCTTAAAAACTTTGTAAACACCTACAAATCTCTGAACACCCTTCTAAGATTTATGCCAGCAAGTTCTAATTAGCTCCACCATCACACACACACAGAGTTATGTGCACAGCCTGTACGCGCACAGGCTGTGTGGGATAGAAGAGCACGCTCCCTCTCTCCTCTGTCTTATTTGCACATCCCTCTTAAACAGACATGGACAATTCCAATCATGTGAACACATGGTTCTCTGATGTTTAGTTTATAGAACAAGAACACCCATACAGATATCCAAGTTTTTGGAATTAGAGGGAACATAAAGGTATCCACAAGACACGATGACTAAATGGGGCTTATTAGCTGCTGGGCAGTAGACCAAAATAGTCCTTAGCTGTTTTTTTGGATGACTCTGCTTTACCATGAAGGCAAAGAAACTCAAAATTTCTGGCATGGCAGTTGGGTGCATAGGATAAGCATCTATTTATGTATGTAATTTTCCTTAGGCTATTTTGGGGAATAGATTCCTCACGACACCTACACATTAGGCACCACACTGCAGAATTGGTTTAGCAGAGCTGTTGCTACCACAGAGGCTTAGAGCTAGGCTGTACCTGTATTTTGTGTGAAAGGCTGGGCAATAGGCTCCTACTCTTGGCCCTCTTTTTGGCATGTTCAAGCAGTCTCAGACATAACAGTATTGTGTGTAGAACTTGACAGTGACTTGTATTATATATGGAGCAATTTACATTTGAACTCAATCAAATAACCCTATTTTTCTTTGAAAAATCTCATTAATAATGGCATTATTTGTTATGCATAATAAGGTTTAATTGCACTTTCTAAAGCCCCACAATGCTTACGTTAAACCAATTTTAATCAAAATGGCAAGTCAATGGATGTCAGAACAAATTGCACTTGCAGATTTTTATACCACTATTTCTTTTACTTAATATTTTAAATGGTGTTTTATATGAAAGCGTTTTCTGTTTACTAAAATTATTATGCAAAGAAATTAAGTGTTTTAACATGAATGCAGAGGGCATTTAAATGACAATTTAAATCAGATCAATTTGGAAAACTGTTTACCACTTATTTATAAGAATACAGACTGGAAACATAATATGCGCTACAACCTAGATTTCATTTTATATGAGAAAACCAATATTTGGAGTCTCATCCCCAATCTGAAAAGGGGACCCCAGTAATCAATTTTAAAGTGCCACTTCCCATTCCAAAGTTATCCTCATATCCTATCGCAACTTTCAAGATCATTTAAAATCTTGTCTAAGTATTCCATCCATAAATCCCTAGCCAAATATTCTGGAATTTTTCAAAACAAGATGCTGTCTCCATAAGGGATCATGTAGATGCAGGGTTAATAAGGGAAAGTCCAATAGGCAGCTGCTCAGAGGAATTACGTTTTATCAGTGAGTGACTTTGATTTTATTAAAGCTTCCTTCTTTGGTAGTCTTTCCTAGGCTTTGGCAAATCTTGAGAGTTAGCAAATATGACACTTTGGTGTGGTTTTGGTGTGTGAAGTCTATACGTTACCTCACTAACAAAGTGAACACTGACAATTTTAGGTCTAGCTTCACAACTTACCTACATGTATAATCATAGCCCATATATAATATTAGAATGGTCTTCCTTTGACCAGTGATAGTGATATCTTTTCATAAATCCTGAACATCTCCAAGTTTATCAACATCTTGAGCAGCTGAATAGAGATGGGGATGTTTACTTCCCTTAGTCTCCTGGCTATGTTAATGGGTATGCAGCCTAGGATGCAGTTAGCCTATTGTTCTGTCTGGGTTTATCAAGAGGATTCCAGGGACCTATTTGTCAGAGCTTCTGCCCCACCAAGCAGTGCCCAGCCTGTACCACCACAGGGTGATATGTAACATGTGACATGTGATAGGTGTATGTATGTGTATATGCATGTGTATATGTAATGTGTAGTATGAAATGTGTATATGTATTGTATAATTCTACAGAGAGTTAAAAATCTATAGAACTGCGATATGTCTTCCACTGTGGAAAGTTTATTGTTAGCATGAAAACCCAAAAGTTTGCTTTTTGTAAGCATATTTTTCCAATGCTGGCAGATGACATGAAATCAGTGCTGCAGAAATATTCAACTTCATGGGCAGCCATGCTGTTAAGAATAACAATTACAGCATCACTGAGGATGAGCCTTCCCAAAAGGTCTACCCCTGAAAGTACCAGTATTGATGCATGCAATGTCATAGGAAGTATCCTCACAAGCTTTAACATGCAGTTGCCAGTACTGATGGTAAATTAAGTAAGTGAATTGCTTGTTTAGATGTGAAGCTTGTTACTACAGGAAGAAATTCAGGCTCTCAAAATTAAAACTACCAAAAAAGATTGAATACTCATTTGAATTACTAGGAGCTGTTACAGTAAAAAACATCATAGATAAGGAAATATAAAATATGGTCTTTAAGTGGAATACCAGTCTAAAACCATTAAAGAACAAGAAGAAAACAGAAAAGTTAAATCAATTTCATACCATTCCTTTGAGCCAATGTAACAATTTCTCTAAGAAAAAGCAATTATTCAGACAGAAATTTTGAAGGAAGATATTATATATATTTTTCTCAGATACTTCAAAAAAGCAAAAAAAAAAAAAAAGAAAGAAATCATTCGCCCATTTTTCTGCAAGAGCCAAAACACTGAGAGGAAAGTAAGGAATAACGTCTATCAAGGAACCTCATCAAGCACAGCAGGTAAATGGCATTCTTATTGGACAAACAACAACATTAATAAAATACAAGGGGCTGCAGACATTCACACATACTGAGCCTCAAGACATCAGGAGTTGGCAGCAGTGGTGATTATATCAACAGAAACTATTATAATGTTCCCTTTAGTGCTCTCTGCTGACTAGCTGACTTTAATAATCATAAACTCCAGGACACTATTCGTGAAATAACTATTACCATTGAACTTTACCTCTGTAAGTAAATATGTATTTAATGAAAAACTCCTCTGGGGCAGGAGTCTAAAAATGTGGTGTCTTTTGCCTGTCTTGCAAAGATACTTCTCTTTACTAGGTGGCATTATGAGAATTCATACACTTCATTTTCTCTCAATACAGTTACCAGTTATGCAGTTATCAAATAAATGCCATCAAAGTTACTCTGCCATTAAGAGAACAGTGATAGGTCTACCATAAAACCACAAACACAAACTTGCTTGACCTTTAGTTATAAATCTGCTTCTACAAGTAGAGACCTCTAGCGAGAATGAAACTAGGTTTGGTTGGGTTTTCTTTTTGAGTGAGTAGGTTTATATTTTTGTTTGGTTCAGTCCTTGTTGAACAGAAATCAGGAGCTGGAATATTTTTAAGTCTTAGGAAATTCAGCTGTAAATCAGGATGGCAAGGGTTCAAATGAAAACAATTCACCTGCTGTTCTGCATTCTGTGAATACAAAATAAGATCAAGCTTTACCAAGAAATTTGTCTTGAGGTAGGGCACATGGGTGACAGCAAACCTTAGTGACCAGTGCTTACTCTAAAATGTCTGTCCTTTCCCACTTCATGGATTAGAATAATATTTGGATGATCTGAAAACCCTCAGCTCTGAGAATTGAATTAAGTTTCTTCCAGTACTAATGCAGCTGGCTCTGCAAATCAAGCTATCTTCTGTATTTGTGTCCTAAGTGACAAGTTCCTCTTCTTCCTCCAAAAACATTTATTTCTCATAGGAGGCCATTTCTAGAGGGCACAAGGTAAGAGTTAGCTGATACCAGCCTTCTCCACTGCCTCTTCCCTGGACCAGCCCCCTCAAGAGGGCATTTTCACGTGGCTTTTTCTGCAATCCAACTGTCACAGCTGAAATCCTGACAGTGTCTCCAGATTGAAGAAAAATTTAATATCACTCCTTGTGAATTGATTTCCTGGAGCTTCATGTTGCTTTAATTTTCAGCTACCAAAATTTCTGCTGGGATGGATAAAAGGGGCAACGCAGGTGGCAAATTCAAGCCAGTCCCTCCTGCTATGAAAGCTAGGAAAGTTCAGTTGGAATGTGTGAATACATCTAGCAGCAGTGGAAAGCAATAAGCTCCACAAAACAGGATCTCCCATTCAATTTATATTTTATGTTGTTCATGAATGAGCTGTATAGCCTTCCTGGAAAGTTGCCAGAATTTGAATTACATTATCTGCACTGATTTACAGGGCATATCTGGGAGTGGCAGTGTGAAAATATTCTGTTTTGGGAAGTAAGTCCTAAAATCATATTGTTTGAGAATGTAAAGAGTCATTGCTGCCTGAGTTTAATAATTCTGTACACCATAGATTTATCATTCAAAGTCATCATTACTTATAATTTTAAGAACACATTGCCGTATTCTGCAGCACTTATTCACTCTGCCTGCTGGTGGATACAGTGAACAATAGAGCAGCAGCTGTATCCATTTTTCTACCTTTGTCTCTTTAAAAAGGTCTGCATGAGAGAAATGATACGTCATATCCCAAAGAGTAGTTTTTCTAACACAATTCATTCAAAGCTTGTCAAAACAGAAAGGAACTGATTAGCATCCAGCAGACTTCTTATAATTTATACTTGAGTATGCTCTGGCCATTGCTAGTGCAGAACAAGTCAGGGAACAGCCAGGTGCTGGAATACTTCAAGTGTCTTCAACTTTTTCTCAGCTGAATAAGCCTATTTTTACTGGATGTTATAAAGGGGACACAGCACCTATTCTTCCTTCAGCCCTCTTTCTTTCCTCGTTCATTCTCTTTGCTCAGGAGGTCATATAACAGGAAAACTTGTGGGGTTGCATAACTGTGGCATTGCAATTTTAGCTGTGGAGCAAGGACCAGGCCTAGTAAGCACTTAGCCTTGTCTCACAGAAACTTTAGTCTGGAGTTCTTCATTCACAGGGCTTTTGAAGTCTTTCATATGTGCATAGTGATGAGAGACAGTGGCTTAGAAAATTGCCTTTTAAGGATTTTTTGCTTAGTTTCTCTGTCCTTTTTTGCCTACATCAGGAACAGCCATGATAACTTTATGGTAATTTTGATATGGAAATTTTCATGGTAGTTATGACCGTGAAACTCCTGCAGAGCTCAGAAATAAAGATATTAGGAGTTTCTTCACAGACTTGATTCCCGTCATATTGTCATGCACTGATGCACACAGTATCTCTGTAAGGTCATGAAACATTATTGATTATCATTCCTGTTCTGTTTTTCAGGAACTGAAGTGGAAATTAGATTATCCGAGGTTGCAGAGGCAGAACTCTGGCTTGTCCCCTTATGTTTTATGTTCGAGATTGTCCTTTAACCACAGCTAAAGCAATTCTCTTTTTTTCCCTAAACGAAATGTAAACTCCACCCCATTTTTACTGTAAGGTATTTAAATGGTTCATAAGGACAAAAAGTCCTTCACAGATGTGGATGTAGGTCAAATTCTGGGCCACTCCTGAGAGGCAAATCTATATCAAGTTTACTGTTTTCACATAGGCTTGTGCAAATTTTGTCTGGATGGAGTGAGTATAAGTGAGGAAATGTACAGCCTGGATTCAGTTCTTCCTTATCTCCAAGCAAGCTTCTTCTGGGTTCATTTCCAGTGATGTGGAGGGCTAAGGACTGTTCCTGACCTTACTTCATGTTGCAGTCAAATGCTTATGGGAAGGATTTTTATTTGACTGAAGCATCAGTAACACTTGAAAACCTTTTCCTACCACGCAAACACTGCTCATCAATAACTAAAACATCGCTGAATTATTAACACTGCTTCCAGCACAAATCTAAAATAGCCCATACTAGCTAGTATGAAGAAAATTAACCCTGTCCCAGCTAAAGCCAACATACTTCCAAACTTCTGCTCCAGTATGTCTATTCACCCAAAAAATGTATGTAATTTTTTCCATGAATGTAGCTTACAGTGACTTTAAAATCTAAAAGAATGTGAACATACTCAAGTTTTAATAAAAGCTGCACTTTTCTGAATGTAGATGTACTTTTGTTGTTTTCTACTGTCATCATGGATTGTTTAGGCCCCCTCAAAGAAGATCCATGTTTCAGACCATTGAAGCAGTTGATACCAATTCCTACTGTTCTTTGAAAGAGCTCTTGTGGAGAACAGCAGATCACTGGAAAACATATAAACTTAGTTTTGCTTTAGTAAATAATAATGTGAAGCCTTATGGTCAGGGTATTTGATTTTGTTTCTATTTGTGGTGGTGATTACTAAAGAGGAAAAAGTAGGAAGAGAGAATACATGTGTAGCAGATATACCTTATGGTATAAAGGTATGAAATTTATTATTTTTCTCTAAAATAAAATAGACCAATTTCCTGCTCCACAACACTTCTGATTTGAGTCCTAAAATTCCACGTGTTGTATAGCATTCCATGTTTGATGGTGAAAAACTCTCCATACTGTAGCAGGAAAGCAGTGTAGGCCCAAATCCTTAGCTACTCTTTTAGTCAAGGTATTTCCCCTAAGTTTTTTGAACTAGGAATATAAGCTTATAGTATCTTCAGCATTTCACTACTGTTAAAAACAGACATGGAGGTTGTTGAGAGATGCCTGATGAGCTTTATTTTGGGAGTAAAATATGACATAAGAATACAGATCTATACCCTTCTAGACCAGCATGCAGAAACTAAGAGAGATATTTTAGGTCTTTTCAGACAGTGATAGATACTAAAAAACTGAGTCAAGGTCAGTGGCTAGAATAGTAATTTAGACCCTGATATGCCTGCTTACATCCATCAAAATACCTAGATGTTTCAAACCAAGTCCTTCCATTAGAGTTGATTTGTCTTTCTCCTCAAATAGTGTCATTCCTCATTCATATCTCAGTTTTGAAAATCAATCTTTTGTTTGTAATCCTAAAATTAAAGCTACAGTAGATCCCTCAGCAAGATGTCTGAATGAAACCTGATCACTAGTAGTGAGCATCTTACTGAAATAAAAGAATGAAAAGCAATCATTATGCAAGGCTGCAACAAAAACTAAACTGTACTAGAATTCCAGAAAGATAACGTCATAGAGCCAAGGTGAAACTAATGGCTGGCACTGCACATATTAGTGCACTCTTTTTATGTTGCAAGATTATATAAATCAAATTTAAATTAAACATCTCTTTACGGAAATATTGCAGTTCTTCTCTTGAACTAATTTATTGTCAGAGCAAGAGAAAGCAAAGTGAGTTACAATGAAAGATAGAAAGATAATACAACACCCTTTCTAAATTTTTAGGCAACTGTAATCACAACATAATGTTATAAATTATTTAATGCCTCTAGTTCAGAAGATGGGTGTACTGGAATGAAAGGAATGATCCTGTCTCCACATCAACAGAATTACATGATGGTGGCTACTAAGACAGATTGATAAAATATTTTAAAGAGGGGAAAAGTAAAGTAGGACAAAAAGTACATGAATGCAAATTACTAACATAGCGAAAAAAAAAGAGCTGAAAAGATTCCTTAGTTTGAAAATAGTAGTTACTCAAGTGGTAGTGCATAATTCTTGCAATAGCAGATTTGGCGGATTTCCTATGACCATGAGCAAGATGTAATGAATAAGTGGTGAAATCTAGGTAATCTACCCCCCTTCCTTAGGAAGAATGGCTGACTCCATTTTTCAGTTTGCTTATCATTGGAAAAATTATGCTATAGGTTGTCCCTGATATAAGTCATGGGAATGGTTCTTATTGATGCTCAGGAACAATTCAGCAAAAGAGTCACTGATATTTCTCATGATCATTGCAATTTCCTTACTGCATTAATTCCACAGCATCCCTGCTTCTTGTGGGTGTCTGATATCAGACTCAACCCTACGGTTGTCAATTTTAGTGTAAATGCCATTTTTATTACTGTCGGTGTTGCATTTCTCTTTCAAGATTTTAAAAAGAAACTGGCAGTCATCTGTATATTTAGATTGGTTAAGGTTTCAAATTATATTTTTTCCACTTTTTCTTATTTTTTTATTCAGACTGTGATTAACCCCTCAAGTAATGCAATGCATAAAAGGTAACAGGTGGTGTATCAGGTCCAGTTCTTGGTTCCCTAGTGCAAGAAAGATATGGACTTGCTGGAGTGAGTCCAGTGCAGGGTCACAGAGATCATGAAGATATTGGAGCATTTCTCCTATGAGGAAATGCTGAGAAAACTGGAATTGTTTGGCCTGAAGAAGATGAAAGGAAATAGCCAGTGAGAGGGAAAAAAGATGCAGGAGCCAGTCTGTTCCTAGTGGTACCTACTGACAGGACAACACATAATTGAGACAAATTAAAAACATGGCATTTCATCCAAATAAGAGAAGAATTTTTTTTTTCCTGTTAGGGTGACAGCATTGGAACTGGTTGCCCAGAGAAGTTGTGGAGTCTCCATCCTTGGAGATACTCAAAAGTCACTCGACAGTCTTGGGTGACCTGTTTTGAGTGATCCTGTTGGAATAAGGGGGTTAGAGTAGAAGGCTTCTCAAATCCATATCAACCTCAACAATTCTGCAAAAAAATAAATGGGTAAATATACAGAAATTACAAAGTATAATTAAAGGAACACTTCTGTACTTTAACAAAGAGACATAAACAATCTCAGCTTGATTTATTATAGTTTTCAGTGAAAGCTATAATTTCATAGAAGAAAGCTGAATAGAAGGAATGACCCAGCAGACTTTGAATGAGAAGGCAAACATACAGAAAGTGCAAACTCTAGCTTCCAGTCTTTAGAAACAGTTTCCTTTCACAGTCCTTGAACCTGAAACATGAATGCAATAATATTGTACATCACAATGCCATCCTGACAGGACTGGTTTTGGAATAAGGCATTAGCTTTGTCATGGAACTGCTCTGTCATAGAATCATAGAATAGTTAGGGTTGGAAAGGACCCTAAGATCATCAAGTTCCAAGCCCCCTGCCATGGGCAGGGACACCTTGCTCCAAACCATATTACCCAAGGCCTCGTCCAACCTTGCCTTGAACACTGCCAAAGATGGAGCATTCACAACCTCCCTGGACAACCTATTCCAGTGCCTCACCACCCTAACAGGAAAGAATTTCCTCCTTATATCCAATCTAAACTTCCCCTCTTTAAGTTTTAACCCATTACCCCTTGTCCTACCACTACAGTCCCTAATGAAGAGTCCATCCCCAGCACCCCTATATGCCCTCTTCAGATACTGGAAGGCTGCTATGAGGTTTCCATGTAGCCTTCTCTTCTCCAGGCTGAACAGCCCCAACTTTAACAGCCGATCTTCATATGGGAGGTGCTCCAGTCCCCTGATCATTCTCCTGGCCCTCCTCTGGACTTGTTCCAACAGTTCCATGTCCTTTTTATGTTGAGGACACCAGAACTGCACACAATACTCCAAGTGAGGTCTCACGAGAGCAGAATAAAGGGGCAGGATCACCTCCTTCGACCTGCTGGTCACGCTCCTTTTGATGCAGCCCAGGATACGGTTCGCTTTCTGGGCTGCAAGCGCACACTGCTGGCTCATGTTCATTTTCTCATTGACCAGCACCCCGAAGTCCTTCTCCGCAGGGCTGCTCTGAATCTCTTCTCTGCCCAGCCTGTGGCTGTGTCTGGGATTGCTCCGACCCAGGTGTAGGACCTTGCACTTGTCATGGTTAAACTTCATGAGGTTGGCATCAGCCCACCTCACAAGCGTGTCAAGGTCCCTCTGGATGGCATTCCTTCCCTCCAGCATATCAGCCGAACCACACAGCTTGGTGTCATTGGCAAACTTGCTGAGGGTGCACTCAATCCCACTGTCCATGTCAGCGACAAAGATGTTAAACAAGACCGGTCCCAACACCTATCCCTGAGGGACACCACTCGTAACTGGTCTCCAGCCGGACATTAAGCTGTTGACCACAACTCTTTGTGTGCAGCCATCCAGCCAGTTCTTTATCCATCGAGTGGTCCATTCATCAAATTGAGGTCTCTCCAATTTAGAGACAAGAATGTCGTGTGGAACAGTGTCGAATTCTTTACACAAGTCCAGGTAGATAACATCAACTGCTTTACCGCTGTCCATCAGTTCTGTAGCCCCATCATAAAAGGCCACCAAATTGGTCAGGCAGGATTTCCCCTTGGTGAAGCCATGCTAGCTGTCACCAAGCATCTTGTTGTTTTTCATGTGCCTTAGCATGCCTTCCATGAGAATCTGCTCCAAGATTTTGCCAGGCACTGAGGTGAGACTGACTGGTCTGTAATTCCCCGGGTCATCCATTTTCCCCTTCTTGAAAATGGGGGTTATATTTCCCTTTTTCCAGTTGTCAGGAACGTCACCTGACTGCCATGATTTTTCAAATACGATGGCCAGCGGCTTAGCAACTTCATTCGCCAGCTCCTTCAGGACCCGCAGATGGATTTCATCAGGATCCATGGACTTGTGTACATTCAGATTTTTAAGATGGTCTCGAACCAGTTCCTGTCCTACAGTGGGCCCAAGGTCTCCATTCTCACAGTCCCTGTGTCTGCCTTACAAGACTTGGGTGGTGCAGTCAGAGCCTTTGCTAGAGAAGACCCAGGCAAAGAAGTCATTCAGAACCTCAGCCTTCTCCAAATCCTGTGTAGCTAGTTCACCCGAGAGCTTCCTGAGGGGGCCTACATTCTCCCTAATCTGTTTTTTATTTGCTATGTACCTGTAGGATCCCTTCCTGTTATCCTTAATATCCCTAGCCAAGTTTAATTCTAACTGGGCCTTGCCTTTCCTAACCTGGTCTCTAGGTTCCCAGACAATAACACTGTACTCTTCCCAGGCTGCCTGTCCTTGCTTCCACTTTCTATAAAACTCTTTCTCATTTGAATTTTCCTCAGCAGCTCCCTATCCATGCAAGGAGGTCTCCTGGCCCTCCAGTTGCACTTCCTTCTAGTTGGGATGCAACACTCCTGAGCTTGTAGCAGGTGATCCTTGAATATCAATCAAGAGTGTTGGGCCCCCCTGCCCTCTAGGGCTATATCCCATGGAACCTTACTAAGCAGGTTCCTGAAGAGGCTGAAGTCTGCTTTTTTGAAGTCTAGGGCAGTGAGGTTGCTGCACGCTCTTCTCACTGTCAAAAAAATTCTCACAATCAAAAAATAACAATGAAAATAAACAGTGAAATGCAACCTAGCAGTAATACGAAGCCAGAACTAGACCCATGATCTGTCAACCCTTGTTTTGCTTGCTAAGTTACAGGAATTACTCTTGTTTGTCCCAAGTCTCTAACCCTCTGACTCTTGCATTCTTCTTTCTAAAATAATTCAGTTGTAGCTGGAGAAGTGAGACAGAGTAGGTATCATTTTTGCTTTCCCCTTCTGTTCCTCACACTGTAATTTATGGCTTAGAGTATTTTTTTGATAAATGGGAGGTGAGATTTCAGCACTGAGATGAACCAGATCTATTTTTTGAATAAAAGTCTTAATCATCAAACTTTAATACACCATTGCTGTTTTGAAAAAAACAAATACAGCTTATCTATGTTGTCCTTCTAAGAAAGGACTCTTCTGGAGAAAAGAGAACTTAAGCAGTGCTTAAGGATGTGCTCTGGATATTTCCTCATGGAAATTTACCCTATTGCCCCTGAGTATTTTGTTATCCAAAAAATTGGATTTTACCACTGAAGAAACTCCTTTCAGTGAATAAAAATCATGGTATATATTAAAGAAGAGAGGAAAATCTGCAGAGGGGTGGCTTAATTAGAGTGAGATAGTGGCTTAAATATACTAAAATATTTATCTTTTATTCCACTGTATAGAGGGAAGATTTTTGAAAGAAAAACCTTGTAGGAAAAAGCTGGAAAAAAGAATAAATAAAAACTTTCATCTACCAACTTGTCTTTAATGGCATATAAGCATGGGAAGAGAAGTTCAGATAAATACTGTAAGTTCTGAGTACAACACGTTATTTACTCTTTCCTGCAAAATTAAGAAATATATATAGTTAGCAACAAACTTACAGCAGTACCTTGCCGGACAAAGGAAAAGAAAAAGTCTCTGGCTTAAATACCAGAGGATAACTCTAGCTACTGTGCCAGGAGGTGAATGACTACCTCTGTTCTATACTGCTTTCTGTAGTACTTGAGGTGAAATAAAGACCAATGCAAGAGAGGCTGGTATTTAGTCGTGTTTGCTGCTGGCTATGATGCGTGTTAGGGGCCAGTTCCAAGGCCAAAAATATGCAGTTTTCTTGGGCTTTTGTGTTTTTTTTTGGGTTATGAAAGAATGAATTTCTCACTTGGGTGTTTTTTGGTTTTGTTTTTGTTGGTTGATTGGTTTGGTTTTGAGTTTTTTATTTTTTATTTTTTTTTCCAGTAAACTGTACTACTTGTGGTTTTTTGGTGGAGATTTAAAAGCTCTATGGTAACACCAGTTGGCTCTTCTATCTACCCTGCAAGCAGACAATGAATTTAGTTTATTTGAAACCACAGGATGCTGCTGCTACTGGAAAGTGCTGTCCTCAGTGTCTGCATGGTTATGTGTTTGTCAAAACACTGTGTAAATAGATACTATATGCACTTCAGATATATATAATGTGAAATAAATGCTTAAAGTGTTCAGCTACATTACAGGCATGCTGAGAGTTCAGTATTATTTATTTGTTTACTTATGTACAGAATATGTAAGTAGTGCAAATATGTTTGTACATATGTGTGCTTGTATATCAGACTCACAAAACGGGTGAGATCAGAAAAGATCCCTGGAATCTGACCATGCTGCCCATAGTAGTGTCAGCTACAGCAATTTCCTCATGTATATGTCAACTTGGTTTTTATTATTACCAAGGACAGACATTCAAAAACCCCTTGGCAATCTCTTCCAGGAGGAACAAGCTTGTAAGATTGCAAAGAATGGGTATAGAAGGGGTCAGCTGAGTGTAAGCAAACAGCTATTCAGCATTCCTGTCTGGCCAAGCCCTGAACCTCATTAGTTTACAGTCTGTCCTCTCTTTGCATTAGATCCTGTTCCAAACTGCATGCTGTGTAATGCTACTGTCTAATCTGCATTTGAGTATGTTTGTGTGAGAGGTTCATTAGAAGACTTCAGGCCGTAATAGCTGGTAAGTAGGTTAAACCACCACTTGGAAAGATCAGTTTTCACATACTCAAAATGTACTTACACTTGTACTGATGTCTATTTTCTCACTACAGTATTCCACCACTGACTTCAATGTAGAGTTTGAAGCACAATAGCTCTCAAACATTTTACCTTTCTGCTTCCTGGCTGGGTCTTCCCATTCCATATTGCCTAACTGCAAAATATTCTTGTCAGCTATTAATTTGACCACATTTTTTTCCAGGCCATTTTTCCTGTTTGTCAAGATAATTTTGAATTCTAGCCCTGACTCACTCTTAAATTCCAATAACTTTACTTACTCTTCTGTCATATTGGTCGTTAATAAGAATATGCAATTATATTCATCTTAGACCTCATCAAAACCATAAGCTCTACTGGATGTCTCCAATTGTAATAATAAATATTAGTTGGGGTTTAACTGGAAGCTGGATACTGGCAGGGACACCTATCTCAGCAAACACTGCATTAGCAGAAGAGGTAAAGCTGATTGGTGGTATATGATGAGCTATAGCATTTTGTATTTTATCAGTTGTTCTGGCTTCTCAGTTTTCTTTGTGATCCATACTTATTCTCAATCCTGCAGCACAGTTTTTCAAATATATTTATTGTTTATGGATAAGAAAAATGGTGGGGTTTTGCTGCTTTGTTTTGTTTTTTTTAATACCAGCCAGTGTAATTAAGCATTCCAGGTTTCAGAGTGGGACATTGGGACGGTAAAACTGTTATGATTTTTCTATGGTAGGCTAGAAATTTAACTTAGTCTTTTTTTGTATCAGTTGCTACATGGAAGAAAGTTTGCAGGATGAACCTATTTTGTACCAAATGAGTATACATTAAAAAAATCAATATGATTTTATTAGATTGCCAGTTTTCAGGATGAAGAAATATATGGAGAAGGTCAAATATTCAGAAACATTCATTTTAGATATAAATATGCAACACCTTTTTAAAATAGTCAAGTAATTTGGATGATGAATGAGTGTCATTGTATTCTGGCAATTTCTAAAACTATGTTGTATTCTTTTGGGTTTCCCAAAGGGAATTTGATTACTTTTGAAAGAGTCATCTTTTGTCATAGGTGTATGAGACCTGAGTACCATCCCTAGGCAGCTCAGAAAGCTCAGCTCAGGAGGGTGCCTTGTTCAAGCTGATCTGACAGGCCATTTGGCAGGCAAAAGTGGAATACTGCTGCTTAGGTCTTACTAAGCACCAGTGACTTTCTTTTATTGATTCTCTGTCTTACAGCCTACCTTCTATAAGGTTTACTTTGACATCTTACAAACTAGACATCATGATGATTTACTGCTGTACCAAACAAATTCATCTCCCTCTGAGAATTATTTTTGAATTATGATTGCAACCACCATATTACTCCTTATTAACAGAAGTAAATTAAATCTGTATATCACCCACCCTGTGTCAAAATATGCTGAAATTATAGCATAGGTCAGGGTCTAACACCCTTTCAGAGGACTGTGGACTTTGGACTTGGAGGCAAAGACATCACCCATTGCATGTTCCTTGTATCTATCTCACCTTTCATATTGTACTCCTTCTTCACTGTGAGTTTTTCAATAATTTTTCCTTTTCTTTTTAATGGAAAAAAAGTACTGAATACACTTAAAATTTCTGCTTTTACATTTTGAACTGACTTTGGAGCAAGTATTTCCCTTTTCTTAGAATTAAGAAAGCTAGGAAAATTACAAGATTATTCTAAGGCATAAAAGTCAAGCCCAAAGAACAGAAGAACACAGGTTAATCTGTATTTATTTTAAATACTGAGAGGTTTCCTGCAGCAGTATGTGAAATAGAATCATAGAAACATAGAATCATTTCGGTTGGAAACAACCTGTAAGATTTTTGGGTCTGATCATTAACCTTGCACTGTTAAGTCTACCACTAAACCATGTCCCTAACTGCCACATGTACACACTTTTTAAATACCTCCATGGATGGCAGCACAACCATGTCATTGGAGCAGGGCAGCCTGTTCCAATACTTGACAGCTCTTTGGTGAAGAAGATTTTCCTAATATACTATCTAATGCTCCTCTAGTGCAACCTGAGGCCATTTCCTCTTGTCCTATTTCTCGTCACTTGGGAGAAGACACCGACACCCACCTCAGTGCAACCTCCAAAGTTAGTTGTAAAAACAAATAGGGTCTCCCTTGAGTCTTTTCTCCAGACTAAACAAAGCTAGCTCCCTCAGCCATTCCTCATCAGACTTGTGTCCCAGACCCTTCCCGAGCTTTGTTGTCTTTCTCTGGACCTGCTCCAGCACCTCAGTATCTCTCTTGAAGTGCAGGGCCCAGAATCGAACACAGTATTAGAGGCGCAGTCTCATCAGTGCCAAGTAAGGGGGGCTGCCCTGACCCTGATGGCTGTGCGATTGCTGTTACAGGCCAGGATGTAGTTGGCCTTCTTGGCTGCCTGGGCACAAGCTGGCTCATGTTTGTGGCTATCAGTCAGCACCTACAGGTACTTCTTCACCAGCATCTTTCCAGCCACTCTTCCCCAAGCCTGTAGCGGTGCATGGGGTTGCTATGACCCAAGTGCAGGACCCGGCACTGAGACTTGTTGAAACTTATGCAGTTGACCTCAGACCATCGATCCAGCCTGTCCAGATCCCTCTGTAGATCCTTCAAATAGATTCAGAAAGAATTAAGTGAATTAAAACTATGCTTCTTCTGGAGAAAAAAAATAATAGATGAGTTAAGTAAAGAATCCTTAAGACCCCTCAGAATATGTTAACATTAGTTGAAAAGGTACAAAAGGCACTGCTGTGTCAGTTTTATACTTAGTAGAAGGCTAAATAATCTAATGTCTAAATAAGCACTCTAAATAATGTCTAAACAAATGTACTCTGAACCAGCATACTCTAAACCAACGTAGTGGTAAGAAGGAAAACCACCTGATTAAACATGACACATAAATAACTGTGTAGAGGTGGAAATTAAGCTAAGCAGGTAAACACAAAATGTGCTGCTGAAAGATAACAAGGTACTAAATAACAAAGAGAAACAGCTTAAAAAATAAATCTGGGTTCAACAATGTGACTGTCCTGGAGATGCCAGGAGAAGAAACAATAACACAACCTTTCAGAGACAGGCTCAAATGATTTTTAGGATATAAACACAAGGGAGGTCTCCTATGCAGAAACCTACTCCGTCAGAAACAAGTGAAAGCAACTCAGTTGCAGTGAGGGGAAAAGTTCTGAGTTTGTGCTTAGAGATATCATGAGACAGATGGGGTTATACTATGAATCACAGGAAGGGTTCTTCTCTGAAGGGCAAACCTGACTTTTCACAGGCAAGGACTGTGCATTTTGAGGCTCTGGAAGGATCCTGTTGATGAAGCAGGAGACTTGTCACTTTTCTGTCTCCTGGAATCACATGAGCAGGCTTTTATCATTGTGGTAGATAAGTCTTAAAAAACCCCAAGCATATAAGATAGAATGAATCGGGTGTGAATCAATTGTTAATAAGAAAGAGATATGCACGGTAAAATCAGAACCCATATCTGCTATGTAATTATTGCACGTCTTGGGATGGTCCATTAATAATCGTAGGTCTCGTTAAGTCCAAAATATATATCAGGCTTAGCTATAGATTTAGATGAGTTTAGGTTGAAATCCATATTTTTTTCTCTAATTTCTAGATTTTTTTAGTTTGCTAGTCAAACGCATGACTGTGTAGAAATAAATACATAAAATAAGGAGACTTAAAGCATAAAAACTTAAGCAAATATAAGTAGATATTTATCATTGACTTTAGGCCACATATCTTTATTTTTGTCCATCAGTAGTAAAGTGTATATGATATTATGTGGTTTATTCATAAGACCATATATAGAAATAAGTTAGATTCTTGAAGAGCTGACAGACTAATGTCCACGGAGTTCTGTGGTAACTAATAAACGGTAATTAATTGTATAAATTAATGGTCAGTTTTCTAAGAACAGTTGCTTTACCTGCCTCTTATAGTCTTTTCCCTTAGCACTATGAAGCTTTTTATAATATCTTTGTGTGTTTTATTACTAATATATCTAGCGTGGAGAAGCACTACACATTTTTGTGGTCTAATTCTATCAGCAGCGCATCACTGGTTTGAATGTTAGAAATTCTACCATAGTTTAAGTTTGCACAGAATTGATTGCATGCTTTGAAAGCTGTTGACAGAATAACACTGTATCTGATTTCCTGGCATGCAGGTGGTTTTATTTATTTATTTATTCATTTTGCAAGCATTTTTATGGCTACTGGGAATTCATGAAAAATATAGTGAATCAAAACATGCCATAAAATTTAGCATGAAGAGTCATGCCACAGTTCCATTATTTGGCATTTGCTTTTCATTATTCTCTTATTTTAAAATGTTCCCTTACTCATATAGCATCTGATATAGGTGAACAAATAACCAAACAGCAGAAATTGCAAGTGATTGCTATTTTCTTACAGAACAGTCAGAATAAATAATTTACTAATAAAAAAGTTATTTGTGAAATGCTCCAGCTAATGGTAACAAGCTATGAATAGATAAATAGATATAAAAAAAAAATTCAGGGTCTGTTTGCAAATGATTCATTATGCAAAACCAGGCAAAACTAGAAATACTAATTTGTAATGAAGTTTTCTATCAGCTATAAAGTAATAAGAAATAGTGTAGGCTGAAGAATAACGGTTATGATCCCAGAATGTTTAAACTGAGAAGCTTTAGAAAAGAGTCATAGAACCATAGAATCATAGAATAGTTAGGGTTGGAAAGGACCTTAAGATCATCTAGTTCCAACCCCCTGACCATGGGCAGGGACACCTCACACTAAACCATGTCACCTAAGGCTCTGTCCAACCTGGCCTTGAACACCACCAGGGATGGAGCATTCACAACTTTCCTTGAGCAAAACAATGATGAGAATGAAGAGTTTGGAATGAATGGTGTTATTCACAAATGTGTGTGATTCAAGGCCTCAACATAAATTTTCTTTTGTTTTCTGGGGACTTTGAGACCAGCCCATGTTCAGAACAAAGGATAGATGTCAACTGCTGATGGGGCTGAGTTTTAATGAAGTTTTTTATTGCTGTAACTTTTTTTAAAAGAGTAATCTACTTTGGGGTTTATAACTGTGGCATTCCTTCTTCCCCAGTTGTTTGGTTTTTGTTGTTATTGTTGCTAATATTTTGATGTTCAGTATAATGAAACTGTGTTAGTACATTCTTTAATCTTTGACTCTGTCTATAATCTCAGACATTATGCATGCACTTGCACAACACGCTGTTAGAAAGGATATGTTCTGCCTTAATGTAATAACCAGCGCAGCATCCTATATAAATTAGCACCCTAGGAAGAACATACTTGCTTTTTAACTTTCCCATGAATATGCATCACTTGTGCTGCAGAAAGAATTAGGGATATAACTATATCATTATAACTATCATTTCCTTAAACTTTTTAAAACCAAACATATGCCTATGCATTCAGTAGACAGCTGGTTTGTGAACTATTTGATGCCATCAGTTCACATGGGTTGTGGCCTCCAACCATTGTATTTCGCAGCCTATCTGTATCTTTTTTTTTAACTGGGCATCAAATCTGAAAAGGCATATCTACATGTTTATATTTAAGGACTTTCACTGTCTTGTTAGAGGAAATTGTGCTATTTACATATAAGTTCTTAACCTCTTGGAATAACTGCTTAAGGTTAAGTTGATTGTTCCATACCTTGTTGCACTTGATTTCACATTATATTATGCAAGAAAAAAACAAAACAAAACAAAACCAACAAAAACCCTTACCATATATAACAATTTAGGTGAAATTAATAGTTGCAACCCTTAGTTATGCTGTGCACTGAAGATTCAAATATTTGTACCACATTTAAAGAGAATAAAAAGTTCACTAAGTTAGTTACTCTCACATCAGGTATTTGTTGCCACTGATTAGTTTCCAATCCCAGCATCTTCAGAAAAACGTACAAGAAAATTTTATACTGGAAGTTGCATTTGAAGAAACACTATTCTGATTAGTGTCATTATCATCTTCATCACTATTATTGTAATTACAGTTTTTGTTGTTGCTCTTAGAATGAGAGTAGCCTAACATCATTAAGTGACTACTGGATATTGGAAAGCAAAGAGAGCTTTAAGAAAATGTTTCCTTTTCTATATTAAGTTTCATGTAGTGTGTCTGTATCTTGATCCTTGGTGCTGTATGCCCTACATTTCATCTTGGAGAGTTCTGGCATATGTAATATTCCCATTTTCATTTAGAAACTAAATAGCAACCCAGACACAACACTAAATCTATCCCCTCACAGTGCCATATAATAATAGAAAGATAAGCTGTTTATAAAGTAAAACATAACAATGAAATAATAGCCATGTGTTACTGCATGAAAAGATTGGATCATAAAACTTTGTGGCCATTGTCTGTTACTCTAACAAAAGACCTTAGCCAGGGCACAGAAGTCATGAGAGACTGTCACTATGTTAGTCTTTATTTAAAAGTATGCTACCAAAAAAAAAAAAATAAAAAAAATCATACCATTTACTATTCTGATTCCCTTTTCTTAGAAAAAACTTTTTTAAGTAAGCATTTTGAAAATAATAGTAATTTCTTTGTAACATGAATCATTAAAACACCAAAGAAATTTTAAAATAGTTTTCTGTCTTTGTTCAGAGAGGCCCTTTTTCACTGTTTTAAGACTTACTGTAGAGAGCCATCAGCAGTGTGTTTATTTTATAACTTTAATAATACAACATAAGGATGTTGCACTGGTTAACACAGAAATAGTTGTATGAATTGGTATGGCATTTCCCAAGAGTTTATGTGCCTAATCAAGCTGTGATCTGATATCTTGAATCTGACAAAGACACGCAGCACTCAAGACTAGTGTAAAGATTTCTGGAGCACAAGCTGAAATCCTCTCTAGCTGTCACCTCTCATTCTTGCAATGAGAGCTTTGAGATCATAAAACGAAGTGTCTGTTATTTCTGTGAGCTGCTTCTTCTCATGCTGAGGAATGGTTAACTCTGATGTTCAGTAAAGATAGCTAACATACTGACATTTAAATTATTTAACTTCTCTTCAAAATAAGTGGCTTTTCTATTTTTCTTAATATACTTCAATAAAAATTTAAAATACATCAAGGACCCACTTTATTAGCATTGCCATGCAATATCTCGGCAATAACAGTACTTAATTCTGATTTTTCTATACTATAATTAGGATAAAATAAGAATGATTGCATTCACAAAGTGAGTATGGCAGTCATATTGGCTTATGTAGGTATTTTTTGTTCATTATACCTCCAGTCATTTATTTAGTGCTCATTGTGGAGCCAGTCAAAAGGATAACTTTGAAACAATATTTAGCTTCAACAGTAGTGCTAATGATTTTTTGTAAATACATATATACAGGTGTCATACAAATACTGAAGGTCAGGAAATGTTTCTTAGGGAAGCCAGTTCTGAGGAAAACCTTCTGTTCCCTTTCTTCAGGACCATTCAGGCTCAGTGCTTGGGGCTTTCTAATTATAAAGATACAAAAAAATTGTCAACATTTGTGTCAAAACGATGAAAAAGAAGTAATAAGGGCAAAGTATTCCATTTCCCCTTCAAGACTTCAAAAGTGCTTAACATTAAAGTGAAAAGAGTTGCATTGAAATATTATATAATTATAGCTGTCCTTATTAAATCTAATTGCTGCAAATGAATTAACATATCTGACTATTAAAGAAATCAACCATTTTGACATAAAAGAAGAGAGAATGCTAACTGCCAGATTAAATATCAATCTTTCCTCCCTAGGCTTATATCAGGATGTATTGTGAGATCTTATAGCTGAAGCTGTTTAAAGAAAGCAAGTCTGCATTGTCATCTCTCATGTTACCAGTTCAGATCTTCAGTGAATGCATTATTTCAGCAAGCATAAGAACTGGAAAGCTTAATTTCCCAATTCTTGCAACTTTTGGTGAACAGACTCTGCAATGGAACATTAGCATTCCCTACTCTTTTTGTATCAAATAGCATAGAGAATTCAGGGTGTTTAAGTGCACAGGAAAATTTTTTGTTGATTCAGTTGACAGATTTTTGTGTGTGTGAAAGGCTTCTTTTGTCTAAGGGCAAAACTTACAAGAAATTTGATGCCTTAAATTTCTCATTTTTCAAACACATCTGAGTAGAAGAGGAATACTGCTATGGAAAAGAGACAAGGAGCCATGAATAAAAGAATTTATTATTCTATTTCAACATAAAAATGTTTAACTGCGGTATGTTTGTCCCATTGCATCTTGTTCCATGTCCAAAAGTAAAAGTACAGTAAAAGCATCTGTACAAAGTAGTTAAATTTAGCCTGTACTGAGATATTCTTAGTCATCTGATGTTTGCTGGAAGGACTACTCGGCAACCCAGCCACAGTCCAGGAGGTTCCTCCAGTGTATGGATGATAACTTCCTCATGCAAATGGTGGATGAGCCAACCAGGAGAGGATCGCTGCTCGATCTCATCCTCCCTAACAAGGAGGGTCTGGTCGAAGAAGTGAAGGTTGAGGGCTGCCTTGGTTGCAGCGACCATGAGATGGTGGAATTCAGGATCTTGTGTGGTAGGGCCAGTAGAACAGCAAGTAGAATTGCAACCCTGGACTTTAGCAGGGCAAACTTTGGCCTCTTCAAGCAATTGTTAGGGGAAATCCCATGGACTAGGCTGCTTGAAGGGAAAGGGGCCCAAGATAGTTGGTTGACATTCAAGCACTGCTTTTTCCGAGCTCAAGATCAGAGCATCCCGACATGTAGGAAGTCAAGGAAGAGGGCCAGGAGACCTGCGTGGCTAAATAGGGAATTGCTGGGTATGCTCAAGTGGAAGAGGAGAGTTTACAGGTCATGGAAGGAAGGGCTGGTCACTTGGGAGGAATATAAGGCTGCTGCTAGAGGATGTAGGAAAGCAGCTAGGATGACTAAGGCCTCCTTGGAATTAAAGCTGGCGAGAGGGGTCAAGGACAGCAGAAAGAGCTTTTTCAAATACATGGCAGATAAAACTAAAACCAGAGGCAATGTAGGCCCGCTGATGAACGGGACAGGTGCCCTGGTGACAGAAGATACAGAGATGGCAGAATTACTAATTTGCCTCTGTCTACTCTGCCAGAGGCAGTCCTGAAGAGCCCTGTACCTCTGAGACCTCAGATGAAGACACGTCAACGGAGCGGTTTGCCTTAGTTGATGAGGAATGAGTTAGAGACCAGTTGAGCAATCTGGACATCCATAAATCCATGGGTCCAGATGGGATGCACCCACGGGTGCTGAGGGAACTGGCTGAGGTCATTGCTAGACCGCTCTCCATCATCTTTACCAAGTCTTGGGAAACGGGAGAGGTGCCTGAGGACTGGAGGAAAGCAAATGTCACTCCTGTCTTCAAAAAGGGCAAGAAGGAGGACCCGGGTAACTATAGACCGGTCAGCCTCACCTCCATTCCTGGGAAAGTGATGGAACACCTTATCCTTGGTGCCATCTTAAGGCATATCAAGGATAAGAGGGTTATGAGGAGCAGTCAACATGGCTTCACCAAGGGGAAGTCATGCTTGACCAATCTCATAGCCTTTTATGAGGAAATAACACGGTGGATGGATGATGGCAGAGCGGTGGATGTGGTCTACCTTGACTTCAGCAAAGCGTTTGACACGGTCTCCCACAGCATCCTTGCAGCTAAATTGAGGAAGTGTGGTCTGGATGATCGGGTAGTGAGGTGGACTGTGAACTGGCTGAAGGAGAGAAGCCAGAGAGTTGTAGTCTATGGGGCGGAGTCTAGTTGGAGGCCTGTATCTAGTGGAGTGCCTCAAGGGTCGGTACTGGGACCAATATTATTTAATATATTCATCAATGATTTAGATGAGGGAATTGAGTGTACTATCAGCAAGTTTGCTGATGACACTAAGCTGGGAGGGGTGGCCGACACGCCAGAAGGCTGTGCTGCCATCCAGAGAGACCTGGACAGGCTGGAGAGTTGGGCGGGGAATAACTTGATGAAATATAACAAGGGAAAGTGTAGAGTCCTACATCTGGGCAGGAACAACCCCAGGTTCCAGTATAGGTTGGGGAACGACCTGTTAGAGAGCAGTGTAGGGGAGAGGGACCTGGGGGTCCTAGTGGACGACAGGGTGACCATGAGCCGACACTGTGCCCTTGTGGCCAAGAAGGCCAATGGCATCCTGGGGTGTATTAGAAGGGGGGTGGTTAGTAGGTCGAGAGAGGTCCTCCTTCCCCTCTACTCAGCCCTGGTGAGACCTCATCTGGAATATTGTGTCCAGTTCTGGGCCCCTCAGTTTAAAAAGGACAGGGACCTGCTGGAGAGAGTCCAGCGCAGGGCAACTAAGATGATTAAGGGAGTGGAGCATCTCCCTTATGAGGAAAGACTGAGGGAGCTGGGTCTCTATAGTTTGGAGAAGAGGAGATTGAGGGGTGACCTTATTAGTGTATATAAATATATAAAGGGGGAGTGTCACGAGGATGGAGCCAGGCTCTTCTCAGTGGCAAACAATGAAAGGACAAGGGGCAATGGGTACAAACTGGAACACAAGAGGTTCCACTTAAACTTGAGAAGAAACTTCTTCTCAGTGAGGGTGACAGAACACTGGAACAGGCTGCCCAGGGAGGTTGTGGAGTCTCCTTCTCTGGAGACATTCAAAACCCGCCTGGACACATTCCTGTGTAACCTTATCTAGGTGTTCCTGCTCCGGCAGGGGGATTGGACTAGATGATCTTTTGAGGTCCCTTCCAATCTCTAACATACTGTGATACTGTGATCTCCTCAATTATTATCATTGCTGTTAGGCAAAAATGTGCTCTTACCATTCTCCTTTTGTGATTTTAAAATCCCTCTTGGGCGATTTTAAAATCCTTCTTGGGTGATTTTAACTGATGTTCTTGACACTACTTCTTTGGTGTCTCAAAATTTGCTTTCAGAGAATGATACAGAATGAATTCTATCTAATTAAAAAGCTTACTTTTTCCCCTAAATTTTAGGGTCTAGATAAGCAATCACCCTAGACTGAGGTGACTAAGTCAAGGTTCCCTGTCTGGATATCAAACTGAGGCAAGTAGTTTTCAGGTCCTCCAAAGGAAGACCTACTTCTATGGAAATAATGTGTACTGCTGTTAGGTGATACTAAGAGTGGTGACTCAATTTTGCATTTCAAGTGGGCAGACTGCTAGTCAACAGACTAACATTCCTCATACCTACATTCTGCTAAAATCATCAATGCTACATTTGGAGTCAGAATGAAATGCTCATACAGGGTTTCTAAAGAACTGTAAAACTATTTTGTGTCATGTAGCGAGACATCAATGGGCAGATAAATGAAGACTAGAAACCAAAGTTTGGAAGTATACAAAAATTGAATTAAAATTTTTATCTAAGCAAATGTTATTATCTTCCCTGTCAAAGAGCATCCTTTGTGTTCTTTTTAGGTTGGCCACTTCCTGTTGTTCCCAATCAGTTTGTGAAATAAGTGGCATCAACCTATATCCTGCGTGTTGCTTAACAATTAACCACCTGTCTATATAGACAGTTTCCACCTAAAATGCCTAATTAATTTGTATATAAGGTGACAAGATTATCCATTCACAAGATGGCATAGATGGCAGATTTCTTGTATGCTTAAAGCAGTTTTAAATAGAAAAATAACCTCATGTCTTGACCAGTTCATGAGGCAGAACCACACACAGGATGTGCTCACTGATGATGAAATGGTTTGTCAATGAAAGTTCCACATGTGGTTTAAATGCCACTGTATATAAGGGTTTGTGTTTCATGTTTCCTTACTTGATAGTATATGTTATTTATAAAAACTGGTATATACAAACACTATTTGAAATGGCAGTACAAGAGGTAAAATACAGTGGCTTACTCCTTCATGGGGAGCAATTAATTATGACTCCATGTACTTGATTAAGGTGACCTTGTTAAGTCTTAAGACAAATTTTTGTTGCTGGATTTTTGCCTGAACTTTTCATTGCTTCACTAAGACTTAAAAGTAAAAAATCATACTTTAAGAGGAATATACCACACAGATTTATTACAGCCACACAGATTTTTTTATTGCAGTCTGAACTGATTCCTGCCAGAACTGTGAGCATGGGACTTTTTCTGAAATGCTCAATGGTATCACATGATTTATCCACATCAGAAGAAATAAGTAGTTTTGGTTTAAACTATTTTGTTGTTTCTTCATGCACACAGTTCATCTGGCGGTGCTTATTTCTTTTTATGTAACTTCTAATATGAACTCTGAAAAGTTTAATGACTATATTGTCCAAGCTTGGTTATGATTTTGACTAATACTTTGTGCTGGTAAATATCTGGATGTTATCCAAAACACAGTTATATGATGGGACAGTCTGCAGTAGAAAAGGACTGGATTCATTGACTCTTGCCTTCCCATATTCCTTCAATATTTATTCTATTCAATCACATCACTGCTTATTGATAAAGATGAAAACATCCTGAGGAGACCAACCTCATATCTGTCTATTCTTATTAAGGGATCTAATGATTAGGCTTGAGAAACATGGTTCCTATTTCTTTTATCTACTTTTTTTTTCTGTTCTAATCAGAAAGAAACAGCTTCAGTAGAAGCAATGCATGGAAACCTGCATTGCATTTTCCACTTAGTCTGTAAACTAGGGTTTGAGGAAGTTTTGAGAAGTGTGAGATGTGTTATTTCCAACTCAGGCAGAGTGAGAAAATTTCAGTTTGCCAGTTACTGGTTCCAGCCACCAGAGTTGTATGAAATGGTGGAGCAACTGCTGTTCCGAGTCACTGATGCCATAGGAGTTTAGATAAATCTTGCTTTTGCAAGGTTATGCAAACAAATATAAATACACAAAAAATAAAGACTATCACTTTTTCAATATTTTAATTTGTGAGTGACGGAAGAATGCAAGAGCCTCCCTGATACTCAGTGGGTTTTGCCACTAAGATGAGTTCAGTTATTAGATTTGTGTTTGTGCATGCAGCAGAGGAGAGACAATGCAGAACCAGCAAAGAAGCTGAATAACCACCATGGCTCTGCCAGTTCTCTGTCCACTGTTTGATAGAAGCATGGGACGTCCTTGGGAGAGTATCACTGTCTTTTTCGTATCATCATACATCATTACCTCCTTGATGTGCATGAGTATAGTCTATGTTTAAAGAGTGGCACTGTACAGTGTCCTCAATGGTACTGCAAGATCCATAGTAGTAGATTTAACGCATGCATTTTTTCATTTCTGCTCCATTATACATCCACCTAGTTTTTGCAGGCTTTTGCATCCAAAAGGGTACGGTTGTTTGGTTTTGGGGTTTGTTTGGTTTGCTTGATTTGGGTTTTTTTCTTAATTTTAATTTATTTATTTATTAAAATACATAGAAAAATATTTCTAGAGTTGTAAGAAATCAGAAGGCTGTTTTTTCGAAATTTTTTTTCTCTGTTTTCTTATGCTGAAGACAATAAGCAGTTTAGTAACACTGAAACATAAATCACCTTCAGCAGCAAATGATTGCTTTTGCTTTCCAATGAACTCTACGTAAATATCAAACCTATTTTTTTAGCAGAACAACTCTGTGGAGATGTTATTTTCTTTTTAATGCTTATTTAGCCTATGGAAAGAAGATTTATTCTATATTATGGAAAGACTTTGATGCTTATATTATTTTTCATAGAAGACAGATATTCACTGATGTTATAATATTTCTCAGAACGGAATCACTGCTATTCTATCCATGAAATGACTCTAAGAGTGCATGTTCATTCATTTTAACTAGAAATATACTGGAAGAATTTGCTGAAAGTTCCACACAATTAAGGTAGTTTATTCTGTTCATATGTAGATATTTAAACAGATGTTAGTATAAAACACACAAAAACACCACAAACAACAAAAAACACAAACAAAAACACACACACAACATTGGGCTGATGCTCCAGGTGTTGATTTCCCTTGTGCTTTCCAGACACATTCACTTTTTGCCTTCAAGTAAACATGGCTATTTTGTGAGTTGATCAGTATTTCAACCCGTGCAAGAGGAGAACTAAAACAGACACCATCAAGTTTCTGTATCATGTATGCATTACCCAGCAAATTTTGCCCTGAGACATACCTATACTACACTATCTATTTAAAAGGAATTTTTCATCCCAGTGTTTTTATTTCTTAACTTTTTTTCCAAAAACTTGGTTAAATATAAGCATTTTATGAAGTAATGCCTGGAGGTTCCTGTCAATCTTTATTGTGTCACCTTTTAAACCTGAAATAATTTTCTGAGTTAAGAATTCCTGTTCTTTTTGATAAGCTTCACCTTCCTCTTTTAAACATTGAGACTGAATAAATACCTGTTTGCAAAGCTTATGAATTTTCAGATCTCTCACGAATTTTTATCGTGCAAAATAACATGGAATATTCAAATCCATACCTCTGTTATTTATTCATTACCTTTTCTGCATTGACAAATAGTTTAATTATGAAGTTGGAAAATATTTTCTGACCTCTACCTATAATAAAACTGAGCAGTGATTGCGTAAGTTCTGAATATAGTGTCAAGTACTCTGTTTTCCACCTGAAATATTCTGTGATTATATTTGCAAAGTGATCCCTTTACTGTCAGGCAGTATATCTTTTAGAGTAGCAAATTCACATTTACTTTTGCTACTAAATTGCTTTAATTGTGATTTTTACATGTTTTACAATAATGTGTGGCTTCTAAAAGATGAAGATGATTAACATAGCACGGTTTTACCCAGGGATTTATTGTTGACAAACTGATGGTATGTAAAAGTCTAATTACTTGATCAGCTAGCAAGAAGTAGGAGTTTGAATTGGTTTTCTTACATGCAATTCTCAGCAAGGGACATGATTTATGCAGTAGATTTTTTTATGTTTTAGCTCATGTCTTCTTCAACCAACAGGCTCATGGTGAGCAATTGTTTACAGACCCGCTTAACTGTAACTTTTCTTTCTGATTTAGTCACTCCCCAAATAATTTAAAAAAGGACTAATAATGAAAATATGAGATGCTTCTTTTTAGATATAGATGGAATTTTGACTTTCCACTTCAAGAGCCTCAGAATGAAGGTTATCTTTTTGTTACCTTGACTATTACTATTTCCAGAGTAACTACCTTTTGATTCTTGCTGTTAACAGACATATACTATCTAGCACTCATGATACTGTCATACTGATCAGACACTGAGTCTAAGATGGACAAGCAGTGAGTAAAGTGTGAGATGCATATTGTTGTATTTCATTCATTATAAAAAAAAATATTATTTAGAGACTCCTTAAAAGCACTTAGTACTCTTTGTGAGAACCATAATTTTTCCCAGTCTTTCCCATTTGTTCCATAATGTCTGCATATACAAATGTTGTCTGTTTTGCTTCTCCTTTTGATTCTATTTGTAGAACAAGACTTGGAGATGTACAGAACAGAAATAAAGAGAGCAACATAAATAATGAGAAGCAGAAGCAAATTAGGATGCCAAAAGCCTCAGGCTTAAAAATGGTTTGCCCCTCTGTCCCCAGAACGTGGAATAGAAAAGGTGATTCTGGGCAAAAAAAACAAGTAGTTCTGTCTTCCCCCAGACTACAGATAGTTCCCTTTAAGGTCAGTCAAAACTCTCCAAAAGTTTTTGGGCTTTAAATGCAGCTATGAATTCTGAAATTTTCATAACCCACAACACCTTTTGAGATTAAAATAAGGCTTAATGACAGGCCAACCATCCAGAAAAGTTCAATCCAGGACATGAGCAGCAATGCTAGGGAGAGAGTAGCACAACAATTTCTCCCTTCTATATCTTTCTAGCTTCTGGTAATGCTGACTTTGGCTCTGCACATTCGTCAAGCAAACAAATAATTATTTACATTGTTTCTGTAAAAAAGAAGTCTACCTGAAGTGCTGATAGCAAAGTTGAACTTCTATTAAGGTCACATTCTTTCCCCTCTGAAAGGATTTCTGAGTCTCTTTTGCAATTAGGTAGCAAGTGCAAGTTTGTAAAATGCATATCTCCTTTTCTGCAGACAGCTTTGTGTAATCAGCTTCTCTACATTGTTTCCTCTTAAAATCCTCTAAGGGTTCCTCAGTTCTACGGTCACGGATTACTCTTTACAGATGCATTAGACCTGTACTACTTGATTGACAGTGTAATCTGCATGTTTACGTGATTGGATGGCAGTGTTTAGGAGTATGCCCTTTATAAAGAGGTCAGTGATAAATCTCACATTTTCAATCTTGGTATTTAGCCTGGGAAACTGGCTCTACTTTTTTTTTTTTTTTTTTTTACTCAGGGGTACATTTTTGAACCTCGTTCAAGTTTTCAGGAAATCTTGTTAATCACTTTGGGCTCCTCTAAGTATTCTCATTAAAGGATTTTGAATTTCAGGATTTTGCTTGATTTGTTATGATGGCTATGATGTATAGAATGTGAATTGTCATTTGCATTCCAATTGTTATTAAAAAGAAATCCTGCTTTATTCATTTCAGTGGGACAAATCTAACCAGATTGTGAATATATCTTTAACTTCAGCAAGGTGAGTCAGTGTCCTCATGTTTTAGTTTCATGAATGAATACACTATGTGTCCCACATTTATGTGTGTTAAGATTGCCTTCCTCATACAGGAATATTTCAGTGGTAACAGATGGTATAAATGATTAAATACACTAATCAACACCCCCAAATTTTGCCATTAAAATATTTGAAATAAAATTAAGTTTTTCTAACAAGGAACATTTAAATATTTAAGAAAGATATACAAAATATACAATAACAAATGCCAAATTCTTCATCTGAGATGGAGTAACACTGGGTGCAAGTACAAAATAGGAGAGGAGTGGCTGGAAAGCAGCCCTGCAGAAAGAGATATGGGGGCACTGGTTGACAGCAGGCTCAATACAAATCAGAAGTGTAGCCTTACAGCCAAGGGGAGAAACCACATCCTGGGGTATGGTAAACATGGTATAACCAGCCAGTCAAAAGACATTATTAGCCCACTCTATTCATTGTGGTGTGGCCCCACCTTGAATACTGTGTGCAGTTTTGGCCCCTTCAATTTAAGAAGCATGTGAAGGTCCTTGAAATCACCCAGAGGTCAACAAAGCTGGTTAAAGGGCTGGAAGATATGCCCTGTGAGGAGCAGCTAAGAACTCTGAGTTTGTCTGTTTTGAAGAAAAGGAGGCTGAGGGGCAACCTCATTGTTCTCTACAGCTTTCCTCAAGGAGGGGACCTGGAAAGTGAGCTGCTGAGCACTTCTTAGCAGTGGGAATATTCAAAGTTGTGCCAGGGGAGGTTTAGACTTGACATGAGGAAGCATTTACTTACCAAGAGGGTGGACAAACACTCTTCTAGAGAGATGGCCAGTACCCCAAACCTGTCAGTGTTTAAGAGACATTTGGACAATGCTCTTAACAACATGATTTTTGGGTTGCTTGTAGGTTTGGGGTTTGGGGTGGGGTTTTTTTGGCTTTTTTTTTTTTAGGACAGAGCCGGTAGGGAGTAAATCCAGGCTTTATAGTGAGTGAGTGAGCTAAGTGCAGATATGAAAGAACCAGAGAACATGTATATGTACCCAAAGGTGTATATTTTCCTGCAGTTGAGGAATCAGTTAAAAAAAAAATAAATAAAAATAAAAGAAGTATAAACCTGAAACAGTAAATATGTGTCTTAGGTAAGTTTAATCCATGCTTGCATTGACTCTTGTGATATCTGTTATCAGTTCCTTTACATAGATGCAACTGTGTCAGCAACATGCTCAGTTATGGTTGGTTTAAGACCAATGAAGTCTTCTTATAACTTCTTGATCAGATTTTACACACGTGTTCTCAGCTGAAACTGTGCCAATTCGAAGCCTCCCACAGACACTAATAGAAATAGGAATGATTTTTGTGCTGCTGGCTCTGATGCTTCCATTATACATTCAAGAACACCAAAACTTTAGGAGTCTTGTCAGTGTAAACGTCACAGATACTGCAAGCATTTTAGTTGAGCTGTTCTTATCCTAATATTCCTAATGTTTTCTGAAGCCATGTTGTTGTTCAAACAGGAGAGTGATACCTAATCCATGTAAATTATATCAAAGCAGATGAACATCAGGGTCATTGGTCTCTTTCAAGCTTTGCAGGTAATATTGCTGATTAGACAATCATTTTGCAATGCTTTTATCCAATTATTTGAAGCTTCGACGTATAACAATGATGGCTTTGATTTTCAGATGGTTTTTTTTTGGTGTTTTAAATCAAGTATCCTGTTTCCAGATGTGGCCTTATGATTCAAAGGAAGGTGAACAACCATATCTCTCCTGTCTGAACAGCAGCACTGCATTGTTAGGAAGACTGATCAGGAACAGCTGCATCAGAAAAAAAAGCAGGTTTTTAAAAGTGAAACTCTTAAGCGAAAGGGAATGTTTTGCTGTGCTGCTTTACTTAAGCAGTGGGAATGCAATGACAGTAGACTAATATCCAGAAAACAAGTATTTTATTGAAAATTTTCCAATGAAATATAGTACAAGAAGGGATTACTTTTTATAGATAAATCTAGCAGTACATGGGCTTTAGGAGTTTAAGTGACTGTTAATATGCTCAGACCAAAAAAATCTCTAGGCTTTCCATTCTGAAAACACTGTTTCATGCCCTAATATATTTACTTTTTAAAAAAACTTTTTGATATTCCTAATTTTGACCATCCAATAATTATTTAATTTCTTATTTTTTTATATATGAGGATATTAAGAGAGTGGTATACATCCTGAGGTCAGGATAGATTGTACCATAAATCATTCTTTTTTAGCAGCAGCGCATTTACAACTTAATAGAAAAAAATCCATTGTTTCATGTTGTATACACATGCTTAATTTTACTGAAAAAGCTCTCTAAATCATGGAGTTTTGTTCTTCAGTAAAATCTGCATATCTTTTTCATAAAGCTATGTCTCTACTAGGTTGTGTTTTAAACCACAGTAGGCAGCTTATCGCTACACATCTGCCCATTAGCTAGCTTCCTGCTGTGAGATGAGGGAGGGAATCTAAAGCATGAAAGGAACAAAATTCAAGGATTAATATGAAGACAGTTTAATAGGTAAATCAAAAGCTTCATGTGCAAGCAAAGCAAAACAAGGAATTCATTCACCACTTCCCACTGGCAGGCAGGTGTGCACCCTTCTCCAGTAAAGCAGGGCTCTATCACATATAATGGTGACTTGGGAACACAAATGCCATCACTTCGAAAGTCCGTCCCCGTCCCCCCCTTCTTCCATAGCTTTATATGTTGAGCATGACACCATATAGTATGGAATATCCCTTGGGTCAGCTGGGATCAGCTGTCCCAGCAGTTTCGCCTCCCAGCTTCTTGTGTCTCCCAGCCTACTCGTTGGTGGGGTGCTGTAAGATGCAGAAGAGACATTGACTCTGTGTAAGGACTGCTCAGCAACAGTTAAAACATCAGTGTGTTATCAATACTGTTTTGCTCATAAATCCAAAACATACATACAAGTTACTATGAAGAATAATAACTCCATCCCAGCCCAAACCAGTACATACTGGAAAATTAAACAGTGACAGACAGTGTTGTTGGAGCTAACATGCAGACCAATCTTTATATTGCTAATGTCTTCCAGTCATCTATACTGTTATATTACTAGTACTATCTTTAGTATCCTTTTAATGTAAGCCAAACAAACAATTCCTGGGCATCCAAACACTTCGGAGAAGCATTTCCTTGGTCCAAAGACCAATTCCCAGCAGATAGTTCGGACACGTTTTTTAGATTCTGTGATCACTAATGGCTGAAACAAGCTGTTTAGCGTCAGTTATCCTCCAAGTCAGAGAAGGGACTCAGGGCTGTTAGAGGCTGTGTGGTCTTGTGAATATATGGAATGCCGTCTGCTAATGACTTTAATTTTCAGTGTGCCTTGTTGTTTGTGATTTATGTGTTCTGCGTGTTGTCGATCACCTTTCTGAGGCTAGAGTTAACCTTAGCTGCAGTGCAGATTTCTGAAATGATTCAGTGTAAGCCACCATTTCTGGAAAGAACAAAACCTGAAATTTCTTTCTAGTGTCAGGAACCAGCTTCTTCTTAAAGATTGCGACACTGATTGAACTTTAGTATGACTCTGCATAAAAATTGCTAAAGTTGCTTCAATAAGGGAAGTCAGGTCACAAATATGGAATATTTAGATGAAATCCACATGTTCTGTGTTCTCAGGTTCTTGCCACCCGAGTTTCTCAATGGGTAGTAGAAGTGCATATGACAATGTACAATCATTTTATTGCTGCTAGTTGAATGTTTGTAATGGATGGGAACCTAGCTGAGAGTTGATTCCCTCCTGACTGAGAGACATAACAAAGGATATTGTTTGCCACAGTGTATTCCAGAGTGTATATGTTTATGTTCATCATGACTGTCAGAAAGAGACAGGAAAATATAAGTGTGCAGCTGTTCTATGACCGTCATACTTAGCTGTACTGGGAAGCCTGGCTAACGCTCTCAGAGTGGACAACAGTGAAATCATAAGAAACTGCACAGTCCCACGAGTACACAGAGATCCGGCATAAAGCCAGTTGTTTTGATAAGGGTATAACATTGGGACCCTCCTTTGCCCATGAAAGAAGACGCCCCTATGGGTGGATGCGCCATGCAGGAATTTTCCCAGCTACCTGAGACTCCTGGCATCAGCTGGGGCTTCCCAGGTGGAAGTGTGGGCCTGGATGATGATTCAGAGGTAACTGGTGATGTATTTCTTCTTAATCACTGTTCTTTCTATAGAGAAATGATTTAATGCATAGCTAACTTTCTTCAGTACTTATATACCTATATCTCTGATTTGCTTTCTTGTACTTATTCACTCTATATATAGATACTTACCTAATTCACATTATTGTGCTTGCTTTAGTGTGCTTATTGGCTTTAGTGTGCTTGTTTAATAACCTCTGCATATTATACAGCTAATGTGTGGTCACTTTGTGGCATATTCTGTCAGCAGAGCAATGTTTGGTTTACAATTCTTCAAGCAACCTTGACTCACAAGTGCCTAAATTTTGCATGTGTCCAATGCTAGTATACAATATTTAATGTATGTTTACTAGAGATCAAAACCATTACAACAGTATCCTAGGTTAAGCTAATATGAGGCTCTTTTTATCCTCTAAAACGTCTTTCTCAGAAAATCTTTGACAGTCACGATTTTGTCAAGGATTACAGCCAGCTTCTCAGACAAAATTAACTTGAATCAATTGACTAACAAAAAGCCAGATCCAGGGTTTCTTTGATGACACCGTGTAAAACTAACATGTGCCTAGCATCTGTCCAGCAAAAACTAAAATTTCTTTCCAAGAAACTCACTAGCTATAGCTATGTCTCAGGGGTCCAGAGAAATGGGACTGGCAGTGCATCCTGCACTTGAGGTCTGTGAATGTGGTTCTCTGTCAGTCAAAGGTCTTATTTGAGAGCTACACATCAATTTTTTTTTAGAGGAGAGAAAAAGCGATATGGAGGATTAGGGCTTTATCTGCTTGTCTGACTTTATCTCTTAAGGCACCTGAGGATTTCAAGAGTAAATTCGTTTTCCAGATGCAAACTGTGATGGAAATCTGGATTAATAACTGATGAAGATTCTCTTCTATATACTTCATGTTCTACTATGCAGGGAATTGCTCAAAGTTGGATGGGATCAAAAGAAAGCCTGTTCATGTCTGAGCATTTGGAAGATGATAGTAATGTGAATGAGCATGAATAACACAAACATAAATAAGAGTTTAAGTCCTCAGACTGTTAATATGACTTTATGTATAGTTTACAGTATCTGTAGTCAGGACAGTTAGCTGTAAGGCTTCATAATTTCTGTGGTTGGTGTGCTTTTATCACAGCTTGCTATTTTAACAAATCTCACTGTAGCCATTGGAAAGGCACTTGCTTTGAAGGCTGGATATATCACAATAGTTTCACAATATTTTAAGGCATAAGGGTTAGTAAATTGCAAGATTCTTACTTAAACTATTCTTCTCTTAAAGCAGATAAGCATTAGTACCCTCTATATTAATTCTTTTTCTCAGCTGCACAATTTGCTAAGAGCCTTGGGGAATTATCTATTGTAACTCCTAGGGCTCGCTCTTAGTATTAATCAAAACAGTCACTTCCTTTTTAAAGCTCCTCTTTCTTCATTGTTTGGTACAGTACATGATTTCTTAGACTCATTTGTTTGTATTTAACTGCTGATTTATGCAAATATTCCACAAATAATTTCTCACCTCCTCCAGAGCTGTTAATTAGAGCTACCCTTTCATACAATTTTAATTTAATTGCAGCACACTTGCTAATTGTCACTATGTCAGTGGCTGCATGTTTAGTTTCAGGAATTGCTATGTCTCTCTCAAGTATTCCTTAAGAATAATTCAAAATACATGAGCCAAAGTGTGTGTTTTCCCAAGCATGGCATTATTATTAACTCAGTTCTTCCATGCTGATGTAACTCTACCTCAAGGATGGCATATTAGCCTAGGGGAGCAGTTCTGATTCTCAACTGTTCATCCACACGAAGATTTATGAATTTGAACAAAGCAGAACCAAGACTTCCTAAGGTAAAAATATTTTTGCATCTTCCTTCTGTGGTAAAGCGTCGGGGCACTTTTTTCCTTAGTATTATATCTAAACACCGTTTCATTGCCTCAACACTGTTTAGTGACAATTCCCTTTTGTTTTGCACTTTTTTCTGTCTCTCCATTCTTGTGCAAGAAAACTGTAAAAAGCCACATTCTGTATGTTCCCATACACACTCTGTATGTTTGCATAGAGAGACCAGAAGCTATAAACATCTATTCTTGCCATGTCTACAAGTGCTGAATTTTCCTGGGTGGTTGTTTTCAGTATTTATTTTCTACTGCACTTTGCTTTAAACTCAGATCTTTTACTGTACTTTTATGATTGGCCGCATCTTTGTTTCTGGAATTCTGCTATATACAAAAGATGGTATTTTCTTTCAAAAGGTGCGCTGGGTAACATTAAATGCCTGTAGCCCTTTTTTTCCTCAATAGCTCTGTGTATAGCTTACATCTTTTAAGCCTGTCATCCTGATTACCATGTTTTTTCCACATAACATCTGAGACAAAGCTGATCAATAGAATAATGGTTACTGCACTGCAGTCTGTGGGGTGGATTTGCAGCCTGGCCTCCATAAGGTTGTCATCATCAATAGCAAGGGAATGGTTGCACAGCTGATTTGCAGTTCTCAACGTGTGTTAATTAAATTTGTAATATAGCTGCTAGGCAGCCAGATTTGCAGCCCTCCTGGACAGCGCTCATATAGCAGTTCAAAATATTGTAATTAAATTGAGACACAATGACTAACATATATACAAAATTAACATGATTCCACATTCCCCTTTTAGATTAAGCAAGCCATCTGAATGCCAAACTACTGTTGCAAAATCCTCTCTTATTCTCTTATGCTGTGTAATTTTACCTGGTGTTGGACAATTAGGCCTCAAGGTCAGAGCCTAAAAATCTATTCCCATATCAGTCATCAATCAAACAATCTCACTGGAATTACAACTCTCAGGACTGACCTTCAGCAACAGTAAATCATAAAGAAAAATTTGTAACAAAATAGTTTCATATTGTTTTACTTAAGAAATGCCTGTGAAACACCTGATTCAAATCCAGCTATAAATCAGAAGAGGAAATTTCTAAAATTGCATTTTAACACAAATCTTACATCTTTTTGGTTACATCTAAACTGTTTTTTTTTTTGTTTGTTTTGTTTTGTTGCTTTTTTTTGTTTGTTTTATTTTTGTGAATGTGTTTCGTTATTACTTCTTTGTGAAGGCAATTTTTTTTATTTGTTCAAATACTAATATTTGGCTGTCTGTATCTACGTGTGTTAGGACTGCTTGCGAAATTATAAATATGAATCACAAGGAATGGCAAACCTCAGAAGCAACTGAACCCAGTAATTGGCAACTCTAAGAAACAGTAGTCAGATGGGTTGTTTGAGATAAGAGTGAAGTTACACAAGAACTCACTGGAAAGTCTTTGCACATACTCTAGTCAGTCAATGATGCGTGTGCTTGGGTGAAAGAAGACCCAGACCCATGAATCAACTCATGGATGCTGTGTGTCTGTTGTCCTGTGGTTGGGTAAATGTAGCAGAGAAAAGTGTTAACATTTTACTTTCCTTGGAGTGATAACAGAAGGAAGGAGCAATGCTCTGAAGTTTTGTAACGCCACTCAATCGTTTGAACACAAGTTTGGTGACAGTTGGGCATAAGTGTCTGCTATTGTCTTTACTTAATCTGCTTATCTTTGAATTAATGTTACTAGGGACTAGGATCTGCCATTCTGTTTAAGTAACATATACCCACTGGGAAGTGTAAATGAAATGCAGTAATGGGATCTCCTCCTCTTTTTCAGAAGATATCACCATGTGGGAAAGCCCCTTAAGTGACCTGAACACCTTTTGGAAACCCATACATCACTTATCTCTCAGCTTGGCACCTTGCTGAGGCAGTAACAGTATTCTTAACCAAGAGCAAGAACAGGACAAAGTAGCCTACCTCAGCCCTTCCCATCGTCCATCACAATACTGGGGAGAATTTGAAGGTAGTTTAATCCCTGTTCTGTGCAAGGGCTAAGAAGGGTGTTTGCTAAGGCACAGTACTAATGGGTGGCCTCAGACTGAAGGGAGACTGGTCAGCTTGGGCTCTGCAAAGCAATAAAGCCAACTATAAAATTGCCATGATCCTATCTTAGATCCTGGTAATATCAGCACTTGATACTGATATTATGGGTTGCTGCTACAGTTCGCTAAAAGTAGAACATTCAAATATGGTGCTATTGCTGTTAAGTGCTACTGCTCACCCTTAGTCTGCAACTACAGTGAGTCTAGGACCTGCAGCCCCTAGGGTAAGCGGAGCTGGAACAGAAACCATAGCACTGATCAGGACAGAAGGAGTGCAGATGTGTGGTTTGCAGATCCTATAAAGGAGCAGCTGTTAGTCTTAGTGTGAATCCCAATGTTGCCTTTAGTAACACATCACAGATAAAGGTTAATATTTACTTCAGAGGTAACCTCAAGAGGAATGCAGAAGAAAGATCATTCCTCTAATTGCAGATGACATTTGGCAGAAGCAAGCCTGGAAAAGTGAGAGAGTTCAACATAAAAGCTTTACAACAGCTGGTCAAGGATCAGCAGAAAGAAAAGTAGGTGTTTGACTCACCGTTTCTTTACAGGGCTTAGGTCTAAAAAATGTGGCTTTCATATCTTATATGTCTGAATGGAAACTGCATACTGCTAGTGGGGACCCTCAGACTCTTATTCACTGTACTCAAAACATTTCAGTTGCCTCTGCAAGACAGCCTATCACAAAACACATATTTCATACATTGCACTGTATAAATATATTAATTAGTCAGACTTCTTGATTAGAGTTATCTCTATTGAATAGTTAAACTAATGTTGGCAATAATTTATGAGAATGCAATGATTCTAAATTTGTTTACAAAAGATATTCATTAGTCAATTGAAACAACTAACAAACTGCTGAACAACGTAAAGAGATTAAATTTGTGTATAATCTGTTAGTCTTTAATAATTTGATTTGCTCTAGTTTTTTAGTTACATGTGCTAAAATATTAAATGTTATGTACATTGTTATAATGTACTTACACCTGTGTTTATGCTGGAGAAGTTCCTCATGTTTGAGCTAACCATACAAAGCAAGCGGCAATGAAGCTAGGTATTACATGGTGGTTTAACTTGTAGTATAATTGCAGTAGTATTTATAGGACATAACTCCATAATTACTGATTTTTGTGGCTCACACTCTATAACAATCACGCTATTACAGAGTGGTTACATTAATTAAATTATTTGTGCACTACAAAAACAGGTTTTCTTGTACTTTGGGTAGACAATGCACAAAATCTAACACAGATTCTGCTGTTTACTGAAGTGGCTCAGATCTGACTCTTATTCTGCGTTAGAACAGAAGGATGTAGATAGATGATGTAGATATATATATATAGGTAGTTATACTATAGATATAGCTATAGCTATAGATATATAGAGAGGTATAGAGACATAGAGGTATATAGATAGATGATATAGATATAGATATATAGATGAGCTATAGATACAGATGATCTATAACTATAGATAATCTACAGAAGCCGATTATACAGAGATTTGGCTAAATACATAAAATTTCCTAAAATATGTCTGTCTCCTTACCAGTCTATTACATGTGAAGCCTTAACCTGTAAAACACTCAGCTGCAGGCTCACAGAGTGAACGAAATAATAGCTTGAAAATAAAGGGGATTATCTTTGGAAAATTCAAGATGCAATACCATCACATTTTATGTGAATAGCGATATTGCCAATTGTATGCATATGCCCACCATCTTGCATATGCATATGCCCCCCATTCTTTAAAGAGAATATAATGGATGTCTTGTATTTCACCTTAGGAAGGAGAAAAAAAATCTACTGTTAGTGTAGTACATTCACATAGCAGTGCTGTGAGGGTTTTGTTTTTCAGTAAAAGTTTAGTCTATAATAAACTGATCATTTGCAATATATACTGTGAAGCATATGAAATAGAGGACAAAAGATGCCACATAGCCTGCAGAGATCTGCCAATTTCTTTTATTATTTTATTCTGCTGGCAAAACTGGCAGGTACCTCAGAGATGTATTGTTTTACTCCTTGCTAACTGGCATTCCTCATTTTGTTGCATTATACAGCTGTGCAGTTGTGTCTCTACTGACACCAGGAAGCTGATTAAACCAGCTGGCTTGTGGTTTCTGCTGGCCATAGCTGAGTATATTTCTTTCTGTAACATATGGCATTTTAGAGCAGTGTGTTTTCACAGAGCTTGGGAAACAGGGTTAGGTTCATGGTGAAGCATGTGCTGAAGCATGTGCTTGCCCTCGCTTCTAAACTGTCTGGTTGTGAAAGTCTTGTTTAAGGCTCTTCTTTACAATGATTTTCCATACTGCTTACTAAAGTCATTTTGCATCTTGTTGGCAGTTCTCTGCTGACATCCTTTGCCTTCCACCTTTTCTGCTAAAGTAGGTCAGTACCAGATAATCCTCAGAGAGTATGCTGTTTCTGCCATGACAAAGAATAATATAGCCTAGATGTCTTTCTGGTTTGTGACCCCTCTCCTTTTCCTACAGAAATAGGTAAAAAAACCCCGTATTTTTTAATGTAGTTTGGCAGTAAAATTATGCTCATGTCTTAGACTTTCTATATTACTTCACTTTTTTTTCTTTTAAGTAGGTCTCTACAATGTGATTGTTTCTATTGTGACGTATATTTTAAAATGCTATTATCTTTGTCATATTTGATTTCCTTCAGTTTATGTGTTAATGAGAACTGTTTGTTACTTGATATCTTATAAGTCAATTGGTATATTTAGTGCAGACAATTTCCTTATTCATCTAGAGTACATTTTTCATCTGCATTTCAAGCATATCAAGGTTGTTTTAGTGATTCTTTGTTTCTACAATTAAGCTCTCAAACTTAGAGCAATCCTTGTTATCATTTTTCTCTTATATATAGAAAAATTTATCACTCATTTTGTTATTAGGACTGCAAATAGTAGTATAGCACTCATCTTATGTACATCACTGCATATTGAATTATGACTGGTTGATTAAATAATTGTTGGTTTTTTTTTGTTATACATATGTATTATTGGACAATCATGCTTCTTTTTAATTTTTTTTTTCCTTGCAGTTATTTCTTAACATGGCAAGTTCTATAACTCAGATATATATACCTTCATTCATGAATAATCATCAAGGACTCCTCACTTATCATTTCTCTAGGGGTTCTTGTCTTACTGATTTAAATTCTTCAGACTATAAAGCTGCAACCTCATTCTTTTTTCTCCTAAACAATCTTTTCTATAGGATGATATATCCTTCAACATTTGTCTGTATTGATTTTCATTTCACCATTAAATTTCAGTTAAAACCTTTGGTACTTCACTTCTATTCACAACTTTGTTTTTAACAATTACTTAGTATAGCCGTGATCACTTTGTCAGACTGGATGGAATTGTTTTTGTCTGGGAGTGCAAACTCAGGTCCCAGCTGCAGGCTTAAATGTCCATCAGCTGGAAAATTCATACAAGCAACAAAATTCCACTAGGTGTTCTTCAGAGAATTCTCTTTTACTTGTTCCAAAACTAAGTTTGCATCATTGATTGAATTCAGACAACTAAAGTTTTTTGGCTCTGAAGTATCCTCATATAACAGACACATCTATGCAGTAGTCTAAAACACCTGTGCATTCTTCTACCTCCTCAGTTATACTTCAGCCCATCCTCATAGAGAACAGAAAATTGTTCTGTGAAAATGGCAATAGCTGTTGAACTAATTCCTCTTGGAAATCTTAACAGGCTGACAAAATACTAGATCTTGCAATACTCTATATTTACTCTTGCAAATAGATTTACAAAATCTTGTTGGCTTCAGTATCTAAGGAAAGAAATCTATCTTATGCAATGTATTTCTGAGATTTGACAAGTTCTCCTTCCTAAAGGTTTTGCCATTGTACCCAAAAATTTAGTTGCATTTATAGATTCATTTTGGGTAGTTTGCATGATATGTGAGTTTTCTTCCCTATTAGAAATACATATATGTTTTTCATAAATATCCTGCTTCTGACACTAGGTATTTCCATGTTCTGATGAGGTCAGTGAAATGGTGGTTAAACAAGCTTAGTTTTTTTAGAATTAACTGGTTCACTTTTATGCTGGAAGACAAAGTCACTGCTATCTAACAAGGCTGAAAAAATTTAATCTTAGGGATTCAATAGAAGTTAATATTTGCCCTTTCTTCACAGTTTGTATCTTTGTACTGAAAAGAGATGTTATGCTTTTCGCCAGCAGAGAAGATGAAATGACTTTCCTTGAAGCCAAAAAAGATATCAGAGATATTATCACATATCCGTTAGCTTTCCTACCAGACTCATTTTTCTTTTGAGCAATAGGATAGGAGTACTTTCTGAGAGAGAACAATAATGGTCAATAATGGATTACAATTCTGCAGGCTGACTCTCCGATTCTTTCAACAGTCTTAGTACCTTGTAAGTAAAACTGTAGTTTGATTCATGTAACTAAGAATAGACAACAGAATTAGCTTTTAGGAGTTGTTCTATTGCTATTACTCATTCAGGTGGTCATGCTGACTTCAAAGGGGCTACAGAGGCCTATGCATTATTCAGTAAGGCTTGAAAGACTGAGCTTTTAAGCTTTTACTGCAGTACACTAAAGAGGTGGGGTTTTTTTAATATTTTAATGATGACATTGAGCAGAAGTGTCTATGTTAGTTATTTGATTACAAAATAGCCCTATTAGGTAGACAAGAATTAAGCATTGTGCTGTTATCTCTCTTTTACAAGCAGAAAAAAAAGTGACTTCTCCAGTGCAGGATGCAGGTTGAGTAACTTTGAAGGACAAATTAAAACAAAGGAATTGTTGCTTCAGTTTTCAACATTATATTCAAAAACATACATGTCAGTTTAGGGTTTTTTTCTTGGCTTTGTCCTGGGGTCAGCAGTAGTAGCCATTTAAACTATAAGTATTACCTGAGAGCGGATTTAAGCTTTTTGCAATTAATATAGTAAAAAATATTCAATCACTGTTACCTTCATCTCTCCTTTCAGTTTCCTTTTCAGCCATAGGCGAGACGAACAGCTCTGGCACAGGCACACTGCCCAGCAGAGCAAGGGATCCTGCATGTGGGAAGGGTTTCCTGATCCAGGGAAACCCCAGGAGAGTAGAGACACTCCAGGAGCTGGAAGCTTGAACAAGAGCAGCTGATGGCTGCTACCTCACACTCCCTCAAAGGCAGCCCTAGTAAGTACTCTGTTTGTGTGTGAAGGTTTTGGTAGCAGGGAGTCTGCAGGGGTGGTTTCTGTGACAGGCTGAGAGAAGCTTCCCCTATGTCCAATAAAGCCAATGCCAGCCAGCTCCAAGATGGACCTGCCACTGGCCAGGGCCAAACCCATCAACAACAGAGACAGCACCCCTGAGATAACATAGTTAAGATGAAAAAGTTGCTGCACAACAGCAGCTGCAGCAGGAGAGGGGAATAAGAATATGCAAGAGAAACAGCTGTGAAGACACCAAGGTCTTCATAGGCCTGTGTAAACCTCATGAAGTTCAACAACGCCAAATGCAAGGTCCTACACATGGGTGGAGGCAACCCCAAGAACAGCTACAGCCTGGCAGAGAATGGATTTATAGCAACCCTGAGGAGGAAGACTTGGGGGTGTTGGTTGACAAGAAATACAACATGAGCCATCAGTGTGCGCTTGCAGCCCAGAAAACATCCACAAACTGGGCTGCATCCAAAAGAGCATGACCAGCAGGTTGAGGGAGGTGACTCTACCCCTCTACTCTACTCTTGTGAGACTCTACTTGGAGCACTACATTCAGCTCTGGGGTTCCCCCCCATGAGAAGGACGTGGACTTGTTTGAGCTAATCTGGAGGAGGGCCACAATGATGCTCCAAGGGCTGGAGCACCTTTCAGCCTGAAGAAGGCTCTAGAGAGACCTTATAGCAGCCTTCCAGCAACTAAAGGGGACCTACAGGGGAACTGAGGAAGGAGTTTTTACAAGGGCATGTAGTGATAGGATAAGGGGGAATGGCTATAAACTGAAAGAGGGTAGGTTTAGATGACATTTTATGAAAAAGCTCTTTGCTGTGTGAGTGGTGAGACACAGGTTTCCCAGAGAAGCTGCAGCTACCTATCCCTAGAAGTGCTCAAGGCAAGGTTGGACAGGGCTTTGGGTAACCTGGTCTAATGGGAGGTGTCCCTATGGTAGGGTGAATGGATCTTTAAGGTCCCTTCAAACCCAAATCATAACTCTATATGAGCTTGCCAGGTATTGGCTATTTCCTTTGGGAGATATAGACAGAGGTAGTAAATAATGCCTTGTCACTTACCCTTCGATAAAACGTCTGTGCTTTTGAAATTATATGCTCACATGTGTGCAGCAGCATCTGACTTTTATGGTAGTCACTGAATGCCATCAACTTTGGCTGGGACAAAAGAAGTGTCTCTGCTAAGTAGAGACATGGCACCATCCTTTGTGATCAAACCAGCTGTGGTCTGTTTCATAGCCAAAGAGCAGACAGCTTTCAGTGAATCATAATTCTTTCCACTTTTTTATATACTGAATAAAATCACACTATGAAAACATTGCTAACGATATCAGCAACCAAAGATTTTATGCAGCCACATATTTGCTTCTTTCTAATATTAGTACCTATGACCTAGCAGTAGTATTGTCATGGTCTCAGCTGGGACAAAATTAATTTTCTTCTTAGTAGCTGATACAGTGTTGTGCTTTGGATTTAGTGCTTTCCTTCTTTCTGGGCATACTTAATAAAATTTCATGTAATTTAAATTTTATTATTATATTCTGTAAATAATACATATTTTTTATTGCATAAAATGTTCGTATTTCCACCTGGGGTTTTTTGGTGGTTTTGGTCAAATTCAGGCTTGATGTAAGACAGTACACAGTTTTGACAGTTATTCTCTTATGCCTACACTAGTAATTGACTCTTTTCATAATAAATCACAGTCTCATTTTTCACTGCTTGTAGTGATGTTTGGTACCAAATTGATCAAATGTCAGTTACCCAGTTAAAAGCTGTAAGACTGCACATCTTCTGGAGAAAATGCTATTTGCTCTATTGCTGTCTGTTAGAGCATTCAACAGGAGAGCTAACTAGATGACAGTACTTTTCAGCTGAAATGGTCTCACAGACTAGTGCAAATTAAATGTTTGCTTCCAGTAGAGAGTCTTCCATTGCTCTTATTCTGTTTTTACATGCATGGGATTCCAAAAGCAAGAACTTCTGCTATCTTTCATATATGTCTGTATTATAGGCTTTTATCATTTTGATTTTAGAGAATAAAGTCTGACTTTGGAAAAAAAAAGCATATATATTCTAACTTAGAGCAGTTCTGAGCTCAGCTTGTTCTTGTTTCTTCTGCTTTCACTCAGCTATCCAAAGATTTGGTGTTTATTCAATAATGAGGTGTTTATGTAATGACGTAGTTCACAGTTCATTCTGAATCAATGCTTCTACGTTACGTATGCTCTTCATTTCCCACTGGATAAGTGTATGATTATATCAAGAATACATTAAAAGAGGAAATACCATTTCATCTTTTGCAGACTTAAGGAATTATATGTTATTTGGTGACCTAAAAACTAAGGAGCATTAGACTAGATCATACACTACACTGTAGGAGAAGTTAGTATGCTACAGATATATGCTACAGATTTCTGAACCAGATGCTGGGAAGATTTTTAAATAAGTGAAAATATGCCAGAACAGAATTTTTTCCTGCTTCACCAATATACTTGAACTGCATGAAATATAGTCTGGGCAAAATTATAGCAAGAAAAATTATAAGAAGGATTAGTACTGATAATCAAATAATTTATTATTAATAAACCAATTAGACTTGAGGGGGTAATATCAGCTTTTGAAAATAAATGAGGAAATTAGAGGAATGTGTTTGAGATGGAAATAAAATTTTCATCTGTCAAATAAGAATTAATTCTTCAAAATAGTTAGCTGATGCTCATATCTATTACTCAGTCCAAAACAATAGCCCATTTCACTATATTTCCTAGTACTGCAATATGTTAACTGATTTTCTGTTCTATCTTGGATAACTTAGTAAATGTCAATAAAGATAATTTAATTTGAATTTTTTTTATAAGAAATATGCTATCACATGTTAGTGTGTATTGAGAAAATATGAAAATAGGCTTTTTATTAAGAAACATTTGTAATAGTCACTCAATTAACTAACAGTAAATTTCCATGTTCAACTTAGAGTGATTGTTTACATGTTGTTCATTTCCACAAAGGTTTCAGATTATTAAGGCCTATTGATGCTGTGGAATGAAATAAACATCACCAAAGATTTGATTAATCTCACCTAATATTAGATTTCTGCAATGTGTATCCATGCAGACTAAATCTGTTGTCTTAGATATCCTTTTTAGTCAGTGTAGAGAGTCAGGCACATTTATGGAAGGGTGCATGTGCCATATTTTTAGCATCTTTGGTAAGATGAGATTCATTTCACATCCTAAATTCCACTGTCAATATTTACTAGGGATTCATCATTTATAGAGCAAACTGATTCAGATGTAATCATCTGCTCTGTGAATATCCACATTTAATGGGAAGAATTCCACCAAAGAAATGAGCAACTTTGTCACTGTCTATATCGGTCAGGGGAGATACTACATTTTCTGAGGTGTATTCAATTGTCCTTTTTAGAAAATTGCATGAGAGAGCCTACTGATCTGGACAGGCCCACATCCGTGAGCCTGTTAATCTCACCCAGTAAGCAATGGAGAGGGTTTGGGCTCTAAAACAGCTGGGATGCTTGGAAAAGTATTGTCTGGTCACAGTGCTCTATGTTACTGCCATATTAACTAACATCATCACAGGTATTAGCTATTACATACAGAAGTACCAAACCTAAAAGGAACGTGATCTTCATCTCTTTCTCCTCACCTATATTCTTTAACATGGGCAAAAACAATATTTCATCTACTTCTGTTAGATTCACTAGTCATACAACTGAGTCATCAGAGAAAAAAAACAGCTCAATATCTTCGATAATGATGATTAAAAACTGATCCAATTTAATAACTCTAGCTATCTGAAAGTAAAAAGAGTGTTCTAAATCACTTACCTAAGCTCTGTCTTTGATCATATTAATCTTAGAGTTTATCTAAAAGAGTTATAAATTACATATAATCATCCTTTCATTAAAGATGGAATATGAACTACGTAGCTTAATATTCATGGTGTGAAATGTAAGTGGAAATATTCCAGAGTATTATTCTCTGGTTAATCCGATGTGAGTTGCAAATGGCACATGAATGTTCCATCCTGATATTCAGGAAAGCATGAAAACCTGTGAAAAAAATCATCATAGTTAAATAAGGGATTGACAGTGGAGTTCCAATACAAAGACAATGATGTAAAAATAAGAACAGGCAGAAAGTGAAGAATTTAGAAACACTGTCTAGGCATGCGAAAGTGTTGCTAAGAAAGCCAGAGCTCATGTAAAGTTGATATTTGCAGTTGGAGTTTCATCAAGGACAAGATCTTCCATTACTACAATAGCAGGCAAATGCTGAACAAGCAAAATATAAGCCTATTGCTGAATGGGACAGGTGATATAGTGAAGATGAACACTGTCTAATATTAGTAGTATGGAGCAAGTGGTGCAGTATGGCCCTATCAAGTTCGCAGATGAAAATGAAAGAACTGTCAATATGCTGGAGAACTGTGGTGCTATTCAATATAGACAGGCTAGAGAAATAGGCTGACAGAAATCTAATGAGTTCAACAAGGACAAATTAGAAGTCTTGCACCTGGAAAAGATTAAACCTTTTCCAACAGCACAAGCCGGGACTGACTGGCTGCTGCAGCTCTGGAAAAGGCCCATGGGATTCTGGTGGGCAGCAAGCAGCATGAGCCAGCAGTGCACCACTGCAGGAAGGCAGGGATTCAGGAGCTCAGACTGCATATAAAAAAAATATTCCCCTGTGAGGACAGGTGGAAGAGGCTGACAGAAAAGGCTGTACAGGCTGCCTCTTTGCAGATTTTCAAGAGCTAAGCAACCTGGTCTGACTTCAGCATTGACCGGGCTTTAAGCAGGAGGTTGGACTGAAGACCTGCTAAGATTCCCCCCCCCCCAAAAATCCTATGACCTTATAATTGTCTTTTTCATACAAAGGAAATTCTTATAACTGAATACCTGAACATCTCTCTACTCTGTTCAATAAGATGAAAAAAACATCTTCAGAAAAAGGGTAGCAAATACTTATGATGCTCAGGAATAGGTGGGACTCTGTCTTTGACTGTCTCTCATTTTAAATGTCTGTCAAAAAAGATAAATTTTTACCCCAGTGCCAAGATTTGGTTCAATTCCCAGTTGGGTTCTTCCTTACTTGTTATCTTTCCAATATAGTTCAGAAATTCTTTCCATTCTCTCAGCTGTTTTATGCCCCAAGCACAGAGATCCTTCCTCACTGGTCTGTAGCTCTCATGCAGGTCTTCATATACGTCTAAATAGATGAGGGAATACAGGGGCATGAATGTAACACTGGAAGGAAATTCAGTGATGAGCTGATGCACTAATGAAATTAGAAACAGATGAAACAGACAAAAGTCACCTCTGTTATGCTTAGTCATGAGTTAACTTTAAAAAACTACTAGCAACAGTTAGGAGTAAAGTTAAGAGCCTTATCTCACACACACTGTACCAACACTACAATGTTTATCTTTGAAGCAAGCACCAATATATAACACATTCTAATTTTAATAATATATCACATCTGCCTATTTTGCTGCTTGTGAAAAATAGGGTAAGTGTATTAAATTCCAATTTCCCAAATTGTCAATAAACGGTGATCAGTGAGATTATGAGTCTGAAAATTTACTCGTACTTATAGGAAAAGTGATGTGATTAAGATGGAGAGCCTTCTTTTATTGAACACATACTGCTGTCTTTTAACAATGAAAGTAAATGCTACAGACAATATTTTAAAGTGAATTATATTGCCTAAGGACCTACCAGCCATTAAGTGCATTTATTAATCTTTATACCACTCCTGAGAAGTATGAAAGTGCTGCTATCCCAACACTAAAGATAGTGAACTGAGGCACACACAGATTGAACTCCAACGTTGCAGTAAAAATCAGTGGTGGAGCAAGGAACTAAAACTATGCTATAGAAACTTGAGACTAACATTTTCTCCAGTATTTCTTTTCCATATGGTCAGTTATCTGATTATTTGAAACTGCAGATATGTTCATAAACAAAACCAGCATTAGAATATCACTTCAACACTTCAAGATTTGCAGGTTAGATCTCAGCTAAGCAATCTTCTAGTATGTGCCTTGAGTTCCGTATTCTCTTATAGAAAGCTTGCTTTATGAATTTATTTTTTGTGTTAGCTAAATCATGTCAGTTTTAGTATGGTATTTTTCTTTCTTATGTGTTGTTTATATGTTGCTGATGTTGGATAAACTTCCATGTGTTTCAATTTTACCACTTCATAGAATCATAGAAGCATAGAATGGGACCTTAGAGATTACATAGTTCCAATTCCCTTGCAATGGGCACAAACACCTTCCACTACACCAGGTTGCTCCAAGCCCCATCCGACTTGGCCTTGAACACTGCCAGGGATGGGGCAGCCACAGCTTCTCCGGGCAACTTGTGCTGGTACCTGACCATCCTCGCAGACAAGTGGAAAATCCCAGTGACTTCAGTGTTGGCTGGGCAATCATCATGGTGGCCTCTGGCTGAGGGTGCACTCAATCCCTGTCCGTGTTGTCAACAAAGATGTTAAACAGCACTGACCCGGATACCATCCCTTGAGGAACACTGCTCATCACTGGTCTCCACTTGGATATTGAGCTGCTGACGACAACTCTTTTAAGTATGACCATCTAGCCAATTCCTTTTCTGTGGATTAATCCGTATGTCAAATTCATGGCCCTCAGTGAAGACAACTTACTGGCGGGACTGCAAGGTATTAATTTGTGACGTTCTTCAGGTGTTCTCCTGCTGACTTGTGATCCTTCTTCAGGCTCTGGGCATCTCCTGCTGGCACTGGCATCACACTGGTACAAGTGGGGTGGATTGAAGTTCCCCTCCTCTGGCACCTTTATTTTAAAACCCACAGTTTCCATGCTTACTTCATTTTTCTCTGTCTTGTTCAGAGATAGACAAAGGTAACACCTAAGAAATAGGTTTGAATTGCAGACTAGAAGTCTACAATTGTCTATTAGTCTACATTGTAGACTAACTGTGACCTATTAAATGAAAAAAGAACCAAAATCCTCAAGAAGTTTGTATCACCTGCAACTTGATATTTTTTTTTTTTTCTGACAGTAATTATACTGGGTGTGGTACATCCTCATAAATAATTTACTAATTTAGATGTTTGATGTTTTCCATGCTTCTACTGTTTTGTGTTATCACATTCCTATATTACTGTGTGTGTCATAAGAAATAGAATGTGTAAGATTTCCTGAAAATATTAGTGTTTCAGTGAGGAGGTAGGAGGGAACAGCTGCTACCCAAGGTTAGTTTAACATCCTTCTACATTTTTTCATTTCCCCATCTTTAAACATCAATTTTGACTTTCACATAATTCCACTTACATATCTAAAGAAAAACACTCTGTTTTCTAGCCATGTTTTTCACTCAGCCCACTTTGTTCTGTTGTTCCATTGCCATCTAAACACCCTATTCTTTCTGTTCTTTGAGGTTCCATTCCATTTTTATGAATCTCAGTAGGAGCACTGTAGCAATTGCTAGTCAGTCGATAGTTCAGCAATTGGTAGGGAACAGCTGAGGACCAAATCATTGATTTTCTCCCCACTGATGCATTCACAGCTGGTTACCTTTTAGTGTGCCATTACAAATAAAGGGAGATAGAAAACACAGACTCAATATATCTATTTTACATATAGATAAAATATCATGTGTTTCCATTTTTAACAACTGTCCATTCCTAGGAAAAAATCAGATAAAAAATTATTTTGGCAGCTTGAGCACAGTCAAGAAGGCAGAACATACATCAAAGGTGGGAATTACATCAGATAATGAAATCCATTAACACTAATACTGAAAAATATTGGAAACTTTTTGCAGAGCTGTTGATCAACAAACTCCAAAGAACTTTAATCATAGAATCATAGAATAGTTAGGGTTGGAAAGGACCTTAAGTTCATCTAGTTTAAAACCCCCTGCCATGGGCAGGGACACCTCACACTAAACTGTGCCACCCAAGACACTTTCCAACCTGGCCTTGAACACTGCCAGCGATGAAGCATTCACAACCTCCCTGGTCAATCCATTCCACTGCCTCACCACCCTTACAGTAAAGAATTTCTTCCTTATATCAAATCTAAACTTCCCCTGTTTTAGTTTTAACTCAATAGCCCTTGTCCTGTCACTACAGTCCCTAATGAAGAGTCCCTCCCCAGCATCCCTATAGGCCCCCTTCAGATACTGAAAGGCTGCTAGGAGGTCTCCATGCAGCCTTCTCTTCTCCAGGCTGAACAGTCCCAACTTTCTCAGCCTGTCTTCGTACAGGAGGTGCTCCAGTCCCCTGATCATCCTCATGGGCCTCCTCTGAACTTGTTCCAACAGATCCATGTCCTTTTAATGTTGAGGACACCAGAACTGCACACAATACTCCAAGTGAGATCTCACGAGAGCAGAATAAAGGGGCAGGATCACCTCCTTCGACCTGCTGGTCACACTCTTTTTGATGCAGCCCAGGATACGGTTCGCTTTCTGGGCTGCGAGCGCACACTGAATTCGGCTCGTGTTCATTTTCTCATTGACCAACACCCACAAGTCCTTCTCTACAGGGCTGCTCTGAATCTCTTCTTTCCCCAGCCTGTAGCTGTGCCTGGAATTGCTCTGATCCAGGTGTAGGACCTTGCACTTGGCATGGTTAAACTTCATGAGGTTGGCATCAGCCCACCTCACAAGCGTGTCAAGGTCCCTCTGGATGGCATTCCTTCCCTCCAGTGTATCAACCGAACCACACAGCTTGGTGTCATCGGCAAACTTGCTGAGGGTGCACTCAATCCCACTGTCCATGTCAGTGATGAAGGTGTTAAAGACGACTGCTCCCAACACCGACCCATGAGGGATGCCACTCGTTGATGGTCTCCAGCTGCACATTGAGCCATTGATCACAACTCTTGGTGTGCGGCCATCCATCCAGTTCTTTATTCACCGAGTGGTCCATCTATCAAATTCATGTCTCTCCAATTTAAAGACAAGGATGTTGTGTGGGTTAGCGTCGAACACTTTGCGTAAATCTAGGTAGATGACATCAACTGCTCTACCCCTGTCCATCAGTTTCGTAGCCCCAGTATAGAAGGCCACCAAATTGGTCAGGCAGGATTTCCCCTTAGTGAGGCCACGCTGGCTGTCACCAAGCACCTTGTTGATTTTCATGTGCCTTAGCATGCCTTCCAGGAGAATCTGCTTCAAGATTTTGCCAGGCACAGAGGTGAGACTGACTAGTCTGTAATTGCTGGGGTCATCCATTTTCCCCTTCTTGAAAATTGGGGTTATATTTCCCCTTTTCCAGTTGTTGGGAACTTCACCTGACTGCCATTATTTTTGAAATATGATGGACAGTGGCTTAGCAACTTCATTTGCCAGCTCCTTCAGGACCCATGGATAGATTTCATCAGGTCCTATGGACTTGTGTACTTTCAGGTTTTTCAGATGGTCTCGAACCACATCCTCTCCTACAGTGGGCCTAAGGTCATCATTCTTACAGTCCCTTTGTCTGCCTTCCAGGACTTTGGTGGTGTGTTCAGAGCCTTTGCCAGTGAATTAGAGCCTTTGCCAGTGAATAATAATAGTGAGTTTAAACCAATTTTATTAATTCTGCTATTTTTAATTAACTTTAGACTAGGAAAAAAATCAAACTTTTACATTTCCATACATATATCCATACATGAGTATGACATAATGTACTTTAATACTTGATTCATATTTTTTAGAGACATGTATTTCAGAAGTCTAAAACCTTCAGTTTAGCCCCAGAGTTTCAGAAAAAAAAAAAAATCAGTAACTAGTCACATGAAATACTGAAAAATCTTCCCTTGTCTTGCAGCATAAGTGAAAGACAGATCTGTGATTGGAAAAATTTCTTTGTAGAGAAAACAAAACACCTCCAAGAATGTTATTCCTGATTCCACTTTCTGTAAACATTAACTGTAGACGGAACTTACACTTTTAAACCTATGTTTTAAGTTTTGGACATATTTATTTTTAAATTAAGATAGATTAGATGAGAAGAATGCCTGAATAATCTGGTGGCCTTTTACAATGGAATGACTGTTGGTGAATAAGGGAAGAGCAGATGATGTCATCTGCCTTTGCTGCTAAAAGGCCTTTGGCACGATCCCACATATCATCCTTATCTTTACATTGGAGAGATATGGATTTGATGATACCCTATACAAATCCAAAGAATCAGAATGAATGACTCAATGTCCAAATGGAGATCAGTAATAAGTGGTATCCTTCAGGGGTCCACACTGGGACTTGCACAGTTTGATAACTTTATGAGTATCCTCTCCAGATTTTCAGATGATGCCAAGCCGAATGGTTCTTGGAGGAAGGGATGTCAACCAAAGAGACCTTGGCAGGCTTCAGAAGCGTGTCAGTGCAGCCCTCATGAAATTCAATACCATCTTGTGTAGGATCCTGCACCTGCATCAGGGCAATCACCATTAACAGTACAGACTACGCAATTATTGGATCGAAAGCAGCACTGCAGAGATGAACTTGGGGATATTGATAGATAAAAAATTGGATTTGAGCTATCAGTGTGAGCTCAAAGTCCAGAAAGATAATTGTATCCTGGACTGTATCAAAAGAAGCACTAACAACAGATCAAGGGAAGTGATTCTGCACCTCTATTCCCCTCTCATGAGACCCCAAGTGGAGCACTGCATGCAGTTCTCGTATGCACAGTACAAGAAAGACATGGGTCTGTTAGAGCAGGTCCAGAGAAAGGCATAGGTGAAGATAAGGGCAGGAAGAGATCAGGCACCAATTACCATCATGGGCAAAACAGACTCAACTTGGGAAAAAATTAATTTAGCTTATTACCAATAAAATCAGAATAGTATAATGACAAGTAAAAAAAAAACGATTTTCCCCCTCACCCCTCCCTTCTTTCTGGGCTCAAACTCACTCCCAGATTCTCTACTTCCTCCCCTCAACTGCGCAGGGTGATTGGAAATGGAAGTTGTGGTCATTTCATTACACTTCGTCTCTGCCACTCCTTCCTCCTCAGGGGAGGACTCCTCACACTTCTCCTGATCCAGCGTGGAGTCCTTCCACAGGAGACAGTCCACCATGACATTTTCCAATGTGAGTCCTTCCCATGGGCTGCAGCTCTTCATAAGCTGCTCCAGCATGGGTCCCTTCCATGCTAACATTTTTGACTGTGGTTGGCAGTAGTCCTCATCCAGATGTCATCTAGATGGTAGTAAATTTCATATAAAACAACAAGTTGGAAACACTCATAGCCAGAAAGATTCAGGAAAGACTGTTGGTATGACTCTTGGCATTCACTAAAAGAAAGCTTAAAAGGTCACCAGACCATCTTGGTCACTGTTAGTTGGAAATTATTACAGGAATCACTCGCAATCAAATAAAGCATATCATCCATAACTATATGAAGGCTCACACAATAAGCAGCAAGTTCTGATTTCTAACACATCTAATTTTTAAGGTTACTGAAACACATAATGAATGTGTTGATGACAGAACTAAATGGAGAGATCAAAATTCTTTATGCTTTACTTAATTAAATTTAAAGCAATATGCACTGGCATGTTTTTCCTTTAGACATATATAATATAGATGGTAATACATAAAAGCTTACCTACATTCCATTTATATTTAACATAACCTATTATGTATTAAGAACTTAAGGGCATGTTTCTAACATATATATTATTATGCAATTAATTTTGTCATTAAAAAAAATCAGTTTCAGTTTCTTTGTGGACTTTCTTGAATTGCTCTGACCTTCTCTTGCCTGCTTTCTTTAAGCTTCTCTTTCCCTTTCTTCCTTTGCTTCCCTACATTCAAGTCACATAACCATGAATTTAATACTAAATGTTTCTACTTGTCATAGAAAATTTGTCTTTTTAAAACATAGCTGTAGAAATCTGAAAAGCGAAATTATCCAGAATCATAATTTATCTCTGCTCTTTGTCAGTCCCATATAATATAGTGGGTTTCTTATATAAAGAAGGATGCAGAAGAAGAAGAATGCTTCTTGGACATAAATTCCTGTAATAATAATAGTAATAGCAGTAATGTTAATAGTAATGGCAATGGCAATAGCAATAATAATATTCCTTTTTAGACTTTTTTTGTGATTATCTCTATTAACAGTACTAACCCCTACCAACTAAGCTTTCTGTTCTCAGAGGTTCACCTGCATATGGGATAGCAGGGTAAGAGGGGGCTTTCAGTCCTCTAAGGCACCTCCACAGGTGTGTAAGACACTGAATGACAAACTGATTCAGATGTTCAGTCAGAGTTGCTTTGTTAATAGCTTAATCAATAGTTCTTTTTTGATCCTTTTTTTTTTTTTTTTGAGCGTGTCATACATTAAGTTGCAGAAAGTATCAAAAAAAAAAAAAAAGACAATTCGCTAATTTACAGAATGGACACCTGCTTTTTTATTTTCACTGTCTTTCAGTTTAGCAACCTAGTTATTAATTAAGGCTCAAAGACTTTCTGGCTGAGTTCTCACTGTCACTGCTGCCACAAAAGTAGTCCTTTGTGGATAGTAATAAAGCCAGATTACTTAGGACTTCATTACTGCATGATGAAATTTCTGTTAGTTTTAATAATGGATTATCACTTTGTTTACAAATGGACCTTCACTATCCCAGAACAACCCTGATGATGTTATACAGAAGCTAAACATTGTCAGAATTTTCAGATATTATCAAAGCTAACCAATTCTGAATGTTGCATATAGTTGATACCAATGGTAAAGAAAGGAGAATGAACTAACAAGAAGCAAGTGAACAGTGGACTACAGTCAGGTCCTGTTCTTACATAATTTATCCATGAAAAATACAGGAAAAAAAAATAAAAGGAGACACAGGCTAATTTACAATGGTCTTAAACCACAATTTCAGAGTAGAGAAAAAATGCAGGGGAAAAAAAAAAAACACAGACCCTTCTGATGGTATATGTTCTGAAAATTATCCTAGACTGCAATGTTCTCTTGAAGGAAACTTGTAATTATTGATGAGCTTTTTTTTTTTTTTTTAAAGAAATGGTATAATTTTAAAACATCTGAAATGAAGTAACAGTTGGGTTACTTGGTATTAAATTACATATAAAATCACAAAAAATGATAAAATGTGGTGAAAGAAAATCAATAAAGTACATATTCAGCCTCGACCTTGAGGTTCTCTTGGAAGCACCTTTACAGGATTGTAGAAATGAAAAATATTTCAATGTAGAATAAGTGAAATGTAAATCTGTTTGGTAAGTATGCATGTAATTAAAAGGGAAAAAGTAATTAATTATTGCAAATAGAAACAAGGTAGGTTATAGAATCTTGGGTATTCTTTTTTGTCAACCAAAATAGTATGGAGTTTTGTGTTTGGGTTTGATTTGGTTGTTTGCTTGTTATATTGAGAAGCAGTACCATCTTATTATTCAGTCCCTGAAGCTCTTTCTTGAAAAAAAATGTCTTTTGTGTTGATTATTAGAACTGACTGAGAAATTTTTGATGAAAAAATGTTCTGTCCCTGAAAAGTTTTAAAATCAGCCTTGTGCTCGCAGTGATTTTGGATTTGACTTTTTTTTTTTTTTTTTTTTTTGCTATTCCATCTGCAGGCTTCCATTTTACTTGAGAAAGAAATCCATCCTAACTTGGTTATTCATTCATTGCTTAACTCACTCCCTTGAAAACTCTATTTTACAGAAATTTTGTTGTTTCTGGTTCAGGTAAAGGATTAAAACAAGATTTTCCCATGTCATAGGTGAAAGCCCTGGATAATGAATAAAAAAATTCCAGAATAGCCAAAAGAATGTCACACCAGGAAGTAGAAGAGATCAAACAGAAATAATGTAACTTGGAGCGTAGAGAGCACTAATGTGGAGTTTTTCAAGGCCAGAAGCAAATCAGTGAGCAAAACTGAACCTTCATTCCCGTTCTTCTGTACCTCAGATGGATGCTCAGATGAATATTCTGGGACATTCTGGGCATCTGTCTATTATTTTAAATGACTAATTTTAATTCTATAAAGAAATATATTTCAATATTTGAACATGTATCTCAAAATGGAGCTGGCACCTATTTCAGCCTTTTAGAAAACCTATCATTTAGACTGTATAATCCTCAATTATGATTCTACATAAACTAGAAGTAATTCATAAACATCTTGTTAATAATGACACAAACATTATAGACTAGTTCAGTGACTGCTCTTCTTGCTAAAAGTCATCCTGGATATCAAGATGAAAACAATTACCAGAAGACATAAAGACTTTCGGCCTTCCTAAGTCATAAGTAGATTCTGCCTTCCAGCATATCCTATAAATGGGTTTACTGTCTTTTGCCATAAGCCATAATATTCTCACAGATAGTATTTTTTCTTAAAAACAATTCAACACAAACAGCATATAAGCATTTTCTTTATGTACTCTAAGAAAGCTATTCCCCTTTCATTTCTAATAGGCAGAGTTCAGTTTCTGTTACCTTGACACATGCTGAAGGAAGAAGCCAGGATTGTTCACATATTAATTATACTTTTAAAGGCATACACTGAATAATAAAAATTCTAGATTGAAAAGGGTAGTTTTATTCATTACTCAAGGCCAAAAACTCCAGCTGCATGAAAGTAGAATGCTTGCACTTATTCTCAAAATTATACAACCATCTGTGTTTCAGCTGAACCATAAGCACAAGATCTAGGAAATAGTGATTTCTATATAAGAAATTTGGAGATTATGAGAAAATATATCTGCCAAAATACCCATAGTCTACACTATACTGTTTTTGTTCATGGTACGGAGGTATTAACACAACCCGGCTCTGTAGATAAGCAGGTTGTTTATTAACTTTATGAAGGTGCCTTACCCTTGTCATTTATCTGAGGCAGATACTCTGTGTAAAGTTATGTTTACCTAGGAACAACAAAGAATATGAAGCGAATTTTTTTTTCTGAGGTATTTGTCTCTCTCAAGTTTAGATTAAATACAGAACATGACCTCCAAAGTTTAGAATAATTGTCTCCTATCTTACCACTAAACTAGGAGATAAAAATCTGTATATAAAACACAACTATTAAAAACATTTATGCAAGAAATTAGTTTGGGCACATAAGGCTGAAATAATATTTATAACATCTTGCATTAACTTGACAAATAAACCAGAAATAATGGTTATTATAAATGACAATAAAATCATTCAGAGATGGTTTTGAAAGTTACTCTTGTTCCCAAAGCTCTCCTAAAAGTAAACACTTATTTGTGTAATTCAATATTAAATTTTAGATATACCATGTATCTGAAAGAAGCAAGCACTTACAAGAGGATCATTAATCACAGGCCAATCTTTTCCCAGAAGCTCTGTCAGTCTATTTACATGCATCAGAGTTGCTGCCTAATCTCTACATGTCCTTAATAAAAGGTACACATACTTAATAAAAGCGAAAAGTATTTGTGATTTGCTACTTCTAAAATACAGTGAAACTTATAAAAACATTTTTTAAAGGGTATATTTTTTTTTAGAAAAAACAAACAAATCACCACAACAGAAAGAACAGCATAGCATGGTTACCTTGGCATACCATAGCATAGCACAGAATAAAGTAAGATTTTTAGGGAAATGCAATTGGAATTGAAACACAAACAAAATAATTGTTATACATAACATTAAATGAGACTTAGATGACATGAGTCTGAATGTGTTGGTCCTCAGATACCAACATATTTGTCAAGCTGCCTAATTCGATAGTTATCTCAATTATTTATTTCTTTTAAAGCTCCCCAGGTACCTGAGCTGCAGCATTGAACATTAAATTACAGTATATGGTATATACAAATCAATTACTTGTGTCCATAATTTGCCTTAGGTGCTAAATGGTCCAAATCTATGTTATTAATGTCTCTCGGCCTATAAAAGAGGGTAACTATTAAAAAAAAAAGTCCATTAGAAATACGAATCAGCCTAAACTACAACTGTATTAAAGACAATTATAACAGCTGAACACTTCAGATGATTGAATCACGGTGCTGGGAATGATCCCTGACACTCTGTAATTTACTACCATAGATCTAGCCTAAATTAATATCTCTAGGTAGAATCCTAACAACACCAACATATTTGGTAGCAGAAAGTTGATACTACCTGCAGAGAAGCAGTTCCCACAGCCACAGATATCATTCAAACCTTATAAAATCACAGAAATAGCTCATTAGTGAGAGACTTGACTAAGTTTGGGGACATATAGCTTCCAACACCTATGTTATGTCATCTGGGTTGAGGTTAGAGCTGGTATTTCCTGGTAGTATGACTTGATCTGCAGATTACTAAGTTTTTTGAGTGTGTAACCCTAAGTAACACAAACCAAGTTTATTAATATTTTTTTAATGCTAGTAAATTTTCAATCTCAGTCTTCTAAATACATACTGTATTTAAAATGAATCCTGTTCATTGCGCTTTCTAATGGATATCTTTTTATTTAAACCAGAAGACTGGGTTGATTTATACTACATATTAGTATATTCTGTATGTTAGAAAGTACTAAAACAAAAGGGACTGGAAAAGCTATAACCTTTACTAGCTTGCTGGTCAAGGGTGATGAAGAGGGTCAAAGATAGATGTTAATTTCTGCATATATGTACATATGTATACTTTGTGTTGGCATAAAGATAGTAAAAATTGGCCCTTTAACTGGTTTCCATTGGAATTGTCCATTGTGCTAAAAAAATTTGAGCTCTCCAGTTCTACAGATGGTTTTGCTTTTGTTGGTCACGTACACCTGTGGTCTGAATAAATAAAACATGTCAGACTGACTGATGGACTAAGTAAATTCAAAACAGTTTATAGATCTTGAGAACAGTGAAAGACTGTGTGTTATGATGAGCAATTAAAGATGGAGAGGTATCAACTACGTCATATGCAACTGAATATAAAAGTTGGTTTGTGTTGGTTTGGTTTTTGTTTTCATTTTCTGGCAAGGAGCATGTTTCAGGTGCTGATGATGCTAATTTTCTGCAAATTAATATTTGACATAAATATATTAAGTCATCCCCTGGATGAATTTGCTGATCAAATTACACATTTTAGTGATTTTGGAGGGAGTTTATTCTTACATGTCATAGTACGCTGATTCTTTTTTGACATGTTTTACTAAATGAGTGTTAAGTATCATTTTACATCCTTGGTATTTAATTAGCTTTGTCTTTCTATATGCACCAATCAATAATGAAGATCATGCTTTTACTGTTTTCCTATGAGCAAAACCTCCTGTAAGTAGATTTTTGTAGCCAAGATCACTGCAATTTGTTTAAAAGTTCTTCATGTTTTCAAAGAGTTCCTATAATGTCATCCATAACTAATGAAGTTCAGACATGAAGTGGAAATAGTACTTCATGCAATCATGCAACCAGTTGAAAAGAGCAATGTGTTTTGTCTGGGGTAAAGATAAAAGATATTCTGAATAAATCCATGTAATTCTGCAGAGTCCTTACAATATAAGTTACTGAAGTCTGACTGATGTGAGTTTTTACTAGGTCAACACTTGGTCAAATTATTACTTTCTTCCTCATGACTGCTATTTCATTAATCCTAGAAGAAATATCCAGCTGAAAAGATTCTTCATTGGGTTTGTGTGACCAAGTTTTGAGCGGGGGGCTGGTAACAGGCTGCCCAGGGAGGTTGTGGAATCTCCTTCTTTGGAGACATTCAAAACCCGCCTGGACACGTTCCTGTGTAACCTTATCTAGGTGTTCCTGCTCCGGCAGGGGGATTGGACTAGATGATCTTTTGAGGTCCCTTCCAATCTCTAACATACTGTGATACTGTGATACATGAGTGCTTTCTGTAAGAAGCTGACAGAAGCTTACCCCATGTTTGACAGAGCCAATGACAGGTGTCTCCAGTACAGACCCACAGCTGGCTAAGGCTGAGCTCGTCAGTGATGGTGGTAGCAGCTCTGGGTTAACATATTTCAGAAGGGGAAAATGTTATTGTGCAGCAGCCACTGCATCTGGGAGAACTGAAAACATATGAAAGAAACAGCCCTGCAGACACCCAAGTCAGTGAAGTAGGAGAGGAGGAGGTGCTCCAGGTGCTGGACCAGAGATTCCCCTGCATCCTGCGGTGCAGAACATGGTGAAGCAGCTGTGCCCCTGCAGCCCATGCAGGTCCATGGTGGAGCAGATCTCCACCTGCAACCTAGGGAGGAGGACCCCACGCTGGAGCAGAGGGATGCCCAAAGGAGACTGTAACCCCATGCAAAGACTGTGCTAGAGCAGGTTCCTGGCAGGACCTGTGGCCCCATGGAGAAGGGAGCCCATGCTAGAACAGGTTTGCTGCAGGACTTGTGACCCTGCAGGGGACCCACGCTGGAGCAGCCCATTCCTGAAGGACTGCACCCTTGGAAGGAACTCACGCTGGAGCAGTCTGTTTCTGAAGGGCTGCACTCATGGAAGGGACCCACACTGGAGCAGTTCATGAAGAACTGCAGCCCGTGGGGACTCAAATTGGAGAAGTTCATGGAGGGCTGTCATTTGTGGGATGGACCCCACGCTGGAGCAGGGGAAGTGTGAGGAGTCCTCCCCTGAGGAGGAAGGAGTGGCAGAGACAAGGTGTGATGAACTGACCACAACCCTTATTTCCTGTCCTTCTGCACAGCCTGAGGGGAGGAGGTAGAGAATCTGTGAGTAAAGTTGAGCCCAGGAAGAAGGGAGAGGTGCAGGCAAAGATGTTTTTAAGACTTGGTTTTTATTTCTCGTTATCATATTCTGGTTTTATTGGTAATAAGCTAAATTAATTTCTTTGCCAAGTTGAATATGTTTTGCCCATGATAGTAATTGGTGGCTGATGTCTCCCTGCCCTTACTTCTATCCATAAGTCTTTAACTGTATTTTTCCTTGTCTGTCCAGCTGACAAAGGGATTGCTGGAGCAATCCTGGCACCTGGTTGTCCAGCCAGGGTCAACCTGCCATACATTCTCAACAGTTGTATTGATCTGTGAATATGTAAGGGTGGAAAATTTCTCTGATGTACTTGAGGCATAAAATTTGCTATTCTGAACCGCTTGTAACTTAGAAGCCTACAGAGGCATAAAATGGATGATATGAGTATACATTTCAGTGGCTTGCAAAAGACTTTTAGTTCTGTAGTCAAATACCAATATGGATGCTAACTCTAAATAAGCTTGTTAAATATTGCACTAACTTTTCAAGGATTACGTGACAATAAAATGTGTTTTCAGAATTTCTCCCTATAAGAAAAAGACACATCTTTGAATGAGCCTGATTTTCAGAAAGTGTGACATATCCAGCCTTTGAAAATAAAGTTCCTCTAATGGATTAGCAAGATGAGCACCCAGAAAATTCTAAAATAATGAATAATTAAATAAGGGTGGGGGAAGAGCAGGGGGAGGAAGGAAAGTCTAATTCATTGAAATTGCTTCAGATAAGTAATGAAGTAAACAGAAAATAGCATTAATTGGAATAATGCTGATTCCTAGTTTTTCTAAATATTGTTGGGTACTGCACCTTATGGTACTATAATTAATTTTTTACATAATTTCTATTCAGAAAAGTCTCCAAATGTATTGTAATATAGGCCATCTTAACCTCAAATTGATGTGCAGTCAGTAGCTATGATATGAAAAACAAGGTGAGCAAAAAGTTGGAAATATCAATACAACAATTAAGTATATCACTGCATATAAAAGTATACAAACGTATGAAAAACTATGCGTGTGTATATATATATACATATATACCACATATGCATAACCTATTATATGAAGTGTTTGCCCATATGAAGTAATGAGTTTTCAGAAGATTAAAAACTAACTAGGTTTCTAGTGCATTATCTCAGTATTTGCAGGTATTCCTAGTAGAAAGAAGAGAGAGGCTTAGATAACACAGCAAAAGCTGATAAACTTATCTAACTGAAGTCTATTTTAAGGCTGATTGCTTAATGTATTCAGATTCTTTCCAAAGCCATTTTATTTACAATCATGTTTATTACATTTGCAACGTTTAAGATTGCAATATTACTTTTAATATCTGTTGGGTTTGTCATAGTTGATAGAAAAAATTGCGTTGCTGTGTCTCTATAGTTTTTTATATATGTTGCATCAAATCAGGGATCAATTACCTGAAATTTATTTCATCTTATTGTAGGGAAGGACAGCTAAAAGGGTACCAACTTTCAGACTGTCATCAGGATCTTTTCAGTGATTTACTGTTCTGCCCCTCCCCAGACATCCAAGCAAACGAAAAAAGATGGGCTATTTAGCCTAGTCTAAAAAACACTAATGAGAGCTTTTTACATAGCCAGAGTGAGAGGCATCCCAGGGGAGGAGGAACTGAACGTCACAACACTCCCTGCAGTGTGTTCTGGTTCCATATATGCACTCCAGGCCAAGGGGAATGTGAGATGATGTTCTTTATGTGTGCTGTGGCTGTACCTGAGGCAGAACACTTGTGGAAGGTGTGGGATTTAGCAGCATTTTGCCCCTTTCAGCAAATGCTGTTAGGCAGAAGCGCTGTAAATAGCCTGCTGGGACATTTTTTTCTGATGTGGGCATTAACATTTTCTTCCACTTTTGTGAATTTTCTCTGTCCTCTCACAATCAGGCTTTCTGTTCTGCTCATCATCCAGATAATTCTTTTATCTTCCTTCTCCAGTGCAGATTCATTGGGTTTGATAATAAATGATGAAAAATGTATAGCAATTCAGATGAGTTTTCACTAGCAACATCCACAGCTGCCTTACTGCTTAAATACTGTGCTTGGATAAATCTTTTATAATACAGATGTCATGTGGTACATGATTAAACTTGTCTTTTTTACTTTGGTATCATTCTGGAGATGGCATCATGCTATGCCTGATAGTTAATTAGAGGTCTTTCTCTTGTTCAAAAAAAAAATGAGGCATGTAGATGAAGCAATTCAACATAGGAAATAGTTGTTGCTATCTTGTGATGGTGTTTCTGCCATTTTAAATATAAAACATATTTGACTCTTTTTGACAAAGCTGTGAGGACGGGTTTTATTTCAGCTGAATTTATATATCTGGGTGTAACCTTTGAGGTAATTTATCTCATCTGTTGTTGATCCTTTCTTCCTTATTTCCAAAGGTGTAACTCACTGTCTCCCAGGAGAACTCAGGTTCATGAGTGAAGATATTAGATACAGAAGATACTCAGGCAGTCAAACAAATCACTATAAACCAACTTTTTCAAAATAACCCAAAAGGCTTGAGATCCTAAATCCTAGTTATTTTCAGTGACACCAAAAGCAAGTCCACCCTGCATGTTTAAATAAAACTTGTTTTGAGGACTACTTTAAGAATCAGAAGCACTGGGAGGTGTGATGCAAAGTTCTCCAGTATTTGGGGACAAGTATTCACACCACAGAGCAATTATGTATTATAGAAATGTGGCATCATACCTCAAGAAGTAGTATTGTTATGTTTGACCAAACAATTTACGTAGGTTGTATATTCTGTGTTCTGCAACATTTGGTCTCCATGGAAGACAGCTACCTAATATTGTATATCCACCTCAGGAAGGCATACTGTGTTAAATCATGTTACATTTTAGCATACAGATGTGTCATTATAGAATCACAGAATAGTTAGGGTTGGAAAGGACCTTAAGATCATCAAGTTCCAACCCCCCTGCCATGGGCAGGGACACCTCACTCTAAACCATATCACCCAAGGCCTTGTCCAACCTGGCCTTGAACACTGCCAGGGATGGAGCATTCACAACCTCCCTGGGCAATCATTTAGCCTCTAAAAGACCTTTAAGATCACCAGGTCCAGCCCCTAACCCAGCACTGCCAAGTCCATCACTTAACCACATCTTTTAAGTGCCGCATCTACATGTCTTTTAAATACCTCCAGGGATGGCAACACAACCACATTCCTGAGCAGCCTGTTCCAATGCTTGACAACCCTTTCAGTGAAGAAATTTTTTCTGATATCCAATCTAAACCTCCTCTGGAGCAACTTGAGGCCACTTCTTCTTGTCCTATTGCTTGTTACTTGGGTTACTTGGGAGAAGAGACTGACCCCCACCTCACTACAACTTCCTTTCAAGTGGTTGTAGAGTGATAAGGTCTCCCTCCAGCCTCCTCCAGGCTAAGCAACATTCACCAGCTTTACTGCCCTTCTCTGGACCTGCTCCAGTACCTCAATGTCTCTCTTGCAGTGAGTGGCCCAGAATTGAATTCTGGGTTTAAGGTACAACCTCACCACTGCCAAGTACAGTGGTATGATCACTGCCCTAGTCCTGATGCCCACGCTATTGCTGATACAGGCCAGGATGCGCTTGGCCTTCTTGGCTGCCTGGGCACAACCTCGCTCATGTTCAGCCAGCATCTCATTTACTGTGTGAGAAAACACATGGTTGATTCTATAGATATGCAAGGAAAACAAGTGTTCAGTTTAAAGTGAATTACTTATGTACATTCTCACACTGATGAATAAAATGATCGCTAGTTCCTAAGTTAAATTACTGTAGTCTAAGAATACACTAGATTTTAGGACTCCTTTCCCAGATCCATTTTATTTGTCTTGGACATTTGTCCGGTCCCAACTGGAGGGTCTGGGGCAACTGATCTTTTATCACACTGCACAGTAAATGCACAGGCCCTCCGGAGATTGAAAAATGAAACAATTGATTTCAATCCTCCTTAAAATTGTGTCGGGAGGAACAAAAGTCTTGGCAAGCTCGTATTCTTATAAATGGCCCAACGTATAAAAGAAAGAAAACAAAGAAACAGACTCACCACCCCATGGGTCCAGCAACGTACTCTTGCTCAGTGAGTTCCAGTCCCTTCAGTCAATGACTCTACTAAGGCCTGGAAGAGAAGTAGGCACCACGCAGCTCATGTTCAATGGCAAATTTCAGAGTTTAGAACATAAGTAAAAGTTAGACTTATTGAAGAGTTAAGCCCCTCCAGAAGGTTTTTCATCCTGTTCAAATGTAGGTGTCTAAGATCGGTGTGATAAATTGCCATCTGTCTCTCTATTCAGAGCAGATGACTAGTTGAAAGCATGTGTCAGACTGTTACATAAACAAAGATGCATTAAATGAATTTCAGGAAGAGTTTAAGCTTTGGTATCAAAACTCTCCATGCATCTAAGCCTCAGCTTCTAGACATGTTGAGAAGGGAGTCAGTCTTGACTGCACCTAATTTACACATTATCTGAATAAGTAAACGAGGCACCCCTTTTCTTATTTTGACTGATGGGCTCATGAAGGTAGAACTGGGGAGAAAGTGCTACAGAGAAGGCATTGAAAAACTCATTTGGGATGCTGTACAAAACTTTCACTGAAATTCTGAAACCCTCATTTACTTCATATCCTCTCTAAATAGCCAGCTCAGTTCAATAAGCCGTTCTTTGGAAATCAGGCTAAGCTTTCTTTCTTTTTCAAGAGGTGGACTGGTAAGATAGATGCGGAATATTAGAATCACACCATTTGTCTGTTCCAAAACAACCCCAGACCATAAAAAGCCTAGGGAAATTCCTACCATTTCTTAACTTTCACCATCAGCTAAAAAGCTTCATGCATCATGGATTAGGAAAACCAGAAGCACCAGTAACAAAAATCCTCTGAGAAACTTGTCTATTACCTCTCAGTATATAAAAAAAAAGTGGTGAAAAAAGTGATTTTTTGATTTTTTTTTAACATGTTCAATTCTTAATGAGGCAGGACTCTGAAGCTCATTTTAAGATTCACCTTATCGCAGACACCATGTTATAATTTCATCTACATTGTAATTCTTCAAAGGCTACTACTTTATCTTACATCAATGCATACAAAGACACCTACAATATACAAAAATGCATCTAAGCTACCTATCCTAGAGTCACTTTACAGGATCTGGAAAGAATGGATATAAGTACTCTCTTATACCGGTTGTGTATTTCTGTAAATATTAACTTTAGAGTGAGATAAATGACACCTTTGCATGCCTATGCTATGTCTTTTATTGTCTGTAAAGGGTGCTTGAGGTGCTTGTTCCATTAAACATATCTGCATGTTATCTGATGAATCCCATAACCAATGTAGGAAGCCAATTTATAAAAAAATCTTTTTTTTTTTTTAATTATTATTTTAGCACTTGAAGACTCTAAACTGACATTTTGTCCTTGCATAAACTGCTTTGTGCTGCCATGGACATCCCTTGCACAAACACATCTGTTATAAGTTTTATTACAAGAATCATTTTAGTACTAAAAAATGGTTGATGGCTTGTTACAAGACATGGGTTGTCCACTGTTTAAGCCTTCCTAATCAAAACTTGGCATTGATGATTCAGATATAAGAGTTGGGAAGTCGTATCACACTATTTTTTGGTGTTGTGAAAGATGTCATCTTCAACATGAAATAGAAAAGTGTAAAATTGATCACACATGGGTACTAAAAATCTGGTCATGATTCTATTAGCTACCTAGCTAAGTCATGACAGCATATGTCAGTCCTGCTAGCAATCTATTGGAAGGTAACCAGCACTAAACATTGATCAAAGCAGCTGCTGCAGAGGTCACAGAATCATAGAACTGATGGTTGTAGGGGACTGCTGCAGGTCATGCAGCTCAGCTCCCATTTGAAACAGAACCACTGTCAATAATAGATCAGGTCACCTGAAGCTTTATCCTACTAAGCCTTGAATACCACCTCTAAAGCTGGAAGCTTTTCTTCTGCTGGTTTAACAAATCTGCTGTAGTGCTGCATTACCTTCCTAATGATGAATATTTTCCTAAATGTCTAACCTGAACCCTTCAATACACCATTTGTTCTTATCCACCTTGGTTTTACCATCATTTATTTACTGAACAGAGTTTGACTGTCTTGCCTGTAACTGCCCTTCAGGTAACTGCAGCTCACCTTATGTGCTGTAGCTCACCCAAGGCTGCAAGCTCACCCTTTAGTCTGCTTGTTGTCATACTGAACAAGCCTAGCTTTTGTCAATGGCTGTTTTTATTTCCAAGAATGTGAATAATGGTCAGAATAATGGTCCAAATAATGGAGATTAATGAGATCATAAAGACTGGAAGTGACCTCATTTAGCCTGTCCATTCTGCTGCAAGTAAGATCAATTGAACCTGTACTGTTCTTGACAGATTATTTCTCTAATCTAAACATTTCCAATGATGGAAGCTCTCTGGCTTCCCTCTTTAGAGACAAACTGAGATTTCTAGTACAATTTGTTACAGAATGCAATATTTGGTAGCTTTGGGGGCCCAGGGTATTTTATTCTGTCACAGTCCCGTAGCTGCAGGGCTGCTACAATTTCATGTCTCAACTTGAGTCAACAACAAGAATGACCACATCCTCTCCATCGGCACGCACACTACAAATGGCACATAAAGTCATTACCACCTGCATAAACACAGTGAACAATACCAATGACTCAATCTTGTTCCTCCTGTCCTGCAGATTAGTGTTAAAACTTGCTAGTGGAAGACATACACACGTTTATATACACATGGGATCTTTCCTGTAGTTGGACATTCAGTTCACCTAGTTGATGGCTCCCAGACCCTGGTTTCCGCTAGCTATTGTAACCCAGAGCTGAGTCCTCTCAGCCACCAGCTTCCTACTCCAGGAGTTTGTCACATAGACGCTTACTTCCAATAATCAGCTTTAAGTTCTCTAGCATGTATACACAGAACTTCAGACAGGAAATGCATCCACCCCAAAGACAGTTAGAGAAGGATTTAATAAAAATATAGACTAGATTGCAGTGATCATATGTGCAGGGCTTTCCAGATAAGCTTACTGGCCAGTCACTTGTTCACAGGAAATTACCCCCTCTTATCATCCGTTTTTTTCTTCTATTTTTCCTCACTGATCCACCCTGAGAACTCACTTTACCATTTTTGGTCCTTGCCGTAAACTTATTTCATGTTCCCACAATTCACTTAGAGATGTCATGATAGGTTTTGCACAATCTGCATATTCTCTTCCCACTGCATTCCACAATAAGTCGTACATCTCTTTAGGCAGTAACTCCTTTAGTTTTGATGGCCTTCCAGAGAGATTCTTTTCTTGATGAATCTTGATAGGCTTCACAGGTGGGGTAGTGATCTAGTTATTCTCTTGGGTTTGGAGTATCTTATACAGTGTGCTCCTGATTAGGTTGCTATAATTTCTCCACCTGTTTTCCTTCAACCCTTGCCAGGTTTTTGTGTTCACTGTGATTAGCTTTTACTCACTTAACCTAAGAGAATTCACTAACCATGGAGAGCCATGCAAACATATGAGACATATCACAGTAAACTGCTGTCAGTATGAAAAATTATATTGAATGGTGCAGTTAAAAAGTTTTCAGGCTTGTTTTAAATGAAAAATAGAAAATATTTTATCACAAAAGTGTTCTTCATTGGCTTGAAAGCAAGTGAAATAATATCATAGTAAAAAAGAGCATAACTGCATTGAACAGAACCTAAATCCATTGAGCATATCATCCACTGTATCAAATATTTTTAGAGAAATATTTCCAAAATTAGTGCTTAATATATTTCCAAGATTTTTATTAAAATACACATTTTACATGAAAAGACATGTAAGAATGTACCTAGCTGAATTTACTGGCAGCTGGATATCATAAAACCACTGCTTTATCCTCACACTTTGATCACTTTCACTCCTATGCAAACCTACTCAAGTGATTTAATTGCTCTAATCCTCAGTCTTGCTTTCATTCCACTTTTCTTAATACTTTTTGTTGTTGCTTTTGTGGTGATCATTTAGGCTGCTTGCCTTCCATGTAAAATGATTATGCTGGAACATCTTCAGGGCATAGAAACTTGCATTTAACATTTCCTACAAAACATTCACCAAGTATTTGAAAGCATCTTGGCATGATTATAAGTAAAACTAAATGTAAATACTCAGGCATACATTTACTATGTTCTTTTCTAAACTAATATTAGAAATAATGCTTGGGGAGTTTTCTTGTTTTACTTAAAAAAATCAAGTCAGCGTTGCGTTCCTATTGTTCAAAAGAGTTTTTCAAAAAACAGAGTGCAGAAGAAAATAAGTCAGGGGAGAATATTCTGAAATGGAGCTCCATTTAGAGGATTCAACAATAAACTCAAGTGTTTTTTATTTAGATATGGCAGACTCAATTAGCATCTCATTAGCAATAAGCTGTATAAATAGGCATGTTCAGCAAAGAGGGAAAAAAGTCAATAGTCTGTTGGCAGCCACTCAGTATCCCAGCACCAAGCTTTCAGCACATACAGAAGCTCTAATTAGAAGCTTGTCCATGTGCATGCATCAGTCATTAACTGCCTCTTTACTGAAAGGCAATAATGAATTGAGACCTTTAATCTGACATTAATAAATTGCCACCATTTTAAGAGGCATTTGAATGTAAGATAGTGATATTCGTTTTCAAAATTATGTTTGATGAGTTGGGTTTGTTCTGCCTCATTGAGAGGGATAGTTTTCATACTTTTAGGGCTCCTTCCAAAAAACAGATTTGGATGCTTATGGTTTCTCCCACAGAACTTTAAATGAGAGTCTAGATCTGTTAAGACCAACACTATAAACTACAGATGTGTATATAATGATGTAGTGACATGTTTCCTGCCTCTTGTGGTTATGCATACAAAAGTAATTGAACATGACTTGATGGTATGCCTAGGGAGAAAACCACTTTTGTCCCCAGTATAACATTCCTTCTGTACAACCTGAGACCATCAGGAGGAAATCAGGTCCTTGTATATGGAAAATATATGACAAATACTTTGGGCCTAGGCAAGCCCTCTATCCCTTGTTCTTAGTTAGTTTCCTCTTTTGCTAAGTTTTATTCCAGCTGTATTTCATCTTATGTATGAAACAAAAAACAGACTATAATGCTTCATAAGTATGGCAGAAGAAATCAGTCTTTGAGTCCTGAACCACATGTTGGTCACTAAACAAGGGACAAAACTGGGCTTTTTGGAACTACATCATGCCACTAATAAGGCTGTCCAAAGATTGATAGGTAATATGGTCCCCACTCTGGTACAAAGGCAGCCCTACCACATAGAGCAGTGGAAGACACAGAAACCTTTACAGTTTTCGTTTTGTGAAATACTCTCAGAAACTCTTCCCTTTGGCTATGGTTATATGATGGATATTTTTTGTGTTATTAGGTGCCCATATAACTACTTTCATGAGGGGGTTCACATGACCCATTAACGACCTTTGCACTAGAGGATAAAAACTTAGAACAAGCAAGTTAATGAAGCAGAACTGTTATGGTATACATAAAAAAAGCAAACAACCTCCTGACCAGGAAGTGTAAAGGTAAAGTCTACATTGTCCAAGTTCAAAGCAAGTAAACTGTATTCACCCATGACTATAACACAACAGTAAAAAAGTGCTCACTGAAACTGTAAAATAGCAAATAGGACTTTTTGCCAAACTAGATCTACCTAACAGGCTAAATCAACTGCATTATGGAGAAATATCATAACATTATCTTTGAATATTAAAATTTCATATAAAACCCCATACTTCTATGTCTCAACTATCTAGCAAAACACATTTTAGAAAGCATTAGAGAAATATTGTGAGACTAAAATGAGAGAAAACTTCTTATCTACCTTGTCTTGCATTTCCTCAGTGAACAATTAGAAACTGTGTACATTCAAGTGTGATTACTGGAAAACATGTTTCTAATGCCATGAGCACAACGCTTATTTGCCAATTTATCTTATATATATTTTTTTCCCCATTTTTGAGCATCTTTTCCAAAGAAATAGCATCATAATCATCATCTAAATTTTCCTTAATAACATTTCCAGTCCCTATGACAAACTGAATAACTGCATATAATATTGTATTCTGTACAGACATGTTTTCCTCCTTTTACTCTACGTGACAGTATTATGCATAAGGTGCATCAAGAACTGTTTCCCTATATCTGTTTGTGTTGTACTAAGTGTATTCTTATCTCCAGAACACCACTGCAGACAGCGTTTCTAGGCCAAACATTTCTCACTTAAATGTTTTTTTGTATACACTTTCTACAGTTTTTTTATGGAGATTATGCCTCTGTAGAAATAAGGATAAGGTTTTTTAATAATTAAATAGATATGGATAGGATAGAAAAAAATGTTTTATGCTCTTTGCATTTTCTTCAGATATCATAAAGCTATTGGATGGTCAATGGACATCTAATTATATAAAATTGAATTTATTTACTTGGGTGATCCAGAAGACAGGTTTTGAACTATGAACTGCAGAAAAAGTGGACCTGCCACATTTTCCTTGCCAGCTCACATCAACTCCTTTTTTTTTTTTTTTTTTTCAGCCTGACTTGCTATATAGACTAGAGGCTCTTGTATCAGGAGAGTGTGTAAAGCAACGAACCTCACATTCTGTGGAGCTTCAATTGCACTAATCTTGATGCAAACATTAAATATGTTTAGCTTATAAAAATGATTGATTAATTTAGATAAGATATTCAGGGAAGTGACTTAAGAAATTTTAATTCATCAAGTAATTTAGTGTCATGTAAGATGAGGTTCTAAGTAGAAACTAGTAGTGATTTTATGTGGAAGTTAAACAAAAGTTGCACTTGGCTTTTGTTTTACCTCTGTCAACTAATATACCCTCTCAGAAATATTTTGTCCTTGAATTTTCAAGGTGGAATGGAGAAAAGCCTAAAGACCTAAATTCACTTTAAGTCAATATTCTTAATTAAAATCTATTTCACTAATAGTCTGTCTAATCCTTGGCAGTGTTTTATCTCACTAAAGATTCAGCAGATGTGACAGAGGATTAAAATCAGACAGCTGAAGCAGCTACAGCCACCAGTCAGTCTCCCACCCTGCCCTTCTAATAGATGCCTGATGTCTTGGGAATAAAGTTTCTAACTTCGAAGAAAACTCCAGGAACAAACTTGCCAACAAAGTTTTCAAGCTGACAAGCAGGTATTCTTTATTGCGGCACCGGGAGACACGGGGGATAGCTCCTGCTAACGTGTGTCCCCATATTGCTATACAAGCCATCCTTATATAGTCCCTGGGCATACATACATATTCATGAGGCTATATATGGATTACATCATTTTCCAGAGAGTTCCCCGCATGCGTACAGAATTGTGGTGGTGGTCTCTGAGGGTCGTTTACTTCTTCCAACAATCTTCGTCACTTCTGGCAGCCTTTGAAGCACGTGCAGTAGATGCTCATACCAGTTTAATTGGTTCATTAGCATCAGGGACATAATAATCCTCCTATCCTCTTACTTATCAGTTAGTTTAACTGTAGCCCATCCTGGACACCTGCAGTTCCCAGATACTCCTTATCACTGTGTCCTGTTCTTCTAAACTGTTTTTCTTAACGCTATGCCAACTATAATGATTTATCTTGTGAGAATTCTCAGTATGTTCTCTAGCTGTACGCTATTTTTTTTTCTATGTATCATGCACATCAGTAATTTTCCATTGCTACTGTCACAAAGCCATCAAACTTAACATTACTTAAAACTGATTCTAAAGGTTTTTATATATTCCATTTTGTGATTTTGTGCTCCCTTGTCTCACCCAGAATGTTAAAGAACAAGTAAATTTCTAAGCTAATATACTGAACTGAACTAATTCTACTTTCTGCTTAAGAGAGTGAAAACTTTAGCATTGCAAGACCTGCTACACAAATAGCGTAAATAACAGACATCTGTATCTGGGTAATAAAATCTGTGAGTGAATGACAGAGATGGCTAGGGTGTTAACAAATTTATCCATCTGATTTCTATCTGCTGCTACATGCTGCCATGTGCCATATTCAGACCTATGAATAGAACAAAATGCTTGTGAAGCATTCTTGTTGTAGAGGTCCACTCAGAAAAGTAACTTTTGTTATATATTCTGCCTTTAGACATCTTCTGTTTGAGGAATCATGTATTGCCAGTTCTGACTATCTAATCCTAACTACATATATCTCAGAAATATATTCCCAAATTTCTTTATATATATATAATAAATATAATATAATATTATATTTAATAAATAATAAAAATATATATTATATTATATTATATTATATTATATTATATTATATTATATATAGGTACATATTATATTTAAATTATATATTTTTTCTTTATATGATACTCAAGATCCTGTGAAAATGTACAGATTCTACACAGACATTGGTATAATTTGTTATAAAAAAAACCAGTTAACTCCTAAAGGTCTTACCTTGTCATGACTTGACTTTCTCATCTGAAGTTGGGTTAGTCAAATATGGATATGCCCTTTGTGGGTGACTAGATTATTCCTTTTTTAGATTGCAGTAACATCTCTTTTTATTGCATACCAAATGTATAATGTACCCCATCAAGATGATATTATCTCTGCTGGAAAACCATTAAAGGAATGCATCAGGCAAAATTTAGCCTTCTGCAGTGTGGTTGTCTATATTTAAGCCTTTTATTTTACTTCCTTTATAGACAATGAAGACAAATAAGCACTACTAAGAATGTCTCCTCTTTATTACGGAGGTTCCTGATTATTTATTTATGACTTAAGTTAGACAACTAGATAGATTACATGAAAGAGCTCCAGAAGTGCTTATTTATCTTCATGAGTAATAAAAGTCTAGGATGACTAGTTAAGACATAGGCACTTACATTATAAAATTTAGTAGAAGAATCCTGCCATATTGATAAAAATATGTCTGTTTTAATATCACCTACCAGTTGAGGTTTCCTCTTCAATCAGTAGAGGGAAGGCAGTGTTTCCTTAAGGACTTTCTCTTGGAGATCATTCACAGTTTTCTTAGAGCAGATTAAATTGTTGAACTGGCATCTGAAAACCACCATTTATTGCCATTATCTTGAGGGAATCTAGGTAAACAGCTGAACATCATAGCATTTCAGTTTTCAGGTAGTTTTTAAGGGAGATGAATCTTATTTAAATTTTAATGTTTATTTTTCCATTTTTCTCAATATCTGTCTATTTGAAATATTTTTCCATGATTCTTTAATAATGCATCAAGACTCTATACAAACTACCATAAACTTATATAAAGGTTGTTTCTGGGTTTTCTGCACACCTACCAGTTTGTATCTAAACATAACTTTTTCAGATGTTGTTCTGTGAAGATCTTCAGGAATTCTTCTGTTGGTTTCCTACATTTGAAGACTATTGAACACAAATATCTTCCAGTATTTCCAAAGCTAAAATTAATTTTAATTAGTTTTTTAATTATAAGTTACATGACAATTACTGGATAAATAATATCATTAATTTGCATGTAAATAAATTTATAATATTATTCACATTGAAAAAAATATCAAAGAATCATGCCAAAAAACTTGTTCAATTAAAAATTTTTCAAAATGCAGGAGGCCTTAATTTGGTGTTCATGTGATGAAAACTGTAAGAAAAAAATGCACTTTAGTAGGAATAAAAGTATAAAAGCTGAGTTAAACCTCTAAAAAGTATTTCATAATTATAAATGTAATTATCCCTGGTTTAGTGCATACTTTTGGGGGTTTTTTTCAATACTTCTGTAGTTCAACATTATAAATTTAGAAAAGCAACTGGTTTGTAATGGCTTTTGCTTCAGATAAGAAAAAGTGTATTTAGCCTATTACCTTAGATGGTGTTGGCCATCTTAGAAAGGTCAGTAAATCTCTTCACTTTATTTAAATTGTCATCTCAAAGAAAAAAAAATGCTTATTTATATAATTTAAAATAATTTAACTCTTTCTAGGTCTGTAATCACAGTATTTATAGATGTTTGCTGTATGATGCAGAGAAATTCCCTCAGCATTCAAACAATTATAGAACAAAAATTTACTCTTCAGGTTTCTTCATGGTTTTAAGATGTAGGCTTTTAGTCTTCTCCAAAAGCTGGTCCAACAAATATTAGCTACGCTAGGACTGGTCAGTCAAAAATTTTAGGTTACATTTGGACACAAGTGCAGAATCAGTCTCACATCTCTGAATGATGTGCTCTAAACCATACATTTTTGAGGAACATCCAAGTAGTGTTTGAGGTAATAAACTTTTTTTTTAAAAGCTTTTTATGCAATATAAAGCTACAATATAGAAACCCAGCAAATATACGTTACAGGTGATGTCATATACCTTTATAGCACATCATCTATCTCCAAATATTAACAAAGTGTACATTACAATAGTTAAAACTTAAGATAACAAATTTATGGAAAAAAAATGATAAAATACATGTTTGAAAGGAAGCATCCTCCAGGTTTCTTCTCTTCTCTATTCTTTCTACACAGAATGAGTAATTGGATTGTCTATACTGTTACTTTGTTATTAGAGAGGTCCCTGTCATGGATTTGGCTGAGGCAAAATAAAACTATACAAACATTTCCCAGACTCAATTTGAGAGTTAGCATGCATGATGAGGCAGGGAACATTCCATAATAGTGTCTTGAATGTGCCACCTTGTTTTGGCCAGTAAAAGTGTTTAATAATGTGGATGTTCCAAAACTGTTCCAGTTGGACTCCACAGACCCGGGCTTGCTGCATTTTACTGATATATATAGCTGCTATGAAAGATGTGATTTGAAGAATGAATGAGTTTAATCAGCTGAGTCAGTCCAAAAAAGAACCAGAAAATGCTTCTGGTATCAGAGAGAGGAAAGGAAATACAGAAAAGGAGGAAGGGAGGAGGGAGGTTCAGAGAAGGGAGAAGTGACATGTCTTCTTTGGCAATCATGCATTCTTAAAATGGCTCAGTTAGTCATGAAACCTCAGCTCAGCACACATGTTTACAGTGAAAGTTGAGGTTACTAAATATTTTGCATTTTACATTTGACTTTTACAATGTATACTTATTTAATTACAAGATGCATCCAGGAAAAGAGGATAAGATTGAAGATATATTCTGTAACAAATATGTGAGCTAGCAAACAGTGAGCTTTGCTTATTCACAGTGGATTTTTCTTGGACTGTTTTTTTAAAATAAGGATAAACAATGGTGCTGGAAATTTTGATGTAATAAAAAGAAGTGCCCCAAGCATGTGATAACTACTAATTGGTCACTCGAATCTCTGCTCTATGCTTCTACTCTTCAATCTTCTGATTCACGTATCAATATCCTAGTCCTGTGTTCTAAGTTTGTTGAAGATCCCTGGTCCTTCCTGGGAAACTGAATTTAAGTAGACACAGACACATACAAATCTCATGGTGAAGTGGAGGTAAGGTAGTCTGTGACAGATATTAGACTAGTTTGGAATAAAAGAAGAGGAAGCTTGGCTGGGGAAGCGCACAAAGTTGAAAAGTTGAGGAAGAGCTAACAAGCTCCTAGTGCAGGAGAGAGACAGAGCCATGTGTAGGCTCTGTCTTGTTCACATGCAGGGTACCAGCATTGCAATGCAGGACCAAGAAACAAGAAGAGTAGAGGAGGGAAGAGCAGTCTGAGGCCTAGAAAAATCGACGCTCTGAGAATTCGGGGTCCATGCTGTCAAAATAAAGTATGGGTATGCTGCCAGTGGACCTCATGCACAGAGTTTGCTCAGCTTGGTATGCTGCAGATTTCCTTCTGATTCCTGAACATGCCTAAATAGGAAAGGACGAGACACAGCTCTTGCAATTCAGAAGTATTTATTGTAAATTTATTCTATTCTTTAAAAAACATTGAAGAGGGTAGTGTTTAGTCAGTCCCTCTGATACCCAGTATTTTTTTATTTTCCTATTTTACCATTCAGATTAGTTTAATCAAATGAGAAGAATAGTTTATTTCCTATTTTGTCTTTGAAACCAGGCCTTTCAAGTCAATAATGTAAAAACATGAATAAAAGATCTTCCATCTCCCTAGACAGCTTACAGTCTGTATTCAAACAACTTGAAAGTCAGTCACTGAATTATAAACAAATTCAGAAAAATAGATTTCACTTAGAGGAAATTATATTTTAGAACAAGTCTAGAAATAGCTGAACTCACTGGGAAAATTTTTATAAACCACCAAACAAAATCCATTTTATTCCAGCTGTGGCAGTTGCATACATTAAAGAGAAACGACCATTTAGTTTGAGCATTTTCGAACTGTGAAGACAACACTTTTTGAAACAAGACTATCAGGCAAAGTTCAAACAATTTTCAATATCATAGAAAAGATGTCTTTAAAGCATTATTTAGGAAATAGGAAACAATCTTTTTATGAGGTGTCAGTTAAAATATATTCAATTGTAGGAATGACAATGCTTCAGGAAAACTTAGAAAGAGTCTGTAAAAAGTGAAGAAAAGGAGACTTCATGTGAGGAACTTGCCGCAGACAAGTAATATACTCCTAAGTCTCATTTTTAAAGACACTCTTCTTTCTAAGTTATCTGTTGTCCTTCAGGTCCAGAATTTGAAGTTATTTTTTTAAGAAAGAATAAAAGGGAGGAGAGTTTTTGTGAACAAGTGCATAATAAATGGCTGCTACAGATTGCAAGGAGTGACACATTAAGAATGTCTTTGAAGCATATTTGTTGACCTCCTGAACAAAAATCCAAAACCGAAACCAATGGTTCATTACACTAACAAAGTACAAGTTAGTAATCAGGTCTGTGCTAGTGATCTTGGATCTTTTCAAAGGTAATATAAACAAAAAAAACTGGAGAACTTAAACTTTTGTCTATGATGGAATGAATTTCTTTTCATAGTGTCAGTATTTATCTTATGGATGCTTCCTTCTCCTGTACCTTTGCAGCTCTAATGATTCCAGTGTACTCTGTTTCTACTTAATAACATTGAAAAGTTCCAAATAATGGAAAGTATATTTATAAATCCGAAGTGCACTTGTAAGCACTTTATACAATTAGTAATTCTGCAAAATAAAATTTTCCTTAACATACAGTAAAAAGGTATGTGACAGATATGTATCTACCTTTTAACTGGAAAATACATTTTATTCTGTTTTTGGCATTTTCTTAACTTGCCTTGTGCACACAAATTGGTTTTGGGATTGCTCACATAAGTAATGACTATTTTTTTAGAATCTTTGTGTGCTTCTCACACTTTAACCGATAGTTAATTTTCTTTTAGAAACAATTACTTTAAGACCAATGTATTTTCTCTTTTCCTTAGTATAGCTAGTTGCCATCAAGCCAAATTGGGAGGGAAAGGTATATAGTATATAAGCATATAAGGTATATATATAAGGGAAAGGTATATAGTATATAAGCATATATAGTATATAAGTATATAAGGTAAATGCCCTAAAAACCTTTTTAAACCAGATTGGTTCACTGGTAGCATAATATTAACCCTAAAATCATCTTGCTCAATGCCAAGAACCACAAGCAATCCTATCAAAAAGAGTTTATGTGATTTATAAAAAGAAAATAGACTTTGCACTGTATGCTTTTATCTCTTCAAACAGTAATTATTAGGAACATATTTTGTATTGCTGAGGTTCTTTCGAAGAAACCTCTAAACCATGCAGTGCAGCAACCAACCTTTCTATGGCAAAAAAAAGGATGCTGTTTTGTGGCTTATTAAACTTTCTTGTTAGATATCTATGAAAATATTTTTTTACAGTTTTGAGGATGGCTTCTCATATTTTACACTGCTAAAATGCACTTGTTTTCCCTGAATACTTTTCTTCACTAAAAAAGTTACCACAAAATAAAGTTAGCCGATTATTTCAGATGTTATTGTATCCATATCCTCCCTTACAATTTTCCACACAATTATACTGATTTTTTTTTTGTGATCTCTCAAATTTTAATTTATCCCATAAAGCACCAATAAAGCATTGAAGTACGCGTGCCCTTGTTTTACCAAGATGCAAAGAAAAAGTTTCTTTCTCAAGCGTATGGGAAGTTTTTGATAGAAAACCACCTAAATACAAACTATTTGTTGGTGACATAACCATAGTGTCATAATGTGTTTAAAATATTACCTTCAGCTTTTCTTGTAAGATTTTCACTTCTTTTCAGATTGTTCTTGCTTGCATGTTATTAAGAGCATAAGCTTTAAAACTGAAAATTCATTTTTTACTGGAACTGTCTGCCATGTGGCTCTGCTTATAAATTGTGCTCTGGTAATAATTAATAAGGACCATGAGTACAAGCAGAGTCTTAGAAGTATTCATCTTCAGAGAACTTACGAGAGTTCTCAGTGACCCAAACATGTAACTGGTACAAGAACAGCGAGAGACCAGGCCTTTGTATACCACAGATCTGGCTCACTAGAAAGGAGATGGATGAAAAGCATTTTCAGGAATAATATATGTGTATATATATATGTGTGTAATATAATATGTGTATTATTTTCTGAAACAAGATTTGTCGAAAGTTCATTTGAAGCAATAGACTGCCTGAAAAACACAGAAACTGATACTGGAGCCCATATTGAACCATCAGGAATTAGTGAAAATCTAGACTACAGCAAAATACTTATCCCTGTGTTCCCAAAGTCTGCAATAATGAGCTTCTAATACTGTAAAGAAATATTAATCACATGAGAAAATAAGTTGGTGCAAAAATTCAGTCATTTTGGGGCAAAGAAAATGCAGAGAACTAAAAATTTGTGAAAAGTATGAACAAATGATATATTTAAATATCAACATCTAAGTGACTTAAACAGATTCACTTTATGGCCAATCAAGTGAAAAAAAAAAAAAAGGCACTTTCAGGGACACTACATGTCATCCTAAAATAAATGTGAAAAATGTATCAAGTAAGCTATCATTCTGTTGCTCCATTTAATATATGTTTCTATAAGCAGCACCTAACTTAGCTATGATGTTCACTGGAAAGTGAGAGTTAGCTGAAAGTTCAGAAAATCAGATTTGTTCATCTGCATAGAGGTATGCAATGTGTCTCCCACTCTCAGTGATGAAGTTCTCATTGGTACTGTAACTGGATCTTGGAAAAAATAATTGACTTGCTATTAAGCAGACTATAACAGAGTAATTAATTTGTTTAAAAGTAATTATTTAGTGCATCTTGAGCTGCTGTGAGTTTTCTAGGATATTCATATAGGGCTCACAGTTATAAAAAGAAAACATAGGAGACAAAAGCCTCTAGGAACATCAGTTAAGATAATATTGAATGTCCAAGACCAATTGAAATTAAATGCTCATGTTTAGCAAACTGAATCATGGTTGTAATGGAGAACGGCCGAACATCCATTCTAGGACATGGATAAATTTTGATTCGAAATTCAATTCAGTTGTTAATCCAAAGGCATAAAATGCCATTTGAAATGCCTTACAGCTTCTGGCTTCCATCTGCCTTTCCAACAACGCATCCACACTCCATAGGTCTTGAGCTGTATCTGCCAATCCTCTGTAGACTCACACACTTCACACAGGCATAGATGCTTTCAGGCAAACATCTCTGTTCGAATGCCTTCGTCTTGAACTGTATCCTACCACAGACACCTAAAGTTTAGTGAGATGATTGACACTGTCCTGTCTCTTTCTTTTCTTCTTTGTTACAGTCAGTTCTGAAGTATCAAATTGTCTGACAAATCTAGATGAAACATCTGACCTTTGTGATTACCTCTAAAGTCTACCAAAATCAATGCTGCTTTCAGACAAGAGTATATAAGAAGGCTGAATAAAAGGGGAATGGGATCAAATCTGTTTAAATAGGGTTAATTTCAGTAATCTATCATTTGCCTTTCCCTAAATCCTCGTTTGCATGGGTTAGCCAAAATGAATCTGATTACTTATTCTTTTACACAGAAAAATTTTCAAGACTCACTATGCTTCAGAGGTTATAAAACTGACCTATGCTCTTTTTTTGTTTAATGTTGTGTAGCATGTTTTAATGCTATATCTTACATATTTAGAAGTACCTTTTCAGATTTTCATTTTATTTTAATGCAAATTTAGGGTCCAGCTGAAAGGTAATTAATTCAATTTCAGCTCATGAAAATCTGGAAATATATGTCTAATTTGAATCTGCCTTTAAATCTCATTATTTTTAGCAGTATTTATGCATACTTGTGTGCTTCTGGATGTAATTTCTAAGAACAATTTCTACTGAACATACAAAAATAATATCCTAATGTCTTTCCTCTTCCAAGTTTATATTCTGTTGTGTAAGCATTTTCACTGAAAAAAAATAAAATAAATTTTATACAGATGACTAATTTTATTGGTTTTGTATGAATGATTTCAGGCGTAAGATCTTAGGCTAAATTGCAGGTGCAGATTAAAAGAAGTAAGTTATTGTACAGACACGAAGCTGAAACTAGAAACAATTAGTTCTGAATTGTACTAAGAATTCAGGGTGTCAGAACAGGCAATGAGTGGGTGAGCTGAATCCTCACATTGCTTGTGCTCCCTGTATTATAGGAAGGCATCTGATGCGCACTGCTGTACTCAGTAGTAAAATCCTCTGGCTAGCTAAAACAGTGTTATATCAGTTGAATCAGTTTTATGCTGGAAGAGCTGTGGAAAGATGCCACAGAATAAACTTCAACCCTGTCATAAACCTCAGCCTTTTAATTTTAAGGTAAATACCAAGGGAATTGTAAGTTCTATGTGGTCTAAATTGTGTATGAGAAAATATGGGCCTAAAAATAAGTAGCTTAAATAAGATGCCTGCATTTATTGTTGTTAGAGCTCATGTTAAACTTACTGAAATATAGTTTTGTGATTAATTCAAAACATTTATGTCACACTTATTTACCTAGAAAAATAGTGAATATCCAGCCCCCACTTCAGCTATCATTTTCTGATCTATATCAATATATTTTTCCTAAATTCACCACCAAGATAATCTGTAACTATGAAGCAGATCCTGAATCCCTTGTGTACTGTTTGTAAAACATCTCTCCTTTGTCCTGTCGGTCTGGTAATTTTTGTTCGTTGCCTATTTTAGGTTGCCATTGTGATCTACTCGGAATTCAGTTTACCTCATTTCCCCAGATCAAAAATCACAACAGATATTAAATGTATTTTTTTAAACTCTTTGGTACAGCATGGCTATGTTCTCTGAACTAATTATGAAAATGTGAGCTTTGTGTCTTTATTTTGATGGATGTGTAAATTTTAGTAAGCCCAGGCTACATGTAATCACCTTAGACTCCCTTTAAAACCCATGGGGGAAATAAAGACATCTCAAAAGGTGGTTCATTTGACCTTGTCCAAATCTTTATTTCAGGAAGATACATATCTTCCTTTGGATGTGCCAATTTCTCTCAATTAGCTGTAAAAAGAACTAATGTTACTAGATGAAAGGCATATGTCTACTTTCAGTCATGCCAACCCTAGCTTAGCTACCTAGTGCAATTTATTTTTTATTCATGCTTTTCCCTTTAGTATTCAATGGTTCATGCTTTTTTGCTGTGACTTACAACTAACTAACTAACTAAATAAATAAAATGTTTCAAATAGAATTTCACAGGCACAGGGAATAACGTATTAAAAAATGACAAAGGACCCTACCTGTCTTATTGGACAGATCATTTAAGCCATATGCACTTAATTTTGCAGTGTGTGAAAAGGAATTACATATTTGCACAGCAAATAAACATTTTTAATCTTTTAGTAGGTTTGTGTGAAAGTAGCCAATTTAAAAATGAATAATGCATATACATTCCTCTACTAAGTAAGAACTGTGCAGCTCTTTAGGCTGCCTGTTGCATTACTGCATGCTCCTTCATACAGAACTCAAACATTCCAGTTTTCCCCTTTTTTGTTGTTGTTGATGAAGTATGTTCCATTTACACATTCTATATATTCCACATTCCTTTTATATAATCACACATTTAACATATTTTCAAAATGCTAGTAGTATACTAACACCTGCCTTCAACAGGGATGGTGTGACACGCATAAGGTCCCTGTGTATTGAACATGTCCCCACTTTCCTGTAAGGAAGACAAAGCCTTCAAGTGTAATTGTACATGTTTTAGGCTCCCGTGTAAATCAAGATCCCCTGCCCAAGCTGCCACCCCAGAAAGAGGAAGAGATTCATGGAAGACAAAAAAGAACATGGAAATTTTCCAGACTCCAGGGTAACACTACCTAGGAAGGTGTGGAAAAGGGTCCGTGTCATGGTTTAAGCTCAGCCATAACTCAGAACCACACAGCTGCTCGCTCACTTCCCCCTCCTCCCCAACTCCCGGAGGATGGGGGGGAGAATCGAAAGAATGCAACTCCCACGGGTTGAGATAAGAACAGCCCAGTAACTAAGGTATAACACAACCACTGCTGCTACCACCAATGATCATAATGATAAGGGAAACAAGAAGGGAAGAGAATACAACCACTCACCACCCATCGACCGATACTCAGCCCGACCCAAGCAGTGATCTAGCCCTTCTAGGTAACTGCCCCCAGTTTACATCCTGAGCATGACATGCTGTGGTATGGAAAACCTCTTTGGTTAGTTTGGGTCAGGTGTCCTGTCTCTGCTTCCTCCTGGCTTCCCTTCCTCTCTGGCAGAGCATGAGATTCAGGAAGTCCTTGGTCAGTGTAAACATTACTGAGCATCAACTAAAAACATTGGTGTTATCATTGTTCCCAGGCTGAAAGTCAAAAACACAGCACTGCACCAGCTACTAAGAAGGAGAAAAATGACTGCTACTGCTGAACCCAGGACAGTCCATGATGGAAAAGCACAGACTGATGAGACATGCAGGTTTGTATGTCACTTCTGACAGCCTAGGGGATTCAGCAGCAGGAGTTCTGCAGACAGAGACAAGCAGCAAGTAACGAGGCAGCCTCTATATCCCATTGCTGATTCTCTGAGCCATTCATCCCTCAAGTAATTTAATAAGTGTTCCATTAAGAAAAAGTGGATGGTTATGATTCTCTGCTGTAAGGTATAGCACACAAAGCTTCAAAGAAGGCTCATAATGATTTTTTTTTTTAGTCTCTGTGCAATACTATAATCTCTCATACATGCTTTTTATTTTTGTTTGTTTGTTTTTTTGTACAAGAAAAACCAGAGAGGGGAAAAACGATTTTTATAAGACGGGTGCAGGGGATATTTTTTATGAAGCTTGTATTTTATCAGGCATGGATTGCATCTTTAAAACAAAAGTGTCACAGGCACCAATCGTTCTGAAACATTATTAAAAATCTCTGGGTTTGCTCTCAATTGTGCCTCTGAGGTTTCATTTCAGCTTTGAAACTTTATCTGTTCAGTGATATCTTTTTCAGGACATTTTGATTGTCAAAAGAATACATTGAAGATTTGATTTGATTTATCATTTCTTTTTAGAAGTGTTCATTTTGTAGGGTTTTATTAGCAAATCACCTCCAACAGAAATGCTTAGAGTTACTGAAATTGAAATTCTCCAAGTTTTTATCCATTTAAAATCAAAACATTTATATTTACTTCAGGTTGTCTAAGAAAAATATTTCTTTCTGGTTATCAGGATGAACAAAGGAGCCCCTCACTTTTAAACATGAGCTCATTCCTTCTCTCATTAATTAATGTATATATTACTATAAAAAAGAAATACGAGGAAGACTAAGTGGACAAAAGAGGATTGTTTCTCTTCTTCCCATCCTTAATACATTCACAAAAGAACTGTAGAAAGCTGAAAAATTCTCTTTGGAAACTTCATATTAAGATTTTTACTTATTTTTGTGGCTGAATGAGTGATACCTTTGACAGACTGCATCTTCTGAACTATGTGCAATTCTATAGCTTTAAGAATTCTTTCTTGGTGAAATCAGCGTTACAAATGCACATTACTACTATGTTGTAACACAAAAAAAGCTACAGATAGGCAAAGAAATGATGAAAAAATATTAAAAAAAAAAAAAGAAGAAAAGAGCTTAAACTTTATTTTCAAGTAAAAAAAACAGGAGAAATAAGGGGTTTCCTGGCAGCTGGAAGACTTTGTGTAGTTCGGTAAAGACTTGCAACCTGAGAAATGTCAAGTCTTGCCTTTTTAAAGAGGATGACTGCATCCAGACTCACTACTTTTTTCCACCTGTAAAATGGGGGAGTGCTACTTGGAATGTCCAAGTGCCAGTCAGGTACCAGTCTCATAATTTAATTATCCAACTGATGTAGTTACAGTGATTGGAGACCTGCCTTGGCATTGTATAGTTTCCTAATATATGAGTAGCCAAAACATCTCTTTGCTTCCACAAGAGGAGCAATGCTTTGTACATGTCAGAGAAATTCGTTTCCAAAACCCAGGCACCTACTCCCTTGCAGTGACGATTTGCAAGCTGACAGGAAAAATTATCTAGACTGGATTTCAAAATTATCCTCCGAGTCTGTGATTCAGAGATGCCATCATACACTACTTGATTCAGTTTAACTCAGTTCCAATTATGCCTCCTTCAACCATGTATGTCTGCTCCCCAAAGCAACTAGACAGTCTATCATAATTCATGACACATGGGGTTGGAGGTCAATGTTTTGGGTTTGGGGATGTTTTGGGTATTTTTTCTTTTGGTTTGGTTTGTTGGTTTTTTTTTTCCCCTTTGATTGTTTAATGAATCTAAACATCCTGTGTCTTCATGAGCACCTGAAAGAAACTTTATTTTTTATGGTTGGTGTGTTTGTTTGTTTGTTTGCTTCCCAAATCCCACTAATATTGGCATTTACAAAGGGTATTAGACAGTTCTGATGCATACTCTCACCTTTGGATATATATACGTAGACCCCCATCACACAGACCCAGCTGTCTATACCTCTACTGAATTAACAATTCTGTTGCTCCAACACTAGCTGTTAAACTGCCACACACTTTAAACCTGGTATAGTATATTAAAGGAAACTGGTGGCAATTACATTCTTACCCTGGGTTTGGAATTGCAGAAAACTGGGTGCTGTCTGGTGACCAGTGAAGTTCTTCCTGCAGTGGTGCAGGTCAGACACATGTGGGCAAGATCAGTCATCCTTCTCCATGCATCTAAAGCTTAACTTCAGAGGGAATATAAAAAATATATCACTTGTAAGTTGCAATGCTTGAATGTGGTGTATCATAGAATCTGAAAATGGCAACCCAAAACCCTGTAAAATGATAACGTGATGCTTATAGTGTGGGCCATTAAGGGCATCACAGAAATCCAGCTCGAAGTGATTTAGGGTAATAATCATGTTTTTTTCATGTTTGTGACAACAGACAAAACATTTCTTAACTGTGGTTCTGTAGCTCTATAGTAAAAGGACTTTTTGTCATTGAATTTAAACTAGTACAAAAAGCTTCATTATTACAAAAAGCATATTAAACATTAAAAGAATGATAAAACTATAGGTCATTCATTAAAGTTGGGGTTTTGTGTTCATTTTAGAAAAATGTAAAAGTATTTACATTGCTTCCCTGAGTCTTATTTCAGGATCTTTTCAAAGTTTTTTCTCCTGTAGTTTTTATATCCACCATTACATTTCTTTGAAGATAGCCTGTGAAATGGATTCAGGAAAACTTTCAAAAGCTAATGGCTTTGGCTTTGAGATGGCACATATCTCTATGAATTATGTGGTACAGTGTACTCTTCAGAAGCTCAAATGAACATTTAACCCTGGACTGCAAATGATCATGGCAAAAAGATGGTAGAGAACAATATGCTTCTTCCACTTACAATGCCTTTTCCAGTCCTTAATATCTTTAACTCAGATTGTGTGTCTCATACACATAGATTATTGGTTAAGGTTTACAAAGTCTAACTTACTGGATGCATTTTCAGTGTTTAAATGGCACTGAAAGCTATACATTTCTAAAGAAAGCTCTTACATGGATCTTTTTGAAACAAGCTTCAAGATGGTAAGAAATACAGATATGAGCATACTATGTATGATGTCTATAAAATATCCGTATCATGCTGGGAATTGTGATATGGTAAGAACTTTCACACAGTTAATTGATTTTCTAGTATGTAATTTCCAAATTAAGATATGCTGAAAATATTTAGTTCAGCTTAAAATATTTCATAAAGATAGACAGAATCATAGAATCATAGAATATTTAAGGTTGGAAAGGACCTTAAGATCATCTAGTTCCAGCCCCCCTGCCATGGGCAGGGACACCTCACACTAAACCATCACACCCAAGCCTGTCTAACCTGGACCTGAGCACCTCCAGCAATGGAGCATTCACAACTTCCTTGGGCAACTTCCAGTGCCTCACCACCCTTACAGTAAAGAGCTTCTTCCTTATATCCAATCTGAACTTCCCCTCTTTAAGTTTTAACCCATTACCCCTTGTCCTATCACTACTGTCCCTAATGAATAGTTCACCCCCAGCATCCCTATAGGACCCCTTCAGATACTGGAAGGCTGCTATGAGGTCTCCATGCAGCCTTCTCTTTTCCAGGCTGAACAGCCCCAACTTTCTCAGCCTGTCTTCATATGGGAGGTGCTCCAGTCCCCTGATCATCCTCACGGCCTCCTCTGGACTTGTTCCAACAGTTCCATGTCCTCTTTATATTGAGGACACCAGAATTGCACACAATATTCCAAGTGAAGTCTCACAAGAGCAGAGTAGAGGGTCACCTCCTTCAACCTGCTGGTCATGCTCCTTTTGATGCAGCCCAGGATATGGTTGGCTTTTTGGGTTGCAAGCACACATTGAAGCTGGCTTATGTTCATTTTCTCATTGACCAGCACCCCCAAGTCCTTCTCCACAGGAGATAATAAATCCAAATAACTTGGTGTGCACCTACAAAGTCTTGGATAACAGTAAAGTTTGGAAATTACTGAAGCTGGGCTGTTTTCTGCATACAAGAGTCAGTTTGAAGGAGCAGTACCATTAAGTGTTGGAAAAAGAGGTTTGCCATCCTTTTGAGTGTTGCTAGAAACTAGCTAGGTGGTGGCAGAAAAGCAAACAATTTAGAGGAATGGTATATTATGAATGTATACTGGGCATTCATACATTAAAAAGCATATATATATGATGTGCATATATATATGTATGTGAAATACTTTTGTGTAATCTCTCTGTGGAATTTATTTCTGTTCTCTTATTTTCTCAGATATGAAAAAGATAAATTTCAATATTTAAAAGATCTTTATCATAGGTTATATAAAGTTGATTTCATACAAGAATGATATTGAGGTGTTGGAGAGCGTCCAAAGAGGAGCAACAAAGATGGTGAAGGGTCTAGAGCATAAGTCCTACGAGGGAACAGGGTTTGTTTAGCCTTGAAAAAATGAGGCTCAGAGGAGACCTTATAGCTCTCTACAACTACCTAAAAGGAGGTTGTAGTGAGGTAGGGGTTTATCTCTTCTCCCATGTAGCAAGCAACAGGTCTAGAGCAAACAGCCTCAAGTTGCACCAGGGGAGGTTTAGACTGGATATTAGGAAGAATTCCTTCATCAAAAGGGTTGCTTAGGGAAGTGGCTGAGTCACCATCCCTGGAGGTTTTTGGAAGATATGCAGATGTGGATCTTAAGGACATGAACTGTTGTGGGAACTTTGGCTAGGATCCCAGGGTTTTATTAATTCACTGTGTGTTGCTCATCTGCCAGGAGCAGGTATGCAGTCTGATTTCTATGATGGAATGTCATTTCCAGCATGAAAATAAATGTTCCGTGGATCAAGTGAAAGGTTAAAACTGTAAGTTTACAGTTATATGATGCTATGGGTACTGCCTTCACGTGGTATATCTGCAGAGCGAAGGTGTGATAAATAGCCCTCTGTATGCGGAAGAAATAGATGCAGTCCATGAACAAATTCTCATGAGCTAAATTACCCCTCTGATCTCTCTCATTTCATTAATTTTTAATTTCACTATTATGAATGCATCTGTACTGTCATGTCATGGCCCAGCAGCCCATGCCACTGGTCTGATGCTGACATCACTGTTTGCATTCATGGAGAAACTTAGATAAGGAGAATGGAGGAGGGGATAGTATTGGCAGTACACTAAGGTTTATCCCTGTTTGTAGTGGGGATAAGGGCAAACACAAGCAATTTGTGATGTCTTTCTCACTCACAGTCTTATTAAAGTACCTCAGCAAACCTTGCAAGCATCAGACAAGCACTGACCTAATCGATAGGAAACTGATTTTCAATTGGCAAAGGTTACCAGTCATCACGTCTGTGAAATAGTCTGTGTGATAATGACTCTCCTTTACTGATCTTCTATTTTATTTCCTTCTACACTGGATGTTTTTGAATAGTTACTTTCATTTTCAGGGGGTTGTTTAGTTCTGTTACATTATTTATCATAACATTCACCAGAAAAAAAAAGAAAATAGTGGAAGATTTGAGATGTCCCCAGCTGCAAAAGGAATGATCTGCTCTACCTAGTCAAATAGGTTGTTCTCATAGAGCATACCATAAGCATGCAGAGGAGACTAACTGAGTGACGAAAACAACTTATGTGAAAAAAGAAGGGTGAATGAGGATGTCATGTAACAAAGGGAGATTTTGCATTACTTGGAGAAATTAAGTGATTAGTGCTTTTCCACTACTACACCTAAAACACTCCCATAGGCATCAGAAGAAAAAATTAGGCAGTTTTACAAAAAAACACCAAAGGTCTTATTACTAAATACATAATTAAACTGTGGAAATCACTGCCACAGAATGGTGCAGATTCCACAAATTTAAACAGCTTGTATTTAAAAAATAACTAGGAAAGAAGAAATCCATAAATGCCTGTTAAAATTTCAGTGCAAGCTTTGGCTCTGGAGGTCCCTGTAGGCTACAGATTGTTCAAAAGAGGGAGGTGAATATTTGGAATGTGCAGGGAAATTATCACTTGTTGTCTGCTTTTTTACCTAAATGCTTCCTATTAGTCATGGGTAAAAGAAGGATGCTGAATTCATCTGCTGCTGTATCTCAGTGCATAGATTCTTACACTCTCTCAGTATCAAGGAAATGTCTCTCTCCCTCATATAGGTGAATCAGTGTTCTGCAGTAGCAGCTCACTCAAAAAACATTTCCAGATCCCACCAAAATCTATTTGAATACTCTAAATATCTAGACATTTATAGATATTAGATGAACAGATAACCAGAGAGCAAACTCTTAATGTTACTGTTTCCCAATGAACAAACTAAAAGATATCTTCTTATATTGATACATCTCCCATTGGAGTAAAGTCAGTCTTCAGATGGTTTTTATTACATTTCCCCTCCCACACTTCTCAATAAATGTGTGATTGAAGATAAGTTCTCTTCCGTACTGACAGTCTAACAAACTGTCATTAAATGACTTTCAGGATTTATAATTCCACTATAAGAAGTGTTTGCATACTGTTGGATGTTTGAATGTTAAGTTCAGATCTGGGGGTCAGATGAAGGGGGTCTTTAAACCAGCAAGGGGCTTTACACTACACACACACCTTGTAAGTGAAAAGATTTTAATCCTTCACCTGAAGTTTGATAGGTTTGTTAACACTCCAAGACAGATGAGACCCTTCAGCCCGTTTTACCCTGTTAGAGCCCTCTGCAGGCACTCTGATGTACAGCACTCTATGAAGACGTATGAATGAAGAAGACCCAGAGGATGTCAACTTTATCATTGTAATGCGGAGCTAGTTAATCTGAAGTCAGTTCTTTACTATCAGCAAAACCTTAGCATTTGGGCATTGCAAATGTTAATAAAATGACAGTTAACATACATTTCTGAATCAAATCAGAGAGGTAATCATTTTCAGTGAGGCAAGATGGAAAATACGAATGCCATATTCTGACAAGTTTGATGGTTGTTTTTTCCTCTAATCCCTGCGATAACAGTGAGACATTTCCATATGTTTTAGGGAGGTCTTGGTGGAACAAACACTAGAAAAGAAAAAACTCTCCAATCCTCAAAAATGGCCAATCTGATGCTAAAACAGACAAAGAGTAAGGGATGTAAATATAAACCCTACATATCCTGTTATTTGGGGTTTTGCCTTAAAGAAAAATTCTACTTTGGATGTAAGGAACCTTCCTAATGAAATTTTCACTGAATCTAATCCTCTTTCACAAAGTGTGTTGGCAAAAGTTAACTGAGAATTTTACAAGTAAAAGCTGTGTAGTCCTTTTTTTCTTATTTTATTTCTTTTTTAATCATCTCTGATCTTAATGATCCTTAGCCACAAATGAAGCTTGAAATCAATATGAACATAAAATATCCAGTTCATGATCTTTTCAAATTGTCATATTGTCTAAAGAATATGTATTAACCATAATCACTGAAGCATAAGTTTTACATGGATTATAAAGTTTATATATTTCACAGGAGATACTGCTGTTACTCATCCTAGTTTTATATCAGGGTTTTATACAAGTTCAAGTATATTGACTTTACTGGAGTTTCTCCAAGTTTACACCAGTTCAAATGAGAGCAAGCAAGACTGACAACCAATAATAACTATTCTTTCTGTAGTTAGGAAAAATAATATGTTTCACTAAAGATTTTGTTCCTAAGAATTTCTCCACCTTAAGGGAATTTCATACTAGACAGCAACTTTATTATACTACTTCTGTGCTTAAATTATTTCCAATTAGCTTATTCAAAGAAGACTTATTTAGAACATGTGTTATTCTGAAGGATCTTGTTACAAAAAAAAAAAAAAGAAGAATATATATATATACATTTACTGGATTTGTGCTTGTATACTTAGATTTTTTCATCCTGTGTCCTATAGTTTGCTATCATGAGGTGTCAAATAACATCAAATAATTTGTCTCCTCCATTTCCTCCTGAGTCTTTCTCTCTTGATATTCCCTATTGCAGCATATTAACTGTTGGGCATTATTTTTGTATGAACTACATATTTCCTGTGAAACAGGTTCCATTTTGGTGATAGGTCAGTTCTGACACTGCTCCTAAGGGTAATACGGAAATGTTTGCACCGAGAGTGATGCCATTCACCTATGTATTTTATCACGTTATTCCAGAAGTGCTTTTTGCAGTGTTCCCACTCACATACCCTCATGATATTTCCTAACACATCTAATTTGAATCATTTTTATTGTAATATAAAAATATCATTTTGGTAGTTTGACAGTGCACATACAATTTTATACCCTGTACATAAAAAAACATAGAAAGCTAAATCTTTATTTCTTTTGGTCTGAATATTTCTATGTATTATATATAAAAATATAGAAAAAATATGGAAAAAATACAATTACAGTGGCCGTATTGCAACGTTAAGGGTAATTGCCCAAGTACTGCAGAATGATCAAGCGCACACTGCTCAAGGCAAACACCCTTTAAACCAGACAGCCTGAGTTCATGTGTCAGCACATTTGACCTCAGACTGAGCTGTACTATAATAATTATTTCAAAACATATACTTTATTCCCTTTTTCTGACCTTTAGCCTAGTTCTTCGTGGTTTGGCTTTAATATGATGATTATCTTACCAATGACTGAATAGTCATTAGACTACCTACTGACATTTAGTAGAAGAGCTTGGCAAAGGCATCTACTAGATTTTTCTTTGCAGATATGCTCATTCAGTAAAAAGGGAGTTTGTGGGTCAGGGTTAAAGGGAGAACAGCAATGGGGGACATTACTGTGGGGAATTGTTACAGACCGCCTGGTCAAGAGGACTCTGGATGAAGTACTCTACAGATAGGAACAGACTCATGCTTGCAGGCACTTGACCTCTTGAGGGACTTCAACCACCCTGATATCTGTTGAAGGGATGGTACAGCCTGGCACAAGCAATCCTGGAGGTTCCTCGATTGTGTGGAAGACAACTTCCTTCTGCAAGTAACAGAGGTGCCATGCTTGACCTCATGCTCACCAACAGGGAAGGGCTCATTGTAAATGTGATACTCCAGGGCATCCTGAGATCATGAGATGGTTGAGTTATGGATCCTCAGGACAGTGATAAGAGCGTGCAGCAAGCTCACTGCCCTGCATTTCAAGAGAGAAGACTTTGGCCTCTTCAGGAACCTACATAGTAAGGTTCCACGGGAAATAGTCCTACAGGGCAGGGAGGCCCAAGACTGTTGGTTGATATTAAAGGATCACCTGATACAAGCTCAAGAGTGTTGCATCCCAACTAGAAGGAAGTGCAGCAGGAAGGCCACGAGACCTCCTCGGATGGATAAGGAGCTGCTGAGAAAAAAATCAAATGAAAAAGAGCCTTATAAAAGGTGAAAGCAAGGACAGGTGGACTGGGAATAGTACAGGGCTGTTGTCTGGGAAGCTAGGAACCAGGTTAGGAAAGCTAAGGCCCAGTTAGAATTAAGCTTGTCTAGGGATGTGAAAGGTAACAGGAAGGGATTTTATAGGCACATTGCAAAAAAAGACAGACTAGGGACAATGTGGGCTCTCTGCAGAAGCTATCAGAAGAACTGGCTGCCCTGGATTTGGAGAAGCCCGAGGTTCTTACTGACTCCGTTGCTTGGGTCATCACTGGCAAATGAACTGACCACACCACCCAAATCTTGGGGGGCAGACGCAGGGACTCTGAGAATGGAGACCTTGGGCCCACTGTAGGAGAGGATCTGGTTCGAGACCATCTTCAGAACCTGAACGTGCACAAGTCCATGGGACGGGATGAAATCTATCCATTGGTCCTGAAGGAGCTAACAAATGAAGATGCTAAGCCACTGTCCACCATATTTGAAAAATCATGGCAGTCAGGTGAAGTTCCCGAAGACTGGAAAAAGGGAAATATAACCCCCATTTTCAAAAAGGGGAAAATGGATGACCCAGGGAACTACAGACCAGACAGTCTCACCTCTGTGCCTGGCAAAATCTTGGAGCAGATTCTCCTGGAAGGCATGCTAAGGCATATGAAAATCAACAAGGTGCTTGGTGACAGCCATCATGGCTTCACTTAGGGGAAATCCTGCCTGACCAATTTGGTGGCATTCTGTGGTGGGGCTACAGAACTGATGGACAGGGGTAGAGCAGTTGATGTCTTCTACCTGGACTGGTGCAAAGTGTTCAACACTGTCCCACACAACATCCGTGTGTCTAAATAGGAGAGACATCAGTTTGATAGGTGGACCACTCACTGGATAAAGAACTGGATGGATGGCCACATGCAAAGAGACCTCATTTGGAGTATTGTGTACAGTTCTGGTGTCTTCAACATAAAAAGGACATGGAACTGTTGGAATAAGTCCAGAGGAGGGCCGTGAGGATGACCAAGGGACTGGAGCACCTTCTGTATGAAGACAGGCTGAGAAAGTTGGGGCTGTTCAGCCTGGAGAAGAGGAGGTTACAGGGAGAGTCTTCCAGTATCTGATGGGGGCCTATAGGGATGTTGGGGAGGGACTCTTCACTAGGGACTGTAGTGATAGGACAAGGGCTATTGAGTTAAAACTAAAACAGGGGAAGTTTAGATTTGATATAAGGAAGAAATTCTTTACTGTAAGGGTGGTGAGGCAGTGGAATGGATTGACCAGGGAGGTTGTGAATGCTTCATCCCTGGCAGTGTTCAAGGCCAGGTTGGAAAGTGTCTTGGGTGGCACAGTTTAAGTGTGAAGTGTCCCTGCCCATGGCAAGGGGGTTGGAACTTGATGATCTTAAGGTCCTTCCCAGCCCTAACTATTCTATCTGAATCTGAAGGATAAACTTAAGACTATATGCTAAATTCTATTATTCTGAAGGCAAATGAAAGGAATGTCTCTGAACACCCTTTGTGAATTTAGCTATTTGCACTGTCTGGACTTCAACAGTTAGCTGAAATCACCCATAAAATCTGCCTTTGGCACAAATTTGAGTGTCATTTACAGGTTTAAAAGTGCAGTTTTAACTGTGAATTGAATCAAATTAATCTAACAGGAGCAAAATTTTTGAAGGAGCATAAATAATATTTCATTCTAGGTCCATAGATACTAATGTTTGTACATAGTGAAGCTGTTCAGTGCCTTCACAGAAAGAAAAAAGAAATACCACTAGAGTGTTGTAATTCTGTTGGTCTCTGTCAGGTTTACATCCATAGATATGCATTGTGTAACGCCCTACTGAATCAGCCTTGGTCTTAGAGAAAATCTTGACTGCAGCTCCTGGCAGTAAGAGAACTCCTAAGAGAAGGAATGGTTACATGGTTATATTTTTATAAAGCCCTGATGTTAGTTTGAAGTATGTTTCATTTCTACACGGGCCTGGACAGCTTTCTCACCACATTTCTTCTTTTGTGGGTTCGTCAGCAGTTTCTGTTTACTCTTTTTCTCTTCGCTGTTTTGGTTTTCTTTCCTGATGTATATATATCAGCTGGTTCAAAAGGTATCATCCCCTAAAGCGGGAAACTGCTACAACATTTAAGTGCCTACCTCAATATCTTTTCAATTATAATTTTGAAAACCTTTTTTATTATATAAACAAAACTATTGTACATGTGATCTCATGTGACTACCAATGAAATCAGTTCATCATCTCCAGCATTGTTTAGAGTGGTCAGAAAAAAACAGTGAACAACATTTTCAAAAGAGCAGTCATAAAGGGCTGATACCCAGGGATTTAGGAGACTAACATGAGATTTGGCCAGATATAGGTGTTGAAGCGTAAAGCACTACATCATTCCACAGATGTCCATATTTTCACAAAGTAATTTTGTTAGCGCAACAGTTCTGTTTGTACAGGGACCCAGAACTGACACTACTCAGACCAAATATTCTGGAACTTACAGGTAAATCCAACTAATATCTTGAAGTCAAGTGTTTCTTTGTCTTTGTTGACTTAAAAATTCATTATTTTACATGCAAGTAGACGACACCTAAAACAGCAGCAGCGTTGTATTCTATGTAAACTTAAGTCAGCCCGTACTTTCTATCTCACCATTAAAAATTGTTGAGAATAATAATTACAAAATGTGGAAAACCTGAGTTCAGTGTTACCACATTAGCTCTTCATCTTCCAGTAGAAAATGCTTCAGATGGAGGCATTGAAGAATAGAAGTCGTGCTTCAGTAGAGGAGATTTAGTCAGAGAGGAGCGGCTATGGTCTTTACAGAAGCAGTTAACTCACCTGAAAAAGGAAGACTTGAGTTTCAAGTTTTGCTCTCAAGTTTGTTAAATTTTTTTATACTTTGACTACTAATTGCTCGTGTTTATATTGTTCTTTGCTGTTAAGAAGGGGGGGGGGGAGAAGAGAATTAGTGTGAAATTCATCTCCTTTCAGACATAGAAACATAGAATCATAGAATAGTTAGGGTTGGAAAGGACCTCAAGATCGTCAAGTTCCAACCCCCTGCAATGGGCAGGGACATCTCGCTCTAAACCATATTACCCAAGGTCTCGTCCAACCTGGTCTTGAACACTGCCAGGGACGGAGCATTTACAACCTCCCCGGGCAACCTATTCCAGTGCCTCACCACCCTAACAGGAAAGAATTTCCTCCTTATGTCCAATCTAAACTTCCCCTGTTTAAGTTTTAACCCATTACCCCTTGTCCTATCACTGCAGTCCCTAATGAAGAGTCCATCCCCAGCATCCCTATAGGCCCCATTCAGATACTGGAAGGCTGCTATGAGGTCTCCACGCAGCCTTCTCTTCTCCAGGCTGAACAGTCCCAACTTTCTCAACCGATCTTCATATGGGAGGTGCTCCAGCCCCCTGATCATTCTCGTGGCCCTCCTCTGGACTTGTTCCAACAGATCCATGTCCTTTTTGTGTTGAGGACACCAGAACTGTACATAATACTCCAAGTGAGGTCTCACAAGAGCAGAATAGAGGGGCAGGATCACCTCCTTTGACCTGCTGGTCACGCTCCTTTTGATGCAGCCCAGGATATGTTTGGTTTTCTGGGCTGTAAGCGCACACTGCTGGCTCATGTTCATTCTCTCATTGACCAGCACTCACAAGTCCTTCTCCGCAGGGCTGCTCTGAATCTCTTCTCTGCCCAGCAAACATCTGAGCTGTAAGGGCAGCAGGGGTGTATAAATTAGAGACACTACTTTCTTTCCCTTACTGACTGCATAGCCATGCTGGATATTGTGAGTTTCATTTTGTATTTCTGAGGTAGCTCAGATATACATGTCAGAAATTAGGTGCTTAAAAGGAAGTTGTTATGCTGCTAAATTTACAGGTACCTAAATCTCTTTCTCAGTTTAGCTTTAAATACCTTTCACCTTCAGATATCCTAAGAAAGGTGCTTAAGGGGAGCAAAAAATTCATTATCACTTCTGTCTCTGACTAACTGTTAAAGTTCAACCATCTTAAAATCAATACTGCTCCATAAAGAAATCTGAAGACAAATAATCTGAAGGATAAACTTAAGACTATATGCTAAAACTTTAGTTAATTAAATTTAAATTAGTCACATAAATTGTATCTGAATGCGATAATACTGACACAAATTAGAAATGTATTGGTTTGTGTTCCCATTGTGGCTAAATCTGTCAATAACATTCAGAGTATCATAGAATCATAGAATAGTTAGGGTTAAAAAGTAACTTAAGGTCATCTAGTTCCAACCCTTGTGTCATGGGCAGGGACACCTCACACTAGACTATGTTACCCAAGGCTCTGTCACCTTTTTGTTCTTCATGTGCCTCAGCATGGGTTCCAGGAGAATCTGCTCCATGATCCTGACAGGCACAGAAGTGACAGTGACTGGTCTATAGTTCCTCTCAGGTACTAGCTGTTCTAGTGCAAAATGTGAATGCTTCTCTTCAAACATGGAAATTTTTTTATTGAAAATAATTCCTTCAGAATGCACAATGTGACATTCCTGACTAAAAATATACCTTGAATGTCACAGAAGTGTATGTGTCTTCCTTTTAAAGCCCCAGATCTGAATTATCTGGGTGCATAAATATGTGTTTCCTTAGAAGAAAGGAATAGCTGTCACGAATCCAGTGAAAAACTGAAATTTGCCATACTGCAATCCTATAAATACATAATCTAAGCCCTCTTTTTTCACATTTTTAACTGTCCCCTTATACTGAACATTAAGGATTAAGAATACTTATACAATTTTACTTGTATTTTTTTAATGTTTCTGTTCTGTTAATTGTCTCTGAACAGTAGAAAAGTCTTAAATTTGTCAGTAGGTTTTAAACCAGTATATTTCCCCTCTGTGAATAGCCCCAGTTTCTCAGCATATTTTCAATGTTCCTGTTCCTGCTTTTTGACTATTTTCTGTGTTTAAAAAATAAATTAAAATGAAAATAATAAAAAAAATTTACAAGTTCTCCTTCCACAGTTTCCTACCTTCTCTTTGTCCACTTCAATTCTTTTTCATCCCTGCTTACTTGAAGTAAAAGGTAAGAAAACTTGCAGCTGCATAGAGGAATTTGATTTTGGCAGGCCAGAAAAAAACAGATAACTGTTTCATCCATCCTATGCCCATGATGATGCTAATTTGCATCTTCTCTCCCAGCCATCTACCACACTTCTTAAATCTTAGTATTTCATAGAAATTTAGTATCTTTTAGACCTTAAGCCACCGGTCAAATCTGTTGAAAATACGCAGTGATATCAAGTTATCAAAGGAAACTGAAAAATGTAGAGTAATAGATGGACAAAAAGACAGAGCTATTATGTAAGTGTTACTCACTTAGGAAATTATATTAAAAGTCCACTTGGAAATTAGGTAGTTATTTTTAGCTAGTATGTAGTGCTCTTTGTATTCCATTTGACTTCTGAACACTCTAGCTGCAGCTTATTACTTATCATTAAATCTGTAACAGAATATCTTCCCAATAAAGAGTATGTTGAAACATGAAAATTTTAGTACAAAGCAATTATTATTTGGCTCTAAAATTTGAAGTAGTAATTATCTTTCCTTAACTATGTTAGCAGACATATTTTGCACTTCCCTGGCTGGAAGATCTAGCTTGGTTGTCTCACTTTATCTACAGGAAAAGATTTCTTAACTTCATCAGCGTATGTTTCATGGTTTATATTTAGGGAAAGCAAAACTAAAACTCAGAGTGACATCAAAATCGAGCCCTACAATTACAGCACATACACTTAGAAAAAGTAACGTATTAATGGAGAGTGCTCTTTCTGACTAATACAAAAATATAATTGACTAGGAATAAATCTTAAGACTGTTTTTGTTTCCTAATGGCTTTAGTTTGCACTTCATGTGGTCATTTATCTTCCTTTTTTTTTTCCATCTCTTCAAAGCATCAAATAATCTATCAACTAGTAACACTAGCAGGAACTGTGGACACTGTTGAAATCTTTCACTAATCATTTTGAGAAGGAGTGAAATGGAATAATCTGTTTGTATTTCTGAAGCAAATCTTTGCTTATGTGTTGTGTTATATGTGTCATTATTAGTAAAAACTCTAAAATGTAAAAAATATCTAAATTCAGCAAATTCTTAGGAAGTTTACTTTGAGAAAGCTTATCTTGGTTATAGTTAATTTGTCTTATTCTGCAAGTTTAATCAATTATTTTCATGCAATTATTCCTAAATATTTTATCCTTACCTCCCTTCCCCAATCCTTATTTAAACTAAACATCAGCTGGGTTCTGGTCACCTGTATTAAAGGGATATAAAATGAGATTGCAAATGAGAACACTAAGAACACTAAGTGGTAGTAATTTTCTAAATTTGATCTAATTTAGTGAAAATTCTGCCACTTCTAACCAACTCCTCTCATTTTTGTCTTTATAAAATCAATAGAAAACTTGTACATTAGACTAGACTGTAGCTATAACAGTTTCATTCAGAAAGGTTAGTGGAAGTTAATTACGATACAGAAACTCCTCCAAGACTATTGGTTTTGCATGGATTGGCTGGATTGAGTGGGAAGTTTCACCCAGTTTCTCTAGCTTGCCACTACTGATTTAACAAAACCATTATTGTTTGTAATTTACACTGTGTTAAGATAACACATTTTAGGATTTTGTATGTCTAACTTGTCAGGGGAAAGAAAAACAACATTAATTATTGTTTACCTAAATCTAACTGGTATTTGTGCATGTATGTATTTACATTAAAATTGGTGAATAAGAGTGCGCAAATGAAGAAAATACATACACAGTATAATTTCAAAGTCTTAGTATACGAAATGAGTTAGAAAGAGTTAGAAAAATGGCACCACTGTGTAAGTGCAATTAAAAAGTTTAGGAACCATAAAAGTCTGCTTTTCAGGCTTATACTGAAATAACTTGCATTGAATGTTTTCTCTTCTTTAACTAGAAGAGAGATCTCACTGGTATTAGCAAAGGCAAATAAAAGTTACTTTTATTGTGAGTGAAGAGACACTGTTGCCTCTCGTCATTAGAAACAATGATCTAGGGTCCCAGGAGATACAGCTTAATTGATAAAACATTAGTGTGATAGAGAGCATTTGTCAAAAGTTACAGTTGTGAACTTACTAAACTTAATGAAAATGAGCTGAAGTTTGGGGTTTGTTTTTTTTTAGAACTACTGCTTTCTTAAAAAGATGTTCTATTTTTCCTGACTACTTTTTATCTATAATCTGTAACATTTTTGTATTTTACAGTGGAAAATACCTTTTTTTTTTTTTTAATAGATTGTTCTGAATCCAGTGGCAAACATAATTTAGCTTTTTATTTAGAATAATCTCTTGGTAGTTCTGGTCTTCTAATGAAGTGCTATTATGGATGTGATTTGGTTTTAACTTGCTCTTGTAATTATTTCCTCAAAAGCTACTGCTGCTTTACACATCCTAGCAGTTTCAGGTTTCTAAAATCTCACATATTTTGATCCACCCGCAGTGAAGTCAGGTCCCGTGGTCACAATCACTACAGTGCTGAAAACCATACCTTTCTTCAAAAAGACCAGTGAGGAGCTATACAATTACAGAGTTATAAAATCATAGAAGCTTCACCACCCTTACAACTGCATATTTAATCTTTCCTTCAGAAATAAGGATGAAAGGATATTTCATCCAGCCCCACTGTATATCATTTCAGGTTTCCACTGCTCCTGTAATAAGTCAGGTTCTTCTAAAAATCAATGTAAATGTTTGCTGAAAATTAACTAAGTTGCTTCAAATCTCTAGAAAAAATAATTTTAAATCTGAAACATGAATGTATTGCCATAGCATTTTCCTCTCTATACTGGTCAAAAGCAGTTCCTTACTTTCCACTGTAAACCATAGGTTTTCATGTTATTGTTCTGCTGTTGTCTCACTAAGTAATCCACATGATTTTGTAAATGTGAGAACTCATGATAACACTTCAGCTGAAGGCTCACTAAACCAAAGAGTAATTCTTTTATCAAATAGATAATATTCACATCCCAGAACAAAATATTTTTTTTTATTTACTTTATCGACATGATGTGATGTAGTAGAAAGTCTGTTTTGTTGACTTTTTTCTTTTGGTGGCAGGGGAGGAGAGAGGGGGAGAGGGTTTTGGGGAAGTGGTCCTGCCATACTCCTGCCCAGACAGTTGATCTCTGCTTTCTCTTTTCCCTATTTATTCCCCTTACATATATATATGTCTGTTTATTCTACTCTTTGTTTAATCCTGGACCTATCTGTATTCAAAACATAATTTCAGAGTGAAAGAAAGTGACAGATTTTAGAGGAGAGTTTTTCAACTAGTAGGTGGTTTCATTAAGTCCATTAATTTTTTAGTTTACTTATGATAATGTCTGCTGAAAATATGTCAAAATACCTTTTAGAATCAAGATACCTCTACTGTTTCCATTTCCCACTAGGCCAGGTGTTCTATCAGGGCAAGAAATTTAGCCAGTTTGACATGATGTTCTTAATGCATCCAGGCTTGCTGTTTTACTTAATCAGCTCACTATTATCTAGCTTATTGCAAGCAGTCTGTTTAAAGATTTCCTCTACAATTTTCCTAAGAATCAGGCACAATGCTCGTTCTCTAATTCATCCTTTATTCTGTTTTGAGAAATACATAGAATTGGAGAATGGCTAGGGTTGGAAAGGAGCTTAAGCTCATCTAGTTCCAGCCCCCCTGCCATGGGCAAGGATGCCTCACACTAAATTATGTCTCCCAAGGCTCTATCCAGTCTGGCCTTGAGCACTGTCAGGAATGAAGCATTTGCAGCTTTTTTGGACAACTTGTTCCAGTGCTGCCTCACCACTCTCACAGTAAAGAACTTCTTCCTTATGTCTAACCTGAACTTTTCTGGGCTATCTCCCTTCTCTTACATGGTATGTCCCCTACTTGCTACAAACTTTTGGACCATATTTATTAATGCCACAGTGATTTACGTCATTATGTTTTTAAGTAGTCTGGGTTGAGTATCATATGATCACTGTATTTATCTCTTTTAACCAGGACCGTGTTTTTAACCATGACAATGCCAGACCATATATCCATACTGCAAACTGTGGAGGACTCTATCCTGGATATGATGGATATGTCCTGTAGGGACAATTCTCCGAATCACCGTGACCCCTTGGAAAGTCCATGCTGGAGTAGGCTTCTGGAAGGAGCTGCAGCTCATGGAGAGGGTCCCATATTAGGAGCAGGTGATGTTAATCTGTGGGAGATCTGCCTGTGTTTATCTCAACTCATGAATTATTTTTCATCTTATTTTCTCCCCCAGCCCTGGGGAAGAAGAGAGACAGAGCAGTATGGTGGTGGCCTGGAAGCCACAGAATAGCCTTTAAAGGAGTCACTGAAATTCTGGACAACAGAGATGAATCCTAAAAGGTGTTCTTACTCATTCACTAGAAAACAAGGAGTAACACACAGTCCTCAAAATACTACATCATTAACAGGACTTTGTTGTGATGCATAAGATACATTACAATTTTACACAATTTTAATTGAAATCCTAGTAACGCATGATAACTAGCATTTGGCTGGTGCTGAAATCCAGTCATTCTGACATGATCACAGGATTATGTGCAGGGGGATTAAAAATAATAACCATTATTTAAAATATCCATTTGTCTGGTCTTGCTCCATTTAGAATAAAAAATTGCAGACAAAGGTAGAATCATATTGCACATATTTTAGCTACCTATTGAGAAGCATCACCTTCAAAAGAGACTTCAAGTCTAATAAAAGCATTCTGAATAACTAGCTTAGACCAGTTATCACTTTAAATCTCACTTGAGGCTTTTGCAGAAGCAGAATGGGGACTTAACTTACTGGTTTCTTTCAATGGTAATCTGTTAAAATAAACCCTTGGTAACCCAATGGTAATCTGTTAAAATAAACCCTTGAAAGTCCTGCACCTTTTTCAATCTTTCTGGTCTCTCTCATAAAGAAGATTTAAAAGGAAGTAAGATTTAAAATGATTTAAAATTATGGAAGAACATTTCACAGTCTAGTAGTTTAGGTATCAAGGAGGAAATGAAATTAAAAAAGATTCATCGTTTTAAAGTTGAAAGGGGAAGTTAATCATGTAGTCTAACAATCCATACAATAGATATTAATCCATTCACACCTATGCTATGCCCAAAAAATTTGTTTGACCATGATTTATTTGATGTTCTGTAAAGACTTCTGATTATGAAGACTTCAATCCACAATTCCAGTAGGTAGCTGGTTTCAATGATTAAGAAATTTCAAATTCTTCATTGTGAGCAATCACTGTAAGGATGATAACATTAGAAGGTACGGTTGATCTTCTGGAAAAAGAAAACAAAATATTTATATTATCATCTTGGAGCCATGTGCACGAAAAAGAAGATATTGTAGAAGATAAAGATAAATATTGCTGGAATACAAAATTCAGCAAGTAGAATCCATTTGCCTTTGGGAAGGCATAATAAAGTTTAATCTTTAAGACTCTGTTATCTCCCAAAGGTAATTAATGTAAATATAAAAGAAAGTTATAAAGAAGGTAAAATTAATTCCATTCTGAAAGTACTTTTTTATCTACATTTGCTACACAGGAAATGGAGTTAGGAATTTTTAAACTTCAGATGGCCAAAATTAGAAGACAATAGCCTTAATCAGTGAAAGCATGTAATTGACATATAATAAAAGCAATAATAACATTGGTGGTTTCAGTACTTCAGCATGCTGAAAATTGTTATGAGGAGATCATAATTTCATTGTTAAAAGCACTACGTTGATAAAAGTGAACTGTAAATTGCGAATTAGCTAAGTTTTGTTCATTCCTCCCTTTCATGGGAAAGGAAGGCAATACCTTTTAAATATCCTTAAATCAAACATACTTTTTTTCAATTTTTACAATTGACTGTGTTAATACATACTATTTGTAAAGTGCTAAAATCTAGACTTAATTTATTTATTTTTTTTTTATAAATGGAAGAATATGCATGTGGAACCAAACATTGATGAAAAAGATGGTTCATCCAGCTTGGAGGTGTCACTGAGGTTAAGTCAGCCTACACCCTGAGTCAAAACTGCTTCCATAAAGAAAAATAGATGAATCATTATCATAAGAAACTGTCTCTTGAGGGGTACGGAAAGCCCACTATGCTGACTGGACCCACTTCTTATGGCAGTTTGCTGTCTCCATGGGGCCTGGGTTAAAGACTGGGTTAAAGACATGAGGAGAAAACTTTCCACCCTGCTACAACCCTCAGATTGTTATCCTTATCCATTATTTATTTTTCAGGCAGGCAGAGATGAGTTTGCAACAAGAAGTCTGAGGGAATGAAGAGAGTTTTCAGGGCCTTGGGTCAAGGAACAAGTAGTGTTCTCCTCTGTTCTTCCAATTGCAGGGAATAATGAGGAAAGAAACAGGAAGACCCAGCAGTCCAATACCTGGCTCCAAAGCTGGTGTCAGTGGCAGAATTTTTGGATTTTGATCATGGTTTGGTCTACATGACATCAGGCTTGCTGGTACAGGGTCATGGTGTACCATGGTGTACCATGGTGTACCATGCCTCAGAGTGGGAAATGAATTTTTGCACAGGAGTTCACAGGGCTGATCTTGAAAAGACTGTGCAACCACTCTCTTTTTAAGCCTCAGTATCACGTTCCAGAAGCACAAAGTTACTATGATCCAAGAAGGCTCTCCACAATAAGTAACTATTTAACATGGAAACTGCAGTACAGACTTGTAGGCTATACAGCCCCTTCAAGGTTTTCTACTGTATAACATTTCTATGATAATTTTCATCAGGAAGGACAGGGGTTTCAAGATGCATAGATTACTTTAGATATTCAGAAATAAATGAAATAAAAATATCTGTCCCAGGTTCTGCAGTTCCAAAATAATGACTGAATTTGTAATACTATAAATCACTTCATGGATGTAATCAACAATAAGCAAACGGAAAGGAGATGGGCTGTCATGTTCAATAAAATTATTGGCTCACCTACTAAAAAATAATTGATCACTGCACTTTACCCTTCATCATTACTTGAATTACAGTTACCCATGCATATTACTTATTCCAAAAGCTACTTTATAGTAATTTTATTTTAATCATCTTTTCTTCCCTCTTATGGCTTCCCTTTTATTACACAAGTTGCCAAACAATAAAATAATTTTTCATCTAATTTTTATGTCTTTTATAAGGTTCCCTTACTGACCTCAATGGAATTTTTGTCTAAGGTATGAATAAAATCAAGGTAATAACTTTCATTTACCCTGTTCTTTAGGCTTCTAAACTGAAGGTAAATATATCAAGCTTCAGTCAATTTGGGTATATTTTTTAGGCCAGTTGTAACCAAATACAAACTCAGAAGAGGCAGCCATAACTGATTGATAACATTTTTATTAAAAAAAAAAAGAAAAATATTTGCAGCCATAACTGATTGATAACATTTTTGTTAAAAAAAAAAGAAAAATATTTTTCTCTGAGGTTCATATAGATACTCATTTAAAGGCTGCTTATCACATCCTTAATTTGCTGCTAAATTACAGCACCGCATTCAAACAGCAGTTAACATTTCTGCAATATCCTGAGAAGTATTTATTTGTAAAAGAAATAGATTCTTTTCTGTATTATCTAAATTCTAGAAAATATTGCTTTTTACAGGCTTCGGTGTATTGTATCATCCTTTTTTACTTGCTTGCCCTAGTTTCTTTAGCCATTAGATTATGCCACTTTCTGATTATGTAGTACAATGAAGAAACAGACTCTCTTATGTAATTCTATTGCTTAGAAGATCAGGTAAAGTTATTTTTCTTGATCATAAGATTAATCAAGTGAAAATTAATTTTCTATGAATAACTTCCTGTTTTGCTCTGTAAATACCTCAATCTAAAATTTATGCTTTCCTTTCAAGGCTTCTTACAAGTTTCTGTACCAGTGCTAGCTCACACAGGGACAATCTGGACTGTTTTCAATTTACTCAGCTTTCCCTTTGTCTTTCCATGTTGCAGTTGACCTCAGAGACAGACAAACCCTTTCAGAGAGCCATTAACCTGAACTGTGTTTTAGTCTCTTTTCAGATACAATTAATATTGCTAGTATAACTTCCCCTTCAACCCCCACTGCATTTTTAAGGAATTGTTGGGTGAGTAACCCAAAAGTAAACTTAAAACAAGAGACTGACATTGTCAGATGAAATCTACTCCTTGCCTCCCTCTTTCTCCTGATGAGCTCCTTTCCCCAGCCATTCTTCCAATCTGCAGACACCCAGACAAAGTCTAAAATCTGAAGTGAAGTTCAAACCCGATCCAGCTGGGAGGCCATAGCCATGGGTAAATGAAGGGCACGGGCAGACTCAAGGGTGAGAGCCAGAGCTGAAACACAGCCCCCAACTGGTGGATGGTCCTGGTGGGCATTTTATGAGCCTGGCTCACACAGCTTATCCCACCCACATTTTCTAGCATTCCCCAATGTTGTCTGAAGCTATCAATGTATACTGTACATTTGCTTAATAAACAGGAAACAAAACATAACAATTTTTCCTTACTACAAAATTTCAATTTTATTTTTCATTTTCAAATTTCCCTTCTGGTTTGGTTATTTTTTGTTTGGGTTTGCTTTTTGTTTGTTTGTGTTTTTTTTCCTCAGTTTTAACCTGTCTGGTTATGTTCCTTAATGGATTTCACTTGTACATTTTGCTATTACTTAGGAAATAAATACGAACACCATATTGTATGATGCTGTCTTTGTAGAAATATAATTAAGCATTTAAGTAGTTGTCATGGTTTAAACTCAGTCACACAGTCTCTCTCTCACTCCCCCCTTTCTGCCCCTCACTCCTGGAGGGAGGGGGAGGAGAATCGAAAGGATGTAACTCACACAGGCTGAGATAAGAACAGTTCAGTAACTAAGGTATAACACAAACCACTGCTGCTACCACCAATAATAATAACGGTGAGGGAAATAACAAGGAAAGAGAATACAACCGCTCACCACCCGCCGACCGATACTCAGCCCGACCCAAGCTGTGATCTAGCCCTTCCGGGTAACTGCCTTCCGTTTATATAGTGGGCATGACATACTGTGGAATGGAATACCTCTTTGGTTAGTTTGGGTCAGGTGTCCTGTCTCTGCTTCCTCCTGGTTTCCCCTTCTCCTTGGCAGAGCATGAGACTCAGAAAGTCCTTGGTCAGACCAAATATTACTGAGCAACAACTAAAAACATCAGTGTCAGCGTTGTTCCCAGGCTGAAAGTCAAAACTACAGCACTGCACCAGCTACTAAGGAGATAAGTGAAAACTACTGCTGAACCCAGGACAGTAGTACAAATAGAAATGTTACCAATGGACTATATATTTGAAAATATCACAAGGATAATGCCCTGCCATATCAGCTCTTATGTCTCAGCAACAAAGCACTCTAATAATAGTTATCTATGAAGATGTATTCTACGCTCCAGTGAGTTAACAAATTCTAACCCATGGACTTTAAAATAGAAAAATAAGAGAAATAATTTTCTCCATTTGTTGAACTCTGTTCTGCTACTTCAAATAACTGAAGTTACTCAAGTACTTCAAGTAACTCTTCATTTTCTTTGAAACAATTATTCCCACTGTATCTCATAGAAATAACACATTGGCAAATATTACTATTCTGTTTCCTGTAATAGAAGTTCAGTAACCATTCTGGTTCTTCAAGGTATATTTATTCTAACGTTAAGGGTAAATTGTATTAAAACTTTCTCAAGGGATAAAATTAGTGTCAGTATTAGTATCTCCTTTTACCTCTTTAAGTTAACGCAATTTCAAAAATACTGAGATGCAGTGTGACTGAACTAACAAACTCATATTGAGTAACAAGTGCTGATACGGGAATAGTTTTTTCTGCTTACTAATTAGTTTATTAATCAAATGGTCTTCAGAGAATGTTATGGAGTGGCACACTTCACTTGTTTGACTGATGGCTTGGGTTCGCAAATGATGATTTAGGAAGGGCTTTACCCACGCTTACTACAATCTCAAGTGACCGATGTCCTGAACTGCCTGCATGCAGGGTTGGGTCTGAGGCTTCCAGTGCACCTTATCACCTGCCGTTTCGTCCCTCACCTGATGCTACAGGGCATTGCAAGTGTGAGTAAACCCTTCGGGCTTGCACAAGAAAGAAAGAAGTAACAATATGTATATTCATATAAAACAGAGATTCAATAAAGTTTGATGGCAAAAGCGACATTGGTTAACAAGATTTGACAGCAAAGTAGACTTGACTGTAGAGGACAGGGGCAGACAAAACTCTCAGAAAGATCTTCCCATTGAGCCATGAGTTTCAGCAAGTGCTCCCCTGCATTCTAAACTTCTCAGAGGGGATTTTTAGGTGTGGCTGGATCCAGACTTAGTCCCAGACTTGGTCAGTGATTTATGCCTAAAGGATTTTAGGTGCACACTCAATCCTTTATATCACTTAGCTAGGATTTCCGAGTCTAGCATGCTATTAATCACTTACTGTGAATCTGTTGCAGCAAGGAATCTCTCACCCCGAGGAGTAATCTTAAGAGGCATCCTTATTCAAGTGGAGATCTTGGTATGCAGCCCACTGCCATGCAGGAGACCTCAACAAGCCCTGGGCTTGTCCACTATTTATGAAGTACGATGACTGACTTGTAGTAATATTTGCACACCAGCCACATTTCTATAGGTGCATGCTCAATTAGCCCCCAGCTGTTAAGCAAGATTTATGATCCTTAGCTATTGTATTGTTACTTGTCTTCCCAGAGCCTTTCCTAAGCCAGATGCAGCCTTCACAGTCACCACTGGTGTTTATTGCTTAAGCAGAAAAGGCGTGGGGAGAGCATGACACACACCATCACAGAGAAACAAATTACAAGAATTGTTTTAAAAACTTAAATAACAATATAGGAATAAACACGACAAGAGAATATTGAATGTTATTATGCACAAATAAAATCTGAATTTTGTTGTGCCACATGATATAAAAAGTTCAACATTGGTCATTTCACTCTATAAAGAAATGTCTGGATGTTAAAAACTGTAAAAAGTGCAAAAAAATCTTTGAGTGATAAACCTTCTGCAGTGAGCATCATAATGAGCTCTACTTATGGAGCTTATCAAAAGACTGACAGGTAACTTCATAGCAGTATATAAATATCCTCATACTGAAAGAGCACTAGATGCTAAGGGCTAAAAAAGGTATCAGGGAAAAGGAGATAAGTATTGAAAGTTTAAACTGAATATATTAAAATATCAAGGAAAAGGATTAAAAAAAAACAACAAAACAAAACAAAACAACTAAACAAAAATAATAAATAATTGTAATAAAATACAAAGAAAGATGTTACATCCTCACATACTTTGATTGCCCAATAACTGGATGTATTTTCAAAAGATATGCTCTAGACAAATAACAGGGCAAATTCTATGGCCTGTGATATATCTATGTATCACAGGTGATCACAGGAGGTCAAACAGAATTACTGAATGTTCCCTATTATCCTTTCATTTTATTAATCAGTTTTATAGTCTTGGTGAGTAGGGCACTGCAAGGTGCAGATATCTATTTATGAATCCAGTTACAAGAACATGAACTATACAAAATGCAGAAATGAGAGAGAAAGACTAGCAAATAGAAAGATAGCTATGGTACTTGAATGCTGCAATTTACCATGCATGAGGAAACAACGTATCAATATCAAGGAATATCAGTTATACATGCCTGTTGATACTTTCATCCCTAACATATATTTACTATGATAACTTTAATTGCATTATCATGCTTTTATTTTCACAAGACTATTGCCTCATTCACTGTGCACAGAAAATTATGAATGAGGTAGCTAAATCAAATTTAACTTAATCCTAACTACTTAATGGATTATATTCTGCCTTTTGCATAGTTTAGGAGCAAATCTGCATGCAGAGTGCTTAAAGCTGTTCCCAGTAATATCTTTAGATTTCTGAATTACATTCCTTATTAACCAGATTCATTTCAGATTTTTTATTATGGGAATGCAAATGCAATTTGAAAAAAAATAATATAGATTCAAAGGATTATTTTGGTTTCATATAAAGTGAGTCTCTTTTTATATATTTTGTTTGTTGTTCAACTTATACACTCAGGTAGGGTCTTGTGGATTTATTATTTTGTATTCATATGCATAAAGAGGTTTTAAAAACAAGTACAAGGAATTTAACCAAAACTAATGAATTGTCCTTATCCCATAAGGCTGCAAAACAAAAACACTAGTGATTTTTTAGGAAACAGTTTAGAAAAGTCTGTTTATTGGCAAAACATGTACATGATATTTGGCCTAAATAATGAGGAAGAGAAAGAATAGTAAGCACCAGTGATGAAAGACAAGAAGGTGACTAGGAGTATCTCACATGGATTTATTGTAGGTACACTGTCTGACAAAAAAAAAGTCTGAAAAAACTAATAGGTTTCTCTGACAGGTTGACTGTGAATGAAGGGAAAACATGATGCTATTTACTTTGACTTAATGGTGCATTATGGATAGATGAACTATACAATAGATGAATCACCGATTGTTCCAATGCAGTACAAAGTCGATCAGGTAAAACTCTTTACTGCCTTTATTAATGACATGAACAAAAGGATGGAATGTACCTACAGAAAATCTGTGGGCAGTAAAAAACTTGAGACCGGTTGGATATTGTGGAAGAAACAGTCATTACTCAACTGAACCTTGGCAGTCTTTAGAAATAGTTTGAGAGTAATTTAAATTTGATAAAAATAAAATGTAAAATTCAGCTCCAGGGCTAGAATAATCCCAAGCTTCTTCATGGGCCAGACATGAGAAAACTGAGAGAGCAGGATCTTATTGCTGTCCTTCATAACCCAGTGAGAGGTTGTAGAGAAAACAGAGCTGGATTTTCCTCTGAGATGCATAGAAAAGAAGCAAGAAGCACCAGATGCAGCATAAGAAATTAGATGTAGTAAAACCAAACTTTTACAGTGAGGGAAGTCAAACGCTGGACCAAATTGGCTGAGGAATCTCCATTTTGGGAAAGTTTCAAAACCCAACTGGAGAAGAACTGTATCGGGTACTGATGTAGTCGGTCCAGGTCTGAGTGGGGATTGAACTGGATGATCTCCAGAGATCTCTTCCAAACTGAATTATTCTGTGATTCTGTATTAATCACCATCATGGAATATGGTCTTCAAGTACAGATCTTCAAGAAACATTCTACTATTTTTATGTTAAAAAACAATAAAAAGAGGACCAAAAAGAACAAATCTTAAGGGATTACCCTTCAGAAGTTTAGCCAGAGATCAAGTAACAAGCTTTTTATTCCAAGCATTTAGTGAAGGGTATTTTTTAATTCTATTGAAGTTTTGGCTAAAATTTGGGAAAAGTGGCTGAGTTAGAATATATTGCTTCTCTGTTGTTCAGAAAGTAAGGCTTCATATGCATGACTGGCAAGTAAATAGAAAACTGCTCTATTTTTTAATCAAAAGAACATTATTCATGTTGTGTTTGACCATTTCTGACAGGCGAGAGGAATCCAGAGTTTGCAACACCTTTATTTCCTTATTGAATACAGAAGGCACACAGGGTGTTGGCTAGCAATTCATGCATTCATAGTCAGTGAAATTAATTTAGGTCTTACTGTCCAAACTGTCATTTATTCCCTTAAACCCACAACAGCCTATTTCATTCGTACTTCTGCTCTGTACTGTTGCAGCAGCTGTGAAACTATACTGCTTTAGTCTCTAATAATCTAGTTTTGAATTAATATCCTGCAGAAGAGCAAATTCTGAATCTCTATAGACCAAGGAATTAAATAACCTTGCAAATTGAACAGAGAAAAACACAAACAAAGCCTTGGAATGTATCATTGTTAACAACAGGACACATTTCTAGTTTAATAGCTTATTCTGTAGAGTCCCATTCGAAGATAGTAACCATATATTGTATTTTTCATTAGCAGTGCTGAGATTTGAATCTCTTACAACTGTTAGTTTATCCTATGTTTTTATTTTCTCTCTTCTTCAATTCATTGAAAATTCCTAACCAGATCATGATTTTATCCTGGGTTTTTTTGTTACTACAGTTTTGCCAGTGAATTCCTTTATAACAAAGCCTTCTCAGAATATATACATATGCCTCAAGAAAATTGAGAAATTTCTCATGTAAAAGGAATTCACCCAAATTTGTGAAGAGAAAAACATTTTAGGTTCTTCTTGGTTAATGGTTGGAGCTGCTCATAGAAAGCTAAACCAGCAAAACCTAAAACACAAAATCAGTAAACTAGTACTGGATATGACTTAAAGCAAAGAAAATAAAATTAAAAAAAGTAAATTAAAAAAAAAAAAAAAAGTCTACCTGCAACAATGAGAAAGAATTTAAGTCCCTCTGGATGCCAGTACGACCTCTGGCATATCAGCCACTTCTCCCAATTTCATGTCATCTGCAAACTTCCTGAAGGTACACTCTGCCCTCTTACCCAGATCAACAACAAAGACATTAAACAGTATCAGGTGCAGTTCTGTCCCCTGGGGTACACTGCTTCTTTTCTACAATCAAAAACAAAGTTCAAATGCTTCTGCTTTAGTAACTGTGTTCTTATTTAAAAATATTTCCAGTAAATTATGACTAAAGGGAGGATGATCTTCTAGAAGCAAGATATAACAGCTGATAGATGCCTAGTATCAATGATAAAAGCTTAACTGAATATTTTTGGTCAATATATCTCACCTTAACCTGGTGAGTTTCAGACAGGACTGAGAAGGATTTTTCATGCATTTTGGAAAGCAAAAAACTGAAAAAGCTATTGACAGCTATGGAGCAAGGTCAGGACTATGGTTACTATTAACTGACAGGCACTCCATAGTCGATAAATATTATACGAATCAGAAGCATGCTTCTTAGGCTTCAAACTGCCAGTGTGTGACCATCATCTAAATGTGCAACAACTACACAAAATGTACAGCACTGTGGGACACTAGATTTCCTTTGTGTCTTAGTACAGATAATATCTTTAAACATCGAACAAAGATTTAAGGGTGTTCTCTCAGCATGACTGAAACAGACATGCAATCTGAAGTGAGCTAGGGACAAAAATGGAAAAGAAATACAAAACTCATTTATTTTTAACTCAGAGAGAGGAATTCCTTATACAATCTTTTAAGGCACAGCCTTTTACATATGCTGATGAAAAATTTGAGAAGAAAATTCCTGACAGGACTTTCTGCACAAAAGGGAGAAAAAAACTTGTTCAAGCTCTCTCCAAATACCTTTTAGTTGTGATGCAGATCAGATCTCCATTCCACAAAAGTGGGAATCACACGGCTTGTTAAATAACACAGGAAGGCCAAATTTCAAGTCCTCTCTATTACAAGTAATAAATCTAATCATTTCTAAAAATAATCTTCACCATGATCATTTTAAGGTGCCTCATTTTGGTTTTGGCGGGAATTTGTTTATTTGTTCTCTCTGAAAACACATATACACACACAGAGAAAATTGAAAACCTTCAAAATCACATTCTGAGTTGCATTTTAGGAATGGGAAATTTGAACCACATAGTTCAGTTAGCAAAAACTCAGAAAAGAGATCTTTTATTAGAAGTAAAGTATAATGTACTAGCATGTGGTGCTGTCAGGCGTTATACTTGTGAATTCATTACATCTTACTTAATGTGGTGGAAACTTTATAATAATCACTTAAACTGCAACTGTCAGGAGAGAAAAAAGATTGTCAATTTTCAATTTACCATTTAAATAGAGGTATTACATCAAGTTTAATCATTTATGTTCAGCCTGCATTAATTTCTGCAGTTTGAATGGAGAAAATATCTGTAATGCAAATAAAGTAAGTATGATGGCTAGTAATGTGACACTGGGAATTCTCTGAACTGCTTTTAAACTCTGTTGTGGCTCAGAAAAAGTGGACAGTATACTTATTGCACATGGCAGTGTCAGTAAAGTAATACATATTAAATCTGTCCCCACAGAGAAGAAGAAGTTTCATTAATGTGAGCTAAGTACCTGGGGTTATTTAAGAGTTTTCTTCTTATCAACTTTGAGAAGCAGAATTAAAACTAAAGTTGACATAGCAGTACTGAATCAAATTAAGAAAAGCCTTTCTTCTGAAGAAATTTCCGAACACTGGCAAATTAGATTATCTAAACAGTGAAAGAAATTCGTAAGAGCAGCTAAAGGACACCTCTTTAAAATTAAACTAACATTACTAAAGATGAAGTACATAGTGACATTGCCTGCCAGAGGAAATGCGGATGTAGCCTTCAAAGACAGAACTGTGGCTTTAATTGCAACAAATCACTTTACAAAATTATATGTTTGTTTTCTTGGGGAAAAAAAAAAAAAACAACAAAAAAACCCCAAAACCAAACCAAAACCAAAACCAAAACTGAGGCAACTCACAGAATAAAACTCTTAAGACCTGGTTCCTAACCCTTCTGTCAGCTGGAAATGTATTATATGCTGCAAGAGCACAAAGGGACTACTTCAGACTTTGAAACTATTAATTTAATTCAGAAATTTTTGCGCTTTATTCATCATTATCAGTATTAGGTATTTATCACATGTACTGATGGCACAGTTAAGTGTATAAATATATTGCAACACACGTTTTTTTTCAAGTGACAGTCTAATCATTTCATATAATGCAAAAACACATGCCTAAAGATAACTCAATGTATTTATACATTTAAAAGGTGCATTTTTAAATACCTAAGGAAAATCAGCATTCCTTTTCTTTTTGAAACAGAAATAAAGCCTGAGAAGCTGCAAAAGTTAATAAATGAAATACTGACTCAGTTTCCAGATTTGAAGACCTAGTGATGTCTTCATCTAGATGAAGACCTGGTTGTTCTGTTGACCATGGAAAAAAAAACATAATGTGGCTCTTAGCTTTGTAAGTTCCTTGCCATTTTATCACCTCTTGTCCTTTACATCTATACAGGAAAAATTTTATATAACATGCATATATACTACTGAATGGGTGGTTTTAATACCTGTCAAATATTGCACCAACTCCCTTGACTATTAAATTTTCAAGCTGTTATAAAAGCGGGCACTTATGAGGTGATCTTTGAGATTGTCTTCTATTTCTTCCTATTATTACTCTATTTTATTCCCTGGAGTTTGTTATTTTATCATCTCTGTGTCTTCACTTTTTAGAATTATTTTTGTCTCTGGCAGCTTCTTATTTCTCCTACTCTTCTGAATGCATCCAAAGCTTTTCTTCAATTTTATGCATGCTAGAAAAACAAACGGGAGCCAGGCCAAGGTTCATCAAAATGTAATATTGGAACCCAAGCAAAAATGGCAGCCCATCAGAACTCCTCCCCAGTGTCTCTGGCAGCTGGAATTATTATTTTATATTAAACAAACATGAATTTAGAATAAAAACTTTATTATTATTAAACAAACCTGATAAATTCTACTTACAGTTTGAGTAAAATGGCTTCTTTATTGCTTTCAGATTACTTCCTGGTGCCATCAGAGAAAACACTTCTGTTTTCTAGTGTTTGTGGAAAACAGCCTTCTCCCAGTCTGTAAGAAGCTCACCTTAAACAGAAAATAATATGCTCACCATGAGAGAAAAGAAAAAACGTTGAGGGAAAATAGCACACAGGTTTTAATACATACTGTCTTCATTTACCATGCAGGGAACCATAACCCAAATCTAATGTCTCACTGAGGGGAGAGCATCTTTACCTACATGGTGAGTTATTTAGACCCATTGTTTTACATCTTGAAAGCTTATTGGACAGGTTAATAAATGGTTAAAAGGGTGGTTTCATTGTCAGGGGTTTGGGTGTCTTGAACACGGGACCCAAGTTAGTAGGCCCGGTCTACTTGGGGCTGGTGGAGCTGCTAAGGGGATGAGTTGTTTTGTTAGGAGGCTTGCCAGACTTGTCAAGGATGCTTTAAACTAGATGTGTTGGGGGAGGGGAGCATCATTCCATCCCAACACACCCAGTCAGCTGCCAGCACCTGTAATAAATGCTTGGAGCAATGTAGCGATATTCCAGCCGCTCCAGCCAATGAGCCGGCTTCATTTGGAGCTCGGCTCAGATGCCTCTATACAAATGCCCGTAGCATGGGGAACAAACAAGAGGAATTAGAGATGTGTGCACGTCTACAGGGATACGATATAATAGGCATAGCAGAAACATGGTGGGATGGCTCCTATGACCGGAGTGTTGGAATGGAAGGTTACAGGCTTTTTAGAAAAGACAGGCCCAGCAAGCAGGGAGGGGGACTTATTATTTATGTTAGCGATAGGCTGGAACTCTGTCTGGGGACAGGTGAGCAGTCAACAGAGAGTTTGTGGGTCAGGGTTAAAGGGAGAACAGCAATGGGGGACATTACTGTGGGGAATTGCTACAGACCGCCTGATCAAGAGGACTCTGTGGCTGAAGCACTCTATAAACAGATAGGAAAAGCCTCACACTCACTTGTCATGGTGGACTTCAACCACCCTGAAATTTGTTGGTACAGCCCAGCACAAATAATCCAGGAGGTTCCTCAACTGTGTGGAAGACAACTTCCTTCTGCAAGTAATAGAGGAGCAGACAAGGAGAGGTGCCATTCTTAAACAGGAGAGGTTTAGATTGGATATAAGGAAGAAATTCTTTCCTGTTTGGGTGGTGAGGCACTGGAATGGGTTGCCCAGGGGGGTTGTGTATGCTCCATCCCTGGCAGTGCTTAAGGCCAGGTTGCACAGAGCCTTGGGTGACATGGTTTAGTGTGAGGTGTCCCTGCTCATGGCAGTGGGGTTGGAACTAGATGATCTTAAGGTCCTTTACAACCCTAACTATTCTATGATTCTATGATTTTATTATTTATTCTTTCCTAGTATTTTCTTCCATTGTTTGATGTATGCTTTTGAACTAGCTCATAGATTTCAAGTACTATGCTTCTTATTAGCTGTGGCAGATTTCTTCAAAATACAGCTGCAGTCTGTAATGTATAAGAGAAACATTTTACCCTTCAACTTTGTGTTTAACCCACTGCCCAAGGAGATTGTCTGACTCATGGAGACATGACACTGACATTTGAAGAGAGATGAAGCCCTCTTGAGCATTGTGCATTTGTTTCCTATTTATATTGACAGATTTAGGAAATGTCAGAGTGCAACATAACACTTCATCCATAACTGAGATTTCTAACAGTTTGGTTTCTAAGAGCAAAGAAATATACCAGTGAGGATACGGCCTTGGCTGTATTTGCCTCAAAGGCAAAATGGCAATGAAGTAAGCTCCATGAGAACAAATATACAGTCTGTCAGAGACCAAGCATCACAGCTTCTTTGCTGTGTTCTTAGCTGCACAATTTACAGAGGAAACTCATGAGGATATTTAGCAAAGTAGGCATAATGGGATCCTCCTCAATGTGATTCTTGTAGAGCAGTAGTGCTTTTAATGAGAGCAAGAATAAGCTAGCACTCAATTGAACAAAACCTCACCTTTTTTTCTTTGTCACAGATGTTCTGTATAACCACTTACACGATCTTTCCTTCCTTTCTTTCAAGGTCCAAAAGAATCTGTGCATGAGTGTCCTGGGTTCAGCAGTAGCAGTCATTTTTCTCTTTCTTGGTAGCTGGTGCAGTGCTGTATTTTGACTTTTGGGCTGGGAACAGAGCTGATAACAGTGATGTTTCTGGTCGATGAGAAAATGAACATGAGTCACCAGTGTGCACTTGCAGCCCAGAAAGCCAACCGTATCCTGGGCAGAATCAAAAGGAGTGTGACCAGCAGGTTGAAGGAGGTGATCCTGTCCCTTTACTCTGCTCTCGTGAGACCTCACTTGGAGTATTGTGTGCAGTTCTGATGTCCTCAACATAAAAGGGATATGGATCTGTTGGAACAAGTCCAGAGGAGGGCCATGAGAATGATCAGGGAACTGGAGCACCTCCCATATGAAGATCGTCTGAGAAAGTTGGGGCTGTTCATCCTGGAGAAGAGAAGGCTGCATGGAGAACTCCTAGCAGCCTTCCAGTATCTGAAGGGGGCTTATAGGGATGCTGGGGAGGGACTCTTCATTAGGGACTGTAGTGATAGGACAAGGGGTAATGGGTTAAAACTTAAACAGGGGAAGTTCAAATTGGATATAAGGAAGAAATTCTTTATTGTAAGGGTGGTGAGGTACTGGAATAGGTTGCCCAAGGAGTTTGTGAATGCTCCATCCCTGGCAGTGTTCAAGGCCAGGTTGAATGAGGCGTTGGGTGACATGGTTTAGAGCGAGGTGTCCCTGCCCATGGCAGGGGGGTTGGAACTTGATGATCTTCAGGTCCTTTCCAACCCTAACTATTCTATGGTTCTATGATTCTATGTTTTAGCTTGGCCTAGGATTTTGTGAGCCTCATGCTCTGCCAGGGAGGAGGGAAAAATGGGAGGAAGCAGAGCCAGGACACCTGACCAAAACTGACCAAAGAGGTATTCCATACCACAGCATGTCATGCCCAGAATGTAACTGGGAGTTACCCAGAAGGACACGAAGTCTTCTGGGTCAGACTCGTTTTTCGACGGGTGGTATTTTATTCTTTTCCCTTGTTATTTCCCTTATCATTATTATTATTGGCAGTAGCAGTAGTGATTTTTGTTATACCTTAGTTACTGGACTGGTCTTACCTCAACTCGTGGGAGTTATATTCTTTCTATTCTCCTCCACATCCCTCTGGGAGCAGAGGAAGGAAGGAGGGTAGTGAGCAAGCAGCTGCATGGTTCTGGATTGCCAGCTGGGCTTAAACCACGACAACACCAATGTGGTAGTTGTTGCTCAGTAATGCTTACCCTGATCAAGGACTTTTCAGTCTCTTACTTGGCCGGTGAGGAGGGGCACAAGGACCTGGGAGTGAGCAGAGACAGGACATCTGACCCAAACTAGCCAAAGGGGTATTCCATACCACAGCACATCATGCCCAGTATATAAACTGGGACAGTTTGCCCGGAGACCCTGGTCACTGCTTGAGGAAGGGATGGGTATTGGTCAGTAAGTGGTGAGCAAATGCATTGTGCATCACTTGTTTTGTATTTTCTTTTATCTTTTCTTTTTTTCCTTTTCCTTTTCTGTCCTATTGAACTGTCCTTATCTTAACCCGTGAGTTTTACTTTTTTTCTGATTCTCTCCTCCATCCCACTGGAGGAGGAGGGAATGACTGATGTTTTGCTGCCTGCCAGGTTAAGCCACAATGTATAGAAATGGAAGTGCAGCAAGGATGCAGCCAGATCAAATTCTACCTCTCAAAAATAAACAAACCCAAACCCACTTTCCCCAGCTATATGATATACCCTATCATGTGTACATAAAATACATGATACATTTCACAGTAAGCATTTTCCAGGGAAGTTGCTCACCTTTAAATTGTCACCCAGGTATTATTAGAAATAATAAAAATAGAAATCCAGAATAGAGTGGAATGGCTGTATTAATTCGCTTCCTTATTAAAGGAATACTGTTTTCTTCCAGGTTCACCCTGTGTGTGATTCTGAACTGACCTGTTTTCTCTAACTTGTGAGACCTTTATGACACGCCATGACTCAAAGTACCAAAGTATCACTGGTAAAAAGCAATGTTCATCCCTTGGGTGGATTGATTTTTGGTCTTGGCAGTAAGTCTGATAAAGATTGATTACAATACTCTTTTTGGATATTGGGTGTTGCAGGCACAATAATTCATAAGGTCAAAAGTGTGTGACCTGGCCTTTCTCTAATGTTTTCATTGTATATCACAATCCTTTATTTTTGTCTTTGTGAAAAATTTTCAATCCTTATTTTATTGCTAAAATAAATGTCATTAATAGAAATTAAGTAGAATAATATTTTTCTTTTATGTATATGCTTATTCTAAATGTCTACAATGCACTTGACAGTTGAAGGATGATATATTGATTTCTTCTCTAGTTTTACCTGTAAAACTGCAAGGCAGCTGTCTGGCTGAGCATCTACAGATTCAGGATGGGTTGCCTTTATGAAAAAAATGGATTTTCTCTTTCTCACTGATGGGACTATTGTTCAGACAAAGTTAATAACATTCTATAGGAGTATTTAAAAATTTTCAACATTACTGTACATCTCTGTGTAAATTAAAATAAACTGTATTAAGACAAAATCCCATTGGCTTATATTCAGGATTGGATATTACTCACAAAAACTTGTATCCATTTTCTTCACATTCCTGAGGATAAAAAGACTTCATAAAAGACTGCATTACAGCAGTGACTTTGAAATAATTATTAGGCTTTATAGAAGGATTGTGAAACTAATTTATTTTTTAATTTCAGCAGAGTGGTTGTAGCAAAGAATGCTTTGGGTTCTATTTTGGTTTCTAAAACAATTTTGTCAAATGGATTTTGACAAAAATCTTGAATTAGATTTCATTCTATCTAAATTTAGACATCTAGTGCAGATTCCTTTTCTATTCCGAAGAGAGAGACCTGTGTTCTGGACAGTAACTCATACATTCTTGGACACAGTGAAACAAGCTACATAGATTACACAAGCCTGGTGTAGTAAACATGGTTACTGTCAGTGTTTCAGCCTACATTTCATAGATGTATGAATGAAGAAGGAATGAAATAGTGCTCATCATTCTGGAGATCTCCAAATAACCTGTAGATAACCAATAACTTGATAACTGGTTGTGATAACTGATTGTCTTAATAGGATGTATTGCCCTGGAAAAAAAGAGTGAAAGTATCCATGTCTCCTCTGACCTTAAAATTCTGAACCCTTAATACTTCCCTTTTGGAAAAAAAAAAAGACCCCAACAAACAAACAGTAATTCTACCTACTGCAAATACAATTGCTGCAATTAAGGGCCAAGGACTGGTGTCTGAAAAACAAGGCTTAGATTAAGCCAAATCCAAACTGTAACAGCTGAAAACGTCTACTGAAAATTAGTCTTGATTGTGCTAGTCTAGGCTGGGTTCAAATGCTTTCTCAGCAGAGGAGTAAATAATGTGTGAACTTGATTATTCTATTTGATATTTCCTATTATAAAAATGATTCATTTGCAAAAACACAAGTCTGTATCAGTCACTGCATTGTAAAGGAACTGTCAAAGGGAATCAGGAGATGATCAAAGGTGCGCAGAAATCCTTAGAAATGTACTGATTATTAGTTCATTTTATACTGGAAAAATTAAAGGATATAAGTCAGAATCTTTATTGCAGAATTCATATGTATTTAGAAGTCTAGCACTTTTTGTTTCCCTTTAGAATATTACTAGATGTTGAACCAACATTTACCTGGTGCTTGTGCTCACACACACACATATATTTTGTTAAAAACAGGACCGTGTAAGTCAGAATTTCTTAGACCTTTACATTTATATGCAGTTATTATGTCCTCACTCCTTTTCTGGCAATCTCATTCTAAGAATAAGCCAGAATATATTGTCTGTAATTCAAAGAAGGCAACATATAAAGATGTGGGTTCAGTTGCAAGAAAAATGTGTCTTACATACAGCTTTTCACAAATAATACCACACCAAGAAACTCTGTTGTCTACACTATCCATCACACCAAGTGTAAAGGTCTCGCTGTTAGCTGTATTTCAGAGATAAATTTGCAAATCCCCACATTTGCCTGTATTGTGTGTCAGATTTTGAAACTAGCATTGTTACAGTGAAAGAGAAACAGAAATTTGCCAGTTACTGCTAATTAAGCAAAAAAGATCAAATTAACAGATTATATCTAATGAAGACATCACACACAGTATCACACAGTATGTTAGAGATTGGAAGGGACCTCAAAAGATCATCTAGTCCAATCCCCCTGCCGAAGCAGGAACACCTAGATAAGGTTACACAGGAACGTGTCCAGGCGGGTTTTGAATGTCTACAGAGAAGGAGACTCCACAACCTCCCTGGGCAGCCTGTTCCAGTGTTCCGTCACCCTCACTGAGAAGAAGTTTCTTCTCAAGTTTAAGTGGAACCTCTTGTGTTCCAGTTTGTACCCATTTCCCCTTGTCCTATCATTGTTTGCCACTGAGAAGAGCCTGGCTCCATCCTCGTGACACTCCCCCTTTATATATTTATATACACTAATATAAATCTATCCTGAAAAATTTATTGGCTGTATTAAATTGTTTCCCTCAAAGCAGTCCAGGTCCCATATCATCTTTGGATTACAGTTTTTCATCTGTGGCAAGCCTGTTATTTTATAACTCTCAGGTTGAAGCTGGTTTTGATGTGAAAGCTTTCTCATCCATCTGGCCAGTGTTGACCCATGTCCCATTTTTGCTCTCCAGCGTCCTTGTAGCACAGAACCAGCAGGTAGATGTAATCTTATTAGTCTAAAAGACTCTATAATATCTTTTTTATTCTGATCTATTTAAATATATATAAATTCTATTTACATATATAATTCTATAAATTATATATATATTTGCATATATAAAAATATATATTATATATATGTATGTTTCTATAACTTCTATTTAAATTAAGGTTTGCTGGTTTGTTTTTTTTTTTCTGTGTAGGTCCCTGCCAAACACTGGACTCAATTTTAACGTCCTGGTCAGTATCAACCAGGTCTATTTCCCTTTCTAGGTGAAGACAGTGCACACAGGCCAGCTGCAAGATAAAAAGAGAGCTCAATTTTCAACATAAAGTATTTTTAGATCATCATTACAGTATCTTTGTGCCTGTGTGCTCTGCATTCCTCCTATCATTTCATGTGAACGTTTACACATGATTCTTAAAGGAACATTAAAATACTTCATAAAATAAAACGACTTGGGGAGGAAAATAATGTTGTTTTGATCACCAAAAAAAAAACACTGACTTTGAACCACAGAATTTAAAACCTTCATTCTGGTACTGCAGGCTTATTCTAGAAACAAAAGGCTACTGTAAGTCACTCTCAGCACTGGAATTGGCAGTCTTAAAGCAGACATCTTACATTCTTGACAACATGCAATAAAAAACATCAAATAGTACTGTGCCACACAGCAAGAGATCATTTTTAAAAACTTGCAAACAACTGAAAATAAAAACAGACCTTGAAAATCCTTTTTCTTTTTAAAGGTTGTTTTTTTTTCAGTCATAAGTTCTGTGTAACAGCTTCTAAGTGTGAGTCAGATATCACAGACTTCTTAAAAATTATGTGACCACAGCAAAAAAATTATGTGGTTTATTTCTAGTTGATATTTAACATGCTTAGGAATCCAGGGAAAGGTCTTCATTGTTCTGGTGCTCACCTGATATTCTTGATTTCTCCATACTTCTAACTGTATCAGAGAGGTTTATTTAAACTCTCCTCCTAAGTTCATATAATTGTGTGAGAGAGAACCATACCCTGTGAAGGAGGTTATGGGCAGCTGCCAAATTTCCCATACTCCTGCACCTGCTGGGTGCTGGAGCCCATCTGGCCATCAACAGTAACAATTATGTTACTGTTTACAGGTTAAGCTAGTAGCAAGGCTGAGTGTGTATCCCAGACAGACACACACACTCACTACATAGTAATAACATAACACATATGTACAGGTAGCCAATTCACCTTCCTCCTCTCCAGGAGTTCAGGATTGAGGTTCACTAAGCACAACACACGTCCATACTGTCCACGTTCAGAAGCACGTGCATATTCATGGATCACCTCAATATCTGCACAGCTTCTCAGCCTGTCTAATGTCCAGATCTAGATCCTGGGCCCCTTGCTCAGTATTCAGCTTTCTGACATACCTCTTGCTATTAGCTTGTGAACTGTGCATCCAAAGGATTAAATTCACTGGGGAAGTGTAAACACACCCTCATCTCTCCAGTTGATGGCACATAGGTCTATTAGCCTGGCTCCTTTCTGGTGCTTGCACCTTAGTGCTCAGGTAAGGCACAGAATGAGATTGCACAGAACAAAACACTTAAGTATTTAATAAGCAGATTGCACAGACTGCAATGATCAGGCACAAGTCAAAGACAGAGAACGGCAGTGATCGGCAACCTGCTTTCATGCAATGGTCCCTTTATCCCAGTTTTTTTTTTTTTTTTACCTAAGTTTGTTTCTTCCTAGTCAACCCTCATCCTTCCCTCCCCTTCCCTGTCTTTGACCTTCCGCTGAGCCCCCTCAGATATCCCATAATATTCATGGTTACCCTTTTTCCTGACTCTTACCAGTTACAAAGCTCAGGCTGACCTCATTAAAAGCTGTTCTTGAGTGGTTCTTCTCATGGCTCCTCACTCAGGGGCTGAAGAGCTCTAGTCTTACCTACTGCGTACTTGTCACCTGCTTTTTTATGACTGATTTTCAGCCTAGAGAAGAAAAGACTCCGAGGAGACCTTACTGTGGCTTTTCAATGTTTAAATAACACTTACAAGAAAGGTGAAAACAAACTGCTTAGTAAGGTCTGTAGCATTAGGACAAGGGGTAATGGTTTTAAAATTAAAGAGGGTGGATTTAAACTAAATATAAGGAGAAATGTTTTACTCGAGGTTTACCCAGAGAGCTGGTAGATGTTCCATCCTTGGAAACATTCAAGGTCAGGTTGGATAGGGCTTCAAGCAACCAGGTCTAACAGGGATTTGGACTAGATGACTTTGAACCCAAACTGTTCTATAATTCTATGATTTTATGACAGAGATCATAGAATTTCTTAACATTGACTCTCAGCTATAGAGGATTTTGGTTTTTTGCTAAAAAAGGGCAGAAAATCAGGAAATAGTAATAATAATGGTGGAATAACCATTCTGGCTTATAAACTACTTAAGTGGTCGTTTACTTTCAGTTGAAACTTAAATTTCAGTTAGAAATTGCAATAATTTTTTTTTTTTTACATTGGTCCTAGCATTTCTCTTCCTGACAGACAGGAAAGTTCACTTTGTTACAAGCATAATGCAGCTAGGTGCAAAGAGAAATCATTATGGATACACAATACATCCTCTGGTGGTCTACATCCAGCCCCAAATATTCCATTTCAGAAAGTTGGCTACCCTGTAAAAAGCACATTCTTAAGAATCCTGACAGAGTCCATCTACAAACTTAGTAATTGAAATACTTGGACTTGCGCAGATATAATCAACTAGAGCTTGCTTTTGGAGCAACAATTTAGGAAATAATTCAGCTGGTGGAAACCAGCAGACATAAATCAAACCCAGCACATTTGAAGTCTGTTAGTACAGCAGGGCTAAAAAGTTTTAAAAATCTGCTCCTGTCACTATGCAGATAAGAGTTGAGTAGATTTGTTGATCAAGAAGGTGACAGTTGGTTTTGTAGATTATCATGTCACTCTAATCTGTATCTCAACACTGAGTTCCCAAGGAAACTCGAATGAAACTGAAAGCTAAAGGAGAAAAAATTTCAGATATGAAAAGGATTAAAAAAAAAAAAACAACTCCAAAAAACTAAAACAAACCCAAAACCATATCAATCATTATGTCCTCCAGGGATCGATGTTGGGACCAGTCTTGTTCAACATCTTTGCCCACGTTATGGACAGTGGGATTGAGCGCGCCTTCAGCAAGTTTGCCGATGACACCAAGCTGTGTGGTTCAGTTGATACGCTGCAGGGAAGGAATGCCATCCAGAGGGACCTCGACATGCTTGTGAGGTGGGCTGTTGCCAACCTCATGAAGTTTAACCTTGCCAAGTGCAAGGTCCAACACTTGGGTCGGAGCAATCCCAGGCACAGATACAGGCTGGGCAGAGAAGATTCAGAGCAGCCCTGCCGAGAAGGACTTGGGGGTGCTGGTTGATGAGAAAATGAACATGAGCCGGCTTCAGTGTGCGCTCGCAGCCCAGAAAGCCAACCGTATCCTGGGCTACATCAAAAAGAGTGTGACCAGCAGGTCGAAGGAGGTGATCCTGCCCCTCTACTCTGCTCTCGTGAGACCTCACTTGGTGTACAGTTCTGGTGTCCTCAACATAAAAAGGACATGGATCTGTTGGAACAAGTCCAGAGGAGGGCCACGAGGATGATCAGGGGACTGGAGCACCTCCCATATGAAGACAAGCTGAGAAAGTTGGGACTGTTCAGCCTGGAGAGGGCTGCGTGGAGACCTCCTAGCAGCCTTCCAGTATCTGAAGGGGGGCTATTGTGATGCTTGGGATGAACTATTCATTAGGGACTGTAGTGATAGGACAAGGGGTAACAAGTTAAAACTTAAACAGGGGAAGTTCACGTTGGACATAAGGAAGAAATTCCTTATTGTAAGGCTGGTGAGGCACTGGAATGGGTTGTCCAGGGAAGCTGTGAATGCTCCATCATTGGAAGTGTTCAAGGCTAGTTTGGACAGAGCCTTGGTTTTGTGTGAGGTGTCCCTGCCCATGGCAGGGGGTTGGACCTAGATGATCTTAAGGTCCTTTACAACACTAACTATTCTATGATTCTATGTCTCTTCATTAGGAACTGTAGGGGTAGGACAAAGGGTAACACGTTAAAACTTAAACAGGGGAAGTCTAGGTTAGGTATAAGGAAGAAGTCCTTTACTGTGAGGTTGGTGAGGCACTGGAATGGGCTGCCCAAGGAAGTTGTGAATGCTCCAACCCTGGCAGTGTTCAAGGCCAGATTGGGCAGAGTCTTGGTGACATGGTTTAGTGTGAGTTGTCCCTGCCCATGGCAGTGGGGTTGGAACTAGGTGATCTTAAGGTCCTTTCCAACCCTAACTGTTGCATGATTTTATTATAAGATCAGATATTCAAAGTGAGAATAAAAAAAATCCTTTTCTAGCTATAGTGGTAACTATGACAACATTCCCTCAGATGCTTTGTTTCTGCCGTAAGTGTTTACATAACAAAATATTTGGTTTTATTATTTATTGTAAAGGGTTGTATTCTTTATTGTAAAGGGTTGTAAAGTGTGTATTTGCTTTTCTGTCTGTTTTCTTATTATTTAGCTAATAGCTTTGATTATAATAGCAAAAGTATTTAGGTGGTCATTATTAAGATTTTTTTGTTTCATTCTATTGGGATCTGACACTGCTAAAATTCCTGAATGCTGAGCAGCAGCAAAAAACAACAGTCCAAACTGAGGTGACAGACACCAACTCACAATAACAAAGGAAGCCTTTAATACTGTCATTAAGCCCTAGTCCATATTCTCCAAGAATTTTCTGTCTTGCTTGAGTATCTCACCAGAAGTCTAAAATACCCATATTTGTGGAATTAAAGACATACTGAAACCAGATTTCAAATAGTTTTAACTGGAAATGTTTCTAAAGCTGCTAGAAAAAGTAACTGTTGTGTGTCTGTCGTTATGTATTATTTTTCTAACCTATTTTCACTTGCTTTCTTACTTCATTTTAAAGAGGTAAAAAAATTGTCAGGGCCTTTGCTTTCTAGTTTTGCAGGTAATCTTCTCCCCAGAAGGAATGTCATCCCTTTCACCTTTTCTTATATGTGAACCTGATCCAGCTAAGAAAAATTATTTATACTCAAATTTTTCATTTACATTTAAATTAAATCATTTAAACATGGACAAACTCATTATTGGCTTCAAAAGCAAGAAAGGAATATTTTTGGGGGTCTGCAAAATAAAATAATAAAAAAGAGGGTTATTTCACAGCAACCTATTTAATTCAGTGGTTGTAGAAAAGAACAGAGACTCGGTTGAGATAAAATAAGCAAAACTTGCACAATCAGGTTAGCCTGCTAATAAAAATGTTTCTCTATTTTATTTGTAAGGACAGAAAGACCATAATAATTTTATTCAAATTGTGGAGAGATAACATTAAAGGTTCCTAGATAGTTGTTCCTCAGAGGTTCTGAGATAGCCATTCATCAGAATGAGTTTAATTTCTGCTATCCTTAATGACATTTTGAAAATACAGAAGTTCTTTAATCTGTTTCACCTGTAAATCCATGATGAGTAGGAGGAATGTTATATTTTCAGCTTTAGACAACTGATATTTATGAGCCATAATATTCTACAGGGGTTTTAATATTAGAATTTAATCTCTTTAACAGGAAAAAAACGAGGGGGAGAAAAAAACAAAAAAACAAAAACTAGCCGACATTGGCATGAATTTTTATAATAGTTTCAGATGTGTAAGTTGTATTTGGTAGTGGGAATTATCTTCTTATACTGTACTCTGAATTTTAAATGTGGGCACAATTACCTCCTTTTACATCTCTATTGAAGTGAAGTCCAGAGGCATACTAGGAATATTCTTGTACCTAGTATTTAACCAAATTTGAGAGCCCTTATTTAATTTAAATAGAATACCACTGTACAAATACATGATAATTCTTTCACACATCAGTTTTCAAATCTATCCTTTAATGGATAATAGCAATGCCTGCTTGATCAGGCAGAGGATTAATTCTTCTGTAAAAGAAAGGGTCTCTCACTATTAATTAAGAAGACAGAAAACTTCATATCAGGAGTAAAAAGCTTTCCAGAAAAATGGCAAAAGCCCTAAGTCTGGAGAGAGAAATCCCAGACCTCTGTGTTAGGACCATCAACGCGGCAAGTATTGATGCGGAGTCAAGAAAGCACAATGATGACAAGGACTCCTAAATTGCTGACATGAATCATTCCTATATATCTCACAGACTTGGGGGTGTCGGTCAATGAGAAAATGAACATGAGCCAGTGTGGGCTCACAGCCTAGAAAGCCAACTGTATCCTGGGCTGCGTCAAAAGGAGTGTGACCAGCAGGTCGAAGGAGGTGATCCTGCCCCCTCTACTCTACTCTTGTGAGACCTCACTTGGAGTATTGTGTGCAGTTCCGGGGTCCTCAACATAAAAAGGACATGGAACTGTTGGAACAAGTCCAGAGGAGGGCCACAAGGATGATCAGGGGCCTGGAGCACATCCTGTATGAAGACAGGTTGAGGAAGTTGCGGCTGTTCAGCCTGGAGAAGAGAAGGCTGTGTGGAAACCTCCTAGCAGCCTTCCAGTATCTGAAGGGGGCCTATAAGGATGCTGGAGATGGACTCTTTATCAGGGACCACAGTGATAGGACAAGAGGTAAAGGGTTCATTTTAAACAAGGGAAGTTTTGGTTAGATATAAAGAAGAAGTTTTGTACTGTGAGTATGGTAAGGCACTGGAACAGGCTGCCCAGAGAAGTTGCAAATGTTCCATCCCTGGTGGTGTTCAAGGCCAGGTTGGACAGAGCTTTGGGTGGCATGGTCTAGTTTAAGGTGTCCCTGATAATGCATGGGGGTTGGAACTGAATGATCTTAGGGTCCTTTCAAGCTCTAACCATTCTATGATTCTATGAGCAGCATAAACCCTTGAGATTTTTAAAGTAATCAAGACATGAGGGCACTTTTATTGTTGTGAACAGTATTATTCCAAAGCAAGTACGTCTCAAAGGCTGATGCAGTATCACCTGCTCTTGTCATGTAAACTTTGCAATCACATGTCCTAGTTCCAGTGAACATATGAAAAACAGCCAAGCAAATGTTCAGGGGCTTCAGCTCTACAAATAGCTGGATGTCAGATGCTTTATAACTTTGTAGTAAAAGCAGAGATCTTATTAGGTTTTCCACTGAGAATTTATTCTTGTGTTTTTTGGAAGTCAATTAAAAATATCACTGATTTCTGAGAAAGCCTATTTAGTACTGAAATTATTTTGTGTAACTTGTATTTTTATGTCATCTTTCCATTCTTTCTTTAAAGTAACCCTAAAATTCTGTTAAGTGCTTAAACTCACAAATCATCTTGAATCCTTATAATCTTTCATCACATATATACATATAATTACTTTCAGTAGTTATTTTCTCTCAGGTCTTTTTGCAGAGGATTAATGTGTATTTCTTAAAGCATAATGCTAAAAATTCTTCATTTCTACTTCCATTTTTTGATACTTATTTATGATTTGAAAGTAGTTAGGAGGGTAGTATAAAACCCTTTTAGCTCAACTCACTCCTTATCAGTTTTATTACTTACTCTTTATTGAACTGAGTCTTGTCAAAATGCCTCCAGCCTTGCTTTGTATATCCGGAAGGATTCATGTTTATCACATTCTGCCTTTGAGGCCTACTTGGTATTTGTCAATAAAAGGTTCCACTGTCAGTTACTTATAGCTTTCCCAGTGATCTAACTCTCTAGGTTGATATTCTTTATGCTTGCCACAAAATTAATATCTTTGGGAGAAAAAATAAAATTGATTTGTTCACAAGTAGGTCTATCTGGCATGCCAACCATATAAAAAATATTTGGTGTTAAATAATATATCATAATTCACAGGGAGAAGAGGAAGATTAATTCATATATTTTTATATTCTATACAAATATCAGTCAGTCAAAAGCATTTAAGAACTGTAAAATATAATTAAATGTATCAGTCTTGAAGTGTGCCTACAAAACTGTAGTCACAGAAATCCCATAGAAGAAGAATGAGCAGAAGCAGTCTTTATCCTGAGAAGCTGGATGTGGTATATGTAACCTTTCATTGCAATGTGGTATGCTTCTGAAGGTGTACATGTTTATGTGTGTGGAATGTCAGTATCAGGAAATCCACTAATTTGAAGCTGGCCAAACTAGAATGCATTTCTAGTGAAAGACAATTTGAAAACGCTTTACCCTTCAAGATGTGATTTCCTCCTTTTCCTTTCATGAGCTGAGGCAGTAATGGGACTCTATCTATTAACAGATGGCATTGCTCAGTGTTTAAGAGTATGGCTAAGCAAAGACTATTAAAAAAAATACAAAATCTTATCTAGTTTTAGTGTTGCTATTCTGGGTATTGACTAATTTAGCCAGAACGCTGTAGACTGATGTTTTCCTGACGCATTTCTCGAACTATCGTGTGAACATAAATTGATATTTTATTTTTTACTATTCTTTTAATATTCTTGGTGTCATTCATCCAGCATTTTGTTCCTTTTCTGATGTTCTCCTGGCATCTTGACATTTTCTCCCAGAAAACAGCAGCTGCTTATTTTACCTACACACAATATCAGTCAAAATCATTTATTGCAGATGATGGCTTAGTGGACCTGGCAGTCCTGATGTAAAGGTTGAACTTGATGATCTTAAAGGTCTTTTCCAACCTAGTCAGTTCTATTATGCTATGATCCTATGTTAAAGTGATATGGTTTGTGTGCACCCGAATAAGCCTTCTCCATCCTTAATTCAACCAAAAATAAATATAAGGAAGCATAAACTTTAACAGGAATTTTAGGGATATTTATTGCTTGTTAATTGCAAGGTTTTAGAGTATTAATAGGTTCTCCAGAAATAGTATCAGTTATCCAGAATTAATATTATTCTTGGGACAATACTTCTACTAGTTTTGGTAGTGGGTAGCTGCAGAGGTGGCTTCTGTGAGAAGATGCCAAAAGCTGTCTCCATGTTCGACAGAGTCAGTTCCAGATACAAGATGGATCTGCTGCTGGCCAAAGCGCATCTAGTCAGTGACATTGGTAGTGTCTCTGTGATAACAGATTTAAGAAAGAGTTAAACAGCTACACAACAGCAGCCATGAGAAAAGAGTGAGCATATGTGACAGCAGCAGCCCTGCAGACACCCAGGTCAGTGAAGAAGAAGGGGAGGAGGTGATCCAGGCACTGGACCAGAGATTCACCTGCAGCTCGTGGTCATAAAGGACTGTCTCCCATGGGTGGGACCCCACACTGGAGCATGGGAAGAACAGGAGGAAGGAGCAGCAGGGACAATGTGATATGAACTGACCACAGCCACCATTCCCTGACACCTGTACTGTGTGGGGAAGAAAAGAAGTCATGAGTGAAGTTAATCCCAAGAAGAAGGGAGGGGTGGGGGGGAGGGCTACTTTAGACTTGTTCTTATTTCTCACTACCTTGTTCTGTTCTCCAAGTCCAGTTTGTTTTGCCCATGATGGCAATTGCTAAGTGATCTCCCTGTCTTTATCTTGACCAGTGAGGTTTTCATCATACTTCAGCTGAGGATGGAAAACGACAGAGTGCCCTGATGGGCACCAAAAGGCCAGTGATCAACCTGTCACACTCTCACTCTGCATCTTTCCTGTATCGAAGGTTTCCTATATATGATGGTTTCAAGACCCAACCATATAAAGCCCTGAGCAGCCTGACTTAATCTCATAGAAGTCCATTTTGAGCAGAAAGTTAGACTAGAGATCTCCTGAGGTTCTTTCTGACCCAAATTATTCTCTGATTTATGATTCCAAAAAGAAAGTGCAAACAATCATGAAACAGCAATTAAAAGATCAAGTTAAAGTTGTTTTTTTGTTCAGGGTGGGTTTTTTTTCAGAACAGCAAAAGCTAAACAACAGTGAGCTTCTGCCTACATTTTCCCATATGCCATGGTTAACGGAAATTATCTTTTTTTTACAATAATTGAAGTACTGTCAGATTTAGTGGTTTATGGACTGTGAGTAGGAGAGCCATGGAAACTAGACTTCAATGCATTATGAACCAATTAGCCAGTAAGAACATTGTGTACTGCTGTGTTCCATGGTCAGAACTGAACAGCGATAACCTTAAAAAGCACAGAGCAGGCAAGGTCAATGATCCACATGCTGTTCCAAATGTTGTCTGCATTTCAATTTTTTTTTTTACTTATAATTGCAACAAATTAAATGAAGGGAAAGAAACTCCAGTTTTTGTTATTATTTCCTTAATAATGAGATATGAGGTAACCAATTATTTAATCTCAGCTGTTTAGATGTAAGTAGTTTTCTGTAGGTGCAGTTGAGAAGAATAAATATTTCAAAATCAACTAATTAAAACCTTGGCAGCTTTGCCCCTCTTCAATTTCCATTTCTTTGAAAATGCTCAGAACATTGTCTTTTCCTTCACTTTTACATCATCAGAGGTCATGTCATTCCAAACAACAAACAAATGACCAATGCCATTTATTCTCGTCTCCTGAGAGTCCTTCAGCTTCATTCCTTTTGCTCATCAAATGCAGTGAGAACAGCGTGTTAAGATAGACCTTTTTTCTCTGTGACACTTGAACAGCACTGAAGGGAGGCACAAATCTGCAACCTTTCCTTCCCATGAGCAGGTACAGCTGTTTTGTGTGGATTTTTTCTTCAGTTGTGAAGTCACCTACACATTTACGCAAGTTGACACACTTTTCAAAAGGTTGGGGAAAAATGTAAAATTAAACACAGGCAAGATTTTTTAATTTCTACATGCCATCCTTGTTTCTAAACTGGAGAAACATCAATTTGATAGGTGGACCACTTGGTGGATAAAGAACTGGCTGGATGGCCACACGCAGAGTTGTGGTCAATGGCTCAGTGTTTGGCTGGAGACCAGTAACGAGTGGTGTGCCTCAGGGATCAGTGTTGGGACCAGTCTTATTCAACATCTTAGTCCGCGTTATGGACAGTGGGATTGAGTGCGCCCTCAGAAAGTTTGCCGATGACACCAAGCTGTGTGGTTTGGTTGATACGCTGGAGGGAAGGAATGCCATCCAGAGGGACCTTGACACGCTTGTGAGGTGGGCTGATACCAAGCTTGGGTTGAAGCAATCCCAGGCTCAGCTACAGGCTGGGCAGAGAAGAGATTCAGAGCAGCCCTGCAGAGGAGGACCTGGGGGTGTTGGTCGATGAGAAAATGAACATGAGCTGCCTTCAGTGTGCGCTCACAGCCCAAAAAGCCAACCGTATCCTGGGCTGCATCAAAAAGAATGTGCCCAGCAGGTCGAAGGAAGTGATCCTGCCCCTCTACTCTGCTCTTCTGAGACCTCACTTGGTGTACAGTTCTGGTGTCCTCAACATAAAAAGGACATGGAACTGTTGGAACAAGTCCAGAGGAGGGCCAGGAGAATGATCAGGGGACTGGAGCACCTCCTATATGAAGATAGTCTGAGAAAGTTGGAGCTGTTCATCCTGGAGAAGAGAAGGCTGCATGGAGAACTCCTAGCAACCTTCCAGTATCTGAAGGGGGCCTATAGGGATGCTGGGGAGGGATTCTTCATTAGGGACTGTAGTGATAGGACAAGGGGTAATGGGTTCAAACTCAAACAGGGGGAGTTCAAATTGGACATAAGGAAGAAATTCCTTATTGTAAGGGTGGTGAGGCACTGGAATGGGTTGCCCAAGGAAGTTGTGAATGCTTCATCCCTGGCGGTATTCAAGGCCGTATTGAACAGAGCCTTGGTTGACATGGTTTAGTGTGAGGTGTCCCTGCCCATGGCAGGGGGGTTGGAACTAGATGATCTTAAGGTCCTTTCCAACCCTAAGTGTTCTATAATTCTATTTATTATTTTTCAAACACTAATCTCCCCCTTTTCTCAGAGCAAATATAGAAGTATCAGAGAACAGAAGAAAAATAACTTTCCTTTCCCAAAACCAATTGTCTGCCACTACTGATTTTGCTGCATCTCTCCTAATTCCTTAGTTAGTAAGTCTCATAGAGTTTGCTATCTGTGGTTTCACAATCTTTTTCATGTCTACATGTGAACATCACTGTAGGTCTAAGAAACACACATCTGTATTCCACATACCTTTTTTTTTTTTTCATTTACCTATGCTTGCAATGGTTTTTCAGATGCACCTCTTTCCCTTAAGAATACCTCACTGAAGATAGAAGATCATTAATGATGATATATGGTTCCCTTCCAAAACCTTAACAACCAGTCTTTTGTGACCCCATTTCACAGAGCTGTGTGCAGTCCTCATGACCTTGCCAGTGTTTGTTTTTCCTTTTGAAGAGGCGTTTTCTTTAACGCTAGCCACCCCAATCGCAACCTCTAACCAATTTGTTATGGGAAATAAATTAGGAAAAGAAATCCTGAACCTCTGTCACAACACTGATGGCCACCTTTACTTTCCCTTCCCATTCCTGTTTCAGTATACATGTATTTCCTGTATATTCTTACAGGCCTAAAAGAAAGGGAGGCAGTTGCTTTTGCTGATTTACGGTCTGTTGATCCTGATGTCAGTACCATCATAAGGGAGGCCCTGTGTTCTTTCAGTTATAACAGTTTTAACTCTGTTCTGATAACTATATGCGGTGGGAGATTCATAGGCAATGTGTTGTGTACCAGTTCTGATTCAGAGGACCACTGCTTTACATAACACATATAAAACATAGGATACAATGTGATAAATTCTGAATTAATTATTCTTTCTCTCTTCCTAAAGGTTACTGTGACAATAAGACTACTGTACTCCCTCAAAAAACCAAAACAAAGCAAACAAAAATGAATAAGCAAAAAGGGGCCATCAAAAAAGAAACAATGCCGTCTGTCATATTTAGGATACAGTGTGTCTGAAATAGAGTTAATTTGTTAACACTAAACTACAAAACTGAAAGTGAGGAAACAGAACAGAAAAAAACTCGGTGGACAGGGGAAGTTACCAGCTTGTCTAGAGAGCTTGCTATGAAGTCAGTGAGGTCAAGTACCAATTTTGCAACAATGGCACTTTCTTGATGACAAAATTTAATGTGTATGTGTGCTTTCAGGTAGTAGAGCATACTGATGTTTTTTATCTTTTAGCTATTGATCCTTGTGTAAGCAGGACAATAGATATGGCGATGCATTTGTCTTCTTGGTTAGGTGATACTTAAAATTTCCCTGGAAGGGCAGATTGTGGAAGATTCAGGCAATGAAATAGTTAAAAGCTGCCCATACACCTCTTAGTTCACAAACACTGTGTTTTTTTTTAAATATCTTTTAACATATAGATGAATATAGTTACTTGATGTCTGATCTTTAAAACCATCATGTGCTTACATGATTTCTATTGAAACTATAATATTTCCCTAGTGGTGAAGTTTTCTTATTTATCATTGTTTGCTACAGAAGAATTTGAATGGTTTTTGGCACTTCAGCAAATTAATAATATGCTTAATTTAATAACGTGTATTTTTTAATGGTGGATGACAGGATGTTTATTAGTTTATTTTTTAACACAATTTTATAGAGAATATTGAACATGCAAGAACATAATTTCCTTATACATTCCTGGTGATGATGTACATCACCAAACTCCAGTATTGACGTATAAAGCAATTCAAAGGCTCCCAAAACATGTCAAATATTGTGCTGCAAATCCTTTCTATGAACAACCAGGTTAAATTTGACCCTACTGCAACTGTGTGAGGTTGTACAAGGTGTTTGTTGTACAAATAGTAAAAGAAAATTAGGTTAGAAATTATACTACATTCTGAGTAACCAAACACTCAGCAAGCCTGTGAATTTTACAGATATTTTGTTGTGATATTAAATAGAGTGTAGAGAAGCAAAATTTGGTGATTCTGTGTTTTTAGGAAGTGAACGTAGTAGTGTTCTAATATGAAATATTTTATTTCAATGGTTTGGTACATATTATGCTCCCCCACAGATACAAATCCTTTTCATGCACTGGCAAGCATTTAATACAATTTACATAAGAATGGTTTAAAGATAAAAAATAACATTCATTAGTGAGTCTTAGAACCTTCTTTCTTACACTCTCCTGGAGAAACTCCTACTTTGTATTCCCCCATTTCTACACATCCAGTGCAACATAAAGAAAAAAAAAAGTAGCACAATTCCAGTGTTGGCACTTATTTCTTTAGAAGATAATATCCCTGGGAAACTCATGCAGACTTCTATAATTTGTTCCATTAGAAGCAGAATATGAATCCCTGCCATCTCTGAAATAATGCAGAATTCTAGTGGAGTATATACTTTTTATATGCATTCTCTTCTCTGTGCTTTTATACATGCACAAACAAATACACATAAATGAATTTCTATATCAACAGAAACCAAATTATGTAATTAGTTTATATAAAAATTTTTATACCAGTAACACTGTTAATAAACTGCAGAATATGAGTTAGCAGTAGTTTTGGCATTGCTCTTAGCTGTCTGAACACTTGAATATATTTACAGTAGCTTCCATTCTTTTAATATTGGTATAACGTTCCCAAAATGGCACAAAAAACAGGAAAAATCTGGCCTACCAAGGTCACACTGACAATTTAACACAATTACTTAATAAGACAAGGGGTAATGGCTTTAAACTGAAAAACGGTAGATTTAGATTAGGTATTAGGAAGAAATTCTTTACCCTGAAAGCTGGCAAGAAACTGGAACAATTTGACCAGAGAAGTTGTGGCTGACCCATCCTTGGAAGTTCCAAGTTGGATGAAGCTTTGAGGAATCTGTTGTAGTAGAAAGTGTTCCCGCCCATGGCAGGTGGGTTGGAACTAGATGATATTTAAGGTCCCTTTCAACCAAAACCATTCTATGATTCTATGTCCTAAGAATATTGCTTATGATGACCAAAATACAAAAATATATTTAGTCCTATGTTAGATATCTCAGGTATAAATTTTAGAGCATACCAGTTACTTATTATAGTTCAGAGATGTCCAAATAATATAGAATTACCTGTAGAAAGTATTTGCAAAAAAGAGTCCTTTGAATACTTTTAAACTTAAATCCTAATACTGTTGGAGTCACTAGAGCCACATAAATTGTTACTGATTCATACTGCTTAAACACTGTGGTGTACATGAATTCACTTCCACTGTCAGATTTCTTTATGTGCATCTGTGAATAGAATCTGTGTTATATCTGGGACCTAGTAATGCAGTTGTAAGTGATTCTTCAAAATCAATGTGAAATACAAGTTTGGTTATTCTCTGAGATGTGACTTAATTATTTCATCTAGAAATATGTATTAAATTAAAGATGAGAAAATAGGGATATGAAAAAATATGCAATTTGTTAGAAGTGAACATTGCTGTATATTGTTTGATAGGAAACTTCTTGAACTTTTCATTATCATTTTACACACGTGCAAAAGGAAACAGGAAATAAATTAATCACCTGCTTATTTCCATAGGTTATTAAACCCTGTATCATGACAACCTTTATTTTGCTTTTTGTTGTTGTTGTTGTTGGGTACAAATTACTTCTGCAGGTATAACTGATGCCTGTGAGTTACTGTGAATATAGATTCTTATAAATTTCAGAAAAAAACAACAGCCAGCAGCATAGAGGTACTGGTTAGAGACAAAGTAAGCTCCATGCTTAAATACATAGCCTAAGGTTAAGACAAGTGACTGTGCCTCCCAGCAGGATTCTTCTGCTTAAGCTATTTGCTTAGCTTCTGTTTAGAGTTCTTCCCTATCAGTAAAATATGGGCAGCAGGGTTTCACAGGGGTAACTGTATCTATTCCATTCACACAAAACCAAGCTGACTTCTATGTTTTGAGTAACTGCTGAGTGTCTATATAATCCCTTATACCTGGCAAGGTGTTAGGAGGATAATTGCAGTAAAAATGGGAGATGATTAGATACCATGATAAGCAAGTTATGCAAACACAGATAGGTCACTGTCCAGCTTTGTTTTGGAATTCAGAAATTGCTGAAGAAATTTGACAACAGTATCTTCAATACTGCAATCCAAACAAAAAAGCTTTAAAAAAAGTTACATTAAAATAGTTCAAAGAATTAAGGATGGGGGTAACCTAATGAGTATGTTCAGAAAAATAGACAGTCCTTAATATAAACAAAGTAGCGCAACTGACATTTAAAAATTGAGACTGATGATTTTAAAACCAAATCTTTTTTCCCCCCTTAAAGATAATTTAATAATAAACAGGAAAACATATGCCTGGAAACAACAATTTCAGGAGTCAATAATTTTAGGGAATGAATAACTGATTTTCTTAGAAAAATAGGCAATAAGATGTTTGTTTATTTTGGATTCAGTTTTGAATATTTTTCTGCTAGAGCTAGCAGTTAAAAGTTGCCATTGTCATTTACTTTTTATGCCATGACAGATGGACTTGCTTTCAATCAAATCTAAGAAAAAAAATCCTTTTTGCATCCCCATTAAAAATATATACAGTCCTATATATGGGAATACTACAATATGAATAAAGGAAAACATGAGATTTTAAAATTAAATCCTGTTACTGACTGTTTAAGGTTCACACTTATTTATGAATGCAGTATAACTGCTTTGTTTAAGCAAAGGTGTTTTTTTGCGCTTACAGCAGATCACGTTTTTGCCCGTAAATATCTCATGAAAAAGAGCAGGGATTTGAAGCAGCACCTCCCATACCATTCAAAAGCAAGACTTATGAGCGAAGGCTGAATTCACTTTGTTCAGTTTGGAGAAGCTTGAGGTGTGAGCCTACATTTTCCTCAAGGGGAGCAGCAGAGAGGGAGATGCTGATCTGTCTTTGGGAACAAGCAATGGGAAATGAGGAAATGGAATGAAGCTGCATCAGGGGAAGATCAGACTGGTCATGAGGAAAATATTCTTCACTGACGGGGTGATCAGTCACTGCAACAGGCTCCCCAGGGAAGTGGTCACATGGCCTATCAGAGCTTGAGAAGCACATGGACAATGCTTAGCAATACGGTTTAGTTTTAGGTAATCCTGCAAGAAGCAGAGTTGGACTTGATGATTCTTATTGGGTCCTTTCCAATCTGAGATATTCTATGATGATCTTTGAATGTGAGTGTGCAGGTGTGTTTCTCTTTTCTTAAAGTTTCCAAAAAGATTCACTTTGGTTTCTCAAGGATAGGGAAAAGCTGATGTAGGAAATCAAAATGTTCTTATGTTCTGGCAAACCCATATGCCTCCTTCAAATCCATATATAGGTCTAACACTCCAGGTCTGGAAAAGCATAATTCTTCAGTGAAAAAATTTAAGTTCCTAATTTTTATTATGCAATTTAAAGCTATGTAGAAATTCTTGAGCTAATCACAGAAGCAGTAGGTTCAGCTGATATAGTCATTCTCGGTTTTCCTCTCTACACTTGCTGGTTAAATTCAGAGCTCAGCCCCAAGTCCCAGTTTCCTGACTACCTCCTTGGCTCATGCTGAGGCAAATACATACCTACAGATATAACAGACAAGACTGCACCAGATCTAGCTCTTTTTGTACCCTACCCTACCTAAACAGGCTCTACATCTTCAAATGCCCTTGCACACTCTCACAATATACCTCATAACTTGATACCCTCTCGTTAACTCCATAAAAGGTGTCTTAAATGGGCATCTATTCTTTGTACACTGTATTTTGGATTGGAGGTACTCACCTTGAACAGAGTGCATTTTACTCTGGCTGTTGGCCTGAGGGTTAGATATGTCATCTTGATGAATACTCTGTGTTGATGTAACCTAAAGGACTAGCAAGAAGGGGAAAATGAAGCTCAGTTCAGCATCACTGCTTTTAGCACTAAAGCTCACTTACTTATGACCAGTTATCTCTGTGCAGCACTGTACTGCTAAAATACAACAGTGGGCTAACAAATACTAGATGAAGCCATAATTATGCAGAGCATTTCAGCATTCCATTTGCTAAGGACTCAATATAATGCTACAGCACACAATCATATCTTGCAAAAAGTTCATGTTTCCTTAGATCAGTCCAGCTATTACTAATTCAGATACTAATGCTTCTTCTTGAAATAGCTGACCTATGGTTATGCAGAGATAGTTCTGGGGGGGTTTCTAATAACTGACCAGAAACATACAGACTTTTTTACTTTTCCTCGTTGATGATAATTTTAAACCCAATTTTGTTTTATTTCAGAGAACCCTCTGAACCTATTAAACTTATTCATGAACGATTCTGCACAGGGTATTTATTCCACTATGCTGAAGTAGGTTGTGTATCTTTAAATGATAAGCTTATGAATACATAGTATACGACTGATGTAAAAGCAACAAACAAACCTCCAATAAGAAGTAGAAAAGAAAAACAGATGAACAGTGAAATCTGAACAATTCAACTCCTACACAGCTGCCTTAAAGGTATCTCAGGGAGAAAAAAGTGTTAATCAGATCTAAAGAAAATCCTTTCTAGAATGATTAACTTTTTTTTTCCTTTTTATATCACCAATAACATGACTAGTTTTATCATTATTTTTGAAGGTAAAAGCATAAAACATATAATACTTCATGTTATGGAGGCATATGAAAAGCAAAGGCTTAAAATCCTTTATGTCATCTAAAAATTCAATTACTAATAAAGAATACCAATGCTAAGGAAAAAGTAATTTGAGACTTACTAGAAACAAGAAGAAAAAAAGAAGCAAAAAAAGCTAAAACCCTGTTAGCATGAAAAGAACCGATTCTGAAGCAGGAAAAAAAGTAGTCTCAGTGCAACACTGAATGTTACTAAAGTAAAAGCCACCAACGCAGATAATTAACAGTGCTCAGAATCACCTTCTCTGAACATACCTTTTGTTTTAGTCTTACAAAGTAGCAGACAGAGCTTTATATAATACTTCTATCTCCAGAAGGTTCCTTTAGGAAATATTAATAGTTGTTCCAGTACTCTTCACAGTTTATACATAAGCTGTCATTCTTCAGAATAGAAACAATGAGCTGCATAATGCAGTCATAGAAATTAAGGCTTCAAAGTGTCTTCAGGAGATTATTTGGTCTAGGTTACAGCTAACAGGCATAACCAAATGGGTCTAGAACAGGTCTGACAAAATGCTACTCTCATATTCTGAATGTCTGTTTTAAGTATGGAACTCTGTCTGGGGACTGGTGAGCAGTTAACAGAGAGCTTGTGGGTCAGGGTTAAAGGGAAAACAGTGATGGGAGACATTACTGTGGGGATCTGTTATAGACCACCTGATCAAGAGGAATCTGCAGATGAAGCACTCTATAGGCAGATAGGAAAAGCCTCACGCTCACAGGCCCTCTTTCTCATGGGTGACTTCAACCAGCCTGACATCTGTTGGAATGACAGTATGGCCTGGCACAAGCAATCCAGGGGGCTCCTCGATTGTGTGGAAGACAACTTCCTTCTGCGAGTAATAGAGGAACTGACAAGGAGAGGTGCCATGCTTGACCTTGTGATCACCAACAGGGAAGGGCTCATTGGAAATGTGGCACTGCAGGGCAGCCTGGGATACAGTGACCACGAGATGGTGGAATTTGAGATCCTTAGGACAGTGAGAAGAGCGTGCAGCAAGCTCACTGCCCTAGACTTCAAAAGAGCAGACTTTGGCCTCTTCAGGAACCTGCTTAGTAAGGTTCCATGGGATATAGCCCTAGAGGGCAGGGGGGCCCAACACTCTTGATTGATATTCAAGGATTACCTGCTACAAGCTCAGGAGTGTTGCATCCCAACTAGAAGGAAGTGCAACTGGAGGGCCAGGAGACCTCCTTGCATGGATAGGGAGCTGCTGAGGAAAATTCAAATGAAAAAAAGAGTTTTATAGAAAGTGGAAACAAGGACAGGTGGCCTGGGAAGAGTACAGGGATGTTGTCCAAGAAGCTAGGGAGCAGGTCAGGAAAGCTAAGGCCCAGTTAGAAATAAACTTGGCTAGGGATATTAAGGATAACAGGAAGGGATTCTACAGGTACATAGCAAATAAAAAACAGATTAGGGAGAACGTAGGCCCCCTCAGGAAGCTCTCGGGTGAACTAGCTACACAGGATTTGGAGAAGGCTGAGGTTCTTAATGACCTCTTTGACTCGGTCTTCTCTAGCAAAGGCTTTGACCACACCACCCAAGTCTTGGAAGGCAGATGCAGGGATTGTGAGAATGAAGACCTTGGCCCACTGTAGGAGAGGAATCGGTTCGAGACCATCTTAAAAATCTGAATGTGAACAAGTCCATGGGTCCTGATGAAATTCATACACGGGTCCTGAAGGAGCTGGCAAATGAAGTTTCTAAGCCACTGTCCATCATATTTCAAAAATCATGGCAGTCAGGTAAAATTCCCGATGACTGGAAAAAGGGGATTATAACCCCCATTTTCAAGAAGGGGAAAATGGACGACCTGGAGAATTACAGACCAGTCAGTCTCACCTCAGTGCCTGGCAAAATCTTGCAGCAGATTCTCCTGGAAAGCATGCTAAGGCACATGAAAAACAACAAGGTGCTTGGTGACAGCCAGCATGGCTTCACCAAGGGGACATCCTGCCTGACCAATTTGGTAGCTTTTCATGATGGGGCTACAGAACTGATGGACAGGGGTAGAGCAGTTGATGTCATCTACCTGGACTTGTGCAAAGTGTTCAACACTGTCCCACATGACATCCTTGTCTAAATTGGAGAGACATCAATTTAATAGGTGGACTACTCATTGGATAAAGAACTGGCTGGATGGCCACACACAAAGAGTTGTGGTCAATGGCTCAATGTCCAGCTGGAGACCAGTAACGAGTGGTGTCCCTCAGGAATCAGTGTTGGGACCAGTCTTGTTTAACATCTTCGTCGCTGACATGGACAGTGGGATTGAGTGCGCCCTCAGCAAGTCTGCCGATGACACCAAGCTGTGTGGTTTGGTTGATACGCTGGAGGGAAGGAATGCCATCCAGAGGGACCTTGACACGCTTGTGAGATGGGCTGATGCCAACCTCATGAAGTTTAACCATGCCAAGTGCAAGGTCCTACACCTAGGTCGGAGCAATCCCAGGCACAGCCACAGGCTGGGCAGAGAAGAAATTCAGAGCAGCCCTGCGGAGAAGGACTTGGGGTGCTGGTCAATGAGAAAATGAACATGAGCCGGCTTCAGTATGTGCTTGCAGCTCAGAAAGCCAACCGTATCCTGGGATGGATCAAAAGGAGCGTGACCAGCAGGTCGAAGGAGGTGATCCTGCCCCTTTATTCTGCTCTCGTGAGACCTCACCTGGAGTACTGTGTGCAGTTCTGGTGTCCTCGACATAAAAAGGACATGGATCTGTTGGAACAAGTCCAGAGGAGGGCCAGGAGAATGATCAGGGGACTGGAGCACCTCCCATATGAAGATCGGCTGTTAAAGTTGGGACTGTTCAGCCTGGAGAAGAGAAGGCTGCATGGAGACCTCCTAGCAGCCTTCGAGTATCCAAAGGGGGCATATAGGGATGCTGGGGATGGACTCCTCATTAGGGACTGTAGTGATAGGACAAGGGGTAATGGGTTCAACCTTAAACAGGGGAAGTTTAGATTGGATATAAGGAGGAAATTCTTTCCTGTTAGGGTGGGATAGGTTGCCCAAGGAGGTTGTGAATGCTCCATCCCTGGCAGTGTTCAAGGCAAGGTTGGACGAGGCCTTGGGTGATATGGTTTAGAGCGAGGTGTCCCTGCCCATGGCAGGGGGGTTGGAACTTGATGATTTTAATTTCCTTTCCAACCCTAACTATTCTATGGTTCTATGATTTTTTTATCTGAACCCCAAATTCTCAGAATCTTACAGGACTGCTGTCAAATGTACTAAAAATGTTTCCAAAACAAAAAAACAGTGAAACAAGCTCCTAGAGGCCACTGGATTTATTTTGCTTTCAGTGTTTAAAAGCTATCTGTTTGTCTTGAAGTTAAAAACTGAAAACCCATGAATTAAATCTACCTCAAGCTGTTGAGCTACTTTACTTGAAATATAGACACTTATCTGTAATAGGAGAGATACCAGTGACATTAAAAGCAATGAGGGGTTAATTATGATGATTCAAATTTAAAAAAAAAAAAAAAAAGTGTATTTGTAATCAAGAATTATTTGTTCAATCTTGGTAAAGTAACACTTCCCTTTAAAATTCCTGTATGATTTAGTCCATTTTAGCCCTAGAAGTGCTTACTGCTTACCAAAAGGTAAATATTCAGCTCTGTTGGCACCCCTTGATTAGAGGCAGTTAGCACAGCACAGAATTGCCAGCCTGAAAATTACACTGCAGCCTAGGTACACAGTGTTTCTTTATGGCTGAAGTGAAATGATCCTCACTAGTATGGATGATAAGCGCTCCCATTTTTATTATTTTTTTTAGTGTGCTTTCGGATAGCAGCCTTTTCTTCAGAATTATAGATTTTTGTAACATTTCCTGTCCTCATATTTGCTGTAAGGATATAATTAAACTGCATCTTCATTTCAACCCTGACAGATAATCAGTTATGAGTGCTTCCATCTAGAAGAGTGCCTTGACATATGGATTTTTTACTTTGATTTAGAATCATAATAGATTTTTCATGTCTTAAAATTCCTTGCTGCCTTTCGTATCCCATTCCTCACAAGGAAGCAGCAGCTTGCAAGAGCACCATTAGGAGAATAAGCAAGTCTAACTTTTATATTTACTACAATTCTAGCTCAGAGACACAATCTGACATCATGATAGATAAGTTGCAGGGTTTTTGCATTTCATTATGGGATTCTATGAAACACCTGATCCAAAATTGCTTTGGTCTGGTTAACCAAGGCCTTACTACTTCACCTAAAATTCATACATTTCTGTATAGGTATATTTTAAGATTTGCATTTAGAATCTAAAATTTGCTTAAAAGTAGTTCAGAAATTAATGTAAGAATGCAATTACTACTCAGATTTGAGTGTTCAGCTACCTTCATCTGACCCCACTTGGAGTACTGTGTGCACTTCTGGTGTCCTCAACATAAAAAGGACATGGAACTGTTGGAGTAAGTCCAGAGGAGGGCCATGAAGATGATCAAGGGGCTAGAGCACCTCCTGTATGAAGACAGGCTGAGAAAGTTGGGGCTGTTCAGCCTGGAGAAGAGAAGGCTGTGGGGAGACCTCACAGCAGCCTTGTAGTATCTGAAGAGGGCCTATAAGGATGCTGGAGAAGGACTCTTCATCAGATACTGCAGTGACAGGACAAGGGGAAATGGATTCAATTTAAACAGGGGAAGTTCAGGTTAGATATAAGGAAGAAATTTTTTACTGCAAGGGTGGTGAGGCACTGGAACAGGTCACCCAAGGAAGCTGTGAATGCGCCATCCCTGGCAGTGTTCAAGGCCAGGTTGAACAGAGCCTTGAAAAACAGCAGTCTAGTGTGAGGTGTCCCTATCCATGGCAGGAGGGTTGGAACTAGATGATCTTAAGGTCCTTTCCAACCCTAACTGCTCTATGATTCTATGTTCTTGAATAAAAAGAAAGGTTCTTCTTCTTGCATTTTTAAAACTTTGTCTTCCCCCTTCCACTGCTGGAGAAAATAGCTCATGCAATAACATCAGTTCCTCATACTCTAGAATTCTTAAAGTCTAGTCAGTGTCTCTCTGGAACGTAGGAAAAAATCTAGTTCTTCAGGAGGATAAGCATCTAGATCTACAAAGGTCTCTAGTTTGGTTAATATGAACTGATTATCTACTTAATATACTTACATTGCAGGCAATTATTTTTGTGCTGCATGTCCATACTGCAAATCGAATAATGCTATCAAGTTCCTTTTCTTTCCTACCTCAAAGATTTTATTTGATTTTTTATGTGACAACATTACACTACTACCATAATCTTCTGGAATAGTGCTTCATTAACCATTCTGTTCTAATGCTACTTTCTTTTTTTATCTTGCCATTTCATCACTGCTGTATCCTATAAATATTTGCCTTGCAAATAGTTTTGTATGCATGTTATCACATCTGTTAGTTTCCTTCTAAGACATCTACTCATCCAGCATTCCTAATGCATCTACTTCTTATCTTGTGATGTAAGATTAATGGCAGATTGTGTTGTACATGAATTATAAAGACTGTGAATATGTGCAGCACACAAAGTCAGACTGAATCACATGAAACTACACATAATCTGTTCCAAATAATAGCCTGGATATTTTTCGCTGCAAAGCTGAAAGCAAACATGCTGGAAACAAGTGTTTTAAGTAAAAGGCCTGGAAAGAGTAACATTTATTTGTGAATTGTTTATTTTGTAAAAAGCTCTTTGCCTGCTTCTTTTTCTGCCTGCATGATCTTGAAGATAGTCTGGAAAAAATGTATATCCTATTTCTAAGACATATTTTTAGGAACCATTTTTTTTCAGAATAAGTGCACAGTTTACGCTAAACATAAGAAAATTGTGACTGTATTTCAGAGCATTTCCATGAACAGTCACCTCTTAAAAATCTGTGTACAGTATTCACCTGAAATCAATTACTAAACAGTATTAATCTGAAATGTATTACTAAAGATTCTCACATTTTTTCTCCTATATCATTGTCTAACCCCAGACAAGACCCAAACCTGACTCTGCTTAACTCTTGAAATCAGACAAAATGGCCGTGGGCAAAACCCACTCTGTATGCGTGCCAACAGGATGATCCCCATCACAGTCAGCAAACAGGTCTCAATAGTATTAAAAGGCCATTCAAAAACTACAAAACTCTCAAATGATGCTGTAAACGGTCTGGGGGACAGGCTGGGAGTGTAAGAGAATGTTTCCCTCATAGGCTGACTCCCCGAGGAGTGGGAAGAAGATGTGTAATTGCTAAGCACTTCTATTATATAACTCCCAAAGTATAAAGGTGGTGACCACACTGGGAACACAAGCCAGATCAGTTTCATGATCAATGATTGTATTGTATTACAGGTCATTAACATAAAGTACAATGAGAGAACCTTGGCCCAAGCCCCACACTTGATAAACACTAACACAGCAAATACCGGCTGTAAATAAGGTACGATATGCTGAAACTGTGAGATCAAGAGAAACAACTCTGAAAGCCAATAAATCAGCATTGTGAAGAGTTACTATTAATCCAAAACAATGAATGCTTATCACAAATGCGATCAAACACACTCCGGTCAGATCTGTTGTTATCTCAACCCCTTGTGCCCCATGTTGAAAGCCAAAATGAACTGTTGTGGTTTAAACCCTGTTGGCAAGTCAGCCACGCAGTCTACTCCCCCCTCCCTTTCTTCCCTCCCCACCCATCCCAGAAGGTTGGGGAGGAGAATCAAAAGAACGTAACTCCTGTGGGCTGAGATAAGAACAGTCCAGTAACTAAGGTATAACACAAACCACTGCTGCTACCACCAATAATAAGGGTAAGGGCAATAACAAGGGAAGAGAATATGATACCACCCGTTGACCAAGCCTGACCGAGCAGTGAGTGCCCTTCCAGGTAACTCCCAGTTACCTCCCAGGCGTGACGTGCTGTAGTATGGAATACCTCTTTGGTTAGTTTGGGTCAAGTGTCCTGTCTCTGCTTCCTCCCAGCTTCCCCTCCTCCTTGGCAGAGCATGCAACTCACGAAGTCCTTGGTCAGACTAAACATCAGTGTTATCAGAGCTGTTCCCAGGCTGAAAGTCAAAAACACAATGCTGCACCAGCTACTAAGGAGAAAAAAATGACTGCTACTGCTAAAATCAGGACAGTGCCCTAGAATATTCATATACAAAACTGAACTGAGCTCTGTTGTAATTGGAATTACTATAGGGATGGATTTGCCTTCTGCAGTTTGATGTTTGAGCTATTTTCACCTTGAAATTGTAACCCTGTGCATTTCTTTCACTCGGGAGGGTTTGTACTGGAAAGCTCTATTAAGTGAAAATGAAACCTCTTTCCTTTTCTACTGTATTGCCATTTGAGTAGCAATTGATGAAGGAAAACTTGGGAACATGGCTGGGGCAGTCTGATGGTTAAAACCACTTCAGAAGAAGAAATATTTTTTCCCTACCTCCTTGGAGGAGGTGGACTTCTGCATTCAAATATTCGAGGAGGAAAGAACTATTGTGAGACTGGTCATGCAGTTCCCAAGAGAACAGATGGAAGAGCCGATGTAAAGCTATGCTGAGAGATTAGATGTGTTTTTTGATTAAACCACACTGTGTCCAGGATTGTGACTCTTACTTAGATAAGAAAGAAATTCCATTGAGAATATATAATGTCTAAAGTGCCAAGTGTCTTAGCATACATTAGAAAAAAAACCCAAACCCCAAAGAAATATACCCCCCCCCAGTAATTGGAAAATTGAATATGAATTAAATTCTTAATATCCCCAATATAATTGATGTTGTTGTACCTTTGCTATTTTAAGATTTTTAAACCTACACATAATTTTTTAAGCTCACATGGGAGGGTTGACAAATACTACTTTCAGATTTTTTTGGTAGCTACTTATTAAACAAGCAACTTGACAATGTAGATGCATCACTGTATTTTTGCAGTCTATTTTTTTAAGACTGTCAAGCAAGAATCATATTTATTTATATCAGATTATGTATTCAGAGTTCAAGCTTATTAAGATTTGTAACATTTTCCTTTCAAAAAAATGAAACAAACTCATTCTAACACTGTCTCCAGTCATCAAAATCTTCACATTTCCATTTATTAAAGACTCAGAAAGGTCTGTTCAGTGGAGCTATGCAGTTTTTGCATATAGAGCTTGCTGCTGGAACAGTTCAAGTCTTCCATGTTCTATATTAATCTTCATTATTTCTGAATAGAAAGGGGAGAGGAATAACATCAGACATGGCAAGATCCCTCTGCCTCTAACCCAGGAAAATATTTGCCTGTACCATAGCCACGTTGCTTTGCCTCTCTTGCTCACTTTCAGTGTTTTCTTCCTATTTTATACATACTCATAGCTGTCCTGTGTCCTTCACTTTTCCCAGCATGACTCTCCTCTTCTGCATCTGACATTTCTTCTATCTATCTGACACATTCTCCTCACATGCATGTGCATCATTTCTAACATGTGGCATCACAGCCTAATCTCAAAAGCCAAATTTATTTTCCCTGTCATGCTTATGGAACTAATTATGGGGGTATAATTCTCTAGTCATACTTCTTCACCAGTAACAGAATAACTTTGCTGTCAGAAATGGTGTTTTTCCGCAGTCATACTAATGTAAATACATTTAAAACTTTTTTGATCCTTTTCACTGCACTCCTCACCTGATTTGTATGAACAAAATCTTAGTGAGCACAGAGCATTAGGGTTAAAAATGAGATGTAACTGTAGCTCTGTAGTTTTACAAGTTATATTCCATGGCAGCTGATGACAGGACCTTATTCCTGCTCTGTTTGAAATTTGTTTCCTACCCCTTTATTTTTCCTGTCTTCTGTGCATCTTATGTTTCTTTTAGTTTCTTTTCTTACTGTTCACAGTATGTACAGTATACACAGTGGGTATTACAGCTGTACTGTAGATGTCACATATTTAGACTAACCCATGAAGATCACCTCATCCACTGTATGTAGTACATAATATGTCCTTTATTCATTAGTTATAAATTGCAAATAAATAGCTAAAGTTCTAAGCATGCCCCTCAGTTCCTGTTTACCTTATGTAATCTGCCTATATTTGGCTTCTGCAAAGTACTAAGCCTGCTACCCACTTGTGGTTCTAACACTGCCTAGGAACTCATTAAAAAAAATAGTACAAAAATCCCTTAAGGTAATGCTTCCTGACCTTTCAGTTACTTCAATAACTAACTGCTCTTTAATTTTTCCAAATACAATTTTCAGACCATTTGGGTGACATTTTGAATCATAATGCCAAAGAACATGTTTAATTGATAATGCAAAGAGAGCTGATAAACTAAGATTCCTAAAGTTTAAACTAAGATTTCCTAAAGTTTACCCAGAGGCTGAAAGACAGCAATCACTGTGTTATCAGCGTTGCCCTAATGGTCACTTTAGGCGTTTAGAATGAGTTGCTAATTAAGCCATCAAGAGTGCAGAGATTCACTCATAACACTTCAGGGTTAAAGACATTCCAGATGATAGACACATTTTTGGCTACCTCAGGAAATAAAAATGTTAACCATCTTCAGTGATTTTAAATTGCAGTTGACAGGATCTGAAAATAAAATAAATATCTGACCCTTGTCATAATTGAATTTAACTGCTACTTGGGCAAACGCTTATGAGTGGGAAGAGTGACAGTCTTCACTAATATTCACATGTTTAAGGCTCATCAGTATGTGAGTATGTGTAGGGTTTTTACGAGAAGACATTGAGAGTACAAGACCTTGAAGAAGGGTTTGAAACCCTGAAAACTTGTCTGTTTTTTCAATTGTTATTTGGCTTAAAAACTCCATACTTAGCTTTCCCTTAAAATAAAGTTTCAGTTCAAGAAAATACTTGCTTACAACAGGAGTTCTGTTGAAGGAATGAGACTTTATAACCCAATAGAAACATTTTGCTGCCAGCAGATTGGGGTTGATATCCCAAAATGGAGCAAAAGAAACTCAGATTCTGGCATTCGCTTTATAGATGCTTTATAGAAAAGAGAGATCCTTTTCAGGACATGCTTTGTCAGACTCATTGGCACCCTTGAATTTTTTATACAAATGGCATAGACAAAACAAACTTGAGATTGCGATTCCTGAATAGGAAGAGATATGTCTCCTGGACATTCAGGTCTGAAAGTTAGACAGAAATGAGACACAGTGATCCTTTCATGAACGTGATAAATTTGGTCTAATGCAGATGATTAATTAAGCCCTTAACACTAAGTGATATAATACAGACTTTCATATGCTGCAGTCTTGAGAGCTCCTCCTAGAAGCAGCTGACTCAAGCGCACAACTCACTGTTTGGGCACATCATCTCTTTCAGCACCTCAAATCTGAAATCCCAGCAACTCCCTTCTGCTGAAGACTTCAGTTCCATTCCAGCCGAAAGGAAAGCTGCTCACATTTTTCCTGGTTTATTTTCCTCTGGCCATGTAAGTTTAACTGGCTCACTTGAGGGGTCTAGCAAAATGAATGAGTTTAGATAAGAGCAGCAGATAAATAGATGGAACAAGAGGGTATGACCTCCTCATTTTGGTAACAACAATTTGTTTGATTTGTTTGCCATAAATAGGGTTTATATCTGCACATCCAACAGCTGTATTTCCAGTGCACATTTGTAGAGGTGGAACTTAACACATTTATAGTTATTTGGGGGATAAGTGTTATTGTTTGAGAGGGAATAATTGCCAGGAAAAACATATACTTGGTATCTTTGTTTGTCACTCTTTCTTTAAAAAAAACACACTAAAAATATACACAAAAAAAAAAAAAACACATGGATCACAGGGTTGTTCTCTTTATTGTAGTTGCTTATAACTTTTGCTTACGCTTCAAATATCTTCAGCATCAAGTGAAATGCTAGTGATATAGAAGTTCAACAATTCAGTGATATTCTAGCAAAGTTTCATTTCAAGCAGGACAGCTTGCTCTTTTTAAAGGTGATGGTGGTGATGCAAAGGGTTGTACAAGGGGGTTGTATTGATAGCGGAATAGACTCCACAACTTCGTTAAAGTTGTAAAGTAGGTATGCTTTATTCAGCTGAAGACGCACAGGGGACTGGTCCTCCAAAAGTCATGCATGCCCCAGTGTTGTTTCCCTCTACATTTATAAGGTTGCACCATACGCCTATACATATTCATGTCCTATCCCCGCTTCGTATTACAGTGAGCTAGAAGGTCCTTTGCGCCTGTGCAGTGCCACCTCTGGTCATGGGTAGGGGTCTTCAAGATGAAGTAAATGAGTCTTCCTCTTCTTGAACTTTTTACCTTTTAGTCTTCACGTATGGCCTTAGGGTTTGGTCCCAGCCATCAACCATCTGCTTCTCCCCCTTAACAGTAGATTCAGGGGTCTGCTTTTCCCTATCAATAGGTGCTTATCAGTAGAATCAGGTGTCTGCTTTTCCTTGTCAATAGAACCAGGTGTCTGCTTTTCCTTATCAATAGCTAGTGCTTTTGTTCTGCTTAGTAGGCATGATAGGTACAGACAATACTTTTGCTTAAGCAATCGAATTCTTCCAACCCCCCTGTACAACCCCCCTGTACATTGGTCAACCCTCTGCATCAATCCCCCCTTTTGTATAAAGTGAGTAAATTCTTTTACTCTATTATTTATGACATAGCTATCCATGTTCCTTCTATCGATTTATGAAGTGATTTCAATATGCATTGTATTATGCAAGGTGCAATCATTAAAATGAGTAATCCTGTAGCTAAGATTAGAAGGCCTTGTTTAAGTATTTCCCTGAACCATCCAGTAACTGCTAGGTTATTTAGCCATTCATCCAATCCGCCTCCAACAATTCTAAGCTCTTGCATATTTTCCTGTGATTTTCAGAGCTTAGCATGAATTGATTCAGAATGGTCAGATAAATTTACGGAGCACATACCTTCAAAATCCTCACAACCATCCTGTAACAATATCTTTGTTACCTCCCTGGCTTGAGCGCGTCTACTTGGAAAGGCTTCTGGCCAACCTGAAAAGGTGTCTGTTAGTACCAACAAATGTCTATACCCCTTTTTCTGTCCTTTTGAAAATTCTGGTGCAACATGTTATATACTGCTATTACCATCCAGAGTCTTTTTTAAATAGTTTCCTGTTTCTACTTGATATTTACATTTCATTTCATTTCATTTCATTCATTACATTTCATTTCTTTTTCAATCTTCATAATTTATCATAGATCATTTATAATTCCAGGAAGAAAATTTTCTTATACCAGAAGTAATCAATATTAAAACAATTAACTTTAATATTCTTGCAACCAGTTGCCTTAACCAGGAGAGATCAGGTAACCATGAAGGTAACTTCTTCAAACCTCAAGAGGTATCATCCTTGGCCATTTTATTAAATATTTTTTTTTGTTTCCAGATTTCCTCCAGATCTGTTTCAGGAACAGGAGTTCTCATTGATCCTTGTTCCACTGGGATTATATCAATGGTTTTACTTTCTGTTTCCTATGGTTGCTGCAATATTTATGATTGGCTTCTCTAATTCACTTATTCCCAAAGATGGAATTAGCCATCTCACAAAACTATGAAATGCAGTACTCTGTTCAGCAATAGGGTTAAACCCTCACTTAACCAATACCATCCTTTCCCTTCAGGAACAGGCCACCACTAAACCACAATACCATCTCTATTAATAGTGTGATTACAATGTGAATAGTGACATTTAGTGACATACCTGTGGCATTTAAACAAACATAGTCTCCTATTCTGGTTCCTGGTGTAGTACATCTTTCCATGAGATAGTGTTGGAAATTGGAATGCCAATTAATGGAAGGCCCTGATCTTCCCCTGATTCAGGCAACCGTGCACACACACAACAGTCACTACAATTAACAACTTTAGTAACATTCTGCATTAATTTCAGGTATTAGTCCCAAGGTGGTATGTCAGTTATCACATAAATCCAAATTATGACTGGTATGATTTCATATGCGAGGGTCCTGAAGATTTGATCCGCCATGTCTTCTCTGGTTCTGGTGCTTTCTTTGTTCCTTTATCTTCACTGCTGTAAAGGTGGTCAATATTATCTGGTACGGTCCGCTCCACTTTTCCCGTAGAGGATCTCCTGAAAAATTCTTAAACCCAGTCTCTGGATCTAAAAGGGCGAGTCTGATAATCCACGCCTCTCGCTCTTGTCCTCAGTATTTTCTTCTTTCTTCTAATTGCTTTTCCCAGATTGATCAGAAACTTTAGGAGATAACCTTCTCCCACTTCCAGAAGACTTTCTCCTTTAAACTGGGACTGATACTGTCTTCCATATAAAATTTTACATGGGATAGCCTCTTCTTTCGACCGAGGTTTAGTTCAAATTCTCAATAAAGCCAGTGGTAAGGCTTGGTATCAGTATCTTGACATACTAATCTGTTGTTTTATTATCTTTCCAACTTGCCCACTGGCCTGTATGGAACATGTAGTTGCCAATGAATTTCTAATTTTTGCTAATTTCTTGTACTAAAGGTTGAGCCTCGGTCAGAAGAAATTGCCTCTGGTACTCCAGAACAAGGTATTACACTGTTTAACAATGTTCCAATTACTTGTTTTGCATTATTTATTCTACAAGGGAATGCTTCTGGCCACCCTGAAAAAGTATTCATTAGCACCAACAAATATTGGTCTCAATAATTCAGAAAAAAAATTATTTGTCAGTGCTGTCCCAGATAACTTCCTCCCCAATTGTACCAATTTGATTTCTACTTTCAATTTTAGGGTTATTCTTGAGACAGAGATGACATTGTCACTAATTGAACTATGCTATACAGATTCCTTCCTTCAATTTGTTCATCTAAGTATTTATACAAAGAGTTGCTACCTCAATGAGTTTTATTATGTTCTTCCTGAACTAGCTTCCAGAGTTGGTTATAGGGGATTATAATTCGCCCATCAGGTATCTGAACCTAATCTTGTTTGTTTTCCTCTCCTTTGAAAGCTCCAATCAATTTTCTATCCTCCTTTGAATACCTAGGTTTAGATTTCTCAATTGTTAGTTTGCCATCAGGGATTAAGGGAATGAGTTTAGATTGTTCAGCTGCTCATTTGGCTTCAAAATTGGCCAAATTATTTCCAATTTCCTGATCAGATTCACCTTGTTGATGCCCTCAATACATAACAGCTACCTCCTCAGGTAGCTGAACAGCTCTTAGTAGTCATAGAATTTCTGTAGCATGTTTAATCTGTTTCTCCTGTGTGTTCAAATGTCCTCATTCTTTCCAGATGGCACACTGTGCATGGACCACACCAAATGCATATTTGGAATCAGTACAAAGATTTATCCCTTTGCCTTTAGCCAATTGCAGGGCACGTTCCAGAGGTTTCTTTCAAATCTGGTTGGCACAGTTCAGTCGGGTGTGAATAGTTCTGTTGGTTGTTCTGCAAAAGGATTCTGGATTGACAACACTGACCACAATTTCTGTATCATGATGTTGCACAAGGGTGGCCTGGTATTTTAAAAAACATGACAGTGGGCTTCTTTCTGTTCCAGGACTGCTGATACCACATGGGACACTAGTACAGTAATACTTTGTCCCAAGGTGAATTTGCGAGCCTCTTCAATATTCATGACAACTCCTGTCACAGCCCTTGGGCATCCAGGCCATTTTTTGCTCACTTCATTCAGCTGTTTTGAAAAATGCACCACTGCCCTCTTATAGGGTCCTAGTTTCTGACTAAGGACCACCAAAGCTATTCCCTGTTCTTCATAGGAATATAGCCAAAAGGATTTAGTCATATCCAGAAGTCAGAGCTGCAGCTCTCATTAGCTCTGCTTTTAAATTTCTAAAGCCCTCCTCTGAATAAAGAGAGAGGGGTTTAACAGTTCATCTAGGGGTCTTACCGGAACACCATAATCATACATCCAAAGTCGGCAACATCCAGTCACTCCCAGGAACATACGGAGATTCTTGATGGTTGTTGACAAATGGCTTCTCTTCTAGCAGTTCCAAGTTCTCTCTGTCCTCCTGTTATTTCATATCCTACATAGGAAACTCGGGTTTGGATTAGTTGGGTCTTTGTCTGGTTACCCAATAACCATTCAGTCCCAGAAAATTCAATAATCCCACCATTCACTGAACACATTCTTCCCTTGTTTCAGTAGCAACTGATAGGTCATCCACATATTGTAACAGAGTCCCCGTCTGAGTGGGTGATTTCCATGATTCTAGTTCCAGTGCTGATTTTGAAAGGACTGTTTTAAAACCCTTGAGATAATACTGTCCAAGTTAATTGGGTTTTCCTTACTGTGTCAGGATTTTCCCATTCAAAAGCAAATAAATTCTGGTTTTCTTTGGCCAATGGTAAGCAAGAGTCCTTAAATCCAAGATGGCAAATCATTTCTGATTCAATTTAGTCAATAAGGAAAGTGGATTAGCTATTACTGGATAAATATCCTCTATAAATTTGTTGATTCCTGATATCTTGAACCAATCTGCAACTTTATTTCTTTACTGGCAAGATAGGAGTATTATATTCCAATTCACATTCAATTAATAAATGTGGGTTGTGTTGGATATTATTTTATTCTAATTGGGCAGATCCCCCTTTTTATTTCTACTTTAACAGGCAAAGCATTTTTCACCTTACCTGGAACTTCAGATGCCCATACTCCCACATACACCTGGTTAAGGATTTCTTCTATTTCAGGGAGGTCCTCCTGTTTGCTTTTTCTGTTGAATTAAAGATATACTCAAAACTGCAATTAATTGATTTTTAACTCTTAATTCCATTTTCGCCTTCTTTAAATGTTGCTTCTTGCCCTAATGAAGATTTCGAAGGATTCAGCATGCATAAAAAATTTTATGCATTCCTACTTGTTATCCCAATTTGTACCTCAAGGGTTGCATCGTTTTGCACTTTTTTTTTTTTTATGGGTGGCCAGTAGCTCCCACATCTGTAACAAATTCTTTTCCCTCTGATTTAACGCCGAATAAGTTGCTCCTGTATCCACCTAAATTCCACTTTATTTCCTCTAGTCCATAGATTGAATGTAACCAGTGGATCTGCTAGGGTAGATTCCCCAGGTCCCTTGTCAGCCTAGTTCCAATTCAGCCACCGAAGCCACCCCATGGCACTCCCTACCCCGCAGGGCAGTCTCCCTTCCAACGTTCAAAACTCCCCACAGCACACACACACCGATCCGGTCCCATAGAAGAAGAATCCACTTCCCCCACCTTTGCTCGACATTCCTCCTCCATCGGTTTCAAACCACTTCTGTCCACATTTATTCGACAACCCCTCAGTCCCGTCTGTCGACATGTCTGTTCCCACTTGTTTGTCTGCCCCAGCACCCATCCCGTGATCAAACAGCACAGGAGCTGCGCGAGCTCCCCTCCTTTCAGGTTTCAGATGCCTGCCGCTGCAACAGCACTTCTGGTTTAACCCTTTCTTAACTCTGAATGTGAATGTGCTGCTTGTCGCAGGTGACAGCAATCTCCTCCTCCTTATCAATATCTGATAGGACAGATACAGAGGGTGCTTCTCTCAAAGGTATGCGATACATAATTTTCCTATTTATAACTTTCAAACATCATTCCCCTATATCCCAGGCCAAACAACATCTCTCAGCTTAGCTTCCAGTTTTTCCTTGTCCTTTTCCAGAGCCAAAATTAGGGATCTGGCAGAGCTATATTAATTTCACATTCTGCCTGCCACTCCGGGTGATCTCCCACAGTGAAAAACATATCTGTATACAGCACTTAATCCCATTTTCATGGCAACCTCAAAACCAACATTCATTGTAACAACGTATTATAATTCAGAGTTCCATTTTTAGGCCATTTCTTCTGATCTTCCAAAGTATATAAAGGCCACCATTGGTTACTGTACTTAATCAGGGTTTTCTTATTTTCAGAGCCCTCGGGCCCTGTAATTTCTTTCCAATTTACCAAAATACACCCTAAGGGGCTCTTTCTTAATATTTCTTTACTTTGGTTTATTCCCATTTTACTTTCTCCTTTGTAATCACGTCTCCTCAATCTTTGATACTTTTACAAACACGTTCTCAGGTTTTTCTCACTTCCCGAGAACTCCTCAGGACTCTGTGGCTCCACCACAGATCAGTCCACTTATCTTAGTTCCAAGAAATGGCCAGCCAGAAATTTCTGATTATCCAGAACAATATCTAGCCCACCAGAATGTTGTGTGACTAAAATAACAAAAAAAACCAAACTTTGCAGTAGACACGTTGTCACCACATACTGTTACAGTCACACAGCCACAATATCCACGTGAAATGCAGCCATGCTCCCACAAGGCACACAGCCACAATGCCACTGTCACGTCCACTTAACTCCCACAACGTCCACAATGCCACCGTCACGTCCACTTAGCTCCCACAACGTCCACAATGCCACCGTCACGTCCACTTAGCTCCCACAAGGTCCACAATGCCACCGTCACGTCCACTTAGCTCCCACAAGGTCCACAATGCCACCGTCACGTCCACTTAGCTCCCACAAGGTCCACAATGCCACCGTCACGTCCACTTAGCTCCCACAAGGCCACACACAGGACAACTTCCACAAGGCACACAGCCACAATACCACCGTTACGTCCACTTAACTCCCACAAGGCACACAGCCACAATACCACCGTCACATCCACTCAACTCCCACAAGGTACCCATGCGGAATGCCACCATCACATACAGTTACACTCCCACAATACCACCATACACTTCACTCCCACAAGGCACACATAGAATTTTTTCTTGGTGTCTGGCGTGAAGCTAGCCAACATAGGAGGGGCAGTTGCTCCCTCCCCTAATTTTAAACTACCTTTAGTTACAAACAAGACACACAAGACAACAGACAGGAAACATAAACACTTTGTCCGTCTCCGGCCGCTCTCCTCACAGAGAATACGGAACCGCGGATTAGGACTCCGCACTCGCTTCGTAGCTATGCCACGTCTCAGTCATACAAGGGTACACACGGCATCCCATACATTCACACAGCGGTTTCGCTTACCCTCCTCTTGGCTCCCGAAATCTGAGATGCAGCCAAAACCTGGAACTGGCTTAGTTTACGGCAGCCCCTGCTGGGGAGTTTCTGAACTCACCCGACCCACCACCAGGGTCGCTAGCGGCCGCTCTGTCGATCGGCGAGTCCGTTTGCAAGCCCTACCTACCAAGGGGAACTACGTTGTGCGCCAGACGTCTCTGCGCGCCTTACCAGCAGCCCCAGGTCAAGCGTACGACTTATAGACCCCCAAAATTACTAAAATAAATATCAAGCATACCGTTTTTCCGCAGCCGGCACAGGTTTTTGTCTGTCCCTGCAGTGAGCGGACGAGAAGCGGAGCTCCTCCAGGCAAGCGGCCTGGGGCGCCCAGGATATCCGTCTCCCAGCCGGTCCTGCAGTCGACAGAGATCTCCTGCCTGGCTCGCCAAATTGATAGCGGAATAGACTCCACAACTTCATTAAAGTTGTAAAGTAGGTATGCTTTATTCAGCTGAAGACGCACAGGGGATTGGTCCTCCAAAAGTCATGCGTGCCCCAGTGTTGTTTCCCTCTACATTTATAAGGTTGCACCATACGCCTATACATATTCATGTCCTATCCCCGCTTCGTATTACAGTGAGCTAGAAGGTCCTTTGTGCCTGCGCAGTGCCACCTCTGGTCATGGGTAGGGGTCTTCAAGATGAAGTAAATGAGTCTTCCTCTTCTTGAACTTTTCACCTTTTAGTCTTCATGTATGGCCTTCGGGTTTTGTCCCAGCCATCAACCATCTGCTTCTCCCCCTTAACAGTAGATTCAGGGGTCTGCTTTTCCCTATCAATAGGTGCTTATCAGTAGAATCAGGTGTCTGCTTTTCCTTGTCAATAGAACCAGGTGTCTGCTTTTCCTTATCAATAGCTAGTGCTTTTGTTCTGCTTAGTAGGCATGATAGGTACAGAGAATACCTTTGCTTAAGCAATCGAATTCCTCCAACCCCCCCTGTACAACCCCCCTGTACATTGGTCAACCCTCTGCATCAGTATAAGGGGGTTAGAGGAATTCCCTTAGTTAAACAAAAGTATTGTCTGTACGTATCATACCTACTAAGCAGAACAAAGGCACTAACTATTGATAAGAAAAAGCAGACTCCTGCTTCTATTGACAAGGAAAAGCAGATGCCTGATTCTACTGATAAGCAGCTATTGATAAGGAAAAGCAAACCCTGAATCTACTGATAAGGGGGAGAAGCAGATGGTTTATGGCTGGGTCACCGACCAAACCCTAAGGCCATACATGAAGACTAAAAGGTGAAAAGTTTAAGAAGAGGAAGACTCATTTACTTTATCTTGAAGACCCCTACTTACAGGAGGAAGATTCATTTACTTCATCTTGAGACCCCTGCCCACTACCAGAGGGGGCACTGTGCTGGCACAAAGGACCTTCTAGCTCATTGTAATATGAAGCGGGGATAGGACATGAATATGTATAGGCGTATTGTGCAACCTTATGAATATATGTAACTTTAGAGAATAAATGTAGAGGGAAACAACACTGAGGCACCCATGACTTTGAGGAATTATCCCTGTGTGTCTCAGCGCTGAATAAAAAGCATACCTACTTTACAACTTTAACAAGTTGTGGAGTCAATCCACATATCAGTGGCAGTGTAACAACAATGTTCACCTTCAGGTCTACAACTGGTCTAAGTGTAAATCTTATTTTCCCTATGGAAATGCTGTAAGGATATTCATGGCAGCCAGCTGGGAAAGGAAAAGGACTGTAACAAATCTCTCAATACAATATAATTTTTACAAGGGGTTAGAAGGACCTGAGCTACTAGTGGAAAGAAACTTTATGAGGGCATTGGAGATGACCTCTTGTTTGTCCTTACCTGACTAGATTTTGGCACTAGCGAGCATTTTTAAGAAGTCTTCAAATCAGGTAAAAATTTTTTCTCAAGCCAAATGCCCTGATCTTACATTACAAAAAAGACAAAGGCACCAGCGTCTCTACTCTGTGTAGCAGGGTATTCATATGACCTGAAATATCTCAGTGTTCAGGTTATAACCAAAAAGAAAATAAGAATTGCTACATAATCTCTTGGAAGAGAAACTATTGAAAACTTTTAGAAAAATGTTCAGGGACACTCTTACTATGAGGAAGCTCCACAAAGAGATAACTGAAAATCTATTATAGCTACCTACATAGTGTTACTCCATATTTTGTTTGTCCCAATTTGTGTTTCTTACTAAGAAAATAGTATATATATAAATTTGTACAGGGAACAAGTGTTAAAGATGATGTTAAAAAGCCATAACTATTTTAGTCAAAATGACTATTCATCAGCAGGTGAAGGGAGGTGATCCTCCCCCTCTATTCCACTCTCATCAGACCCTACATGGAGTACTATGTCCAGCTCCGGGTCCCACATCAGAAGGATATTGGCCTGTTGGAGGAAGCCCACAAGAGGGCCACAAAGATGAGGGCCACAGAGATGCACAGAGGGCTGGAGCACCTGTTCTATGACGAGAGGTTGAGAGAGTTGGGCCTTTTCAAGCCTAGATAAGAGAGGCCTCAGGGGAGATCTTATAGTAGCCTTCCAATGCATAAAGGCGGCCTACAGGAAATCTTGAAAGGGACTTTTTACAAGGATACTTAATGATAGGACAAAGGGGAATGTCTTTACACTGAAGGAGGTTAGATATTACCAAAAGATTCTTCACTATGAGGGCAGGGAGACACTGGAACAGGTTGTCCAGAGTTGTGGCAGCCTCACCCCTGGAAGCATTCAAGGCTAGGTTGGACGGGGCTTTGAGCAACCTGGTCTAGTTGAAGGTGTCCCTGCTGATGGCAGGGAGGTTAAAATTAGATGACCTTTAAGGTCCCTTCAAACCCAAACCATTTTATTATTCTATGATATAATGACATCAGGGAGACTGGTTTTCTACTTCATTAATAATAAAATAATCCTTTCCAGAAATATGCTCACTACTGGGCAGTGCTGACTTTTTTCTCTTTCTCTCTTTTGTTTTTGTGTGTGTACATGAAGCAACAGGGTATCTGAGAACAACAAGTGACAAAGATTAAAAGCAATTTCAAAGCAATGAACGTTAACATATAATTTATGCATTCGGATACTTTAGTATCAGACTCTCTAACTTCTGTTATTTAAAATTCATCTTTCAAGATACTGTTGCCTCAAGAACTGTTGTCTTTCTTCTGCAGTACCCTGTCTCCATTTCAGCCTCTCCTCATTTCACCCTGATTTTCTCAGTTATTTTCTGACATTTTAGAAAGCACACACAGGAATCAGAAACACATTATTCTCACCAAGAAAAAAAGAAAAAGAAATTGTTTTCAATTGAAACTTTTCCGCTCTGAGCTTTCAGACTAAAGCGACATAGATTTCTCTGTAATTGTATTTTGGAAAGTGCTTCTTATGTCTTTGCTGTTTATGCAGAATACATAAAAGCCAGTCTGAATTTTTAAAAGTCCTTCTTTCTCAAAATGTGCATGCCTGAAAGAATGATAATGTACTTGATTAAGTAGCATATAATATCTGCAATCTTGGCAACTTATAAACTCTCTGAAAGAGCTCATTTTGTGCCAGGTTCAAAGTATAGGAAGTTGTAAGGGTTATAACAAGAGGAAGGTGATGACTCCCCCAGTAAAGTTACATTTAAAAAATACATAAAGACTTCAGGGCTATTTATTCAATAGAAGCAGTCTTGTATTTTCACATATAAGAATAAACCTTGATGAGTTTGACTACACAGGAGTTACCTCTGTTCCCACTGATTTTAGCTGAGTCAGTAGGTAATCCAGTTGAGATCAAGGAATCCACAAGGAATCCACCCCAGTTAGTACAGGACTCAGAGGCAACTGTTGCAAATGTTTTAAAATTAATGTCAATTTGCTGATTTAGCTGCTGTGCTGAGACCAACGATCATTGTGACATACAGGCATGCTGACAAAAACTGTTCCCTGTCTTTGTTCTCAGCTATCTGACAAGAAAAAGGGAAGAAAGATTAATTCTCTGTCACATGACAGGAGGTGTAGTCAGTTGATTGAAGCATTTCCTGCTGTAATTATCTACAGGGATGTTATTTCATTATATTCTTTTGAGAGTTTCTAGTGGTGCAGTAGACATGAGAGTGGAAAACATAAAATCACTGTGGTAATGGATTTTAGTCATGAATTCTCTCTTCCTTTGTCCCACATAGACACTGTTAAAAAGGTTAAGAGTTTCAATTGAATTTTCATTCATTTAAACTTTTTCTATGCAGCCCAAAACATTAATTTTAACATTTCAAGTAAACTGTGAAATAAATGATAACTATATTTTATTAAAATTTCTTTTCTCTGTCATAAATGGGGTAATTTTTTTAAATCATTAGCTTCAGAGGGGCATGATTTTGTGAATACTAAATATGCAGGTTATCCTGCTTAGGTACATTCTGTAAAAGATTACCATTGAATGACTCATTAAAGCAGCAATAAGGCCGCAAGAAACATTTAACAACCTTGTTGAGATGGTGTTCTTCTTCCATTAGCTGTCTTGATTCAGGGAACCTGAGCAGCTGTGTACTCTCCGGCAAAATCTGACATGTCAGACTTTTGATTTCTGTGATAAAGGGTATTGTCATTAAAAGTAAACCTTTTGGCTGAAATAAGGAGCAGAAATGAAGGCTAGATTACAAAAGACTGTTTAGAGTGATAGGTACTAATATTTATATGTTACTTACATTTTGCATAGTTAACTTTCAGTTGAAATGTTCTTCACATTCCAGCACTGCTACACAAGGAGGCCATAAAACCACTGGTCCACAGTGGTAGTGTCCTCTTCCTGAACATTGTCTGGAATCTTTGCAAATCATCTATCTGATTATTCTAGGTACGGTTCCTGCCTTTTCCTAGAACTATAGAACAGCACAGATTGGAAGGGACATTTGAGACAGCCTTTTGTGGCAAAGAGCACAGATGAGATTATCTAGCACCCTTTCTAATCATGTCTTGAAAACATCCAGTGATGGCAACTCTACCGCATCTCTGGGGAAGCTATTCCAGGGAATGGCTGCTCTTACTCTAAATTTTTTTCTTATGTCAAGACAAAAACTCTCCTTGTGCAGCTTGTATCTGTTGCTGCTTGTCTTCTTCATGTATCATAGAATCATAGAACACTTAGGGTTCGAAAGGACCTTAAGGTCATCTAGTTGCAACCCCCCTGCCATGGGCAGGGACACCTCACTCTAAACCATATCAGCCAAGGCCTCGTCCAACCTGGCCTTGAACACTGCCAGGGATGAAGCATTCACAACCTCCTTGGGCAACCTATTCCAGTGCCTCACCACCCTAACAGGAAAGAATTTCCTCCTTATATCCAATACTCCAGGTGAGGTCTGACGAGAGCAGAATAAAGGGGCAGGATCACCTCCTTTGACCTGCTGGTCACGCTCCTTTTGATGCAGCCCAGGATACGGTTGGCTTTCTGGGCTGCAAGCGCACACTGCCAGCTCATGTTCATTTTCTCATCGACCAACACCCCCGAGTCCTTCTCCGCAGGGCTGCTCTGAATCTCTTCTTTGCCCAACCTGTAGCTGTGCCTGGGATTGCTCCGACCCAGGTGTAGGATCTTGCACTTGGCATATTTAAACTTCATGAGGTTGGCATCAGCCCACCTCACAAGCATGTCAAGGTCCCTCTGGATGGCATTCCTTCCCTCTAGTGTTATCAACCGAACCACACAGCTTGGTGTCATCGGCAAACTTGCTGAGGGCGCACTCAATCCCACTGTCCATGTCAGCCACGAAGGTGTTGAACAAGACCGGTCCCAACACCGATCCCTGAGGCACACCACTCGTTACTGATCTCCAATTGGACATTGAGCCATTGACCACAACTCTTTGTGTGCGGCTATCCAGCCAGTTCTTTATCCACCGAGTGGTCCATCCATCAAATTGATGTCTCTTCAATTTAGAGACAAGGATGTCTTGTGGGACAGTGTTGAACGCTTTACACAAATCCAGGTAGATGACAGCAAGTTCTCTATCCCTGTCCATCAGTACTAGTAGCTCTTTGTGAACAGAGAACCTCCATCCTCTTTGTAGCCTCTCTTAAGTACAGGGATTCTGTGATAAGGTCTCTTCTGCGCATTCTTTTCTCCAGGGGAAAAAATACCTAACCCTTCATCTTTCTTCATAGGCAAGTTCTGCAGCTCTTTATTCATCATTGCAGCTGTTCTCTGGGCTCTCTTACATGTACCCACATCTTTCTTGAATTGGGAGGACCAGAACTGGACACCGTGGACACTCCAGGTCCAGCCTAGTGGAGTGGGATGATCATGTCTTTATCTGTTAGTAATGCCTGTGTGGATGCAGCCCAGGATCTGATTTCCAATTCCTGCTGCAGCAGTGCATGGATAACTCACATTCAGGTTTTTGTTCACCCCAGGTCACTGTAAGCAAACCTGCTTCGCAGTCATTGAGATCCTAACCTGTTCTGTGCTCCTTGGTTATTTTGTCTGCACTTCTCTTTGTTAAACTTCATACTGTTCTTACTAGCTCGCTCTTCCAACATGTCCAGATTCTTTCTGTAAGATGCCTCTCCCTTTTGAGATACCTACCTCACCATCCAGTTTGGTATCATTAGCAAACTTGATGAGGGTGGTTTTGATCCCATCATCCAAATAATTTATGAAGATGTTGAACAGAGTGAGCCTAGTATCAATGCCTAGGGGATCTCACTTGTGACAGATTGCCAGCCAGGGTAAAAAAAATAACTGACCACCACTCAGAATGCTGCCAATTTCCTACACATCCTGCTGCCTCTTTTCTTATATTGATGCTTTTTGGTTTGTTGGGATTTTTTTTACCTCTGCAAATCAAGTGATCTAAGATTCAGTCTTACTTTTCAGTCTTATCTTCAAATGGAGACGGACTTCCAAGACAGGGCTAGAATTAAAATAACATGAAAGGTTGTTGGGTCCAAGTGTCTCTCACCTGCCATACCACCTGGAGGGTCCATGCTTCTACTTTCTAAAACTACATTTTTAGATTACAGGTACTACAAGAGCTGTGAACAGGACACATAGGAGGTTTTTTTTAACTCTAAATTTTAAAGAAGCAGATCATTTATCAAATGACACTATACCTTAATTAGCTTCAGTGTCTAAAATTTGGTAGTTTGTGGTAAGTTTAACTATATTTTGTTTCTATTAATTTATAGGTATATTAAGGAAAAGTAGTTCAGAATTAAAAGAAAATCATTATAGAAGCCAATAGGCTTATACTGAACTTGTGACTACAGAGTTCTAAAATACTATGTAATACATCTTATAATGTATATATGTGACAGTATATATGTATACCAGTGACATATAATGTAATATATCAAGCCATTATATACTACTGTTCATAGTATATTTACCAGCTAATGACAGGCAGAGTTAGAAACTATTTGATGTTTTCAATATTACCCTTCTAACATAATACTGTACCACTATTTTTCTTAGATTTAGTCGAAAACTTTCTTAACTGGACTAAAATGACTATCATCTGAATTATACTTAATGGCTTGTAAGATAATAATCTTTGTTACATGATAATGATTATAAGGTTTACATTTGGCTTGTATTTTTCAGCACACAAGTTAAAGATCAGTTTAGCAATAAATCTCTTCTAATTCTACACTGTTTCTTCTGGTTCAGGTTATTGTGTTAAAACTGTAACAACAGTGGAAGAAAACAGCAGAACTGAAAACCACAAACTTTGGTTTGAGGCTATGTCAGAGAAGTCAAAGTAAAATAAGAATTCTTTGAATGCTCCCCTGTTCCGATATACCCTCAGAGAAGTGTGAGGGTGTAACATATAAAGGAGAAATGCAGCCCAGTAATACAATAAATTTAAAAAGCCAGGGTCTGCACATCTGTGGAGTTACTGCAATCTTGTAGAAGTGTTTTTTATCATTGAGGACACTGTGTAGAAAAAAATATTGTTGATTCAAACCATCCTATCTGTGAGAAAAGAAGGATGATGTGCATCTCCTGGCTTTAGCGCAGGCCTTTCATTTATTCTCAACTTTTTCCACTAAGGAAATAATTTTGATGTACAGAGCTAGTACTTTTTCAGGTAACCATCTTGTTTCACTTCTGAAAACAACTTTCCTTTCTATGTAATATGGTCCTTTGAAAGCTTTATGATGAAAGTGAATGTGAACTACTCTATAAAATATGACAGGTAGTACATACTATGGAGAGGAGAGTAATATTCTGTGGACAACTTCCCCCGCAATCAAAATTAAATGCCCTGCTACAATAAAGATAAAAACTTTTGTGGTGGATGCACATGTAAAAAAGAACATTTGTGAGTCCCAGGTGTAGAAACTCCCTTTGCAACTATTTAGGAAAGCAAATGTGTCTATCGTCTGCTCTGCACGCTGATCAATGCCATGTACATCTGTCCCTTCCAGCAAATTCCTGATCTGTGGACTGTACTGTAACACTGTAACTCTTTCCAATGGAGGAAGAGCCATGCCTGGGGATATCTCAAGTCAGAAGTATTTACTATTACTGCTGCTGTTACTACTACCGCTACTACTACTAATACTGCAATTATGACTACTACTACTGTAGTAATAGTAGTTTCTATTTATCTGGCTACTACATTTTTCTCTAAAGGTGAAATGGAAATGTAGCTTGGTTTTATAGCATTGTCCCTGTCTGGAAATGTGTCCTTTTAGACCTCTGCAAGGAAACTTATTTCTGTATATGTCTATTCTCAGTCAAGAAATTAATTAGGATGCACTTTTTTCCTGTTGGTGAGAATCACAATTGCTGTGTTTTCTGAAGTTTTTTCTTTCTGTGCTTCTATTCTTCACCTGTTTAAAGGGATTGATCATATGTTCCCACTTCACAAGCATCCTGAAGAAAGAAAAAAAAATGGTCTCGTAACAGCACGGCTTTATGTATCTAGAAAAAATGAGTAAGATAAAAAAATAAATCTGAGAATTATAATGAAGTGTACTTTTGGTTTTAGTATTTCATCTGGCTCTTAACAGGATGTGTATTTTGCTTAGAACATAGATTTGAAAAAAAATAGCAAACCTCTTTGAAAAGAAGCATCATAATCACAGATGTAAATGTTTACAGTGTGTAATAAAGACAAAAGCAACCAAATAAATAAACAATAGTTAATGTTTTAGATACAAATGGAGCATGGTATCCCTCAGCACTAAAATGGAAGTGTAAGTGCCATTCCCACAGCATGAGAAGACAGTGTTTGTTTGTTTCCACTTCGTATTTCCCTAAGGACACTTTGCTCCACCGGTATAATTAGGATGACATTTGGAGCTGCTATATTTCAATGCAAGAGTAAGAGACACTGTGCAGCTTGACAAGAGATTATGATGTCAAGTCAATTGCTGCTGCAATATCAATATTTATACCCCTGGTATTTGTGTCTTTTTTAATTTTTGTTCTTTTTTTCTTTCTATAACACATAGAATAATATCTGAAAACTATCTTGCTGTTGCACAGTATTTTTTTTTTGCTTTAGACACCCTTGTTTTTTTGCTGTTATTTTGGACCTTACATACATTCCACTCAGGTGAATTTTATTTAACCTTTTCACTAGTGCAATTACTTTCATAGAATGAATTCTCATTTGATCTAGCACAGCATTTCTAATGAGTTCTGTATCCTAATTCATCAAAGAGTGATCTCAGGACTATAACGGTATTTTTTTGAGTTTTAATTCCTTCACTAATGGTGAATATAATGGATAAATACAATGGATATATATAGTGAATAAAATGGGTTTATACAATGGATATGCATTCATTATTACAGAAGCTATTAAAACTCAAAAAGCATTGTTATTATTCAGATACAGAACTTGTTAGAAATGCTTTACTAGATCAGTTGAAGTCCAGGACTTGCTCTTAAACAGGCAACAATTGCCAGCATTACCTGAGATTCCTGAAAGCATATTTTTGTGAGAAGAAAGTGTTGTGGTTAATAACTCATCCATGCTTTCTTTTTACAACATAGCAGAAAACATTTACCCTGAAGTAGAGTCAGATCATCAGGATGTCTTGATGAATGTTGTAGCATTGTTTCTGTGAAATAATGTAATAATAGCAAAAAAAAAAAACAGCAGCAATGCAGATGCTGGGTTTCAGAGCCAGCAGTGAAGCAATAACATTTAATTGATACTAGTTTAGTCTGATTAATTTTCTTTTATATTTGCTTGTTTTTACTGTAGAAAACAGAAGTATAATTATGTTTGGTAATACGTTTTTTCTAAGAGAATGTTTCACTTTTTTAGAGGTACATATTAGTGAGTTTATAAGTAGATCTATCTCATACTGGAGGACAGTATCATTGGTAGGTTTATTTTTCAACAGGATCATAAAATCATTCTACCAATTTAAAGGTGCATTTGCTCTTCTTTGAGAATTATGTTTATTTCTTTACAAAAACACCAAGAACTTTTTGATGTATGATCTGGTTAACTTTTTGTGACATCGCTAGATGGCAGTGTCCCTTCCAGGCTTCATTTGCGTTTCTACACCTTTCCAAGGCAATTGTGATTCCTAATTCAACTTCTATTAACCAGTAACATGCATAATGCTAATATCAAATTTGCTTATCTTTACTAAATATAAGGTAAATATAAAAGGAAATAATATTTTTCTTTATTTACTTTTAAGTTTATAGGTATTTATTGTTGCCGTATTTTAAAGTGAGCTTTATATCTAATGCACTATATCAGTATGATGTCAACTTATGAAATAGTTGAATATCACTGAAATAAACTGTTCTAAATTCATGTTTGTCTTGTTGTGTTTTTAACATTCACTTTCACTTAATAGCTGTTTGCATCCAGCTCCAGATGTCGAAAATTGTAGATCTTTAATAATAATTTATTTTTTTTTTTTAATGCATAAAAAGAGAGAAAGAGGAGGATCAGAAAGAGAGAGGATAATGGACCCTCAGAGTTAACAGCCTTACACTATATTATGGTCTATTCTAAACCAACTGTTGCTAGTAGAGTCTCAGACAGGTATTTTTAAATTCAGCCTAGTGAGGCTGTGCTCCCATTGCGCTGCTTAAGAAAGAGACAGAAGACAACTGCCCTAGATATGGATGGACTTGAAAGCAGACCAATTGGGGCATTTAGGAGTTGGGCAGCCAGAATATGCTGTCTGTCTCAAATGCCTCTGGCAAGACAGACACTTCCAGAGGCTTATTGTGTGCTGGGACAGCAATTCACTCATAGCCTTGGGGCAACCCAGCTCAGCCATTTTAGATAGCTTGCTTATGATGTGTCATGTAAACTGTGAAGACACCTATCTTTCTCTATTAGAAGCTATATTAAACACACCATCAAATCTTTTAGATATCTAGAAGTTTTCAGGGTAAACAAAACAAAACAAAAAAAACCCCAAACCTTTAAATTAGACTACTCTCCCTTGATTAAAATTTATTACAGAGGAAGCTTAAGCTAGGTTTGAGCTAAGCTTAAACCCTGAATGTCCCCAGGAGTTTTAAATTATTCTGTAAGTACGTAGTGGCAAAAGTATATCTGCTTCTTTACCAAAAAGAAGAACATTGATATTCATCACTTGTTCAAGTCCCATTAGAGAAAAACTTAAAAAAAGCAATTCTGAGTTACTGCTCTTCTTACTCTGAACATGGATGTTTCTCTTTATTGTGTCAACTAAAATGTGACTACTCCTGTCTATGAAGTTTTGTGTGCTGCCATAATTAGGGTGTCATCATAGCTGCGTGGAGCAACTCTGAAACTATATACCATATGGCAACAGTCTAAATCATTATGTTATTATTGCAATATAAACAATGAGAACTACATAAAGAAATCATAAGTTTTAGCATGACTTCTTGTATTGGAATAAGCTGAAAAAATGAAAGTGAAGCTTTCAGGCTGTGAAACTGGACACTGCTACCTCCAAGAATTGTATTGAGGACTTCAGTCCTTTATTTGTTGCAACACCTGTCTCAGTCACTTCAGATAACAGAACTGTATGGTCTCTATCTGAAAGATAAAACTTCCAAGAGTCACAATTCAAAACAGTATTTGCACAGTCGATGTTATTAAAAAGATTAAAATACACCTTTCATTGGGTAAATTAAGGTAACTTCATGATTTATGTATATTTTGTGAATATATGCACTTAATCGCTCAGGGTTTGAAAGTTTGGTTTTATGAATGAATTTACCTATTTCTGAAAACCTTTGAAATTGTAATGATTCATATGCAAACAAAACTTTGTATATAAATAATCATATGCAAATGGACTTAAACTTCCAGGCAGTATTTACTACAGGCAAAAATCCCTAACATTTACCAAAGTTCCTATTTAAAAAATAGGCTTACTTTCAAAGGTTATATATATATTACTGGATTCGATGGGAGAGTAGCTACTCACAGTTTTGGCAAATAAAATACCGTTAAGGAACACCAGTATGCAAGAGGCCACCCTAACAGCCCTAAAGTTTACCTTGCCTCCAGGCCATGGTACTCATTTGAAGGTGGTTTGTTTTGTTTTTTGTTCTTTGGGGTTTTTTATACAAACTTGGTTTTGTTCTTTTGTTGCCTACAGGTTGTTGATATCACTGTGTATATCCAATTTATTAGTTATTTTTGAGTCACCTTCTCCTTCATGTTAACCTTTCTCTATGCAATTTTATAAAGACAGTTCATTTAAATGTTACTATTATGTTGTGAAATTAAATACAAATATAACTTCTGAAAATAAGGCTTGTCTTTTTTACCTCCTCTAATTATAACTGAATCTATATAGGAGGTGAATGAATTTTTGTTTCTTTTCTATCTTACAAGAAAAGACTCCTGGAGATTGATTTAGGACAAAAACTGTAAAAATAATAGGAAGACTAAAATCAAGGGTCATTATTGCACCATTTATGTTACCAGTTGCCTATTAAAGGAACACTTATTCACTATTAATGATGGAGAAATGAAATATTTTCACATCCATTGATAGAATCAATTTACTTTTGAGGTGCCTTCAACTGTATTTCAATAACTGGCAATGGAGTCATAGAAGCAAAAAACATTTGTTCTGGGAGTGGCAAATAACCCATTAAACCAACCCACATTTCTGTTCTTACTTTTTTTAATGTGGAGTACTCCTACCTCTTGCAAACTGATGTTGACAATTATTTTTACAGGGACAAACCCATATTTTCCCTTTTAATAGAAGCAGTGGGCTCAGTTCTACTTGCAAGCTGGAAGGGCGCTGGGGAAAGAATGGATTTTTGTACTTTTGTAACAAGTAAGGAAAAATTAGAAAGTAGCATTTTAAATATCCACTTAACATCAAAGGATCAGTGATTGCATAAAGATTTTATTCTTAGCTCTTTTAATTACGTTTTTCCTCTTTCATTGTTTAGTATTTTAGAATCTCTCTAAGCATCTGCTGCAGCATCTTTTATGTCTTTAGGTTTCTTTAATAGAAACTATTTTCATGACCATCAACTCCTAATCTGTTGCAGAGTCCTGTAAACTAGCAAGCTCATCTCTATTACTGCCTTTCCTCATGGCTGCCCCAGGATTACATCCAAAAGATTCTTTGGTTCATTTATTTTATTCTCACCGATGTAACACCATGTTGACGTGAGAGCTGATGAACAAATGCATAAATGAAGCAGTCTGGAAAGGGGCTGAGTAGGAAGTGTGAAACATTTCATGTTACTGAAAAGCTGGCAAGGTGACTTCATTTGTACCACCTAGGAAGAGATCATGAAGGCTTTGGGGCAAATACAGACTACTTTGAGTGCTGATTTTTTACCAGGAGTGCTTTGGGGGGTTGTTTTTGTTTGGTTTATGATGTGGAACTATCTCAGTCATAAACATGGAGAGAAAAAGGAAATTATATGACATAATATTAAGGACAATATATTCCAGTTTAATAGGATCTTTGGGAAAGATAAGTCTCTTTTGCAGACTGAAGTTCCCATATGCGGTAGATCATCAATTACATTCCAATCTGTGTGACTACCTGTGACTACTTTAATAAGCAAGACTTTGTCAGAACATTTTCATAACTAGAACTGCATAATTATAAGTTAGGAGTCTTTTTCTGATACATAGCTCTCTGTGCTTGTCTTTCTGCTAAAGGGATTATGTTGAGATAACTTTATGTTTAGCACATACAGGAGTCTAAGAGCTAGAAGTGTTTCCTCCACATGTATATTTACTAATTCTCTGACAGAACAAAACACTCTTCTGATACTTTTTGCTGTAACTTTTTTAATTACTTCATTAGAGGCAAGCAGCACAATATGGCAGCATTAAACCACAAAGATGGAAATAAAATTATGAAGTATTTGATCATGAATGTTCACATACCAGACCAGATTTTCACATAAAAATATGTAGGCCTTGTGTTGCCTTTATCCTCTCACTTACAGAAGAGATTACTGAAATTCTGCACATTAAACAATCGGTGAATTCAGTATATTTAAATGCCAGACTCATTTGCCAATTCAGGTGATCTGTTCTCCTAAAGAGAGAGTCGTAAAGCTGTTGTTAAAGTATATTTTGCAAGTAATTAAAAAGAACTTCCCTCATAAGCACATGCTTGTTGATCCAATGTCACAACACTATTACTTTGTGCAATAAGTAATGGAAATAAGTGCTGTGTTATCAGAAAAGTTCAGATTTAGAGGTAAGTTATTTTCTTACACAGTTGTTGAATAATCATTGCAGCTGAAAAAAACCTCACTAAGGGCCATATCTTTCTCATTCACTGTCATAAGCCAAGAGTAACTGTTATTTAAAAAAACATTCCAGGAAAAGAAAACAGTTTTCTGATCTCAGATATATAAAAGCAATAGCCTTAGCTTTGGGCGAGAATAAGTACAAAGTGATCTTATGATGAATTTGGCAGACCATCTTAGTGTTTCACTGCTCAGTATGTTTGAGGAAAGTCACCAGATAGCTGCTACATGTTTTACCTTGTATTCAGTCATTTACTCTGTGTATCTGAGCTATTAAAGGAAAGTCTAAAATATGGAAGTGTGTTGAGGGAAATAATCACAAAATAATTCTCTTAGCCTTAACTAATCACAACTAAAATATCTGAAATACGATATTTTCTGACGTCTACAACATTTAGACCAAAGTCTGTTCTTGTGGCTGTTGTCACAGTATCAGCTAAGAAAAATCAAACTACTGTTTAATTTTACTGCAGCATTTGTCTGTCAACTGATTTCTTTCTTATATACTTATTTTATCCTGAAATTTTTGTATTGATGAAGAACTCAATTTGATCTAGTAGCTGATGCAAGAGAGTAGTTATCAGTTGCATTTATAATGTTATTTGCCTTTCATATCAGGGCTTCTACTGGAACTGGCCAGTTTACCCGCAGGGGCTAATTACAGTTTGCGAATCATTGAGTCTGGTTATGGAATCCAATGGCTAAAAGATACCTGGAGGGTCTTTTTTAATAAACTTCTTTGTCATGACGCTTGTTCCATGTGCTGAACAATCTGCTTACTCAGCTATTTGCTTGGAAGATTTGATGCCATTTTCTTTATATTGAAAGTATTCCCATGCTCAATGTAAAACCAGAAAATCATTTTAAAAGGTGGCAATTCATGATCTTGTATTCAATTTCAGTATTTGGGTCCATGCACACTAAAACAGAGAAAAGGAATCCATATGATAATGTAATCAAGGAATTAATATTATGTTTTCTGGGATGCCATACGTTTCCACTATGCAATACTTGCACATCCATAGAGTTACCTAATGGTGTCTATAGATCGTATCTAGCACAACTGCCTGACATTTACAATATTGATTTTGGTTGCCAAAATCCTAGTTTACTCATAAATTGTTTCCTGCCTTTCTTTTCTAGTTTCTTTATGTTGATTTCACCCCCTTATATTCAGTTCAATAATTTAATGCCACCTGTTTTAGAATTTCATTTACTTCTAATTTTGAAGTGTAAAGGAACTAGTGGGTGCCTCCTTTCCTCCCAGTGAAGTGCCATATATGCTACTGGAGCCTTCTAGAAAAACATTTTTTCTAAGTCTGGGCACAAAAATTGTAAATGAATTTAGCATAATTGATCCAAATGTAAAAGGGCATTTTTGCTTATATTCAAAGTGCATAATGAGCATGTATTTTTTGGAAGCAACTGTAATTGTGGATTTTATTGTAGAGTGTAATGTCATCATCCTCAGTCAAACTACATATATATCTTTTGGGTTTGTGTTTGCTCATCTCTTTAATGAAGTTACTTTAAGACTTTCAAGCTTATTACTGCTTTTTAATCAAGACTTCTAAACATTCAAGTAGGGTTGTTTTGGTTTGGGGTTGTTTTTTTTTTCTTGTAAGTCTGCTTCTAATTGGAGGGATTTTTTTTTTTAAATTCCAGGTGCAGTACATATTTTTTGGTTTACTTCTTCTAACTTTGGGAATAGCATTATTTTGTCAGGTTTTTTTCTTTTTTTGGTTTTTGTATACCTAATACTGAGGACTCAGAGACCAAATTTCAGACATTAACTGCATACCCACAAATCTTGTAAAATCTTTCTAAACTCACCTCAAAGCTTAAAAATATTTGCCTTAGTATATGTGCTGTTTAAAGAAATTATTCTGGGAAGCAGTAAATAACAATATTCTTGGGATTTGTCCATATCACCCAACGTATTTGAACAGAATTTTAACTAATAAACTACAGGAATTAGGTACCTCTAAATTCATTAAGTCCCTGGATAAAAAAAAAGGAGATTCTTTTCTGACATTTCTTATACAGAATATTGCCATCTCCTAGTCTATAGGCAAGTAAGAAATTGTGACCTGAGCTTTTTTATACCACTTTATATTACTGGTGTCAAACTAACCCCTTATCATTCCTACCACATTTATTTTACTTCCTCAATACTTGTTAGTTTTTGTCCTGTTGACCGCAATCTCTTGGAGGCAAGGACTGACATTTATTCTGGTACAATGGAGTTTCAGCTAGGTACACCTTTGGGTGCTACTGAAAAACAGTACCTTAATACAACAGTATTAAGATGAATTGATTTATGTGGCTTAATTGTTATAACATATATAATGAGCACATTGTATTTACAGACTATGATGACAGCACTGAGCAGAGAAGCATAGCATTTTCAGGGGATAGATGACCAACAGAATATCTGTTGAAAGATATGATTTTCTTTTTCTTTTCTTAAGCACTATGTATAGATCAATTGTAATGTTTATTCTGCTCCTTTGACAATTTATTTTGTAGTAAATGAATCCCTGTAGGCTTTTTGCATCCATAGTGCAATTTTTAGGATTATATTATCTGTCTTAATAGGGCAAAAGGCTTGTTGGACAAGAAGTTAAACAAAGCAGGTTCTAAACTAATAAGCTTCCCTACAAATGGAATTTAGGACCCTAGATTGAGACACAGATTCCAGAAAACAATAATGTTAAAATCTGTGAGGGGAGCCAGAGCAGAATCAATAAAAGTTTTCAGTGAAGTATTTTCGATTTTTACTAACTAAGGATCTTGCTTTCCATGCTTACTGGGCCAAATCCAGCACTATTACATTTTCCGAGGAAGCAAGTATCTGAAAGAGAAACAAATGCACTTTGATGAAAATGTGTTAAAAAACAGCATCCACTTTTGCATTCTGCATGTGGTTTTGGTTTTAAATTTCAGAAATAAATTTTGTGTTAGTAGTTCCTCTCAGTTTAAGAAAAAAGACCTTTAAAAGTATTCAGCATTCCTTTGGGCTTTAGCTTTACATACAGGATTATTGATGGTTTAGATTTAAAGAAGTGATGAATTAAAGAACCTAATCAGTTTCTGCCAGTGTGCCTAAATACAGTTCAGTCAGTTTAGTTTAGTCCGTGTAGTCAGCACAGTTTGTCTCTGCTTTAAAACTTAAAGGAAGACAGGGGAAGGTGTCCCTTTTCCCCCACTTTTGTCTTAAAATACATGCTACTCTGTAAAAAAATATTGCCTGACACTTTCAAAAGGACCTTTTCCCCTGACAGGTAAAAATGGTGGGGAGGGCAGTGAGGCAGTTGGTCATCAATTAAATGGAAAGTTGCAATGTCAGTATATTCAATGTGTCTCAGAAGGACTTTCAAGCTAAAGGAAACACAAAAGAAAAAGTAATATAGCCCTGTAACTACTGACTTTATATTACATGCTTACAGCAGAGCTAGAGTCATCTCCTGCTTGATTACCATCAAAAGAGAAAGTGGGGACTTGTCCCATCTACACCCAGCCCCCTGTCTGTAGCCTCTTTGAGCTGAGGTAGAAATTTGTTTGGTAAGGAAGTCCTGGGAGCTAAGATAACAGAAAGATGCTAGCTATCTTTTTCTACAGGCTTAGTCTTTGGTTATTGTAGACACACTGTGAAAATGCCAATGAGAATGGGAGGCTGAGAGACCAAGTGATTAGTTTGGAAGGACTCATTGAAGTTCGAAAGGGATGTGTTGACTAAGTCCTTTTCTTGCTAAATATACTCAGAGTCTTCACACTTATAAAAATAACACGAAGACTATCAACTTTAGCATAAGAAAGACTCTAATCCAAACCAAGAAACAGGTAAGACAGTAATCCTGTGCATGCCCATATTTTCCTTGTGAATAGCTAAAAACTTTACTGCCTTTTTTTCTACCCCTCAGTTTTTAATAGCTAACAGAAAGCTCTTAATATGTCTGAACACTCCACAATGTGGAGTCCTTATTTCTATTTACTTCAGAAAGGTGATATAATTAGTATTCAGTGCAAAGTCTGCCCTGGCTTGGGAAAGCACAGGTGTCACAAAGGCAGCACAGGAAACATATTTCATTGAGCTCTGTATTTCCTTCCACACATAAGAGCAAAAGGAGGGCACTTTCTTCTGCTTCTTCAGATAATTCTGAGGAGCTCAGAGCAAGCCCCCAGCTTTGCTGCTTGCAAGAAGCATGGAGTGCTCGCATATCAGAAGAGAAAGCCATTCAAGTTCAAAAGTGTAGTATGATTATATGAGCAGGTCTGAAGTGCTGAAAGCCTTGAAATGTATATGGCTAGGAAACAAACATCCTTACCTTAACTGCAAGTCCTCTTGAGTGCACAAATAAGCTGTTAAAACAATGGTAAATCAGCAAAGCAGAAATATATCTTGAGAGAGAATAACAGCAGTGAGAATGTTGAAACTTTTCTTCCATGTGCTACGCTATTTCATTTGTACAACACAATAAGAGACTGAATCAGCCTGTAATTTTCTCTGCTTAAGATTTGTATGCAGCTCTTGAAACCACTGCTTCACTTGTCAAGTTTCCCCATTAAATCCTGAATATTATTAAACACTGCAGTTTGTCGGCAAAATTGCAAATATGGGTAAAGTGTGTGAGATCATTAACATTTCTTTTGCTCTAAAGTTTTAGATGACCTAAAAATCCTGACGAGAACTTGAATATCTCTAAATTAGATTTCACAGAGCATGAAAAGCAGCTAGCTAAAGAAGAGTGACACAAAGAAAGGAAGTTGTAAATTTAAGCTCCTGTACATTCAAGCATGGTTCCTCACAGCAAAGTATTTTGTTATAGAACACTTTTTGATGCACTGCCGTAATAAGTGAGAATCCAGACAATTCCAGCCATATGAGACACGTTAAGTTACTGCCAGAATATATTTTAAAACACAATAAAATACTATGTGGTACATCTGGGATGCGTTGCTTCCTGTTCATAACGTGCTGGTCAGGCCTCCTGCTGCAAGAGGAAGATGGTTCCTGTAGCCAGAATGATGAAGGTGCATGAATTCTTGCTTGTGTATCAGCAAAAGGAGCACAAGCACTTTACTTGTGCTTAACCTCTCTTTTCAGCAGGACTTCTGATTTCAAATTATGGTATTATTCATACCCAACTGACAACAAAAAATGTCCCCACCCCCATCCTATCTAAACAAGGTTATGAATGAAATTTTGATCTCTATTGAAAAGGGAGGGATGTAGAAGACAAATAAATATACCACAGATCCTACACACAAAAATTGGCCTTACTTGGTTATTTGTTTACAGTTTTAACCAACTGCATGCAGATTTATTTTCTTTTTTTCTGCAGATGACAAGAGATCTATATTATCTTCTTTACAACTTCAGCAAGAGTAGTGTGTAAGGTGACATGGTAGTAGACCAAGCTCTAGCCCATGAGTAGACTATCTTTTGGTTCAAAAAGAAGTGTGGACATAAGCCCTTTGAGGAGGAAGAAGACACCAAACCTAGCTCTCTATCTTCCCAAGTTTTCAATCCTGCCACCAGGACATTGTATAGGATCAAACAGGTGCATCAGCACTGCCTCAGATGAAAAGCACCTCAGATGAAAAGCACATAAAGGCTTCTACCAGGGCTACATGTTGAATCTGTACACACACACAGTTATAATGAGTGTGAGAGCTGTATTACTGGGAATCTACAAGAACTTAAATTTTTTTGAGGGTATCATGGATACTGAATAAATACCATCACTAGAGCTGCATTTTGTAGAGGACTTTATTGTGTTTAGACATCAGCATTCTGTCTTACTTCCATTTTAGATGGACACAATGCTCTAGGAAGAACTTCTGAGATCATGCTGAAAAAGACAGTTTGCTGTGTGGTGGAGAATACTGAAGAAACTAAAATAAGATTTTCAAGCAATAATATTGTTACTGGGCTGCATTCACTAGAACATCTTTGAAAGTGCAGTTAGGACTAATGTACAAGACCTCTTCAAAGGAAATAGGAGCTAGTCTCCTGAAGTCAACAAAAAACACTTTTAAGTTGTGTGTAAATTCATAGAATCATAGAATAGTTAGGGTTGGAAAGGACCTTAAGATCATCTAGTTCCAACCCTCCTGCCATGGGCAGGGACACTCACTCAGTTCCGTGTCAGCTTCTCATGATCCAGGCCCTAAGGAACCTATCCCTTCCCCATGGAGAGGGGCTCAGCAGCTCTTTTCCACCAAGTAATTCCTGGAAAAAACAGCCCTGGGTGAGGATCTGAAGCTGGTAGGATGCTGTCCACCAAGAACTGATGCATCAGATCTTGTTTCGCTTTGTATTTTTGCAGTTCACTGCTTCGGCATACTCCAAACTACAGAAGTAATGGAGCACGGTGCCCTGACACTTAAGAGGACAATTAAAACTGTCCTCCTGACATAACTGCAGTTTATTAATGTGCTTTTGTTTAAAATATTCAGTATGCCCTCCAGAGAACAATCAACCAAAAAACAAACTGTGCAAAACATTTATTCTAAAACTCTATCAAATCAGTCTCACCTGGTTTAGAATAATACAAACTCAAACTGGCCTACAGCTCCAATGTGTCATGATGGAAGAGCTGATTCTGGTTCACTATATGTGTTTGAGAATTATAGTGCCAAGTACACACCTCATACATATTTCACTTCCATAGACATTTCCTTGACCTGTTTCCATTAACATCTGTGCTTTCTCTTCTCCATTCTTATGTATGCTATACATAATAATACATAATACTGCATCTACTTTAATAACCCACAGCTAAACTGTAACCCAATTTACACTGGTTTATGTTTGAAGTAATGCTTGTATTACCTTTACTATATAGCTTATACCTTAGTAATAAAAACATGAACTTTCAAGTGTTCACAGAAGTAACTAACCTTATTAAGTAGAGACATCTTTATCACTGAAACTGTGTATATCAGCATCTTTCAAGAGTACTTCCATCAAACACTTATTTTTACTTAGTCTGCAATGCACACTTGGCACAATAAGATCACTCTTTGCTCTGCAGTATTAAGCAAATCTTCATATTCATTGTAATAAATTTTCTTAACTGCACTATACATCAGTCCAAGGGAAGATTCAGCAGGAACTGCTTTTACTTGTACTGAGTCCCCCTTATAAACACCTTGGATTTTGCCACAAATCCTTCAGGATTTTTCTCTTATAAATACTTGAGAGAATGATTCAGCTTCTTTGGAAATCAACAGAAGGTTTTCCATAAAGAAAAATATTACTGATCATTGGTTAAAAACAATTTTATATTAATGGGGAGCTGTCCCCCCAATCTCACCAAGGACAACCTGTACTAGTAACTAAAGAAATGTAACTAGTAACTAAAGAGTAATATGGGCACAGTACAAATCTCATTTCTGCTAAATCGATCTGGGCATAGCCAAGAGACGTAGGCCAGCTGTCTCTTTGACTGCCTGTTTCCAGTTTTGATATGGGGTCAACCATGAGCTAAGGGACCTTATTCAACAAGCAGTCTGGATGTCAGCAAACTCTTTGGGTACCATGGTGCCAACATGGTCTACCCGCTAGTCCCCAAAGCAAAAGAAGGGTTGCTGGACTGTTAGTTGTCTGTAAGAATGTGTTCTTAACAAGTGGAAAGGTAACAACCAATCAGCCATACTGTGGCTGGTGTATGGCAGTCCTTTAAAATACATTTTCTTGCCTATAATTTAACTAAGTGGTTCAGTTAACTGGTTATTGCAGAAGCACCTTGGCCATGTGTCATGGACAGATTCCAAAGAGAAAATATGCTTTTAACATTTATGTAAAAAGAAACTTAAAATATAACAGCTCCAATCTCCAAAATGGATTTAATTTCTTTTTAATGTTCTTGAAAGGCTGCCAAGCTTTAAATTGAACTTCTGAACTCCATTCTGGTTTGTAGAATATGGTATTAGCCAATGCAATCCCATGAGAAATAAAAAAAGAAAAAGTTTAGGACCTGTTCATTAATGAAAAACATTCCAAGCTATGTTTGCTCTGTGCAAATTTGAAATATAGTTAATGCAAACACTCCATGGCAATTTTTCTATTAATATATTGTATCATAATTATGCTATACTTAAGAGATTAGGATGTAAAATGCAGATAAGGAAATACTTTTAATTCACTACATAACATTTTAGCAAATAGCCTATGTTTAAAATACACATTATTTCAGAATTACAGGCTTTGTGCTCAGTGATCCCGCTACACAAGGAGGCATCCTTTGCTTACAAATTCTCAGGACTCACCCTTGCTGTTAGGCTAATGATGCTGAGGAATAATAGCCTTTGTCTGCTCTCTTCCTTTCTGTATCCAACCTCGTACTGTCCCATCACCAGAACATACGGGGAGGAGCACCATGTCATGGCAAATCTGCGATTTATCTTATTGCTGGAATAACTAAAAGCTACGTCTAACCAAATGGCCTCCACTATGGTTATTACAGTTGTGAAAGAGGTCTTTTCACACCTTGCTCTCTAACAGTAAAACCTGTCACTCTGTGGCTTGCAGACTTCGGATATTCTCCCATTTAGGGCTTCAATGGGCTCTGGAGCAGTGACGAAGGGGAAGACAAATGTGAGATTTCTTCCATAGAAAAGCTGTGAACAATCAACATTTGCAGTGCATTTGGGAACATTGCATTTTCAGAAATACAAAAGAGATTTCTTATATACCCTGAGGGAATGCACCTGGAGAATTTAAAAGCATTTTCAGCTCTAGTCTGGAATTCAGTATGTCCACATTATGCAGCCCTAGAGAATGTTTTGAATACCTTGTATATAAGATTTCGGAAAGAAATGCAGTTTCTTGGATTTTAAAAATAGCTTCTGTAAACAGGTGAAACAGCTGTTTGTTTTCCACTGTTGTTTGCTGTTGTTTGTTGCTGTTTGCACAGCAAATGTTTTTCAATATCCAGTCGATAGTTGTGACTAGGACAGACTCTTATTAACATGGCCATAGCTCCTTTCCAATCTCAGTGCCTGAGTTTATGTGAGGATGTGAAGACATGGGTGGAGGGCAGGGAGGGATCATGCAGTTGGGCTCTTCCCACACAAATCCACAGCGTGGCAAGGTGTGTACCAAATACCAGTGCTTGGAAAATCTTTCCAGGACCTATTGTACAGACTTAAGACAATGGGCCACTACACTTTCATACAAAACAGTCAAAAGTGGGCAAGCCTTTCATAGTTTTCAGACCATACTGGAGAAATGGTTCATGGCTTTCACTGCCAGAAATGAAAGACATAATCATACAATGTACCATCACAATATTGAACTTTGTTGGATTCAAAACTAGCTATTATCTTTTATGAAACAACCCTTTTTAGCTGAGCTATTCAAAGGGAGTTTCAATTATATCTTCTGGTTTGTCGATCTACCTTCACAGGTTATGTACACTAAAGTCAAGTTACTTATAACATTAAAATAAAATATTTTTGTCCAGATTAGAGAATGAATACTTGTGGAAAATATTTACAGGAAAAAGAAAATTTTTCAGCAAAAAAAAAAAAAAAGGAAGAAAAAACTTCAAAATTTTCTGTTTGAACATTGGCTGAAATCTCTGTAATAAAAAATACAAGAGCAGCCAAGAAAATCATGTTGCTGTCTTTCACAGTTATGCTAGGAGTAACTGGGAGAAGAATCTTATTTGCTAAATCTAAAAATTCCATAAAAAAAAAAAAGAGACCATTTTCTTGCAGAAGAAGAAAATGGTATTGTTGAGCAGTGACAATTGTTTTCATGGATATTGTTTTTTTGTTGCTGTTGTTTTTTGTTTAGGTCAGTATGCTTTTCTCTAGGTCTATTTAAAAATCAATATTAAAACTATGTAAAACCAACTATTTCTTCATCTTCTTTTCAGGAAAGTATAAAAAATTACTCAAACAAAAAATATCCCAGAACAAAACAATAAATAAAATGCACACACACGCACACAAAAAGATAAAGTTTCATTACAAACTGAGATCATACATAGAAAAATAAAGCCTGGAAAACCAGTAGTTTTTCAGAGTTATATATAGCTTGAAGTTCATACTGAAAAAGACCTTTAAATGGAAGTGGTTATACAACCATATCTCAACACTACTGCTATATATATAAAGCCATCTATGACACTAACATTCACATTTAAGTTAATATGCTTGGAAAACATATAATTAATTTAATATTGTGTTAGAAACTGTAATTTTTAGAATTCTCTGAATACAGGGTTCACAGTGATGAGATAATCAAGTCAGAATCAGCTTGCTGTATATTTTTAATCCTAAAAAGAAAATATCTGAAAGAAAAACTGAAATCAAAAGAAGGAAACAAAACAAAAAACACCAGAGGGGATAAAACATTTTTAAATTTCTAGTTCAAATTAAAACAATGATAATATTCTTATAGGACCAGAATTTCTTCTATGTTTTTTCAACTCTCAGTGAATATATTAAGGCCTGAATTTTCAGAAGGTTGCTACTACTGAAGCACCAATCTAAGCAACCAGATTATCAAATCAGTAGGTGATATAAAGCTGAGATTTTTTGAAAATATTCTAGTCCATCTTTCACTAATTCTATGCCAGATTACTATCTGACCTTAAAGAGTACCAGATCATCTCTAGAGCAGTAATCACCACCTATATTTGATTGTGTCAAACAATAAACATTTTGAGTTTGTCATTAAAATATAATGAATTGCAGAATGAAAATACTGTTTTGTCACTCTTGCCATTACCAAACTATTTAGTGTGAAATGCATTATAGAATTTCTACTTACTCAGACAGGCTTAATGGAAAGATGCCTTCTATTCTTAGGCCTCATTTTTCTTATTCAGGTGCTATCAGGACTGCAGAGCACAACCAGCTCTTACCTCCTGAAAAAACACTTTATAGTTTGACTGAATCACTATAGCTACATAATGGTAAACTCAGCAGTGATAAGACATATTCATTGACTTTGAAATCAGTGGACAGGGCTCACTCACACTAGCACTGTTAATCTCCAGAATGCATTAGCTACATCTGAACTGCCTACAGAAATGGTTCCAGGCCTGTGCTAACTCCTGAACATGCTTGAGAGTTTTGGAGACATAACAGATTTGTCCAAGTCAAAATAGCATCTGAGTCTGTCAAATAATAATTTGACAGCCTGGACAACTATTTTTCAGTGCTGGACTCATTCACTGTTTACAAGTACAGATATAGCAAATATGTCTCAATATGAATGTACTTATAGAACCATAATCTCTTAATGGTAATGAACTGAAATGGGACATCCTAGGTCACATTATTTTTACCTGCTTTTTCCTTCTTTGGCCTCTATTGGTCTTGTATTCCCCATACTCTTCTTCATCTAGCTTAAAACCTCCACACATCCTGGACAGGCAGGTGCTTTTTAAAAAACCCTTCTTTTTCTACTTCTTTGCTTTCCCTGCCATTTTTATAAAGGCTAACCATAACCGCTATCTTACTGCAGTATTTTCCCCTCATTAACCTCATTCATTGACCTTTGAAGAGCCTCCCTTTCCTCCTGAGTAACTGTGCAGCTAACAGGCTGCAGATGGTGGTTGAGATGCTCTAGGTAATTCCTAAATTTGTCAGGTAAAGCATATTCTCTTTCCAAATCTAATTAGACTTTTCTAACAAAAGATTATAAAAACAGAGGAGTAGACAGTGGATGCCATTGCTTTTCTTATGAATTGTTTTCAGTATATCCAAACCAATGTGATGTAGGGGTCAGCATACCCATTAAGTTACTCCCTTTCTTTAATACTGTGAACCACTGTGACATATCACTCATTGAAAATTTCAGATCAATACCAGCATATGCTGCATCATTAAAACTGATCAACAGCTCTCATTTTAAAACAAAATTTATCTAACTCAACCTGTTTTCCACTTTCCTGAAAAGTTGTTTTCTTCTCTTTTGTAGCTCAGAACACTTGGACTTAATTTTGTCCTAGATATAGGAATTAATATGACCCTTAAGCATCTGTTGTAAAATGAAAGTATCCTGTAGCTTGGATGTTGTCTTGGGTGGAGGGGGGGAATGACAAGAAAACAAACAGAAAAAACAAAACCCCAAAACCAAACAACAAAAAATCCACAGAAAATTGTAAACTTCTGAAGTTAATAAATCTTTGGACTATTTAGGGAACATTCTGGGTTCACATATAGTGCTTTCTAAAATCTTCTAGCAAAGAAAATCAAATCTCTGTATGATTTGGTGAGGCTTACGAGGTTTACCTATAGTTGTAATTATGCATCGAGTAAAGCACAAAGTGCTCTGTGTGCTGCTGGCCTTAAGTTTTATGTAAGAAAAAAGAACCTAGTTTAATACAATTTCATAAACTTACTGTATTCTCTCTCTGTGTGTGTATGTGTATATACAGAGCCTACATAATTTCTATATGTAGAGATGTTCTATAAATGTATAAACATATATTCACATACACAGTGTAAATATACTTCTCTGCTCACAAACATATACATAACAACATATATAAAGAATATATGTATGCAAAAAAACATGCATAGGTACATAAACTTAAAGGTGCACATTTTCATTTTGCTATTGATTTCTGATGATTCATTTACATACTTGTCTTTGTTCCAGTGTTCATACACATCAGACACATCTATCTATCTATCTATCTAGCCATCCATCTGCTGCCCCCATTTCTCTGTAATGACTATGGTCATTAGCAGTTCACTCCCCCTACTGCAGTTAACTGCAGTAAAAGAAGAAAATGGAACATCCCGATAGGCTGTCATAACTGCAAAGTAAAACTCTTGCAAACCACATATGTGATAGACTCTTTTCTTTTCTGAATAGTTCCCTTGAATCCACAATGATTATTCAAAGCAGGCAACATTTTTCCTGGGAGGTGAGGTAGGAGGGGAGCCACTTAAAAGCAGTAGGAGGGGAAACACCTGGAAACACCCACTACTGACTTTGTTCAGCCTGAATCCAGGTATCCTTGTGGTGAATTCAAGTCTTTGTCTTCAGGATAAAAGAGATTTTGTCACTCGCTGTGTCATAATCCAGCCTCCTGTCTGCCCCTGCTCACTGAGGTTATGTGTTCCTCTCCCAGCACAGCACTCACTGAGTAGTGTTTTTTCCAAAAGCAAGCACTGACTTCGAAATTCCACATAATCACACATTTTGGTGAGATGGATTGTAAAATATATCTTACTATATCTCAGAGTATGAAAAGATGCCTTCACAAGTAGATTTTCAAAGAATTAATATTTTTAGCCTAATAACAAAACAAATGTGTTCTTGTTGCCAGAAAAGGTGGGTTTTTCTTATTTCATTACAAATGCAATTTTTTCAGACTTTCTAGCTTAATAGTAGATTTGCTCTGGACATTGTTGCAGAGCTCCTTTAGAAGCAGAAAAGACATTTTAAAACATCTTTATCAGTAACTATATACAATCCCTTTATCAAAAGTTTACATACTATTTAATATCCTTCAGGAGAAATAATTTTGTCTATTAAAAAAATGTCATATAACTGAATTTTCCTCCATGTCTACTATGTAAAACTGCAGCAAGATGTCTAAGCTGTGGCAAGGGTTTTTTTCCCTGTTACTTTGTTACAAATTCTTGGAGCAAATTCTCCAACTCATAATGCAACATGTATGTCTCAAGATTGATATTTCAGCTGCAGTAATTATTTTTTCTTCAAAGAAATTAGAAAAAGAAAATCAAACCTTCATCACTGATTACTCATGTAAAACTGCTTCTTTCAAACTTTTGTTTTCTCCTGATGTCCAGGATAGATTTTAGAATTCTCTTTTTACTCTGTGCACTTCTAGGATACATAATATTTCATTTGCTTTCTCCTCAGAAAGAATCAGTGTCTTTTGCTGATTACGTTTTTACCATTAAATTGAATTTAACATCAAAGTTTCACTCTTTAAAACATCACTCTTATTTATTATAATTAAAACAAGAATATTTGGCATGCTCAAGCCATTTACAAAATTTATATGTACATATACAGAGCACATCTAATTAGAAAGGACTTGTACTGAATCTCAAAAAGGTTTGAAAAACGTACCCTAATATTCTGTTCATGTCGATTTTCTGCTAGCATTGGTCCTTCTTGATAGGCTAGTAGAAATGCATATTTGTAGTTGTATGTTCTATTATTTATAAAAATTGTCTTTTCCAATAAATAACATTTTATGCACCCAGACAATTCACAAGACACAATATGCAATATAAGTCTAGAGAAAAAAAGGAAAAAAACCTACACAACACAGAAGATTTCCTGACCTAAAAGCAGTTATTTTCACAATGAAAATAAAAAATATTTAGTTGGTTTTCTTGAAATTTGATGAAGGAAGTATGTCTCTGTTTACACAGACACCTGTGGTAATAGTCTTCCCTGTCCAAAACAGAGCAGCATAACTTTAAGGTTTAGAAAGTCTGAGCCTGATATTGCATGAATTCTGTACAAAATCCTCTGCCAAATGGGAAGACTTGGTATGTGAAAGGCAGGTATGATAGAAATAAAGGCAAAATAAAGTCACTTCTGCAGCTATAAAAGAAAACAGTTTGGGTCTACGTGGCAGCTCCACGAATCTTAAAAATCTTCCCATATGCATGCAAAGATCAAGATCTCCGTAGTGGTGCCTTGAAATACAATCCCTGTAAAGTAGATTTGTAATGGCTCATTTATTTGAGCAAAATCTTAGACAAATAAATTTTCTCATACAATAACTGTTACAAGCCATAATATAATTCTATATTCTATAGTTCAAATTTTGTCGTGGTTTAAACACAGTGGGCAACTAAGTAATACACAGCAGCTCACTGCTCCTTCCACCCCTCCAGAGGAACGGGGAGGAGAAAAAAGGTTGAGATAAGAATAGTTTCATAAGAATAGCTTAATAATGGAATAAGAGTAGAATATTATAATAATAATGCTATAGTAATAATAATAATGGCAGAGAGAAGGGGAGAGAGAGGAAGGAATAAATCCTGCCCCCTGAAAAAAAACCCAAGTGATAAACAGTACAATTGCCACGTGCAAAATGATGCCAAACCTGTTCCTGTGCAGTGATGGGAGCTCCCGGCCAACTCTCCCAAGTTTATATAACGAGCGGGATGTATGGAATACCCCTTTAGGTAGTTCAGGTCAGATGTCCTGTTTCTGCTCCATCCTGGCTTCTTGTGCCCTTCCTCACTGACAGAGCACAAAAGACTGAAAAGTCCTTGACCAAGGTAAGTGGTACTGAGCAACAACAAGAACACTGGTGTATTATCAACATTGCCCTGTGATAGGATGGGAAGAGAACCAGAAGGGTAAAACTATGAAAACTCATGGTTTGAGATAAAGACAGTTTCATAGGTAAGATAAAAGTTGTGCATGCAAGCAAAGCAAAACAAGGAATTGATTTACCACTGCTCATTATCATGTAGGTGTACAGCCAGCCCCAGGAAAGCAGGGTTTCATCACACATAATAGCTACATGGGGAGAAAAACACCATCACTCTGAAAACGTGGCTGCTCACTTCTTGCTTCCCCATCTTTACATGATGAGCATGACCCTAGATGGCGTGGAGTAACCCTTGGGTCAGTTGGGATCAGCTGTTGCTGCTGTGTCCCCTCCCAACTCCTTGTGCACCCACAGCCCACTTGCTGGTGGGATGGTATGAGGAGAAGAAAAGGTCTTGGCTCTGTGTAAGCACTGCTCACCAATAATGAAAACATGCCTGTATATGCAACATTGTTTTCAGCACAAATCCAAAACACAGTCCCATAACAGCTACCCAGAAAAATGTTAACTCTATCCCAGTTAAAAACAGCATGCTGACGGATATCATTTATAAGGAAAGAGAATTTGTAATTGAAAGGACCAGCAACATAAATCATAAAATAGATCACATCTTCTTGTCCTTAAAGCAATTAACACAGTATTCCAGCCATGATTAAGGGTGTTTAAATACTTTCAGGAACCCATTCATAGAGCATACTGTTCAGTTAAGAAAAAGCAGAAGTGTACCCTGAGTGTTATGATTGCTGTTATTGATACCAGAAAAAATACAACAGTAACAAATACATACACAGGCAATTAGAAGAACTATCAATTAAAATAATCTGTTGAATAGGATATGCAAATAAAACAAGATGCTTTATGAAAATATTGTGATTCTGAGTATATCTGAAGCTGAAAATCTTACACGTAGGAAGTAAATGCCACACTTGTAAAAGTTCACTGTATTTCATACTCCTGGTCTTGCTCGGATACTACATTGCAGACATATTCTTGATTGTTACATAGAAATGCAACATACAAAACCAAGGAGTTTAATCCAGATTTTTTTTAGTATTTTCTGTGTAACCTTGAGTTTGACTATTCTGCACATAACTCCTAAGTCTACATAAAAAGCATTGAATTATATATCTGTATTACTAAGACATTTTGAAACTCCATTGCACAGTGCACAACAAGCATGAAGATCCTTAGCTGAAAGAATTTATAAACATGAAAATATTTTTTCATTATTAAGACTCTCTAGTTGGCAAATTCTCTACTAGGGCTGCAGCCTAGAACATAACATTTAACAGCTGTTTAAGCATCAGTTATTTGCTTGGCACCAGGGGCTGCTTTCCCTTTCAGTAGCTCTTTGCAAACTTTATGACTCCCTTCTGTCATTTCCTATAACAAAATGCTTGCTGACACAGATCACTTTCTCATGTACTTAAGCACACCGAGGATTTTCAGGATATTTACATCAAGTCTCAAGTCTTCAAGTTTATGACCCATTCCCTATGAGCTCTATTCTTTTTCCTGATACATGCCATTTCTGGTTTGGTTTATTTTCCATAGTATGTTTTCAGAGATTAACAAGTCTTGTAAAAGTTGTCTCATGGTGTCAATTTTTAACAGAATAGTAATAGCAGGCTGGGGTCAAAAATGGCCCTGGACTGCAAGTAGTCTATACATTGTCTGAGAGACCATCCCAGCTGAAAAGTAACAATGACATGCTGAAGAAGCTTCCAGGAGGATGCTTGGGCACCTTTCTTCATTGTAACATCTTAGGGGAGGTGTGTCTTCTTAATTAGTCACTAAATGATAGAAATGAAGTCAGCACTGAAATAAAACACTGAATTCAGTGCAAGTAGATCTGAAATTAATTTGTCCCAAAATATTCTGACAGATCTTATTCCTGTTAACAAGTTTTTACTCTATTCTTTACGTTATATCCATTATGATGGAGTTTATGGTTGGGTCAGTGATCAGGCAAAAATGTGACAGGTGTCTACAGGCTGAGCAAGTCTTTATTCAGAGGAAGTCACAGTCCTAGGAGTGACCATGGGGAGGTCTCTTGAGTTCAGAGTTTGTGGAAAAACAGACTGTGTACAAAGGCCTCCAGAAAAAGGCTGATGGCTGAAACTTGTCTTTATGGTCTGTGAACCACTTCTTTCACTTGAGCTGGAACAAACTCAATCCACTTATGACAAGCAGATGCTGTCTGCCAGGGAGATGCTGGGCAGGGTACAGGGGAGGAGCAGGGTGTGGGGAGCCAATGATGCCCTCACCCCAAGCATCCCCCAGTCCTACAAGAGAGGCGGAGCAAGCCCATGTTGGTGGACCATGGTCAGTCACAGCCCTGCAAGAGCAGACCACCTTACTGTAGCACATAAGCCCAAGATCCGCAGAGACATCATGGAAGCAAGCAGAAAGGCAGCCTAAACACAGTCATGCAGTTGAGGGGATGGCCTCAGCTGCGAAATCCTGGGGGTGCTGGGGTTGAGATAGCAGTCCAGGCCCAACTTGCTTACACAAGTGATCCCAATCAAAAGTTTGGTCATTTATCAGTAGAAAATTACATCTTGAAAAATAACTGCTCAACCACTGATCTCTCACTCTCAGACAGAGCTAGAAGACCCTTGGGAAGGTGAGCCTGAGAATTCAAAAACATCACTACTGTGGATGCCAAATCATGGGCTTCATAAGGTTATGATTTTGTGATGTATTGTAATTTCTTCTCACACTTTCTCATTCTTTTAATGCCCATATATTCTGCTTCCTGTCCTGTGCTATATGCTAAAAATAATCCTGATCTCTTTGTCATAGAAAATAGCCACCTAATCTCTCCCCTTTTTTAAATCGTCACTGCTTCAAATGTGCAACTTCCTTACATTTTTACTTTCAATAATCTGATAAAATTCATAAAAATACAAAAACTTGACATTTAGGTCTGAAGTTTGTTGCTTTTCTTTCAGACTTGAAGAAATGTCTGCTGTGCCAAAAAAAATCTATTTTTATCACTCAATAAAGTATTTCCTTTACCTGCAAATCTCACCTTGCTTATAGTTATGGAAAGACTCAGTTAGGTTTCTATTAACATTTGAACCACATTTTCTCTTAATAACTGCATTATCAGCAGCGAATCTTGAATGAGGCTTCTGAGAAGAAAGGGAGGCAGCATCCAGGCTGGCTACCAGACTGCATGAGCTCCATTTTAGAAAGAGTCTTTTTTTGGTGCCTTGTCTTACAATAAGTCTATGTGCTAAAGCATTTCTGGATAATGCGCTTGAAGTATGTAGCCAGTCTTTGATAGAGCTTTTATCCAAAAGTTGGTCTGCATAGATTATATTATTGTCTTCTCTTGCAGTTTAGAGTATACTCATTAACTCATTGTTTCTGACAGACGAGTAAAGTTAAGTTATTCCAGTTTAACTTAGTGAGAATTTTCATAGATCAAAAGGCCATAGAGTTGAATACAGAGCTGTGGGCATACATGCAGTGATTCTAGGAGAAAACAATTACTGAACAAATAACATAACTGCCATCAGCAGCAAATCCATTTTACTAGGGACATCAGCAGGTTTTGTGCTACATTTCTGACTGTTAATGTTAGTCACACAGTAAAACACATGTTATTTAACTTTCGTTTATGTTTGGCATTACCTCAGTAAAATAACCTCTACCAACTATATAACAGTTAAATGGTCATCTAAGAGGAATATGGCAAATAGGAAAAAACATTTAAGTGATAATCTGATATTTACTGTACACTGTTCAAATTTATTCAGTGAGCAAGAAAGATGACTTTTTAAGATTTCTTCTTTTGTCCTAGTTAATTTCCCTTCTCTCCCAGTGTTGGTTCAGGTGAGTTTTCATCTATATACAGTAGGTGGTCATAAATTCATTTATTTTTAAATCCAAATTGAGTTAGACTCATCACTGTCAATTCTGTTTTGATGCTCAGTGAAATCAGGATTCAAATTAGAAAGCTGATAACTGTCATGTAGTGACTCAAAAAGAAGGTGGGAATGCTCAGGACCTTGCTGGATCATTGTTCGAAGCAGAGCTGAAGTACAACAGAAAATGTTATTTAAACTAAAAGACTTATCAACTAATGAACTTCTAATTGTTTAGTTAAGGTATTGCTCAAAAGAAAAAGCAAAGTGAAAAGAAGTGTGAGAGAACAAATCATAGACAATGTAAAGAAAGTGAGTGAAAGCAAATAAAATACCATCTGGGTTTTTGAACGCTGTAATGGCTTAACAGAGGAATCTGGCTGAGTGCATGCATGCTATGTTGTGCAGTGAGAAAGCATACTGCAGTAAAAATAGGGCTCAGGCAATCCTCTGTATTGAGACACAATGCCTTAGGCAAGCTCCAAGCAATGACTCTGTCCTCATATAATTATTCAGGTAAAAAAGAAAGTTCTAAGCGATGCATGGACAGAAATATGACTAGCAAAAGAAATGAATCTATATGCAGTAATTTCCAGGAGTGCAAAAGGGTGCAACAAACACAATATACAAAGGGAAAAGTGGGAGAATGAGGGAAATACAATATTCTGTTATCTTTCAAGTCAGTAATTAAACACTTAGAAAAAGCAGTTAATTTAAAGAAAGCATTAAGATCCCCTATTTGTCTTAGTGCAGATAATCAGTAACCTTTTCAGCAGGAAGTATCAGAATGAAGAAAACTGATTACAGAACTAGACTGTTCAGTGGATGAGTAATTGTTTGGATGGTCACATCTAGAGGAAGGTGGTCAATGGCCCAATGTCCAGACAGAAACTGGTGACAAGTGATGTCCCTAAAGGAATCACACAGGGACCAGCAGTGTTTAATATCCTGATCAATGACATAACACAGTAGGATCAATTGCACCCTCAGGAAGTTTGCAGATGACACCAAGCTGAATGATGACGTTGACATGCCTGAGGAAAAGGATGCCATCCAGACGGACCTGAGAAGCTTGAGAAGTGAGTCCATGTGAACCTTACGAATTTCAAAAAGGCCAAGTGCAAGGTCCTGCACCTGGATCAGGACAACCTCCAGTTCTCAGTCCTAATGAAGGATGAAGGGACTGACAGAAACCCTGCAGAGGACATGGCTGTACTGGAGAACTGGACTTGACCAAGCAACTTGTGCTTGCAGCTCAGAAAGCCAACAGTATGCTGGGCTGCATCAAAAGGACTGTGACCAGCAGGTCAAGGGAGCAGATTCTCCCCTTCTATTCTGCTTTTGTGAGATTACACCTGCAGTAGTGCGTTCAGCTCTGGAGTCCTTGGCAGAGGAAAGACATGGACAGGTTGGAGAGCGTTCAGAGGAAGGCCAGAAGAATAATCAGATGGATTCTCCTGTGAAGACAGGCTGAGAGAATTGGACTTGATCAGCCTCTAGAAGGGTCTGGAGAGACCTTATTGCAGCCTTTCAATACTTCAAGGGGGTTTGTAAGAAAGATGGGTAAAAACTGTTTAATGCAATAGGAGGCTGCAAAAGGCAAGGCTAGACGAGGCTCTGAGCAACCTGATTTAGTTGAAGATGTCCCTGCTCATTGAAGAGGGTGTGGATTAGATGACCTTTAAATGTGCCTTCCAATATAAAACATTTCATGATTCTATAGATAGTGGAATGGATATCCAAGAATAAGATATTCATCTAATATACATTTACCCTTAACCAAGTTTGAAAATAAATTTTAAACTCTTTTTTTTTTTAATCTTGCATCCAGTTTATAAATGTTTGCCTTTAATGCAGGGCTTGCATTGACACCTGTGCACTGGTGTATTTTTAATAAGCCTCTTATTACTATTGTGTTAAAGAGCATTGGCTCAAAAAGGAATACACAAATTACTTTATCGAGCCCAGTGCTCTTCAGATTTACAGTCTGACATTTACAGGGCTTACTACTTGCTTTGAAAATCACCCATTCAATATTTTATTCAAAGTTGAGTTTATAATAACTAACACTTAGTCACATCCTTCAAAACAAAATCTAAACAGTCATGATACAAAACTTAAATGCAAAAATTTGCTGAGTTTCAAATTCACTGTAAACCTTATACAATTTATAGTCAGCAAAAGATAGGTCTATTAGAACTCTCCTCAGTGTGATTATGTTGTGTATTTAAACACCAAAAAAAAAAAAAAAGGAAAAGGAAAAAGAAAATTACATATTATCACTTTAAACACCTAGAATTCATAAAGGATAGGTGCAGAAATAGTGAGCAAAGAGATTTTTCATTATGATATTGACTCAGGTTTGTACCTTGCTTTTTTCTTGTGCAAAAGTCTTCCGTTTGACTTTGTTTTAAATGTATACCTCACCTCCCAGCCTGAAAAGATAAAGCCACGAGGACATGGTGTTCTGCAGCCTCATTTCCTTTTGTGTCTTTGGCTGTTGGAACTGACATTCCTCCACTGCCGTAGTCTAAAGAGGCAGCATAAAACCAGAATGGCCTTTCACCTTCTGGCAACTGAGAGCATAGTTGCAACAATCTAATATTGCAAGAATATATATTCTGATAAATGACTGAACCACTGGTATCTGTGCCTCACTGCACGGTGGCTGTGACCTATAAAGTATGTTGTTACGTTTTATTTTCTGTAAGAAGGCAAAACTATTTCTTCCATGTGAAGATGAATGAGTTGCTCAAGTGGAAGAAGTGATTCCAGACCATAAAGACAAGACAGATCCTATTTGTAGTCTGAGACTCCGAAGACTTATTGGGTCATCATACAAACCCCTCAGACACAGTAGAGAACTGGCTACCAAGGTACAAGAGATTAAAAACTGCAGAGGAGGATGGAAAAGAAAACATGTTTTTGTAGGGATTGGACTAGATTAGATTAGGTTAAGGGACTGCATATGGTGGTGTATCTCCCCCCTCATCCCCTGGGCTGTTTTAAGAACTCAGGAATTCTCTGAGTTGGGCAGTAAAGCATCCCTTGACCATACCAGGAACTCTTTCATGGCTTAGTACCAGATTGTACTAGGGACTTCTGTTCCATGGCTAAAATGAGAAGCAAGAGCAGGGATAATCAGTCATCCCCTGCTAGACTCAGAACACTCCTTTTCTTGATCATAGCCCAAGTGGAATGGTATCTATTCCAGAGTTTTGTAAAATTTCTAGCAATTACCAACTCAGGTTGTAGCCAGGATGGAAATGTAATAGCAAAATCCAACCATCTTGTGACCCTATAGACAGTGGTCCTAAGTGAGACCCTTTGAGATCTCCTGGAGGACAGCAGACTGCAATCAGCATCTCCCTCTGAGTAGGACACCTCTTAGAGCACACAAACTCTGTCTGCAAAACTGGAGAACAGTCACTGAAAACTGATGATAGCATCTGGGCTGAAGTCTGCCCACTCTGTCATCAACCCTCCTTCATCAAATGCCGATATTTGATGTCAATATTTCACTGAACTTGAGAGGAATTTTTAACAGGTACCTTTAGATGTCTTTGTGTCTGTGTACATGCGTGTGTATAAATTGATATAGCAAGTGTAGTAAATTCTGTGGACTCACTTTATAAATGTTAATATCTACCTTAAAACAGCATACTGCTACTAGATGAAAGCCATGTAAAAATCTCCTCTGTGTTGAACTGTTACACCTCTAACCCTTCAGATACAAACTGGTAACCAAGTTGGAAACTAAGACTAGATCTAGCCACACTTAGACTCCACCAGGAGTTTAGAAAGCATGGGGTTCTATCCTGAACCTTGTGACTGAACGGGAGGGTCTCCCTTAACATTTTACGACTTTTTGTCTCTGTATTAAACTTTTTAACTTGATTTCACCTCAATTTTCCTTTGTATGTTTCATCCACATAATAAGTAATAAGGTGAACCTTGCCATCAAACTCTGTTAAGTTACAGTTTAACAAAATCATACGGTCATTGTTTGAATGACTCTAAATCACTTCTATTCATGACACTACAAGAACTGTCATATATTATAAAATCAGTTCTGTGGCAAAAGTATTCTCTGATACATAGCTTCCAAGTTGTAGCTTATTAGCTATATGTTTCAGCAAGCTTGATTGTCTTCTTCATTAGACCTATAGAGGTAAACTTGATGGCTCATGCAAAACTTGTTCATTTTAACTAGTGTGCTTGTTAACACTAGCACACTTGTGCCAATCACATTCCTGTTTTCTCTCCACTGGTATCCTGATTGCTCATTTCCTCTTCCCTGCCTATTTATTGTTTGCTTGTGGTATTTGTTTACAAACAAGGATCAAATCTAAAAACCACTGATCAGTGTTAATACCCTGCCAGAACTGCTGTCAGAAGTGACTTTTCTTTCTCCATCTCTGCATCCGCTTCCTAGACTGACACAAAGGTTTGTATAGCCAGCAGTTAAAATCTGTACAAATACCTGACATTCAAACCTAAGACCTGGATTTCTAAAGTCAGTCAATACCTGAATGTGCAGTTAGACATGCAGGCCTCTTTTGAAAGTGCTGGTAGATTCTTATTTTTGTCTCTCTGAGATTAAACACGTTTCGCAATTCAGCACTTCATCTACTAATATTCAAGGTTTAAGCTTTAACTTGTGCATCTTCTGTTCATCTTGTCTAGAGACCAGCAGACAGAATTTACATGGTAACAGGAGTGTTTGCCAATGCATGTCAATATACTGTATGCAAAATTAACTCTCAGAGAGATTTTGGTTTTTTTTTTTTTTTTTTTTAATTTTCCAAAGGTTTTCAATCACCTTGGCTTTATAGCCATAGCAGTTTTGTTAAACATCATTTAAATCAGCCATTTGCAGCACATTACATTGTAGTGGAGCCTGTCAAATGTTAGAGTCCATCACAATAAATCTTATGTCACATTACACTGAACTGTGTCATCTAGGGACTAGAGTGTAATGTGAATGTCAAATTGTCATCTACGGTTACACTTCCTAAGGGAAGCAGTGAGAGCCCCATTGTTAGAATAATTTAAAATGAGACTGGGCAAACACTAGAAAATTATACTGTGGGGAACAATCTCACTTTGGCAGGAAGGAAGAAATAATAGGGTCTTTTTCTGTCTTCAACTTTTGTTAACCTATGAGACATGACATGGTAGGTTTTGAGTTTTTTGTACGTTACACAGTTTAATAGACCTCTATTGTGCGGTACTTTTTGCTTTTTATGTAGTGTCGTATAGAGACAGCACTACCAATTTACACATTCTATGGTTCCAAACAGATCACCTTTTGTTGTTCTATAAAGGGATTGTTATTGAAAAATATTGAATATTTTAAAACTTATGTGGAAATCTTTTCTACTGCAATAATCTTCAATTGAAATTCAAATTAAATATAGGCAAGCTAATGCAGAAGCTGGAAAAATAAACGCGTGATACAAAAATACATGATTTGTACTATTCTGTCATTATTAAATACAGTTACTAAGCACAAGGACAAAAATGTAAACACAAAAGTCTATAAAATAAATAGTAAAATTTTAAAAGTGTATCTATATACACAATAGATATGATGCACATATTTATACAAAATACATAAATTACTGTATATAAAATATATATGCCCACTGCCCCTCAATTGTAGGAAGCAGGATGCATAGATTTTTGACTGTCAGTCATGGCCAGGAAATATTTTTGTATGAAGATAGCATAATTTGGCTGCCTTGATAGAGAGCTGACAAAATTTAAGTGTAATACATAGAGGGCTGGCTGAATTTTATTTTAAATTAGTTGTAGGGCTGACTGAGGAAATATTAAGGGGATATGTTTGACATTCATAGGGATAAAGACTGGTGCAGGGGGATTATATAGGTACGTACAGGTAGATTATGCGCTGAATCTAGAAATCGGAGCTGCTTTTTCAGGTAGGATTACTTACAGTTTCCAAAGTGTCCCTTCCTCTTTGTTTCCACTGCAGTGAGTGCATGAAAAACTCATGAAGAAAATTTTCTCTTCTCCTGCTGTGCTATTTTGAGGAAGATGCTAAGTGAACAGAGACAGCTTTGTCAACTTCAAAGAACTGTGAAGTAAAGAATCGTGCTGCAGACACAGGAATAAGTGCAGGGTAAAGGAAACTGTTGAAAGCCTACTGACCTTTTGAATTGCCAGAAACAATATTTTGGGGACAGTTGCAATGAGTAAACCCATACCTCGTATTGATTCAAGCTAGGCTTAGAGACAGAATTCACACTCTGGTCCCAGGAGTACAAATCCTACAGTCTCCTAATACGAATGGAGCTGCATTATATAAAAAAAATAACAGTTCTTTAACTCCTTCTTTTCCTGTCAAAGCATAGGAGAATGCCAACTCTTCTTTCACCCTTTCCATTCACAATCTGGTATTTTTTCCACAAATTGTCAAAAGATTTATCCTGCATCATCATCTATGACTAGAGGACATTACCCTGCTGCTGCTTACTTAATCAAAGAGAAACAATTTTCCTCCTGTCACTAACTAGTTCAGAACTTAATGAAAACATTGATATGTCTGATTATATCTTCCTGTTACACAATGTAAGATAAGTTACTGAGTCCTCAGAAGCATGATGTGGTTAGATTAATACAAGCTTTCACTTGGAAGTGTGAAAAAGTTTAGAATGCTTTGGCATTATCCAGTTAGCCTCTAACAGTGAAGATAGATTACGATTGCTAAATAGCAATCATGATTGATAACATGGCATGCCTAATTACTGAGCATGCCTATATGAGAATGTTTCAGGATTGTAAGCAAGGTCATGATTCAGAGAAAATAAAGAAACAAAAAACACACAAGAAACAAACACACAAAACCAAACAAAACCCCCAAACAAAACACAGCATCAGCTGAGTAAAGCACATATTGCGTTCTTCAGTTTGAATTAAAAGGAAAGAGCTGATAGGGAACAAATTCACTAAAGCATAACCTGCATGGAGATTCTATGGCAATTGAATAAGGTCTGTAGGGAGTGAAATACACTGTTGACCCATAAACCAGGATTTTTATAGAGAGGGGTTAAACAAGTTACATACAGATAAAACCCACAAACAATGAAGGCCAATCAGATTTTTATCATAACAGCCAAAAAGTTACAAAGTTAAAATTATTTCAGCTACCGCCACATCTTCTGCAGATTTCATATGCACATTTTTTTACAGGTTAAAAAATATAAGCAGTGAACTAGCATAAAACTAAGCAGAGGCAAGGATTGGCCAGCTCCATGTTAACCGACAATAACCCTCCATACATAAAAGGCTAGGTTTGTTTTCTGCTGTCAAATAAAAAAGCAAAAAGGTAAATTAATAAGCATTAAATGCACACGCTAGTTGTTTATTATCAGAAAAGCTAATTCTGGTATTCACTTGCAATGAGTAATTGCTCTAAACTTAAGTCAGTGTGATTGAACTTAATGGAGTGTTAGCATTTGCCAACATTCTTATCAAATGCCTCTGCTCTCTCCAAAAGCCTTCCTTCTCATCAGAGCTTATCTGGCTCATCTCTTGATATCAAGGCCCAAATTTATTAAGTCACTATAAGCAAAGAAATTTATCTAAAGTCATCTGTAACTCTTGCTAAAGGTACTGTTCCTTGTAACTTGTTATGAAAGACCTATCATGCCAAATTTTCACAAAATGCAGTAATAAGAACATAAAATTTATTAAAGACCCTATGCCAACTCTGAAAGCAACTAGTTTAACCTTCTTGAATATTTTGCTTTGTTTTCCCAGAAAAATAACTGAAGCTAGTTTCACATGCCTTTTCACATCCTCACAGTGCATTAAATCTTCTTTACAATGGCATTTTATCGGAAGATGAAAATTTAGATGTGAAAGAATGCATAATGGCATTCAGATAAGCAAGAATTTAAGTACATGCCTTACTTTCAGCGCAAGATTCATTCTATGAATTATAGCCTCTGGAAAGACTCCTGGAAAATGTTATGTAGTATCAATTGTAAAGATATAGCTGTCTTTGTTCCTTATCTTTTGAAATCATCTAAATTATTTCACCTAAGATACTTCTACCTGTTAACAACTTTCAGCTATCAGTACTGATTACTGCTAGTGAAGACAATTATGCTTTCCATTATTTATTTCAGTGAATTGTGAGTTTGTATTATTAGTAATTATCAGTATTCTCATTCTCACATGGGGACTGAGGCATTGTAAGTTCAAAACAATTGTTAACAGCTACCTACAGACAAATGGGAAAGCGATTGAATGACATCTGTGTATAGTCTCAGCCCAATAACCTGTCCTGTCTCTCTAATCACATCACTTGACAGATCTCCAAAGCACTATTCCTGGAAATCAATCTCACCTGCTTCTTCAGCCTGAAAATAGATGGCTCCCACCATTTCATTTACAGAATACTTAGGCATGGAAATTGTCCTGCTTTTGGCTGGGATAGTTTTTTCCCTAGTAGCTGGTACAGAGCTGTGTTTTGGCTGTAGTCTTAGAATGACATAGGCAACACACACAGATGTTTCAGTTGTTGCTCAGTAATGCTTACCCTGATCAAGCACTTTTCAGTCTCTCATGCTCTGGCAGTGAGGAGGGGCACAAGAAGTTGAGAGAGCATAGCCAGGACACCAGACCCAAACCAGCCAAAGGGATATTTCAGACCATAGCATATCATGCTCAGTATCATGCTGGGTGGAAGGGGCCAATCACTGCCCAGACCAGGCTAGGTATCGGTCAGCAGGTGGTGAGCAATTGTACTGTGCATCACTTGTGTTTTCTGACTTTTAATTTCTCATTTTCTGGTTGTTGTTTCCTATTATCATAATCAGTACTGTTATTGTTATTATTAGTACTGCTTCAACTATCACTATATTGTACTTTATTTTAGTTACTAAACTGTTCTTATCTCAACCGGCAGGTTTTACATTCTTTCTATTCTGCTCCCCAACCCACTGGGGGAATATGGGAAGGGAGGGTGGGGGGGTGAGCAAATGGCTGTGTGATGCTGAGTTACTGGCTGTGCTTAAACCACAATATTAAAAAAGGGATTATAAAGCAACTAAGTAAAATAGTTCCAGGTAATTCTGGGGGGGGGCCCCCCCCCCCCAGTTCATATACTGGGCATGACATGCTGTGGTATGGAATACCCCTTTGACTAGTTTGGGTCAGGTATTCTGCCTCTGCTCCATCTCAGCTTCTTGTGTCCCTCCTCATTGGCAGAGCATGAGAGACTGAAACGTCCTTGATCAGGGTAAGTGCTACTGAGCAACAGCTAACACATCAGTGTGTTATTAGCGCTGTTCTCAGACTAAATTTAAAACACAGCATTGCACCAGCTACTAAGAAGAAAAATAACTCATTACAGATGAAATCAGGATGTGCTTTTACGGATACCACTGCGCAACATAGACTTCTGAGGAGAAATGACTTTATTTTATGTCTTACTCCGTACTCCCAAATATCTAGCTATTATGATAGCATGTGTACGAATGTGACATTAGTACAAAATAAGAATAGGCCTTCAGGCCTATATTCTTATTTGCCATCAAATAAAACAGCTTCTCTGTTTGTTGCAAGGAGTTGGAGTAGCATTTCCGTTTTTCTGCAATGACAGATCTGTAGAACTGTGTAATTTAGAAGGGTGGAACATCTATCACAGTGGGACTGAGCATTATTTTTATGTCGATTAGAGTGTAATGTCACTGTCATTCTGTATCAATGGAATGATTTTTCATATGTGGAAGGGAGATTAATACAGTTTCGGTATATGTTTAAAAGTACAACCAGCTCTCATTTATTTTCTAGAAGGTGTTGTCTAAATTTGGAGAGATAGATAGACAAAAAATCCCTAAGGCAATACAATGTCTTCTATATACTACTATGTCTGTAATGGACAAATGTGCTCACCATTGTTATACTGAATATAATGATAAAACCTTAAATCTATATTATATTATGTTGACTCTTATCCTCTTTTCACAGGAATGGCCATCTTACACTCTTTAGTGCATTTTAAATGTCACTGTTCATGTGAGGTAGAAAATTACTGATGCTTTTATTTTACATGAAAGGCTAAATTGTAGGAAGTCAAGTATTTAAATGTATTTAAGACAGTTGCAGATGCAAAGAGAAGCACACTGACATTTTTTGAGAATTGTTTTAATTCAATGTGTTTAACCTTAGCAATAAAAAGGTAAGGACGAGTGGCATTCGCCTGACTAATTTCAACAGTAAGATGTAGATGCCTAATTCTGAACTAGTTAATTCTTCTACAGTCATAACAGAAAAATAGGCATCTGCAGATGGTAATTCATTTGAGCTACCTTCCACGTGTATTTTTGAGAAATTATCTTTGAGGGTACTTACTCTTCATTAACAATGAAATTAGCCCACAGGACTAGATCAGATTTAGAGATGATGGACACCTAAGTATTGGTCTGGATGTTCTTCTCAATAATAATTACTCTACCTTTTTAGTGAACCTTTTTAGAGATGAAATTATCCAGATGACAATTAATCCCAGATAACTGTTTTAGGAGGAGCCTCTGTTGCTCTTTGGTTTCTATATAGTTAGACTGCTTAATTAGCCTAAGCTAAATGCTAATTTTTAACAGCTAAAATTAGGGTATATTAATTCTATCTAAAGCTACTTAGCCATGAAGTGTTTGCAGGCTTGTGGTTTAATTATCCTGATATGGAAATAGCACCGCTCACACCTCTACACTGTCAAATTCTCTACCGTAAGATGTTTTCCTTTGAAATTCTTTTCTACTACTAATAAAGGAGAAAATATCTTATGGGCTTCACCTTTTCTACCTGACAAGGTTCCACTCTACTGCTTGCTGAAAAACTGCTAAAGAAAACAAGGATTTTCCAACTGACAAGCTTGAAATTGGGATATTAAGTTCATAATGAAGTCTTTAAATAAATAGTTCAATTAAAAAAAAGAAGGAAAAAACACCTCTCTCACGGATGTCAATGAGAGACTCTGGTCTTTCTTTGAAGATAAAACTACTTAACTTGTTCATAAATAATGTATAGCCTCTGCAACGAAAACTAAAAATATTAACTGGTTGATTCAGGAGCACAAGGCAATAGTTAGTGTGATTTACTGCATTAGATCATTTTTTTTCAGCCTTGAAAATGGAAATGTTTCCCTTTATTTGTAGGCAAACACACTGAACATGTGCACCTCATTTGGTTTCTAGAACAAGTGCCTCTAAGGAGTAACACCTCTCATGAGACTGCAGAACAGTTCTGTGTGCAGTTCTGGTGTCCTCAATACAAGAAGTACATGGAGCTGTTGGATCAAGTCCAGAGGAGGGCCATGAGGATGATCAGTGGGCTGGAGCACTTCCCATATGAAGACAGGCTGAGAAATTGTATTTGTATTAAAATGTGTATTTCAAATGTTAACACACTTTAGTGTATGTGTTTCTCTTGATGAAAGAATTACAAGTGTCAATCACATTCATAAATGCATAAGTAGAACCTAGTATCTAAGACAGACAGAAAGGATGCATTACAACTGTTTCATAGTTTTCTTAGAATTAGAAATATTTTCTTTTTTTCGAAAGATTACAAGCTGCTTTTATGTTGCAAGACTGGGGGGTACCATCTGCCTCCTGCATGTAGGCGTTCTTACTATTTTGCATTCATGGGCATTTTACAACAGCAGCTCTGCAATTAGATGATACCTAGTGACTGTCCAGTTCTTAAAGAACTAGTTTTGTAGAATGCAAAGCACCAATTGCCCCTCTGTTCAGATGCTTTGTGCAGATGGTGCACTATTTTCTGTGAGGCATAAATAAAAAGCCTCAGTCTGAGTGCATACGTATGCATAGCTTAAAGACTGGGCCTAAGTCTCCTTTACACTTGCGTAACCAGTTCTGAAAGTTATTTTGAACTTTTCTTTCTCAGATGACTTCAGTTCAAACAGGAACTATTAGATTGAGCATGCTCAGAATTCTTGATGTCCTGAGACTATCTTTCTAAAATTTAACATTATCCATCAATGATTTCCTTGACTGTAATGAACAGGTCCTGTTTTCATGAACATTAGGTAATGTTAAATAATGAAAAACAAATGAGGCCAAGCACCTGAATAAAAGAAACCTGTCAAATTAATAAGCTTCATCCTTCTGAGTTTCTGTGACTATTCTGTCATCTGTTTTTTTAAGCTGGAGGTGAGGGGAGATCATGAGGGGAGAGCAGGGCTGGCCATGAGGAAAAATCAGGAGGGGAGAAGTGAGCAGTCCAGAGGTGAGATTGTGGAGGGACATAAGAGGTGTCCATGATGGAAGAGCGTGGGCAGCTCTGAGAGGAGATCTTGAGGGTGAGGTGGAACAGTCATGAGGTGGAAGAGGAAATCATGAGGGGACAGGAGGGAAAGCCATGAGAGATCAGGGGAGATCTTGAGGGCAGAACAGGAGCAGCCATAAGGGGAGATCATGAGGGGAGAGGTGGGGCAGTCATGAGGAGGGATTGTGAGGGGACAGGAGAGGCAGCCATGAGGGGTGAGGGAACATCATGAGGGGACAGGAGAGGCAGCCAGGAGGGAAGATCATGAGAAGAGAGGTGGGGCAGCCATGAAGGAAGATTATGAGGGGAAAGGTGGGGTGGTCATGAGGTGCAAGGAGAGAGTGTGAGGACACAGAAGGGAGAGCCAGGAGAGGTAAAAGGAGATCCTGAGGGGAAAAGAGGGGCAGCCATGAGGGAAGATTGTGACAGAAGAGATGGGGTGGTCATGAGGGGTGAGAGGAGATCGTGAGGGGACAGGAGGGGTGGCCATGAGAGGTGAGGGGATATCATGAGGGGAGAACAAGGGCAGACACGGGCTGAGGGGTGGTCATGAGGAGTAGGGGCAGCAGCTATATAGTGTGGGCCACTACGAGGGGGCAGATGAGGGGTGTCTGTGACTGGAGATCATGAGAAGCAGGCATGAGAGGAGATCAGTTTACCCTTTGTGACATGGTTTAGTGGTGGACTTGATAGTCCTGGGCTCGATGGCCTTAACGATCTTTTGCATCTTAGATGATTCAGTGATTGGGCCATAATAGACCTACTCCCATATACACCCATTCATTTGTTCAAACATATATACTTTAACCAAGTATTGGAAAGCTAACATAATGCCATGACTATTCTGTTAACCTATTCAGTGTAGGATTATGTTTCTTTTGAAATGCATTAGCAAAGGTCACACTTCATATGAACAGCAGGTACAATATAAAATGAATGGTGCCCTGGGTTCAGCAGTAGCAGCCTTATTTTCTCCTTCTTAGTAGCTGGTGCAGAGCTGTGTTTTTGATTTTTGGCCTGGGAACAGAGCTGATAACACTGATGTTTTTAGTTACTGCTCAAATGTTCAGTCTGATCAAGGACTTTCTGAGTCTCATGCTCTGCCAGGGAGGAGGGGAAGCCAGCAGGAAACAGCGACAGGACACCTGAACCAAACTAGCCAAAGAGGTATTCCATACCACAGCACATCATGCACAGGATGTACCTGAGAGTTACGTGGAAGGGCTAGTTCACTGCTCGCTAGGGATGGGTATAGAAAGGGTGGTATTGTGTTCTCTTGCCTTGTTATTTCCCTTATCATTATTATTACTGGTGGTAGCACTAGTGATCTGTGTTATACCTTAGTTACTGAACTGCTCTTATCTCAACCCATGGGAGTTACATTCTTTCAATTCTCCTCCCCGTCCCTCCAGAAGGTGGGGGGGGAGGGTTGGGGGGTGTGGAGAAATGGAGAAAGTTGGGGAGTGAGCGAGCAGGCTACGTGGGTTACTGACTTACTGACTGCATTTAAACCACGACAAACTTTTTTTTCCATTCTTGTTTATAGCTAGGGGACACAGTTAAATTAAGTCTTGCCCACAGTGAAGAACTAAGATTCTGCAGTATAACTAAATTCCTGTCCTTTTAACTAGGGGCCTTGCAGGTATTGTCTCAGTGCAGAAACTGACTGATGACAACAGAAGGAAATGAAGTATCTCTGAGAATCAGGACAAGAGGTCTGATTGACCGATTGAACTTTAGGACTTTATCTTTTTTAACAAAGATGGAAGTGAGAAGCATTGATGATACACTGATTCAGATGTTATCAGTAAACAATTTGATAATAGCCTTTTTTTAACAAGCCTTTACATTACATAATTTTAGAAGTTGTCTAACCTCCTCTAACTTACTTGATTGAGCAATTACGATTTAAATTCGATCCCAGATATACATCGCCAAGCAATTAATGTAGCTCTTTTTATGAATTTGAAAATGTAACATGAAGAAACATTATTTCTACCCATGTGGATGGATGTAAAAAATAAGGCATGGCAACTAAGGCATGGCACAGAACAACCAAAGGTTTCATTCCTTTTGACATGTATTCCATGTTTTTTTCTTTATTCTTCAATGTTCTTTTCTGTCTTATTGCCCTCAACCTGTTAACATTATTTTGGAAATAATGATTATGATTTATCACCAGACCAGTAGGATTTGCCAATTAGCATGTTCATTTGCTCTTTGGTATTGGGAAATAATCAAAAAAAGGTTTGTTTTTAATTGTGGAAAACCGTGTATTTCTAAAAGTCAGCACAAGAGAATCTTAATTTAGGAGAATGGTTGCAATTAACAAAAAATTGGACCAATATTTAAGTGGGACAGCATAATTCGAATGATATTAAGAAACAACTGCAATACAATTTTTTTTTTTTGAAAGACAGAAGACAAGGGAGTCCTATGCTGACTGAATTTAGTAGAAATTCTGCAAACAATGTACATTTCACTCCTAGCTTTTCCCACTTCAATCTTTTTATTTTGTAACAACTAAGAAGTTAATCATCACACAGGTTCAAAGCTGTTCCATTACAATTTAAGTGTAAAGGGTGAGATAGTGTTATAATTTCACCTATTTTGTTGAAAGAGGTCTCTGTTAAGAGGTATTACCTGCACCAATATAAAACAAAAAACAAAAACCAAAAAAGAAAGCACACACCAACGGCAATAATAGAAGTTTTTATTTTTGTTTGCTTTGGTTTTGGTTGTTCTGTTGTGGGTTTGTCTGTTTTTTCTGTTTTGTTTTGTTTTTTTTTAAATCAGAAATGCAAGTCTTAATTAAGGTATAAACTGAAGGCTTTGGGGGGTTTTGGTTTGTTTAAAAAATAAATTTAAAAGTTCATAGGCATTAAGACAGGTGACATTTTAGTGTTTTTTTTTCTCTGCTTTAGAACATAAATGTTTCAGTGGAGCATTTTGAACCTCCTTAACTTCTTTGCACTTTTCACTTAATGACAGCTTCTTCATTCTGCAGTTAGCCTTACAATAATCTCTTCATGTCAATACTTGTGGTCAACTTGGACAAGGTAGGTGCTGTTAGTGTTTGAGCCATAAAAGCCCTTGTCATATAAAGCTAGAATTGTACATTTTACATTTGTATTCAGACAGTTAAAACACCAGCTGCTCACTGCTGGAGGCAATATACAGTTTATTTCTCTTTCAATCATGATCCCCAGCACTTCTTAGGGAGGCAGCTTGAAGAATGATGGCCATTAATATAAATTTGAAGTCAGAGAAAAAGATTAACACAGAAAATTTCCATGCTTGTGCCAGCAAACATTGACAAACCCCTGTGATTTAAAATACCTCCCTGACAGTTTTGATTATAATTAAATCACAGACATATGGGAAGCAAATAACTGAATGTCATTTGAGCTGTCTGAGTAGCAAAGAGAAGTTTTAAAAGCAAAGAAATGGGAAATTTGTTTCTTATTCAATGTCACTTCTCTTGTTTGTTCCCTGTTCTTTCCTTTAGTAATTGATTCAGCAGAGTAACCAGTATTTATTGATAATATTTACTGATGTGAAAAGTAAAGATATTCCAACTGTTTACAAAGGGATTTGTATTTAATTTGTAGCTGAGAATTATAGCCAATTATATTTTCTGGGAAGATACTCAGGACTTGAGAGAAACAGGACATGTTTACCACACTGGAATGCCTTCTGGACTGCTTGCTTGATCAGTAGTTTCTTGAAAACAATCTATTTGTTACAGATGTATATAACAACAATGATACAGTCTGATTGCCTTTGTTTAGAAAGTGTCATTATTGATTCAGTTCTGAAGAGATTTAAAGTATGTATCAATGAATAAAACAGCTTTGCTGATGACTATAGAGATGAAAAGGAAATAATATCTGGGTTTTTTTAATAATAAAATGATACAATTTTATCCTAAAATTCTTCAAACACATAGTTCAAATAACCCCAAAACAAACTTACAAAGGTAGAGGAAAAAAATGGAAATCTGTAACTCAAGATAATACAAGAAGAGTAGAAGATTCAGGTAACCAGGTTGTCTAGGGGATTTGCTGTCTAGATGATTTGCTTTGGGTATGCAAATTAATTGCATCCACAAATTCAGAACAGTATGTTTCTGAAAAGTCTCTTGATTGTTTAATTTCAGAGTCTTCATTACGTAAAGACAAATAAAAGACCTCTGGAAAATTATTACAAAAAAAAAAGGAAACTGATATTATGAAAGAAGATTAATAAATTAAATAATAACACTGTTTAATAAGCCTCCAGAGTGAAAGGGAAACCTGGACCAGTTGATCATAGTGCAACGGTGCAAACAAAAATTAGTTTTGCTGCCCTGAGGGTAAGATACAAGGTAGACTTTGTCCCTGCCCAGGGAAAAATTTAGTTTGCGCGATGACAAAATTGGTTCCAGGTAAAATAAAGGGAAGGCAAGCAAAAATGCTAAGGAGAGATTAAGACCTTCTTAAGGCATGGGAATGCATCAAGGACAGATGGAATTGTGGATTCACTCAAGTGGATCAAGAAGTACCAAATGGGCAGTTAAGAGCTGTGGCAAGGAAATAAAGTATGAAATCTTTCTGAAAAGCAAGAAAACAATAGATGAATTGTTTAGGAGAACAAGGAGATGGAACAGTGCAACTTAATGAGTGGCAAGCAATTCAGAGAGAGACTACTTAGACTGAATTTTAAGACTGAGCATTTCCCAGGAAAAGAAGTTTCATTTAGGATAGAAAGAATCTTGAGGCTAGAGTCTCACTACCATTGTAGTATAAAAGCTGATATTTCAATATTTAGTTTTTTCAAATGTCATATTTTAAGTATGCTTAGAAGTACTTATCTGATGTCAATTCAATTATAGGAGTGAAGTTAAGAACCAAATTTTCTCTGCTTCCATGTGGGAGTTTAAACTGCTGGAACAAGGAGCATCTAAGTTGAGTCAAACTGGTTACCATAATATAGCATTGCAATAGCTACCTCACACTTTTTACCCCCATGAAAAACCATGGATATATAACCTTGAAATAAGTATAGAGTAAGAGCAGACATATTGGCAGTGATCACAAAGCACCTGAGAAGTCTGAACTCATAATTCAGCTCCATATGAAGCAGTTGCACAAATATCCATGCCACTGGATATCCATTCTATGATAAAGAATCATAGAATCATAGAACAGTTAGGGCTGGAAAGGACCTTAAGATAATCAAGTTCCAAACCCCCTGCCATGGGCAGGAACACCTCAGACCATGTCACCCAAGGCTCTGTCCAAACTGGCCTTGAACACTGCCAGGGATGGGGCATTCACAACTTCCCTGGGCAACCCATTCCAGTGCCTCACCACCCTCACATTAAGGAACTTCTTCCTTATATACAGTCTAAACTTCCCCTCTTTAACTTTTAACCTGTTACCCCTTGTCCCATCATTACAGTCCCTAAAAAAGAGTCCTTCCCCAACATCCTTGTTGTCCCCTTCAGATACTGGAAGACTGCTATGAGGTCTCAACGCAGCCTTCTCTTCTCCAGGCTGAACAGCCCCAACTTTCTCAGACTGTCTTCATACGGGAGGTGCTCTAGGCCCCTGATCATCCTCGTGGCCCTCCTCTGGACTTCTTCCAACAATTTCATGTACTTTTTATGTTGAGGACACCAGAACTGCGCACAATACTCCAGGTGAGGTCTCAAAACAGCAGAGCAGAGAGGCAAAATCACCTCCTTTGACCTGCTGGTCACACTCCTTTTGATGCAGCCTAGGATACAGATGGCTTAGTGGCCTACAATTGCACACTGAAGCCGGATCATGTTCATTTTCTCATCGACCAACAACCCCAAGTCCTTCTCCACAGGGCTGCCCAACCTGTAGCTGTGCCTGGGATTGTCCCGAGCCAGGTGTAGGACCTTGCACTTGGCATGGATAAAATTCATAAGGTTGGCATCAGCCCACCTCACAAGCATGTCAAGGTCCCTCTGAATGGCATTCCTTCCCTCCAGCATATCAACCAAACCGCACAGATTGGTACCATTGGCAAGCTTGCTGAGGGCGCACTCAATCCCACTGTCCATGTCAGCGATGAAGATGTTAAACAAGACCGGTCCTAACACCCATCCCTGAGGGACACCACTCGTTACTGGTCTCCAGCCGGACATTGAGCCATTGACCACAACTCTTTGTGTGTGGCCAGCCAGCCAGTTCTTTACCCACCAATTGGTCCACCTATCAAATTGATGTCACTCCAATTTAGAGATAAGGTTGTCACGTGGGACAGTGCTGAATGCTCTGCACAAGTCCAGGTGGATGGTAGCAACTGCTCTACCCCTGTCCATCAGTTCTGTAACCCCATCATAAGAAGGCCACCAAATTGGTCAGGCAGGATTTCCCCTTAGTGAAGCCATGCTGGCTGTCACCAAGCACCTGATTGTTTTTCATGTGCCTTAGCATGCCTTCCAGGAGAATCTGCTCCAAGATTTTGCAGGCACAGAGGTGAGACTGACTGGTCTGTAATTCCCCGGGTCATCCATTTTCCCCTTCTTGAAAATGGGGGTTATATTTCCCTTTTCCCAGTCTTCAGGAACTTCACCTGACTGCCATGATTTTTGAAATATGACAGAGAGTGGCATAACAATTTCATTTCTCAGCTCCTTCAGGACCTGTGGATGGATATCATCAGGTCCCATGGACTTGTGTATGTTCAGGTTCTTAAGATGGTCTCAAACCAGATCTTCTCCTACAGTGGGCCCAAGGCCTTCATTCTCACAGTCCCTGCGTCTGCCTTGCAAGACTTGGCTGGTGTAATCAGAGCCTTTGCCAGTGAAGACTGAGTCAAAGAAGTCATTAAGAACCTCAGGCTTCTCCAAATTCAGGGCAGCCAGTTCTCCTGATAGCTTCCGGAAAGGACTCACATTGTCCCTAGTCTGACTTTTATTCACAATGTACCTATAGAAACCCTTCCTCTTATCTTTCACATCCCTAGCCAAGTTTAATCCTAACTGGGCCTTAGCTTCCCTGACATGGTCCCTAGCTTCCCAGACAACATCCCTGTATTCTTCCCAGGCTGCTTATCCTCGCTTCCACCTTTTATAAGCCTCTTTTTTCCCCTCTAATTTTCCTCAGCAGCTCCTTATCCGTCCAAGGAGGTCTCCTGGCCCTCCTGCTGCACTTCCTTCCTTCCGGTTGCTTTTTTTTGGGTTTTTTTTTGCCATCCCATATGAGTTTTATAGTTTCATATCATTATATATGCAGATGCTATAACTCTTCTGATAGCAGGGGGTTCAGGATATATGCATCTAAAATTTATTTTCTTTTTTTTTCTGAGCCAGGTTTATATGGTCACATATTCCATATCTGAATTGTAAATCATCATTCATTTGTTTCAATACTTGGCTAGTGACAAGTGAACATAATGGGATTTATCTGAAGCAACAATGAACCACCGCTTTGTGTAAATTCCATTAATCACAATGTCAAGCTGGATAACCTTTGGGTCAAATGATAACTTCTAACCTGTAATTATTTTTATCTCTGGATACATGAATAGCCCATAAATATTAACACTTGAGCAGTTTCATTAGGCATGCATGAAAATTCTACCTATGCATTAAATGTTAAGTATACATCAGAACAATCGGATTGTATGTCCTCACTAAATTCAAACATTAGAAACTGCATTTCTTCTTTGCAATAAAGTGAAAAATGTTGAAGGTTTTTCAGAAACACATTTTCCTAGAAATATTACTTGCACAGTTGGGCCTAAAAAAAGTAGGCAACACTCCATTCCTATTGAGTTACTGCATTTTAAGTTTCAACACCTTCCACCATGTATCCATTGTTTATTTAAATATTCAAAGGAATTGCTTTTTAATGATTCCATGTTTCATGAAATGTTTTCTCATGTAATGGGTTACTTTGTCCTTTGGTATATTGCTGCATATGTTGCCTTTGGAGCATGTATTTGATTGAAGTGGCAGTGTGGCAGACCCCTTGAGGCTGAGTCAATGAAATGATTTTCTGAGGTCAGTCTAGTGAACAAAAAGCAACTAAATGTAGAAGATGTCTCATAATAAAGATCTGGGTCCCCATTTCCCAGCCTTTCTCAGAAGGGACATAAGGGAACTATTTCTAACATATTTCTAGAAGTAAAATTACTGTAACCATGGAATGGTTAGAGTTGGAAAGGACCTCCATGAAGCTGTTGTGTATCTATCACAGAAATGAAAAAATGTCCACAAACTTGAAAGACAGCAGTCCTGAATTCACTCATGGGCATTTATTTGCTTTAATTCATGACATAGCTGCTTTCTTAAGAAATAGGAATTCAAAAATTCTTTACATTAGAGACCACTAAAAGGAGCATACACAGCAGTTAACTGATAAATGCACACTGCAACAAATAGTTGTCCAGGTGACAACTTTTTTTGTTGTTTCATGTTTAAGAATCCACTGATATTAACCCTACCTTCTCTGCAGGTACTAAATCTCTGGTGTGTAGAGAGTAAGCAATTTCTAGATGAAGACTAGATAGGTCAACTATGAACAGCATTTAGAAAGATGACAGTAGCATGTATGAGAGCAAGCTGTATGATTTGAGTCCAGCCTTAAAGTTACTAGAGAAAATCATTAGAATGCCAACTCTCAAAACTGCAGATTAACATAAGTGTTTGATTTATTCCTATCAGGAAAACAGCTGTACCAAAAAAGGATCAGCAGTTTGCTTACTCATATTCAGAGTTATCCATTTTTACAGTCTAACATCTTTTTATATCTGTCATACTCTAATTTTGGCTTTTTTCATACAAGATTAAATAGGCAAAAGCTGCAAAAGAATGCATGCTGTAGTGTATTATCTCAGTAATGGTTTGGGTCAGTATCAAATTGTTGGATGATTTATCTGGACAGCCAGGATGATAGAAATTGAGAGGGTAATACACAGAAAGCAAAAGCTAAGCACAGTAGAATATAATGGACAGTGTAAACTAGTTTTACTACAATGAAAGTAGGATTCAAATAATCCTACAATACAATGAGGATAAAAAAAACAATTTCTGGTAACAGTAAGAGTGAGGAAGACTTAGGTTGTTACTTTTTTTTTTCCAGGTAAGTTAAATGGTAGCAGTGGTTCTGTCAGATCTTGGAATTTTGGACTACATGCATGGACATTTCTAAAGAATGGTAAGCATTGGACTGGACCCGCTGATAATGTATATATTATCAGTGGGTATATATTTTTATTATAACAGATAAATTTAATTATAATAGATAATAAAATAATTTGTGTGGAAGACAACTTCCTCCTGCAAGTAATAGAGCAGCCAACAAGGAGAGGTGCCATGCCTGACCTCGTGCTCACCAACAGTGAGGGGCTGGTTGGAAATGTGACACTCCAGGGCAGCCTTGGTTGCAGAAATCATGAGATGGTTGAATTAAAGATCCTCAGGACACTGAGAATAGCGTACAGCAAGCTGGACTTCAAGAGAGAACACTTTGGCCTCTTCAGGAATATGCTTAGTAAGGTTCCATGGGATATAGCCCTAGAGGGCAGGGTGACCCAAGACTCTTGGTTGATATTCAAGGATCACCTGCTACAAGCTCAGGAGTGTTGCATCCCACCTAGAAGAAAGTGCAGCAGGAGGGCCAGGAGACCTCCTTGGATGGATAAGGAGCTGCTGAGAAAAATTCAAATAAAAAAGAGTCTTATAAAAGGTGAAAGCAAGGACAGGCAGCCTGGGAAGAATACAGGGGTGTTGTGTGGGAAGCTAGGGACCAGGTTAAGAAAGCTAAGGCCCAGTTAGAATTAAACTTGGCTAGGAATATCAGGGGTAACAGGAAGAGATTCTGTAGGTACATTGCAAATAAAAGACAGACTAGAGACAATGTGAATCCTCTCCAGAAGCTATCAGGAGAGCTGGCTGCCCTGGATTTGGAGAAGCCTGAGGTTCTTAATAACTTCTTTGCCTCAGTCTTCACTGGCAAAGGCTCTGACCACACCACCCAAGTCCTGAAAGGCAGACGCAGGGACTGTGAGAATGAAGACCTTGGGCCCACTGTAGGAGAATATCTGTTTTTAAATAAGCATGGGGCATTTTACCCAGAAAATATTTAATGCAGCACTATCTTATCCTTGTTTTTTCCAAAGAAAACATACAAGGCTATATGTAAGTGTCTCAAAGACTGTTCAAGACATGAGCTATGATCACTGTTTCACATCAATGTAAAAGAGTTGTGAAAAGGCCAACTAGATTGTACTAGCAATAAATTTTCACTAAAGGTATCATTGATACCATTACAGAAAATCCTGACAGTATAGCATACTTCATGTAATTTTGAATTTGCATTTTCACATTATTAATTACGTTTTAACACATTACACTGTGGGCAGAGCCTACCAGTGGTATGTCAGTTTGGACCTACATACAAAAAAAACTAAATAAAAAACATAACATTTTGAATGGAAAATACTGGCACCACAGTGAGCGAACAGCTGCTGCAGTGCTGCTCCATGTGTTGCATGGTGACAGCCAGCATGGCTTCACTAATGGGAAATCCTGCCTGACCAATTTGGTGGCCTTTTATGATGGGGCTAGAGAACTGATGGACAGCAGTAGAGCAGTTGATGTCATCTACCTGGATTTGTGTAAAGCGTTCGACACTGTCCCACATGACCACCTTATCTCTAAATTGGAGTGACATCAATTTGATAGGTGGACCAATTGGTGGATAAAGAACTGGCTGGATGGCTGCACACAAAGAGTTGTGGTCAATGGCTCAATGTCTGGCTGGAGACCAGTAACGAGTGGTGTCCCTCAGGGATGGGTGTTGGGACCGGTCTTGTTTAACATCTTCGTCACTGACATGGGCAGGGGGATTGAGTGTGCCCTCAGCAAGTTTGCCGATGACACCAAGCTGTGTGGTTCGGTTGATACGTTGGAGGGAAGGAATGACATCTAGAGGGACCCTGACACATTTGTGAGGTGGGCTGATTCCAACCTCATGAAGTTTAACAATGCAAAGTGCAAGGTCCTACACCTGGCTCGGAAGAATACCAGGCACAGCTACAGATTGGGCAGAGAAGAGATTCAGAGCAGCCCTGCGGAGAAGGACTTGCAGGTGCTGGTCAATGAGAAAATGAACATGAGCCGTCTTCAGTGTGCACTTGCAGCCCAGAAAGCCAACCGTATCCTGGGCTGCATCAAAAGGAGCGTGACCAGCAGGTTGAAGGAGGTGATCCTGCCCCTTTACTCTGTTCTTGTGAGACCTCACTTGGAGTATTATGTACAGTTCTGGTGTCCTCAACATAAAAAGGACATGGAACTGTTGGAACAAGTCCAGAGAAGGGACACGAGAATGATGAGAATGATCAGGGGCCTAGAGCACCTCTTATATGAAGATAGGCTGAGAAAGGTGGGGCTGTTCAGCCTGGAGAAGAGAAGGCTGCGTGGAGACCTCCTAGCAGCTTTCCAGTATCTAAAGGGGGCCTATAAGGATGCTGGGGGAAGGGACTGTTCATTAGGGAATGTAATGATAGGACAAGGGGTAATGGGTTAAAACTTAAACAGGGGAAGTTTAGGTTGGATATAAGGAGGAAATTCTTTCCTGTTAGGGTGGTTAGGCACTGGAATAGGTTGCCCAGGAAGGCTGTGAATGCTCCATCCCTGGCAGTGTTCAAGTCCAGGCTGGACAAGGCCTTGGGTGATATAGTTTAGAGCGAGGTGTCCCTGCCCATAGCAGGGGGGTTGGAGCTTGATGATCTTAAGGTCCTTTCCAACCCTAGCAATTCTATGATTCTATGTTGAGGCAATGTTAGATGCCAAGACAATGGTCTTACACAGAAATCTGAAGCAAGTGAAGATGTCTCCTGATCTAAGTAAAAGTAAAGTGTCCCAACTGGCACAAAACTAGGAAGTGGCAGATGCTCCTGGAGAGCAAAAAAAGGATTGGAAAAGTGCTATGAGCCTGTGGCGAGATCCACCAAAGCTGAAATGTGCTATAGCAGAACAGGTGTAAGCATCTGAACAAAATTGGAATGTCATATGTTTTTTAAGCAAACTTTAATCCAACAGTGAGAAGTTACACAAGGTGAATATTTTGTCACAACATCATATTATACTCAATAGCATCTCTTATTAAACATAATGTATCTTAATGTGTTACCATTTTGTGTCACTACTCTCTTGGAAAAGAATAAAAGCTGTGCACTTAATTTTTCTAGTATAAAATACTCTCAGGGAGTACCTGAAAGAATATCACTGATCTGTTAACATACCAGTATAACATACCAGACATTGGTAAAATGGGGGAAAAATCCCACATGTACCTAGAATCAATGGTAATGCCAAAGCCTGTACATCCTACCTGGGCATGACAGGGTTAGGGTATAAATGAAAAAAAAAATAAATCTCTATCCAACAGTGAGGTTCTGTGACAACATTTCACTACGTTTTGGAAATGTATAAGCTACTTTTAAAAATTATTTGTTTTAAAAGAGATCACTCAGCCTGTTCGTCATTGTAGAGACACAAATCTAGAGGCTGAATTCTCTACCTTTTCAGTAAAAGATTATTCCTGTCAGAATTTTAAACTACGTTTATGTATTGCATGAAAATGTGCTTTATCTACTTTTCCCAGTAATTTTGCTTCTAATACAATTATATGTGTACATGTTTTGCTTCTTCGAAGGTAAAGAAACTCTTCTAGCAGGCTTTCATCTGTATTTTGTATGCAGTCATTACATAAATAATGTAGAGATAATTCTTTTTGTGATATCCTGACAACAATTATTTTGTTCAACTCTACTAACAACACAGTGCTGACAGTCAGTAATTTCATGAGAGCATTTTATTGCCATCAGAGGAAAGAGAATTGGATAATCAGTACCCTAAGGGAAATATATGAGTGCTATAATTCAGTTCCTAAGTGACCTGGCAAATAATAACCAATAATGATGAGGGCCAAAGAGCAAAAGGTAATATATGCTGTGCATGATTTCAGGAACAAGACTGTGTGAAAACGGGATAATTCTCATGGATCTTATAAGCCAACAGAGAATTCTTTAATAGTTCTGCATCTGTAAGTGATCTCTGCTCTATGAAAGAGAGTAAGAAAGATAATCATCATTTTCTGATGATTACATAAATAATGTTAAACAAGTTTTCATAGCTGAAAGTTGCAAAGCTCAGCAGTTTGAGAATAGGGTTATCTTACATTTGTACAAACCATGGTATGCCTTAATGATAGTGCTATAAAATATGTTTATGTAGAAATGCATATTTGGTGCCAGGGAGGAGCTCTTAATGCTTATTGCAGCCATACATATGCCTGTGCCTTCACATATTTGTATATTACAAAACTGCAGTATTTATTGATCTTCCCATACTATCGCTGTACGTGACAACGACCCAACTGAACAGGAAGTAAATTTGCATCTTTCCACAAGACAACAACAGTTAGAAGTCATAAGGTTAACCCCTTAGGAAATGCTGCTTCAATTACAACACAATCTGGGGACATAAAGCAGACGCAAAAAAAATAAAAAAAGAAGGCAATTCTTTTTTTTTAAACTATTGGTTACATCATACCTATACATCTCGAAAACTTCCCAGGCCTAATCTTTTTTTTTTTTTTTTTTTTAATGGATTTCAAGGAAGAAAATACGTTTACCTTGATGGTCAGCAATATTAAGAATTGAAGGTTGATTTCTTCTTTTTCAGTATTCTAATAATAAATAGTCCCTTACTGAAATATCACCACTTTCATCCCCTGGCTGCTAGGCATCCCCATCTCTGTTTCAACAATTAATTCTCCCTTCCATTCATTTTGCTGCACAGCAGACTAGTGGCAGATTTTCCATTACCTCCTGTGCTCACGAGTGTCCTTTGTTACCCCAACAGTCTCAATCCATGGAAATTTTCAAAGCCAAACAGGAAATGGTCTTGAGCAACCTGCTTAAGTACACCCTGTTTTGAGCAGGGATGATGGATTAATCTCAGATGTACCTCTAATCACATAAAATTTGTGATTCTCTAAATAGAATCATAGAAGAGTTAGGGTTGGAAAGGACCTTAAGATCATTTAGTTCCAACCCCCCTGCCATGGGCAGGGGCACCTCACACTTAGACCATGTCACCCAAGGCTCTGTCCAAACTGGCCTTGAACACCGCCAGGGATGGAGCATTCACAACTTCCCTGGGCAGCCCATCCCAGTGCCTCACCACCCTCACATTAAGGAACTTCTTCCTTATATACAATCTAAACTTCCCCTCTTTAACTTTCAACCTGTTACCCCTTGTCCTGTCACTACAGTCCCTAATGATGAGTCCCTCCCCAGCATCCCTATAGGCCCCCTTCAGATACTGGAAGGTTGATAGGAGTTCTCCATGCAGCCTTCTCTTCTCCAGGCTGAACAGCCCCAACTTTCTCAGCCTGTCTTCATACGGGAGGTGCTCCAGGCCCCTGATCATCCTCGTGGCCCTCCTCTGGACGTGTTCCAACAGTTCCATGTCCTTTTTGTATTGAGGACACCAGAACTGCACACAACAGTCCAAGTGAGGTCTCACAAGAGCAGAGCAGAGAGGCAGGATCATCTCCTTTGACCTGATGGTCACGCTCTTTTTGATGAAGCCTAGGATACAGTTGGATTTTTGGGCTGCGATCACCCACTGAAGCCAGCTCATGTTCATTTTCTCATCAACCAACACCCCCAAGTCCTTCTCTGCAGGCCTGCTCTGAATCTCTTCCCTGCCCAACCTGTAGCTGTGCCTGGGATTCTTCCGAGCCAGGTGTAGGACCTTGAACTTGGCAGGGATAAAATTCATAAGGTTGGCATCAGACCACCGTACAACTGTGTCAAGGTCCCTCCAAATGGCATTCCTTCCCTCCAGCATATCAACCGAACCACACAGATTGGTACCATCGGCAAGCTTGCTGAGGGCGCACTCAATCCCCCTGTCCATGTCAGCTACAAAGATGTTGAACAAGACCAATCCCAACACCCATCCCTGAGGGACACCACTCGTTACTGGTCTCCAGCTGGACATTGAGCCATTGACCGCAACTCTTTGTATGTGGCCAGCCAGCCAGTTCTTTACCCACCGACTGGTCCACCTATCAAATTGATGTCACTCCAATTTAGAGATAAGGTGGTCACGTGGGACAGTGCTGAATGCTTTACACAAATCCAGGTAGATGACAGCAACTGCTCTACCCGTGTCCACCAATTCCATAACCCCATCATAGAAGGCCACCAAATTGGTCAGGCAGGACTTCCCTTACAGAAGCCATTCTGGCTGTCACCATGCACCTTGTAGTTTTTCATGTGCCTTAGCATGCCTTCCAGGAGAATCTGCTCCAAGATTTTGCCAGGCACAGAGGTGAAACTGACCGTTCTGTAGTTCCCTGGGGCATCATTTTCCCCTTCTTGAAAATGGGGTTATATTTCCCTTTTTCCAGTCATTGGGAACTTCACCTGACTGCCATGATTTTTCAAATATGACAAGAGAGTGGCTTAGGAATTTCATTTGCCAGCTCCCTCAGGACCTGTGGATGGATATCACTAGGTCGCATGGACTTGTGTACGTTCAGGTTCTTAAGATGGTCTCAAACCAGATCTTCTCCTACAGTGGGCCCAAGGTCTTCATTCTCACAGTCCCTGCATCTGCCTTGTAAGACTTGGCTGGTGTAATCAGAGCCTTTGCCAGTGAAGACTGAGGCAAACAAGTCATTAAGAATCTCATCCTTCTCCAAATCCAGGGCTGTCAGTTCTCCTGATAACTTCTGGAAAGGACTCATATTGTCCCTAGTCTGTCTTTTATTCACCATGTACCTATAGAATCCTTTCCTGTTATCTTTAATGTCCCTATCCAAGTTTATTTCTAGCTGGGCCTTAGCTTTCCTAACCAAGGTGGTCTCCTGGCCCTCCTGCTGCACTTCCTTCTAGTTGGGACGCAACACTCTTGAGCTTGTAGTAGGTGATCTTTGAATATCAGCCAATAGTCTTGGGCCCCCCTGCTCTCTAGGGCTATATTCTATTGAACCTTAGTAAGTAGGGTCCTGAAGAGGCCAAAGCTTGAAGTCCAGGGCAATGAGCTTGTTACTTCTCAGTGTCCTGAGGTTCTTGAATTTGACCATCTCATGATCACTGCAACCAAGGCTGCCCTGGAGCGTCACATTTCCAACCAGACCTTTGCTGTTGGTGAGCACGAGCTCAGAAGCTCAAGCTCTACCTCTCCCTGTTGGCTCCTCTATTACTTGCAGGAGGAAGTTGTCTTCCACACAATCAAGGAACCTCCTGGATTGCTTGTGCCTGGCCATATTATTCTATGATAATTACAAAGTCCTTTCTGCAGTAAACTGGGTGAGGGGACCTTGAAATAGCCAGTGCTTGCCCTGTCTATAATTACCTCACTTTTAATAAAGACTTAAATTTTCTGTTTACTAAAAAAATACTGCATTTATTTTCTCATGTGAGTCTCTTTTTAAGGACTTGTTATAGCAGAAGAAAAGCTTCTGTTCAGAGTAAAATAAAAAAAAAATGAAAATGGGGCATAATCTTGAAAGGGTGAGATAGAATTAGTCTGAAACATCTGGCCAAGTGTGGCACTGAATAAATTGTTTGTTGAGATCTTCATTAGCACTTAATAGAATTCATGAGTTTCATTCACAACAGTTCCCTTATATTTCTGGTAAAGTTGGTGTGTTGATTTGCAAAAAAAATGTGTATACTGCTGTATATTTTTTCTATACACCTACACCCTTTCTGCGTATTGACAAATCAAAATGCCTACAAAGGCTTTAGGTTAGCTAGTTCTGGTGGTTTAAATCAGCAAAATGCAGCCATCCAGCAGTTTTTCCATCTATAGTTGTTCTTTCTGCCTTGTATGCCTTTGACTGTTCAGGTGAAAGTTTTCAGAGCTTTTGGAACTACACAAAATGAACAGAAAATAACCTCAGTGTCCTCTCTATTCATGCTCTCAATATAAAAATCAGGTTGCAATTCTACATCTTTTTGTGAACAATTGTTGTAGCATAATAGAAGCTCTGTTTGCCTTCGGAGCACAGCACTACCAACACTTAATTCATTACTTTGTGAAACACTTTGTATCACCCAATGTCTGAAAACCCATATGAACAATTTAGTTTTATTATTCTGAATGTAAATGAAGAATAGGTAATTCCAGGTATATTACCTGTCTTCTCTATTCTTGCCATTGAAGAAATTTAGAGGTACCTGATTAAAGCAGCAGGACAGAAATTAAATGCTAATTGAGAGTAGCCACCACTTTTCTAAAGAGTAAAACTAATGATGATAGAACTCAGACTTTGCTCATCCTCAAAATACTGTCCACATTGACGAAGTTCCAATATTGCCCTTGAGGTTAGATTGCCTGGCTGTTCACATTGATTTTCCTTAATCCTTCTCCTATGGTGTATTGAGAATATGCCAAGTAGCACTTCAAGGGGAGAGATCTCGAACACGTGTGGGCCCCTACAGATGTCTTCAAGCATTCCTGTACTCCATCTGAACTATGTATTTTAGCATGTCACCCATGGAGAAATCTCGCACTCTTTCTTCCAGAGTATTTACAGTTATCAACACGACAAGATTGGTAGCAGCAGCAACCTGAATAAATAGTTCAGCGTCTGATTATTCCCACAAAGTTATAGAATAAAAATCAGAGAAGTGCTTAGATAAAAAGAAATAAAATAAGAATTGATGCTGTGAGGTGTTTCAGAAGGTCTTCAGCAGGATGGGCATGACAGTTTGTGATTATCATCAACTACACCCAGAAGGAAATCAGATGGACTATAAGGGGAACTACTGGGATGCAAAAAGTGTATTTTGGATTTTTATGTCATGGACATAAAAGAGATGAAATATCTGGCGCATCCCATGAATGACTTCTTGGTAGACACATAACCAGTTCATTGGTGAACGATGCCAAGCAGCGATTTTGGCATGGTTACTTCTCTGCCCATTCAACACTAATACATCCTGTTTCATCACCAGCATGCATTGAACCTGGAACATTCAAATCATCCTACAGAACTTTTCCTGATTCACTAAACAGGTTTCATTCAGCAATAGCGGCTACTTGCTACAAGCAGGTCACTGCCTACCCAACAATCATGCAACATCTAGAACTTCTCTCATTCAGATGAGATGCAGAATTAGCCAGCTCACAGGTCCTCAAGAACCTTGACCCTTATCATCTAAGAAATAGGATCAGATCTCTGGTTAGGTGTTGTGGTTTAAGCCCAGCCAGCAACCCAGAACCACGCGGCTGCTAGCTCAGTTCTACCCACTCCTGCCTTCCTCCTCCCCAACCCTCCGGGCGCTGGGGGAGGAAGGAGCGGAGGGAGTGAGGGAGCGGCTGCATGGTTCTGGGTTGCCAGCTGAGCTTAAATTACGACATTAGGTTATTTCTGTTGGGAGAGTGGGAAGAGGTAACTGAATTCTGATGGAGAACACAGAAAGCAAGCTATGGTGTCAATAAAGGTAAAGCTAGAAAAAGACAGTCAAAGGCTAAAGAATCTGTTTGTCAGAGACCGTCATCTGCATATCTATAGTTGTGACCCATCACACCTATCGCTGTCATCAAATTCTAAACAAATTATAACAGATACTAGAACAAATAATTTACAATTAATATACTGGGTACTCAAGACATTAAGACAATCACAACTGCATACAATTGCAATGATTCTATAATAATCACCTAAATCTCAGTTAGTTATTCTGAAGAAACCTGGCGGAAAATAAACATTAAAACATCAGTACAGTCCTTCCTATAAGGTCCAGCACTGATCTTTCCCTACATGGTAATACGATATATGTTCTAACAATTGCTCTGCAGCTTCTGATCACTACACTGTATTGATAGCAAGCCACTGGGATTGCATTTGGATTGAAAAAGTTGAAACCCCATGCACCGAATGAATATAATAGACTACTCTGTATGTAAATTATATTTATTTGGCTGCAGCCAGCAAGATAAAATGCTTAATCTAAAAATTTAATAATCACAAAACAGAAATTTATCGCTATAACTCATTTCTGTGGTACATATTACAAATTAAAAAGTAAACACTAGAGGAAACTATATATAAAGAATCCCAGAGGCTTTTAAACTATCCAAAATGGATCATAATTCAACAGCTGAACAAATGTAATACAGCTTTATTGTTGGATTGCGCTCCCAAGTTATGACTGTGCAGGTAAGTTATATTTAAAAAAAATCAGAAGCAAATGATGAAAATACATTTTTAATAGTGCTATTGAAATTCAATTCTTAAGCTTCATAATTTTGTGTTTGCAGGAAAAAGTGCCATACCACATTAAAACAGTGACTAGCCATTTTTAACAGATTCAGGAGTTCATCTTTGCTTTTACTGAAATTAGAAACAAAATTTTATACAACTATTGATGAAAATATTGTTTCCACTGGGTGGAAACATGCTGCATTGAAAATAAGATCTAGATTTTAGATTATAAATATTGAACCTTTAAATATCATATAATCATAGAACAGAATCATAGAACCTTGTAGGCTGGAAAAGCCCTTTAAGATCATCAAACCCTACCGCTAACCCAGCACTGCCAAGTCCATCACTAAACTACATCCTTTAAGCGCCACCTCTACATGTCTTTTAAATACTTCCAGGGATGACAACACCACCACATTCCTGAGCAGCCTGTTCCAATGCTTGACAACCCTTTCAGTGAAGACATTTTCCCTGATATCCCATCTAAACCTCCTCTGGAGCAACCTGAGGCCACTTCTTCTTGTCCTATTGCTTGTTACTTGGGAGAAAAGACTGACCCCCACCTCACTACAATCTCCTTTCAAGTGGTTGTAGAGTGATCAGGTCTCCCTCCAGCCTCCTCTTCTTCAGGCTAAGCAACTCTCACCAGCTTCACTGCCCTTTTCTGGACCCACTCCGGCACCTCAATGTCTCCCTTGCAGTGTGGGGCCCAGAACTGAACACAGGGTTTGAGATGCGATCTCACCACTGCCAAGTACAGTGATATGATCACTGCCCTAGTCCTGATGCCCATGCTATTGCTGATACAGGCCAGGATGCTCTTGGCCTTCTTGGATGCCTGGGCACAACCTCGCTCATGTTCAGACATCATCTTATTTACTGTGTGAGAAAACACATGGTTGATTCTATAAATAAAGATGCAAAGAAAATGAATACTCAGTTTAAAGTGAATTGCTTATGTACATTCTCACACTGATGAGTAAAATGATTGCTGCTTTCTAAATTAAACTAGCGTAGTCTAAGAATACACTAGATTTGAGGACTCCTTTCCCAGATTCATTTTGTTTGTCCTGGACATTTTTCTGGTCCCACCTGGCAGGTCCTGGGCAACTGATCTTTTATCACACTGCACAGTAAAAGCACAGGCCCCCCGGAGACTGAAAAAACAAAACAATTGACTTTACTCCTCTCTAAAACTGTGTCAGAAGGAACAAAAGCCTTGGCAAGCTCGTATTCTTATAAATGGTCCAACTTAGAAAAAAAAAAGAAACAGACTGACCAATCGCGGGTTCAGTGATGTACACTCACTTAGCGAGTTGCAGTCCCTTCAGTCAATGACTCTGCTAAGGCCCAGAACAGTAAAAAGCACCACAGGGCTGAACGACCGTTTCCCTTTTCATAGGGTCCAGCTCTCCTGGCACCCTCGCACAGGTGAGACTCGTTCTCAGGGGCACTAGGTAAACCTCAGACCCAGATCACATGCCCTGATGGGCGCCGCAGTGTGTGCTGTTGTCTCCGTGTGGCTTGCTGTAGGCAGGTACTGGATGTTCGCGGTCTCAGGGCAGATAACACATGAAAACATCCCTCACGGTGGTGGAGCCGGTCCTTGCTCTGCCCCCGGGAGTTTGCCCAAGCGGTATTACGGTGCTCACCGCGAGCAGGCGCTCAGCCTCCCCTCAGGCCCTTCTGTCTTGTGAGCTGTTTTGACACACACAAGAAAGGTCGCCTGACCGTCACAGCATTCCCCTGCAGCAAAACTGCATGCTTGCAGAGGACATGCAAATACATTATTCTTTAGTTGTAGATAGAAAATACAGACTATCCTGGTGAAAGCTGAAATGTGTATTGATCTTGTAAATTATTTGGTAAACTAACTTAAAAAAAAAAAAAAAAAAAAAAGGCAAACATTGGTGCCTATATAACCGGTCCAAAAATAGGAACTAACATCTCTTTTCAATTTGTGTTTTCTTTAGGAAACTAGAAATCCTTGCTTATCCACTGAGAACACTATCAATTTGATGAATAAGCTTCCTGGCTCTCCAAAGCAGGATATCCACAAAGTAGAATGGTATAAACTTAATCTTCATAGGTCCTTTGAAGTTTCCTTTACCCTTGGAAAGAAGAAAAAGAAAAAAAAATTCTTCCACTAAGGCAGTCTTTACCTAAACCCCAAAATTTTAACTTAGAAAATAAATGATAATGTTTGACAGAGTAAGATCATGAAAAGAACCAGGATGGACACAGATTTAATAGTTGTGCTTGTTAGTGTCCATCAGGCTCAATCCTACAAACATTGCCAACCTTGAAGTTACATGTGGGAATAGCCGTCTTAACCTTGATACTATAAATTGTGAATCAGAAATAATGAAGTGCTTAAACAGTCACAGTCTGAAATTATTTTATTATGGAGATTCTAAACTCAAAGAAGGATCTTCTTGATGGCAATAAGCAGAAGAGTACCACAGCAGTGACAAAAAAATCCAGTTAAATGTAATTTGCAGGTGACTGGGGAAACTCACGATGGTCAAGCAGGAATTTTAAAGAATTAAAGCTATGTGATGCCTAAAACTGACATATTCTGATCTCCGTGTGAAAAAGCTGTAACTCTTACCTTTGGATGCATTACTAGCATTTAAGCAGACAATTAAAACATCCATAAGCATATATCAGTTTTCATGTATATAAGCAGTTGGTGAAATATAAACTAAGATCTTTTTATATCATGGAAAACATTGTAATATCAAATGATCAGGCACTTAGATTTTTTATGTCAGCAATGACCAATAAACCAGACTTCAGAAAATCTCTCAGCTTCCAGTTGTCATGCTAACAGTAGCTTAAAAATTATCATATCTATAAGGGATGGGAATGAAGTATCATTCTGCTCTCCATTCTACTTATGCTTTTCACATTAGACAGTTATTGGATAAAAAAAAAAACCCTGAATTAATCCAGGGAAGGAATATATCTCACTCTCAATATTCCTTCTTACAACTCTTCCTTATTAAAATAATTCTGAAAAATCAAGTTTCTAGTTTTCTTTAAAACAGATGAAAGTGAATCAGCTGTTTTCCATTCATGATTGTAACTACAGGTAGAAAAATCTCACTGCTTTTTTTAAATTGAATACTTTCTCAGAAATGAGTCCACACTAGCTGAATAAAAAAAAAGAAAATAAAAAGAGAAGTAAAAATCTGAGCCTTTCAGTTTACTGGAAATATTTTATAGATCTAATCTTCAAGAACATAACTATCAAATGTGAATTTGAATATGTGGAGCATATATGCTTCTACTCTGAACAACATTTGAAGCTAACAAGATTTCATGCCCTTTTCATTGGACTCCATAGATTTAAGCTGAGAAAACACAGCTACAAGAACTATTTAAAGAAATGAATATCTGAATGTGAATCCAAGGAGTAATGAGTAGCATGCTGGTAGTAAACCTTTGCTACTTACCATATTTAAAATATATTTTACTCAAATTTTATCTTATTAGCAAAAAATGCTGTATTTGTTTAAACTGATGGCAAGAATACTGCAAATCATGACTAAGGTCATTATAGTCTTCTGTGCTCAATCATGTATGTGTGTGAATGCTATTTAAAGAGTTGGAAATGCCAACAGATTATTTGTTTAGTTACCGTTTTCTGAAATGGTGACTCTACTGAAAAAGCCCAATTATAACCACCTGGTCGTATTCACCATTTGCTTACAAATAAATTGACAAGATGAGGAGGCTTACACTTAAAATGCTTCATTGGACTGGAAGACTTTTATACAATGGATTAAAATAATCCCAATTTAGAATAGAGATCAAAGTCTTTGTCATCTGAGGAGAGATATGGATTTTCCTTGTCATGTATTGCGGACCAGGTAAAAGGAACAATAAAAATTGGAGTTTAAATCATTTCTCAAAAATGAGTCATAATACAGATAGCTGTGTTTGTAAATTTTGATTGGAAATTAGCCTATATGGAAATTTGATGTGAAAGATGACCCTTTATAAATTTGTCCTTTACTGGTTTGTTTATATATAATTTGAAAAACAATTCAAATTAAACTTTTTTTTGCATTACTATATGTAATTAATTATGAGCTACACCTTTTTTTGGTTTTCAATTCTTTTTAGATTTTAAATTTGGCAGGAAATGAAAAAACATCATAATTACTCTGTACAAAACTTACTTATCTGCTTCCGTGTATACTTAGATATGGATATCTTTTATTGAACATAAGCATTTGTTCAACAAATACATATAGTATTGTTTACAAGTCTCAATTCAAGAAAGTCAAAAGGATTGAGTTTTTAACATCTGTTCAGTACTGTCTACTACTTAATCTAATTGAGGCTTTGCCTATCTCAGAATGTATGTACATGAACTGAACTGCAGTGTAGCTGAATTACCCCACTCAAAATTCTTAAGCTGGACAGAAAATTCTCACTGGCCCATATACTTTCAGTCATACAAGAAAAAAAATAGGGTAAGTGAGGGTTTGGAAAATTGCAGACTGAGTTTTGTTACAGAAGGTTGGAGTTATTTAGAAAATTAAATGTAACATGTTTGAATAGTGAGCTCTAGTTTGAATCATTTTTAGCTGTTGAAAGCTTTAAGCCCCAAAATATTATCCATCTGTAGTTGCAGTGATCCTGCAAGCCAAATTCCTGTATTCCACACATTTTTGCTGTAATGCCTTAAACTCTTTCTGTTGAATTAATATTTTTTTCTCACAAGAAAATCTACTGTCATATTACATAGTTGTGTGTTTGTGCTTTTATATTAAAAGTGAAGTTAGTTATATTGGTCCACAATCCACCACTTCACTGTTTCCTTTGAGCTTCATATCTCTGGTGTCCTCAAACACTAAATACAAATAAACAAGAAAAATAAAATATAACAACAGTATTTGGTATCTGAGCTTACTGAAATATACATGCATTTCACGTTTGACATAAAGCTAAGTTCCATTCTAGCATTTACATGAAGATATCCATTCAGCTACATGAACATTTAAATGACTACATATTTTCAGGAATAATACAAATGCTGTTCATACTATGTCTAAAATTAGTTGAAATTAAAATGTATTTATTAAATTTAGTTATAATTTTTGCACTGATCTCATGACTGTCATAATTTTTGAATGAACAAGAACAGCAGTCTCAAGATTTGAGGTTTATTTCAGGCACCTGTCATAGAGGACTATCTTCTGAGTTGAGAACAGAGAAATCTATTTCTCGTAAAACTATTTAATTAAGAAGCACATTTAAAAATTAAAACCATTAAGAATAGTGATTGCTTTACTAATATGGGGTGACTACGCAAGGAAATTAAGTAGTGTTAATATGGGAGTAATTACAGAAGAAATGTGATAAACTTACTGAGAACTAATCAGTGTTCCTGAAGATCTTTCAGACTGACTGACTGCCGACTAAGTTGAATTATTCTGTGGTTTATATTTTTGCTTTATTAAAGCTGTATGGAGAATAATTTAATTTTGGAGGATTCTAATTCCCTTATTCTCTTGCTATTACTGCTTCATACTGAAAAATTCCCCAAGTGAAGCTATTTGAAACACTTTTTGCAAAATTAAGTTTGGCCAAATTATCAGGTTTTTAATCAGGCTTCACTCAAAATAACAAAAAAATGCTACCTGAAATTTTATAGATTTTCAATAGATACTATTCCACAAACATTTCAGGTTTTACACAACAGCTAAAATAGATTAACAGAAATGTATCCCATAGTCAATCTTTTCATTTTCTCTTGGCAGAGTAGTTCCTGGTCATTGTGTAGGACAAAAAACAACGCTGAACCAAAGATGAAATAATCGTTCAAGAAGAAAGATTCTGAACAGAGAAATGGGTATGTTTAAGCATTAGTTTGAGATTTTTTCCATCAGGAATCATGAAGAACTACAATCCAAATCTACAAATATTTTGCATTAACTCAAGATTTCGTTTTCATTAGATGATATTATTACCACCCAGGTTCATCAGGCTCTAGCTACCTGAGGATCTAGTTGCTGCATCACTAACTTTTCTTGATCCACCATTTACTTGCAGCAGCTGTTGCTGCTGCTCTCTCTTCAGTGTCTCAGTGGTAATGCAGCATGTGCTTCTTATAGTCTTGGGGACCATATTACCAAACAAAAAATACTACCACAATGTGATTACAAACACTGATTTAAGTTTTCCAAAATCTGCTAGTTCAGAATATCTGAAAAATTCAGATTCAGGATGCTAGATACATTAACAGATTCAAGTAGACTCTGTCCAAATATATTTCCACCAAGCTGCCTTCATCTACCCTCCCTCTTCCACATTTTTCCTACTCTTTGTTTTTGATATCACCAATAGAACACATATTTTTCACATCTATAAAAGCAGATCTTTTAAAGTGATAAGGGTAATTCTCTGTATTGACATGGTGACATCTACCCTCTCTGTTGGTCTCATGAGGTTGTTGTTGACTCAGAGTTATTCACATTTTTTCATAAATAAATGTACTAGATAATGCCAGTATAACTGCAGACTCAGTTCCACTGCTGCTTCTTCAGTACCTTTGCCACCCCATCCTGTTGCAGTGCACGTCACTGCTTCTATGAGAGTTCACTGCATGTCCAGCAGTTCCCAAATTACCCCTCCTGTTAGAACAAAGTAAACCTGGAAGACTCATGTTCTTCTCTGGTGTTAGTTCACCAACAAGGCACCTGTTTTTACTGAATCCAAACCAGTAACTGGCAAATCTTCTACATTTTAAAATATAAATTGCTCCAAACAAATTTTATCTGGTTTGATACCTATTATGCACTGTGCATTTGGTTTTTAATAGAGCCTTATGTGGTTCACTGCTTACTGTAGAAGTGTAATCACATTTTTCAGCCCTTCAGAGTAAGGCAGTACCAATGACACAAAGACCAGACCTAGACAAATGAACTCTGGAGCTGCCAAATGGAATTTTTGGGATTGCAGGGCTGGGATTTAAAATACAGCTGAGTCTGGATTCCCAGCTACAGGCAGAAGCTTCAGTCCAGTGGCTGCCAGAAACTGCACTGTTAGATTTCAGTGACATCGGGAGAGAAGGAAAAACAAAACAACAAAATACAGGCAAATTTTTTAATGACTTGCATCTGCTATCTATGAAATTTCCCAGTGCAGGCAAACAGCTGTCAACGATTTATACAAAACATTCAGCCAGGATATCCCTTGTGATTGTACACTTCTGGTTCACACAGATGACTGAACTAGGCTCAGCTGGCACAGGTAGCATCCATGGCTTTACTTGGACTTCTGCTCTCATTCTTTTTTTATGTATGCATTTTGCTTTTGCAAACACCAAACAAGAATTGGTCTCCTGCAAAAGAAGAGTGATTTAAGATCATTTGTCCATGAAAAACTTATTCCCTGGCCATCTGGTATCTCCTTAGGTGGTAATTAAAGATCTTCTGGTGATATATGGGTTTCCATTTGTGAACTTTAGAAGCCATGGTAATAAGAATATGTGCTCTGCCAAGTAACAATGGCCCAGTGGTTCCATTACTCTTGTCTGGCCCAGCATCACAAATATACGTGTTTGCCCATCTCTGCTCTAGGAAACAGATGTGAATTGGGCCCCCATATATTTTTCTAGGCCATCCGGCTGTGGTTGTAGCCATCCACAGAGACAAAAAATGTCCTATACAATGGTGGATTACCAGTCCTTTTACTTGCTAAAGCATGCCTGTTGAGGAGTCTGAATACATATATGTGTGTCATCAGTATAGTCAACACAGGTGGAAATTCACTTGGGCAAAGCCTGCTATGGTATTGCATGCCACTACTGAAAGGTAACACAGAAGGAGATGTTACTTTCCAAACAGCTTTTCAGTCCTTAAACTGATTATCAGCAGAGCAGTGGAAGTTGAAAGTTCCCAAATGCACCACTTAAGGCTTCTTCTTGACAGCCACTGCTATTGCTGCACTGATCATTTTCCATTTCTCATCTACAAAAGATATTTTTTCTTATCCTGCAGTTTTTCTTCTGCTTACAATTTCCCCATATTTTGTATAGTGACGCTGCACCATGAGGCATCACTATTCTAATAAAACAGATGCTGGAGAAAAAGTGTAGTAGTTCAGTTTCATTTTCACTTCCCCCCCCCTCCCCTTCTTTTTAACAAGTACAGGCCAGCCAGTTTGGGCTATCATAAATTAATCTGCATCTGTGCCCCTGGCTCTGAACAGATAAGTTCAGGCTTAGTGCAGAGATTCTTCTTACAGCAGTGCCACTGGTAGATGCTGCTTGCTGATGCTGCTGTTGACATGGTTGCCCAAGGCAGAAGATAAAGATGTCATACTGATATTACTGGTCTGCAGTGCAGCTGTGGATTAGTCCCGCTTTGGGGTAGAGCTCTCATTTTATAGGAGCGGACCTGAGAATCAGAGATGCCAAACAATATTCTTAAAATGGTGATATAACATATCTGTCCCACAAAATTCTGTCAGAAAAATAAGAACAGCTGAATACAATGCAAGATGCAAGGCAGGCTATTTTGTGGTGTACACTTACAAAATAAACTCCTCTACTTTGTTGCCAGTTCAATGGTTCCTACTTGTAAGACTTGTCATGTACCCATGCTGTTTACAGTCTCAGTTTTCCACACACTGATAATCTCTAATGCATATATCCAGTACTGATTATCATCAAATTGTTCTCCACCACATCTTTTTCAGATTTGTCTGGTACTGAACTGCTTCCACCCTTCTATTGTTTCCTATTATGTATCTTTATGGGATGCTTTTGGTTTCAATTTCAGTTCTTTAATGTCTAACCTTTTAAAATAAATATGCAGTATATTTATGACAGCTTTTTTCTTATGGTAGAACAGAACATCTTTAAATTAAGCTTTCTTTTTTGTATTTTAGAAAGTCTGTTTTCTGATACATGTTTTCATTTCCAAGTTTTAATAGGAATCAAAATTCTGTTTCAAAAATTCAAATACCCTCTTCCTTATTCAAGGTTGTTTTGTTTGTCCTTTTGAGATAGTCCTCCTGAGATAAATAAACGCTTCATTTATTTATTGTAGCATTGGAAAGATGAAGTACTACTCAAATTAGTAGGATATAAAGGCTTGAGCCCCTTGTGCTGCTTATACACATTCTTATTATAGCTACCCCAGTGTTTCCAGAGGAAACATCCTACCCCAGAATCTGGTGTCTGGCCTGTCCAGTGTCATGGTCATCCCATGTTTAGCCTAGAGGATTTTTGCCACAAATTCCAACCAACTCTGGATCACTTAATGTCAGAAGCCTTTCGAAATTACCCCAAGACTCCCATGGAGGTGAGGCTAAAGGCTGCACTGAGTGCTGTGATCACACCACAAGTCAATGCTCTGATAAAGGTGGTCACAGAATAACAGAATAGTTTGGACTGGATGGGACCTTTAAAGCCCAATCCTCCCTGCAATAATCAGGAACATCTGCAAGTATATCCGGTTCCTCAAAGCTCCATTCAATCTAGCTTTGAATGTTTCCAGGGATGGGGCAGCTACCAGCTCTCTGGGCAACATGTTCCAGTGTTTCACTTCCCTCATTGTGATTTTTTTTCCTTTTATCTAGCCTGAATCTAACTTCTTTTAATTTAAAACCATTACCCCTTGAGTTATTGCAACAACCTATCCCTTGTCCCACTAAAGTCTGTCCTCATCTTTCTTTTAAGCCCCGTTACAAGGCTACAGATAATCTAGGTCCAAACTATTCAACAATTTTCCATACATGCCATTCTTCATAGAACTGCTGTGATATCATTATTTTCTAGGCCGGTGACGGTATGTACAAATTTTGTCAAAAAAGCCAAATCCAAGCAAACAAAATATTTTCTTCTTATTAAGAGACCTTCAGACTGTATTTTTGAGTGGTATTTTTCCACTCACAGTGTAAATATGGATCGAAAAAGACCTAAAATTTACACCTAGCATAGCATACTTGACTCCATGAAGTGTTATAACAGGTAACTAAAAGCTGTAAAGTTTAAATCCTTCTCCCTTATCTTGTAGCCTCAGGAGATGATTACATCTTTTTAAACGTGACGCATAGTACTTTGGATATGTTTTATCGAAAGCAATTTTAAATATATATTAATGAAGAGCAGGTTTGTTTGGTTGATTTTTTTTTAATCCAGAGTATACATTATTCTTTAGAGATGTTAGAGATTTTTCCATTAGAATGGATGTCATTCCTGTTCATAATGCTCCTGGACAGGAGTCAGTTTCAGTCTCTAAGAGATGCAGTTATATTGGTGCACTGCCTGACATGAAAGGGATACTCATCTGGATAGTTTACTCATGTCCAACAGCATCTGTCTACAGAACAGTACAAAAATGTGTCAAAACTCCTCCAGTCTTCTTGCTAATTCCTACCGGACCCAGCAGGATGATTGTACGTATGTTCATTGTCTTAGATGATAGTACTGAGCTGATAATCGTTGTATTTATGTTTTCCCTAAATAGCATATTCTGACTTCAGGGCCTATTATTAAGTCTGAGAAAATTTAAATGAGGATATTAAAAGTTTGGAATAAGTGAGCTATGAGACCCTCAGGATCTCCAGTGTGCTCTCAAGAAGCTAATCCGAAACAGCATTAAATTGCTCTGCCATCCTTGAGGCCTTGTATCCTTTTTATTTCAAGCATGCTAATTCACCACCATTCTCTCAATACATAGACTTGCCACAGCACTGTGATTTAGTATATCTGTCTCATTAACAAAAATGAGCACAATATTTCCTTCAATCTCCATAAAAACACCAGTGACTGTGTTAAAATATTAAAATGGATTTTTATTACATTTTTTTAATCTAAAATAAATTTGAGACATAGAAACAGCTACCATCTTTTTTATTGTTTTTTGCAATATGGCATCCTTCCAAGCTTTCTTTGCTGGGTATACTGATTTCAAAGACTGTTTTGTTTTAAAGAGAAATGCATAGAACATCAATCTGAGAACAGCCTTTGAAAAATTAGTTCATTTATTGTTTTGTTTCCTTCATGAATCAAATTAGAAAAAAACCCCAGCATTATTAGAAAGATATTTTTTATATATGAATGTTAATATAATAAAAATTATTATTTTAAGACTTTCATGTCATAAACATGTAAATTATGATAAAGATAATTTCTGTAATACAAAAAAAGTAAACATGTAAATGCCAACCACCCTGCCTTTGTCAGGATATTCCAATCCTAAAGATCTCTGTACATGGAACTACTTCTCAAAGTTTCAGTGAGATCTTTCTCCATGTGGGATAAAGGAAGACTGCTTGTTTAAAGGTCTTCACCAGTGTCGTGTATCTGATCCCAAAAATATTTTTAAAGCAGAATTGTCTGCATTTTTTATTAAAATTCATCACTATTTTAGCAGTACTCAAAATCATACTTTTGCTTAATTTATTATTTATTTGAAATAATTATAACTCTTTTCAAGGTTTAGATTATTTTTGGAAATTTTCTTTAATGTTTGAACTCAACAGGCGCTGTACCATGGTATCATGGAGCTATCTTCAACAGAGGTATGATAGTGAGGCTCAGAAAAGGATATGGGCAATATACATTACCATAGTCTTTTAAATAGCATGTTACTTTGGATCTACTTTGTGAGTATGACTTTCTTAACAAGCTAATCCCACTGTAATTTCAGGTAAATAAAAGTATTCCTTGCAAGTAGCAACTGTACTTCACCCACAAGAAAGCTGAAACACAGTCCTGTGTTTCTCCCTGTATATTCTTTAAGCTCATTGGATTTCCCAAATATGTACCACTTAGATTTCAGGAATGAAAAAAGCTTTTTACTATCTCCTTTCACATAAGACTGTAAGTCATTCATTATATGTCCTTTGGACAGTCACTAAGGCACATTCAGAACACATAAATTTAATCCTCTCATATTCTAGAAATACAGTTATTTTTTTAATAATGGAGAAGTATGATTACTTTAGTGTAATACTAGGAATACAAATATGACGTTTGCATTTTAAACATTTCAGACAGATTGTTCTATTTGAGGTCCTTTCATGATTGGTTAGGAAAGGTCCTGGATTTTAGTACACTGTTTCTGCTGTTACACAAAATTGATAATGTAAATCTTATACATTGTTTGAGTACAGAGAAACATACTGGAAGTCCCTTTTCCTTGACCTTAGAGGGCACAATTTCTGTTTTCTTGCTCTGAAATTTAAATTTTTGCCCTCCACTACGCATATTGAGCAGGAAGGTCAAGGTCATATTCTTAAAAATACTGAGCTATTGCTACACCTATTTCTTTATGTCTTGATACCTAGAACTGTTTGCCGGATACGTGACCTCAGGTTTCACAATACTGTATGAATACCTAAGGATGGGATCATCAGGTCTCTCACCAGTAGTAAAGTTGTAATGAAGCCCCAGAGCAAATATTCCTCTAGTTGGGATGCTTAGAAAGCTCTATCTATCTCCTTTAGAGCCAGGACTCATAGATCCCATTTGTACCAATAAAGTATGATTATTAAAAGTTCCAGTTAGCATACTTAATTTGTGTTTATTTTTACAGTACACCTATTGTAGTACATTATTATAATTTATATCGCACAGATTATCTGCATTGAACAACATATTATTGCTATCAATCATAATAGCTGAATTAAACAGAGTTGGTCTGACTTTCCAGCTAATAACAAACATCTGTTTATTTTAATATCTTCCTTTCAGGATGGAGTTGATTCTTTTCCAGTCTATTTTCCTTTGGTCTTGCAATGAATTACTACTAAGATCCTGTTTCCCCCTTGTTTAGAGACAAAATGTGGTGATCTGTGCATCCATTTCCATGCAGTGCACAGATTCTGTCTGATATTATGAGGCTGTTTCTGGGCAAGTCTGTTTAATGGGAGTATCTATACATCCAGCTTTACTGACAAGGACTATAACTACCTCGATCTATTAGAATGGGTGCAGTGGACAGGTTTTCTGTTTAAAACAGAACTTTGACCAAGCAGCTAACATTCTGAAGAAGGTTGTCAAAATGAGAAGTAGGTTTTCTGTTAGTTTGCAATGAAAAAGTTTCAGGACTAGAAATTAACAAGAAAAAGGAAATAAAAAGATTTATGTCAGAGCCCAAGGAGGTTGTGAATGCTCCATCCCTGGCAGTGTTCAAGGCCAGGTTGAACGAGGCCTTGGGTGATATTGTTTAGAGCGAGGTGTCCCTACCCATGGCAGGGGGGTTGGAACTTGATGTTCTTAAGGTCCTTTCCAACTCTAACCATTCTATGATTCTATGAACCTCAAAGAAGATGATGTACGTAGCTGTGCCAGCTGGTGACCTCTCTGCTTCAATGTCCCTATTCCACTCCACAGTTTCATGTTCCTTTTCGTATGCACCATCATTACTTTTCTTGTGTGGCTCCTCTCCTAGCTGTCTCCTCAGCTGTCTGAGATCCAAGGCCTACTTCTGATACATTATCACTGCCTAATTTTGGTTCAGATTTCTGAGAAAATATTTAAGTGGTAACCTTCATCTGTAAGATATATTGATTAGGGCCATGCAACGTAAGACTGTTGTTACAGTTAAAAGCTACAGCCAGGGCAGCTAGCAGCTCAAATTTTTAAAATGAAAACCATTAACATGACAAGTTGCAAAAGCATAAGGGGAAAAAACTGGGACTTGGAAGACAACAATTTAAGAATCGTCCCACTCCAGGGACCAACAAAGGCCAAGAATTCCCCCTCTGACAGACAATGACCATGCAAACACAGTGCTTTACCAGGGATTTACTGGGGATGGTGAGCCTATTAAACGCCTAGCCTAGTACCTAATGTTTTTATTTCACATTAATTTTTAAGCAGAATCCAAGGAGGATCCAGGGAACTATGGATCAATAAGTTAATCTTTTATATGTGACAGGTAAATGTAAATAATAAAAAATTGAATGAGTCAATGGATAAATATTATGTTATGGGCCAGTCTCAGCAATTCTTTAGATTACAGACAGCTACAAACACAGCAGTTTACTTGGATGTTTAATAAATATTCAGCAAAGCTGCTCAACAAAAGCTTTTAAATAAAGAAAAGTGATGTGAGAGAAGAAGGAAGGTCCACTTGTGTACTTACAACTTGTCCAGAAATTAAGTGTGAGAATAAATAATCAGTTTTCTTATTGGGGAATTAGTCCCAGAGGGATCTCTGTTAGCCAATTTTTTATCTAACAGTCATACATGATACTGAACAAGGGTTAAACGAGCAACAGGTCAGAGATAATGCTAAATTACTCGTGACAGTAAACCCACTACCTCTACACCCATATTTTCACACTACTTAACATTTCACCTATATAGTTGGCTACATTCTCAAAAGAACTCAAGATTTTGATGTGGTTTAAAACCAGTCAGCATTTTTCACATAAAACCAAGTTTTGACTGATAAGTAGTCTTTTCTCCAAGGAGAAACTCTAATCAGAAAAATAAATATTAGTTTCTATTTCCTATTTTTCACAAAAATATCCCGCATGTCTTCTGTAGATTACTTGTAAATAAGATTAATAATCTGAATAATAAACAAATTAAAGCAATTTCATTTGGCATCCCAGCAGATGTTCCATTCAGTTAAAAAAAAAATAAATATTGCCTTGACAGGATAGCTAACAGTTGTTGCTGGGACCTGAGATATAGAAAACCTGAGTTTACAAAATTGTCTTTAGTTAGAGATATTTGTGCAACTCTTAATACCTCACCTCAACAAATAGTTCAACCTGTGTTCAGTGATACAAGTAAGGATACACCTCAACAAATAGTTCAACCTGTGTTCAGTGATACAAGTAAGGATACACTGAAGCTCCCTTCAGATGGATGAAGATTCTCAACTTCATTATTATTGACCAGGAATTACCTAATGAAAGCTTTGATGTAACTAGTACAGTTCTGTCCAAAAAAAAAAAAACAAAAAATCAGCTATAGTTTATCTCTAGAAAATCAAATAGAAGCTGGTAAATGAAAATATCTGAAAATTATTCACAAGGAAATTTAAAAAATAATTTAAAGCAAATAAAGTAAAAATTAAGGTGGAATCTAAGCAATGGGTTTGTTTTTATGCTTGCAAAATTTCATCCTTTGCTTTTTACTACTGATTTGCTGAGTATTGTTCTCAAATATTTACAGTATACCTCAATTGTTGTTGACTTTAGAAAAGCATCTATCCTTGGAATTATTTGGAGTATTTCTGCAGTTGGACTCAGTTTTAAAAAACTAAGGTGTTCTAAATAATAATCAAAAAGCCCTAAGTTACAGATAATTTGAGAGTCTTTGATTTAGTATTTGCATTTTACAAATGGAGAATGTTACATGCACAGGAAAATTCAGGCCTCAAGGTTGCTTTTAGACAAGTTGAAACTTTTGCTTAGTCCTATGATGCAAGATCAACTTCTGAATTAGCGTTGTTTGTGAACTTCGTTAGTGACAACGTTTACAGATTTCACCAAAGGCAGGGGGAGGGTGGGTGAGGATGTGGGGAGGTGGTGTTTGCCCTTAGAGTGACTTTCTGTTCTCTGAATATAGGTTTAATGTATGCTTCAAAAACATTTACGCTTATCTCACTTTTCTCTTGAGTGAATGTTTTGATGGACTTGCCTTGAATCTCTATAGTTCAGCAACAGCAAGTTAGAGTGCTAACAAAGGTCAACAATGGTAACAGCGTAATGATGCATAATCCATGAAATTGATGCAAAAAAATGATTTAAGTGAAACTTATATTATACTGTTATTGATGTCATATGTTTGATGTCTCAATAACAGAATGGTGATTATAGCATCACAACTGAGTTAGATAATTGTCTGATTCACACTTACCTGATTCACATTGCATCAACCAAAACTTATCATAAGATAAATCATTTGATAACCTTCAAATAACGTTTTACATTTCAGATCATTATCTTCAGGAGTAATGTGAATAACATTATTAAAACAGCTGAATTCTGAACAAATGTATGGTAGACTTATACCCTGGTTTTTCCTTAACATTGAAATCATCATCAGCAGTGACTTGAGGGTATTGCACTTGACTGGCATTCAGCAAATTCAATCTGCAAGTTTGACAAATGTTGTGATGACTCAGGAATTCTGATTTCTAATCCTGGTTATGACACACTCTTTGGACACTTGCTTCTTTAAATGACCCTGTCTCAGTTTCACTTTCTGTATAAAGGGAGTAATAGCAAAACTTATACATCTCATTTCATCTCATAACTAGGTAATGATGGCAAAGTAACTTGAAGATAAAATTAATTATTTAAGCATTTTTAATATCAATTAAAAATTTAGACAACTGTGTTTGGCAGCTTATTCTTGTGTATGCCTCAGTTGGACAGCTATTTCACATATTAAGATTTTAGGAATAAATTTTCAGAACAGGAAATTAGATACAGGACTTTTATTAGTATAAACATAGAATTTATTTTTACAAAATAGGCTTTTCATCTAGAAATTCATGCATTGTGAATTTTTAATATAATGTATTAAGTGAACTATTTGATACCTGCTGAATCAATTTAGTTTGAACTTAAAACAACACAGGGCAGAAACTATGAAGGGAAAAACTGAGAAAGGAGGAAAAAGGAGATTGGGTTGTTAAGTTAGCCAAATTAGAGAGCTGAAATTCTGAGCTCCAGCTGATGTAAATGGGATGCTCTTTCGTTACTGTTAATTACATTTATGAGCAACAAGAAGAGCAGAAAGAATTGTGCTTTTTATTTTGGCTATATTTTGTTCAGATTTGTCAGGGTGCCATGAAGAATAACTAGGAGCTGGGACCAGGAGCTGGGAGAAATGGGAGCTCTGCAGGGCAGCACCTTACAGCCAAGGCATGTTCCACCACCCCCAGCAGGGTGCGGGAAGGAGGATCATTGCTCTAGACTTGCTGGCTACAGTCTTGCTATACTCCAAAGGATTTGGTTGACTGCCATTGCTGGAAGAGTGACTTGCTGCCTTATGTTCAACCCGTAGTCTCTTAGAACTTCCACATCCTGTTCTGCAAGTGTTTTTTGTGGAGTTGGCCCCTAATCTTTGTGTGTGTTTACCCCACCCCAGGTGCAGGACTTTGCATTTGCCTTTATTGAACTTCAGAAAGCTCCTGTCAGCCTGTTTCTTCAGTCTGTCAGGATACTACAACTGTGCTTTCCAGTATGGCTTCCTTCAACAAACTAGTGTCATCTATAAACATGTTAATAGTGCATTTGGTTTTATTATCCAGGCCATTATTAAAGCTTTAAGCCTTCTCAGTTCCAGTGTCAGCCCTTGAGGAACACCGCTAGTCAGCAGCAGCTAAAAGTTACCAGTTAGACTTCATATCACTAACCACAACCATTTGAAACATGAGGTCCAGTTTTCCAGTCAACTGATAGTCTGCCTAGCCATCTACTATCAGAATTTACTAATAGGCAGAATACCTCTGTAATAGGATAACTGGTCTCTATGTCTATGATATCCATCCTCTGATTGCAAGCTCTTCACATTCTTAACTAGGATAGGGCTTGAGACTGCAGAAATAAAGACAACATAGTGATGGCATACCAAGCATACACAGTTGTATTTAATCTTTAAGTGCTTGTGTGAACAGAAATACTACTGCCCTCTGTAATGACTGTAATATCTGCTTTTTCTTTGATTCAACACAATATAACTAAAGATAACCGATGAGAACATTGTGTATGATCAACATTTATGTGAGCTCAAAGCAGCTAGATAAATTAAAAAAAACCATAGAATCATAGAATGGTTAGGGTTGGAAAGGAAATTAAAATCATCAAGTTCCAACCCCCCTGCCATGGGCAGGGACACCTTGCTCTAAATCATATCACCCAAGGCCTCGTCCAACCTGGCCTTGAACACTGCCAGGGATGGAGCATTCACAACCTCTCTGGGCAACCTATTCCAGTGCCTCACCACCCTAACAGGAAAGAATTTCCTCCTTATATCTAATCTAAACTTTCCCTGTTTAAGTTTTAACCATTACCCCTTGTCCTATCACTACAGTCCCTAATGAAGAGTCCATCCCCAGCATCCCTATATGCCCCCTTCAGATACTGGAAGGCTGCTATGAGGTCTCCACGCAGCCTTCTCTTCTCCAGGCTGAACAGCCCCAACTTTCTCAGCCTGTCTTCATATGGGAGGTGCTCCAGTCCCCTGATCATTCTCGTGGCCCTCCTCTGGACTTCTTCCAACAGATCCATGCCCTTTTTATGTTGAGGACACCAGAACTGTACACAATACTCCAGGTGAGGTCTCATTAAAGCGGAGTAGAGGGGCAGGATCACCTCCTTCGACCTGCTGGTCTCGCTCCTTTTGATGCAGCCCAGGATACGGTTGGCTTTCTGGGCTGTAAGCGCACACTGCTGGCTCATGTTCATTTTCTCATCGACCAGCACCCCCAAGTCCTTCTCCGCAGGGCTGCTCTGAATCTCTTCCCTGCCCAACCTGTAGCTGTGTCTGGGATTGCTCTGACCCAGGCGTAGGACCTTGCACTTGTCACGGTTAAACTTCATGAGGTTGGCATCAGCCCACCTCACAAACGTGTCAAGGTCCCTCTGGATGGCATTCCTTCCCTCCAGCGTATCAACTGAACCACACAGATTGGTGTCATCGACAAACTTGCTGAGGGTGCACTCAATCCCACTGTCCATGTCAGCGACGAAGATGGTAAACAAGACCGGTCCCAACACGGATGCCTGAGGGACACCACTCGTAACTGTTCTCCAGCTGGACATTGAGCCATTGACCACAACTCTTTGTGTGTAGCCAGCCAGCCAGTTCTTTATCCACCGAGTGGTCCATTCATCAAATTGATGTCTCCCCAATTTAGAGACAAGAATGCGGTGTGGGACAGTGATGAATGTTTTACACAAATCCAGGTAGATGACATCAACTGCTCTACAGCTGTCCATCAGTTCTGTAGCCCCATCGTAGAAGGCCACCAAATTGGTCAGACAGGATTTCCCCTTAGTGAGGCCATGCTGGCTGTCACCAAGCACCTTGTTGTTTTTCATGTGCCTTAGCATGCCTTCCAGGAGAATCTGCTCCAAGATTTTGCCAGGCACTGAGGTGAGACTGACTGGTCTGTAATTCCCCAGGTCGTCCATTTTCCCCTTTTTGAAAATGGGGGCTATATTTCCCTTTTTCCAGTCATCGGGAACTTCACCTGACTGCCATGATTTTTCAAATATGATGGCTAGCAGCTTAGCAACTTCATTTGCCAGCTCCTTCAGGACCCGTGTATGGATTTCATCGGGACCCATGGACTTGTTCACATTCAGATTTTTAAGATGGTCTCAAACCAATTCCTCTCTTACAGTGGACCCAAGGCCTTTATTCTCACAGTCCCTTCCAAGACTTGGGTGGTGTGGTCAAAGCCTTTGCTAGAGAAGACCGAGTCAAAGAGGTCATTAAGAACCTTAGCCTTCTCCAAATCCTGTGTAGCTAGTTCACCCGAGAGTGTCCTGAGGGGCCTACATTCTCCCTAACCTTTTTTTTTATTTGCTATGTACCTGTAAAATCCCTTCCTGTTACCCCTAATATCCCTAGCCAAGTTTAATTCTAACTGGGCCTTAGCTTTCTTAACCTGGTCCCTAGCTTCCTGGACAACATCCCTGTACTCTTCCCAGGCTCCCTGTCCTTGCTTCCACTTTCTATAAAACTCTTTTTTATTTGAATTTTCCTAGGAGCTCCTTATCCATCCAAGGAGGTCTCCTGGCCCTCTTGCTGCACTTCCTTCTAGTTGGGATTCAACACTCCTGAGCTTGTTGCTGGTGATCCTTGAGGACCAACCAAGAGTCTTGAGCCCCCCTGCCCTCTAGGGCTATATCCCATGGAACCTTACTAAGCAGGTTCCTGAAGAGGCCAAAGTCCGCTCTTTTGAAGTCTAGGGCAGTGAGCTTGCTGCACGCTCTTCTCACTGTCCTAAGGATCTCAAATTCAACTATCTGGTGGTCGCTGCATCCAAGGCTGCCTTGTAGTGCCACATTTCCAACAAGCCCTTCCCTTTTGGGGAGCACAAGGTCAAGCATGGCACCTCTCCTTGTCGGTTCCTCTATTACTCGCAGAAGGAAGTTGTCTTCCACACAGTTGAGGAACCTCCTGGATTGCTTGTGCCAGGCTGTACCATCATTCCAACAAATGTCAGGGTGGTTGAAGTCACCCATGAGAAAAAGGGCCTGTGATTGTGAGGCTTTTCTTATCTGCCTATAGAGTGCTTCATCCGCAGAGTCCTCTCGATCAGGTGGTCTGTAACAGATCCCCACAGTAATGTCTCCCATCGCTGTTTTCCCTTTAACCCTGACCCACAAGCTCTCTGTTAACTGCTCACCAGTCCCCAGACAGAGTTCCATACTCTCCAGCCTATCCCTAACATAAAGGGCAACTCCCCCTCTGTGCCTGCCAGGCCTGTCTTTTCTAAAGAGTCTGTAACCTTCCATTCCAATACTCCAGTCATAGGAGCCATCCCACCATGTTTCTGTGATGCCTATTATATCATACCCCTGTAGAGAAGCACACATCTCTAATTCCTCTTGTTTGTTCCCCATGCTATGGGCATTTGTATAGAGGCATCTGAGCCGAGCTCCAAGTGAAACTTTGCTCAGAGATGTTAAATATAAAACATTGTTTTTGGCTCAGGAATTCCCTGAAACATGGATTGATGGCAACTGGGAGAGGAAAGTAGCATTTCACACTTTTGTCTATTTCTATTTGAATATATTACAAATCACTGTAGGATACTGAGGTACAAAGACCACCAGTCTGGCTTTGTGAGGCAATTGTGATTTTGTGTGTTTCTTTGTTGTTTTCCATGGTGTCTTGCCATCTCCTCTAAATTTCAACAAGGCTAGATGGAAGATGAAGGTCTTCATCATTCGTAACCTTTTATAATCTCAAGATGTACTTTTTACCTTACATTATTTTTCTTGCATCAGAGCATTTAAGGCATAGTCATACAAATGTTAAGTATTTTTAGAAGCATTCCCAAGCTATTTGCTATGATAAGCATGAAAAAAACCCAACAAAACAACAAAAGCTGCATGCTTAGAAAATCACTGTTAGCCATTCATGCTCTGAATCAGTTTAAACTACTGTTTTTCCCCTCAGTCACCTGAGCTAATGAAATCTGAAAGAGTACAGATTTAGCACTTCACTTTACCTGTTTTTCTAGTTTACCCCTAATACTGTGTCAGTAATCTTTAATGCTATTTTTATTTTCAGTTAACATCTTTTTTTCGTGAATTTTTATTTGTCTAAATGGTTGTTTAAATGGTCAAAAGAAATGAATAGATTTTATGAAAGAAAAGTTAATAGATCAAATGATATGATATTTTCTTATGTAGCACATACAGCTTATTCCAGTTATTCCTATTTTGGGACACATAGCTTCTTTGGCACTACCACATTTCCCAGAAAGGCATCAGGCACTGATGCAATGATTTCAAGGGAATAATTTACACATTTTGGAGATTCAGGTGTTTCAATATTCTTTATTTTCTGAATATGTGCCTTTTGTCTAATATTGGCTGCCTTTGTATTTCCATTACTCCTTCATATGCCTGATGGTCTAGTAATTATAATAAATAATAGTGCAACATTCATGCAAGGCAATGCAGTATTTGTAGAATTGCATGCTTTCTACCCAGAAATGTCTCCTAAATCAATACAGCCAAAAAAGCAAAGCTAAGAAATCATCTTTTATCTTTTTCTGTTGAAAGACAAACCAGGGATGTAAGCTCCAGTATCAGTATGGGTAAAGGAATAACCCCTACAATCTCACACTCATGCCACTTGTGTTGTTTGCACATAGCATGCTTTCTGAATCCCACACCTCGCAAGGACAACACTACTTGAAACCCAGGATTCACACCATGGAGACTAATAAAGTCTGATCTCTGCAATGTAGACCATGTCTCTGTACAACAAGATAAAAATAGCAGAGACCATCTCAGCTGCCATGGGAAGTAGCTCGCAATGGCTTCCCCTGCTGTTAACTGTCCTTGTTACAAACACCCCTGATGCTTTCTCCCAGACTGGGAAACATTGCTGTGCTGCGCTGGGACTACAGGCAGTGCCAGTCCTGCATCCGTAATTGCATGGGACAGAGTTTTTAATCTCCCAGTTACTTCATTCTAATTCCTCACTGTGACAGATTACACAGTTAGGAACCGTTTGTGAGTACATCTGAAATACTCCCATTGCATCTGGAAACATAAATATTTGACATTGTGTTTTGAGACAAATAAAACTTATGTTATTCCTGGCAAGTTCTTGCTAGTTATATTTATTGTGTGAGAATCCATTTTGTTCAAATTAGCTAAGATAAATCACATATGTTTCAATCTTTCATAAGGTTGCCCTCTATTTCAAGCTTAAACACAAAAACTATAAAATTGTGACTTGGGCAACTATTCAGGACTTCAAACATTACATCGCATAATTTTTATCCCCTACTAGTGTTAAGCACTGTAGCACTGGAGGTGACCATGAACCAGCAGTGCACCATAGTGACAATTAAGGCCAACAGTGTCCTGATCTGCATCAGGAAGAATAAAATTGTTATGGAACGGAAGCATCTCTTATATAAGGAGAGGCTGAAAGAGCTGCTGAAAACATAGCTCAAGGGGGATCTCATTAATGTATATGAATACCTGATAGGAAGAAATGAAGATACAGCCAGCTTCTTTTCAGTGGTGCCCAGTGACAGGACAGGAGGCATGAAATTGTGTCTGAACACAGGAAAGCTCTTTTTTTACTGTGAGAGTGGTCAGCCACTGGAACAGGTTGCCTTAGAGAAGCTGTGGAGTCTGCGTTTCTGAAAAACATTCAAAATCTGACTTACAATTGTTTCTGAGTCAGCCTACTTTAGCTGACCCTGCTTTAAGCAGTGGATTTGGAATAGCTGATCTCAGGAAGTTCTTTCCAGCTTAACAATTCTGTGATCCTGTGATCTCAGCACTATTAAGCACCCAGTGAGAGGGTATTTGTATCTCTACTGAAAAATCTGTTGTTTGATAACCTTTTATTCCTAGTGTCTTCCTTCTGATGACTAAAACTGTTGACCATCTATGTGGGAATAAGAAATCTTTAAGAATTCTTCACTTTCTTCTTAGAGGAGATTCCTTACCCAATTTCCCTTTTGCTCTGACCCATCTATCTCTGTTCAGACTTGTTCATCACCTTTCCTTCCAGTCTCCCATTGACCATGTCATACTTGCACCTCAATTATGAGTTCATATTTGCTTCATCATGAAGGGTCACACATGGTCACAGACTGTCTAGAGTCCACTAGAGTCTATGTTATATAAATAATCAACCAAATATAATTACTTGCATGGTGCACTGAACCTTCGGTTTCTTTTTCAAAGCGTTCAGCGTTTTAAAGCAAAATTGCATTATTTTTATTCTATTAATTTCTTCTTTATAAATCAACTTAAGCATAATTTACCTCATAATCCGATTAAAAAAAAAAACACCAACCCAACAACAAAAACCAGTACTGCAAACCTAGAGTTAGGTTAGACACAAGCACAAGCTTTTTGTGTTGGTTATATTCACATGTAGAACAGAGATGATTAATTTGGAAGTACTTGTTGAAATGCTATAGCCTGAATTCTGGGTAAATTCAGACAGGCTACATTGCTATAGTCCTTAGTTCTTATCTTAAAATCCATGACCATTGAGAATTCTATTGAAGAGAGTTCAAAGAACAAAATGGGTAACTTCTGAAATGTCAAACTGATTGAAACAGAACTGATTTTTCTCAGCCTACTACAGCAAATTCCTGAAGTTCCCTTATATAGTCTTGTCATCACTTTTTGTGCTAGAATATTTGATTTATAAACCTGCTGAAATTCACAAATATTTAGAAGTCACAGCATATGTTGCTAAGTTTCAAGCTTCTTAAACAGAGTATTTTTAGCTTGATTAATCTGACACGAAGGATTTTTCAAATATCATCTGTAGAAAAGTCACAGAATGACTGCCTAGTAAGACACTTTAGAGCACCTTATTTCTGTGTGATGAAACTGGTGATATTTAAAACAATTTGAGATGTTTTGAAATAGTTAAGTCTTAATGTCCAGACTTATTCATGAACTCTGATGGATGTACAATAGAATTACCAAAACACATGTATCTTTCAGATTTGTTATTTCATAGGATTAGCAATTCTTTTTTATATTTAGCTTAGAACACTCAGAAAGCTTAACCATATTCAAAATGACAATTAGAGCAGCATTAACAAACCCCTCTAACATGTCATAAAGTCATAAAAGCAGGAGAAGCGCTTATTGCGCATTATTAATGCAGTTCTCCAGGTTAAACTAATCATATTCATATATTGTATTACATTATCCAAAGTTCTCAAATTAACCACAAGTAATTTAATATGCTTGCATCATATGTCTAAAAGCATTGCCAAAATCCATTTGTTAAATTTGCATTTTCTTCACTGAATATGGGGTTATAAAGGGCAATATGATGGAAATATATTTTAGAATAAAATCTTCCTTTGGAATGTCAAGTAGATACAAACCAGAGATAACATCCTATCTCTGTATTTCAGACGATGAATTCAAAAGCATGGTGCTGTAACAGGGCAAAAGTACTCAGATCACTGATGAAACAGTTCATGTCAAAAGGCTTGCTTAAACCTTACAGGCACTGACCTGCAGTGACAGCAGTTATTATCAGCTGTTGTTGTATCTTGCAGGATGGAATAGAAGAGATCCTTCCTCTAAGTAGAACTTCATTTTACAGCATACCAAGGGAACGTATTACTTGCTATCAGCACTTAGGCATACAGCCTGTGTATTTGGCAATATGTCACTGAGAAACAGACAACTAATTAGGTAAAAAAATTCATGTTAAAAAAAATTATTTAAGAGTATTTTAATAACTACATAGCTATATATGTATCTTCCATACCTTTATCAGCATTAGACCTACCAAGATGGAGAAGACAGAGAAACAGAGAAACATTCAGGTTGGAAGGGAACTCTTGGTAGGTTCAACCCTGCAGCTCAGTACATCTATTAACATAACAGCCACAGTGGTCATTGTTTCTGAACGCGCACAAGTCCATGGGTCCCGATGAAATCCATCTGCAGGTCCTGAAGGAGCTGTCAAATGAAGTTGCTAAGCCGCTGGCCATCGTACTTAAAAATCATGGCAGTCAGGTAAAGTTCACAATGACTGGAAAAAGGGAAATATAACCCCCATCTTCAAGAAGGGGAAAATGGATGACCCAGGGAATTACAGACCAGTCAGTCTCACCTCTGCCAGGCAAAATCTTGGAGCAGATTCCCTGGAAGGCATGCTAAGACACATGAAAGACAACAAGGTGCTTGGTGACAGCCAGCATGGCTTCACTAAGGGGAAATCCTGCCTGACCAATTTGGTGGCCTTCTATGATAGGGCTTCAGAACTGATGGACTGCGGTAAAGCAGTTGATGTCATCTACCTGGATTTGTGTAAAATGTTCGACACTGTCCCACACGACATTCTTGTCTCTAAATTGGAGAGACATCAATTTGATGAATGGACCACTCGGTGGATAAAGAACTGGCTGGCTGGCCACCCACAAAGAATTGCGGTCAATGGCTCAATGTCCAGCTGGAGACCAGTTACGAGTGGTGTCCCTCAGGCATCAGTGTTGGGACCGGTATTGTTCAACATCTTCGTCACTGACATGGACAGTGGGATTGAGTGCGCCCTCAGCAAGTTTGCCGATGACACCAAGCTGTGTGGTTCGATTGATACACTGGAGGGAAGGAATGCCATCCAGAGGGACCTTGACACGCTTGTGAGGTGGGCTGATGCCAACCTCATGAAGTTTAAACGTGACAAGTTCAAGGTCCTACACCTGGGTCGGGGCAATCCCAGACACAGCTACAGGTTGGGCAGAGAAGAGATTCAGAGCAGCCCTGTGGAGAAGGGCTCGGGGGTGCTGGTCACTGAGAAAATGAACATGAGCCGGCAGTGTGCGCTTGCAGCCCAGAAAGCCAACCGTATCCTGGGCTGCATCAAAAGGAGTGTGACCAGCAGGTCGAAGGAGGTGATCCTGCCCCTCTATTCTGCTCTCGTGAGACCTCACTTGGTGTACTGTGTACAGTTCTGGTGTCCTCAACATAAAAAGGGCATGGATCTGTTGGAAGAAGTCCAGAGGAGGGCCACGAGAATGATCAGGGGACTGGAGCACCTCCCATATGAAGACAGGCTGAGAAAGTTGGGGCTGTTCAGCCTGGAGAAGAGAAGGCTGCGTGGAGACCTCATAGCAGCCTTTCAGTATCTGAAGGGGGCATATAGGGATGCTGGGGATGGACTCTTCATTAGGGACTGCAGTGGTAGGACAAGGGGTAATGGGTTAAAATTTAAACAGGGGAAGTTTAGATTGGTTATAAGGAGGAAATTCTTTCCTCTTAGGGTGGTGAGGCACTGGATTAGGTTTCCCAAGGAAGTTGTGAATGCTTCATCCCTGGCAGTGTTCAAGGCCAGGTTGGATAAGGCCTTGGGTAATATGGTTTAGAGTGAGGTGTCCCTGCCCATGGCAGGGGGGTTGGACCTTGATGATTTTAATTTCCTTTCCAACCCTAACTATTCTATGATCCTGTGATTCTATAACTCCAACATTCTCACACCATTTTTTTCCTTTTTGTTATTATGACTGTGTAGCCCTCCAGTATGGTCAGTTTATAATCCATTATCACCCAATATTTACCTTTTCACATTGATGTCATCCCTTACATACTGAATACAATCCTTATGTCAGCTTTTAATCTCTACTTGTTTTCATTTAAATCCTTCTTGAAGATCTGTAATGTCTACCACAGTATTATATAGCAAATTTTAGACAGCTGAACAAATTTCTGAGATACCTGTTTTTTTCTTTTTTGAGCTTAGAAGTCAAAAGTGGAAAAAAATACCTCAATATGCTGCAAAGAAAACTAAGATGCCTTTATGTTGTTTCACCTACCTGAATATTTCTTGTGGTCATCCTTGCTGTATTCCTGCTTCAAAAGAGCATTAATTCCTTGATAAACATGAAACAAACTTTCAGTTCATCTGACTACGGCTCACACAAGGTAGAAGTCTACAAAAGTTGTTTGTAAATATTATCAAAAGTAATAAGTACAGTGCATTTCCATCCAATAACATATGATCGAGAACTCATGATAAAATGGGAGGTTGTATTGCATCTGCTCTACAAAAGCTGCATTAGATATCATTCATCTTTAAACTTATTTTACGCCCAGTTAGCACATGGCTGGTTGATAAAAGAAAGGTTAATAATGCTATCCTTCAGTTTTCTATGTTGTTAAAGACAAGTTGATAAGGAAGCTCCAAGACTTCCTTGAGGGCATTGCTCCAGGCTACTGATTATGTCTTAGAACATGATATTTAATCTTCTGTTTAAACCATGTTTTTTCACTAAAGGAAAATTTTGCTGTTTATACATTAATAAAAGATCTGACACAAGTGACAGAGGTGTACAGTAACATTTTTGATTATCTGCAGTATAGTTCATCCTAAAGTGGGACTCAAACAAGAGGATAAGACATAAAATCAGGTCACTTCAAGTGGAATTAACCTGACAAAAGGTAAATGTCTACTTTTAGGTAGTCATCTGAGTTTCAATTACTTCAGAAAGTAACAGGCATTTCCTAAAACTGGTGTCATACTAATACAGATGTCTAACATGGACCAGAAAAGCAGCACTGAAAGCGTGCTTGTTTCTTTGCATTTTTACTAGGTTAGATATAGATGAAATGTTACGCAGGTTAGGTTAGATCATCCTGCTCTATGTGATTCTTTTCTGGTCAAAAATATCTGAAAATCCAGGAGCACAGTTGGTGTTTCATAAAGTTTATTTATTCGTTTTAGGGCTCATATAACTTTTAAAACAAAATCTTTGAATTCAACTCATGAATTCTCCTACTGGAATATTACTTACATGCTAGTGAAATAAAACAGACACTTTGCCTATGCTTACACTACTAAAATAAAGTACAGCTTGAGCATTGGCTCACACTGTCCATATGTCTTGAATTCTAATCGTGCTTTTTGTCACTGCCTTAACATATGGCAACACTTCCCTGGTCAGAAACTACAAAGCACTTTTTAGGAAATGTTCCAAATAGGTATTTTCAATGTGTTATCGTTAGGTATGGTGAAGAAACATGTTTAGGCATGTAAGCATGAGCAGAGCTATGTCAGACACAGAGCCAAGGGACAATCTGTACTCTGCTTCATTTACTTGTGCAGATGTAGCCAAGATCATGCTAAAAGCTGCTTCCCCTAATAGTAACTTTACTACTGCTTCATCAAAGTCAGGATTTTCCTTTTATCTTTTTGTAATAAATATGTGCAAATCTTGGTTTCTGTGAGAACTGTACAATGAAAACCAAAGGCGTGCTCTAATTGTATGTATTGGAACAAGGGGAGCTTCTCTTTACTTACAGACTCAGCTGGTATAAAACAGTTCATGTAATGTCTGTACCATGCAAATGTAACAATGTCAGAGAAGCCTTTCCTTGTGCATTCTTGTACATTATATATATTTGCTGAAATTTGAAACCAGGTATGTTTCAAAGTGTTGCAAGGCAGATCTTGACTTTTTTAGACTGTGTTCTTATTATATGACCTCTCAAGTCATTCTCACTACATGAGAAAAAGCCAAAGGATTCAAATGCTCTAAACATCCACTCAAAAGAACTATATGAAATTTCTGTTATATTTAACAAAGCCAGACTAGGAAGCATATTAGTTTCAAATCTGTTTAGGTGAGTGCAGTTCTGGCACCTGTAAGACTGTTTAGAGTATTTAAAAATCCCTTCTATTCAGAACTAAAGTACAAGTGCATCACAGTAACTGATTAAAATCTCAGCCTTCTAGAAAACAAAATTCTTCAGAAGGGCTAAATTTTACTTTTTAGTTCTGAGTTCAGTGAATAACACCTCTTTGCACTCCTCTGACCAACCACTTCAGGTTCATGTTCATTCTTTTTGGGTCACAAATAGTTAAGAACTGTTTCCCTGCTTAAGTCTGAACAGGGTTTTCTAATAGTTTTGTTAAGTGTTCACACAGTTAGAACTGTCCCACAGTAAAGCAGAACTAAATTTAGAGGGGGTAGCAGTGATCTTAAAAAGGATCTGAAAGGGAGAAAACTCTACATAATCTACTTGGAAGCCAAGGATAGACTGTAAAAAATTAATGTGAACAGAGCATTAATATTTAAGCTCTAAAGATACAATTGTAAATCATTCTGAGTAAAAGCTAGGATGAACTAGAAAGTTTCACAACTGAAAAGAGCTTTGATAACACCTGTCATAACTAGAACTGATGAGTGGAAAACCACTAGATGCTTTGTTAGAAATTGCTGGCATATCAAAGTAGTTGGAGAAACTTAAAAAACAGGAAAATTCAGATAGTTGGGGAACAGTTCATGGCATTGTCTCATACTCATATATCTTTATAAATCTATAACAAATAGGATTAATACTATTGTCATATATTGTCACAATACTATAACAAATACTATTAATACTAAAAATAGTATTAATAAGAATCTTGTTAATAGACCTGCAGTGGGTCTGCTACTGAGAAAGGTTAGCATAAGATAAAGCCAAAGCCTTCTGGGTCATGTTTTGTACAGCAGCATTATAATCCTCCTATCACGTGAGAATTACTGAAGCAGACTACAGGCCACTAGTAAGTAGTAGACAGCAAGGAAAACACTATACCATATACAGTGGAGGTAAACATTTACAAGTGTGTGATCTGGCAAATTTACATAATGAGGTCATGTAGCAGTCAGTTAAGACATTTGTTTTTATTATTTTTTTCCATTTTCTTAATCCCAAGGAAAAAAAAATTAAAAAAAATCCAGACACTGAAAAAGTTGTATTGTTTCTCTGTGTTAATGGAAAGTTAGCAAGGACAACCAGGTAATTCAAGACCATGTAGGCTGGTTTGAGTCCCAGCCAAAATAATGAAAAAACAGGTAGGAGATTTAATTACTAAATAATTAAAGGATTAAATTATAGCTAATGCTAATCAATCATAGTTTTGCAGAAAATATATCTTGTTAAACAAACTCAATTCCCTTCTTTCAAATTACAAATGTATTTGATAATGATAACTGCACTGATTAAATAGCTTTCTGTAAGGTATTCATGACAAAGTACTGTATATTATTTGGAATAAAGATTAGCAGTATTTGAAATCAGTGATATAAGGATTAAATGGAATATAAATCAGGTGACTCTTCAGGAAGCTGATGATAGTTGAAATACATCTTTTAGTGTGAATTTCTACTGACATCCCGTAGGCATGGTAACTTCCAACATTGTTCAATATTTAATCGTAGAATTAGAAGTAAACATAAAATCACTGCCAGTAAAATGTGCAGATAAAAAGACTGAATGAAAGATAAATGATGAGGATATATGAGTTGTGTAGCACCAAGCCAGTTCAAGCAAAAAAGAATTCAATAATCAGATTCTGGATCCTATGTTTGTGAATAAGAAATGTAGACCATATTCATAGGATAAGATACCATAACTTGCAAAGTAAGTCCATAGTGATACATCAGGGTATAATAAAACTTAAGCAAAAGCATACTGAACTGTGCAAAAGGGAAGAATTAGCATGATTCTTGGCTGTCTGAGCAGTGAAGTAGTACACAGGATGCAAGGATATGCCACCACAGTCTTGAAACAGTCTGCACTTTTGTCACATTTGTGAAAAGACTTTAAAATATTAAAAGGGGATAAATAAAATGCCACAAAAGCACACAAGGTTTGTAGGAAATGCTGCAGAAGCATTCTGAGCACCCTATTTCAGTGGAAACAAGACTGGAAGATGGTTGGGTCACAGTGACTCAGTGTCATCACAGAGAGAAAATATAAGTACTGTCAGGGTCCTGAACTGCATGGAGAAAGGCATATCAAGAACCAGTAGGTGGATAGTAAAGCTGACCTTCTTCAAACTGGAAATCTAATACATCACTTAAAAACTGAGAGCAATCCTTTTAAAAGAAGAGCAATGCATCTTTTTATGTCTTCATGCATATCTTCACATAAAATCAGGCCACAGGTCTTGCCAAAAGTTGTTATGAGAATGAAGAAGACTGAAATAGGAAAAATATTAGACAATCTAAGAACATCATCCCACCCAAAACTCTACAGATTTCTTGCAAAAACGCACCCTGATAGCTGCAGCTTCTAATAATAAAACTGTATTTTTGCATATATGTCTTTAGCTTAAGAGATATTTTCTACAGTTATTTTAAGCATTCCTTCTCATAGAATTTGTTAAGTACAATGGAAATATTCATGTATTTAAAGCTTTCTTCATTCTCTGCCTGATTTTGAAGTCAGATACTGTAGAAGCAGCTGCTACAAATTAAGTTTCTCTAATTTGTATGGAAAGATATGAACAAAAAAGTTGTGGCACTTATCCCAGACCAAGAGAAGATCAGCCAAGCTATGTGGAACAGGGGTAATTGCTTTTTCTTAGCGAGATATCAAACCTTGTAAAACAGCAGACACAGGAGGTCTATTCATTTTTCTATACAGAGGATATTAGCACAGACTTAACCAACAAGCAGGTAGACCTTCCACATACTGTATTTATGGGATTATGAAGTTCCCTGTTGGTTTTGCATTTAATGATAGCTTTTTCTTTCAGATTTTTTCTTTTGTTGGTACACACAGGAGTCTTTGGATGTAGTTACTAAACAAGCATAGCCCTCTATCTCATTTTAATGGTGTTGGTTTTGTAATTAAACACACCTCAGACTTGTTGCTAATGTAGTTGAAATGCAGACACAACTCTTGAACTTAGAGTGATTAATACAATTTCTCATTCCATCCTACTTCTACAATAATGTATTAAATTTTGCCTTTTAAAAATTATTTTATTTTGCTCGATCTGGAAAAAGACATCTCAGTAGTTACCTGCTACTCTTTTGCTAGAACAAACTTAAGTGCCTGCTGAGGTTCTATGATTTTCATTTATTAAACTGATGCAGTGTCAGTTAACAGACAAAACTATTCCATTGCCACTTATCACTGAGGCAATTTAGGTAACTGCTCTGAGTAGGGTTACTACTATCTCTGTCGACTGTCACTATTTGTTTACTTTATTTTAAAATACACTTATGCTGACCTCTATTCATGCCTGTATTTTGGGAAGCTACACTGAGGTGCTTATATCTAGAAATAACGAAGTGGCATTTTGTCCTTTTAACAGTTTTAGAACTCATTATCTTGTCATGAAAGCTCTGAGAATTAGCACCATACAGAAGAGATTTTATTCTTTTCTCCTAATAAGTTGAGACTTGCATAATGGACAAGGTGCTAAAAGCTAGAAGAAGGTTTATTTATTTATTTATTTTGTTTCTCTAATTATCTGAATACCTAAAAGGAGAATGTTAGAAAATTTAGGCATCAAAGAACACTATGATTCACATGAAATAGCTTCAACTGATGTCTGTAAAGCAAACCTTAACTACCATAGTGCCATGTAAAGCATTAAGAAGCTGGTGAAATTTAAATGCTGAAACATGGTGAAAAATACAGTATTTCCACTGAGGAATCACCATAAAAGAATCGCATACAATAGCTTTTTGCAGTAGATCTCAGCATCCAACATTTACAGGTGTGAGTCCAAAACTTTCTGAGTCCAAAACTTTCCGTGTCCAAAACTTTCCATGTCCTAAACTGACCTGAAAGCCTCTTCTGATACCACATCATGGACTTCATGAACAAAACTCCATGTGAAGTTGTGAGTGATCAGCTCAGCCAATCCCTCTTTCTTTCATCATCATGAATTGTGAGATTTCTATACACCAGTCTATAGGGTTAATCAGCATAGTTTTCATAAAGATTGTAACTAGAATAGTTGAGTTGGAATAGTGGGAAGTGGCCTACAACAATCACCCACTTCAACTGTCTGACCACTGCAGGGCTGAACAAAAGTTAAAGCATATTATTAAGGGCATTGTTCAAATGCCTCTTAAACACTGACAAGCTCGGGGCATCCACCACATTATCTTTGAACTTGCTAGAAAAAGTTTTACAGTAATAATGCTAATTCTCTGGAAGAACATTCCCAGGGATGTGGCAGTATCCCCATAACTGGAGGTTTTCAAGATGCAATTAGGCAGAGTGTTAGAGACTCATCTAGGCTCCTTTTCCAGTGAAAGTTTTGACCAGATGATCCCTTGATGTCCCTTCCAACCTTGGCTATTCTGTGATTCTGTGTGTTTCAGCTAGGTCTGTGGAGATGCATATAACTTCCATCAATGCAAGACAGAGTAAGGAAGAGAAGAGGAAAACAAGGTTGTGCAGGGAAGCTCTTCCATGAATCATACAAGTCATGTGTCTGGGTGTTCCAGAGGGGGATACAATATACCTTATTTGGGTTTGAAGCAAATTCAGTTTTTCTTTCTAGCCTTGTTTTATTATACAACAGTGTCCAATTAAAAAAGGACAGGGTTTCATCTCATAATTCTTTATTAGAAAAGAATCTTTGTGCCAGTCAGATGGTATCTAACTCTTCTTTTTGGGTTTTATTTTATTTAAGGCCTGCAGTGAGATAATGACTTTAGACTAGGAAAGATAAGCTCTCAAGCTTTTCTAAAGTCTCTGAAGAAAAAATAGTACTTTTTGGTTAATTCAGGACAGGATCCCAACTTCACTGCAATCAGTCATCTTGGGAAAAGCCTGTTGAGAAAGCTGAATAAACTCAACCTCTCTCAAGCAAAGGTAGCTCCGTGAAGTCCTCCCTTTACTTCCCCCTAGATAATAGGCTGATCTCTCAATTAAAAATCTAGACATCCCGTCGTCTTTAGAAAAGAAGTACAGAACAGCTAATCTTCCTGCTCCTCTGATGGATGCCTAAAGATACATAGGACCAATTTGGACTCAAAAAAAGCAGTAAAAATACTGGAGGGTTTTTTGTTTTTTTTTTGTTTCAATGTTTCAATGCTTCATAGAATTTTAATAATGAATAAAATATACAGTAGATATGCAAATATCTAAATATATAAAATAGCTGAAGTTTAATAAACATTTTTATTGCTAGAGAACCAACATATATTTTTAGGCTAAATGTCATCATCAGTTCTGTTTATCTTATTTTATATTTGAATGTCTTGTTAAAAATAAAAATGGGTGCTGTTCTGGACAAGGGCTGGGAGACGGTGGGGTTGGAGTAGGTATTGGTCAGTGCTTGGTCGGGCTGGGGGGACGAGTTATCGGTCGGCTGGAATAAAAGCTGGCTGGCTGGGTTTAAACCACAACATAGGGTCAAAGAAAAAGTAAAATTAGTATGTTCAAATGAATACATACAGTACGTTTTTTCAAGGGGTCTTGTAAAATTCCTAATTCTTTATAGACCCTGCTTTTACTTTTTTCAGCATTCACACATCTTTTTCCAATGAATGCAATAATGAACACCTAGAAGATCGAAGAATATTCAGCCTTGATATGTCAAACACTTTTCCTAAATACACATATATAATCATAATCTGTTTTTTTTATTTTGTTAGAATGATGGTGTCTGTACTAACACCTTAAACACTTCATCTTGTCCATCTCAGCTGCTACAACCAAGATATGTGCGGTCTACTGTATTTTAATTTAAGCTGAACCTGGTCTTAAGACTTACTGAAGTGCATTTTTGACTTACATTGTTTAGTTGTAAATGTAATTAAATGAAATACAGTTTCAGCAAGTTGTCTGTTAATTAATATTCTGTATCAATAATTTTATATTTCAGAAGAATTGTGATGTATTAAATATTGACTAGTTATTAATTATGAATGTTTTTTCTACTGAAAGAAATGTTTTATAGTAAAAAATGTAATGTACAAATGACAGACTACACTAAAAGCTGTGTCTATTAAGCATCAATTTATGGCTCCTCTTGAGCAAACGTAATGTCCAAGGAATGCCTGTGTGAGAAAAGAAGAAAATGGGGGAGGCTTAAGAAGGTTATAATTTGATTTTTCTCCATTGCATATTTGTCTCTAAGATACTAAGAGCAAGACTTCGAGGAATAAAATGTCCTTTTGTACTCTACAGAAAACACTAAACCTGGCATTCCCACTCACTGGGTTAAAAAAGGACACTTTTTGTCGTCAAGGATGTGTATTGTCTCTACTTTCCACTGCTTGATCATTGCTTGGTTTCGCTTTTCTACTTTAGATTTGTTGTCTTCTGTTTCTACTGCTAAGTGTAGCAGACTACTTAAAGAAAGAAAAACAGGGCAAGGCAGAAATACTTCCTTTTACCTCGAATCATTGTTTTAAACCATGTATTTGTTTTATTGTCATAAAACTTCAAATATTAATTCTGAACATTATTTCCAGGCCAGCATTGGAATCAAGAAATGGTTCACTAAGAGAACAACAGAGGTAACAGGGAATTTTTCCCAAAGCTGATCCAGTATAAACTGGTATGTACAGAGAAATTCTGCTTGATCAGCAGCCATACTCTACTGCAGTGAATACCAACTTCTAACAGTCTTTTGATCATAGCAAACCTTGTTATTTCCTCCCAGCAGAGAGGAAGGGGTTATTTCTTGTTTAACACTTTTTCTAGGGACAGTACTAGCATATCTATCACTATGCTAGAGACATACAGGCTAAATGCATGCAGTTTGTGTACACAAAAATTGCTGTGTTCAAAGTACCATATTTCACATTAAACTCACCTTGCTTAACACCATCAGTAGCAGATGGAAAAAACACTAGATGTTTTGTTCTCGTATGCTGTTTCTTCATTACGAACACCAGGCTCTCAACATTTCCATCTTAATTTTCTGTTTGTGTTTTCTTGATAGGGAATACAAGATGACAACCATTCTAAAGAGTGTTTCCTGGATTGACATCAACTTTGACTGCTTAATGAAAGCTAGTAATACTCTCACAAAAAAACAAAGTTAAAACTTCTACTGAAACAGATCACTCAAGATGTATGAACTAGAGGGTTGGCAGTAAAATTTGATTAAAGGTAAGATGATGCTATAAAGCAAAAGAAACAGCAGACTGCATGTCAGGAAATTGATACTTAACCTAGAGTATAAAACTAGAATTTACTCTCGAGTTAAATGTTTCAAAAATCATTCATGACTATGTTAAAACAAGTTATGCAAAGCACAGACTGTAGGAACAGTTTTGCAAATGAACTTTTACCACTGATTTCCAGGGCTAAAAATAACCAACCATGATAGTAGCAAATCCTATGTAGTTAAAATGGCAGTTCCACTGTGTTCTCCTAATGGATTGTCATTTGTAGCTTTCTCTGGATGGCATTTAACAAACATTGATTCTATTCTGAAACCATGAAAAGGTATTTTTATTGCCTAAGGTATCTGACCCTGGACTTAAAAAAAAAAAAAAAAAAAAAAAAAGGTCAGAAACACTACAAGGTAGAACTGCCATTTTCTTCAGTCCCAATTAAACCACATCAATGGACAGAAATCAATTTGCCATTAAATGCCATAGGAATAAACACAATTCAATTATTTTTCATCTTCAGATGGTAATATAGACAGGAAACAAGCTCTTCTGCTCTTGCAGGTTGTGCTGTTATAGCCCCATGAGGTTTGGCCGTGCCTGGTGAACACTGCTGCTAAAAAGTCATTGTGTGGACATCTCCAATTACCACAAAATATCTCTGACACTTGGAAATCTCAAAGACTGAAGGAGAATGGGACACATTGAAATCTTTAAATTTTGCAACAGCACAGACAGTTCCAAGGACTTCAGCTGGCTCCTGGACCTTGTTTATCCCAACAGTCTTCACAAACTCATAAGAACTCTCATGATGACATTCCCTGGCAGAAACAATCACTGCTGAAAAAAAGTGCCTTTACATACAGAGAAAGGATGGATAAGAAGTCACAGGGGAAATGAACTGATTTGTTCTGTTCTTTTCAAATATTTAATTTAAATAATACTATTTTAAAATTTATTTTCTATTATTTTTAATGTAGATTGGATATTTTATAATAGAAAAAAACCAAACACCCAGGTATTTAGAGTTTACTCATTTGCTGTGTCCGTTTTCTGCTGCAAGATCCCACGTTAATTGTGCCGAAAAGAAATTAAAGGAAAGGGAGATCAACTTGATCAACTTTTAAAAATCTGCCATTGTCTATCTACAGGTTAGGTATGTTTTATGTTTTACTTCGGTGGTATTTTTATAAAGCAAGCACACTTCCATTTAGCATAGATTCTGCTAAGGTAAATAGAGCAAAATTTCTCTTACAATATCTTGGTTCACGATAGTAAATTTTACTTCCACACCCCCCCCCCCGCCCCCCCCCGAATTCTACAATAGCTCATAGAGTCCTTTACAACAGCCTGAAGGGTTAGTTCTGTACACTCGTGGCAACAAGAACATGTGACAGACCATAAAGATACATTTTAATTTAATACACCTAAATCTTTCTCCCTCCCCAACAATTCTACCTGGCAATTTCCCAGTTTACAACAGGGTTTTTCTTCTTTCCCCTAATATTTCTTATATTGATGATCTTCTGATCTGCTCTATTATATTTCATCCCATTTCTGATAATTCAGTGCCAGCAGTACCCCAAGTGTCTTCTTTTATGGTGTAGACATCAGTGAGCCCTAGATATGCCCACTTCTAGATCAGACCTGATTCAGGTTTGACACATTCACATACTAGCCACTGATAAGTAAACTAATGACGTTGCTATGGAAGCCACATATGCTTTGAAGCATCATAGTATTTACCTAATAAAAATCTACTTTTGTTCTCTGAAGTTAGCTTTAAGCTAGGCAGATACCAAGCTGAAGATCAAGTGTAGAAAGAAGACTCATACATCTAGTCTTAATACAGCAGAACAATCAATTATCCAGCTGCAACTGAATGCAGAACTACTCACATTCTTAAAAGTCAAACTTAATGTATTCAGATGTGACTTTTCTGCTTCAAGCAGTTGGAGATGTAGCTTTCAAGGGGATGTGGATAAATCTTGTTTAGCATCATTAAAAATAAATGTTTTATTATTGTAACTCTTTATTGTAACTCTCACTTCACTTTTGTTGAGGAAACAATGTAAACTCCACAGGAATTCCAAATGGATGACTAGGGAACATGGCTACACAGCTTCTAGGACATATTTATATCTTGCACTAATAATAAGGGAGAGATGTAGAAAGATCATTGGTTTTCTCATCAAATTAATTTCAGTGTGTTTGTTGCAGTCTTTTAGATTTTTAGTGGGAAATAGTCTTTTACTGAGAAAAGGAGTTGCCAGACTTGAGACATCTTCACTTAAGGCATTTTAAAGAAAAAAAATAAAGAATCATGCTTGGGATGGTTATCAGCTCCCAAAGAAAATCATCCACTAGCTGTTGCTTCCCACTACGATGGCAGAAACCCCACCAGATAGTAACAGTTATGGAATAGTTGTACAAACCCAGATCTTGCCCCTACCCATCTCATCCCACAGGGTGGGAGGAAGTCTTTTTACCACACACTGTGTGGAAGAAACCGCAGTCGCTGGTGAGGCTGAAAAACAAACAAACAAACAAAAAAATAGTTTTATTGTAAACTCCCCTAAAACTCTATTGGGAGGAACAAAAGTTTTGCAAGCTCCTATTCTTATAAAGGATATGAAGTAGGGGGAATAAAAAGAGAAATGAAAGAAAGAAAGCAGAGAACTAAGCTCATCACTCCATGGTTGCAGCAACACATCGAGTTGAAGTCCTTTAGGTCATTTTAGTCAATGACTCTGCTGTTGTCAGGGTGGGAGAATGTATCATACGGCTGCAGGCTGGTTGTCTTTAGAGTGTCAGGCTCTCCTGGCACCCTCGCACATCTGAGACTCTTTCTCAGGGGCACTAGGTAAACTCCAGACCCAGATCATGTGCCCTGACAGGTGCCGTGGTGTCTGCGCAGCTGTCTCAGGGCAGTTTGTTGTTGCAGGGCACTCGATGCTTGTGGCCTCAGGCAGATAACACTGGGAAAGATCCCCCACCACGGTGGAACTGATCCCTGCTCTGCTGCCGGCCGTTTGCTCGAGTGGTATTACACTGCTCACAGCGAACAAGCGCTCAACCTCCGTCAGGCCCTTGCCTTGTGAGGTGCTTTGATGTGCACGCAAAAAGGGTCTCCTGACCGCAACACACACGTACACACAAATTTCCAGTGTAGCGTTTATGTTTTTTGTGTAAGACTGGAAACAGTAAGTCTGGACATTGCCTATGAGTCTCCTAGGTGCTGTGATAGGAATATTGAAATGCTTCTGCAACACTTTATTTGCTGTGGTTTCACTATGAGAACAGTTTGTATATTATGACTCTGTGTCGGGTAGTCTTATTTTGCTAAGGAAAACTGGCAACATGAAAGAAATATATTTTCCATGGTGAAAAAATAATTAGCATTTATCCAAATACCTGACAACTTATTATGACAAATTACAATCAAACATGGATGTTAACACAATTTAAAGCCAATTTCACAGCTTTTTGGTTATGTTAATATAAAGCAGTCACATTAAATAGTTGTATGATTATTATGAAAAATCTGCATATCAGACCACTATTTCAGCCAATGAAAATGCAAGTACGATTAATGGAATTAAAACCAAATAAATTGTATAATACTCAGATCTTTGACATTCTTTAATGTATTTTCAAAAATAAACACTGACATTTGAATATCTCTTTGAAAAGTTTGCTCACTATTATTGAGTGTATTTTTTTTAATAAAAATATGGATATAGGAAATGATATGAAATTTGCAAAAGAATGAGTCACAAAAGCAAAATAATTACTTATTTGGCTGGGAGGTTTTGCAGCTGGATTCTCTGGTCTAATTGGAACAAGCTCTTTCCTTATCGTGAAGTAAAAACAGGAAGAGACAGTTTGCACTCTGAGGGTGTCATAATAGGCACTCAAATATGAAAGTGTTGACCTTTACTCTGTGCGTGGAATTAGGAGGCTTTCAAATTGATGTGACTTTCTCTTAGCACTATTGTAATTGACCATGTAGAAAAATGGTTCTCCTATGTTTAAAAGACACATAAGAGGATTTCTTCCACTAAATACAATTGACTTATTGTGATAAAATTACAAAGATCATAAGATCAAGAATAAGCTTTAAGAGTGAGGACAGCAACAAAACGCAGGTCTTCTCTAAGGACAGCTCTAAATGGTCTGTCTTCACCAGTGCTGAAGAAGGTCAGCATATGTCTATAGCTTTGCTCTTTGTGCCTTGAATTTCCAATGAGTGCTCCATTGTTCCAGTTAAAAATGACATAATGAAATGACATGATTATGGCCCATAGTAACACAGGTACTATAGTAAATATTATCAATGAAAAGTTTAATTTTTTAGAAAAGAAATATTCTCACAGGATAACAGGAGCAGAAATTCAATGAGCTCTCTAAATAATTAGGTGCCATTAAAATGTTCCTTTTCGTAATGACTTCATTTGTAGATCATATGGGATTATGCAGTTCAAGATGGTTTAAAATGGATGAAAAGACCATACAGAATTCTCAGTTCTAAGTGATTGACTGTAAGCCAGGTACAAAGTATATTCACTGGCAGAGCAAAAAAATTTAATGCTGAGTCATATTACTGTCATGCAATATCAGTTATTAGCATAAATAATTTCTCTGTTGACACAGATACTCCAGACTTTACATTAAGTTGGGTGAATTATTGTTTATGGGACAATTCAGTCCACCAGTTGAAAATGCTCAGTTCCTGGTATGACAGGGCCTATCACCCTCACAGGCTATTTTTAGTGGCATTGAGGTATGGTAAAAAAAACCCAGCAGACTCCTGGTTTGGGGTTTTTTTATTGCAATTGTGTGGGTTTTTTTTGTTTGCTTGTTTTGCGTAGATGTTTCAGGGAATGTAAATATTATACTTTTTATTTTATGAGGGAAGAAATTAATTGTCTTCTATATTTCTACATTTTTTCTCTCCTCATTCATTCTACTTCTGCTCTTTCTTTTCTTTCTTCTCTTTCGTTCTCATCAAAAGGATCTGTGTTTACTTTCAGCTCTGTATCTGGGACTACATGCATTGCCTTCTATCAGGAATAAAAAATTAGTAAGCTGTTAATGCCAGCATTAAAAAGGACTCTTGTGGAAGGAAGATACTCAGAACAATTTATCTTTATTGAAAGTTTAATATATGACTAATAAACAGGCAAATTTAAAAATATTCTAATATTTAAATATGTTGTAGTCCAATTTCCACCTTTAAGGAAATATAATAGCTGTGAATTTTGTACAATTACATGGATTAATAGATCTTTTCAAGTTCTTCTAGTGTATCACAATAATGAAGTGAAAAAATATTGTCCAGAGAACACTAATAATGCTGTATTTTACTGTTAATATATTGCTGTGCTGTCTGTTCCATAAGCTGTGTGATAGGGTCATGGAGAGATGCAAGCTGAATGGAGCATCAGAATCCAAATGCTTTACAAAAAGTAATAAAATACAACTTTTCTTATTTGCTATTTGGAAATGCAAGCACAGATAAATCAAAACTTTCTTTTAACCGTTATTACCCCTTCCTTACTCTACGTGTCTTAATCTCGGAAAGCTGTTTGCTGTGAACAGACTGCACTCAAACTCTGTAACCCTTACTTATTGCAATTATTCTTAATCATTTTCCATCTGTAAGTGGGATTAAAATAAGGATGAGGGGTGGCTCAGTGACTGCAAATCATTCAATACAGAAGATTCAGTATGTCCATGTCATTGTCTTGTCAAGAGATTATAGGCATAAGATTTCATGAAAGAGAGCATGGACAGAAGATAAAACCTTACCTTCTGCCATTTTCATAATCTTTCTAAAGAATAGTTATAAAAGCAAAATTTTAACAGTATGTTCCGCTTAAGAGAAATGCAGAAAGAAACACAAGATAAAATAATTTTATAGTCTTAATGTTTAAAATCATAGGAACCTTAACAATAAAATTAAAACTTAGAAAGCCAAAGAACTTAAACTTAGTGACCTTACTGATGTGGATGTCATATAACAGAGAAAAAAAATTCATAAGAAGTTATGTTTCTATTAAAGGGAATTCAGGAATGCTAGAGGAAGAGTGCATATACAGAAGAAACACCACATGTGAAGGAATTTTTTACATATTCACTGAACTGTCAGAATTCCAGAGATTTTCCTGAAGCCTGGGCTTTGCAATTTGATTTAAATTTCAGACATAATTCCAATTGCAGACACACTATTACATTCCAAAATGCAGGTAATTCACTAGCTACACGTATGAAAGGAAGCTGACTCCAGGTACAACTATATATATCCATATTTGGTAAATCCAATGGCAAGGATGTAGTTGTCAGTGCTTCATGCTCTGAAGAGATTCAGTGAAGAGATTCAACATGTAAAACAGACACAATAAGTGATCTTGGGGACATAAAAAAAAGGGAGCGCAGAAACATCTTATTTGGGAGAATTACTTGATTTCTAACGTACTAACGTGTAAAACCTTACTTTAATGCTGAGCCATCTCTGAGTAAATAATTTGGAAAATTCATTATAATTTTTGTTGGTTAATTTTCTGAGAAAGGTTTTTGCCTTTGGTATTATTCATTCCACTTCTGAACCAAAACTAGCGGGTAAATGCTGCAATTTTCTAAAGCTAAGAGTTTTGAAATTCATTAGCTTTCCTTATAGTAGAAATTGTTGTGTGATATATTTAAGTCATATAAATAATGCAGAGGGCTGGTAGGTTGTCTAAGTATTGTCAGTTGGGCAGAGTTCGTCTTTCCCATGAGGATGCAGGAAAAAGTTAGGATTGAAAATGTAACGGCTAAGAACTTTACAAATTAATTTGTGGTTGTTTAACAAGTGTCCTGGTTTCAGTTGGGATATGGTTAATTTTCTTCCTAGTAGCTGGTGTAGTGCTGTGTTTTAGCTTTAGTCCAAGAACAATGATGATAAGACAATGATATTTTAGTTGCTCAGTAGCACTTACCCTCATCAAGGACTTTTTAGTCTCATGCTCTGCCAGTGAAGAGGGGCACAAGAAGCCAGGAGGATGCAGAGACAGGACACCTGACCCAAACTAGCCAAAAGGGTATTCCATACCACAGCACGTCATGCCCAGTATACAAACTGGAGGAAGTTACCCAGCAGGGACCAGTCAATGCTTGGGGATGAGCTGGACATTGGTCAGCAGATGGGAAACACTTGTACATCACTGTCAGTTGATTTTTTTTTGTTTGGTTGTTTGGGTTTTTTTTGTTTGTTTGTTTGTTTTTTCTTCTTAATTTCAATTATTAAACTGTTCTTATCTCAACCCACAAGTTTTACTTTTTTTTCTATTCTCCGCCCTATCCCACTGGCAGGGCTGTGGGTGAGCCACTGTGTGCTACTTAGTTGCCAGCTGGAGTTAAGACACGACAATGACCTTCATATTAGTTCTGATTTAAAAGTCAGAGTCACTTAGGAAGTGAAACAGAGATATCTGTTCTTTTCAAATTTCTTAGAAGTTATTCTCTGAGTGAGCTAGCTGTTATCATACTGTTTCATAAACTTTAATTTGCTCCATTTGACTGGTCTGTTGTTTTGACTTCTCAGTATTTGTGCCAGCAGCTTTAATATCACTGTGAACATGTCAGATCAGCTCTGTGTTCATACTGGGAATAATGATACCAGTAAGACTGCATCTGAACTGAACTAAATGGAGACAATGCTCATGCTGAATTTCCACCATTGTTACTCAGATCATTCCTGTTTTTACTAGGCAGATAATTACTTCCATATCATGTGTAGTTTCTTGCTATTATCTTGTTCAGCAGAGGTACATAAGTTTTATTAAAATATATTGTAAAATTCTTTTATCCATTCTGATCAGATTCTCAAATATTATTTTCTCCATTTTATAGCTGCTTACATCAGCCTTAGGCATAATATAATTAACAAAAAAAAAAAAAAAAAGAAAAAAGCTAGAAGAGCTTAATTCTAATGTCCATACAGTTAAATTCTCTTAATTCAATATATTATACTGTAATGTAGTACCCTAAATGTGGTGGTAAATAGCAATACTGCATCAAGGTTAATTTCATCTTTCATTTTTTCCATCATAGTTTATTTATGACAATTTTTCTCACAGTTTCTAAGATTTTACTTTTTGACCTTCTCTTTCATTCTTAAACATCCTAAGTTATAATTCTAGCATGTATAAATATTTATGACATTCTGCTCTTCAGGAGACTATATTCCTTTGAAGATAAACTGATGGAATTAATTTAAATGGTTGCAACCTTTTGTTTACAGAAAAAGAATCACTGATTCTGCACAACAAACCATGCCTGACACAGGTGTTGTGGTTTAAGCCCAGCCGGTAACTCAGAACCACACAGCCACTCACTCACTCCCCGATTCTTCCTCCCCCTTCTCCTGGAATGATGGGGAGGAGAATTGAAAGAACATAACTCCCACGTGTTGAGATAAGAGCAGCCCAGTAACTAAGGTGTAACACAAAACCACTACTGCTACCACCAGTAATAATAATGATAAGGGAAATAACAAGGGAAAAGAATACAACACCTCACCACCCGCCAACTGATACCCAGCACGACCCGAACAATGATCTAGCCGTTCCAGGTGACTGCCCCAGTTTATATACTAAGCATGATGTGCTGTGGTATGGAATACCCTTTTGCCTACTCTGGGTCAGGTGTCCTGTCTCTGCTTCTTCCTGGCTTCCCTTCCTCCCTGGTGGAGCATGAGACTCAGAAAGTCCTTGGTCAGAGTAAACATTATAGAGCAACAACTGAAAACATTGGTGTTATCAGCACTGTTCCCAGGCTGAAAGTCAAAACCACAGCACTACACCACTACTAAGGAAAAAAATGACTGCTGCTGCTGAACCCAGGACAACAGGGTACTGTATTTTAAAGATACTCCAAAGAAAATTTACACAGGTATGTCTATCTATGTGCATGTGTATGTTTACATATACAGATGCATGAACACACACATATGTGTAGATGTATGTATACATATATGAAATTATTACAAAGCCATGTAATGATTCAATGTGTTTGTTCATGAAGGTGATATAGATTAACAAATTTCCTGTGCCAGATGCTTTAACCACTGTTACAGCTCTGGGATCTATTTTCCGCTGCAGATGCCTTAGTAGCTGATGAAAATGCCATCCTTCCAGAAATTCTAGGCACATTCCCTTAAACATACCCTTTCAGAGTCACACTTATGGCAAGATCACTTACGTTTTACTAATTCAATCCTTTCAGGAATAAAACATCAGGAAATGAAAGAAGTTTGGTAAAGGACTATATGAACCACAACAAACTTAAGAATAAGACTGAGCAGCTTTTCTGGAAAACTAATATATTTTGTGAGAGAAATTAATTTATTAAAAGGTACTGCTTGTCTCCCTAAACATCTTCCTTTGTCAATGGTTGTAGACTATGGTGGATAAAACAGCACTACTAGGATGAAAGGGGTCCTTCACTGCATGGCAGTTCTGTGAAAATTAGTTTAGAGTAAGTTCATGAACGTCCCATGTTCCAGCATGTACCTGTTATCTTACTTCCAGCTTCTCCAGAACTAATTCAGAGCAACCAGAACTAATTCAGAATGACAGTTACACATATCAGAGTCTCATGACAAAAAAGAAAAAAATAAAAAAAAAAATTTGAATCCTTTTTCCACTCAGCACAATGCTAAATGCACCTTCTTTCATGTGGAAACTCTTTTCAAATACTCCTGCCAAATCCTGTTCCAGGGCCCATGAGTTCTCTCTCCATTGCTGCATAGTCAAGATATGTTTCTACTTCTATATTAACCCAAGAAGTGTGTCAGGTGTGCTCGTTTTTCCAATTTATTGTATTTTACATTTCTTATTACATGAAAATCAGCTGAGAAGTTTACATTTAGTTCTCATTGTCCATATTTCATTATTGATGGTCTTTTATTATATGTAATGAAGGAAATGAGAAAAAAAATTAGTTGAGACCTCATTTTAGAACACGCTTACATTTATCTTAAATGTCTGGTTATTTATTAGAAGTTACTGTCTTCCTAGAGAACTACTTTGGGGACCTTCCAAGGAAACTGTACTTGGTTTTGATAAGTGTAAAGTTAGGTGAAAAATCGGTTAAGCAACAAAATGGCTTTATAGGATCTAGAAATGTTTCAACATTAAGATTTCATGCAGGAAAGGTTAATTCATTGATATGCAGATATGAAAGAAAGTCATTAAAAACATTCCTAATATATTTTTTTTCCCCATGTGGTCTTATTAGTCTCATCACAATGTGTAGCTATGGAAATCAATTGAAACTTAATTTTGTAGGAAACATACTTGAAATGCTATTTTTATTGCAAATTAGAATTTTGAAATATTGTTGAAGTTTCTGACTGGTAACACAAAACCATTCTTTTTATAGAATTGGGAAAAAGTGCATTAAATAATTATGTTTATATATTCTGTTTAACTGATATTATGATACTAATCCTAGGTAAGTCAATACATTCAAGTATAGCTGTAGAATTTTATGCTATCGAAGCAAAATCTCTAAATGCTTTGTTTTGACAGTTCACAGTTCCAGTGTGCCAAGGCTTTGCTGAGACAGGTAATTCAGATCTTTGTGGCTTGTGTTCTAGACAGCACTGTTTTATTTAAAGGCAAATTCCAGTCAGGATAAATCCTTAGGTAGCTTTCAGGCAATTTTAATTTTATTGACCTTAATTTGTCCATGGCTGAAAGAGAGTAAATAAAGATGAAGTATATCTTATCTCATCCATGAAGTTTTGATGGCTTCCCAGTCACAAGACTTCCTGTAATTTATAACCTTGGGGATGTGGGGATCCAGGTGCAACACAAAGTGTGCAAGTAGGGCACTGTTTTACTAGTTTCAATGATGGTGTGACTGGAATGAAACTTGCACCACAGGCTTTGAAGGTGAAGATAACTGCTCAAAAACAAGTTTGATGGTCAGTTAGCTCCCAGTAGCTTGTGGTGATACTGGCCAAGGGATGTACAGTTTAAAATCTTCATTAGCAATCAGGATGATGGTATGGAAACTCATCTGCAAGTTTGCACGCAATTCCAAACTGGGGGAGCATTCAATGAGCTATATTGCAAGGCTGCTGTTCAGAGGGACCCTGTCAGGCTGGAGAAATATACAGACAGAAACATGACATTTAAGAAAGGCATATGTGAAGTTCAGCCCCTGGGGTGGCAAGACCCCATGAAACAGTATAGGCTGGGTGTGACAGAATAAAGAGTTGTTTAGCAGGGAAGGGTCTCCAAGTCCTGAGCATGAGTACTGAACTGCTGTTGTTTAACCAAGTGCACCCTCAGCAAGTTTGCAGATGACACCAAGCTGAGTGGTGTAGTTGATACACCTGAGGGACAGGATGCTATCCAGAGAGCCCGGAAAAAGCTCAAGAAGCAGCAAGGCCTGTTTCTAGACTAGGGAATTAATCCTGAAGGCCTAAACATGGGTCTTTCAGTATATGCTTTTCAGGCTAGAAAAGACTAGGCCACTACATTTCAGGAACTTCTAAAGAACATAAATGTTACCAAAATCCTTTTGCACTGGTCAGCCATTTCTGACATCATATTTGCACATTTTTTTTCAATGTTAGGAGACTAGTCAAAAGGCAATATTTTGTTGGTAACATTGCCTTTTGACTAAGGTTTCAGTAAATGGGTAATCTAAAAAAGAAATACATTCCTTATTTGCAGCAGAAGATTGATTCTCAATTTTTTTAATAATTATTATCTTTTTTTTTTTAATAATTATGGAATCATCATCTCACATACCCATAAAGAAAGGATCTTTCAGTTCATTATATCTTTTCTGATATTTAATTATCTCAGCAAAAACATCCATACTGATCATAAAACTCACTGTGAACACCATCAGAAAATTTCAACAGTTTCATTATGGCTTTTTCTGCCAGTTGTGGTAGGGAAAACATTTCTCAGTGTTAAAAAAGATTTAGTGATCTTTCATCTGATACAGATCAGAAGTCTGGCTGGAGTATTTTCAGGACTTTTTTTTTTTTTCTGTGAAAAACTGGACACCAATGGCCATATAGACTGCAGAGAGATCACAGCTCTTGTATCTTATCAAGATGGGTTGAGCAGTGAAGGTCCTCACAGCTGCTGTTCCTGAAATCACAAGACTTCTGTGTATGGCTCTGGTATATGTCACATTGGCCTAGATAGTGACTTGGAACTGATTGAAGAAACAGTCTAATCCAGTTGTAGGTCTTAGCAAATAGAAAGTGTCGGGAGAAGAGCAAATATTGCAAAAAAAAAAAAAAAAAAAAAAGAAAGAAAAAGCCTGGAGAGGGAGATTTGGCTGCAGTCAGAGGAAAGCAAGGAGAAACTTAGAGCAGAATATACAACTATGAAATGGTTAAAAAGATTTAAGACTAGGAGCCAGGAGATCACTGAAACTTGACTGGAAGGGTAGTCTGAGTAAACTGATGATTATTTCTCCTGAGGACCTAGCCTAAATATGGAAAATATCAGGAATATGGCCATGCTGCAAATGGCATAGGAAAAACCCTTATATATCAGAAAAACAGGCTGATGGGGATAAGTCCTTTAAGTCATGTATCCTGCCATAATCTTGAGTTGATTTGGAGAATTTAATCTAATTACAGGTCTTGGTGTTGACTTTGAAAAGGACCTCCAATGTATTTTAGCTCCCTTACATTTTGGTTTACACAGAGATTAATAATCTCATTTTACAACTAGGGGTATATGTCATTATGGCAGAACTCCATTTTTTCAATTTCCTTTTCAAAACAGTAACAACAAATTTTAAAATAATTGTTTCACCAAGTCAGGCAATATTGTCACTAAAAATGTGTGATGAGACAATTGCAGGCTGTATTGTAATGTGGAAATAATAAGATTGAATTAAAACCAACAGTACAAAATTAATACCAAAATTTTCTTTTTTTTTCAAAATTTTAAATACTTATATTTTTATTGTGGTCATCTAGTTGAAAAACATGGTACATAAATGCAGTTTCTATAGATAAATGGAGAGAGAAATAGAGCAAAAAGGAATGAGTGCCACTAGTTTGGTTTGTCAGAAAATCATTGGATGAGCATTACGAGACTCTTATATAACCTTGTGCAGAAGCTTAACAGAAGCAAGGTATTTTCTATTATTTGCACACTTCATACCTCAGAAAAAAATAAATATACTGTAGCCTAGGCAACTCAGACATGCTACAATCTAGGTTGCTGCTAACAGAATGAGTCGTCAGAACTTATGGCTTTGCCACCTGATATGAAAATATCTAAATAAAAAAAATACTCTCAGCTCGCAAATGTATTTCTTTCCTCATAAGCCTGCCGATATAAGTTATTTGGTGGAACAGTTTATCTTAACTGAAAACAGACTTACCTGCCAGTTGAAAACAACTTTTCTTTCGCAATCTATTTACCCAAATTAAACTCTGAATCTGTGACTGTCATGGCAAGCCAATAGCCGTACACTGATGTATATGATGCAGTGTTAAACAGATGTGTCTTTGTTCACTATCTGCTTCTGGGAGTTGTAGCAGCACTTCTGTTTACTTTTCAGCTGATTAATTTCAGATTTTCCAGGATCTTTCTATTCTTGGTTTTAGTTACACTATCTTAGCTAGGAGCTTTCAATAATATAGTTTAATGTCTTAATTATGATTCATGTCACCTGATATTTATATGGTTGTATTCAGGCACATTTCTGTTCCTTGATTTTTAAGAATGAGAATCTACAAGCGTGGAAGTCAACAGGAAGCCAAAGATGGACAAGGAGCAAAAATAAACTTCATTGTTGAGGACTTAGTCAATTATATGCTATATGTTAAAAAGTATAAAGATCATTTCCCTAACACAGTTTTAGAGTTTATTTTCCCAAATGGAGCTTTCTTTAGTCCATTAGTAAGGAATGTAGTCCTGTGGAAGGTCTAAGAGCCTGATATGAAAATAATAATGCATTTTCTTCCTTCTGTTTTTTTTTTTTTTTGTGATCATAAGTCTTTAGGTGTCTTGTCTTAAAAATTCTCTTTAATAACAAGAAAATTTATTTAAAGAAGTGTGTGGGAAGAGACATTTAAAGATGATGCAGTCTAAATTTCAAGAACTACAGGAAATAATATGTCCCCTTAAAAGCCCAATCTATCCGTAGATCTGAAAAAAGGTAGAGCTCTCATTTCCCTGGATTCAGGGAAAAATGAAGAATGCCTCATATATTCAGTTATGCAACAGACCAAGTACTGAATTAGTCTAAGGCACAAATTAAAAACCTCTTTGAGATATATTGTTTAATATTTGTTTGTTTCATTCTTTTTTATATGCTAGGAACAAACCACCACAACCAGCTTCCTTATAACTTCCTTTCTCGCAATTATTATATTTTAAACATTTTGTTAGGATTTCATATTTTTACATGTAATGGCATGGAGCAATGTACCCCATTTGCTTATTTTCTGTTGTTTATTCTTTGGCTGAATGCTGAGAGGTACCTACTGAGAAGGAAAAACAGCAAAGATTATAGTCAAGGAGTATATCATCTGAAGTGTTAAGAAAATACAAGGCTATTGCCCATTTTTCAATCAATAGGCTACTAGTGGTGACTTCTAAAATGTGCAAATGAGGCCCTACAGCATCATTTCAAGTTATTTTTCTTTAGAAGGAATAGCATGAGAGCAGAAACCAAATGCTGATTAGTATTTAGTTCCTAGCTTTTTTTTTTTTTTTATATATGAGAACTGAAAATAATGACTGCATTGATTTTTTTTTTTTTCATAGTAAAAAAGGAGAAAAGCCCAAAGTACTTGTATTAGCAAAGGAGTTATACTGTTACAGCTGGCAGCAGTGAAAGCACAGCTGTCGTATATCAGGTTTATCGGTGTACACTGCTATTATATATTGCCTGAATTCAAATGTTTGAAAAAAAATCTCTAGCTTCATATAACTGTTTGTGAATGAGCCACTGGCATCCTTGCTATGGCTGTGTATCAGTGTTGTGCATCATTCTTCTCAGCAATCATCTGTCAAACGAGTAGCTAGCTGCATGAGAAGATTAAAAAAACCAAGGGCAGCAACCACAGCAGCAACAAGTTCTAGTTAATCTATAAGGAGAAAAATCACATTTTAGCAGTTTTGGAACAAACAGTTACAATAAAATACTAAAGATAATTTTTGCATAGAGAAAAATAATAATAAGTCCTCTGACAATATACACTGAACTCATGGCACTTGTGCTTTCTATTCTAAGATATCATTTGCCTCTTACCTACTTAGAGTTAGGCTTTGACTCTGGAAAAGCAACTTAAGGGACAGAACTCTTGCAAACCTCTTTAGAAATTTTTCTCTGCATGGAGGATTTCAGGAATCAGCAGATAAATATTGCTGAGAAAATGAACATGGTGATATTTTAATTTTTCATCCCTTAAGTAAAACTGAGACTAAAATGGCTTGATTCAAGTTTGAATGTGTACTATGAACTCTAGAGTTCAAAACAGGCAATGCTTAAAAATGCAATTGGATAGACAGAAAAAATACATATGCAAAATCATATTTTGTTATCTGGGTTTTAATCTTTTTTCTGAAACCTTGAAATACAGAAATTTGCAGAATTATTTTCCTGTGAAAGTTGAAAAAAACTTATTTTTTCATTCTTAATATTGTGACTTTAAGAATTTCCTTAAACTCAAAGCAAGTCATGAAAGATCTCCGCAAGGAGTACCGGCGAAATCTCATCAGTAAAGAATCCTACTGGCTTCCCTGTAGCTGGCTGTTTATCCTATAACTCCTTCTCTTGCAAGCCATACCTGGAGGGTAAAAAACACCAACAAACAAACAAATAAAAAAAAAACCTAACTGATAATTACATTTGGTTGGATGGAGCAAAGTGGATTTCTGTGCTGTGCAGCATGAGCATACCTACTGAGCCACCACCTGCACACAGTCTCTCTAACTAGATCTAAACTAGTTTTGCAGCAAAGAGTTCTCTGCTGCGACAATGTAGTTGAAGGATTTGCTTATCTTTATAAGGTTGTGGATAAGTTAGCAAGGCCATGAAACAGTATGATGGAAAATTTCATCTACCAGGAAAATGAGTTAATTTTGGTAGGTCAGAAAGTATAAAAGATGCAGTAAAATGCCTTGCATGAAATGTTCTTGTTAGGCACCCTCTACTTTGAATTTCCTGACATGTATATTGTGACCTTCATGTGTATTAGAAGTACAGTTTTTCAGGTAGCCATTCCTTGCCCATCTTTTAGTCATATTTGGAAGCCAATTTCATCATATAGTATCAGCATGGTGAATCCACTCCAAATGAATATCTCTAAAATTCTCGACCTGAATCCTGCCTATATTCCCTGAATTTGGAAGCAATGATATTTACAATGTAGAGATCTTTAACTTACCCAGAGGCTGACAAAGTCAATCAGAAATTTTCATGTATTTCATTGAACTTGTGCTGGTTCCTGGGATAAGCAGTTGCCACTGTGTAGAACTTGGGTCCTTGGCACTGACTTCTTCCCCTTCTTGTTATTCGTTCTAGCTTAGATATCTCACTCCTCACTTATCTGTTTCCATTGATCCCCCAATCTTGGCTACTGCTTCCTCATTTCAGTTCCACCACTTTGTGACTGTCCCACAGCCCCTAAAGACTTGTCCCTACATGCTAGTGAGACCCAAGTCCCTTCTTTCTGCACCCTGCCACTAGCTTCTCAAACCTTCAGGCTACTCTGGATTTCTGCCTACTGCTCAGAGGCTTCCTGCAGTGCCTTGGACCTCTCCTGCTCTTTACTATGTCAGCCTGTACTGTCTCTGCCCCATTATTACTTTTTACTCCAGCATTGCAGAAGAGGAAAGGTTACTATACAATTATCCTGCTTGGCTGCTGATACATAAATCCATGAAATTTTAACTGTGTTATTCAGTATTTTAGCTGGTGTCAAAGGAATATCAACTGCTTGCCTCAAAACACTAGAGCAAAAGGAATTTTTGAGAAATGTCACTTTTTTTCTGTGGGATTATTTTATTCATTTGTATAACTGTGAAAATAAGTTTTTTTTTAAGGTATTGGCAAAGTCCACCAAAATTCTGTATATATTCTAGATTAAAAAAAAAAAGAAAAAAAGAAAAAAAAAGAAAAAAGGAAAGAAAAGAGGAAAGGAAAGGAAAGGAAAGGAAAGGAAAGGAAAGGAAAGGAAAGGAAAGGAAAGGAAAGGAAAGGAAAGGAAAGGAAAGGAAAGGAAAGGAAGGAAAGGAAAGGAAAGGAAAGGAAAGGAAAGGAAAGGAAAGGAAAGGAAAGGAAAGGAAAGGAAAGGAAAGGAAAGGAAAGGAAAGGAAAGGAAAGGAAAGGAAAGGAAAGGAAAGGAAAACAAGAGAAGAGGAGAGGAGAGGAGAGGAGAGGAGAGGAGAGGAGAGGAGAGGAGAGGAGAGGAGAGGAGAGGAGAGGAGAGGAGAGGAGAGGAGAGGAGAGGAGAGGAGAGGAGAGGAGAGAAGAGAAAGAGAGAGAGAAGAGAAGAGAAGAGAAGAGAAGAGAAGAGAAAGAGAAGAGAAGAGAAGAGAAGAGAAGAGAAGAGAAGAGAAGAGAAGAGAAGAGAAGAGAAGAGAAAGAGAAAAGAAGAGAAGAGAAGAGAAGGAGAAAAGAAGAGAGAGAAGAGAAGAGAAAGAAGAGAAGAGAAGAGAAGAGAAGAGAAGAGAAGAGAAGAGAGAAGAGAAGAGAAGAGAAAAGAGAAGAGAAGAGAAGAGAAGAGAAGAGAAGAGAAGAGAAGAGAAGAGAAGAGAAGAGAAGAGAAGAGAAGAGAAGAGAACCAAGAAAAAAATAGAAGAAAGGAAAGGAAAGGAAAAAAAGAAAAAAGAAAAGGAAAAGAAAAAAAAAAAAAAAAAGAAAAGATACAAATTAAAGCAGTACATTGGGACTAAATTCCTGATTCCCAGAACAGCCTAGCTTTTATACAATCATGAAAGGAACAGAAGCATGCCTCAGGCCATTAGGACAATGTGGCAGTATTATGTTTCTTTGAACTGTGATGTTTTACTTCCCATGGGTCACTCAGTGAGATTCAAGAGACTGGTTCAAGAAAGAAAAGACCTCATCAGTCAGTTAAAGTAATATGTAAACTGGCTTTTTCTGAAATGCAAGCAGAGTTATTTTTTCTAACTATGAGCTGAAATTCTCCCTCATCTTGCTTTTGAATTGGATTTTTTTTCAATGGAATTCATTCACATAAGTACCACAATAATAACAGCAAAATACATCCATCTGTATCCTGCTATCTTCTTGTGTTAGTAGATCACTTGCTTCTTGAAAGATTGCCCTTTTGTTTTGGAAAATCATAGTTTAGAATTTGCAGCTGTATTGTGCTCTGAGCAATGCATCTGAATGTTCTTATATCTGAATTTTAACACTGAACTATGTCTCTGAATTTTCATGGTGTATTGTGAAAGAGCTGAATATAGGCTGCTGCAGAAGATTTTAACATTCAGCTTTATAATAAATACAAAAATATATTATTTCTAAATCTTATTTTAAGAGACTTGTGAGCTATAACATTTCAAGCCCTGTAAAAACCCACTGTAATTATCTTACTATGCTTAAATTTAATTATAAGCCCTCAGTTTTCGTAATTAGAAGATGATGGAAAGCAATGGCAGTCGTATCGCTGTTTGTTAGCAATTCAGCTACTCAATCTCTGGCAATGAATCAACCTGCAGGGAAAGTTTCTGAACAAGGTCACATAATCTGTTATCCAGAAGGTGAGGGCAAAGTCTGTGTCTGTAAGAGAAAGGAAGCAGACCTACGCTTCACCCCCAACAGAAAACATGGAAGTAGCTTTTATTTCCATAATAAGTTGTATTGGAAAATAAACCATTAAAACCTCCAGTTGTGAACCTCTGCATGCTGACTGCTGTGAACTGCAGATTTCATGTGTGTTGCTGTACTGCTTGAACAGGTAAACTACCCCTGAAATGAGCACAGAGCTAGAAGCAGGACTAAAAAGGACATGTTCATTTCTTCAAACATGGCTTTTTACCCTCATCTTTTCTATTTAGCCTTCTCTTCAGAGTAAACCAAAGGCACTCAAACATACTTCCTAGAAGTTTAAACTGCATTTCTTCTGAAATATTTCTTCATCCCTTCTTCATTCTTAAAAATAGGCTAGCAAACAGATAGAAAATGTGAGTTATTGCCCCACTCTCAATTTTCCATAAGACCTTTACTGAATATGATAGTATACCCATTATTCTTCTTTGGTTGCTTATTGCCAAAATAACTTGCTGCTTGTAAAATTCAACAAATGCTGGCAAAGATTTCTTGGTCCATTAAGTCCACTTTGCTCTTGGCACAGATTCGGAAGCAGCATGAAAGTGATAAAAGTGATTTTTTTCCTAGGCAGAACAACTCTGTAGAAATCTGACAGCAGATTTTCACTTCCTAGACCAGCTGTACTTTACAGACCACAGTACAGTACAGATGTTCCCATATTTTTTAAGTTAATGCTTTTTCTATAAGACAATGAAGCTAACTCATGCTGTCAGAACTAGCTTTTTCCTTCTTCCATGATGACTCATGGAATTTCTTGCTTTCATGTCCTGTTCTATATTAAAATTAATCTATTCTGAATAATATTACTGCACCATGTCATACATAGACATATAAATAAATAAGATATGGAAATTTAGCCTATAGTGTATAAGTTGATACATAATTTTCATATTTACACTAATATATAATTTTGTAATAAAACACTTACAATGTATATAAACTTAAAGTTGCACAAGTCCTTTTAATAATTTTGTGCCCATGAAGAACAGCATGATACAAGCATTTTACCATATTTATTCTAGCTAATGTATTTAATAAATTCTAAAAAATAGCATACTTCTATCTTTTTCTTACTGGAGGTTTTTTTAAATTTTAATTTAAATAGTAAATCACATAATCTATCCCATAAGGATTTTATAAAGATTCTGTTGTTCAGCTTTTCAGTGAAAATATATTTAAGTGAAAGCACGTATAACAATGAGAAGCCCTAAAATATTAGAACTATAAAAATGAAATTAATATGAAATGAGTTGGCAGTGACATTTTCATAATAAATAATAATCACCAGGTTCTATGTCATCATGTCAAGACTTATTCAGTGGGAAGACAGCACAAATGTTAATGATCATGGAAGAAATAACGCAGATACTACTTCTATGCTTACCAGATTTGGTGAGAGCTTTCTGATACAGGGACAGAACAAGATCTGTTGCATTCTATTTTGTAAAAGAAGCATGGAAGTCATAAATGATCTGTTGTTCTTTTCTTTCTAACTATTTCACTTTTTTCTAGCTCTCTTTGAAACCATGGGCACTGTATGAATACAGCTGTCAGTAGATTTACTTGTTTGTTCTAGCAAAATAGTTTACTAGGAAAAAAATTTGTCTCACTCAGGCTCTCAATCTAGCCAAGGTAGAACATCTCCAGAAAAAATAAAGGAGTTATTCTGCTCATCGTTAATTTTTCAAGCATCTCTCAAATCAAATTGTAAATGGGTAGATTAAAGAATACAGAAATGTGCCTGTATTTTCACTAATCTATAATCACTATATATATTCAGCAGCATCAGAATCCTTCTAATGGGAACTTTTGAGTTTCCTTGAAGAAATTAATTTTTAAGCAAAACACGATAAATCCCTGTTGTTCCAGGTCTGTTGCTTTGTGTCCTGGGTATTGCCTGCCAGTAACTCCCAGAGGCAGATTAAACAATAGTTTGATGGAGAATACGGCAAAGGACAACTGCAAAGGGGTAAGCTGAAATCTTATGGGTATTTTTTTCTCCTAAAACAAAAATCTTATTAATATTGATGTCATAATTTGCACTGAATATGTAATCTTTGTATGTTTTACAGTCTCCTTTATCATTAAAATCTCTGGGGGAAAAAGTAACGGCTGGGTTTCATTTCTTCTAATGAAGAATACCTCTAATGAACATTAGGCTGACTGTATTAAAGAAATAATACTGAAAAAAAACATGTATTCTCATTATTTCTGCATTTTTTAGCAATTGATTCCAACAAAAAATGATCAACATGATGTCTGAAAGATTAAAATGTTCCCTGGTTTTCTTAGGTGAAAAACAGCGACTCAATCCGACAGCCTTAAAATTAGACAATTGTCAGCACAATCTCTACTGTTACTTTGTTTCCACCTTCATCTTCAAATAGACTTTCAAAAAACTCTGTTGCAGCTGAACACCCAACTGCAACTCTGCTGCATTTAGCAGATACCTAAAATGATTAAACAACAGCTAAGTTACTCTACAGAAGTTAGCTTTCATCATGCAAATCCCAAGGCATGAGGTCATTTCAGTAATGCTCTGTCATCGTTCTGAACTACTCAACTAGCTCATGGTCACTTCTTGTGCACCAGGACCCTGGGATCTTTTACTTCAAAGCCGTCTTAGCGTTTTCTATGCAGTCAGTATATTTTCTTAATTGAATATTTATACCACAGTTTATAACCTTATTTGCTGCTTATAAATTCCTGGTTTTCTTTGCAATACTTTGTAATGTGTAATTTAAATGCATAATTCCTGTCATTAGAAAAAATACCATCCACAGTTTTAAAGACAAGTAAGGATACGTTTATATGTATGAATGAGTGAGAAATTTTCAAAGAAAGACATTTATCAAAGCAAAGTAGTGTCTGTGTTCCCCAAACTGTCGATGATCTTACTGCAATTTCCATAATTAACTAAACATCTTGAAATGCAGTCTGCATTTTTCTGAAGATAACTTTTGCTCAGTGTTTGCTCTGAAGTATATTCACTGTGACTATCTTCAGTAAGTCCACATTTTGTCCAAAAGCTGAGTGAACATACAGCTACATATGGGACAAATGTTCATACAAGAAAAAATAGAATACGTGATTAAATCAAGAAAAATATATACTTATCCATGCTGGGAAAAAAAAAAAAGGAAAATAGAATTGAAGCAGAAATAAACTTTAGTACAAATTCATTTTATTTATCTCTTTATGTATCTATCACTAATTTAGGAGGAAATTAAGTCTGATTCTCTCTTTAGTATAATACCTCAGTGCAAATTCTTTTGCAGTCTCTGAAGATTCTGAAATGCCTTTTCAATCCATCCTTCTCTTCTTTAAAGTACTAACATGAAGAATTATCATTCATATCTTGAAAAAAAACCCTTCATTTTTGTCATTGTGTTCATTCTGTCTTAAGCTTGCAATTCTGTACCATGATTACTGTTATTACTATTAAAGTAACAAACTACTGTTAAAATAATAAAAAAACCCAAACAATTTTTAAGAGAAAAAGAGAAACATAATTTTCAGAGATTTTCCTCATTTTTATTACAGACATTTTGAAAAGAAGCTAATGAATGACATAAGTGTATTATTAGTGTCATTGTATAATTCCTGTTATTTAACTGCATGTTAACATACCAGTAACAGCTATACATTTTACAAATTAGAGGGAATGCTTATGGCACTTTCACATTTTGGGGGTTCTACGATTTTTCTTAGTCTGTTACAGTTTAGAGAGAAGAATTTCTCTTGATAAGTTTGATGTGAAAAGAAAAATATTTTTCAGAATCAGTCACTGTAAATGACAAGTTGTTCTGAATGAAGTATGTATTATTGGACACTTTTCTCAAATGAAATAGAAATGTGAAAAAAAGTAAGCTTGTTTTTTGGTATTTTGTTTGTTTGTTTGTTTCCAACATGTTTAGATCATGTTCATTAAAACACTGTTTGAATCTAGAGGTATATTAATCTGAAAAGAAAATAACTATTTTAATATTTTTTTTACAGGGATGCTAACACTATCATGAAAATTAGTCCGTATTTCCCCTTTTTCTTCATCACGTAAAAAAACTATTTGAATATATGCCTCTGGATGTTGTAAAAGTAAATACTTTTAAAATTAGGTGCTTTTTTTTGAAAGTTAACTTTTTTTCATTTTGACCCTACCAGCACAGTTACGCCAGGGTATGAAGGCACCCACCTGAAATTAAAAACGACCTAATTAACCCCAGAGCTTTCTCAGCTCATGCTTTTCTAGGCAATCGACAGAATGCCCTCTAGTTCTGTTACATGACTGTAAAAGAAGCTACTGTGATCTGCTGCTCTTATTTTGCCAGAAATACACCAGCCCCTAATCTGGTTTATTTTAAACACTTTACTGACACATCTCTTTTTTAAGTCCAATACATTTCAACAGAACTCTAACTCCTGTGGACTACTGAGTGTGAGCTTCTCTGTCAAAAACAGTAACTAGCATCAAAGACATTTCAAATACAAATAAGAGCTGTATTCTAGCCTTCTAGGACAAGACCATATCATCTTTGTTGTGTCTATGGATCAGCCTATGAGCCTTGATTAGATGGAATAAATACATTCATCCTTAAGGCCTTTTGGAGGTAAAATCTTGAAACTTCCACCAGAACAGGACCACATTCAGGGTTCCCAGAACTTTTACTACACCTGCTAGACTCATTTCTTTCATGCACTTCTGTATTGGTTTTGGCTGGGACAAATTGAATTTTCTTTGTAGTAGCTGGTATGGTGCTCCATTTTGGACTTGTGAGTAAAAGTGTTGATAACACACCAATGTTTTAAGTGTTGCTGAACAGTGCTTGCACAGTGTCAAGCTTTCTCCGTGCCTCATATGACCCCACCAGTGAGTAGGCTGGCATGACAAGAAGTTAGAGGGGAACATAGCCAGGACAGCTGACCCCAACTGACCAAAGGGAAATCACCTAGGATATGGCACCATACTCAGCATACAGAGTTGGGGGAAGAAGAAGGAAAAGTGGAATGTTTGGACCAGCAGTGTTTCTCTTCCCCAGTAATTGTTACACGTCATGGAGCCCTGCTTTTCTGGAGATGGGTGAACACCTGCCTGCCAACGTGAAGTGTTGAATAGATTCATTGTTTTGTTATTCGTGTATGTGCAACTTTTGCTTTACCCATTAGATTGTCTTTATCTCAACCCACAAATTTTCTCATTTTTACCCTTAAACAAAAGAATGTACAGAGCATTTCCACTTTAAAAGTACCAGTTTCACATGTTGATCTATATTTTGGATATCACTCTTACCCTGAAATGCTTTTAAAATTACTTCCAATTTGCTGTTAAATATATAATCATTCTATGCTTTTAGATAGGTCATAAGTCTCTCAAGAGTAATGGAAATATTTTAAATTGTTTCAGGAGAGACACATACAATTGAGAATTATTCAAATCACCATCTTCCTGCATCAATCTCTTTTGCATGAAAATATGTTATTTTAGTAAATCTGTTGTAACCCTTCCCCTTCTTTAACCAAAAAACTTCTGCATCTATGGAAATACCAGTTTGCTCACTGGAAATGCTAAAATAAAGAAACGTATTCAGATGGCTTCTCTCTCTTAAATCTTCTTCGAATTTAATGTTATAGATTCCTTGGCTTTCTTTTTTCCGTGTCTTTCTCTCATGTTAGCTATTTTATCCATAACTGTATAATCTAGTCTTTTCATAAAATGGCCATATAAAGTGGACAACCTATAGTCCATATGTTAGGCTTTCCTTGACAAGCAAAAGTTTCTGAATTTGTTGGGGTTTTTTTTTTATTATTTTGTTATGGGATACTGAATATAAATTACCTTTAGAGATTCGTAAAATCAATAAATTTTATGTTTGCAGACCAAAATGACTTAAACGTACTTCAGAGAGAAAGTGGTTATATTTCATCATGTAAATTCTTTCCTCTGAAATTTTTCAAGTTACATAATCTTAAAGTTTTTATCAGCATTAAAGGACTACTTTTTTTTCAGAGGCTGCAACTTGATCATTCAGGAGTCCTAAAACAACATCAGAGTTCAGTACATTATCTAAAAAAAAATTAAAAAGTGTTAAATGTAGGATTTTAACCCCTAACTCCTACTGGCATCCTGTCTGTTTCTTGAATAAGAAATAGAATTCAGCAGACAGAGACAGGTAGAAAGATACTGATACCAAGTCCCCAAGCTGATTATTACACATCCATCAGTGCTGTAACTTGAATAACCATTATTACACATTTGTTATAAATATTCAGTCTTGTTAACTTCATATATTAAACATTTTTCTGTCAGGGGTAAATAGAATTTTGTCATCTAGCCATAGAGGTCTGATAAAGCAATATACAAATATGTCTTTCCCTGTTATTGGCTTTAAATGCAGAATATAGTGGCTATGCTGGAGAGATATAGTTTGTATGAAACAGTTTGACACACATGGATATTACAAAACCATCATCCCAGAGAAGCTCTGGTCCTGCTGTCTTTTCTGTAATGAATCTTTCTATTTTAAGAAAGACTACTTAGTTAAATAGAAATCTCTCGGGTAATGCCTCCCTGGAACAGCTTATCTTCATCCCTGGAAATTTTCAAACCTTGTCTAGAGAAAATACAGACTGACTTTATCAGTGCTAGCAATAATTTCAAGTCAGATGTTAGTCTGAAAATCCTCCAAGACTCTCTTCTGACTAACATTTCTATTCCTCCCTCACTGAAGTGTCCGATAAAGGCATTTTCACTTGTACATGGCTGCTTCATACTGACAAGGAGGATACAAACCAAAGTGCTCTATGTATTATTTAGTGGAAGTGAAGACATGAGTTTCCAGAAGTGTCATTTTGGAACCTTTGAATAACTTCATTTTAGCTATGAAGATTTACCCTGAGCAACTGTGAAGAAACAATCTTTTCAGAGGGATTTTAAAGTAAGTTTGTATAAAAAAATAGGAGAAAAAAGAACTGTTGAGACCCTTTCCATATCCAACATAACCATAGAGTGTGTTGCAAACTCAGGCAAGCAGTTTTTAGAGGAAAGAATACTGACTGATGTGAACATGTGGAGTCAGACAAGGAAGAGAGAGACTGGGGATCTCCAGATCTAGGACAGCCTCTGCCTCAGCATCTGTGCTGACTTGCACACCGAAACACCAAGATACCAGTTTCAACTCTTCTGAACATATTTTTATCACTTGTATATAACAGACTAAGTATCATTGCCAACAACAAAATAGCTGAAATTAAAAAAACAACAACAACAAAAGAAAAAAACCTGTTTGTGATCTCAGGTTTTCATTGTACTGTCAGGAGTATGATTCTGTGCTGTGAGAAAATAACCTCTTGCCTTTAGCAACTCTAAAGAGTGTTATGTTCATTACATAGCATATGTATATTCCTTGGTACTTCACAAGTAAAATAGGTATGTTACCCAGTAATTGTTCAAAAGCAAGAACTGCTCATCAGGTGTTTGAACTGTATCTGATTGGCTTTTGTAGCAAATCCATGCAAACTAGCTGCAACTAACTCTTGCAAACAGCTGTTAAAGAGACCATTCAGCAGAAGGTCCATGGGTCAAAGCTCCGGTGACAGCAAAAATGAAAACCATGCAGGAAGATGTGTTATTCATTTAGTAGGTGACACTGGTGCCCCAGACTGATAAAACTCTGATGCAGAACGTATTGAATCCACTATGTTGCTCAAGACACTATTTCTTATAGAAAAGATAGGGTCAAATGTTGTTGGATATAAGGCGGTACAAACCAAGGTATCTCATAATCATGTCCATTTCCTTGCTGTTACATGTGTCAGTATAATCATTCTCACACAGAGGATTTAAGATAAAAGACTAATTAGACCATCAGGAAAAGCTACAGTATTTAATGAAGACCAAGGATGCTTTGAAGAAAACAGTAATTCTTAGGCATTTCCAAGATGTTTTTATTCATATGAACCAAAGTATATTGCACATGTTTTTTGTTTTTTTTTTTTTTTTAAGAAACTAAAAACAGCTTAAAAAGAATGTGCAGGTTAGTTGGATACCTTTAGAAATTTCTTTACAATACCAACGACCCTGAAAATTATTTAAGTACATTACAGAAATTGCTATTTTTGTAAAAGCAATTACAGGAATAACTTATAAAACCAAATATGCATATAGTATGGAGACATAATTGAAGCAACTATTTACTGGGGCTGTTCAACCTGGAGAAGAGAAGTTTGCATGGAGACCTCATAGCAGCCTTCTAGTATCTGAAGGGGGCCTACAAGGATGCTGGAGAAGGACTCTTCATTAGGGACTGTAGTGATAGGACAAGGGGTAATTTGTTAAAACTTAAGGGAAGTTTAGACTGGATATAAGGAGCAAGTTCTTTACTGGAGGGGTGGTGAGACACTGGAATGGATTGCCCAGGGAAGTTGTGAATGCTCCATCCCTGGAGGTGTTCAAGTCCATGTTGGACAGAGCCTTGGGTGATATAGTTTAGAGCGAGGTGTCCCTGCCCATGGCAGGTGGATTGGAACTATATGATCTTAAGGTCCTTTCCACCTCTAACTATTCTATGATTCTATGATTTTTTACTTCTGTAGATGTATGAATAAACTCAGCAAATTTGTAATTTCAGTCCTAGAAATATTTTTTTCTTAAATCCTGCAATGAGTGTATGACAAAAATCATATGAAATATACCTTGATATTTTCCCTTTCCTTTTGTACAAGAGCAGATTAACATGCAACTTCTAAACGGATTTCAACAAAGACACAAAGTAGGTCCTGGGTTGCTCTGGGAAAAATCACAAGAAGAATGCTTGTTGCAGCTTTATTTTCTTTCTCTTTTTCAAGAACTTAGAAGTTAGAGAGGTAAACATTGAGAGCATTTTCAACAAAATTACTCCCATTTCATCCTTAATTATTACCCTTTAAAATGCTTCAAAGTTTTAAAACCTTACTATTAGCAAAACCAAAAATCCTTTTATGCTTTTCTATTTAGAATCATAGAGAGGTTTGGGTTGTAATGAATCTTAAAGATCATCTAGTTCCAACCACCCTGCCATGGGCAGGGGCACTTCCTACTAGACCAGGTTGCTCAAAGCCGCTTCCAACCTGGCTTTAAACATCGTCAGGGATGGGGCAGCCACAGCTTCTCCAGATAACCTGTGCCAGTGCCTTGCCACGATCACAGTAAAGAATTTCCTTCTAATACCTCATCTAAATCTGCCCCTTTAAAACTCTTACGGTTTTCCTATCCCTACATGCCCTTGTAAAAAGCTCCTTTCCTGATTTTCTGTAGGCCCCCTTTAAGTACTGGAAGCTGCTCTAAGGTTTCTTGGGAGCTTTCTCTTCCCCAGGCTGAACAATCCCAACTATCTGAGCCTGTCTTCATAAGAGAGGTGCTCCAAACCCTGATCATCTTCAAGGCCCTCCTCTAGACTCACACGGGCACGTCCGTATCTTTCTTACGTTGAGAGCCCCAGGCGTGGGCACAGTACTGCAGGTGGGGTTTCACAAGAGCAGAATAGAGGGGCAGGATCACCTACCTCCACCTGCTGGTCATGTTTCTTTTCATGTGACATAGACATGGTTGGCTTTCTGAGCTCCAAGCGCACACTGACAGCTCAAGCTCACTTCAGCAATACTGACCCCTGGGGAATGTCAAACGTCACTGGCTCCACTTTGACATTGACTGCAGCTCTCTGCAAGGGTGTGACAAACCACCCAATTCCTTATCCACCCAGTGGTCCATCCATCACATCCATACCGCTCCAGTTTGGAGACAATTATCTCATGTGGAACAGTGTCAAATGCTTTGCATAAGTACAAGTAAATGATGTCAGTTGCTCTTCCCTTATCCACCAAAACCGTAACTGCGTCGTAGAAGACCACCAAATTTATCCTTTATTTCTTTTTTCTGTCATACACTCCCTCTTTCATAACTGGAAAATCACCTACAGCATCCAGCTTTCCTGAGTGCCTGTCACAACAGTGATTTCTATGCTCCTGTATCTGTAATTCTTTCTGATGTATTGTCCCTTGTGGTCACCCTTCTCTCCATCGTGTCTGTTGGGTCCCTGACCCCAAATCCATGCTTAGATTCGATCACAGCACAGTTTGATTTCATGAATATTTTAAGTTCTTTAAACATCTGTTCCAATTGCAGCAGAAAGCAGTTTTCTCCATATGTGACTAAAATGGTGGTTGCAAACAAAAGAAGAGAAGCTACAGGCTGGGCAGAGAAGAGATTCATAGCAGCCCTGCGGAGAAGGACTTGGGGGTGTTGGTCACTGAGAAAATGAACATGAGCAGGCTTCAGTGTGAGCTTGCAGCCTAGAAAGCCAACCGTATCCTGAGCTGCATCAAAGGGAGCATGACCATCAGGTCGAAGGAGGTGATCCTGCCCCTCTACTCTGCTCTCGTGAGACCTAACCTGGAGTATTGTGTACAGTTCTGGTGTCCTCAACATAAAAAGGACATGGAACTGTTGGAACAAGTCCAGAGGAGGGCCATGAGAATGATCAGGAGACTGGAGCACCTCCCATATGATGAAAGGCTGAGAAAGTTGGGGCTGTTCATCCTGGAGAAGAGAAGGCTGCGTGGAGACCTCATAACAGCCTTCCAGTATCTGAAGGGGGCCTATAGGGATGTTGGAGAGGGACTCTTCACTAGGGACTGTAGTGATAGGACAAGGGGTAATGGGTTCAAACTTAAACAGGGGAAGTTTATTGGATATAAGGAGGAAATTCTTTCCTGTTAAGGTGGTGAGGCACTGGAATAGGTTGCCCAGGGAGGTTGTAAATGCTCCATCCCTGGCAGTGTTCAAGGCCAGGTTGGACGAGGCCTTGGGTGATATGGTTTAGAGCAAGGTGTCCCTGCCTATGGCAGGGGGGTTGGAACTTGATGATCTTAAGGTCCTTTCCAACCCTAACTATTCTGATTCTATGAAAAGAGTAAAATGTACTTTGCTGGCGTGGAATATACTTTTGTACTAAGTTAATTGTCACTTTCATCTATTTTAGAAGATCAGGGTCTTCATGAGCTTCAACACAACAAAAAATGAATTGTCAACAGGTTTGTGTAGAATGTTCTTTTTTTTTTAAAGTGATAGGGTAATTCTCTCCCTTCAGCATCTCACAGATCTTAACTTTCAGTTCACATATGTGTCTTAAAAGACAGTGGTCCTCAAATAGCATTTAGATTATGCAGAGCTTAGTTTGTAATTTCTTACTGATTTTACTAGGTTCAGGTTTTGACTAGTAATATGAGCATTGTAATAGGAACTCACAGTTTGACTTAAGCAGAAACCAAAAATTATAGAATTGATATTCCTTCTTGCTTTAAAAAAAAAAAATACTAAACCACAGAATGTTTCAAAGAAATAGTTCTTAAATCAGTTCATCTACATTGTGCAAATAATCTGTTTCACGTACTCAGAATTATAGAATTTCTATATTTGAAACATGAAAAGAGGTACAATAATCTTACATATATTCCATTAAAATAATTTTATGTTACAATGTTTATATGAATATATTTTTTTAAATCTGATTTTCTTTTAAATCTTCTTCATTGTTCAATATCTGTAGTCAACTAAGAGATCCCAAGGAGAAATAAATAAGTAAGTAAATGCATTAAAAGATGTTCTTTTCCTCTACACAAACAAAATATTTTTTGGGACACAAGCAAATTACAGTTTCTTACATCAAATAAAGGTAAATAGCATTCTGAATTGGAAAAGAAATGCTCTGCTGTTTTTTTTCTAATCCAAATATTAAGGTCTGAGGAACCTCTTTGATATAAGTAGAACTATTTATATAGCTGAAATTTTAGTCTCTATAGAAATACTTTTAACATAAACTGCCTGAACCACTATGGTTCAATGATAAGCACAGTCACAGGACACTTAAATATAAATTATACCAATTTCAACTTAGTTTAGATCCAATTCCACATTTTTCCAGTGCTATTGATTTTTTTCCCCAGTGAACAATAGCATGCTATTTTACATTGTGCATAAATTCCATCATGCTTTACAGGTTCCCCACCTGTTTCTCTTTCCTGTGCAAAACCAGAATGGCACTGAGCTGCATGTGATTTCATGGATAGAAGAACTTTGATTTCACAACATGGATAGGGACACATAACTTTGAATTCCTAAAATGTCAGTTAATGATGTGCAGAAATTGTTCCTAATTGGAATACCTTCAAATGCCATAAAATTGCTCTTTAAAAGTTTTAGAACAGTTGTACTACAAAATGTAGCAGCATCCCAAGTTGACTTAGACACTAGCATGATTTGAAAGTTATCAAGGTAGAAATGCCAAGAGACTTGAAACTATCTGAAGTTCACAGATAGCAATGCAAAAGCTTTCTTGGAGGAGACACATCTTATGTGTCCTGCTATGCATAAGATAATTTGTAAAGAAGGCTGCAAGGGAGTTTCAAGAAAGTTAAAGAACAGTGTATGTCAGAAGAAAAATATTTATATTCTTATACTTTATTTGCAAAGAAAGATAGAATCATAGAATAGTTAGGGTTGGGAAGGACCTTAAGATCATCAAGTTCCAACCCCCCTGCCATGGGCAGGGACACCTTGCTCTAAATCATATCACCCAAGGCCTCGTCCAACCTGGCCTTGAACACTGCCAGGGATGGAGAATTCACAACCTCCTTGGGCAACCTATTCCAGTGCCTCACCACCTTAACAGGAAAGAATTTCCTCCTTATATCCAATCTAAACTTCCCCTGTTTAAGTTTGAACCCATTACCCCTTGTCCTATCACTACAGTCCCTAGTGAAGAGTCCCTCTCCAACATCCCTATAGGCCCCCTTCAGATACTGGAAGGCTGTTATGAGGTCTCCACGCAGCCTTCTCTTCTCCAGGATGAACAACCGCAACTTTCTCAGCCTTTCATCATATGGGAGGTGCTCCAGTCTCCTGATCATTCTCATGGCCCTCCTCTGGACTTGTTCCAACAGTTCCATGTCCTTTTTATGTTGAGGACACCAGAACTGTACACAATACTCCAGGTTAGGTCTCACGAGAGCAGAGTAGAGGGGCAGGATCACCTCCTTCGACCTGATGGTCACACTCCTTTTGATGCAGCCCAGGATATGGTTGGCTTTCTGGGCTGCAAGCGTACACTGCCAGCTCATGTTCATTTTCTCATCGACCAGCACCCCCAGGAATAAAGATAAGTAGGATCCAATATTTATTCTCATAAATTGAATCCTAATCCCATAGCTGTTTTGCAATTTCTTACACAGTGAGAGTCTGAACACAAAACAAAGGTTGTGACTTGGCAAATGTTTACTTTGGATTGAGATGAAGAAACTGTAAAGAAGTTCTGTGAACAGACTGCTCTCAGATATAGGGGAGTATCTTCACAAGCCGAGAGGCGTACAGGGACACAGAGAGTTGGGAGCCCAGATTAAGGACTCAAAGGAAAGGGGCACCATGCCTGTGCCCCTCCCACAGCTATCCCAGAAGAGCCAACATCACCATTCTCCATGCATGAAAACCATCAAGAGTCAATGAGACTCTTTTGGACTGAGGGGGTTTGCTGCCTAGGGGTATGGGACACAGTATACTTGTTAGGTGCAAGAGGAGAACATTTTAGGATTGTTAAAGATGTATGGTATGCTTACAGCTGGAAAAAAAATTGAAGGGAAAAGGAGGGATGTAGGTGATTTGGGGAGAAACAAGCATGGGAAAATAGAAGTGTGACTGGATGAGAAAGGTCCTGTTATGTGTAGTTAGTTTGCTGACCAGTACACTTGTCTGGCCATGCAGTCTGCCCTATCATGTTATTAAATTCCTAACTCTTTTTGCCTGGTTGAGAGACTGTTCTGTGTGTACGTGTATGAATACAGGTGTGAGTGCAGCAACTAGAGTTGTACTATGGATCAGATGGCCCAGGTGTCCAGGTGTCCGAGATACTGGATTTAAGTGTCAGCAACTGAAGTGGGAACTCAGGTCATAAGGAACTATGTGTCCATGGAGCCAGCAACTGAAGCAAATGCAGGTGTGTTAGGAAGTGTAAAGCACTCATGAAACTCAAAACAAACTAGCAGGTGAATAGGTGACAGCTTGGGAGACAGGGGTTTGTGAAATCATAGGAAGAGCTCGAGAGGCTAAAGAGATCAGGGGTTTCACAGCTACCTCTGTGTGCAGGAGTTTGTATTTGTGAGTAAGACAACCTCTATCAGCAACTGGAGCAGGACTGCAGCCTTGGAGTTATATGTCTGCATACCAGCAGTTGAGGAGACTTGGATCCAGGGGGCAGCTGCAGAGTGTCTGATCCCAGCTACTGCAGCAGTCCATGTTTTTTTGATTTTTTCTTTCTTCTTACCAACGGATCAGCCAGAGAGGGCAGAATATGGAGATGTGGCTGTTGGTACTGTCTGTGCTCTTTTGAGTGCTCTGTGTGTCCGCCTGGGTACTCTGTTCAGACAAAGCTGCAGCATTTTCACCTCTCAGGCTGCTGGATTCAGCCCCCTTAACAAATACCAGCATGAGACTGACTCAGAAGTAGAGAAGGACTAATGGAAAGTGAATGTCTTTCATGCATGTGTTCAGCTTTTCTCAGCTCTCTTGGACTCTGGACTGTAGCAGGCTAATTACACTTTTTGATAAATTTTACCATCCTACCGGTTTTTGTTCTGCTTTCAGGCCATCTGTCATGGAGTTGCCCTTTAGTTAAATTCTCTGAAAAAAATCTCCTTTCATTTAATACTGTAATATCAAACCACATCTGAAAAGGCCATGCAGAGTTAAATAGGAATATAATTCATTTGTGTTGGTACATGCAACAGCATTATAACATATTGCGTATCACTCCTTTTTTGCAGTCTGTCATGTTCCCGACACCAAAAGCTAAGCTTTTGCAATAATTGTTATTTACTGTTTCTGTTCCAGCATATTAGAATAACATCACATGTCCTGAATCATTGCCTCCACAGCATGGACCAACTATTTTGTCACACACCACAGCAAAAAGGCAAGTGGTGTTCCTTTCAATGCATCCTGCAGAAAATTCCAGCCTTTCTTTAACTCCAGCCTGTGAGTCAGGAACGAACCACCAAAGTAAAAACTGTAATGGATGCCAACTGAGCCACCGTAGATGAGTGAGTGCTCATAAGCTATAGGAACCATTAGGTAAGTTCAGTTAGGTTGTTTTGTCCTAGTGTCTAGGCAAAGTCACAGTACATCACTTCGGTTGTAGGTTGAGAGCATGCACACAGTCAGATCTCAAGGATCAGCCAATAGGTAATAGTGCCTCTTCCTTTTAACTCCTTCACATGCTGCAACTGACAGCTGCAGTTTAGGTGTCCATCTATATGCAACATAAATGTGCAGTTCTCTCTAATACATAAACACATCCTAGTCTAAATAAAACTCCTCATGTTTCTGATGCCATGTAAAAAGTCATAAAATCTGTGTTATAATGAGATAATTGTTCTGACAATTAGTATGTTCTTGGCTATTTGAAAAGCTACTTGAGTTTCAGCCATTATCCTCCATGACAAGAGAAAGCTAGAAAATAAATGGAAACTTTTTTTCCCCAGCCAGCTCTCCTAAACTCATCTCCAGGATTATATCTCATGGGCCTCTTCCACAGTTATCCCTGAACAGGTCCAGATCTGATCTCCTGAAAATCAGGGTTGCGATCCTGCTATTTCCATCTTTGTTTTTTCTCGGGATCCTCAAAAATATGTCTCATGCTGTAAGGAACTGACCAATTTTCAGGTAGAGAGGTGTTCTAAAGTGTCAAGTTGGCACTTCTGCCTTGTAAGTTAACATTTGAGATGCTGTAAGAGGCAAAAGCCCCTGAATTTTGCCATACAAGCATAGCAGGGCTACTGTCATGGTACCTTGTGGGATATTTATGATGATTTCTAGTCCAATATTGAGAAGTGGTAGATGACAGTAGAACTTGGAATGCATATCTGTCTAGTCTAGATACTGCCACAGTAGCTAACAAAATTATTACCTGCAGTGCATCATAACATTCTTAAGGAAGACCACTTGAGAAGTTACACTTCTACCACCTCATAACAATATAATTTCTCACTCTGTCCATTGTCTTCATTTGCTCCACTATCCCTTTTATAATCTTTTCACCTGTTCAGTTTAATATTTCCCACATGGTTTGATGTAGTCATTTGTGCATGGTATTACAGACTGTGCTATAGAGGATAAAAATTAAATTATGATTAATAGTCTTTTCTGGCTGTAACTTTTTTGAACGTCTGCTGTTACTCAAAATCTGAATTTGTGTTGGCATCCAGGAATACTCTGTTTTTCCAGAACATAATAAAATTGACCCAAAGCTCATTAAAATCACTGCAGAGATGCCAAACGCCTTCAGGGCCTTACAGAACAAGGAAATATTCTAGACTATAAAGCTTGTGAAAAAGTGTAAAATAAAGGCTTAGGGTATAAGGACTGACATCTTCATTAAATCTCTGCAGAACTACTACTGTGGAGCATATAAAAATTCAGCTAGTCTTAAAATATGCTCACTTGTATCTGTTCGTAACTCTAAGAAAAACAAAATAAAAATAGTATTTATGTATCTCAAATGCGGCCTGCAGAGTTGATATAGAAGACATTTATTATTCATATTTTTAGCAAACTTTGGGTAAAATCGTGCCTGAAAATCATTCAGAGCCTGATCCAGAATTCCAAGAGGAGTTTTAATGTTGATCTGTGTGAGAACCACAGGTAACACAAATTAAAAGATACAGAAGAATCAGGTCCAGATTGCTGTCTTTGCATACTTGGCTGAAAGGTCTGTAAAATCCCTATTTTCCTTCTTTGCTTTAGCAAGCATAACTTTCCAATAACCTTTTATACAGAAATGGAGTAGATGACCCACACAAGTAAGCTAACTCTAAAAGAATAAGACAAAACACATTTAGCACACTTTATGGACCCTCAGCAATGCTGGAGGTGAATTATCCTTTTCTCTCTTATTTTTATGTTTATACAGTCTCGGTATTACAGACAGTCTGTATTATCTTTCTTAAGATTAACTTAACAGAGTGAGGAATACATTTATGTGTTACTTTCATAATGATAATTTTTAGGCTAATAACTACCTGTGACTACATGCGTTAACATGCCTTTTAATGATTTTTTTTTTCTTATCATGAACCATACAAAGGCTTCCTTTTGAGCAACTATCACTTTGGTACCTCTGTTCAAATTTAAAACAATAAAGTTTTGACACAGTGGTATTTTGATATGAATCACAACCTAGCAGTTTTTTGAGATTGTGATGGGTTTTGTGTTATCCCAGAGATGTTGCTACCACCACTGCTAGGCTTGGTCTTGGCCAGCAGTTGGTCTGTCTTGGAGTCAGCTGGCATTGGCTCCATAAGGCACAGGAGAAGCTTCTGGCAGCTTCTGAGAGAAGCTACCCCATGTAGCTTACCACTACCAAAACCTGACCACACAAACCCAATACAGAGTTTTAAATTAATTAATGTTGGAATTCTTTCCTTTGGTATTTTTGAGCTTTCCATTGTCAAGGATGATAAGGTATAACTTTAAAACATCCTAAACCACATTTCTTTTGAAGGAGAAAACTTGAACCCTTTTAGAAGCAGACTGTGTGTTTTAGTTGTTGTTTTTTTTTTTCTAGAAATTATACTTCCCTAATGTATGTGGGCATTGATTTTATAAAATCGTTTATAAGGAGCCTCGTTCTATGTAATTCTGAACAGCAATGAATTGTACTCCTGATTATGTTAAATATGCTGATTTAATCAATCATAATGGTTATTGTAAATAAGTTTCATTTTGCCGAAATAATTAGACAATAATTGATTCATAAAGATAAAATGTTTTATTATCCAGAAAAATTGTGGGTTTTTTTATCTCTAATTCCTTAACAAATTACTTGATATAATTATCAACCTTTCTGTAGCAAGACCTTACCTGAGTGGAAATCCCGAAACTATGTTTCATTTTAATATATGCAATAACAAAGGTTTCTTAAAATGGTAAGATTTGGGATGCTTGGTGCCTATTCTTGTATTGTGCAAGCATTTAAAATAAAAGTCATATAATGCACATTAGAAAAGTACTGGCAAGGGGGTAATGTATGTATAGAATAAAATTGTTTGTATACATACTTTTAAAAATACTGTTTATTTATAGTTTTATATGTGCGGTTTAAATATCGTCTAAGGAGATGAAGTGGTAGGCTGACACTACAGCTTTCCATGGCAGTACTGACTGCAACTTTTACTCCAAGACAAAGTTTCAAATGCTCATTTTATAAGCTGATTTTCAAACTGCGAATGAAGATCTACTGAGTTATCTAATAAAAATGATATGAAACATAAAGGTCAGGAATGACGTTATCTTTGCAGCATTGTATTGATTTGAGCTTATAAAGATAAGCTATAATGTTATTTATTAAAGATTTAATAAGCCACTAGCTATCAATGGACCTGTGAATATCTAGAAGGAAAAAAAAAAAAAAGTTCCTGCTAAGAGACAGAAAATAACTGAATTTATTTTTCTGAACAAATAAATAAGTAAGCAAGCATAAAGTGAAAGAAGGAAACACTTTCTAAATTACACACTGAAATATCCTTTGAGAAAGTTTTAAATTTCATCCTGGCAATGACTATCATGCAATATTTTTCATTCTTAGAATAAAATATTAGAAACATACTAAGCATTGATGTTTCTTCATATTTTATGGTACTGAGAACTAAGGGAGAGATTTTTTGAAGAGGTTTTCTAATAATTTTCCTGTATTTAAGAGACAGGTACTGACACATTTACTTACATGGATTTACTCTACTTTCCATAAATGCTCCCACTGACATTAAAAGCATTATTTTACAGGACAATAATTTATGAAGCAAGTCCTTAAACTGAATCATTAGATCTATCATTATGCAATTTAATAAAAATATCCAAACATATTAAAAGAGGAAAACTCTAGCACAAACCTTGCACAAAGTTTAGTTGTGAAATAAATAGTAACCTGTCCCAATTTCTTTTCTTTGTTGTGTAAATGAGTAAGCTCTTTCCCAATTAGTTCAACACACCATTGAATAGAGGTCTTCTAGATTTTTAAGCCTATGGCATAAAAGAGATTTATGTGACCAACGTCACATCAGGGTTTTTTTGAGTCTTCAGTAAGGCTGACCACTCACAGCAAGATTATACAGTAGTGCCCTTCAGTAATCATCCCAAAAGAAGCTCGTATTTATTCCTGGTTCCGTAATAAAAATCCTAAATAATTCTATACTTAATTAATAAATCTTAAAAATGTAAAATCTCGTACTCTTTTCCTGCATTTAATTGTATAAAGCCACAACTAAGAGAACCGGGAGATTCAAACATTTGGTGATCTTTTTTAATTTCCCAGAAAAGGAATTTGATTTATTCAGTTAAATAGCATAGGATGTTACAATTAATAAGGATACCAAATGAAAAATTATAATTTCATCAACTACATCTTCAGAGCATGAAAGTGAAAAGGAAGGTAACTAAAAATGTAGGTGTTATTAGATAACTTCTATTTACAGAAGACAGTGTATGTGAAAACACAGTTGCAGGATTGTTCACTGACATTACTTTTGCCCTCTTGTATTCTGCATCTGGAAGTATCAAAACTTTTCTGAATCTTGCTCTTAAGGGAAAATTCAAGATTCAAATTAAATTTCATGAAAAAAATAATTAAAAAAAGTCAGACTCTCTTAATCTACCCCCAGGTCACTAGAATAAATTTATTTTTACCAGTAGTTGATTTTCAGAGGAAATTCTATTCACTTTGATGAGAAAGTTATAAATAACTGGTAAGGACAGGTTTTTGTTGCATTTTTTTATTATGTAGGGGTGGATGCACAGAGTGGATAATTTACCTGGGAAATCTTAATTTATATTTTTTTTTATAAAATTTTGGTAAACTATTACTGAAATAACCAGTAAGATGTCAGTGAGAGCTAATATATATAGAAGTGTGTCTGTGTGTGAACAGCTATAAAAATCCAGTGCACTTGGGAGAAATCTGAGTCATGGAGTCAGGTTGGAAGAGATCTCAGGGAGTTTCTAGTCAAGATAGCAGCTCAAAATAGGATAAACACTGAATTCAGACGACTTGTTCAGGGGTCTGACCAACTGGAATTTGAGAATCACCAAGGATCAAGACTATATAATCTATAAATTCCACTCATTCCAATTATGGATTATTCTCATAGTGAATCCTTTTGCATTCCAATTTATGACCAGTTTCTAATTTTTTTTACTGTACACCTCAATAAAGAACCTTGCTCTTTCCTCTTGGCAACCTCCTCTATAGTGCTGTTAGGTCCCCTTCAAGATTTCCTTTTTCCAGGCTAAGCAACCTTAACTCCCTCAGGCTTTTATCTGTGCCATTAGAGAAGAAATAGTTTTCTGTGAGATCAAGTGCATTCTAGCCTTGCTCAAATTACCCATGACAAGCTCAGAAAAACTTGGAACAGCTCCAAAATGTTTTAAAAACAAGTGTTCTCTACAGTTGCCCCCTAAGGATTTGACCTATGATCTAAAGAAGCCAGTGGAGCAACACCTATTGATTTCAAGAGTTTTACATCAAGCCAAAACCAATGGAATGTTTTTGCTTGTTGCTGGGTTCCTGAACTTTGACTAGGAATTATATGTTGTGGTTTTTCAAACCCTGAACACAGGACATTTGGGATAACTTAAAGTGGCAAAAGTGTGTATAAGCAGATACATTAGGAAATAAAAATAAACCAGTTCCTTTTATTTTTTCACAAAAAACAGGATGGAAAAAGAAAAAAAGTAAAACAACAAAAACGTTTCATGTATTTTTAAAATGACACATAATATTTATAAACAAGTGTGACCAAGTGTGTTAATCTCTTGACATGGAAAACATTCTTCCCTAACCTATCAAAGTTACCAAATTAAAAGCTTGGTCCACACTTTTCTTATTCTTGGAGCCCCAGAGCTGGATGCAGTACTGAAGGTGGGGTCTTCTGAGAGTAGAGGGGGAGAATCACCTCCTTCAACCTGCTGGAAGGCTGGGGAAAGAAGGAGGAAGCTGGGATGTATGGAGTTAGGGAATTAGTCTTCCCAAGTAACTGTTGTGCATGATGAAGCCCTGCTTTCCAGGAAGTGGATAAACATCTGCCTACTGATGGGAGGCTAAACATCTGCCCCTATCAGGAGGGGCAGTGTGAGTGAGCAGCTGGGTGGAGGTTTATCTGCCATTCAGGGTCAAACCACCACAAGGGACCAGTGACTTACTTAATATCCTCAATAGACAAGGGACCAGTGACTTACTTAATATCCTCAATAGTGATAATTTATCTGTTGTCTCTTGCATAGCACTCTGTTCTTAAAAATTTCCACTATATCTGTCTTTCTGTCTCCATTTGTTTGTTACGTTCTTTTATTTGTTTTGGGAACATAAATACTGAAATATAATCATTCACATAAACCTATTAACATTCACCTAGTACATCAAGAAGCACTGTTTTTATGGTAGAACTGTTGCCATAACTTTTCCCTCAGATTCTTTCTTGTAATTTTTGATAATCACAAATGCATAAATAAGTACATGCACTTATCACAAAACCACTTTCAGAATTTGTCAGAAGTAATTTTTAGATAATTATATTTCAATTTACTACTTTCATTTCTTCCTCTGTATTGTCAGACTCCTGCATCATAGAAATCTATTGTGTTCTGCTACTTTGTCACTTTCACACAGATCTTGACAGTTTAGACTTGACTTGGATTTGTTTTCTTGACATTTATTACTTTTTCATAACTTGTTCACTCTTTCATTGAACTTTTGCTGTTAATATATTATTCCACTAATACTGAGTCTGGTCAGAATCTCCTAAATTTTCTGATTACATACCTGTTTCTTTCTTCACGTTATGTGGTGTTATATGATTTATTTATACTGAGCTTTCTATATCCAATACAGAGTTTCCTAAATATGCTTGGTACAGTATGAGTCACAGGTTTATTCCAGAATATGTCTTAGTTTTTCGTCTTGAATCTTATAGAAATAAAAAAACACAGATAACTTTCTTTTTAATTACTTAATTAGCAGAGATATATTATAAGAGTAATTTGATATGGGAGGACACACGAAGCTCAGGCACACACAGTCTACTTTTCTTGTATATTATACTTTGGATCACTAGTGTGGAAAATATCATTTCACACTTGATTTGCTACTTTGGGGAAAAGAACATTAAGATTCACATCTCCTTTCCAACCTTCATGTTCCAGGGCTCATCTGACATGCTACTATGAGTATGGTATGTACTACATAGTGCAATATTGATTCACAAGTATGCTAAAAAGCCTCAGTTTCTTATCTATATGTTTATCTATCTATCTATCATCTATCTATCTATCTATCTATCTATCTATCTATCTATCTATCTTCTATCATCTGTCTTAACTATCTACTTATCCAGCCTGTCTTGTTTTTCCTGTGAGAACTAGAATGCCTACAATATATACTACCCTATTCCTTTAATGTTTTAGTATATTTTTCATATCATTTGTTAAACATTGGTTATAAGATCAGCTCAGTATGAAGCAGAAATGTGGGTGGTAGTGTAAGGACAAGTTTTGCTTTCATATGAAGAACTTCTTGTATGGTGAAGGTTTCAGAAAAGGATCCCCCCATCACAATCATGAGATAAAATATTTTTAAAAAGACAACTCCCCTGTGAAAGTCTAATGAGAATTATTCCTTTCTCTGAGTGCGGAATTGTCACTCGCTTGTGTAAAATGAATTAATCTAACAAGACTTCACTGTAGACCTAAGTGTTCTACAGCTGGAAAATTGGGTACAGCAGTGAAGCGCTACCAGCTGTATTCAAACTCTCTACTCATTGCCAAGTGACAGTGTCAATGCCATTACTTACCTCTTTACATGACAAGGGAATGTTACAAGCTTCCAGCAAAGTAAAAAACAAAGACTGAAGACCAATCACAGAATGCTTGTAATAGTAGTTTTTTAGAGTTCATATCCAAAACTCATTTGTAGAAGTAAGCTGGATACGCGCAAATCTAGTACATTAATCAAAACAATCAGGATTCATCCATGTAAGTTCCAAATGATATTTCAAAATCCTGGTAACCAATCTGACATGTATCAGCCATAAATAATCACTGTTTGGTTGTAAAGAACCATTTAGCCTATGCTAAGATTAAGTACTGCAACTAAAAGAGAAATGCCTAAAATTATGTAAATTTAAGCATTTGTAGCAGAACAGAGGCCTGAACTGTGTCTGTATTAATTTAGGTTGTTAGAAGAATAACAAATGACAACAGTGCTGAGCTTCGTTTTTAAGAAATAAAATAAAACAGAGACGCTATTCTAGAGATCTGATTTCCAGAAGTTTATTTAAGGCAGATTATGCCTATAGGAAACTCCTAATTTGAATTTTAGAATGTCACAATGGACACAAAACAGAAAACATCCTCTATCATTTTCTTTGCAAACTGTGATTCACTTACAGGTAGAAAAATGAAAAATGATCTGTTACAGCCACATATTGATAAAAAATGTCATTTTGGTGGGGTCTGAACATATGTATTTCATCCATTAGCAAAGAAAGTAAAGGTTAATGAAACTATGTGAACAATGCATAATGCTGAATAATAAGGAGGTCACACAACCTTTTCCATTTCTGCTTGAGGCCAAAAGTAACATTTAGAAGTTCACAATATTTTCAAGCTTTAAAAATGTTATATCATTAGCTATTCTCTGCCTGGAGAAAGAAGACCTGATAGGCTTCAGGATTGTATACAGAGATAATTTAATATTAAATAAAGCTTAATTTGAGAAGTTATTTTATATTCAATTTGTTTTGAAACTACATATTTTGTGATAAATATGTTAAATTCAGTGAAAAAATGAAATGCAATACAGAGGTCAAGAAATGAAACTGTAATATTTTTAGAATATTGAGTACCAACTATAGTACAATATAGATCCTTTAATGATACATAAAAAAATAAAAAAGAAGGAAGGTCTGACAAACCTAATGACAGTAATTGGAATTATCTGAAGTTCTATCTCACGACAAAATCATAAGTGCTGCATTTGAAGAAATGGAAAGTGTAAGGTTAAATAAAAAATGGTTCATTCACTTTCTTGTCATGCAAGAGTCAGTGGACAGTAGATTGTTAAATGAGGTAAAATGCACCATTAAACCTGGAAGGCTGAGGTTTGATGATGTTAAAAGAAGTCATGCTGCATTATTTTTTCCAAGTGTTTGCCAAGAATGTAATACTTTGAGGGAAAATTTCAATCAAAAAAAAAAGAAACAACTGCTGTAGATATTACTGTAGGAGAATATATATACATTTCAGTGCAAATCTGTTTATTTCTCAGCCCCCAGTTTTTCCTTTAAAAGACATAGGAAGATCATGCGTTATATATATTTCGAAAGAATTTTCTATTCCTTATAAAACTTCCTTATCTAATCTTCCTTATATATAGGTAATCATATGATCAAGGAATCACAGAATTGCAGAATTACAGAATCAGAGATAGTTGCAGCCTGTGGACGAAGGGTCCTCTAGAGGTCTTATGATGTAATACCCCTGCTCAAGCCAGTTGCCCAAGACTGTGTTCAGACGGCTTTTGAGTATCTGCAAGGATGAAAACTCTCTGGGCAACTTGTGCCAGTGCTCAGTCATCCTCACAGTAAAATAATGGGTTTTGATGTTCAGATGGTACCTTCTGTGTTTCTGTTTGCCTATTGCCTATTGTCTCATCAGGGGGCACTGAAGAGTCTGCTTTGGTCTTCTTTATTCTTCACATTCAAATATTTGTGCATATTGATAAGATCACTCAGTAAGACCTGTTCCACCCCCAGCTCTCTTACCCTGGCCTCACAGGAGAAATGCTCTAATCCTTTAATCACCTTTGTGACTTTTCATTGGACTCTCTTTAGCATGCCCATCTCTCTCTCGTTCTGAGGATCACAGAAGTGGACCTAATGCTCAAAGTGAGGCATCATCAGTGCTGAGCAGAGGGAAAGGATCACTTTCCTCAACAAATGTTTGATTTTGCTGAGTATACTATTTTCCTTCTTTATAACAAGGGCACATTGCTGACTTATGTTCATCTTGATATCCACCAGGACCCTTCCAGAGAAGAGACATGAAGATGATCAGGGGGCTGGAGCACTTCCCCCATGAGGACAAAATAAGAGAGCTGGGCTTGTTCAGCCTGGAGAAGAAAAGCTACAGGGAGACCTCAGAGAAGCCTTACAGTACCTAAAGCCAACAGAAAATCAGGAAAAGGATTTTTATTGGGGAGTGTAGTGATAGAACAAGGGGTAACAGTTTTAAGATGAGGAAGGGTAGATTTAGATTACATATTAGGAATAATTTCTTTACTGTTTGGGTGGTGAGGCACTGGGACAGGTTGCCCAGAGAAGCTGTGGCTGCCTAACCCTGGAAGTGTTCAAGGCCAGGTTGGACAGGGCTTTGAGCAACCTGATCCAGTGGAAGTTGTCCCTGCCCATAGCAGGGGCGTTGGTCCCTTCCAACCCAAATCATTCTAACATTCTATTATTCTACGATTCTATGATTTCATTGCTGAGCATGAAGTCATATGGTATGGAATATCCCTTTGAACACTTGGGGTCAACTGTGTCTCCACCAAAGTTCTTGCCCACCCAGTGCTCAGCAGTAGCCAGAATTCTGGTTTGCTATCAAGGCTAATTTAGTCACAAATCCAAAACACAGCACCATCTAGGCTGTTATGGAGAAAATTAACTCTGCCACAAACAGATGCAGAACAATCTCTATTCCTTATTATGTGTCATTAACATCATGCTCAGCAATAAAAACTGAGGGAACTTGAGTGTAGGAAGACTAGCTGGGCTTCAGTGTTCTCATTGAAGGTGCTTTGTTTGGTTTTTTTTTTTTCTTCCTCTTCCCTTCATTTGTCGAACTCTTTGTCTCAACCCAGGAATTTCCTTTCTTTTCCTCTCCTGACCACTGCAGGGGCTGAAGTAAGCAAGAGGCTGTGTAGTGCCCAGCTGCTGGCCAAGGTCAGCCCACCACAACCCCTCATCCACAGGCATTGTTTCAGAGAGACGTGACAACTGTAAGCCTAGGTGAACAGGTGAGTGATAGGGGTGGATTTCTTTTCTTATTTTCACAAATCAGAACTTTTTATTTTAGACAGTAACTTTATCAGTATGATCCATGCTTTTGTTATCCAAATGCCCAGTGACTGATAAGGTAATACTCTACTTACTTTAGAAGGAGAAGCAAGCTCATAATGCAGTTAACAACTTCTTTATCAAATAAAACAACTCACCAAGAATGTAGAATTCTGCTAGTTCATAATATTAAGAACTTTCTCACTTTCTAGCCTTTGTTTGACATTTCATGTACAGTTCTGCTGATGCCTTTTGGGAGCTCAGATTTTCAGAAACCATTCATTAGCTGATTGCTAAATTACTCAGTCCTTGTTAAAACGTACCTCATCTTGACCCCTTGTCATTTATAAAGAAATAACTAAAAGGAATTTACCATAAGGGAATATTGATTAAAAATAAAATAAAATTACCCTTTATTCTCAGACAAACAGTTTGTTGACTTTTATTGTACAGCAAAACTCTTAATTTTTTTTCATTTTAGGATTCTGCTGGCTGAACCTTGGCACTGAGATTTCACTTTAGTATGGATACTCCATACAGAATAGGATAAATGAGAGATCTAACCCTCCTGTTCACTCTGTGCCACAGCATGTCTACTTTCTCAATGTACAGATGAAAGACAATTTTATTACTTATAGAATCATAGAATAGTTAGGGTTGGAAAGGACCTTAAGATCATCAAGTCCCAACCCCCCTGCCATGGGCAGGGACACCTCGCTCTAAACCATATCACCCAAGGCCTTGTCCAACCTGGCCCTGAACACTGCCAGGGATGGAGCATGCAGAACCTCCTTGGGCAACCTATTCCAGTGCCTCACCACCCTAACAGGAAAGAATTTCCTCCTTATATCCAATCTAAACTTCCCCTGTTTAAGTTTGAACCCATTACCCCTTGTCCTGTCACTGCAGTCCCTAATGAAGAGCCCCTCCCCAGCATCCCTATAGGCCCCCTTCAGGTACTAGAAGGCTGCTATGAGCTCTCCACGCAGTCTTCTCCAGGCTGAACATTCCCAACTTTCTCAGCCGATCTTCATATGGTTATGTTTAATAGGAACAAATAAACAAGGTAATAAATAATGTTACAACAGTCATTTTGTGCCATGTTTCTAGCTCCATCTCCTCCTTTCATTCTATACATTGGCAGTCCTTGAAGCCATGCATCTTTAATATGAGTCCTAGGAAGTAGCGCCTCTGAAAGAGCCAATTTACATAGAGCCGGACCTGGAAAATTTTATCAGTGAAAGAGTTATTTAGGAAGCAGATAGAAATCATGACATGAAAATTAGCCTTCGAGACAAGCTGCTTCAGGTGGGTTATTAGTGAGGTATTGGAAAGTAACACAGTAAAGACAGTGACTTCTTTATGGTTCCTGAATTCTGCTGCATTCCCAAGCTAAGAGGGCAGTAAACAGTGGTATTTCTGTTAAGGGCTGAAGCATAGGAACGTATTACTACCATAAGCCTGGTGACTATAGCTACTTTTCCCCTACAGAGAGGCACCTAAAGGGCATACAGTGGAAGAGGGCTTGATTGTGCTTCATGATTCAAGGGTGCTGAGGTGCTTAAAATAAGAAAAATTGTAAACCCTCACCATTGAGGTGTTATGGTTAGGCTAATAAAAGCTTAAGGGTTCACAGAACAGAAGCTTAGGTCTTTTGCCTGGTATAATCCAAGAAATCTGAAACAGGGTTAGCAAAAACATCTGTCTGGGCAGTTTACTCCTAATCCACCATTAAAATGATACTGTATGTTTCAGGATAGCACATTAACAGAAAATACTCAGAAATGTCTTGTAATAAATGTATATTATTTCTCCTCTTTCTCATATCTGAACTATTATATCTCTTTCCTTAAAACAGCTGCAAATATTTAAATTTGGAGAATACTTTCAAAAAAAAAAAAAGAAAAAAATCACATATACTTGTTTAAACCCTTTTATCAAACATAGAATAAATATAACAAAAATTGTAAGATGTCTATTGCTCAGCTTTATTTCCCTCTTTCAAAGTATTGATTTCATTAAAAAGCATGTGTGATTTGATTCTGTTTTGGGTCCCTCACTACAAGAAAGACATTGAGATGCTGGAGTGCGTCCAAAGATCAATGAAGCTGATGAAGCACAAGTCTTATGAGAAGCAGTTGAGAGAACTGTATAGCCTGAAGAAAAGGAGGCTAAGGGGAGACCTTATCACTCTTACAGCTACGTGAAAGGAGGCTGTAGAGAGGTGGGTGTTGGACTCTTCTCTCAGGTAATAAGTGATAGGAGGAAAGAGCCCCAGGTTGTGCTAGGGGAGGTTTACACTGGATATTAAGAAAAATTTCTTCACTGGAAGGGTCATGAAGCATTACAGCAGGCTGCTGAGGGAAGTGTTTTGAGTGACCATCCCTGGAGGCATCTAAAAGACATGCAGATGCAGCATTTGAAGACTTGGTTTAGTGGTAGACTTGGCAGTGCTAGGTTTATGGTTGGACTTAATCTTAAAGGTCATGCCTGAGTAATATCTCTGATATGGTTCAATTGTCCTTGGTAACATTAATAAGATCTTCTATTCATTTAAATATCATCATTGTGAACATTTTCTTTGTTTATTTTGTTCTTTCTTGTTACTGTACACACTACTGTCCCTCCTGTTTCCTTCAATACAATCTGTTACATGACTCCTTATCATCACAGAAAAAGGCCTTGTGAAACTTGACTGCACCTCAGCAATCTAAGACTACAGTGAGAGCACTGGAAACTTAATCCATTCAAGGCTCTTGACATACTGCAGAGGATTTCACCTCCTAGAAAGAACTTGAAAGGTGCCTGAACACGAAAGGAAATACTCAGTACCTTGGAGAATAAAACCCTAGGGATTATACCTTGATTCCTGGAATGGTGTATATATTGTCTTCTTTTCTTCCCTGTTTGAGACACTGCTTTAAAATATTTTTATAGCTTTTATTCTAGGGGATGAAATTACAGGTTAACAGCCAAGGTGCTGTATCACTAAATGACAAAGAGCAGCATTCTAGAGGAGCCAATCTCAAAATCTTATCAGTTTTTATGACAGTTTGTTCAGAATCTTTTTCATTTCTAAATTGTTTCTGCTTCTCAGAGAGAGATAGAAAAAAAAAAAAAAGGAAAAGGAAAATAACAAGATAAAACAAAAGAACAAAACAAAAATTACAAAAAGAAAAACCCAACCCCAAACATTTGAAAGGAAAATCCTTGTGGTTTTTAATTACATTTTTACAAGTTACATCATTGCCTTCACTCCCATATGGATACATATACTGATTTATCAATCTGAAATATACTGAATTAAGATAAAAAAATAAATGGGTGACTTGCACCATGGTCAGCTTAATTTTGAAATTCAATTTGTCTCAGTGAGTGAGATGATATAAAGACCTGAAGGTCTCATTGATGAAAAACAAATGCACAGATTGGTAGGACCAGATACAAAAGTTTGGAAGAGTTTTCATGTGTGGAGTTCACTAAGAACAGTATTTTCAAGCATGCAGCACTTCTCATTTACTGATTTTTTAGCTGCACCTGAATTGCTGTTAACAACCACTTATTCAAGGACAGTTTCTGTTCCATTTTGGGCTATACTTCAATAAAGTGCAAGAAAAGCTACTGCATCTCAGGTGAGAGCTGCAACCATCATCACAGGACAACCTGTTGAGGCCTTCTAAGTTATAAACCTGTTACATCTGGAAGTAGATGGATTCTATCAGAATTTCAAAATGAAATTTTTCAACCAAGATCACCTTCACCAGTGATACAAAGTAAGAGTTTGACTTTGCCTTAACAGATTTGTCTAGGAGGTAGTATGCTGTATTGTGATCATGCCACCAGCCCATTTCAGAAAAAATCAAACAGGATCAGTATGTGGGGACCATGATGCACGGTTTCTGACAGCTTTCATTGTGGTCTCTGAGCAGGTTACCATTTCCAGCTGTGTGAACAATGACCTCTTCAGCCACTAAAGTTAATTCTGACAAGGACTGCCCATCAGATGTTTAAAATGCCATATTTCATAGTCCAATATACTAATAAAAAATTAAACAGATGGTGATTTAGTGTAATATATCATGTGATGAACTGCAGCAGCTCAAGGAGGAATAGGCCATTCATTTATACACTGAACTCCACAAAACTTTATATGTATGAGATGCAAGTTTTCATTGCCCTTTAAATGAGATAAGAACATATGCCTTTTGCCTATAACAAAATCTTACCTGTTAACCGACCGTGCCCCTTTCCCTGCAAACAAAACCACCTTACTCTTCCCAGAGTTATTTGCATGGCAGTAACTTTGGGAAATAAACTAATCAACACTTTCAGGAGAAAGATCGCAGTATTTTGTGTAAATGCAACATTTCCTTCAAATGAGGAGACATCACAAATCTGAAATAGAAAATTAAAGATATGTCACTTTGGATCAGACCAGTAGTGGTCTGCCTAGTCTTCAAACTCCAGATCAATCTTTTTCCTTCTCAGCAACTGAATGAGCAAAACTTGCTTCCCTAGTGGCAAATCAAATCTACAGGATGTCCCATAGCACATAGAACTGATCAAATAAAAGGTGTTTGTTTTCAAGAGCAGTGTTAGATTTCAATGTAAACACATACCACTAGGAAGATATGTTACCTTATTTTTCCATGCTTGGGCAGAAAACAATCCAGTCATCTTCAGAATCAGGAGCAGTTTTTTACTAGACATGCAATGAACTGGTTAAGAGAATGGAAGTGAACATGAATGGATTTGATTGTATTTGTTTTTTTAATGTTAGATTAATAATATTTACATTTTTATAAAACCTGTTTTAAAACCTTCTTTTCAGATCGCTGTCTTGGTTATTTCTCTATCAATATTTTAAGAGTTATGTGAGTCCCTCAAACAGCTATGTGTACTTTCCACAAATCAAATTATCATCCTCATGATCACATCTGCAAATATTGAATGTGACTCAAAACTGCTCAATGTTTTCAGCAGAAACTGATTTCAAGCTCCTGTGTTACCACACTCCCATGGAGTAGTTATTTTTGCAATTAATAGACAACTCTATTCTATAAACAAGAGCAGAGCTAAACGAAGGAAACGCTTCATTTTCTGATGGACCATCTAGCTGCGGAGTCAAGAATGTGAATAAAGCAGATATTTTCTCTTTGTTTTAGCATTGATGGGTACAAAACAATAGCTGAACATAAGTACTAACAATTTTACTTTCCACCTTCATTAAAAAAAGAGCACTGTATGTAAAGTAATAATATCCATTCTTTTTCTTTCTCCTAAATTGTAGATATCTTGACCTGTTAAGCATAGTTTGTTATTGAACCATTACTAATGATGTGTTTTGAATCTAATACATTTTGAAGACGGACACGAATTTTACTACAGCAAAAAAGGACCATAAAAAGACTCATTTACAATATATTTTTTCTTTTTTTTTTTTTTTTACATTTATGCAAATGAATAAGGGGAACACCTACAGCATTCAGGATTAAATCAGTCATGATTTTCTTTTCAAACATATGTGGATTTTTCATTACTAACTTGGTAATTTGTCTTAATTTTAAAGGTGTTTCTTTTAGACTGACTTCATAGTTTTTGTGCTTTCACTAGACATCACGAAATAGAAATTTATTCCAAAAATACACAGATTTCTAGAAAGATGCTGTAGGTTACATTTGCAATACTTCAGTGTTTGCCTGCCTTTTGCTACTCAGATCCATACTCTGAAACATTCAGGCTATGATACAGAAGGTGATAAACAAAATTAATTCAGATGTTCAAAGCAACTTTACTCCTTTCAAGATATTGAAATTATGTAAAATTCCTATTCTCGCAAGGATTAATTATGTGCAGTATTGATTAAGAAGAAAAATACCTGGAAAGCATCAGACATGAATAAATGTGACAACCTTATCAAAATTGCTGGATTTGTGTTGATACTTTTAATTTTCCTTATCCATTTCACCTTAACATGTCTCTTTATGTGGAGAAAATGATTGTTCAAATGAAAGACATGCCTATGGACACATCAGCTCATCATAGAATCAATGATTAATGTAACAAGATCCAGTACAGAGACCTTGTTAGATGATCAGACACCTTATAAGCTCATTAAGGGTATGACCTATACTGTTAAGTTATGCCAGTAATGTCTCTGATCCTTTACACCTGGAAGGCTTCTAGTTACAGAGCAGCAAACAAAGCAACAGTCAACTGATTCAACAATTTAACAGTAAGTTCAGAATGAGAAAACTAACCTTCTTCTAAACCCTTTCCTAAATGCAATCCTGCTGTGGAATGATGTGGAACCATACACTAATGACTGAAAGAGTAACAAGCCGTGTGTTCATAAACTGTGGTCTCTGTCAAGGAGCAATGACAGCAGGTGTCTTTGTAAAGAAAGGTCAGCCAGAGCAAGAAGTCATGGCAAGACAGACAGGGGCAATGGCCTCATAGACACCTATAGCAGAGTGCTAGAATACCTGGAAAAGAAGGTTCAATGATAGTTACAAGGGTCAGCTAAGAATCTAATGATCACACAAGTACAAACTGACAAAGCAGATCTGAGTTCAAATCAGCTCTACTGGTCAGGGTGATGATCGAGGCTAATAAGAACCAAGGCAAGGTACAGGCATAGCTACAATGCTACTGTAGTGCAGCTCAGGCAGGGGTTAAGTTCCAAAGCTTCAGCTTAAAATCATCTCCCAAGAAAAAGAAGAAGGGGTTGGGGAATGGATGACGACACACGGACAGATGGACAGACGGGGCTTTTTAGCAGAACTGCTAGGGAAAAAGTTTTGCTGAGCCTTCTCAACTTTTTCTCAAGGAGCTCCAAGGCCATCCAAGTTTCCCCTACAGCTCTCTTAGCAATCTAGTCTAGACTGCTAAATTCCTAGAGGGGAGTACTCTGGACTCTTACAGTCTCCATCTTCTGAAAGCTTGAAAGCTTTCAATTGACAGAACTATGACAATACGCTACACTTCTGTTGTCTGTTAGTTCTAGAAACAGAACTGAAAGCAGTGAGATAAACTGTTTTGTCTTCAAAGATAAACAGTTTGGATTATTTCTGAAATGCTTTGTTACAGATTCAACATCAAGTTGTTGACACGGTCTATTCTGGTGTTAAATAAAAGGAACAGAGTATCCTGTAAACACATGGAATCTCAGAGGAAGGACTACCTGAAAGACAACAAAAATCATAAACTTGAAACATAGAATTTAGAATGGTTAGGGTTGGAAGGGACCTTAAGGATCGTCTAGTTCCAATACCCTTAGATGATGAGTTTCACTCTTTCTACAAAGTTGTTATGAAAATGATTAATTGGTTTCATTTTTGTAGGTAAATACTACCTGCCAAATAATTCCAAGTTAAGCAACTGAAAAGCAATTGAAGGTGAAAAATGTAAACTCGATCATAATAAACGTCCTAATACCAGTTTCCTGAATTTATTGAAGAACACTGTGGATCTGAAAGCAGGAGATACTACAGAATTATAAAAATTTATATGTTTTTATTTTTGCATTTATTTGCTTATCATTAGTAAGATTGGCATATATAAATTGCTTCTATTTTTAAATGTTGCTGATTATAAAACTACCCTTAATTAATATCTCTACAGTGTTTTCAATTTGAAAAATCCTGTGGAATTTTGTGGTACTTAGTTAACTGAAGAGTGTTAAGCTTGGGTTACAGAAACAGGTTCAAAACTATAGCTATCAGATTCCTATAATCATCAGTTCTTTATAATTCCAGACATGCACTGTTGAGGAATGCTCATTTTCCTGTTTGTTGTAATAATGGAAAGTGTTTACAAGTGTGTGTTTATGCGAGGATAGTTCATATGGTGAGTTTCTCAGATCTAGGATTTGAATGAGTAACCATGATACGGGCAATACAGTGAGATTAAAACAATACCCCAGAATCCAGCAGACTGACTTCAGATGATCTGGATAGGGAAGATGCATCAGCCAAACTTGATAGAAATGTCACTGCTTGTTTTTTTAGTAGCTCCATAAATCCTATGAAGAACAGCCAGTAGCATATTTTACTAGAATCTTTCAGTTCATCAGATTGAATACTCACCCAGATTCATAGTAAGATTTATTATATCTTCACAGCAGAAAGAAAGCTAGAAGGAAATTATAGGTGAAAGAGTGCTGCTGCTTAGTATAGTTAAAATTATTTTGCTTAAGGATGTTAGAAAGTACAAACTCTGTCTGGTTTACTCTTAATTATAACTTTCCCTGCCAGTAACCTCACTGGAATGATGGAAGAAGAGAAGTACTAATGACATTAAATGTAGCTGTCAGAAAATGGGAAGGAATTCTCTCTGGGATATGCATCTCTATAGTTAAACATATGACGGGCTTCCTTATAATGCACTTTTTTCAATCAGATAGCAGTGACTCATTCAGAGCTGTTGAAGGCTTGACTCTCCCCTGCGCTACCCCTACATAATTAATTAATCTCTGCTAATGGTAGTGTATCTCATGAATGACTACTTGGGGACTTTGACAGGTTAATTATTGGCTCACTGCACCCTACTTGTTCTAGAAGAAGCCACTGGGATCTACTACGTCAGGAAAGATGAAAGAAGAGCAAATGTAGGAAACTCATCGTAGACATTAATGTAATGTATTTTTTGAAACAACAGCTTTTAGTAGCTTAACGACTATCTCTGAAAATATCTGTCTTGTGAAATACTTTTAAAGGTTTGTTTCAGAATATTAAATTTTGGGTTTTGGCTCATGAGAAACAACATTAAAAATAATGCTTCTGATTGATAAATATTGATAATAAATAAATATTCTTAACACAACTCACACTTCTTAATATGCTTTGTATCACCAGAATTTATTGGAGTACTAGTGTTTTATTTGGAGTAGCTATATACATGTCACAAAATCAACTTCTTTATTTAAAAAAAATGTTTTTTCTTGCTACAGGATACAGAATAAGAATGATTTTTTCCTTTTAAAATTTGTAATTTTTACAACCCTTTGCAAAAGTAGGAAAAAATGATTTTGTGTTCTTGCACTGTTCAGCAGTCATATTTCTTGTATTCACAGCAGGACTCCTTATTTGCAAATCATCAGTCGTATGTTATATGACTTGCTCATTTCTTCAGGCAGGGGAATCCCTGTTGTACATCCTGATGTACAGAACGACTCGTTAGAACATGTAATAGAGAATCTGTCTAACTATATTGGTGCACGAATTTTAGCTTTTTTCATGTCATACGGTTATGCCATCTGAACTGGACAACTGCAGATTGAGTTTTCAGCACTTGGTAAGGTTTTGCAAAACTTCTGGCCATGAACAATGAACTCAGACTATGTTTCTCAGGGAAAAGATGTTAGTATTTAAAACAAGATTTATTTATCTTATAGATTTCAAGCAATTTTAAGAATTTTACCAACTCCAAATATCTTGAATAAAATATCTTGGGGCTATCATGTATGCTGCTCTTTATATTATATACTTCTTACATTATAAGACTTTATTATCTTACAGAGGCAATAAAAACGCCTAGGAAATTTAAGTGCAATAAATGTTCACAAATGTGTAAGTCACAACATAAATTAAATGATATCAGATAGTAACTATCCCAGGAACGTTTTTGTTTTGTAAACTAACACACACACAAAATTTGGTAAAGACTGAAACGACACAAGCATAAACTTCAGAAAGAAAGCTGCAGAAAACTCTTTTCATAGGTATGGCATAGAAATAAACTCCAACTGCATAACTCAGATAATGAAAATTTTTAGGCAGTCTTAGTCACCAAAATGTCTTATAGGAGACATACAGTTTAAACATTAGAAATGGGATCATTTAATATTCAGTAAAAAGCACTAAAGGTGAGTTACTTAAACATAGCCGTTACTAAAATTTTATTGGAACTTCAAATACTGGTCTGAGTTCCTCAAAATTAATTTAACTTGTCAAATATGGAACAGTATATTCTATATTTGGAGTTGTATTTGTATTAAGATTAGAATAATGGATTAGAAAAGAACAAGAAACAAGGAAAGGAATCAAGGACATAACTTTGTAAGGCAGGATATTAATTTCATAACATGAATCTAAATCCAAAATTCTGTCTGATTTGTGTCTAGGGAATCAGGGTTTGTTTGTTTGGTTGGTTGGTCTTTTTCAATAAACAAAACAAAACACTTCTTTTACAAATCATGTAAATAAAACCCATAACTTAAAAAAGTTTTCTGCTTTCTGAAGATGTATATCAAAACCATTATAGAATATGTTTCTTTGCAATAATAATATAGTATGAAGGGAAGTACTACTGACAAAGACCCCAGAGTGCACAGATGTTCCTCTTCCCCTCTTCTTATCAGAAAGAACATAATGAAGTAGCGAGTACACTGAAAAAGCAAAAATTGAAATGCTCCTTACACAGAGTGTCAGTTGTCCTGGCTCTTCAGATTCCCTCTTTGGGTAGGTTATCAGGATAAAGTGAGCAGTCGTCAATGGCAGTAAATGCGTAATGGGTAAATTAGCATTTTCTGATAGAAAACTCTTCAATTGGAAATTACTTTTGACCAGGTCTTCAATAAGACTACCTTAATTCCATTCCTGCTCACTGTATAGTAAAATTGATTTCACCTATTCAATAACCTACCTGCAGTCAAGAGGCAATTAGACTGTGCCATATTCTTCATTGCTTTTCAAATTGTGAATTTTATTACGGGTCACTAAGGATATTGGCTAAGTGAGGGACAAACTATTATAAAGTGATTTTCAGAAAGTAAGGGTAGCAGGGAATGAAACTAAAAATCTATTTTGGTACAAAAATTGAAAAAAGAATAATCTTTTTTGATTTTCTATATTTACCTTTCAGTGATGACTGACACATTCATGTGGAATGCATGTGAAATTTTTGTCTTAGATAGCAGTGTCCTTAAATGCTTTATAAGTTCAGTGTTCCAGCTGAAGTAACATTTTCTAATTATTGCATTGGAAAAAAATAACAATGTGATCAATTAAATCAACATTCAACATCAAACATTCTGTTCAGGGTTATTTGTACTTAACTAAATTCCTACGACTGTTAATAAGCCTGATGTGCTTAGTGGGATACAGATCATGAGCTCTGAACATGCAGAGTTGGCAATGCATTACCTAGCACCAAGAAAATCTTTTCAGATATTCAAAGCAGGAATCTTCCTTTAGTTTTATGGACCTCCAGCTAGAGAAAAGGCACTCAGTAAGTGGCCCTCAGAGAATTCCCTTGTTAGAAATAAATTTTCTGCTAGCACCTAAATGTTAAATAGAAAAGCCAGCTTTCTTAGTTCCTGAAAAAAAAGTAAGATTCTTTTGGGAAGTGGAGAGCAGTGTGTGCTGCTGTATAGTCTTGCTTTAGTAAAAGTTTTGCCCATGTCAGGTGTATGCCAAGTTTTTGAGGGAGCTTGTAGGCTTTTATATGTTACAAAGCAAAAATATAGCTTTTCATTATGTCTTGAAGGTAAGAGAATGTTTCAAAGACAGGAGTCTTCCCAGAGAAACAATTCCTCTGTATGTACTATAGCTTACAAGGTACTAAACATAAATACTGGAAATAATTGATTGCTCATCTTCCTGAGAGCCAACTACTGCTACATGTGAACGGAAAATGATGGTTATAAAAAATATTGTTCAGTGGTGAATGAAGCATGGAGGTGACATTTTAAAGATGGGTCTTAAAGATGTAATCTCATCATGAAAGCTATTACAAAGTCCTTAATCCCTCATCAGAGTGTTTAGACTCAAAATGAGGTACTGGAAGACTGATTCTCTAGAGGTATGGGAACTGCTAGGGAAATGAAACAAAGGGTATGTCCCTTTTGTTGTCTCAAATAAAAGATTACATTCATAAGGGCCTGTCTGCATGCTGGGGTTAAGTTGTTAATGCTAAATCATCTACTGAAGTCACCGCCCCTTTAGGAAGGCATGGAGAGCAAACACTGAACGCTGAAAATGATGTTTGCATATACAAGCAGGATGAGTATACAGCTGAACCTTAGCTACAAGGATTTTGTGTTTTCCCAAAAATTTCCCATACCTTTTAGGATAATCCTCACCTGAGGAATCAAATCTCCCAAGCATGTCACCCAGTCGCTGTCCAGATTGTGATAGCTATCTATGTTGACAGGGTTCTTTCAAGTGCATTTTTAACTGGGTCAGGTGAGACTGCCAAAAGCACTGTTTTCAATTCCAGCTGCCCACAGTCCTATGTGACAACTCTATTAATGCAAAATCGAACACTACTTCTTTTCTCAAGCTACCTAGAAAACATCTAACTAACCTTTCTGTGTACAAGACTATTCTACATGCATGTCTTGATCTGCAGGAAAAATTTCTACTGACTATTTACCAGTATTGTTTGCACGATTCTGCAGCAGGGACCACTTGGAGGACTCTCTGGGATGATTAGATTCTCTATTCAGGATGTCAAGAAGCATATAAATCTACATATATTCCCTTTTAATTATCCAGGGAGCATTAGCTGCCTGGGGGAATCCTAGGGACTGTGGAAATTCTCAGCAGAACCTGTGAAATAGTTAATCAAATGCTTTGTTGTGAAAGCACTAGGGGGTCAGTGAATCACCTTGTTCCAAAGTGATCTATTGTCTCTTATCAGTTCATTGTCTCTCCCTTGCAGAGACTAGGCAGGAAGTTCCTGGGTCAGCAGAGGAAATAACTATTTAAATGTGCACCATCCTAATACCCAGATACACTTTATTAACTACAGGATGAAACTGAATTCATCCTTGTATCCTATTCATATGTTAAAATCCATATTTCTTGCCACAGCACCCACCTGCAGATTCAACCAAGCCAAAACTCACTACTCACCAGATGCAGTTGTCTTCATTGTGAGACCTTGAGATTTCACAGAGATCTCGATTGTCAGCTCTTGCTCTTGGATGTGATAGAGGTTTGTGTAGTTCACTGGATCTTGGTATACACATCTGACTTCTTGTTCCCCTCAGTAGTTTCTGGTTATTATTTCTTAGCAGCAGCTGGGAATGAAGCCTATGTTTCTGTAGAATGAGTGGTTATACATTATAAACCTTATTTCTAATACACATGATAGAGAGTTTAATGGCTGTTGTACTTTTGCATAATGCTGAAATTGGTAATACAGTGAGGTCATAGTGGTGCTGTGCTAAATTTAAGGTTTTAAGCACTGCAAGTACCTAGTCTTCCTAAGTACTTTTAATATTGCCACAATGCTGTGTCACTATTTAGTGCTTGCACTTCACTCTAGCTGATTGTTTCCCTGATGACATGCACTGTCACCTTTTACACCCAATGCAACAGCAAGTTCTGAAAGGAATCATCTTTTGAAGCAAGTGGGAATAAGAGGGCAAAACATGAACAAATGGATACACATACATGAACAAATGTAAGAGAACTTCTAAATGAAAATTATGTTTTCTTTTTTTTACCAATTCTTCTTCACCTGCTCAGAGACCTACTTTCTAATAAAGATCTAAGCAAGATCTAATTTCTGATCAAATCTAATTTCTGATTTTATACTTTAATATGTGTCTTCTGATAATTGAGGGCTCTGACAATGCTGGGGTACACTCTTGATCTGAACAATCAGTTTATAAAGAGTGGCACCAGGAGAATAGCATCAAATAATAAAATAAAGTCATTATCAGTAATGTAAGCACTTCACAAAATTGCAGTGGCCACAAGGGAGTTATGTTCTTCTTTTAATGGCAAATGAGATCACAACCTTATAGCTTTATTATTGTAGAGATAACAAAAATATTTTTTCAATAGCAGAAGGGGATAGAGAGAGTTGTGCTCTGCAAAGATAGAAACTTATGGTTTCAAGCTGTGATAGTTACTGCAGATCAGTTTGTCAGTGAAATGGCACAGGGCAAGTTTTTTAGATTCTGATATCAGCAGGTCGGAGGGTTTTCTCTGAACTTTTTTTTTTTTTTTAATCTTTTAGCACATATATTAACAAAATAGTCAAAAGATTCAATGGAGAGAAAGTGACATTTGGTCCATTGGCTGCCAAAATTAGGGGGTTGGGCCTGATTTCTCCAAATCCAACATCAGCAGTGGTAAAAAAAGCTACTTACAGTCATACAAATGTAGAATTAACTAAGCTGGAAAAGACCTTTAAGATCATCAAGTCCAACCTTTACCCCAAGATTTTCAAATCCGCCACTAAGCCATATAATTAAGGTTCTCATCCACATGGTTTTTGCACGCTTCCAGGGATGGTGATTCCACCACTGCCCTTGGCAGCCTGATCCAATGCCTGATCACCCTCTTTGTCAAGAAATTTTTCCAATCTAAACCTTCCCAGGCACAGCTCGACCTCTTGTCCTGTTGCCTGCTACATGGGAAAAGAGAACAGTCACTTCTTCTCTCCATCCTCCTTTCATACAGTTGTAGAGAGCAATGAGGTACCCTCTGAGCCTTCTGTTCTCTAAACAACCCCAGTTCCCTTCAGCTGTTCCTTATGAAACTTGCTCTCCAGACCTTTCACCAGCTTCATTGCCCTTCTCTGAACCAGCTCCAGCAACTAAATACCTCTCTTCTAGTGAGGGGCCCAGAACTGAGCACAGTGATCAAGGTGTAACTCACCAGTGGCTAGTACAGAGGAAAGATCACTGTCCTGGCTCTGGTTCTGTATCTGCTCTGTATCCTTCTGATACAGGCCAGGATGCTGTTCTTGGGTGCCTGGGCACACTGCTGGCTCATGTTCAGCCAGCCAATAGTATAGATAGTATGCTAATACTATCATGCTTCACATAAGAAAATGAAATTTTTTAATGCTGTCTATTGTTGTTTGTCTTCTGAAGGATTTTATTTCATTCTTTTCAAAGGTCCATGTGGAAAAAGTAAAATATGAAATTTTAAGTTTGGAGGTGTGAGGTATTTGAGACACTAAGCAAAATATTCAAGGAGTCTATCATAAAAGCTTGCAGCCAGTGTATACAGGTTGAGCAATTTCTTGTATTCATTAGTGATTCTTAGTTAATATATGGGCTATGAAAATATACTTGAAATCAGAAAAATTACTTCTGTTATACAACTAGATTCCTTCTTTAGCATTTGTACTTATGTTAGGTCTCAAGAAATCAAATTCAGTATATCAGGAATCATCTTAATAAACCCTTGAAAGCCTAACACATGAAGTTTGGGAAACTGGGTTTTCCTTATCACATATGTAAAGAATAGACTGTGTAAGATGTTAGATAACAGATTTAGGTGTGAAATTGATCTGTCTGGTTACATTAGACTGGTAAGAAAATAATCAGAACGATATATTTGGGGAGTTTCTATACTTGATTGAGAAAACAAAGCATATCTTTATATGAAATAGTGATATATGTGAAAGCAGTAATAGGGTTATTGAATACTTTAATTTTCATTAGTTAGAAAGATTAAAAAAACTCTTTCCTTCCTTTTGTAGTTATGTTAATCTGAAATCAGTGGAAAATAGAGAGGAAAATATATTTGCACATTCCATGAAATAAGCTTTATTCTGCAAGACAGAACAAATACAGCCAAAATGCCATAGTAAAGAGTGAAATTAATAAAATGGTGTTATAGAAGTAAGTAGCAATTTATTTTTAATATCAAATATGTTGGGTTCTCTTGATTTGAAAAAAGTATATTTCTCTTGTGGTAGCTGTGGAAACTTCAAGCTGATTCCCCCAACCGAATGTGTTTCTGCCCTTAAAATAATTATCTAATATGTAATTTGCTTTTGTGTTTCTTTGGTGGATGATCAAAACAGAGAAGACCCAATTTGCTTCCAAAAGGTTTATGGTCTCTGCAGTACGTGGGACAGTAAAACCACAGTAGACCCCAGTGTTTACTCAGGGAATGGATAAATGTGATTGTGAGCCTGGTTTTGAACATATTGAAAAGGGAAATAATATTTTAAGAGTTTCTTTTTGTTAGAGTATGGAATTAAAGTCCTATAGTTTAGATTTATGGTTTTCAGAAGTCCAGACAGAACAATAAAATAAATTCTGAGTGAGATTTAAAGTCTTGTATATCATTGGTTCTGGAATTATCCTACATTAAGCCTAGTGATCCTAGCTATTTACTCTGTTTACTTTGGAACCTTAAGTGGATTTAGGTATACTCCTAACACAACTTCCTGGCCATTTCTGATTATTTAACTGAATACAAACACATTTACATATCTGAATCATAACGAGATAAAGTGCAAGGTAGGTATTGTGCTGCATGCTGGCTGAGTAGCTGAAACAATTACATTTTACAGGGGTAATATCGTGCTTGACAGAAATACTGACCCCTATCCCTTCCACTGGAAAAACCTGTCAGAAGAAATACTAGCAGTCAACGAATAATGGCCTCTTGGCTTGAGTATTCTGAGTAAGAGGATGACCTGTATCCCAGTCCATGGAATAATTCTGGGCTCAACTTCTGGAATTAAATAAGAAATCATTAACTGTATTAAAAAAAAAAAAGCAAAAGCAAAACCAAAACAAAAAAAAAAAAAAAAAAGAAAACCCCCAAAACATGGTTAAATTGTTGTCTATCCTAAATAGGACTTACTTTTTAAATCTCCATAAGTATTATTATACTGATATTACTATTATCACAGTATCACAGTATCACAGTATGTTAGAGATTGGAAGGGACCTCAAAATATCATCTAGTCCAATCCCCCTGCTGGAGCAGGAACACCTAGATAAGGTTACACAGGAACGTGTCCAGGCGGGTTTTGAATGTCTCCAAAGAAGGAGATTCCACAACCTCCCTGGGCAGCCTGTTCCAGTGTTCCGTCACCCTCACTGAGAAGAAGTTTCTTCTCAAGTTTAAGTGGAACCTCTTGTGTTCCAGTTTGTACCCATTTCCCCTTGTCCTATCATTGTTTGCCACGGAGAAGAGCCTGGCTCCATCCTCATGACACTCCCCCTTTATATATTTATATGCACTAATAAGGTCACCCCTCAATCTCCTCTTCTCCAAACTATAGAGACCCAGCTCCCTCAGTCCTTCCTCATAAGGGAGATGCTCCACTCCCTTAATCATCTTAGCTGCCTGCTCTGGACTCTCTCCAGCAGGTCCAAGTCCTTCTTAAACTGAGGGGCCCAGAACTGGACACAGTATTCCAGATGAGGTCTCACCAGGGCTGAGTAGAGGGGAAGGAGAACCTCTCTCGACCTACTAACCACCCCCCTTCTAATACACCCCAGGATGCCATTGGCCTTCTTGGCCACAAGGGCACAGTGTTGGCTCATGGTCATCCTGTCGTCCACTAGGACCCCCAGGTCCCTCTCCCCTACACTGCTCTCTAACAGGTCGTTCCCCAACCTATACTGGAACCTGGGGTTGTTCCTGCCCAGATGCAGGACTCTACACTTTCCCTTGTTATATTTCATCAAGTTATTCCCCGCCCAACTCTCCAGCCTGTCCAGGTCTTGCTGGATGGCAGCACAGCCTTCTGGCGTGTCGGCCACTCCTCCCAGCTTAGTGTCATCAGCAAACTTGCTGATAGTACACTCAATTCCCTCATCTAAATCATTGATGAATATATTAAATAATACTGGTCCCAGTACCGACCCTTGAGGCACTCCACTAGATACAGGCCTCCAACTAGACTCCGCCCCATAGACTACAACTCTCTGGCTTCTCTCCTTCAGCCAGTTCACAGTCCACCTCACTACCCGATCATCCAGACCACACTTCCTCAATTTAGCTGCGAGGATGCTGTGGGAGACTGTGTCAAACGCTTTGCTGAAGTCAAGGTAGACCACATCCACCGCTCTGCCATCATCCATCCACCGCGTTATTTCCTCATAAAAGGCTATGAGATTGGTCAAGCATGACTTCCCCTTGGTGAAGCCATGTTGACTGCCCCTCATAACCCTCTCACCCTTGATATGCCTTAAGATGGCACCAAGGATAAGGTGTTCCATCACTTTCCCAGGAATGGAGGTGAGGCTAACCGGTCTATAGTTACCCGGGTCCTCCTTCTTGCCCTTTTTGAAGACAGGAGTGACATTTGCTTTCCTCCAGTCCTCAGGGACCTCTCCCGTTTCCCAAGACTTGGTAAAGATGATGGAGAGCGGTCTAGCAATGACCTCCGCCAGTTCCCTCAGCACCCGCGGGTGCATCCCATCTGGACCCATGGATTTATGCATGTCCAGATTGCTCAACTGGTCTTTAACCCATTCCTCATCGACTAAGGCAGACCGCTCCATTGACCTGTCTTCATCTGAGGTCTCAGCGGTACAGGGCTCTTCAGGACTGCCTCTGGCAGAGTAGACAGAGACAAAGAAGGCATTAAGTAACTCTGCCATCTCTGTATCTTCTGTCACCAGGGCACCCGTCCCGTTCATCAGCGGGCCTACATTGCCTCTGGTGTTAGTTTTATCTGCCATGTATTTGAAAAAGCTCTTTCTGCTGTCCTTGACTCCTCTTGCCAGCTTTAATTCCAAGGAGGCCTTAGTCATCCTAGCAGCTTTCCTACATCCTCTAGCAGCAGCCTTATATTCTTCCCAAGTGGCCAGCCATTCCTTCCATGACCTGTAAACTCTCCTCTTCCACTTGAGCATACCCAGCAATTCCCTATTTAGCCAAGCAGGTCTCCTGACCCTCTTCCTTGACTTCCTACGTGTCGGGATGCTCCGATCTTGAGCTCGGAAAAAGCAGTCTTTGAACGTCTACCAACTATCTTGGGCCCCTTTACCTTCAAGCAGCCTAGCCCATGGGATTTCCCCTAACAGTTGCTTGAAGAGGCCAAAGTATTATACATCGATATATTATATTATTAGTCAGTTATATTTGGTTTGGGATTTTTTACAGGAGCAAAACCTCTGTCAGGTCTTTCTTGTACGTAAGTTTTGTGTTTGTTCCTCCTGTGTTGTTTCTGGCTGACCAGCTCTAAATGTGCAAACATTAATCCATGCTTTAAAATTTTCTAATCATGCCATCTTAGAATAAAGTGTACTGGACAGTTAAGAGTTCTTACCTTAAGAACTTTTACCATATAGGTTACCTTTTTTTAGGGACAGGTATCTGCTGCCCACATTTGCTAGTCTGATGCTAGGACTTTAGCTGAAACAGTTAATTTAGCAACCCCCCTGCCCTTACTATCTCAGTGGATATTACTGGCTATCGAATATTATCATATATGGATATATATCTATATAACAGATATTATAATTATGTATTGTTATCTTTAAGAGATACCTGAATCATTCATCTCTTCCCTTTACTTACAAAGTTGTTTGTGGTTATTACTTTAAGCATAATAAGCGCATGGACCTCAATCAAGTTGACAAAGAATATTGCCAATATATTGCTTGCATTTAATAAGAGTACAATGGAAGGGATGACTGGGAAGGATATGACCTTGAATTGTCATCAGCTGATCCAGTGCTCCATACTGCACAGAAAAAAACACCCAATCACCTGATCTGGGGAGAAAATACTTTTCATATTTACTCATATGAATGACTGATTTTTGAAGAGAACAGATCCTTCCATAGTCACAGTTCTCATATACCTTATCCATCACTCTTCCATCCATGATCAATCTGAGCTTTTAAAGAAGCTGTGCAGGAAAAAGGATCACATCAAAAGAGCTGAATGTAGGTTGTTGTAGCATTCACTGTTGAAATTAATTTAGTAACTGTTATCTAACCTTTGCACAGAAAAAAAAAAAATCAGTTACTAATGTACTGCAGTAAGAGCTTGAAGAGGAAAGCATACAGAATGCATATCAACTCCAGTCTAAAATATATAAATGGATAAAAATCCTTTAAATTCTGTAATCTTAAATGGCAGCTCTTTATATAAAAGGCTGACGACTGGACTTTAAGAAAAATTATGCCTTTTCACATATTCCAGACTTATTCTCCTGTTTCTGTTATATCATTAACCTTGCCAAAACTCCTCGACAAGCTAATGCTATTGCTTTCCTACCTGTGATTCTGACCATGCCTTCATATACTACGTCACCTGTAGTCATATACAAGTAAGTGAAAATAGATTATTTTTTTTTTCCAGTGTAAGCTTTTAAGGAATATGTAGAACATTCTGGACTTGCTCTATTTATAAAAACAGCAATCTTAGCACAATTTCCCCTGAATAACTGTCACTTGTATAATTGTATAACCATACTGTTATTATGTGCATAGCAGTACTTGGGCATGCTAACAGGTGTTCCTGAGGTGTAAGTATCCAACTGATTTCTGCAAATAAAGCTAGAAGTACCAATGAAAGTTCTTTGATAATCTGGCCTAGAGTCTACATAATTAATAAACAATGTTTATCTGTTTTGGTGAGAAAGGCCTTGTTCCAAGAAGTCTTCTGTGCCCCAAAAAGGCTAAGACAAATTAAGTGCTTGTTAATTGTTATAGCATTGAGCAACTAATGTGGTTTGGGGTTTCATATCCTATTACTGTTGATGATGTTACTGTGACAATCTCATTTAATTTGATTGTAAAAATACAATAAGTACTGAGGAAGTTAGAAAAACAAAATTTCTAATACTGCACATTCTAAGAGTCATAATTCTTCCCATTTTCTTCAGCTATATAATGTTTTACAAAGAAAGTCCATAATGACCTTCATGATGATAAGAGCTGTTGCTTACTCTTTATTATGCAGGGAGAAACTTTTTTAAACAGCATACATAGGGCAGTCACCATCAAATTTGTACAATTGAAAAGGAAGAATAATGAAGATTTAAAGGTTTTCAGGTTTTGGTGTAGGACTATCTCATTGCTTCTCTGGAGAAGCATAGAGCAGCACCTAGTTCTTTAATTAGATAAAAAAAAAGTGTTAATCTTGAGGCAGTAAGGTGCATCAGATGCGTATCTAAATGTTTGGTCACATTGTTTTCTACTACTGAGAGACTTTCTTGATTAGGTTACTTGAATGATACAAAAAGAAGAGATAAAAAGACATGTATAGAAGTAAGAGTCAACTGGAGCCAATGATTTATAAGTCAAAATTTGTCCAAACCAAAATTTGAAGAAATCAAGACGATTCTAGGATGCTGATGACCAATGTTGTCATGAAAGACAGGAGTAACATTTGAATGACATGGGAATGTCCTGGTATAGCAGAAGCATTATTCATGCTCCTTATGAAGTGGTTTATTCTTTGCTTTTAAACTAGCAATCCCAGTTTTTCCTAAATCTAATTTTTTTTTCTTTCTTTGCAGGATTTCGTATTTAGCTCTATAGCCAAACAAGTTTTTATTTTTATTTTTTTGCAAATAGAACTTCTAAAGACATCTTTTCCCATTCAGTCATCAGACCCCTTTTATACACTGATTAAGGCTACTTTTAAAAATTGTTTGCTTGTTATTATTTTGTCCTGAAGGGTCCTACTGAAAGGATGCCATAGATCCTCAGTGCAAAATTGGTTTTTTTTTGCATCTTCTTGTAATTTCTAGTTTAAATGTATTAATGGCTAGTAATTTATCCTTTAAGCTCAGATTCCGTTTCCTCCCATACTTCTCCTCCTTTTTAAGAACCATATATTTTGAATATATAAGAATCTTTCATCTCCTTTGGCGTGATATTTTTACTCCACCATCACACCAACTTTTGTTAGTTCAGGACAAACAGTTTTTTTTTTTTCTTTTACTTGCTGCATGGGTAAGATCTCATCAGGACTTTTTATATTAAAAAGAACAATTGTCTAATTTAATGGTACCCTATGCTACAAGCTCTAGCTGCTATGCTACTCTATATATTCTGAGATAACACTTTTTTCATTACTGAATTATTTGGAAGTTTATAAAATATCATTAGATGATGGAAACCCAAAATCTTTTTACATTGGTCAATTCCAATTAATAAACTTGTAGCACAAGTTCTTATTAATATTCAAGGGCATGATCTTGCCCTGTATAATTTACCTGATTTTCAGTTGCACTGATAATAATATTTATGTGTGTCTTCATGCTTGATGTCTTAATATTCTTCCAAATTATTTCCATGTTTACCTTATCAAAACCTTCATGAGCCAGTGCAGTTAATTTGAATTAATTTTACCTTTAGGAACTCATAATTTGGGTTTTGATTGATTTGCAGCAAAAACAAGATACGGGATTGTTGTGGTTTAACCTCAAACAGTAACTAAGTGCCACTCAGCCACACACTCATTCCCCTGCCCCAAGTGAGATGGGGGAGAGAACCAGAAGAGTAAAAGTGAGACAACTCATGGGTTGAGATAAAGACTCTTTAATAGGTAAAGCTAAAGCTATGTGCACAAGCAAAACAAAATAAGGAATTCATTCACCACTTCCCATTGTCAGGCAGGTGTTCAGCCACCACCAGAGCTCCATGACGCATAATGGTGACTTGGGAAGACAAACACCATTGCTCTGAACATTCTCCCATCCTTCTTCTTTCCTCGGCTTTATACACTGAGCATGACATATTTCTTCTGTTAAATATTTTTTAGCAGTAAAATCAAACCAGCATATTTAATAACATATAATAAAAATAATTTAAACTCATTTTAACAAGAGTAATAACAGCATATTGAGGTTAACAAACTTAAGTTCGTTGAGCTATGATTGGAACACAAAATATGGCCTCAAACTGCCTTTTACGAAGAAAATTAACTTTATCCCAGACTGTACTAGCAAATTAATAACAAACTACTCAAAGAAGAAATAATTGGAAATTCCTCTTTTTTGAGAATAAAGAAAATTGTTCTAAAGGAGGAATGAATTAATTACTCTGAAATTAGTGCAGAATGTTACCAATGTTTTTAATCATAGTGACTGTTGGGTTTGTGCACAGTTGCCTAAATCAGGAGAAAATCGGACCTTCCATTAACTAGAGTTCAAATTCCTAACACTATCTCATGGACAAATTTTTGGGTGAACACTAGCAATCTATGTCCAAGGGAAAGGTTAAAATTTGGGATAGTTAATCCTAATCCAGGTAATAAATATTATGCCTGAGCACAAAGATGTATTATACCAGGAACCAGGATAGGAGATCATGCTTGTTTAAATGCCACAGATGTAGGTCACCATTCAAATTACAATCTTATTATTAATATAGATGGCATCGTAGTTCAGTGGTGACCCATTCCTAAATGGAAAGGATGGTATTGATTATGTGGAGAAAATGCTTATAAGACTCTACTCCCCAACTGGAAGGGGGCATGCACCTTAGGTGTTGTAGTAGCCTATTTTACTATTATCGACAGGCATCCTTCCAGGACGTCGATTAGAAGTTTTGCTAAATGAATTAAGTGAGGGTTTAACCCTATTATTGAACGGCACACAGCATTTCATAGTTTTGTAAGAGGGCTAATTCCATCTTTGGGAGTAAGTGAATTAGAGAAGGCAATTGTAAATATCTCAGCAACCATAGAGGAAATGGAAAGTAAAACTATTGATATAATCCAGGCAGAACAACAAGAGATAACTAGCCTATCTAAGGTGATATTACAAACCTGAATGGCTCTAGACATCTTACTGGCATCACAAAGAGGGGTTTGTTCCGTAATCAATGAAAGTTGTTGTTCCTGTATAGATCAAAGTGGAAGAATTGAAACAGATCTGGAGGAAACTTGGAAACAAACTAAGGTATTTCATGAAATGGCCATGGATGACACCTCCTGGGGTTTTGAAGAAATATGGAAAAAGTTAACTTCATGGTTACCTAATCTCTCCTGGTTGAGGCAACTGGTTGCAGGAATATTGATATTAATTGTTTTAATATTGATTACTTGTGGTATGATACAATGTTCCTTATGGTGTTGTAAATGGTCTATGATAAATTATGAAGATTGGAAAAGGAATGAAATTAAGCACCAAGTAGAAACAGGAAATTATTTCAAAAAGACTTTTGATGGTAATGGTAATATATGAAATGTCACAAAAGAATTTGCAAAGGGACAGAAAAAGGGGGGATTTGAGACAAGGGGGGGCACAAAATTACAAAATGGAATATAGAAAACTTTAGAATTAGTTTTAAGTAATGTTAAGTTTGATGGCTTTGTAACAGCAGCAATGGAAAATTACTGAAGTGCATGATACATAGAAAGAAAAGAGGGTACAGCTAGAAAACATACTGAGAATTCTTGTACAAGATAAATTGCTATAGTTGACATAGTTTTAAGAAAAACAGTCTAGAAGAATAGGATGCAGGCATAAGGAGTATCTGGGAATGGCAAGTGTACAGTGTCCAGGATGGGCTACAGTTGAACTAACTGATAAGTAGGAGGATTGGAGGATTATTATTTCTGTCGTGCTAACGAACCAATTAAGATGGTATAAGCACCCACTGTGCGTGCTTCAAAGGCTGACAGAAGTGATGAGGATTGTTGGAAGAAGTAAACAACCCTCAGAGACCACCACCACAATTCTGTATGAATGCGGGGAACTTTCTGGAAAATGATGTAATCCATACGTAGCCTCATGAATATGTATGTATACCCAGTGACTACATAAGGATAGTTTGTGTAGTAATACGGGGACACGTTAGGAGAAGCTATCCCTCGTGTCTCCCGGCGCTGCAATAAAGAATACCTGTCCGCTTGAAAACTCTGTTGGCAAGTTCGTTCCTGGAGTTTTCTCAGAATCAGTTCAGACCCACCATCAGTGAATGAAGAGTTAGTATATGAGCTATTACAGGAGCTTTACCCCTACAGGTTGATGGACCCTAATAATATCCACCTGAGGGTGTTAAGAGAGCTGGCTGATGTCATTGTGAGACCACTTCCCATAATCTTTGAGAAGTCATGCATACTAAGGGACATCCCGGAAGGTTGAAAGAAGGTACAAGTCACCCCCAACTACAAGAAAAACTCAAAGGAAATCCAGGAAATTATAGGCCCATTGTCCTACTTCAGTCCCTGGGAAAGTTTTGGAGCAAATCCTCCGGGGGGGGTGTCAAAAGTCTAATCTAGCATGCGACTGGGAAAAGCCAGGATGGATTCCCCAGGGGCAAATCATGCTTGACAAACCTGATCACCTTCTAGGATATAGTAAACTGCTCAATTGATACAGGGCAAGCATACAGCATTGTCTGCCTGGATTTCTCCAAGGCTTTGGAGAAAGTTTCCCAAAGCCACCTTCTAAAGAAACCAATGCATTAAAGTCTAAACAAATAATGTTGGGACAATCAATGTTCCTCACTACACAGTTTCCTAAGACCTACATACACACATTTATTTTAGTCATTGCATCTTTGCCTATTTCTTAATCAGTGTACTCTTTGTCAATAATTCATGTCTTACATATTCAGCTGGTTATTAAAAACACTTGCAGTTCTGGGAAGACTGAAATCATAGAATCATAGAACAGTTAAGGTTGGAAAGGACATTAAGATCATCTAGGTCCAACCCCCCCTGCCATGGGACCCCTCACACTAAACTGTACCACCCAAGGCTCCATCCAACCTGGCCTTGAACACTGCCAGGGTTAGAGCATTCACAACCTCCCTGGGCAACTGATTCCAGAGCCTCACCACCTTAACAGTAAAGAATTTCTTTCTTATATCCAATCTAAACTTCCCCTGTTTAAGTTTTAACCTATTACCCCTTGTCCTGTCACTGCAGTCCCTAATGAAGAGTGCCTCCCCAGCATCCCTATATGCCCCCTTCAGATACTGGAAGGCTGCTACTGGAATCATAGAATCATAGAATAGTTAGGGTTGGAAAGGACCTTAAGATTATCAAGTTTCAACCCCCATGCCATGGGCAGGAACACCTCGCACTAAACCATATCACCCAAGGCCTCCTCCAACCTGGCCTTGAACACTGCCAGGGATGGAGCATTCACAACCTCCCTGGGCAACCTATTCCAGTGCCTCACCACCTTAACAGGAAAGAATTTCCTCTTTATATCCAATCTAAACTTCCCCAGTTTAAGTTTTAACCCATTACCCCTTGTCCTACCACTACAGTCCCTAATGAAGAGTCCATCCCCAGCATCCCTATATGCCCCCTTCAGATACTGGAAGGCTGCTATGAGGTCTCCACGCAGCCTTCTCTTCTCCAGGCTGAACAGTCCCAACTTTCTCAGCCGATCTTCATACAGGAGGTGCTCCAGTCCCCTGATCATTCTTGTGGCCCTCCTCTGGACTTGTTCCAACAGATCCATGTCCTTTTTATGTTGAGGACACCAGAACTGCACACAGTACTCCAAGTGAGGTTTCACGAGAGCAGAATAAAGGGGCAGGATCACCTCCTTTGACCTGCTGGGAATGTCTCTCTTCATCATGTAGCTAAAATTTTCCCTAAAGATATCATTACTTTTTCTTTACAATAAGGTTTATGTCAGCATCATGACTACAGATCTCACTTTGAGAATTGCTTGCTCCTTGTAGAAAAGCTGACTACATCATGGAGCATGAGAAACTAAAAACTTTATAATCTTAATAAACTCAAAAGGAAAAAAATGTAGTTTTTTTAATGGTTCAGTGATATTAACTGTTATTGTGGAGGCATCAAATCTTTATTCAATAAAGACATTTCTAAGAACATTAATTCTATCCTCCTACAGGAAACCCTCTTAGAACAAATCTGCCAGCATCATCATGATGAAAAATAATACGTAAGATAAGAAGATGAATATTGACTATTTTGTCTAAAGAGTGATCAAAATTATTTCATCTCTTTGTTCACATTTTAGCTGTGTGGATACATTAGCTGGATATAGCTGTACATATGTAATAAGGTTACTTGTCTTTTAACTTTTTTATTGGGCACAGAGTGTCATAGAAAAAGGGGCAAAGGTCATGCAACCACAGCCACTAACAAGCAGAGAAAGTAATCTTGGAGAAATATAATATTATCAGAAACATTTTATTATCAACATGTACCAGAGTACTGGTCGACCCTGGATGCTACTATTTAACTGATCCTGCTTAAGAAGGTGAGAAAAGAAAACTGAAAGAACACATCAAAACACCAAGTGAGTCTAGGAGTGCTAAATGAAGTACAGGATTCTTTCCTTACTTCTGAGGACAATAAACTGAAGTAATGAAATACAGAACTTGGTCATGTTGCCAGAACTATGGTGTTCTAAAATCTGTCCTATCCAGAGCCCTGCATCTGGTAAACCGAAGGAGAGTGTGCAAGGACAGAGGATCATAAGGTCCTATCTCCCACATGAAGCTGGATTTTTGCAAATTTTTATAAACCCACATCTTTCAACATTTAGCTCTGGCAACAGTGTTTACTCAAGCATTCTTAAATAGCCTTATTAGCTCACTGTAGAATATGGTTCTCATACATTGTATGTGTTCAAGTTTTTGCGGTTCCCCATTTTTTCCAAACCTGAAGTGTCTTTAAGGCAAAACGTTATATTTAAAGACCAAATCTGCCAAAACATCCAGTCATTGGATTTAACTACTGAAAGTCCTCTACCATGCAATATTATTCTTAATTATCTATTCCCGATGAACAAGTCATCTATTGACATTTTTTTTTTCATAGTCTCTTGAAGACTTATAATGTAGTGTTTGTCTTCCAGCAATAGTTTATGTGGATCTCATTTTAAGTCTTAAATACAGTAGATCACATACATCTGTCTAAACTGTTTTAAGAGAGTTGAGTGGAAGCAACTGATCTTCTATCAGGTTTTCCACACAACTTAAAGCACTATGATCCCACTTCAGGTGATCTTCCTGATATTTTACAGTGTTGTTGCCTTGAGTTGGGTATAGAATTGCAGCAATTCTCCTTCCATGAGCTCTATGCAAAAAAGATCCCCTCTTTCTGGTGTTCCTCTACATTTTTTCACGAGCACAGCAGGTGAGAATTTATGTTGAAGCAAACTGTGATATTGAAATCTTTCTTCTTCTAAATTATTGACTTTAAGCAGTATAAAATTTATATCAATGTATATGACGTGTTCTTCACTCTCTAATGAAAAAAAGCCTATCACTTGCATTTAGCTGTACTACAGGAGAAAAAAGTCTTACTAGCTTTATTTATCAATACTTCCTTCATTAGTTGGTGTCATTTAGCAGCCATGTTAGAAAGTTCACATACCATATAGCTAATAGGTAAAAATTTAGCAAAAAAACCCCTAATTTCCAAAAATATCCCTTGTAATGATACTTCTCTGCTGGGTTACATGGAAATCTAGTTAACAAGTCAGTTTTAAACATCTACTCAATGCTGTGTTAATTACATATGGTATAATATTTTTTAATCAAAAGATAATGGGTTACTCAAATACCTTGGAGAAATCAAAGTATACACCAACACAGTAGTATCTATCAGCCAGACTTGCAATTCTATCAATGTAAATGTTTTTAAAAAATCTTAATTCTGTTATGATTTCATCATTATGCTACAGAGTTTGTAGTGCCTCTATAAGTCCTGAGAAATTTCTCTTAGACTTTCTATGAAATCCCATTCTCACTTTTCCTTTGTGTTTTCCAGTTCTTTAGAATTTTCTCAGATTTCCTGGATTGAGCAAAAATAAAGGCTAGTGAATGAAAAAAGAAAAAAGATGAACCATTTCTTGAAAATTGGTGCATCTTCCTTAAATGAAACCCAGTTAAAACTTGAGTTTTGTAATAACTCCACATGTAGGGAGAAGCAGCAGACACAGAAAGGAAAAAAAAAAAAAAGAATAGGAACAAAATCGAGGTGGTTAAGAAGGGACTCATTTTCTTTATCACTTTAAAGTTAATTTGTCTCATGGCAACTTTTTATTGCCTGAAGCCAAGTCTTGAAAACCAGACTGACATTGAATTTGGAAGCTGAAAGAATTATACAGGTAATGTCCTTAAGGTAAGTTTCAGCAAAAGGTATCAAACATGCATACGGTAAATAACCTTATAACTAAATTGTTGTGTGTTAGATCTTTGGATAGAGGGAAACTTAGTTATGGCACAAAAATCAGCTTGTCTGAGATTAAAGAAAAGCATCACTGCTAAACATTATTAAATTTTCACAAACATACAGTTTCTGTTAATAAAAAGTGATAATTTCATTAATATTGCCAAAATGAACCAAAAGGGAAAGGAAAGAAAAGGAAAAGGGAAAGGAAAAGAGGGAAAGGGAAAGAGGGAAAAGGAAAGGGAAAGAGGGAAAGGTGGGAAGGGAAGGAAACAGCAACTAAAATATTGGCATGTTATCAACCTTATTCTCATCTTAAATCCCAAACATAATACTACTAGGTATGTATCAGCTACTAGGAAGAAAAGTAACTCTGTTCTAGCTGAAACTAGAAACAAAAATAAAATAGAAAAGCCTACAATAAGTATAAAATCCACTCTCTTACAAGACTATTAATAAAATTTTGTGGTCTGCATTCAGACATTCACATTAGTTTTTGTGAGGTGGAGGTACTGTTCTTTTGATACTACACAGTTTAAAAATAAATTAGAATTCCCTGTTTTATGCCTTGCTTAAAAAGTCTTAGATTAACCTCTCTTCCCACTCCTACATGCCCTTTCTCCTTTTCAGCTCTTTTGTCCTTTTCACAGAGCTAGCTGTGTGCTCTGGCATGGTTTACAGCAGAATCTCACTCACTGCTTTCTAGAGTGTAAATGAATGCATCATAAAAAGTAAGCATAATTTATTGTAGATCATATTGAGTTTGTTTAGGGTGCAATTCATCCCTGTGTAAAGGGCAATACTGCCAAAGTCAAGCAGCCAAACAACTTGACAGCTTTCCCTCCTTTTCCCTAGAGAAAAAGAGACTGGTTTAAATCAGGGCACCAAAAATGAGACTTTTAATTTCTGAGCTTTCAGGAAGCAACCATCTTAATAATGTTGATTATTTCAGGTTCATCTCCAACTCTGCATTTCTGTAAGCACAGAAAGATATTCTAACTGTTCAGAAGGGGAAAGTGCTGTCCCAGCTACTCTTTTTTATCCTTATCCCTAACTTTCTACAAACCTTTATGTGTTTCATATTTCTAATTGTTCTGACAGTTTAATTTTTGTTCCCCCAGTTCTCTGTACATTCAATATATTTTCTCATTTTTCACATACCACTCTATCTTCTTCATCCATTCGATATCCCTCAGCCATATTTTATTTGTGTACTATCTGTACCTTTCTATTTCCTTAAAATCTGCCTAATACAGAATATGAGAGAATGTAACAGTATCTTCTGCCTGCCTCATTGGGAAACAAACCCTAAACAAACAAACAAACAAAACAAACACCTAGAAGGAGGTAGTCTTACCTTTCAAATTAAAATCAGGCCATATTGTCAGAGATCAGCTATAATTCTAAGGCATGCAACAGTGTCAATGCTAATTTCAAGAAAAGAGAAACTTAGGAGCTTAATGAAAAATGAGACTTCTGTGAAAAATAAGCTCATGAGCCTAGCAATTCTGTAAAAGCTGCCCCAAAATGAAAATCAGCATATCTGGTAACTCTCAAATTATGATTCTTTTTTTGTTGTTGGTTGGTTGGTTTACTGGTTTTCTGTTTGCCTGGTTTTGTTTGCTTATTTGATTGGGTTATTATTTTGTAAAGCTTTTCTTTATATCCATGCAAACTAAAACCTACTGTAATCACAGGTGGGATATCCAAAGTTAGTGTTATTCCAGAATCTCAGGCTTCTAATGAAATCCCTGCAATCATAATCAAATCACTCAGTGGACACACACTGTGCTTTTAATTTAAACTGTTTCACTGGCACAGGAATGAACTGCAGTCTTTGAAATTATTCACAATCAATTAATAATTATTATTTAACAGTTTAATAATGCTTTATGATTTTCAAAGTGCAGTACCTATATTAGTTGTTTGTGTCCCATTTCCTAAAATATAATAACATTTAATAGGAGAATCAGACAAGTCAAAACTCAAATGCACCAGCAGTAAGGTTTTCACTTTATCCTAGAAAACATAGGGAAGAAATTAATGCCATCCATGGATTTTGTAAACAACACTTCTGTGGTATGTCATATGACCAGGCATTAAATTTGTGTTTGAACAAGTTGAACTATGATTACCAGAGGAATTGCAGTGGCATCAACACCTAAAGCTTGACTTGATACTGCAAGAGCATAAAATTGCAGTATTTCAGAAAAGATATACTAATAGTGCAAAGATTAAAATAGAAATGTATACCCCTGTATTAAAAAAGAAAAAACAAAAAAAAAACAAACAAAAAACCCCAACCAACTACAAAAAAACAAATCACAGGAAAAAAGAATGTTATATTGCTTGTCCCAGACTAACAGTCAAAGTAGTTCCAAAGTGACCTGCTTTCACCTTCCTTCAAACCTAAGCATTCAAACACATCGTATTTTCTTGCATATGTAATCAACAATAATGATACAATACTGAATAGAGAAAAAATAATGGAAGTCCAGATTTAAGAAACATCTATTACTCTCTTTGTTTGAATCACCTTTCAAATGACTGAAAATTCTCTCAGATTTCATATTCTGGACATTACTCCTTTGTGTCAGTCACTGATGAACCCCCCCATTTCCTCAATCTTTTCCCGGTTTTATATGTATACTTAAACAGAAGATATATGCAATTATAACAGAAGACATATGTAATTATATCCTCTGTTTGAATCCTAAGTTTAGCTTTATGAGGTCTTTTACGCATATGGTAAATTGACAAATTTAGACTACAGATGATTAAAAGTTGAGAGAAAACCTGGATGGTGCTTATCTAACATTATGAACTAAAGAATCTTCAGGAAAGAATGCTACATTCTACATGTCAGAAGGGCTGAAGGTAAGCAACATGTACATTCTTAATTTGACAGCTGGGACTACTTATAGCTTGTTTATTCCAAAACTGGATTTTTAAACGCATTCAAAACTAAACTCATGGTACAGATCCGTCAGAATAGTCCATACAAGATAGATATCTACTACCTCTAAAACCTAAAAGCCATTTTCTGTTTGTGTGGACACCAGCTACAGAAACGTACACGAACAATTCAGACCTATAGTCTAAAATCAGATATGGTATAAATACATGGTTTTGATTTAAAATCAAAGCATACATTAGAATCTTTCAGTGTATTTTCTCTCTCTTTTTTTTTTTTTTTTTGCAAAGTTTGTATCTATTGAGTAAAAGGGATTGAATTATACTTTCCATAGCTAATATAAGCAAATTAAATATGTTAAGGGGGAAAGTTTGAAAACCCCTTAAGTAGAACCACAAAATGCTTTTGCTTTTTCATCTTTAATATTTTTTCTTGCATTACATTGGAACAGAAGAAATTCTTTGTGTTGCATCCTGTATATAGACCTGCAACACTAATTTAAAAAATGGGTAGAGAGCAATAAGCACCTTCCATTTTCCTGGGAACAATTAAACAATTTGTTCTACCAATCACAGGATATATTTTGAGCACAGATGGTATAGACCAAAGTGTCAGCAAAAGTTTCTTTTTGTGTGTATTCATATGAGGAAATGCAAGTAATGTATTGTCAAACAAGATTTTGTCTGTACTTTGGAATGATGGATAGAGAACTTTTAATGAAAGATCAGTTGTGACTGAGCAAGATGGAGGCTTCACTTCTCATAAATGCTTCTAGTTGAATGAGAAAATTTGTATTTTCTGTTTATAATAAAGCAGCTGACAGCCTTACAAACATAAAGCATTTCAGAAGTTAAATGTATAAAACGTGGTAACTTTAAGTTTCATCTGTATGTGGGATGAGACAAGGTCACTATTTTAACTATGGTCCTTATATAAAAATATGCATCTCTCCCAGGGAAGCTGATTATTTCTGAATAGAGCTGAATTTTCCTTTAAGCATCCGTAATCTACTTTATTTATCATTTGTTCCTTGCACTTACTGTCTGTATGTGTTTGTTAGGTTTTTTTTCTTTGTTTTTTTTAAATTCTCCAGACTTGAATGCTTAGAAAACATAAAAGAACAAAATTACCCATGGCTACTGACATAAAGGTCTTAATTCTCACTTAGACTTTTATGTAAATGAGTAAGTGAGAGAGTAAAGTCTTCTGAAGTCAATTTTCAGATTTGTGAGAAGGTCATAAAAATAGCAGTAACATAGCTCATTATTGCCTCTTGAAAGGGGCTTTTGTCTCATGAGTTTTGTTTTAACCTTAACCTCTGACAATTAAAAGGTATTAAGTGATAGACTTCTAGTCAACTTCGACTGGGCCAGGCTGAGTGATTAGCCACAATTGTAAATAAAAGAATGCCACTCACAGCAAACGCGATGTTGTTTTAAAAAAATTGTTCAGCAAATCAAAAAGAGGCTACTGAAAAAGCAATACCACAGATTTCCAAAGCCAAGAGGAAAGTGGAAAGTTTTACGGCTTTGCATAGGGGAAAGGAAGCATGACAGAATTTTTTTATAAGATTCTTCTCCTTTGTAGACAGTTTAGGTATCTAAAAACTAAGAGAAATAGAAGGTAACAAGGAAATGTTTGATCTGCTGGCTGTCCAGAAACACACATCGAGCTTGAGAAGGGTAGAGGATGTGCTAATCCTCATTCTGCCAGTACTCAGAGTACAGTACAGAGAGCTAGGTTTTGGGGTCAAATTATGATATTTGGTGCAAACTAGAGAAGGATCAGGGAATGGAGGAACAACAAAGGAACAGATCTTGGTTTATTTCAGAGGAAGGTTTAGAAGATAAATTTATAGGAAATGAAGTTGTTAATTCTACACACATCAATTTGCTGATTTGAAATTTTCAGTCTTCTGGAATATATTTTCCAGAAATAGCAGGTCAAGTGATTCAGGAGACTTAAGCAAAGAGTGACTATGTCAAGCTCCACATTGTGGGTAATCCTGTCATGTTGCAGTGATTTAAAAACCCCACACATTCCTAATGTGATTCTGCTGTCAGGAGCTAAGAATCAAGGATTACATGTGTGAAGCCAGATTCCCATCTTAGTTGCAGTGAAGTGTAAATTCTGTCGATTTATTCCAGATTTATAGTGGCTTAATCAAGATAAGTCTCTGGTCTGGTACAGCCTAAGACTAATCACATGCTGGTTTTGGTGCTCTAATAGATGTGTTAGCACATCTGGGGCATGGTTGGGAGAAAAGGAATTCTCATCTCATTTCCATACCCTCGCTCAGCTGCTGTCATGAAGGTACTTCCCTGAAATGTAGATAATAACCAGTGAGCTCTAGTCAGACACTTAGGATGTTTTATGTTTTCTTGGCAGTCTCTGATTGCAAATACCAAGGACTCCTTGTTGAAGTAAGTTTTAGCTGGGGAGCACACAGCACTTGCATTTCCGACTCTTATGACCTTGTTAGCATTATATCAGTTCTTGGGAAGGGAAATAAGTTCTTTAAACTGGGTGTTGAGACAACTCTTTTCATAGTCTGTCTTTCTCACTCCTCTCTTCCAAGTCTTTTTCTTTTTTTTTTCCTTTCTTAACTGTTTTGTGATTTAGTTTGCAGGCAGCTCTGATGAAAGCCATGCTATGCTTCTGCAGATGTTCTGTCTAGTCCAGGTTCAAATGAAATAGACTATGTTTAACAAAGGAACACAGGAATACTGTTGCACCTACCCACCCATCCAAACAAAAGAAAGTGATCAATAATGGCTATTTTGTAGCAACTTCAGTAAGTATGAGGAAAAAGCTGTGGGAGTAATGCAATATGGGAGGAATAAAGTTAACTAGTGAAGGGAAACAATAAAAATGTGTAAGGATTAGCTTGCTTACCAATAACTTCTGCCAGGAGTAGTTACGATGATAGCTGGGATCACGAGAGCACTTTACAGTAGTATATCCCTGCATTAGTTTTCTTTCTTTTGTGTTTAAACATGAACTAGCTGTCGGACAAGGGAATAAAATGATTATAAGTTTAGCTTTTATTTTTATTAGCATTTGTTTTATGCATGCCTTTTACTGATGCAAATATACTTTGCACTGATACAGGTTATCTGATGTAGTGCAATTATCTGTATGATTCTTTTCTTCTTTTCCTCCATGTCTAGTTTCATCTTACACATTTTGCCTTTACCAGAATAATGACAACAGGGTTTAGGTACACTTTTTCCTTTGTACATTTTGATTAATCCCCTTTTTACATTTTGCCTTACCATAATCTTTCACACATTGGTGACAGTCTGCCACTCTTGAGTTTCTTTTTAGTACATCTTCAAGCTTGAAATTTTGTACAGTAAAATTACAAGATTTTCCATCTTCCAAATTTTCTCCTCTTATGTAAAGGAGTTTGAAGTATTGTATAAATCCAGAAAATGGAATCAGGTGTCAAAGAGTTGTCATCTTTGAATCACATGCATAATTGCAGAAAGTTTGAAAGACAGTTATTTTAATAGCTCTGGGGTATCTTTCCAACTGAGATTACAAATTCTAAAGTAAAAATTTGTACTAGTCATGGGGGAGCTATATTAAAATAAGATACATTTAATGTACATAATATAAACTGAAAACTCTTCAAGGCAGGGATCCTTTCTCCCTTCCTAGTTTTGAACGGTTTTGATACATGGAAGACACAAGCAAGTCAAAGCATACATCCATGTGCTTTGCTGTATAGTGGATAAATGTCCATAAGTGGTTTTGTCATCATAAACTAGTTTAAAAAAAAGATGATACTGCCTTTCCCAGGAATCATGATGTCTCTGCCTCATTTCTGCCTGTTTCTGTGCCTGTCAAAATCCCAATTGTATTCATCTATTCAATATAGACTACTGTATTACAACACCTTTGGGAAGTCTATTTAAGAGGATAAGAATATGACATTTACCTGGCTGCCTTATAATTGTGACTAAGAACTTTAGGCAATTTCATCACCCTGCAAAAAATTGAGAAGAAAAAAAAAAAAAAAAACCCAGCAAAAAAGACCATGCTCCATACAGCAACATTTTACAGGGTGTGCTTAACCAGTACTGCATGTGGTTATATGTCCAGATGGAGGCTCTCGTTCTCCTACTCTGACTTTTCTCCTTACAATAAAGTGTTCAGATATCTGATCTGTTTGAAGTCGTAATAAAAGATTATGTAGCTACAATGCCTATTATAATACAGCTGGTTTAAATATTTACTGATGTAAGCATCTTCTTCACCTTCTTGTATGTACCTACACTTATAAACTACAGAATTATATGAATACGGAGGTTATGTTTATACATGTCAAAAAAAAAGTCATTAAGGGAACTTTATAGGTACTGGTATCTGACAATTTACAAAATTAAACTGGTCAAAATATTCCTCGTGATGTCTTGGTCTAGGCCAAAAGGTACTTTCCTAAAAAATTCCTGAGTATCCTATGAGAGTTCTTACGGAGAAAGAACCATTTCCAGAGGATTATTTTCATACAGCTGCTCCCCCTTGAGGGATAAGACCTGTAGGTTATATATGCCAATTGACCTCAGTGAGTTCAACATCCTGAGTGCATTTACTACACCTGTAGCTACACTCATTCCTCCTCTGACCCAAAGCATATTGAAATATTTCCAGGAAAAAGGAAGTGTTCCTAATACATCCTTTACCTACATTTTTTTCAAGGCATTCTACTGAATTTACTGATATTCATTGAAATGCTCTACAATGTAGGTATCTATTTTTCTTCCTGAAATTCCAGGCTGTGTTAGCCATGCTTTTTCAGTTATGGTTGCCTTCTCTGACGTAGGACAGCATTTCACAAATAAGGACAATCATGAACAAATAATTTCTTCTTTGGTTCTGATTGTGCAGCACATTTTAGACCTGCCATCATACAGCCATATGATAATATGGGGTGTTACCTTTACCACATAGCCACTCTCCCATTTAAATCAATTATAGGTATAGTACTTACCACTATGTATATTAAGCTTTGGGCTTATATAAGACATTAAAAAAAAGAATTAAATTATTGCCGAAAAATAGTGACAAAAGGCTTGGCATGTAACTTAATGAAAACATCACAGGAAACCTGTAGCTGATGCAGGAATTGAATTTTTTTTGAAAAATGTATTTGTTGTGGTATGCATTTAAAGCAGTAGGTTTAAAATTTTACTGTTGCTCTTCTGCTTTATTCTTTATGTAAATCCCATTATCTAGAGAAAATGAAGTATTCTTCCTTCCACTGACACTATTAATGATGTAACTTCACTTCTTTACATTGAGCTCATTCTTCAGCGTACTTAATAAGTCACCAGTACTTTGGCTTAAAGAGAGCATAAACATCATGTATCATAATGCTTAAGTGCCAAGGAACTGTATCAAATTTTGGTATATCCCGGCTGTGGTAGTTTAACCCCAGCCAGTAACTAAGCCCCACACAGCCTCGCACTCACTCCACCCATGGTGGGATGGGGCAGAGAACCAGAAGAGTAAAAGTGAGAAAATTCATGGGTTAAGATAAAATCATAGATAAAACAAAAGCTGTTTTTACAAGGAAAGCAAAACACGGAATTCATTCACCACTTCCCATTGGCAGACAGGTGTTCAGCGATCTCTAGGAAAGCATTTATAATGGTGACTTGGATAACAAACGTCATCATTCTGAATGTCCCCCTCCTTTCTTCTTCTTCTCCCAGCTTTATGTACTGAGCATGATATCGTATGGTATGGAGTATCCCTTGGGTCAGTTGGAGTCAGTTGGAGTCAGATGTCCCAGCTGTGTCTCCTCCCAGCTCCTCATGCACTCTATTCTAGATAGAATGAGGGCACCTACTTTCAGCCATTATTGTCTGTATAGATTTTTATAATTACTGAAATCAAACATTAATTTTGTTATAGTGTCCTGAGACAAAAGAGGTAGATAGATAGACAAAAATGTTTTTTATAGCTTTGATACAATCCTGCATACTATGGCAGGGTTAAATAAGGTTTTCTTTTTTTTTTTTATGTGAATGCTTTTTTGCTGTTTTGCTTTGGGAGCTTGGTTCTCACATAGATGGCCTCTCCCATGGACGACAGAAAATCTTTTTCATACATTCCCTGGTGACTGTTAAATTTGTATTTTTGTTTTTATTTTGTAAATATATCTATTTTTTTGTTTGTTTTAACTCTGCAAATAAACCAAACCCAAAACAAACAAAAGAAATCAAACCCAAACTGACACAAGAATGTGAATTAATGCTTTGAATAATATGGATTTTTTAAGCAATCCTGTAAAAATATAGTTAGTCATAAACTGATGTTATTCTTTATTGTATCCTAATTTCTCTTACTTTGCTGTGTTTATATTTTCCCACAATAAAGACACAGCTTTGAACTGGCATGCCTTTTATATTCTTTGCCTTAGCCACTGAACTAAACAATTTCATATCTGATGGGAGTACAGGTGCTATAAACACAATGCGTTATAGCTGTTCTCTCATTTACTTTACTGGCATCAGAAAAAACTGTTTGTACAGAGCATAATGCAGCCAGAATTTGGGCTCAAATATTTTTGTGCTTCAGTTCCTCATCTATAGAACATAGACAAGTGTCCTGGGTTTAGCAGTAGCAGTCAGCAACAAAACACATCATTACCATGAGATTGTCTTGATAGAAGTATCTTCTGAGTATAACGTGGCAATAGCTCACCTGCAATTCAATAGTGTGAAGTTGGAAGTGTGGGGTTTTGAAGTTTTGTTTGCAAAAATAGCAAATAATACACAGATTTTGTATGAAAATCATAGTAAGTAGATTTTGTATGAAAAACATAGTAAGCCACCATTCATAATGCAAATTTCTCTCTTCTAAGTTACCTCCCAGTGACAAAAGTATAGACGGTATAGGAATTTATTACATATCTTTGGTGTGAGCACATGTCCAGTTTATTAATCTCAGTTCAGTATTGATAAATAAATAATGAATGTGGAGTGCTGGTTCTGAATCCAAGTAGAACACAATTGCAGTTAATCATTCTCCACTTTAAAAATCTCTCGTTTTTCACTTTTTTTTTTTTATTGTTGAGGAATTGCTATTCTCCTTTCTCTGTTACTTAATTGTTGTCGTTATTGTTGAAGTGGTGTTTCTGAAGAATGTTGACTTCTGCCTACTTTCACACTTTATATAAACCAAGACTTTTTTTGTGATCCACTCCAAGACTTCTCACACATCTCTTGTTGCTCTCACACAGTGTGGTCAAGAGGTAGAAAGATAAAGGAGTTCCTAAGCTACTGGGACTACGTGGCCATATTTGACCACAGGTAAGATTTGACTAGGATATGAAAGAAGCCCTGGGGGAGAGCCATTTTGAGTCAGTCCTTCTCAGAGCCCCTGGGACTCTCTTCTTGGGTTAGAACCTGTCCAAGGAAATTAATTGGGGCTGAGAACCCTCCCTTTATCAGGTGTGTGAGTGCACATTTCTGATCACTGACCATAAACTTTGAATTAATTCTTGAATCAGCAGTGTAGTGATAAGTCTATGTGATGTCCCAAATATGTAGTTGATGTTGGTGGAGCTTTAATTGAATTTGAGCAATAAATTTCATTTGATCACAATTTATTTGTTCTGTGACACACATTATTACATATTTTTTAAAAGTCTAGATACTGAAATCATTACCTAAATCGTCTTCTTAAAAACTGTGCACTGTCTTTACTCAGCTTTTATAAGCTTAAGATAGTCAGACCTTTTCCTAAACCAGTAGAATAAGTATAGATACTAATATTTCTCTCTGCTGGCATTCAGATGGAATGCTCTCCAATTTTTAATAAGGATTAAATTCTAGTTTTAGCTGGTCAAAAAGAGATCATTGTCCCATTGTACTCAGCACTGATGTAGCCTCACTTTGAGTACTGTGTGCAGTTCTGTGACCCACAATTGAAGAAGGATATGAAAGTCCTTGAATGTGTCCAGAGAAGGACAAGAAAACTGGTGAAAAGGCTGGAAGGAATGTCCTAAGATGTGCAGTTAAGGACTTTGGGATTGTCTAGTCTGGAGAAAAGGAAGCTGAGGGGTGACCTTATGGCTCCCTACAAGCTTTCCGAGGAGTAAATTTGGAGAGGGAGGTGCTGATCACTACTCCCTGGTGTCTAGTGATAGGAATCATGGGAATGGTTCAAAACGGGATCTGAAGTGGTTTAGACTGGACATTATGAAGCATTTCTTTACCAAGAGGTTGGTCAAAACACTGAGATAGGCTTCCTACGGAGGTAGTCAATGCTCCAAACCTTTAACTTTTGGGCAGCCTTGAAGTGGTCAGGCAGTTGCACTGGATGATCATTGTTAAGTCCCTTGCAAGTGATATAGTCTATCCTATTCCAACAGAAATTATTATTATTTTTTCTCTTGCTTTTACCAATATATTTCTGCATTTAGGTGAGAACACTGTTTTCCCAATGTAAAAAAAAAATAATATTAAAAGTTAAATCCTTTTGGAGGAGAAATATCAGTTTGTTTGACACTACAAAATATGAGATGGTCCCTTAGACAAGTAGGAAATCAATGGAATAAGACTTTTTTTGGCTCCTATTATTTTTTTTACACAAAATTGTTACTGTCATTAATGATTAATTTTTTGCCCTCCAAATAATTTGACAGAATGTATTTGAGACTTCAATTTCTCTTTTCAGATATTTTATACATTTTCTTCAAAATATAGGTAACTTCTGTTTTTCATCCTTGCAAGATTCATTGTGACAAAGAAATCACTCTATTTTAAATTACACCACCATGTAATTCCAGTACTACTTTACTGCTTCTGAGAGTCTCGGATGCAGGTACCATAACTCACTGTGCATAGTCTGCTGAGTAAAACTCCTGAAAGGCAGAACAAGGGTATTTACACATCAAAAAAATTTAATTTGCTCTACTTCTACATGAGATGTTTATGTGTGTCTGAAACTACTAGAATGATGCTAAAATGTCTTGCATAAGCCACTTAAGAAGTTCTAAAGCTCAAAGTAGAAAAAAGAAGGTGTAGTTCTAGGTACCTCCCACCAGGAGTGACTGTGTTATTTAAGCAACAAGATATGACAGACTATGCTGCAGTGCTGATTAATAGACACCTTGAGTGTGTAGTGGGGCATGAAGTGAAGCTGATGCAAACAAGAAATACATTAATCACAGTAAGTTCAGAATCCTGACACATCATATTGTCACTCTGTAATGAATAGGTTTTACATATAAAAATATATATTGTTTATACGTATTTTTTAGCGCTGTCATATGAGCTTGTTTTAAGGCCATTTTTTTTCCCTTTAAAATGTGAATTTTGAAAGCTGCTTAATAAATTGTACAATAGCCACTTTAAATTGTTTGAGCCTTAAGTCTTCAAAGGCCTTTGAATGCCTATTTTCTTCTCTCTATATATATAGCAGTTCTACAAAACGGATTGTATTTCCATACAATTAAAAAAAAGTCCAAACCAAAGCACTCTTCTTATGAGATCTTGCTTTAAGAAAAGGATAAAATTGGCTATATAACATTGGCTAGTAAAGAAGCAGGAGGAACTTCCCTTTCACTTTCTTTGTCTTGCCTCCTCTTTCTTTTTTCTTGGCTCTACCTTTGTCTCTTAGCAGCAAGTTGTATGTCAGTTTTGATTGTCAGGCCTCTCATTAATATAAATTATTGTATATATCTTGCCAGCAGGAGGAGGAACACAAATGATATCTTAATTAGCCAATTTTAAAATCTTCAGCTTTGAGTCTGGGGAGATAATTACGCTTTAAGATATATTTGATATTTTTTTTTAAACACATATATTAAGTTCTCTAAGTAAGAGACTGTTATGCATCTTCTCATAATCAACTCATGCAAATATGTATACATATAGGTACGGATGACACTGTCTACCCCTAAAATGTAACTCCAGTTACAGACTACAGAAAAGATAATGGGACTTTGAATGAAATCTGTCTGGTTCTTGACTGACTCAGAAAATACTGAAAAATCAGCCAACCTTTCCCAAAGCAGCCGACTATTCAAAGGCCAAAGCCTGTGCAATGGCTCATGGCATCTGCACAGTAAAAAAAAGACTTCATGACATTGCAGATGTAATGCTTAAAAGTACAGCTGATTATACGCATTGTATGTTTAATGTAATAATGTCAACTGTCCCATACAGTATCCCCTTACACTGAACTCATGACATTTTCTGGTGTTTTCCTTCTTATTGCTGATGCATTTCTGTGTCATACAAAATATATTTATTTTATTCCTGTTCCTTAGCAATGAACTATGGGATTTGAAAAGATCCAAAAGAAACTTGTGTTTCTAACTGATATCACATCTGTGTCATTTATATGTTCCTTTGTGTACCAGCAAGGTTATAAGTCAACACAAGAGAAATTGCAGTAGCTCTTGCAAAGGTCACAAAGATCACCACTATGACAAGACACTAATGCTGTATTAGGAGAATACATCAGGATTCTTTTATTGTAGTGCTGATAGTTTTGGTTTGACCCATCTTGCCCCTTGACTGTGCAAATCTTTTTGCTACAGATACTTCTTTCCCATCCTCCTCCCACTTAATGCCAGTGTTTATTTATTCATTTTTATATTATCTGCCTTAAAGATGAATGCTCCACAGGAACGTAGAAATTCTCTACAAGCTCTCCAGTAAAGAGTAATTTTCTGCCAGTGCATAGCTCAGCTAACATTTTTTTCTTGGAACCCATTTTAGAAAATGCAGTGAGTAATTTGTTTCATTTTAAATGGAGTAGAACCAGGTTCCCCAGACAAAATGTATAAATTACATAAAAAGCTGAAGCAAATCCACTGTTTATAATGTGAATTTGTCTAGCTGCATTAAAAAATTTTCACCATTTTTTTTAGAAGTATAATGTTAGCTGCCTTCTTTTAGTGCTGTTCATTCAATTCACCCAGTTATTGAAGTTTCTAACCTCAATAACCCTAATCCAAACCCCTATAAATTTATCTTAAATTTATCAGATTTTTAAAATATTATAAATTACTATATTATATGAATAACATTATAAATAATTAAATAAAATGCTCATCCTAATAGTTTAATGTCATCTTCTGAGAGATTATCTCACACGAATTAGCAGGGCTCATTTGGAGAGCTTTAAACTAGATTTGAAGGAGGATGGGGTTGTAGCTGGGCTTGCCCCAGTGGGGCAGCACTCCAGAATTGATGAAGACTGGGAGGCCTCTTATAATCCTAGGGTGAAATTGGTGTGCTCAGCTGGCTCCCTGAAATGTCTGTACACCAATGCGCGCAGCATGGGAAATAAGCAGGAGGAGCTAGAAACCTGTGTTAAGTCAGGAGATTATGACCTGGTGGCGATTACAGAGACGTGGTGGGACAGCTCACATGACTGGAATATAGTCATGGAGGGCTATGTTCTTTTCAGGAAAGACAGGCCAGCCAGGCGGGGTGGTGGGGTTGCTCTTTATGTGCGAGAGCAGCTACAATGCGTTGAGTTCTGTCCGGGGACAGATGATGAGCGAGTTGAGAGTCTGTGGGTGAGAATTAAGGGGCAGGCTGGCAGGGGCGATACTGTTGTGGGGGTCTGTTACAGGCCACCAGATCAGGGTGAGGAAGTTGACGAGGCCTTCTACAGGCAGCTGAGAGCGGCCTCACAGTCACAGGCCGTGGTCGTCATGGGGGATTTTAACTTCCCTGATGTTTGCTGGAAGGACTACTCGGCAACCCAGCCGCAGTCCAGGAGGTTCCTCCAGTGTATGGATGATAACTTCCTCATGCAAATGGTGGATGAGCCAACCAGGAGAGGTGTGCTGCTGGATCTCATCCTCACTAACAAGGAGGGTCTGGTTGAAGGAGTGAAGGTTGAGGGCTGCCTTGGTTGCAGCGACCACGAGATGGTGGAATTCAGGATCTTGTGTGGTAGGACCAGTAGAATAGCAAGTAGAATTGCAACCCTGGACTTTAGCAGGGCAAACTTTGGCCTTTTCAAGCAATTGCTAGGGGAAATCCCATGGACTAGGCTGCTTGAAGGTAAAGGGGCCCAAGATAGTTGGTTGGCATTCAAGGACTGCTTTTTCCGAGCTCAAGATCAGAGCATCCCGACACGTAGGAAGTCAAGGAAGAGGGCCAGGAGACCTGCGTGGCTAAATAGGGAATTGCTGGGTATGCTCAAGTGGAAGAGGAGAGTTTACAGGTCATGGAAGGAGGGGCTGGCCACTTGGGAGGAATATAAGGCTGCTGCTAGAGGATGTAGGAAGGCAGCTAGGATGACTAAGGCCTCCTTGGAATTAAATCTGGCGAGAGGGGTCAAGGACAGCAGAAAGAGCTTTTTCAAATACATGGCAGATAAAACTAACACCAGAGGCAATGTAGGCCCACTGGTGAACAGGATGGGTGCCCTGGTGACAGAAGATACAGAGATGGCAGAGTTACTGAATGCCTTCTTTGTCTCTGTCTACTCTGCCGGAGGCAGTCCTGAAGAGCCCTGTACCTCTGAGACCTCAGATGAAGTCAGGTCAACGGAGCAGTTTGCTTTAGTCGATGAGGAATGGGTTAGAGACCAGTTGAGCAATCTGGACATCCATAAATCCATGGGTCCAGATGGGATGCACCCGCGGGTGCTGAGGGAACTGGCGGAGGTCATTGCTAGACCACTCTCCATCATCTTTACCAAGTCTTGGGAAACGGGAGAGGTGCCTGAGGACTGGAGGAAAGCAAATGCCACTCCCGTCTTCAAAAAGGGCAAGAAGGAGGACCCGGGTAACTATAGACCAGTCAGCCTCACCTCCATCCCTGGGAAAGTGATGGAACACCTTATCCTTGGTGCCATCTTAAGGCATATCAAGGGTGAGAGGGTTATGAGGGGCAGTCAACATGGCTTCACCAAGGGGAAGTCATGCTTGACCAATCTCGTAGCCTTTTATGAGGAAATAACACGGTGGATGGATTATGGCAGAGCGGTGGGTGTGGTCTACCTTGACTTCAGCAAAGCGTTTGACACAGTCTCCCACAGCATCCTCACAGCTAAATTGAGGAAGTGTGGTCTGGACGATTGGGTAGTGAGGTGGACTGTGAACTGGCTGAAGGAGAGAAGCCAGAGAGGTGTAGTCTATGGGGCGGAGTCTAGTTGGAGTCCTGTATCTAGTGGAGTGCCTCAAGGGTCGGTACTGGGACCAGTATTATATATTTAATATATTCATCAGTGAATTAATTTAATATATTCATCAGTATTATATATTTAATATATTCATCAGTGATTTAGATGAGGGAATTGAGTGTACTATCAGCAAGTTTGCTGATGACACTAAGCTGGGAGGAGTGGCTGACATGCCAGAAGGCTGTGCTGCCATCCAGCAAGACCTGGTCAGGCTGGAGATTTGGGCAGGGAATAACTTGATGAAATATAACAAGGGAAAATGTAGAGTCCTGCATCTGGGCAGGAACAACCCCAGGTTCCAGTATAGGTTGGGGAATGACCTGTTAGAGAGCAGTGTAGGGGAGAGGGACCTGGGGGTCCTAGTGGACGACAGGGTGACCATGAGCCGACACTGTGCCCTTGTGGCCAAGAAGGCCAATGGCATCCTGGGGTGTATTAGAAGGGGGGTGGTTAGTAGGTCGAGAGAGGTCCTCCTTCCCCTCTACTCAGCCCTGGTGAGACCTCATCTGGAATACTGTGTCCAGTTCTGGGCCCCTCAGTTCAAGAAGGACAGGGACCTGCTGGAGAGAGTCCAGAGCAGGGCAACTAAGATGATTAAGGGAGTGGAGCATCTCCCTTATGAGGAAAGACTGAGGGAGCTGGGTCTCTATAGTTTGGAGAAGAGGAGATTGAGGGGTGACCTTATTAGTGCATATAAATATATAAAGGGGGAGTGTCACGAGGATGGAGCCAGGCTCTTCTCAGTGGCAAACAATGATAGGACAAGGGGTAATGGGTACAAACTGGAACACAAGAGGTTCCACTTAAACTTGAGAAGAAACTTCTTCTCAGTGAGGGTGACAGAACACTGGAACAGGCTGCCCAGGGAGGTTGTGGAGTCTCCTTCTCTGGAGACATTCAAAACCCACCTGGACACATTCCTGTGTAAACTTATCTAGGTGTTCCTGCTCCGGCAGGGGGATTGGACTAGATGATCTTTTGAGGTCCCTTCCAATCTCTAGCATACTGTGATACTGTGATGTAAAATATTCCAGCTGTAAATCTGCATTCCAGTCAGATGGTCCTTCTGAAGCTGATCTAGTTTTCTCCTCAGGTTTCTACCTCTTTGATAATTTAAAAATTTTATCTTTTGTTTTTGCTCTTCTTCATTCCCTACTTCATTTTATCCTTGTTGCCCTTCTCCATCTCTTTTAATTTACTAACGTAAATCTTCTGAAGAACTCTGTGCAGACTTCTTGTGTTGGGGGAAACGTGATGGATTTCTGCAGTAGTAGAAGTTTGTATATATGTTTTTTTCTCTACTTAGATCCTAGTAATTGCTTAACACTCAGTTATGCTTTTTTAACCACTTTCAAGCAGTGCAACAGTATTTTAATAGAACTGCTTATATGTCTTTTGTTATAAATACTTCAGGACTTGCACTTTATATTCAAAGATACATTCTTTATTCACATACATAGTTGGCACTTGTTGACACTGAATTTAATTTAATTTTATCTTTACCAATGTGAATTGGGTAGTTATTTTGGCAAATGTCATGATTTTCCACTTATTATGACTTTCTGAGTACATTCAAGAGCAAAAGCCTTAGAATGGGTAGATCTCTACTGGTGACCTATCTACATTTTGAAAGATTAATGGGGTTTCACCGCTTCACTTTTTTTCCTCCAAACCCTTCCAATGAAGAATATTACTAAGTAACCTTGAGAAACCTAATTAGTCTATTTTTACTTCATTTCTCTGTCCACATACTTTTTCACTCCTTTAAAACATTTAGTGTTCAGACTTTATAAGAACTGTGCTGACTTTTCCATAATCTTATTAATTCTTATGACCACAAACCTCATTTTTCATTTTGCATTATTTTGATTTGTCTTTCTTGTTAGCATTTCAACAGAAAAAGAAAATGAAAAATCTCCTCCTCCCTCAAAAAAAAAAAACAAAACCAGAAGAAACACATATGTTACCTTTCATTCTACAGTACCAGAGCAAGTATAAATGAGAAGTTATTGCTACAATTTTGACAGTTTAGCGATTTCACACTCAAGTTCCTTTACAACTCTTGGGGAAATACCAACTGGTTGTATCAATTTGTTACTGCTCATTTTGTTGAGTTGTGCTGAAACCTCTTCTGTTCACACTTCAATTTCCGACACATTTTCTAATGAGTCTTCTATGAGGAAAGGTTCTGGTGTGGGAATACCTAAGATTTCCAGCAACAGAGACAGATGTGAAAGAATAAACTACTTTTCCTTCTACTCCTAAATTTTTAGGCACTTCCTTCACTCTTGCAGGGTTTATTAACTGGTTTTCTGTTGGGTTGTGGATTTGTTGTTGTTTTTCTTAAATTTTTGGGGGTTGGGGGCGACAGGAGGAATAATGGTGTTATTGGGCTTTCTACATTTCATTTTATAACATTAACATTCTTTTGTATTTTCCTTATGTGAAGGATATTCTCTAATGTGTTCTTTTACATTACTTTTTAAAGTCTTTTCACATCTGTCCCTTATTTCACTGGACATCTAAACAATCTCCATGTATGTCAACATTTTATCCTGCCTCAAGTTTTGCAGCTCCTTAACTAAGAGTCTTTTCTATGTGTAAACATGTTTAAGAGAACAGTGAGTACAATTCCCTTTCGTGATGCCTTTTTTCTTTTGACTAGACTCAATGAGCTTAAATGATTGTTAGACTGAATATATAACTTTTAGATGACCTGTGCAAAACTAAGGACTGACTAAATGCTTTTGGTCCCTAAGATCTGACTTTCTTTCTTTTAATATAATACCCAGTTTTAACATACTTGGTGCTCATGACCAGTGCTGGCGCTCAAACAAGTTTTGCTCTACTCCAGAAATATGCTCCATGTACAAATTTACCCATTAACAAAAAATGAAAAATACCACAAAAAACCACCACAAACCCCACCCCCCAACTAAACCACAAAAACAAAACCCCAGAAACAACAACAAACACCACACCCCATATCCTGCAATATTTTAAATTCATAGCATCATTCAGGTTCCCTGTCAGATTGTCATTCCTACAGAAAAACAAACAAGAAACCCTGCATATTATTGATGAAACATTATAATCACAGGACAAGTTGTTAGGACAAGACTAAATTCTGCCTCAGAAAGAAGGGAAGCTTACAGGTCTGAGCCGGAGAGCTGAAAACTTGTAGATTTAAAAGCTGTAAAATTTTAATAAATTTGATGCACCAAGAAAACTCAAATTCAGCTACAGTCAAACCATCTTTTTTTGACAGCATCATAGATGTGCTTGAGTGGAAAGTCAGGCTCCACACTGAGTCTATCACAAAAGTCATGTCCCACCTGCTTGTCTCTGCAGCAATACTACAAGATGGAAATTTAAAGATTATTAAGAATGTGTGCATGTGGTGGGAGGGAGGAAGAAGGGGAGGAATTGAGGCATCTTTAAAACACTGTAATGAGATTCGAAGAATTAATGGCAGAAACTTAATCTAGTATGTGGTGGATCAACATCAATAACATTCACTTATACATTAACAGTGAATTGAGGTGAGTGTACATTGGGTTTTCCCCGATCAATCTTGCCTCTTAGTGAATTGAGGCAGTGAGAATTTAATAGCATTTCACTTCACCTCTACAGCTTTGAGTTTGCTGAATCTGAATTCTAAAATTTCCATAACAGCAACTGTAACTATTTATATTTTGAAGGATAGTGAGACTGATGCTGATGAAGGCTGTTGAAGATACAAAAACTTGCCTACATGCTAAATAACAGAAGCGTTCAATTCTTTTTTTTTTTTATTGAATAGTTGAGTACTAATATAATCTATGCTCTCCTCAGAAAGGTTGTATAGAAGATAAAAAGTTGATCAAAAGAAACACTCTAGTCATGTTTGTAAATACAGCAGCTGTTCATTGTCACTTATTTAAATCAGGACAAGCAAAAGCTATTCAATCATGAACTTGTCCTTTATAAATCACCCTCTGCAGGTGAAAAGCAAAGAATATATAAGTGACCCTTCAAACCTCATAAAGATTTAGATCATTCTCCTGGGGTGTATTGTATATGAATGATACCATCAACTGATATTACTTCTCCCCTTTGAAGGTATAAATGAGGAAATAGAAAGGCATAGATTTCAATTTTCATTGAAAAGCTTCATGGTAAGATCAAAAGTCACAAAAACTTCCCAAGGTGGAAGTTGCATTCTGCAACACTAGCTCTGTTGCAAACTTTCTTACTCTGGATTGTCACCTAGGCTGTACCTTCACTGTCTGTAGGAGAAGAACATGGGATAAAAGATGTGGCTTCCTGCCCATTTTGTGTTTCATGTTACTGACAAAATGTTATGTTCAACTGATTTATACATTTTAAATTGTGTTGCCTTATGGGGTGGCATTGTAACCTCCCTCATGAACACCTTCATTCAGGTGTTACTTTATTGTGTGAAGAAAGACTTGGTAAGCAGGGTATGAACAGCCAGAGTATACACACTATCCATTAGTTAGTACACAGTAGATAGGTAGGGTTGGCATGTTATCAACTTATCTCTTCACACCCCACCAGTCTCTGTTGCTTCAAACTGACTTTGAAGAGTTGTGCTGAGTTGGCAACTTCTGTTTGCTCGTGAGGCTTTTTTTAGGGGTGTATAACTTTTCATGAGAGTCAGTATTTTCTTCATGAATTCTAGAATCACTATTGCCATAGCAACAATTTGTTTTTCTATCTTGTAACTTGTCTTGTGTGGCTTCAGTTTGAATACTCTTCCACTTCTCAACAGCACTTTTTTTTTTTTTTTTTCTACAAGAATGAGCAAATATAACACACCTAGGATGCACAAAACCTTAGGTCACAGATTTGACCACTTAAGCCACAGTTTGCTGTACAGCCATTCCACAAACAAAATTCTCTACCTTCTCTGGCCAGCCTTAGTAGTGTAGGACATACCAAGGCAGCCCACTTTGGCAGTGAGTGCACACCTGGACTTTTTCCACTGTCATACTTTAGAATTGTAAAGAGTTTGTAGTCAGACTCTGAGGTTCTGAATGTATAAATGCAAAAATAAATCTGAACCTTTCCAGTGGACATCATGTTTTGCCCATAATCTTATTCTCCATTAATTACTAGCTTACAATTTGGAAATAATAATTTTTAACCAATTTAATATGGTGTTTTGAAAGTATTTTCTTTAGTAAGTCTGAAGAGCTTTACTTTCATGGTGCTCAAATACAAAAAAGAACCTTTTTATATTTCAGGAATTAATGTAATGAAGGTGGAGAGAAAGGCACGAGGGGCAGGATATAACCTTTATCTAAACATTACAGAAATAGCTGTACTCCTGCTTTATTAATCACTGCAATCTACTTAAACCTTTGGAAATGTTTTTCAGTTATTCTGTTGTCATGGTTTAAGCCTATCTACGCAGCCTTTCTTTAACTTCCCTCCTTCCTCCCCCCGCTCCCAGAGGATGGGGAGAAGAATCGAAAGAATGCAACTCCCACGGGCTGAGATAAGAACAGTTTAGTAACTAAGGTATAACACAAACCACTACTGCTGCCACCAATAATAATAATAATAAGGGAAATAACAAGGGAAGAGAATACAACCGCTCGCCACCCACTGACCAGTGCCCAGCCTGACCCAAGCAATGATCTCACCCTTCCAAGTAACTGCCCCCAGTTTATATAGTGGGCATGGCATGCTGTGGTATGGAATACCTCTTTGGTTAGTTCAACTCAGAAGTCTTGTCTCTGCTTCCTCCCAGATTCCCTTTCTCCCTGGTAGAGCATGAGACTCAGAAAGTCCTTGGTCAGAGTAAACATGACTTAGCAACAACTAAAAACATCGGTGTTATCATAGAATCATAGAATAGTTAGGGTTGGAAAGGACCTTAAGAACATCAATTTCCAACCCTTCTGCCATGAGCAGGGACACCTCGCTCTAAACCATATCACCCAAGGCCTTGTCCAACCTGGCCTTGAACACTGCCAGAGATGGAGCATTCACAACCTCCCTGGGCAACCTATTCCAGTGCCTCACTACCCTAACAGGAAAGAATTTCCTTCTTATATCCAATCTAAACTTCCCCTCTTTAAGTTTTAACCCATTATCCCTTGTCCTACCACTACAGCCCCTAATGAAGAGTCCCTTCCCAGCATCCCTATATGCCCCCTTCAGATACTGGAAGGCTGCTATGAGGTCTCCACGCAGCCTTCTCTTCTCCAGGCTGAACAGGCCCAACTTTCTGAAAGTCAAAATCACAGCACTACACCAGCTACAAAGGAGAAAAATGACTTCTACCGCTGAACCCAGGATATCTCTGATACAAAAGACGTTCCTACCCCAGATGAAATCTGTTCCTTCCATGTTATAGAAGCATAGTTAGTTTCTGTTACAGTTCCATGGTTGATATAAACATTTTGACAGAAAATGTTTGTGGTGAATGCAGTGAAAAACTATCAGAGAATAAATGTACTGTGACTTGGAACATAAGATACAATTTTCTTTGCATAGAGGCAAAATGAATTCATGACAGAGTTCACAAAACCTATTCTCTTCCCAAAACTGCAATATGACCTTGTCTTTCAAAAGTCAAAATTGACATTGCAAGGAATTTTACAGACTTTTGTCTGTAAACTTGGAATTGCAATACAAGGATGCACAAATTCTTCTTTAGTGTTTCGTACATAAGTACTAAAAAGAGACCCTTGGGTCACCAGGCCATAATACTGATAGTAGCAACATAAAATTGTACATTTAAAGTTAATGACTATTGAAATCCAGGCTTCCTTCTTACTGCACTAAATACTGTACTAGAAGATCATAAATCTGGGCTTGCTCTCCCTTTTGGGGCTATAGAAGTTGTTATTATTTAATGCAAATGAAACATTTTCCTGAGGAGAGTGATAGAGCAAAACCGTTATGGTTTGGGCACTTGTCTGGGAAAGTATAGAGCTGAGTCTCCTTGCCCAAAGAAAATAAATAAAGTCACCTTCCTATAGATAATGGATTTTTCTCAAGTCTTGGAAAACTGTTGGAACCCTTCAGTTGGTTGGTTTATGAAAGTCATTATCACTTCTATCATTTTTCTAGGATAATACAATAGCTCAAATCTAGTGGCTCCAAATGTTGTAAAAATTCAGGATTCAAATATTTTTTATTGGAGAAGATGCAAGGCTGTGAGTGATCAATACAGTGAGTGAGACTTTTCAATACCAAAAAAAAAGACAAGATTTAAGACATACTTTCTTATATTGGATTTTGTACAGGCTAGCTCACCGAGCTTCTTGTTAAAAATGCAAACTCATTATGAAAAGTTTAATATGCTTCATACGTTATACAGGTAGTCTAGTTGTAGATTTCAGGGCAGAATATTTTCTTGTTTTACAAGTAGATCTTAATTTTATCCAGCCTCAGGAGCTGTTATATTGAAAACTTCAGTTTTAGTTATCAACCTTCCATATCGTGCTTGGGTATCTACAATGGCATCATCATTTTGGGTCTTGGTGACATCACTGAACCATTCCTTACAGAAAAGGTCTTTCAAGCAAACTTCCCCATTAAGAAGCTCATCTTCTTCCCTCCACGTGCAGTGCTACACAACAGCATGATTCCAGTCATACAGTCCAAATGGTTCATATTTTGAAGGACCTTTTAAGAAGCTGCATTTTGAAACTTACATTTAGATGTCTAGGAAGAAAGTTAGAGCTCTCTGACCAGTACAAAACAGCAGTTATCAACCCTGGGGAGCTGCAGATAACACTCCAAACCTCACTCCTTCAGATGAAAAAATTTGAATGTCAGCTAGGACTTTTGAAAATGCATTCATAATAGGCAAACTCTATCCACATGGAAGACGCTACTAAAACATCTTGCACTTATTTAAATGGTTAAGAAAGTGGGTGATTGTTCTTCCCTTTTCAGAATTTATTCCTAAAATTTTAAAACTTCTATTCATATGCCTGGGAAAATGAGCCAGTATGTGTGCTGGGTCTGGCTGGGATAGACTTGATTTTTCTTCATAGTAACTGCCATGCAGCCGTGTTTTGGATTTTTGCTGAAAACAGTGTTGATAATACAGGGATGTGTTAGTTATTGCTGAGCAATGCTTACAATGCTTACAAAGAGTCAAGGACTTTTCAGTTCCTCGCACCACCCCATCAGCAAGTAGACTGGGGGTGCAAGAGGAGTTGGGTGAGGACACAGGCAAGACATCTGACCTCAGCTGACTCAAGAGATATTCCATACCATGTGATCATGCTCAGCACATGAAGCTGGGAGAAGGAAGGGGGGACTTCAGGAGTGATAGTGTTTGCTTTTCCAGATAACCCTTCCAGGTGATGGAGCCTTGCTTTCCTGGAGACGTCTGAACACCTTCCTGCTGATGGGAAGTAGTGAATTAATCCCTTATTTTACTTTGTATTTACAAAATGCTTTATATTACAAGTATATTTAACCTCTGTAATGCAACAGCCTATTAAAGCAGTATAAATAAAAGACATTTCCATACATTTCTAAGCACTCCTAATTTCACGTAGATTGTATTCACATGGAGCAAAAACTTAGCATTGTAAATTAAATCACTGAAATATTACAAGTTAATACACTTACATCTCACAGCAAGGCCATCCTATATACCCTGTAGCAGCCTCAGTAAATAATGAGTAGGCTAAATAGGCTATGTTATAGAACTGAATTGTGCTTAAATTAAAACATAAAATACAGGCACTGACAGTCAAGCAGAATACTAAAGTCCAAGAAAAGAAAAAAATGTGAAGCATGGACATAAGTCTACCTCCATTGCAGAGCCCTATACATGTGTTGTATAAAACATGTGGAGTCAAATCTGCACTCGACATTAATCAGTATGATTCCTAGAACTGAAAGGATCTATGCCAACTCAGTCCAGTCAACTTTATCCATATGTACAAAGTAGCAAGTTCACTTACTCTGAGGAGACCATTGGAATACTTGGACCTCATAAAAGATAACAGAATAAAGTAAAATACTCTCAAGGAAGTAAAGAAGCCCTGGCAAAGGAAGTAAAAATGGAATTAGAAATTGAACACAAAAGAAGAAAACAAACAAACAAAAGAAAAAATAAAAACAACAGCAAACCAGTGAGAGGTTTAAATTATCTATTTCAAGATTCCAAAATGTTAAGTGGGGACAGACAAGTATTACACTTAGGCTAGTAAATCAAATATATTAATTAAGGTTCTGCAAAAGGTTGTGGTGGGTGACAGCCTGCTGATGACACATTTACTTAGTTGAGTCTACTCTGTAGTGAGATTATGAGGAATTTTAAAGCCACAGAACAATGGCACAGGAAGTCTTATAACTTCGAAGCTATTGAGCTACTCAAGCAAACATGGAGAAGTCTCTGTAACTGTAAGCCCTGAGGTAATTTGCTGAAGTAATTTAGAAAACATCCACAAAATAAAGGATGAATAATTCTTTGCAAAGAAACAAGGACAAACAAGTGACCACATAAAAAAAAAAGCTTAAATTCAAAGCTCTCTGTAAATGTTTTCTCGAGCATCTTAGGGTAGCATAGTTCATTCCAATGTCCCTCAGCGTACTGTTTCAGTAAGCTATATATTTTAGAAAAGTTTGCTCCTTGTTATATTCAAAACCACATCTGTGACCATTCCTATCTTCATCCTAGGTATTGACTTCTCCGTGTCTAAACTTGCTCTTCTGAGTTGCTCAATGAGTGCTGTTTTTCACAGGTTATAACGCTATAGGAGAGGTAGATGCATGGAATTAATGTATAGTTAATTAGCAAAAGCATAGTTTGATATGTTAAGGTGCTATTGGTTTTAAAAAATCGCAGGTATCCATGGATCAAGATGCAAGTTGAATGTGTTACCACTGTAGTTATCCTTACAGGTCTATTCTCTATAGCTTCATATTAGAACTTTAAAAAACATATGAATAAGTGTTTTGGTTATATTTTTATTGTCTCTTCACTTTTTAGCATGTATCTGTATTTTGATCAGGTAACTTTAGCATGTAGGTGTTAACTGCCCCTTACAGCAATGTACTTCAAGACAGATGGAAGCATCACACAGTCTGCTGTCTTCAGGCAGATTATGAAATCAACAACATTTTACACAGAGATGGATTTCTCCCACATTTCTGATCCAGAAGTTGCTGACTTTTGCTCTTCACTTCCAAATGACATGAATGAGGGCTTGAATGCTCTTTTGTTTAGCAATGTCTTGCTTTTCCCTTTCTAAAATTTAAAAACTGCCAAAGTGTTGTTTTAGAAAGTTGAGGCAGGAGGGGTAGCTTGGCAGGTTTATTGTTCTTATTTGTTCTTTTATTGTATCCTGGACTGAAACTGAATATGACAAGGTTTAGCTTGGAGCAATTTTTTTTTTTTTTTTTATGGTTGAATTTTAAACTCCCAGAGAAATGGTTATAATAGAAACACTGACAGGCATTTAAGCATAACAGTAGTAGCAGGGTTGTTATAATAATTGGATTTGGGGTGGATTGTAAAGCTAAATTCACAGATTCTTTCTGCCTTGGGGGAGCCATTCATTTCTGTCTGAAACAGCTAAGGCAAAACTCAACATTAGCATAAGAAAAAGACACTAGAAAAATGAATGGTTCCATCTCTATTAGCTCCAAGAAAACAATTTTTACTCGATAGATTTAGTGATGCATGAAATATTGGAGCCTCCATCTGGGAATCATTACAGAAAGAATAAATTGATTTATATTGAATCTCTGAATTCGTTGCTTTAAGTGAAAATGTGAAAGTAGATATCCAACACTAGTGTTTTTTTTCATTGGGTAGTTCACTGGAGTGTTAAATTAAACAAAAACACTCAAACAAAACTGAAGAAATAAAGTTGGAAGCAATTAAGAGCTTATCTTGAAGATTTTCTGAGTCTTCTGAGGGTCCTGTGGTTTAATTCAGTTGCATAAACCCACCTCTTCTTTTTTTTTTTCTTGTATCTCAGAATTTGTCAGCTCTTGATAACATCTTAATGTTTATGCAAGTGAATGGAATTGCTTCATTCTGTCAGATAAATAAATAAGATAAAGTCATCAAATATTACAGCCAGTAGCAGTATCAATATTACTTATGAACCTTCACATCTCATTTTTTAATGTTATACCTTTGGCAATCCATTAGTACTCATATATTTCCAGTTGTCTCTTAAATATACCCATTTTACTGCCTCATCAGTAGCTCTCCTTTGGCTGATAAAGTTTAATATTTATTTGAAGTGCAATGACATGTAAGGTCAGATCTGGAGTTCAACTCAGTGGACTTAATTGCTCCAGACATTTAGGCAGATTGCAGTTTGATTTCTATCAAAAAAGAACCTACATCAGTTGACAGGAGAATTTGACTTTTTGAAAATCCATACTTTATGTGACCTAGATGATAATGTTCAATTATCAGTTAAACCCAACAGTAGTGCTTCTTTTAAGATAAATCAAGCATCTTTAAAAAACTAGGCTTGAGCAGAAGCACTTGCTGAAGTAAAAATAAAGTAGAATTTATATTTAAGGCTGTCTGCATCAGAAAATGATTGTAATGACTTGCATTTTTTAAGTGTGTTTGAGCAGATGAAAGGTTTTAATGACTTTTGTTGACTTACATGAGATCTGTCCTCTCTTCATAGACCGGGTTGGCAGCTTGCATTCCTTTCAGCAGATCAGTGGATGTTGCTCTTCCTCAGTGGTCTGTATGGTAAAATGAAAGTCCTGGTATATAGCATAAACTCCTTGTTATATTGTTCAGGAAAACACTTTTAATAACAACTGAAAATTGCTATTATGGGCATATATAGGTTTGTTTCAATTCCACTCTGAGCTTCAAAGAGCACAGCACTGAACAGATTCTGGATTACACTTTTCCTTTTTTTCTTCTTTGTCTAACAGAAGAAGAGAAACCTCTTCACTCTGTCCAGTTAATTTGGTATTCTACGTGCTCTGCCTGCCTACATGGCTACTGCCCATCATACACCAAAAGACAGATGTGAGACTCAACAAGGTGCTTCCTCTGAGGCTGTTTCAGAAATGAGCCCTGTTATCTGACTAGCTCTTTCTGGGGTTCCATGTCACCATAAGACTTGTTTCTCAAGGCCCAGGATAGCGTCCCAGGTGGTGGCATGGTGCATGGGATGTTTCCAGCTACTCGGTGGTTGCTTCCACCATCATAAGCACATGGCACTTGGCAGGTTTGTGGGAGTGTGACACAATCTGCCAGGACTCCCCATATTTATATTTTGGCCATTGTCCTCCATACCAGAGAGTCTTTAACCTCTTGGCTTGTTTGACTACAGCTCATATTTTATACTTTTGAATGACCTGTGTGATAGAGTCCATGGTTGAGTCCACCCTTTAAACACAAACCCATCTATATGTTACATCTCTTCCTGATGGCCTAAGGTGTCATGGGCCCATCAGGCTAAAAATAAGTCATCCTTATGTTAGCAGCCTGATCCACCTCTTGCTTGTTTTCATATTCTTCAGTGTCCTGACTCTTGTGTAGATGAGCATTTATGTGATGTACTTTAATAACCAGCTTCTCCACCTAGGCAGCAATATCTTGCCACAATGCAGCAGCCTAAGGTTTGCCTCTGTGCTGCCAGTTAGTTGCCATGCTTCGATTGTTGTAACACTCTCTTCTTCCAAGAGTATTTATTTGCCACTATCCATGAGTCAGCATAGAGGTAAAGTACTGGCTATTTTTCTTGTTCACCAATGTCCAAGGCCAGCTGGATCTCTTTCACCTCTGCAAACTGACTTGATTCACCTTCTTCAGCAGTTTCCACAATTTGTCAGGAACTCCATACATCTGCCTTCCAATTCTGATGCTTTCCCACAATAAGATAGGACCCATCAGTGAACAGGGCATATTGATTCTGATTTTATGGCAGTTTATCACACAGTAGGGCCTCTTCAGAACAAATCACCTCCTTCTCTGGTGACATAACAAACTCTTTGCCCTCTGGCCAGTCCATGATGACTTCTAGAATTAATGGACAACTGGAATTTCCTATTCAAGCTCGTTGTGTAAATAGTGCAACCCACTTACTCCATGTAGCATCAGTTGCATGATGTGTAGAGGAGATCCTGCCTTGGAACATCCAGCCCAGCACGGGCAACAGGGGAGCCAGGAGAAGCTGTGCTTCAGTGCCAATCACTTCTGAAGCAGCTCGAACCCCTTCATAGGCTGCCAGTATCTCTTTTTCAGTTGACCTGTAGTTGACCTCTGATCCTCTGTATCCCCAGCTCCAAAATCTGAGGAAGCTTTCTGCCAGAGGCTCCAGGTAGGACCATTCTCTCTGGCTGCAGTGTAAAGCACATTTTTCACATCTTGCTCAGCCACAATAAGGTGCTTGTGCCATTCATTCCCAGTCGACTTCAACCTCCAACAGAATTAGCTGCTGGGATCCCCCAGTCAGTCCAGAAATCCAGATGGGTTCTGTTTTCTGATAGCTTGATGGCATTAGGGTACACTGTGCACTGGTTTCCACTAGAGCCTTATACTCCTGTTGGTCTCATATGCCAGGCCATATGATCCACACAGTCCAGTAAACCTGGTTGTCCCTCTCTTCCATCTGGCTGGAGGCAGGGCATCTCTAGTCCTGGTTGTAGTATTAACTTCTCACTTCTTGTAAATAAGAAACAGAAATCCCTTCATCGAGATCAAGAGTCAGATCAGCCCTTCTACTCTGTCTGGGAAATGCCCAATGGAGACTGTACCCATACCTCTACAGTCAAGGTAGATTTTCCATCCTAACTCCTCATGTCTTCTCTGTGGTCATGCAGGTAAAACCACAGCACAGCTTATGGCATTCACCCACTGTACCCTTTCTCTTGAGCAGAAGAATGCTTATTATTATTAGCTGAGGCACTGATCCTTACAGGTGGTAAGTAGTCTCTATTCAGTTTGAGTTGGTGGACCTGTTTCTCCACAGAGAGTTGCAAGCCCCTAGGGAGAAAGAGACACATATTGTCAGAGTTGGCCAGCCAATTCATCCACCATTTGTTCCTCTCCATCTTTCCGGCTCACTACTGCCAGGGAGTTAACATACAACATGTACTCCATCTGCCACATGGGTTGTGTAAACTTGATTTCATTTGAGTCTTTGGATAACTGCATGTTGTCCAGGTCATCACAAATCCATCATTCTGATGAAAGAAGCAATATAGTAGTTGGGTATCTTTTTTTGTCTACAGTATCTTATGCTCATGATGAATGACCCCACAGTGATTTGAAAATGTAAAATGTCTTCAGAGGTTACTTTCCCCTCTACTGGGAATCTTTAACTAATACCATAAGATGTGTGATATCATACAATATGGTTGTTTGTACCACATCTCAAGATCTTTAATATCAGCTTCTCTTCCACCCATAAGATCTTTGAATATATCTTGGTTATGAAGATGCATTGTCCCTTATAAGCTATCTTTTCAGTTGTGCCTTTGTTAAGGTGCTTTAATAGTCCTTTCCCAGTTACTAAATTGTGTTGTTTCTGATTGCATTCTATTCACAATTTTTCTTTCCTTTCAAATCACAATGGCTTGAATTTTAATGCTGTGACACTATCACTTCCTGGGAACACATTTACTAGCATGGAAACTTCAGATTGCTCAGGATTGCTAAAATTTTCTGGTAAGTCTCACTGCTAGTGTTTCCTTCGTTTAACCTTAACATTATCATGCTAAGAAATTAGTCACTAGGTATATAAGGACATACAAACAATTGTGTATGCTAAACTGAACGTATGTCAAGCCCATAATTGATAGGATGTAAGTAATAAGACTATAAGGTCGTACTGCTACTCTTTTGCTATGTATTCACATGGTAAGTTCTGCAAAAGTGTTACCTATTTACAGAGTATGCCTTGCAAGTGAAAAAAAGAAGGGGTTCATTACTGAGTATGTCCTTGAGTATGGACATAGTACTCATACTGAGCACTTAGATGCCTGCACTTTTTTATAACAGAGGAAGAAAGTCCTCTTCAGAGAGGGACTGTGTCTTGAATTCACTCTAAACAAGTCATGAAGAGCACTTCAGGGATGATGGGATACTCTCTAACAAGATTCCTAAATCACGCACCTCAGGTAAGTGCTTAAAATACAGCAGGATAGATAGCTCTTTCCTTGGAGGATTAGATAATTATCATAGTAGGAGTCCAGAGGGTCTATGTGCTCATGGTATCTGAGAGCCTGAGGTTTTGAAAATTCAGTTTCCTCTGTGCTTGTTTCTAAAGGGAAAGGGAGAGCAAACTTCCTCCAGAATAAACAGCTGAAATTCTAGCAGACCCTGAGGATTGGGTTTACCTGTCCACAGAGTTCACATGCTGGAGGGGTTCTAGAAGAAAATAACATGTCCAACTTCTCATGGAAAAAAAAAACAAAACAGCTCATTTAAAAAGCGAAAAGTGTACAAAAATAGAGAGTAAAAATGAAAAGTGATTCTGAATGTTCTGAATGTTTGGGTTGCTTAGATTAAAATTTATACCTTTTATTAATCTACATAATATTGGAATAGAAGTTGTTCTTTTAAACCCTCAGTATTTTTTATTGTTCTCAATATAGCCTTTTTACACAATATTGTTTTCTAAATTCCATTTTTAACAGCAAATATAATGATTCAGTACAAAAAATACATTCAGGAAGCCAGTTTATCCCCTGAATCTGAGCATGTGAAACTGATTTGAACAAAGATAAATAGCTTCATTTTATTACAGAACTCAATGTTAATAACACTAGGTATGTCATGTACATTATAACAAGTTCAGTGCATTTGGTCCTTTTGACATTTTATGAAGCAATGGTAATGAAATTTGTGAGCTCCTACACAGCTTGTGTAAAAGAAATCAACACTTCAGATTATTTACAAAAGCTTATTGTAAAATGTCAGATAAATAAGTAATCTATTTTAGGAAGATATTACAAATTTTATTAAGGAACTGAGAAGAAAATTTCTGAAAACTATATAGCACTTCACAGTTTTAACTTCTGCAAGTAGTCCATACAAGAAAGCTTATTGCTATGCAATAGATTCATTGCTATTATCAGTAGGTATGTGCTAATTAATAATTTGGACTTTGTGAAGATTTGTAAGATTTTTTGCTCTAGTGGTTTTACATTTTCTCTTCGTATAAAATCAGCCATGTTCAAATTTCTGAAATTGCAGCTGCTCTGAGCTTGAAGCATTGTGATCTTTAGTATTTTCTTTCTTGTGGCTAAGTTTTCACCGTTGGTAAAATAAAATACAATGATTTAAATCATAGTAGTAATAAAAGTAGTTCTTTATCTTGCACATTCTTTAAAAAATAGCACAGTAATTTGTTCTTGTAACATTAGATAAGGCTGCTAATTGATTTAGAGTTACAAATATGCAGGTAGTGAAAGAATGAGGAAAAAGACTTTGAGATAAATTTAGGAGGTAGGAATATAGTGTTTTACATAGTTCTTCAGCTGAATGAATGATGATACTTGAAACATACTATGGCACTTATCTATAGGATAAGGAGCATAATACCTGTGTACCAATTATGACTGCTATTATTTGTTATTTAATATATATAAATCTCTGTTAAACTGAAAGCATTAAATATTAATGAAGAAATTTCTGGCTTACAGCAAATCTTGACAGCTCATTCAGTAAAAAAAGTGTGACGAGGCATTGTCATGGCAATGGTTGTATCATCACATATTGTGGATTAGTTGTACTTCCACAGCCTCTTCAACCAAATGAGAATAATGGGCTAATGGGAAAGAAAACCTTTGTTTAAACCTTAACAGTAAAAAGAAGCTATTAGCAAAATGTAGAAATGGAAATACATACATTGGAGAAAGTAACTAAATTTCAGTTAAATCACGATGTGTGGGTTTGAAAAATTTTATCAGTCAAAAAGGTTCCTCTTAATAAACAGAAGACCAGTAAGGGTTTGCAGAAACACCTCTAATGGGAACTGATATTTTAAAGCGAAGGCTAGTGGGACTGATTATTTTTCTCATTAGGCAGCATCTCTAACTAAATAAATCAGATGTTGCCATGTAACATTTCACAAAATATGTCAAATCGAAGGATATAATCTGGGAACATACCATGAAATTAGCATAAATCCATGCAGAATTCAGTTCAACAAACATTTTCATCTTACTCTAATTGACAAAAAGTAATGCCACTGCAGTGCACAATTTCACATGTAATTGTTATTAGAGGGACAAGTGAAAACATTCTAAACTGTAATTTTCTCCTCATGTTTTGATGTCAAGTCCTACCCAAACCAAGGTCTCCAGCAAGTATATTTTTCTTTTTTTAGTGTTATGCAGTATGTGCTTTGGAAGCATCTTTCCTTTCTCAAAGCAAAAGGTTAAATGAGATCCTTTTCCTACATAGCTCGGGGGTGGCTGTGCAGAAAAAGAGTAAAAATGTTTCTCAGGGAGTGTGGAATGAGCTCAGTGTGCTGGGATACAGACTCCGACGTGTTAAGGCTTAGTACTGCAGAGCAAAGTACCAATGGAGGGTACGTGGGCCTGAAGCCAAAACTGGTCGTTCCAAACTCTCTCTGCAGGTAATGAGGAAAGATCCTCTTCCAGAGGTGGTGGAGGGCCCATGAATAAGGGATGCCCTGAAGATGTGCTATGCTCAACAAGTAATTACATACTCAACGACAGAGAGTGGGAGAGAATAAGAAGGGATGTGCATGGGTTTGCCTATAGCCAAAACAAGCATATATTTTTTTCAAGCAGGCTCGCATTACTTTAACTGGCAAGGGGAAGAAAGGCCCCATAATCAGCTGTTCTTTGACACTCCCAGTACTTCCTAGTAAGAAGGTCTGAACTCAAATCACTTTTACAAGTCAAGAAAAAGAGGAAAATATCCTGGCTCATGTGAATGCCCAATGAAGCATTTTGTGTTTATGTGTGTGACGGGCATCAGCATGGCCTTCAGGGAATTTACATAGCTACATTGCTGGCACCAGTACTTCTGTTCTCAGCAAGGTACCAAACATCCACACACTCTGGACAAATGAACAAGTGTCTCTTTTTTATGTGCCATCTTTGATGTGCTTGCCAAACACACAAATAGTATATATCTGAGAAAACAGTAATATAGCAGAGCTTCTTCAGTGCCTTCTTGAGTCCCTGCAGCCTCAGCTCTACTTAAATGACTGTTTGGTACAAGACCTTGACAGTTGAAGCCAAGGCTAGTAATCAGGTTGTTGCTGATAGTTGATGTTTGATTTTTGATGTTTGGCAGCTTGTTTACAGTTACCATTTATTAGGCTAGCACATTTTGTGCACATGTTCCTGCAGCAAAGCTCCTATTTCTAGTGAAGCCTTACGCAAGGCAAGGTTTTTCTCTTTCTGTGAGAGTTACCTTTCCCAGAAAGTGTTAGCTCTTTTGTTTGGTGTTTGTTTGATCATTTTTTCATTTTATTCCGTTTGTTATGTGCAGCACACCGTTCTTGCTATATTAACAATAAACAGACAATACAGATTGTCCAATGAGGCATGACATTCAGTCTTCTTGCAAGTGGTATTTTAGCATAACTTAACACTCAATAGTTACGAATGTTTGAACATTTGTAACATTATCCAGCTTTCCCTGTTTCTGCTAATTTATACACCTTCTGCAGCAGAGAATAGGAAAATTCAACATGCATTGCCCAAGCAACTATTTCTTGCAGTTTGCTATGAAATTAGACTGTTGTTGTTGTTGTTGTTGCTTGTTAGTGTTCTTGTTGAAAAAAAAGGCACTAAGGCAAAACCTGCATAAAACCAACCCAAAGCATTTATGAGCTATTCTTCTAGAAGTTATCCTATAAGATCTTTTATCCACTGGAGAGGGAATAAATGGATGGTGAAAGGTCAATCCCCACTGCTTCACATGGCAATATTCTGCCTAACAGATGCAAAGATATAGATGAAAAGCAAAGCAATTATCAGGGTAACATTTCTGATTATAACAATTCTCATAGCATAATTAAATGCTCTGCTTACTCTGATCACTTACTGTGCTGATGGTATTCTACCAGAATGAAATCTGTGGTTTTAGAGAAAATATTTTCTATTGTAGGTAACATTTACAAAACATTGGCATAAAATGTGCTGCCATTCAAAAACAATGTGTGTTCTGTGTAAAGGAAGAAGATACAGTACAGTAGCTACAGATATTAGCAGTAGTAGGGAAACAGGATAATTAGAAGATAACTAGGAAGATAATTAAATGATAACAGAGGCTAACCTGATGTGCTTTAGGCTAAGTGCAATAATTAATCTTAATTCACAGTATATAAGGGCTTTCCAACATACCCCTCTACACTAGCTTGCTATTACAAAATCACAGTTCTTTGTGCAGGAAATAATTGGACTAAAGTGAACTGTTAATGCTAGGCTAGTGCACCTATGAAAGGTGCATTTTAAGGAGCTGTCGGGAAGACTGAACAACTCAAGCTACAGAATTTGTGAGGCTGACAAATATATAGGAATCTGCCACACCTCACTGCATTTTGCTTCCAATGACTTTAAGGAAAGATGCTGGAGTGGTTGGTCTGAACACCTGAGATTCTCCATAGAGGCAGAAGTTCATTGAACTGCAAGACAAACCCTGTTTTAGAAGGGAACATTTCTTGACAGGAACACTTTTTATGTAAAACTATCGAAATACAGACTTTGGAGCACTTTGCAGTTTGCTTGTTTTTTTAATACAGATTTCAAGATTCATAATCAGAATTCAAGACAGGACTCTGCCAGCTTGTATGAATAGGGCATGTAGTCTGTCTTTGACTTGTCTGGCTATGTGTAAATTACTGACTATTGGAGCTGGATGATTCACATTTGCCACTTTGCTGTCTATGATCTAGTTACCTGTGTCACGAAAAGCAAAGGGAAGACTGAGGGTGCTCTGCACTGGGGGGACAGAGGGTGCAGAGCTCTTTCTGAATCTCAGTCAGAAAGGAACAACAACAGGTAGTGCAATAAAATAGCTTTAACAAGATAACTTGTAAGTAAATCTTACATATCTTCAGACTCTGGGAAACCCACTTTTGTGCAGCATCAGAGTGACCCCAAGTGAATTCCCACAGCTTGCGCAGATCCCACCTCAGAAAGGTTTGGTCTCCCATACTGTAGTGCCTTTTATTTTGTGTAGCAAGCAGAACCATTTATCTTCTCCTAACGGGCCAGGATGGTGTCCACTAGAGTGAAGCACTGATCAACCTGAGGCATGCCAGCCCTTTCCTTTACGGTGCTGCATGCTAGGGGTTGGTTATATGGCAGCTACTCCTGCTAAGAATAATTAAGGCTTCTCAAGCCTCAAGTACAAGGCCCAATAGAGTAGGTGTGGCTTGGCCAAGACTGCCAACTCTTCCAGTATGTTGTTTACCCCAAGGAACCAACTACAGAGGGCTGGTTAGCTAATGCATTATTGGGTAGGACTGATACACCCATTACAGATTATTTACCTTAACTAGCTGCAGAAGTCACCTTGACAAAACACAATAAGTTATAAAGCTTAAAAAAAACCATAGATGTTTGTGTGAGTGGATTCGTGTATCATCAAGACATGATTTCTCTGAACTAGTGAAGTTGGAGGGAAAGTTTTTTGGGGGAGAAGATTGCTTGCTGCGCATTCTGTTGTTTTCAGAACTTTGGTTCTTTTTTTTTTAATCTTCAACAGTGTACTTAAGGAGGAGTGGGTAGATGAATGCAGATAAAGATGTAATTATATGCATTGCATGTAATTTTTATTGTTTTCTTCTGCTTAATAAGCAAGGTCTGAAATAAGTTTTCCAGGCTATCATCTTCAGAAGTATCTATATCATACATACACAATGACATGCCTTGTGGGCATCTGGCCCTGAATTTCTAGTTCTTTGCCTCATGGGTATAAAAGCATTTAAGCTTATGAAAGTTCTGCTTACATGGAATATAAATGCTTGAGAAAATACAGTCCATTTCTGTGTTTTCTTTTTTGCTGATCTGTATTTGTGGAAATCTGGAAGTCATGACCTTACTCATATCTAATCCTGACCTATTTATAATTGCACCTCATATGATTCTGAGATTAAAAAGCTACATAATCTGCCTGGTGTTCTCAAACATGACCATGTTACACAAGAAATTGATGTGAAATCTGTTGGTTGTATAGTTTAAGTATGTTTTTCAGCAAATTTTGGATTGATTTTTGTTTATTCTCAAGTGGGAAAATTCAGGTTCTGGTAAATAAGAAAATCTCTCGAAAAGCTTGTTTTGTAGTCCTCCAGATTAAATTAATAAACTCAACAAGTGTTTGAATGAAATCTTGAAGACACTTGGCATTGCTTCAGTGCTAATGGAGTTGGTTTGAACAGGTTATTTTTTGAAGGATACAGTATGGATCTTTTTGAGGAAATGTTGCATGTTTGAAAACCCTGTCACACTGAGTGAGAGATGAAGGTATTGGACGCTTCTGAGGAAGAGCACAGAGTTACCAAGACCATGTAACCCATCACATGATTAGATGGAGCAGTATTTTAATAGGACTTATAGCTACTATTTATTCACAAAGGGACAAACACAGATTAAAGTATATTTAGAAATGTGAGTCACATTTCCCAGGGAGAAAAGCAACTTGTCATTCCTGCTGCAGTACTTTTTATTGCAATAACAGTATCAACAAGAATGATTTTGAAGTTTGCAGGGGGGCGGGGGGGAAAAAGGGGAGCGAGGGGATGGGATATATAAACACCAACTCATTCCCCAGGCCAAGATGGTAATTTTATGCATCTTGGACATAAAATTACAAAAAATGCCAACAACAACGGGGAGTGTAGCAAGCTAATGGAAGAATTGCTTAAGAATGGCTAATGCCACTATTAAATGTTAATGGTTATCCAGTGAAATTCAAATAAATGGAAATACACTGATATTATTCAGGGATGACTCTTGCTGCTTTGAGATAGACCTGTAATATGGCTTTCTTTATATTTTTTTCATCACTGTGTTTTATATGATGCACTTTTATTCATTTTTATTAATTTTAAGTTTATATGTTAAGCAAAGGCCACTTCAGTTTGTAGGAGAGACGGGCTTTTGGTTTATTTTGTGAAAAGATGCACTCCTGTAGAAAAAGATAATTGACTTCTTTTTTGCAACAGCACCTTACAGATACATGTATACTTACTGTCTATGAAATTCCTTCAGAAATAGACTAAATCAGACTTCTAAGGTAGAATCACACATTTTTCTCTTGTGAAAGAGTGAACATGGGCATGTTGCCTGGCAAAAAACTTCTCCCAAGATTGCATCTAAACTAGCCAAAACTTACATAGGTTTTTTTTACACTACTGAATACTCTAGGATACATCACAACTATGATTTTCAAGGCCACAGGGGAAACTCTAAATTCTTATACTGTCATAAAAAGCTACAAAGGCATGCCAGAGTTGGCAGAAATGCTCTCCTTCACCCAATGGGCCAAAATGAGAAAGGAAGGAAGATGGGAAGAAACAATTGAATGTGAAAATACTCCTAATACCCCACCTCCAAGAGTCAATTATCAGAATTTTCCACCAAAAAAAATCCTTATGTATGTTGAGAATTATTTGTACTTCCTAGGTTGCATTGAGCACTCTTTATTCACCTCAAAGACCCAGGGTGTCTACACCCATGAAAAGAAAACATCCTGTCTCTACCAGGCAGAAATGCTCATCAGCATAATGTAAGAAATGGCTATGAAATACAAACTGCATTTCAGATACACAGTGAAAGCCTATCAGAGCAGATATAGATATATTTTTTTAATTACATTGATTTTTTTTTTTGATGGAAAAATAAACCCTTATAATTGAGGTGTTTTGAATTTTTAGTTTCAGTATTCCTCAATGCCCTTCTACAGGTGAAGAAGCTGTATTTCTTCAGTTCAAGAGGTCTTGTAGAGATAAATACAACAGTTGTGAGTTGTACATGCAACAATATTTATTGCTTGCATTATTGTATCATGAAAGACCATACAAGGAGCCATCAGACAGGAAAATAGAGTATCCAGGTATAGCAGGAAGTATATGTTGTACTATTTCATTTGACTTTATAATATTCTGAAAGTTTCCTGTTTCTTTATGATTAAGTTTGCAATTATCCTTAAAAAAATGAAAGATTATCTTAGACTTGTGATAAAATCCAAAATATAAAACATTAATTAATAAAGATTAAGCACAGACTTGATGAGTGATTTGCAAAATTGTAACTCTATATATTTGTTAATTAATTAACCTTTGTTTAATATTTTGAATATGACAAGCACCATGGAAGCACTAAGCATAATTAGTCACCCTTTTGCAGACTTTACTTGAAAGAATTAACTCAGGTGGATTAGAGGGAAAATAATCTGACTAAGTAGATGGATCTACAATATGACAGTTTGATTTCATTACTGTAGGGATAAGAAGCAATTCCTGCTGTTAAAGGTAGATTTATGGACAGCAGAGAGAAAATGAGGGACAGCGTTAAGGACACTGTGCATCTAGCATTGCAATTGGCATGTACGAAAAATGAACCTTCTGTATTGGGTTTTCTTGGTAAGATTTTGGTAGCAGGGAAGATACAGGGGTGAATTCCGTGAGAAGATGCCAGAAGCTTCCTGCAATTCCCATAAAGCCAGTGCCATATAGCTCCAAGACTGACCCACTGCTGGCCAAGGCCAAGCCCATCAGCCACAATGGTAGCACATCTAGGGTGGCAGAGTCAAGAAGGGGGAAGAAGGCCCTGTACAGCTTCATCTGAAGAGTGAGAACAAGTGAGAGCAACAGCTCTGCAGACACCCAGATCAGTGTGGAAAGAGGCTGTGACCCCATGGGAAGCTCATGCTGGAGTAGGTTCCTAGCAGGACCTAGAAACAGAAGTTCATGCTTGAGTAGGTTTGCTACAAGACTTGAGACCCCACAGGGGACCCACACTTGAGCAGTCTGTTCCTGAAGTACTGCACCCATGGAATGTGGCATTTCATGACACGGACTCAAGTTGATGCACAGACTCAAATCCTTGCTTATTGTCACCAATCCCTTTTTATCCCCTTGTTTGGTACTTTCCCAACCTGCACATACATAAAAGGTTCAATCTCATTGGCCACTGTGAAACTCTCCAGGTAAATAGTCCAATCACAATGTTGCAGACCCTCTCACAAGCCTCACATCTTCTGGTCTCCAGCTGAGATTCCCGACACAACTACATCCTGACCTGTTCTCCCAAGACTTGCTTGTTTACCTTCCCTGTCCTTCAATGTTCCCACTCATCACCCCAAGTTTTGTCAAGCACCAAGGCCTCAGAGCTCATTCCCAAACTCTTTTTCATGTAAATCTTGTCACCTTCACTCCCCACAGTGGAAGAGACCCATGCTGGAGCAGTCTGTTCCTGAAGGATGGCACCCATGAAAGGGACACACGCTGGAAAAGTTCATGAAGATCTGCAACCTGTCAGAAGGACTCACGTTGGAGAAGTTCATGGATAACTGTCTCCTGTGGGAGGGAACCCACACTGGAGCAGGAGAAGACTGTGAGGAGTCTTCCCTTGAGGATGAAGGAATGGCAGAGATAATGTGTGATGAACTGACCACAACTTCCATTCCCTGTCCCCCTGCACTGCTGAAGGGCAGAAGGTAGAGAAAATAGGAGGTAAGGTTAAGCCTGGGAAGAAGGAAGAGGTGGGGGAAAGATATTTTAAGATTTGGCTTTATTTCTCATTATGCTACTCCAATTTGATTGGTAATAAATTAAACTAATTTCCCCAAATTGAATCTGATTTGCTCATTACAGTGAGTGATGAATAATCTCTCCCTTCTTCCTTTCTGAAGATGTGATAATTATCATAAAGAATATGTCTCTTTCCTGTCTTAATCTCAACTGAACACTTCCCCAGTTTTACCAATCCTGTCTTAAAAATGTCATCCAGATTTCAGTAATCTCACCCTGCTAGCAAGTAAAATACAGCTATAAATAATAAACAGGTTTGTTTTCCTGTGAGTGTTAATCTGGAATTTCTCCAAACTCATTGTGAAAATGATGTGAGAGGAATTGCATGTTCCAGATGTTACCTTGTGTAGATACTGTTATAGCAGGGAATGAAATCTAAATCGATATCTTTATCTAAGTGTAAACTATTCTTTTTCTCCATCGGAGAGAAAAGAAAGAATCGTGTATAAAGAATTGAAGAGAAAAAGGCAAAATTTCCAAATACCCAAGGCAACCACTGTGATTTTGGTTTATCTCCAACTTATTAATGTTTAAAATTGCCCTGATAATGTCTGCAAGCAGTTCATTAGAGCTTTAAATAAAACAGCCTGGTATTTGTCTGGAGCCATATCTCATGTTTCTATTTGCTGAATCTAGATTTTATTTTCTTCATGGTGAAACCATAGCTGCAAGTGCTATATTGATTGACCAGAGAAAAAGTGAATTAAATATTGCTTACTGTCCATCCTAAAAAATATGAAATTACTGAATAGTGTCTTGTATCTTCCTACAAGTAGTCCCCCAAGTGATGCTATATAGGGCTTTCACGTAAGTTTTAATCATCCTTTCCAAAATTAGACATTTATTTCCTTTTAGGAAAAAAAGTTGAATCAAGACCTCAAAATATTTACTTTTCTGGGGAGCCCCTAGGAATCACTATACACTAAATACTGCATTACATATGGTATCAAAGAGTCCTTTTTTAGGACCAAATACAAATCCATTCAGCATTTTTACTAGCCCCTCGTACATGGTCTTGATTAGCTAGTTGTTGTCTGGCAATTTTAAAATAAGATGAAGGAATTGTCCCATAAGAGCATCCCATCATGCTGAACGATTATCACAGTTAATCAAAACATTTTTTGAGATTTAGTTTGTATTTGAAAATCAGAATTATTTGAGAAGCATTCACTACTAAGCTGTCATGCATCCACAATTATGAAGATTTAGCAAAGGTGGCATAATTGACATATTGCTGAAGTGTCTCACTAACTCAGCAATAGCCTGTAAGTGCTGCTTTTATCCAGCACAGAGGCTGACCTTCCCCTTGTCAGCACAGCCTATTCATTTCAAGATGTCTAGAGACAAATCTGACAGTAGGAGGCAACTTCAGATAACTGAAATCAGCTCATGGTTATGCGTCACTGGAACAGCCCTTGGAGCTGCCCAGGTTTTAAGAATCTTTTCATTTATTTATTAATCTTTGTCAAAGTAAACAAAAAAATAACCGGTAACAGCTTGCTTTGCCTTCTACATTAGGTTGGCCTGATGTAGCTCACACTGAATTGCTGCAACATTAGACCATGCAAACAATATGCGTCAGTAATTGTCAGTAACTGCCAGTAACTGCTGAAACCAGGGTTTCCTACAAAAAAAAAACCAAGATGTGTCTTATGAAACAGTTGAAGTTAATAATTCACTACTGCTGTTCAGTGGATGTCAATGACACAAAGGAAACCAAGAAAATAGGAGGACAAAGAAAAAAATTATTTATAAGAACCAGTTCTACTCCCATGTATATCATGTTAATAAAAGTTTATTTGCCTTGCTGTAGTTAGTATCGTTCTGTCAAATTAGTTGTCTTATGTTTGACTTTGCATATTCATGTGCACAGTGCTTTGTGGATGGACAATTATGCTTTGTCTGATGCACTAACATAATTCAAAAAGATTTTGCAAAAGTATAAGGAATTCTACTATTCAGTAGTATCAAGTCAAGCTCTTGCTATTGTTTTTTTCCTATATCTTGAAAGTCTGTGATACCTGAACAGATTGCACAGTGTTAGTTCATCCTTTAAGGGGGTTTTTGGAAACAGTTTACAATCGACATAGTTGAAGAATATGTATCAGAACATATACCTGAAAAAAAATAAAATTATTGTTTAATTCACAAAAGAAGAATATATTTCAGATAAAAGTAAAATATAAAGAAATTTTTCATTTTTTCTATTGACTTTTGATGTTTGATATATTCAGGTAAGAATCTCCTGATTTCTAAACATATATACCCTAATAAACTAATATTTTTAAAATGCACAAAAATCTCCCAAACCAAATAAAAGCATATTGTAACAGGCAGATGTACTACTCAAATGGAAAGATTTTTACTCATTGTTTTTAGTTTGAAATAAGAACTCCGGGAGGAGAATTCTTTTGATTCTCCTCCCTGACCCTCTGGGAGCAGGGGGGAAAAGAAGGTGGGGAGTGAGCAAGCAGCTGCATGGTTCTGAGTTACCGGTTGGGTTTAACCCATGACAAATATATAGTAAATATAATCAGAAAGGGAAATCTTATTCCAGTATCAAATCATATATCTCCTGATGGCTGAAGATAGATATTAAGAATTTCAAGGGTAAGCTACAGACCACCTAACTTGTGTTATTCATTTGTGCCTAAATTGCAGATGGTGAAGAACTGATAAAGCCATTCTTCAAATTCAACTCTACCTATATAGTCAAATGAGAGAAATAAAGTACATTAGACTTTTGTATTACAGTAAATAAGAAAATTAAGCAGAGAGGATGTCACTTCAAAAGATTTCAATTATCTCTATCTCTCTCTCTAAAACGAACATTCAAATGAAGAGGGATTTTCAAGATGTGATATGTATAGTGTGAAGTCCAGAGAAAAAGAAACTAGGGCTGTTGTGGGGAATATAAAAATATTGATTTCTGACTGTAGTATGCATGATTGATATCTTCTCTCCCTTTTGTGATGGAAGGGAGATGATCCTTGCCTCTTATCTTTTGTTCACCCAGTATGGACAATATCAGCCTAAAGGAAGACTGAGAAGAAGCATAACATTGCACAGTGGTAGAAGATAACTTGGGCTGCCCTCTTACATTTTGCAAATAAACAATTGCATAAACGAATATGATTAGATCCTCAAGTGCTAGGAAGTCAGAAGAAAAGCAACTTATAAGTACTCATTCTTTTGTATTTTCTTTTCTAGGTTTGATAGTTCCGAAACACTGGAAAAAAGTGACAAATGCAACATCAGGTTTGGAATTGGGGTGAGACCAGTTGCCTGACATTCAACAAGGCTCAGTGCTGGGTCCTACAATTGAGTCATTATAACCTGAATATGAGCCAGCAGTGTGCCCAGGTGACCAAACCACCAACAGTATCTTGGCTTTTATCAGAAATAGTGTGGGCAGCAGGACCAGGGAAGTGATCATTCCCCAGTACTTGGTACTGCTGAGGCCAGACCTGGAATACCATGCTCAGTTTTGTGCTCTTCGCTACATGAAATACATTGAGATGCTGGAGCATGTCCAAGAAGGGCAACAAAGTTGTTGAAGGGTCTGGAGCACACATCTTCTTTAAGGTAGCTGGGGTCGTTTAGTCTGGAGAAAAGAAGGCTCAGGGGAGACCTTACTGCTCTCACAGATGCTGGAAAGGAAGTAGTATTGAGGTGGGGGGTCAGTCTCTTTTTCCAAGTAGCAAGCTGCATTGGGTTTGCATAGCAGGGTTTTGATAGTGGGGGGAGCTATAGGGGTGGCTTTTGTGAAGAGCTGCCAGAAGCTTCCCCCACATCTGACAGAGCCAATGCCAGAGGGCTCCAACACAAATCCTATCACTGACAGTGGCACTGACACTGGAATAACATGGTTAAGAAGTGGGGCTAGGGGGAACCAGCTGTTCAACAACCTGCAGCCAGAGAGAGGAGCAAGATTATGTGAGACAAACAGCTGTTGAATCTCTTCTGCCCATGGCAATAACTGGTGAGCAGACTCTTCCTGTCCTTATCTTGACCCACAGGCCTTTCACAGTATCACAGTATCACAGTATGTTAGAGATTGGAAGGGACCTCAAAAGATCATCTAGTCCAATCCCCCTTCCGGAGCAGGAACACCTAGATAAGGTTACACAGGAAAGTGTCCAGGCGGGTTTTGAATGTCTCCAGAGAAGGAGACTCAACACCCTCCCTGGGAAGCCTGTTCCAGTGTTCCGTCACCATCACTGAGAAGAAGTTTCTTCTCAAGTTTAAGTGGAACCTCTTGTGTTCCAGTTTGCACCCATTGCCCCTTGTCCTATCATTGTTTGCCACTGAGAAGAGCCTGGCTCCATCCTCGTGACACTCCCCCTTTATATATTTATATGCACTAATAAGGTCACCCCTCAGTCTCCTCTTCTCCAAACTATAGAGACCCAGCTCCCTCAGTCTTTCCTCATGAGGTAGATGCTCCACTCCCTTAATCATCTTAGCTGCCCTGCGCTGGACTGTCTCCAGCAGGTCCCTGTCCTTCTTAAACTGAGAGGCCCAGAACTGGACACAATATTCCAGATGAGGTCTCACCAGGGCAGAGTAGAGGGGAAGAAGGACCTCTCTCGACCTACTAACTACCCCCCTTCTAATACACCCCAGGATGCCATTGGCCTTCTTGGCCACAAGGGCACAGTGTTGACTCATGGTCACCCTGTCGTCCACTAGGACCCCCAGGTCCCTCTCCCCTACACTGCTCTCTAACAGGTCATTCCCCAATCTATACTGGAACCTGGGGTTGTTCCTACCCAGACTCAGGACTCTACACTTTCCCTTGTTATATTTCATCAAGTTATTCCCTGCCCAATTCTCCAGCATGTCCAGGTCTCGCTGAATGGCAGCATAGCCTTCTGACATGTCAGCCACTCCTCCCAGCTTAGTGTCATTAGCAAACTTGCTGATAGTACACTCAATTCCCTCATCTAAATCATTGATGAATATATTAAATAATACTGGTCCCAGTACCGACCCTTGAGGCACTCCACTAGATACAGGCCTGCAACTAGACTCCGCCCCATAGACTACAACTCTCTGGCTTCTCTCCTTCAGCCAGTTCACAGTCCACCTCACTACCCAATCGTCCAGACCACACTTCCTCAATTTAGCTGTGAGGATGCTGTGGGAGACTGTGTCAAACGCTTTGCTGAAGTCAAGGTAGACCACATCACCGCTTTCATTACATTTCTGTCCCTTGTCCAGCTGGGAGGGGAATGATAGAGCGGGCACCTGGTGTAGAGCCACAGCCAATGCACTACCAGGGTAGGACAAGAGGAAAAGTTCAACCAGATATTAGGAAAAATTTCTTCATGGAAAGAGTTGTCAAACATTGGAATAGGATGCCCAGAGAAGTGGTTGAGTCACCATACCTGGAGGCATTTAAAAGACATGTAGATATGGTGCTTAAGGCTGTGGTTTATTTGTGGACCTGGCAGCACTCACTAGGTTAACAGCTGGACTTGATCTGAAAGGTGTTTTGCAACCTGAATGATCCTATGAGTCTATGAAAAAATATTTTGGCCCTTTACAATTGTTAGGTACACAACTAGAGCTAATGGGATGTTTTCAATGCTGTTTGCAATATTAGTGCAATGTAGCAGATGCATTATGGGAGGTGGTCTGGGACTGCACCTGGTAACCTGTAATGGGTCAAGAAACGCATTTTGAAATAAGCATTGCTAAAGCCAGCTATTTGAAACACACTGAAGAATAGTGAGCATGAGGACTTTAGCATATAAGTACAGAAAGATATGGCATGCTACAAAGAACTATGTTTTCTTAAGGTTTGTGATTGAGAGAAAAGACTATGCTGACTTTGGAAAATGATGAAAAATTAAAGAGAAAATTTGCTGAACAGATAAAAGGGGAAGTAAGGCAGAACAAACAAACTGGAGGTCAGTCAAGGCATCCAGAATCAATTCTTTGCCTCACAGCTCCCTCTCCTTCCTTTTACATTTGCTAGCTAAACAATGGAGTCCAAATTCCTGTATCCTTACTAATGGAGCTGAGAACAGGGACAGCTCATCTGGAAAACCAACACTTCAAGAGTGCCAGAATAAAGTTGGAGGCTAGGTTGAGCAGCCTAAAGAGCTATCTCATGGTAGCCAACAACAGCTGAGATGAAGCAGTTCTGTAACTCTGCAGTATTGTATGCTGACGAGACCTCACAGAACTATAGTACAACCTGTAAAGAAAGAACAGGAGATGATCCACCAAAAAAGAAGAACAAGAAAAATCTCTTGTGCCTGGATATTCTTAATGCTAGAAATGCACTTTGGCTCACTGTACTGGACTGCAAAGCAGCAGCTCAATGCCAAGTATCAGGAATATAGGCACATCTGCAGAGCTGCATATGGAGGAAAATCAGACCAGATGACCACCAGACATGTCTTCTAGCCTAAATATGACTTGATAACAAGAATGTATGCACAGCTATTGAGGTTCTCCAATCCAAAAGTGATCAAAAAGTAAGCAAGGTTGCTGCTTTGCTAGTCAGAATGAGTGTGCAGGAAAAAAAACGTAGGCTTTTCTAGGGTAAAGGTGAAAGATGGTTAATGTTAACAGATAAAAGTATGAAGAAATCAGAACATCTAACTTTTGATTAAGATGCTATCTATAAATTGGTAGGAGAGAATGAAACACAGCTTGGATGATAATGGCTCATTAAGGAAAGAAAGCAATGACATGCTAAGGTAGAAGATACTGAAGAGCAGACTGATGACCAACATATCTTTTAATAAGAACATGGGTAGCTCAGAGTATGATAATAACTCTCTCCTGTGCTCACATTTTTAAAACTGATTAACTTTGAAGTACATAGAAGTCACATTCTTAAATTAATCAATTTAGTGCAAATTAATCAATACAGCCTTTGGGCTACTGATCCCAAACTAAAAGAGAAGTAGCTCGTCAACAGTTACTGGAGGAACTTAAAGTGTGAAAGCAAACCTGATGGAAAAACATGATAACCCATGAATAAGCTAACTGTAGACACAGAAGGTTTAGCCTTCCAGTTAAAGAACCGAAGAGGAAGCAAGCGTCTGGAGATGTATTGTTCCTATGCAAGGCATAGTCCTAAAGAATGATAAGTTATTCCCCAAGGCTATTGAATAGAGAGAAGATACAGAGAGACCACAGATGGAAAAGCAGATTGCTTGGGGTTCACAAAAGACATTACATACTTTTAGTATACAGAGAATCTGCCTGCAGATGGGCAAAGCCCTGGAGAATGCATTTTAAACTATCCCTTTGATGGAGTTCACAGTTCAGTAATCTGTGACTTGGTTGCATCTTAGTTGAGGTCATGAAAAGAAAATATATGAGCAGCTCATTGTATTAGGGTTACAAAACTAGATAATTCCCTGCTTCAAGAAGCAGTACTGTTATTGCAGGGGTACTGTAAATTTAGGTTGAAGACACTCTGTGGCTAGTAAAAGACAAACAGTTTTAGGGAAAACAGATTCTAAAAAGGAGAGCCTTTATCAAGATAGTAACAATATCTTTTATAATCAGTAGTTTCCTAAATAAAGATTAGGGTAAATCCTGTGTGTTGACTGTTACGGAATTAACTAACTGCTGCAGGAAAAGTTACCAAGAGAACCGACCATGAAAATGGAACTAGTCACACAAGTCTGAATGAAGCTCGGTACAGACTAATTTACTATTATTTGTCATTATTAGAACTGCTAAGATGAGCGATTTTTACTTCATTTTTGATTTCAGGTATTAAATTTAACTTGTGTTGGAATAAACTTTAACATTGGAAATTTTACTGAGACCAAATTTTGTGAGATTTTTATCTTGGCATGTTTTTAAAAGATGGACTAAAGAAGTTTCTAATACATATCCAAAATATGGGGGTATTCAAGGTTTTTAGAAGACTAATAAGAGAAACCTTTACTTCCAAAAGGTCCAAGAAAAAAGCTTGTTTTGATCCCACTGAAAGCTAACGTAATATTTTCTAAGTCAAAATATTATGCTACAACTCCTTTGAAATCATTAGTATGCATTTAGTAATTTAACCAAGCCCACTGATTTAAAAAATGTTTGTAAGTAGTAGATGTTGTTTAACATCTTCCACTGCTACTAATGGTTTGGGAAGTGCTTCATCATGCTTGTGTGTTATAATCACTCACTATGTTATTTCTTAAATACAGAAGAAGAAAACCCTTCTTGAACACTTCTGGATTTTCTGCGCTAACTTTAGCAATCTATGACCATCTACTAATGATCTCAGACTGTTCTTTATTTTTTTAAATTAATAAACAAATAGCAACAATGACAAGTCTTATTGCCTACTACAGCCATGGATTTCTTCCTTTGTCAACTTTTCTTCCCTTATAGAAGTATTAAAATCCTTAACTTTGAATCTGTATACACTGCTGAATACTTCTATTCATAAAATAATATGATTTTTTTATTGCTGCTTTTGCTTAATGAAATTTTATCTAATGTCATCCTCTCTCTTGATTATGGAATTATTGTTGTTAAAGATATTCGATATACTCTTCTTAAAGAACTGCAAATTCTAATTCATATTTTTTGTTTATCTTTCTTCTTTGGTTGAATTATCTCAAGCTTTAGGAAATTTTCCATTTACAAGCAATAAGTACATATTTAGTGCTGATTAGGATGTTTCTTTGCTCATTTTAAAACAAGTAGGTCAGGATCACTGGTTCCTAGGCAACATTGAACTGAACTGTCAAGCCAGTAATGTACCTTGACCTCTCATAATGAGATCCTAAGGATGATACCTTAAGGCAGTGCTAGACACCTTCGGCATATATCAGATCCCAATGAATACGGAAAAAGCCTTGTAGCGTTAAATCAGACTTGTAGCCAACTTACCTCTGTCTGTACATATGTACATTTCCTAGGGAAAGTAATGGATTACAACGGGAAAGTCAGTTCATTGCATTTTCCCTCCATCCCCCCCAAAAACTGTGAACCATACTGTGCAGTAAGTAGTTATGAATTTTTATTATTAATATTTACACATTTAATCCTAAAACATAACTGGAAATATGGTAGTCTCATTACGAGGTCCAACTTTTACTGAAGCAAAACATAGTACTTCATAAAATCATAATGATACTGATGATTTAAAGTATATAGTCTTGAGGTAGCTCTGCCATGGATTGCCAACCATATGCTAGGCTGAATCAAAAGGAGCATGAAGAGGTCGAGGGAGATGATTTTTCCCTTCTACTTTACTTTCATGAGACCCCACCTGGGGTCATGCATTCAGCTCTGTATTCAGATTAGAATGTATTATAGGTTACATCATGTTACAGCAAAAGAATTTTTTTTATATACATATGCATATTATATATATATATATATACACAAAAAATATAGGTAAGTGAGGTGCATAACACCTCCAAAAACTGGGAATACCTGATGTAATTTCTCTGTGCTTCATTTCTTCCACTGCAATGATTTCCTTTGTCATACTTTTCCATACAGTTGCCCATTTACACAAAAGGTTCTTCAGGGCAGAGTCTGTCTCCTGTGTTGACATAGCCATAAACATAATAGACCCCGATTTCCTGTGCCTCTAAGCTCTGTGATAATACTAATAATTAACCAATTCACTTGATTTACAATTGAGATGGGTTTGAGCTACATAACATGAATTCTGTTTTAATTAGATTCTTGTACTGAAGTCATCAAAAGAACAGCTTACTTCTTTCCAGTCCTCTCCTATGTGCCAATGCTTGAGAGCGTTAGGTGCCAAGTCTTCAGCAAAACTAAGATTTGATTGTTAAAATAGACTAATTGTAGACAGCAAGGTCTTGTTTATTTTGCAAAAACCCCACAACATTCATTTAGGCTTTTTAAGGGGAGCTATTATATTTTCCTTCTATCTAAGTCTCTGCCAAGTATTTAAGTGCACACGCTGATTTTTAAATCCCACTTAAAACTAGGATGCCTTTCCAATGTAAGGTGTAAATTTTTAGTCCAAAAGATTACTGCATTTTCCAGTTTATTAGTCATTGTTCTCCTTTAGTTTAAGGTATCAAAATGAGTGTCTTTTCAGAAAAAAATTGCACCCCTCCAATTTATGCATTAAGGATGGTACTTGCAAATCCCAGAATAGTTCTTTTACAAAGTGCTATCTTTTAGTGTATTCCTTGGCCTGGCACATATGTTCTGAAGCTTAATAGAATCCTACTTTGTTACTCTGTTGGGGATATTTTTCCCTAGGCATAATAAAGAACCTAAACTGTGAATAAAGCTCTAAATATGAAAAAAATTGCTCTTGCTGATAGTCACTTAGGCATATGAATATATGTGTCAATAGCAACAGAACTGTTTGCCAAAATAATGACTGATCAACATATGTAATTGTTCCACTGTTGGTTCAGAACTACACTGCAAGTTGGAGACAGAAAATTTCTATCTGTTCAACTGGAAATGCCCCAAAAAGTATAATTTGCATTTTCTTATGTATTTATTTCCCCCACCTCCCTCTTCCCCTCCCCCACTGCTCCCCCTAAGAATCTGACTGCATCACTGTGTCCAGCTGCATATTTCCAGAAAAGATTTTTGGTCAGATTGTGTCACTAGCAGACTATGAATTCTGACAAGCTTTAATGCAAAGTCCAGTCAGAGATAATGCAGAATGGTAACAACAGTTCCAGACACCAGAGCCCTTTGTGGTGCTGCTGGTTTCACCAGGTAAAAGATACTATGCAGATGACGCCAACTATCTCTGTTTCTTCCTGCTGAATATTATTAAAGTAAACATAAATACTTTTTTTTAATATTAGTTTCCCAGATAAGTAATTGTTGTAATTTCTTTTAGGCAGTGATAAGAGCAAGACAAAGTGGGTGGGTTCAGGGAATAATCTTCCTTTTAAAATATGATCCTCCCCATTTGTAACCTGCATTTGCAGTATATACAGGAAAATCTCAAGGATATTATAGATAGTCACTTTATTGCAGACTTAATTACTTCAACAGAAATCATTTCTCTTTTGTCCTTTTTCTAAGAGGTATACTGACCCTGGCAACATCTGCACACACAATAATGTATTTAGAAAGTGCTCATGCATTTTGAGCAAGGATTGATTAAAGCTGCTGGAATAATAGATGCCTCTGTATAAGAATTCAGGCTAAATCCTAGCTTATAGAGTCATTCTGTGGCAATGCAATAGTTGAAAGTACGGGGAATGTTACAGTTGGAGGTGTATCAGCCTGCAGCACATATACAGGCCTCCCAATCACTCAGAGACAAGACAGAACACAGTAAAAAAAAAATCCCAGAATGTTTTAGGGGAAGATAATGCAACATCCATACTATACAAATGAGGTCTTGCTTAAGGATCCGGAGGGATGATATATATGCCATCTTGACAGAAGTCCTCTAGGTGATGCAGTATACTCCCAGCATGACTGAGAACAGCTGCTTTAATAGAGCACTTTGGACTAAAAATCTGAGTTTTAAGACCTAGACCATTGTGAATGTTTGGAGGGGGTGAAAGGGGTGAAAAAGTAGCATGAATTGCTCCATGCAGGAAATGTTATACTTCTAAGCCAAAGACTAAAGACTTTTTGTGGCATGACTGTGTCACTCCTAGGGAATCCACCAAGCCTCACAACAGTATGTGTGAAACTAGTATGAAAGTATGTTTCTTGATACTGCCTGGCTCAAAGTCACTTATGAAAAAAAAAAAAAAAAGCATTAGCACAGTACTTTTTCTCCTGCCTCACAGGCACTTTCTCCCGATGCCTTTGCTCTCCAACTACTCCAAGCACTAGGAAAACTGTGGGCTTTCTCTAAAGCAAAATTAGGTCATTAAAATCTTTATTGTTGACCTCAGCCATCTGTGGATGCACATTGTAAAAGCAGATGCAACCTGGCCTTTCTTGATTAATAGACTTGACACATTTTCCTGCTTACCAAGAGCATTTTAGATTGGTAGGCATGATTCTCTTTTTCTTTCTGACTCTATCTGTAGATAGAGCCCTGCACTCTTTCCCTCTATATATTGCATAGCTTAATTGTGACTGGTTACCAAGATCCTAATTACCATCTAAAATTATGCTGAACTAACTAACATATTTTCTTAGATTTTTTTTTTTTTTTTTAAAGTTACCTGATAGAGAATAGCAAAAAGAGTAAGCACTTTTAATAGCCAAATTCAGTCTGAACCTGCCTCAGGTAGGCTTTAGAATAGAATCATAGAATAGTTAGGGTTGGAAAGGACCTTAAGATCATCAAGTTCCAACCCCCCTGCCATGGGCAGGGACACCTCGTTCTAAAACATGTCACCCAAGGCTCTGTCCAACCTGGCCTTGAACACCGCAAAAATTCACAGCTTCCCTGGGCAACACATTCCAGTGTCTCATCACCCTTCCTCTTTAAGCCAATCTAAACTTCCCCTGCTTAAGTTTCAACTCGTTACCCCTTATCCTATCACTACAGTCCCTAATGAGTAGTCCATCCCAAGCATCCCTATGGACCCCCTTCAGATACTGGAAGGATGCTATGAGGTCTCCACACAGCCTTCTCTTCTCCAGGCTGAACAGTCCCAACTTTCTCAGCCTATCTTCATACGGGAGATGCTCCAGTTCCCTGATCATTCTCGTGGCCCTCCTCTGGACTTGTTCCAACAGTTCCATGTCCTTTTTACGTTGAGGACACCAGAACTGAACACAATACTCCAAGTGAGGTCTCACAAGAGAACAGTAGAGGGGCAGGATCACCTCCTTCAACCTGCTGGTCATGCTCCTTTTGATGCAGCCCAGGATACAGTTGGCTTTCTGGGCTGCAAGCGCACACTGAAGCTGGCTCATGTTCATTTTCTCATCGACCAGCACCCCCAAGTCCTTCTCCACAGGGCTGCTCTGAATCTCTTCTCTGCCCAGCCTATAGCTGTGTCTGGGATTGCTTCGACCCAGGCGTAGGACCTTGCACTTGGCAAGGTTAAACTTCATAAGGTTGGCAGCTGAGGGTGCACTCAATCCCACTATCCATATCACTGACAAAGATGTTGAACAAGACCGGTCCCAACACTGATCCTTGAGGGACACCACTCATTACTGGTCTCCAGCTGGACATTGTGTCACTGACCACACATCTTTGTGTGCAGCCATCCAGCCAGTTCTTTATCCACCAAGTGGTCCATCCATCAAATTGATGTCTCTCCCATTTTGAGACAAAGATGTCATGTGGGACAGTGTCAAATGCCTTGCACAAGTCCAGGTAGATGATGTCAAGGGCTCTACCCCTGTCCATCAGTTCCATAGCCCCATCATAGAAGGCCACCAAATTGGTCCTATCACTACAGTCCCTAATGAAGAGTCCATCCCCAGCATCCCTATAGGGATAGGATAGTAGTAGTGATAGGACAAGGGGTAATGGGTTAAAACTTAAACAGGAGTTTAGATTGGATATAAGGAGGAAATACTTTCCTGTTAGGGTGGTGAGGCACTGGAATAGGTTGCCCAGGGAGGCTGTGAATGCTCCATCCCTGGCAGTGTTCAAGGCCAGGTTGGACGAGGCCTTGTTGGATACGGTTTAGAGCAAGGTGCCCCTGCCCATGGCAGGGGGGGTTGGAACGTAATGATCTTAAGGTTCTTTCCAACCCTAACTATTCTATGATTCTAAATGCCAGTAATTGACCAAGTGTTAAACAATATTGTGTTCCAGTCCAGCAGGTGTTTGCATTTTTATCCTAGACATGCCTTCAAGTACAGGTTTTACTTTATGTGGAATTTAAATGTTTAGAATCGTTAATATTTTGAAAAATATTGTATATTTGTACATCCAGACCATAGAATGTGCATTCTGCACCCTTTTTCCTCAGTAGAATTATTCCACTAAATTTCTCCTTTCTGTGCTGCTCTTGCTATAGTCAACTGTGCTATTGAAAAGGAGGGTAAGGTAATCCACATGCACATAGGCATTATCCATCAAATGCTTAACCTCTTCAAATACCAGGTAGAAACTAGCGTAAATGATTGACTGATGGATGGGAGTAACTCCAGGATCATTTTTCAAACCTACTATATTATTTTACATTATTTTATGCAACTTTGAATGCTGCAGCACTGATGAAATGCAGAAGACTAGAACCCAAATTAACTTTCTTGTTTTGTACTTTAATATTCTGATCCTTCCCAAAACTATTTTCCCCCTGAAACAGACAATCAAGATACAACAGAATCCGGCTTTTCTCATAATTTTTGAATTAGTTTGAAATTGAGAATTCTTGTGGAACTGTTTGAACCTAAATATATTCAAGCACATACTTATACAGATGCAGATTACTGGAGGCAGGGGAGAAAGAGGTGCACAGGACAGTATTTACCTTCCCTACCAAGACCAGCTGGTGCCATGTGTTGTATTTTTATCCATGCTATTGTGAAGGCTGTTATTAGTGGGCCATTAGGCAGGCAAACAAATCAAAAGAGTCCATGCTATTATACAGTTGCACAATTTGCTGAATCAGGAATTTCAGTAATGAACTAAGCAAAATAAGTTTGTGGAAATGTGGGAAGCCAGAAATCAATGAACCTTGTGTATAGGCCATAAATGTTTTGTAGTTAATATGACAGCGCCATGCAACAAAGTGCTAGGCTGTTGCATCTTTTTATTCTACCATCATGTGCTGCCACGTGCCAGACATGGCCACATTTATCCTAACCACTTGGATACTTCTGAAGGTGATGAAGGCAGACTTACTTTCAAGTCAAGGGCTACTTCCTTTTGCAGGTGCACTGACAAGACTGAGAAACCTCAAAGGATGCAAAAAAAAGGATTTTTTGCAGGTTACTGCTGTTTGAAAAGCACAACACAGATTGTTTCTTCAAGAGTGCTTAAAAGGTCAATGTCAAGTCACAAACTGAGTCAGATTCTCAGAGTACAACTTCATTATTTTTCATATACTGATGCATTTAGAGTCTTAATTTCACATATCTTTTCTTGAAATCTAGGAAGGCAGAGCTTTTAAGGTGGAAAGCTGTGTTTGTGGAAACCATTGTTCATCTTATTATGATTGTTCTTCCATTTGTCATTTTTCCTGTCTTGATCAGTGAAGGAAAGCAAAAAACCTGACAACTAGAAAAGAAAGGGGCTGTTACATTTCAGATATGCAAAATTCAACTCTTGCAGACACCAATTTGCCTTCTGGAAAAGTTTCATGACAGCTATGAAGCAAAACTCCTTGTCACTATTCACTTTTCATGCCCTTTCTGGCTTGTGTTCTGTGGGAAGAAGAAGGAAGAGAAATGGGAAGTCTTGTGCAAGTTTCTGTAATGTGCTGAATTTTGATGAGATGACAATTACAGAAAGCCTCAGGAGCTTTCCTAAAATGCTGCCCTCAACACTAAATCCCTGGCTTATTCTTTCTCACTTGTGGCTGGAATACTGAAATACTGAGGAACATGCTCGTCTGCATACTCTTGCTTGAGCTAGACAAGGACTTTTTTTTTGTCCCAAGAATTTTGAAACACCTAAAACCTTTTAGAACTATATTATAAAATAATAGCAAACTAAGAACAGTGTCCACAGGGATACGTGCTTAGATAATTCATAATATTATACATTTTTTCTTTTGAAGAAACTTGTATCCAGTGTATGGTATTCAAATAACTGGTGATTTTCCTTCCTGTTTAAGGCTTGTACTGTTTGGCTCAAACCTTTCTTGTTAATAGCATCCTAAGTAAGAAATCTGTGCTGTGCTGAAGCACTCTCAGCCTTAGTGATTAAGCTGAGCCACTGCAATTCACTAGGTCAGAAACAACATGGCATTATTTGTCTTTTACTCCTAAGTCATTGTCCTTGCTGCCAAGATTTCTTCTGTATTTTGCCAATTGATTAGATAAGGTAAAATACAGAGGCAATGTAGGGTCCAGGGGCTGCAGTCTGGGTTACTGTATATACTACAGCCCCTTTCTGGGCCAACAAAGATACTTCTTTGCATTTTGATACTTTCTGCATGTGTACCCATTTTTCTGTTAAAAACTTGCCATCGAGAAGAGGAGTATGCTGATTTTGTTTTGCATGCTGGTTTTGTCAGAATGGAGTTAATTTTCTTCACATCAGCTGTTATGGGCCTATTTAGTTCTGTTCGGAGCTGGTTTGGATCTGTGCTGAAAACTACTGATAATTCGAGGGTGTTTTCATTATTGCTGAGAAGTGTTTACACAGAGCAGAGGCCTTTTCTGTTTCTTACCTCACCCCATTAACGAGTATGCTGGGGGTGTCAAAGGAGTTAGGAGGAAACACAGTTGGGACTGCTGACCCCAACTGACCCAAGGGACATCTCATATCGTATTGCATCATGCTCAGCAATAAAAGGCGTGGGAAGAAAGAAAGAAGTCAGGATGTTTGGAGTTATGGTATTGTCTTCCCAAGTAACCATTACACGTAACAGACTTCTGTTTTCCTGAAGATGGCTGAGCACCTTCCCGCCAATGAGAAGCAGTGAATGAAATCCTTATTTTGCTTTGCTCACAGCTTATAAAGTTGGGGAAAGAAGAAGGAAGATTGGGAAAGTGCAAGAGTTTGTATTCTCAAGCAACCATCACGTTTGATGGAGTCCTGCTTTCCTGGAGATGGCTGAACATCTGCCTGGATGGGAAGTGGTGAATGAATTATTTGGTTTGCTTCACTTGTGCACAAGGCTTTTCATTTACCTATTGAACTGTCTTTATCTCAAACCAGGAGTTTTCTCCCTGTTACTCTTCCGGTTCTCTACCCCATCCAACCAGGGATGGGAATGAACAAGTGGCTGTGCGGGGATTAGTTGCTAGTGGTGGTTAAACCATGACAGTTCTTTTTGATGCCCAGTGTGGGACTTGAAGGGTTCAAGATAATTACATATTACATTGGAATGTGCCAGATCAAGTGCATAGCTGTTATTGTTCAGCTGTTAATTGACAGGCTCCTATTCTTGCCATGGGGCTTGCTTGCCTTGCTGTATGTTAGAATTTACCACTCATTAGTGGTTACATTTTTTATTCGCTATTTGCTGTACTGCTTATCATCTTACTGTGCTGTGCCTGGGAACATTTGTATAACAGCAATGGCCATGTTCCTGGGCTGGCAGATGGCCAGGGCTTCACTGCTGTTTCTGTGCTGGTGTAGTGGGCAGACTGGAACTTCAGTGTGGAATTGAGTCAGAGGGACTGTGACCTGTGAGTGAATCCATGTGGGAACAGGACACCCCAAAGAGCCTGTGGCTCTGGATAAACCTATGCCAGAGTGGGTACCTCTCAAAGTGTCTGTGGTCCTGATTATGCCTGTGTTGCAAGACATATAATCTGAAGGAGTTGTGGCCCAGGAATAAATTCAAACTGGAGCTGATATGCCTGGAAGCATCTGTGGCTATTCACGAGGTTATGTTGGAGCACCTCAAAGAATGTGGCCATGATCAAGCTCATGATAGAGCAGATGCACCCCTGGAGGGACTGCAGCCATAGGTAAGACCACACTGGAGCATGTATATCTCTGAAGGCATTGTGGCCACTCTGGGACAAGTTCACCTCAAACTGACCTTGTCTGTGGATATGTCTATGCGGCAGCAGATATACCGCTGAAGAGACTGTGGCTCATAGATAAGGCTCCACTTGGAGTAGTCGCACCCCTCAGGGACTGCTGTCTGTGGGTAAGTCCAAGCTGAAGTAGGGTCAAGGAGAGGACTTCAGTGCAATGTTAAACCTGATGGTCAGGTCCAAAGGGACCAGGGGTGGAATCTGTAATGGAAATACTTTTAAAATGTTGTAGCACATGATTTGAGTTGCACGTTATGGAAATTTCTATAGTAGAAACCATGTGAACCAATGGAGAACAAGCTATACAAGAAGCAATAAAAGTGCAGCAGTGACTTGACCTGAGCTGGCTTTGGTAAAGCATTAAGCATTTATTTCTCTTCAGGCATAGAAATAGACCTAAAGATGTCAGCAATATGTCTCCCAGGTGCTCAGATATTATGCATGGGTTTAGTGATTTGAAGAACAGAGTTCTCAGCAATGAACAGTTTGTTTTGAGCTGCCACAGTCTCAATGAACAGTTTCACCACCCAGTGACTTTGACAAAACAGCGTGTTGTCATGTTTTTGTGCAATGACAGAAATACAACCTTGTTGAACTGATTTTTAAACAGTAGATGCTTGCTTGGTTTGGTTTGCGTTGGGCAGGAGCTATAGTTTAAATGTATCCCAGCAGAATTTACCACTAAAACTACTCAATATTCTCCCTCTAACCTGAACTGCACCGACAAGGGAAAATGCTTGTCTATGCTTCTAGCACTACGTTCCAGTACTTCTGATACAATCTGTGTAATCTCTGCCACTCACTCATATCTGAAGTTGGCAAACTCATAGCAGGCCAATTCAGAGTAGCAGAACAAGTCTCTGTTGTTTATCCCTGAAGCTACTGTGGTTCAGGGAGAGTTTACTGACATCTGCAAGACCAAAGGGAGCCTTTTCCATCCTCAGCTGACCTAGAGCCCTGGAGCACATAACAGCCCTCCATAGTATCCCTACCAAAATATGCCTTTTAGAGAGAAAATTGCCACTGCAAAATTGCTGGCAATTTAGAGACCTTTAAGTGGAACAACAGTTTTCAGAAGCCTAAAGTTCAGTCTTTGGAGTGTAACTATCTTCCAGCATGCACAGAACACTATCAGACACATTGGTCAGAGTCGTTTATGGGAACAGTGTTTCTACCTTGGGGAAGATCATTTGTTACTTTGGCTGATCCTGCTTTATTGCTATAAAATTGTATTAACTTAATGTGAACCAGTAAAGACAACCACAGCTTTGATGATATTAAATACTGGGAATGAGAGCTCAGGGGATTAATTCTAGCAAAATTCTTTACTGAAAGGTAAAAAGTTCCTCTTGGAGACCATACTTGCGCCATTAATTTCAGGGAGAGGATCGTGTGAGACAATGTATGTGCCTCACACGTGCAACAGAAAAGCAGGTTTCCTGAACTTCTGAAATTTTGAAAAGATTTTGTGTATCTTCAAGAAAAGGTAAAAAATGAAGCATTATGAAAGGATTATCTCTTCAACCATGACAAAATGGCTGGTTCCATTTGCTGTCAACTTCACTGGAAGTCATGAGTCAGACCCACCCATCTGGTTTGCATTGCTTTATTGACATAAAATGTCTGCAAACCTGGCTAAACTTTTCTGTGAATAATTGTTGATTAATTCAACCAGTGCTACCAAAAGCTGCCTTAGAGAAAAGTAGAACTGTTCCCCTCCCCTTGCCAATTAGTAAAATAAATATGTTAGATGTTTATCCCTTTATAAATTAAAAAAAAAACCACAATACAACAAAACAACCCAAACCTACCTCCTTCCTCTCTCAAAACTCCCCTCATTCCACAGACCCTTATAAAAGGTAAATAGCATAAATTTCTGACGGATTCCAGTATCAACCTGCATTCATGGTGTCCTAATCAGCATTAACAAAGCTATGATTTTATTTGGTCATTAATTATTTTCTTATCTTTGAGCTTATTCTCCTTTCTTCTTTGCACCTGATTAAAAAAAAAAAAAAAAGAAAAGAATATATTTTATTATTTTGCATTCTCTCTTTAAAGACTTTCATGGGGAGAATGCCAGTGTTACCACACTTAGAATGAAATGTTCAAGCAGACCTGTCTCCTTCCAGATCTTTGAGTGGAGCTGTGTAGAGCTAGTTGCTTTAATTGAACTAATTAATTCAGCTTTCAGTACCCCATGCAGATATTCTGTTATTTTAGCATCTATATTAAAGGGTTTTTATTTAAAATCACATTAAATTGGGAAATGTATTTGTCTTCATATTCTGAATTAGGCATGTTGATTTTTCGAATATGTGTCTGACATTTTATTATGATTTGTAATATTTCCAGGAGCATGGGCAAAACACTGAAAATCAGGATTTCTACTCTTTGGTCAGAAAAAGCAATGTTCTTGCAGGTGAAAGAATCTGTTTATTCTTTGTACTCAATTTCAGTGTGATTTTTGTCTTCTTTACACGGTCCCTACTGGTACAGCACTAAACACCACTTTGCTGGTAAGGTTCACAGAATGACCAAGAGCTGAAGGCAGATTTCGCTGTTATTAAAACTGACATGATTTGGATTGTGGCTAAGATGAGCTTTTTCTTTTAGAGTTTGATATAACTCATTTTTTAGTCAGCCTTTCCCTTAAGGTCCAATTCAACTGTACACTGAAGTCCATCAAAAGTCAGACATTGTCTTCAGCTGAGTTGCACTGGGTCCTCAAGGGCACATAAGCATGTTTACACCACAGGCAGAGCAGCCAAATATGTTTTTTCTTTGAAGAAATAGAGGACTTCAACTTTCAGAAGTGGCAGCTAAGACTGATATTCAACACTACCATATTAAAAAAAATAAATATGAAATATCATTCTTTGTTAAAAAATGTGTAATATACTTGTACAGTTTTTTCAGATAAACTTTCTACATAGATATCCACATCATTTATGTTTATAAATGGAGCTATTTAAATTCTTTCCTTAAAGGAAGAAACAGTAAAAATCTTGCAAAACATTAAACAAGTTTGTGAGTATCACTTTTTTAATGTTGGGAGTAAATACCCATTAATTCAGAGGAAGGTGAATTCATTATAGTGTAATGTATCTAGCTGATACCATGCTACACAGGGATTTTATTTATTTTGTATTCTGTGCTGCCTAGAGGCTACAATTAATGTAAAAATTACATTTTCCAGGAACAATACTCCAAACATCAGGAACCACAAGGCAGCAGAAAATCATTGAATTAAGGATCATCCAGTTTTAATCAAGGGTGGGGTTTTTTTCCTGATTTTTAGAGGTAGCAGGCTTCTGTTTTGATGTATAGAAATTAACTGCATCAAAATTACTGTAATTCACATTCTAAATATAGCATTAGAGAAATGCCTTGTTGCATTTCTTCACCATTGTGTAGAATTATATCCTTCCCCTGCAGAGCTACCTAATTCTCCCCATGTATAGAGATGCCCGCCTTACATATTGGGTTAGGTATCTGAACAAGGTATTCTAAGCTTGATGTTTAATAACAGTCACAGAGAAAATATTTTTTTTTATTTAATGTTATTCACAGTATAATTTTGACCCTTTTTTAAAAAAAAGAAGTTATTTACACAAGAATGTGAAAGGAAAAAAAAAAGATTGAACCATGCTAAAGCTGTAGATAAGCGCTTAAAATTTTAAAAGGAAAAATAAAAATTAAATTATTAATCTAGTTTTATCACATTTATTATATGCTTGTGCACTACCTTTCCTTAGTCTGACTGAACTCATTTTATATTATAACCTCTCCTAATATTGTGATAGATGGGCTTATGCATAACTGCTTAAGACAATATTATTCATTTTGTCCACCCCTCTATTTGCCCCACAATCATATCTGTTTCTTTACTTCTATAAAGAGTTGTAAGATGAACAGAATATTATCCCCATTATACTAACTAAGTTTTGTTACCCTTGACTGGTTAAATTCAAGTGTTCCTAGAAATTCTAGGTGTCCAGTGTAAGAAATGCAGGATCTGATTTTGCAGTGTTGATATTGCATTTTATCCATTCTGAGCACAATCTCTGTTGACTACATTTACACTTCTATAAATGAGACCCTACAGTCTCAAGTTAGAAACCTAGAAAACGAGAAAGTTTTAGTCGGTTCTCTCCTCTGAAAATCTGAGTTTTAGCTATTTAACTACAATTAGGGAATTTTATTCCCATGCAAGTGCTCTGCCGTCTAGGTCACCAAGTGCTTTAACTAGAAGACCCTTTCCAAAGGTGGAAAATTTAGATCTGCTCTGTGGAACATATCAAGTAATATAAAATAACTAGTGGCACCTGTGAGATGTCATCGTTTGTGAAATTGAATATGCTATACAGACGAGATAAATACACACTTTATTAATGGATTTCACAGGAATTTGCTTACAGGGAAATGCAATCTCTGTGCTAAAGATGGACAAAACCTCTTGGGAATTAAGCAGAGATCTGGGGAGGACTGGGCAAAATGAATTATTTTCAAATGTGAGCAGATTTTCATGGAGATTTAAAGAGATTTCATCATTTCACTTTCTGAATCAAAACAGGTTCTGTTTAAGAAGAAAAAAATCCTTTGTGTTACATATTAGTATTGCACATTTGTTTCATGGCCTTGTTCTTTGAAACAGCTGTACTGCTTAGGCTACCTGTTTGGAGAGGAAGGAGTTTTTGTTGTTTTTAATAGACTGAGACAACATGCATTGCTAATGTCAATCAGATTATTTTTTGTTAAACTGTAACAAACTATAAATATCTGAAGACCTAAATACTTGTTGCAACTTAATGACAAAGTAGTACTAATGTGCTCTTGCCACATTAGAAAACTGGATGACTCAGCATTAAAAAGGAGAGATGAGTGGCAGTGCACAGCATTCAGGCACCACAGGAGACAGTTTTCAGCTCATTCTTGAAGTTATTAGGTACAGGTTGATTTCAGCTACACGTGGCAGCTTATAAGGTTTCTATTTCTGTAATTTCCAGTCTTTTCCTGGCTAGTATGTATAGTATGGAGACAGAAATTTCAAATGTAATATAGTTGTTTCCTTAAAGTTATAAGAAGCTATAAGAGCAAAACTAGGGCAGTGGAATGAGGTCATATGCATATTGACTTTAGTTTAGCTTAGATCCTCTTATCAGTCCAGGTATCCAGTCAAAGTAATCATATGTGTGGAAGCTGGTCCTGCATTCACAGTCAAGTTTAGGGGAAAAAGTACTTCAGACAAGATTTTTCATATTTTAATTCATAATAAATGTTGGCAGCTCACCTGAATGTTTTTCAAACTACAAATAAAATATTATGGAGATTAAGCTACTGGAAACATCTGGTGAAATAATTTATGGAAAACTTAAAACATCGGTTGGCTCCCAGCTTTTGTTTAGATGAAGTGGCATCAGGAAAAGCAAATAGCATTATCATTTTGTCTCTTATTTCTTTTGCTTTATTTAATTTTATGCACTCAAAACAGAAGTATTTTGTGTTTGGTCAGAATGCAGTGGTGTACTAGAGTAGAGAAAGTTGGGGCCTGGAGCCAGTCTGGAGAAGAGAAGGCTGCGGGGAGACCTCATAGCAGCCTTCCAGTATCTGAAGGGGGACTATAGGGATGCTGAGGAGGGACTCTTCATTACGGACATTAGTGGTAGGACAAGGGGTAAAAAACAGGGGAAGTTTAGATTGGATATAAGGAAGAAATTCTTTACTATTAGGATGGTGAGGCACTGGAATAGGTTGCCCAGGGAGGTGGTGAATGCTCCATCCCTGGCAGTGTTCAAGGCCAGGTTGGATGAAGCCTTGGGTGACATGGTTTAGTGTGAGGTGTCCCTGCCCATAGCAGGGGGGTTGGACCTAGATGATCTTAAGGTCCTTTCCAACCCTAACTATTCTATGATTCTATAATACTTTAGCAGAAAACACATAGGACATTACTGTTAGCTTCTGCCTTGCCATTTCATCGTCAGGCTTGGGCCATCATATTTGGACTAGGGATTCAACAACAGTCAATATCAAACTGCCACTTTCTGGACTATGTAGTGCCTCAAAATATTAGGATCCTTAGCTTTATTTAAACATTTTGGTGTAATGTGGTATAAACATTTAATAATAATAGTCACTACTTATTGAAAACAAATTCTAGTGGAATACTCCACTTGTGATTTCTGGGAAGAATCAGGAAGCAGCTCTTCAGGTCTGAAAAACAGAAGAATAGAAATATTGCAGGCAATCTGTAATAAAAATATTGTAAGGGTCTTTTATGAAACAGACGTCTTTCCTTGTCAAGTTCTTCACAATTTTGATTTTAAAATGTATCTTCTATTTTACTATTCTTGAATAAGTTAAGATCATAATCTCTGCTAAAGTTTTTTACTCTAATTTGATGTAGAACAAAAATCTTTGTCAATCCTGCTGACAACTGTTTTAAATGTCTTTCCTGGCTTTGAATATACTTTCAGGTATAAGTAAGAATATTAATGATGGGTTTTAGAGCCTTGCATAGTCTGAGATTTGAGTTTCTAAGAGTTCATTGTCATTCCTTTTCCTATCAGTTATAAAGCTGGAAGGTTTGGAGTAGCATGTACTCAAGCACTTGTGTAGCTTTAGTACATTGATAATGCTAGAATTATCTATGATTAATTACATGTCTAGTATAGCCATATATATAGTATATCCATGTCTTTCAAACAATAGCAACAACAAAGACATGCAAAAGCAGTAATACTGAAAAAAAAGAAACCAAACCAACAGGTTTTGATATAGCACCTTTCACTTAGGAGAGCAATATAAACTGTTCGTTGAAGAGCTGTTATCCTGCTGTAAGCTCCACATTTAGAGGCGTTGTTGGTATAGTCACACTGTGAACCTGTTCCTTACCTAGGCAGGCTCTCTTAGCTCTGGATCTGGCAGCCTGGGTAGATTATGTGTTAATAAGTGAGTGTAACTCTACTGAAGTCATGAAATTCAGTGGTAAGGACTCATAGATACAGTCTCATGACTTAAAGATTCACTTGCATTGTCAGACTTTGAGTCATACACTGCAGCTCAGGTGCTTAGTGGTTGATTTGCTTGTTTTTGTTTGCAGTCCCTCTACTGCTCTCTAAAGAAAAAAGTGCATATAAAAATAAGTATATGGTCAAGTCTGTTTGCAGTAGAGGAGGCGGATGTTTTGTGCATGGGGTTGGAGGTCAGTATAGTGTGAGAGCTAACGGGATGATGTGAATGAAGAAGAGGAGATTATGAGATCAAGAATGGACCCTGTGAGGGTGGTAAAGCTGGAAGGAAACAGAAGCTGAAGCTCAGGAGAGCAAGGGTACAGGAAGGAGATGGATTCAGTGGATTGCATGGCCTATTTCAAAAAGTAGGAAAGATGAGGACTAGCTACCCTGTTGGAAAAATAAACAACAGGAAGAAGAAAACATTGTCCATCGCCAAGAGCGGGTTTCATTCACCATTTGAATGACCCTGTACTAAATGTCCTATGTCCTGGCAGGAAACAAGAGGAACATCTACCTATGTTCAACAGAGGATTTCAGGAGCTGTGATTCCCTCCCCTGTCCTAGGGATGTGCCCCAACAAAAACTTTTTCTCTTATTCATTTTTACATTGTTTGGTACAATGTCTGGATAAGGATGGTTTGGCTTCTGATAGTAGATGAAATTGGAAGTAATTATTCCACTGCACACTGATACAGATTAGCTTTAACTCACTTTTTTTTCCACTTAATTGTATGAAAATATTGGAATTCTTTTAACCTTAATGTGGTATAAGAACATGAAGTACCTGGCCTTTCCAAACTGTTCTGAGTAGGGTCAGATGTAGTATAATAAGATCATAGGATCCGAAGTCTTAGGATCTACCAACAAGTACAATATCGAATTATTTTTTTTTCAAATTTGCTTCACTGCATTTCTAGAATTAGCAGCCTCCTTTAACAATTTGTCTGCTGTTAGATATAACAATATACTCCTACTTAATACAGCGTCACTTGAGCAAGCAAGCACTCAGTTAATGGAGCACATTCACTGATGTCAGAAATGGAATGGAGTGTGCTTTATTTGAAAAAAAGTTTGTGTCATGCTGACTGGCCTACATTTTGCATAGAAAACAGTGAAGTCTTATCTACTGATTTGGCTAAGAGCTACATAAACCTAATTAGAAATGTTCAGTCCCATAAGGGCACAAAATTGTAGTTGGAAACAGCTATTTAAATATTCATTTCTACCTCTAAAGTAGGGAGAAAAAAGCATCTAATTTTGTAAAAGATTTCACATATAAGGAAAAAAGATGTTCAGAAAATTATTAATTAGTGGTGTATGATTGCTTCACCATATCCTGCAAAGTTAAACTCAGCCTCACAGTAGAGCATTGAATTCATACTCAGTGCTTTACTGTGAGGCTGAGTTTAACTTTAGGAATTGTATGTAACATGAATTATACCTAATTCATGAAGGAAAGACATTATCACTTTAATTATTGTAGGCATTTTTTCTTCTGTGTAATAGCAACTTCAATATATAAAATATGGTTATCCATAAATAGTTTTTTTCTTCTTTAAAGTATTTCTTACAGGTGTTGAAATGCTTTAGTTTTCCTTTTCTTTTTTTCTTTTTTTTTCCAGTTTCTCTTCAGTGATGCAGACTGAACTGAGGAACTGGAAATCAAAGTGCTTTTCTAATCCTTTTCTACTATTTGTTAACAAAATTTTTATTTCTGGTGATAATAAAAAATAATATAAAAGAGCATGTTATTTGATACTGAATAATGTCAAGCAAAATCGAACAGTAGCTGCCAGATTTATGTCTTGTATTAGTTCATAATCACACAGTGTAACTCAACGACTAGAGTTAAAAATCACAGGTAGCAATAATCTTGCTGTTGATCTGATAGTTCTATGAGTATGTTCTCAGCATTTAATGTAACTATTAAACTGTTGGCAATCATCAGACTTTTTGTTTCCCTTCTTTCTTTTCCTTCCAGGGTGTTTACTTTTTCAGTAATGACTTAAAAATAAAAACTCTTTTATTTCTCTTTCTTGACTAATCCCAAGACAGTTTGAATTAATGTTTTAGCTCAGGAGGTTTGTCTCTAAACTCTCAGTTCAAACTTGTCCCCAGGCATCATACAGCTCACATAACTGAAGGGACTATGACCACAGGAGGCAAAGAGTTTCTAATGATATTGTTGCTATTGCTGGTACCATTAGTGACACCATCCTTAGATTGCTCTCATGCAAGTGGTTTTGATAAATGCTGTTTTCCGTAGGTCATGCCATCCAAATAAGGAGTAAAATGAATATAATTTTCTTGGTCATCATTTGACTGTTATATGACACAAATGAGAAGACAGGCATATTTATTTTTATTCTTGAATGCATTGTAGTTATTTCTTCTTGGGGCTGACGTCCTACTCACATCCCAGAAATACTGAGAAACCTTCTGCATAATGAAGGGTTTTCTTTGTAAATGTTGCAACCCTGGCAGTGTTCAAGGGTCAGGTTCGACAGAGTCTTCAGTGACATGGTTTAGTGTGAGGTACCCCTGCCCATGGCAGGGAGGTTGGAACTAGATGATCTTTCCAACGCTAAGTATCCTATGATTGTTTTCTTCTCCTTTCTTCTTCTTCCGTCTTCTTCTTCTTCTTTTTCTTCTTGTTTACCATCACCATCATCAACATCACCATCATCATCTATTATGGTTTTCATTTGTTGACAAACTCTTTAGTCAAAAGTAGTATCTTTAAAGGGGTCCATCTTTCCTATCATTACATGTGTTGTTTTTTATTTGGATTGACTAGATTTAAAAAGGCTTGGACATGCTTCCAGTTTGTTCATAGTAACTGCCTCAGAAATCTGTTAAAATCACTTACTGATATTTTCCTTTATGCTTCGGATCCAGTTGCCGGTTGAATTAGAAGTGTAGAGTTACACACATTTAAATCAGAAAACACTTGAAATTGGTGTGTATCTTTTGAGAGGATTTTTTTACTAAACTACTTTCTTTCAAGTGGATTCTTTCTTTCCATGAAGACCCTTAAGTTTGCTCTAGCAGTAGTTTCCTGAGGACTTTTGTTTACAGTGATTTCCCTGGGCCATTTCAGAGACAGCCTTAAGAAGGAACAGGCTACAGCCTCACTAGTAGCATCCTCAATGCCAGGACCAGGCACAAGAATGGGAACTGGACTGTCTACAGCTGTTTACTAAGATTTTAGCATAGGCCAGCCAGCACTTTAGGTACTAGCTCAAAGCAAGGGTCAGGAGTTCAGACAGGTCAGGTAATTATTCCAGCTTGTGATTTAAATGCCAGCACTTTCTTTCAGGAGTTAAAATAGTTGGCCACATGTCTAAGCATCTTCCAATTCACCATTACAGCTATAGCCCTTTTCTATCAGAAACAAAAATACCTGGTATATATTTTTTTCTGTCCATTTCAGGTATGGGAACTGGGCACAGATTTATTTACAGTATATTCATGTCAGCAGTATATCATAGAATCATAGAATCATAGAATAGTTAGGGTTGGAAAGGACATTAAGATCATCAAGTTCCAACCCCCCTGCCATAGGCAGGGACACCTCGCCCTAAACCATATTACCCAAGGCTTCATCCAACCTGGCCTTGAACTCTGCCAGGGATGGAGCATTCACAACCTCCCTGGGCAACCTATTCCAGTGCCTCACTATCCTAATAGTAAAGAATTTCTTCCTTATATCCCATCTAAACTTCCCCTGTTTAAGTTTTAACCCACTACCCCTTGTCCTACCACTACAGTCCCTAATGAAGAGTCCACCCCCAGCATCCCTATATGCCCCCTTCAGATACTGGAAGGCTGCTATGAGGTCTCCACGCAGCCTTCTCTTCTCCAGCCTCATGTAATGATATGCTCAAAAATGGCTCCACTCGATCACCTCTCCTCTGAAAAGAGTTGGCTATTTTCTGCTCCTATACCCATATGTTTTGAAGAAGGATAATCCACTCTGTAACACCCTGGATAAGCCTTAACCACCTACTGTCTGAACAGTTCTGCTCAAGCCCAACAGGCAACTGCTTTGTTGTTGTCCTGGGTTTAGCAGTGGCAGTCATTTATCTCTTTCTTGGTAGCTGGTGCAGTGCTGTGTTTTGACTTTCAGCTGGGAACAGAGCTGAAAAACAATGATGTTTTGGTTTGGCCAAGGACTTTGTGGGCCTCATGCTCTGCCAGGGAGGAGGGAAGCTGGGAGGAAGCAGAGACAGGACACCTGACCCAAACTGACCAAAGAGGTATTCCATACCACAGCACGTCATGCCCAGGAGGGAACTGGGAGTTAGCCGGAAGGGCTAGTTGGACTGCAGGGTTGGAGGAGGTATCGGTCGGTGCTTGGTCGGGCTGGGGGGGGCAAGTTATCGGTCGCCTGGTGATGGGGTGTTGTATTCTCTTCCCTTGTTATTTCCTTTATCATTACAATTATTGGTGGCAGCAGTAGTGATTTGTGTTATACCTTAGTTACTAAACTGTTCTTATCTCAACCCATGGGAGTTGCATTCTTTCTGATTCTCCTCTCCGTCCCTCCAAGAATAGGGGAGGGCAAGAAAGGAGGGGAGTGAGTGAGTGAAAGCTGTCTGGCATTGGTTAAACCACGACAGTTGTACATTATAGACTGCAGCATGGACCAAAACACACCTTCCTCTTCCTGGCGTTCATTAAACCAGCAAAAGCACTTGGCAAGATCACAGGAAAGAGCTTTAACTTTTGAACATTATAGAGAATTAGGACAATTATAGGTGTATGTCAATGTACTAAAATCTTTACCTTCTAATAAATGACCCTTAAAGATTTGTACAACTGAAAAATTGCTAGATTCCTTATTATTTTTTTTCCCTCCCCCCTCCCAATAGTGAATTCACAATGTCAATACTCAGTGTAAAAATGGGGGAATGATTAGTGCTACTAGCAGTGAGCATAATGAGAACAAGGTGTTGAATACAGCAGAGAGTATTTTTGTGTACAGTACCTTTGATTACCCAATCATAAAATATTCCCCTGCTGAATTTTTCTTTTGGCATTAAACGTAATGCTAACCTGGCACATTCAGCAGAATTCACCTTTCAAAGATACAGCCATTCTTTTTGCTTCCAGAAAATAATGCTCTGCGGTGTTCTCATGGACTTGGCAATAAATTAGAAGAAACCATTACCAGAGAATATATATATTTATATATAAAAAATACCAAGTTGCTCCTTTTGTGCTCCTTTAAGAGAGTGTTTCATTGGATACACTTTGTTTCAGATACATGGACAGGCTGCATTTTCATGTTTTTCAGTAACCATTTTTTATGTACATCATTTGCTTGTGGTGCTCAAACAAAACACTGTTGTAAAAGAACACTTTTTCAAATAAAGAACTTTGGCTATTAAATTTTTCAGAGAATCCTGCACCACAGAACTTCAGTGTAATGAAAACCATTCAGCTGCAGACATTTGGTGGTAATATTCATAGCTAGAGATGGACAGCAAATTAGGCCTGCTGTGTTACATGTATTGTTCTGCTAGTGTGAGGCATATTAACAGAATTCAACTCTGCAGTCAATAGATTTCTTTCCTCCTCTTAAATGTATAACTCACTGGTGGGCAACAGAGACAGCAGGAAGCAGAAGACAAATGGAGAGAGAATCTAATAAGTATGCACACTACATTGTGAATGCTTGTTATCTATGATCATTTGGTCATTTTGAAATTTAAAACTTAACATGAAACTTGTAGCCTTGTATAAAAAAAAATTAGAATTAGGTTATACGTAAAAGATACATGTATTGATTATGATTCTCAGAAAAGTGTAAATAGTTTTATCGATTTAGAAAACATTGCTACTAAAAGGAGACCTAAACAACTATGTTAAAATATCATTAAAGCAGCTAAAACATTTCACTAAATGGCAGAATATTATTATTTGTTTTTCACAATTAGAATAAAAATAAATGAAATTCAGAATTTTCTTGTTCAATTTCATTTAGCAACCAACGAAAATACGTCTCAAAATATTCCCACAGAATGGCTCAGTCACGTAGTTTCAAAATAATGGCTTTTAAATGTTGACAACTTTTGTTAAGTTTTGAGTAAGTTTCTTTGTGGCATAGCAAAACTCAAATTCATTATACCAAAACCACAATCTCTTATTTCGAAAGTTATGTTCATTCACGAAGAATAGAGATTTTGCCATTTCTCCTTACTGTTATTTCAGTAGTTTCAAGGTAGTTTATAACAGCAGTGTATTTCTCTTATTCATCTTCTTGGAAAGGTAAAAACTTAACTGATACTTTCACACACCCTCATATGGTGTCTTGGGCAGTATATTCCCATATTTATCCTTGAACAAAGCTGCAGGCAGCCAAAAAGTAATCTTAATTAGGAAAAGAAATAGAAAGCCTAGTGTCGTGGTTTAACCCACAGCCAGACAGCTTGTTACCCACTCCCCCCCTTCTTGCCCTCCCCCTACTCCTGGGGGAACGGAGAGGAGAATCAAAAAGAAATGCAACTCCCACGGCTTGAGATAAGAACAGTTTAGTAACTAAGGTACAATACGAATCACCACTGCTACCACCAACGACAACAATGATAAGAGAAAACAGCAAAGGAAAGGAGTACAATACCACGCGCCGAACCGCCAGTCCGACCCGGCCGACCCCCTCTCCTTCCGGGCCCCCCCAGTTCCCCCCTCGGCATGACGTGCTGTGGTATGGAATACCTCTTTGGTCAGTTTGGGTCAGGTGTCCTGTCTCTGCTTCCTCCCGGCCTCCCCTCCTCCCTGGCAGAGCATGAGACTCACAAAGTCCTTGGCCAAACCAAAACATCATTTTTATCAGCTTTGTTCTGAGCCCGAAAGTCAAAACACAGCACTGCACCAGCTACCAAGAAGGAGAAAAAATGACTGCTGCTGCTAAACCCAGGACACCTAGCTATAAGAGATAGCTTTCTGCTCCACAAAAGTCTAGTAAGAACTTCGATGTTAATTTACACCTTTAAGTGTATTATCCTATTAATGTTTCTTTCATACTCTATTAACCATCCCTTTTACAGTTAAGCATTGTGTAAACCAGAGTACAAACCCTTTAGGATGCAAGGCTACTCTGAATTTTTATGCTATTCAGCGTACTGTGACTCATCACTGGTTGGGATTTACACCTAGACCAGTGGTGCATTTTGATAAATCACACATTAAGGTTTATATAGATGTAAGACTGCAGGCAGGAATTGTGTTATGCCATACTTTTGAGGTTGGTTTGCCCATGTAACAGTCCTCCTAAACCAGTTTTCTTCTTTCCTCAATTTGTTTCCTTTTCTATTGATGTGTTCCCTGCTGCAAGACCCACACAGCTTAACTTCACTCATAGATGAGATTCATTAACTGACAGATGATTTAACAGATATTCAGAATTTAGTCTTTTCTTTCATTTCATATATTTAATTGCTTATTGTGAAAAAAATAAATACAGATATTTTTCAAGCCTGGCCACCTATACTATAAAACTAGATCTTAAGACTGTGCAATTGTATAAGACACTCAGAATATCAGATGTTCAACTTAAATGAAAACTCTCATATAACATACCAAAAGGGAAAAACTTTTCTATCTATAAGATTCTGGAGAGATGTTTAGAGCAACAGATAAAAAAAAGCAAGATCTTTTTTTGTCTGATTTTTGTGTGTGTGTGCTATTTTACAGCATTTAATTATTTAAACAGCGAAGAATCCTTTCACCATTTAGTTTACAGAATGGGTGGCTGTCTCAGAAAGAACCAGGGAGAGAGGGCAAAGCATATGTGGATCTGCCAATTTACTGTAGAAATTGAATAAAATTTGATTCTTATTACAGAAATTGCATAATATTGCTGATTAGTAAGGTAAATGCCACTCAATTAAGGCTATTATTAGTCAGAGAATTTGTGATGTTACTGATAAAGCTGAATCTTATTTTGTTATAGTGTCTTTACAAGTGTTAGCTTATTTAGGATACATAGTCATTTGCATGATCACTGGCTCCTGAAAACTTTCGACCTCTCCTCAATATAAATGAATGTTCTGGCCATGGCAGGGAGGTTGGAACTAGATGATCGTAAGGTTCTTTCTAAACCTAACCATTCTATGATTCTATGTTACAACTCAACATGTAGTGAGTATCTTGTGGTGTTCCATCAGCAAATGGAGGAGGGAGAACTATCTTGATGATTCAAGACATATTCTTAAAGAATTTTTAATCTTGGCTTCATCTGTTGTGAAATGTGGACACTTCTATCTGACTTCACATATTGATTTAAATCTGCTTCATAAATACTTGAAGTACAGGTTTGTCAAAGCAATATATTACTTCAGCTCTCACAGTATGAACCATAAATAGTACAGAATTTCAGCATCTGAAACACAACATTATGCAATGACTACTAATACTGACCTTAAAGGGGGTTTTCTGAGCTTTTTTATGGTATGATTTTGAGGTTTTTCTGTTGATGTTACTCTAGGTATTTAACTACATTTAATTGTGAAAGTGATTTAATTGCGAAAATAATTATGTTTTTGAGCTATAATCACTACTTCTAGCTTAGAACAGCAGTGTCATTTTATTTCCAAAGCCAGGGTGTGGCTGTTTGTCTTCAGTTCTGTTGAGGTACCAGAGACAACTATAATAAATGAAAATACTCAGTCTTCAAAAGTGATTGTAGTGGTGACATCAGGCAGATGACATGCTGACATCATTTGCTCTATATTAGGTTTTAGTGGCTTGAAAGCAGGACAAAGCACCTGATGACATGGATAGCACATAGCACTAATAGTAATCATGTGGCTAAGCTAATTATTTTATCAACTCAACATGAGCATTTTTTCCCATCTTGATGTCACACTGCTCCATGACAGGAAAACTAAGCTCATCTGAAATCTCGTCTGTGTTCAGAGCATTATGCACTTCTTCCAGGTTGGTTACTTCCTGCTGAGAATGATGAATGACTTCAAAGTGTTCAGAAATTAAGTAAGTTAGATACATCTTAAACTTTGAAATGAGCTGCTTTTTCATTGAATCCAGGCTACACAGATTTCTATTTAAAGGAAAAGGTGTTGTTCTTCTAAGGTGGAACTAAAAAATATTCAATTGCCATCTTATTTAAAATCAGCCAGACTACTATAACATCAGAGCATCTTAAATTTCTCAGCTGTGATCTAAATCCTAGCATTTCTCAAGTGAGAAGAAAGAAAAAGCAATTTCTCCAGTGGGTTATGATTTAAAAAACTAGCATTGACAAAGGAAGTACTATCCCACTTCCTCCTTATCCCATTTAGTAATGAGGAAATATTCCTATACCAAGAACAGCAATCCAGCTCTATCTGCATGATGTCTACACAGATAAATTAGCCTATAAGCAGTACCACACAAATGTCAGTAAATTGTTTGTGGGCACTTTCACTAGCATGCATGTGCTGTATGCATGTACCAGCAAAATAAGCAGTGCAAGGGACAAGCCTCTGTCGGAACAATTCCTAAATTTTTCTGCCTTAGGTCGAATATATTATTAGACAGGCTTTAATAATATAATGAGTATCCACGAAAATGAAATGGGAGTTGAGTCCCTTATTTTCTACTTCTGGAAGTAGTTCTTTAGCTGTAAAAATGGAAAAACCTCTTTTCATCCCAGTGGCTGTTATCATTTAATGTCTTCTGCCAAAAAAAGGAGAGTTACAATTGAATGCCAGCAATCACAGATATAGCTGTAGTTGCAAATTCTATCCTGTCAGGTTATGAAAGCTGTCATTTCAGAAGATGCTTTGAAGAAATTCATGTTATTGAGGAATACCAAGAAAATAGCCTTACTGGCAGCAGTATTGTCAGGACTTGACATTGGATGTGAAACCAAAAGAGGTTAGGAAGCCAGAACTTGATTCACTTAGCTATAAGCAAATTCATTTCAACCACTTTGACAAAATATGGTGCATCTAGAAGTTTGTCTGTTCTTGAAAGCTTTTCAACCTGTGCATTTTGATGCCTTATACATAGAGTCAGACTCACTGGAGAATAAAGCAACTCTTACCTTTCTTATAAAGTGGACCCAAAAGGCCACATCATCAAGGGCTAACAAACAGGAGTTATCGAAAGTCCCAATACTTTCTTTCTCTTCCAACTTACCTAAATCCTGGCTAAAGAAGTTATGAATTCAGGCATTTTATCTCTACCTGAGGGCTTGTCCTTGTAATTCTTAGACCTATTCAAGCTCATATGGCAGTTTTCTGTCCAATTTCATCCCAAAGTTTACTTGTGACTAACCTAGCTTAGTAATTGTTTTTATTAAAAGTCATTGCACATGTAAACAATTTCTCTTTTATCATGAAGAAAAGATTGAAAAGATAGTCATGCATTCTGTCAGAGATGACCATAACGCTGTAGGAATAAGAAGCGGAACATCAAACTTGAAGGCTTTTGTTTACTCTTTCAACAGTGAAATTAAAGTAAATTGATAGGAACAGATTTACAACTGACGACAGCTGTTTTATACAGTGGAAGTTTGTTTAACTGATAGAACTTATTGCCATTCAAGAGCTTAGTAAGATTTAAAACAGCTAACTGTCACATGGATAATGGGGTCACCCACTAACCCTGTTGTGTTAAATAGAAAAATAATTATTTTTTTTTCAGAATGGGAATAAATCTTCACGGTTTTACATAGAAACATATCATTAGCTGACAAGTATTAAATAATTTCCATACAAACCAGTTATTTTAAAAGAAATGTTCATATAACTGTAATTTTGAAAAAAAAGAACCTCCATATATATCTGCAAATGAGTCAGTTCTTGCAAACAACTGAATGATTAATGAAAGGAAAAGAAAACATAAAGTCTGTCAAACAGAACCTTCAGTTTTATTTGCAATAATGTTTAAAACTAAACTGATTTATTTAGAATATTTTTAATAAAATAATGTTAAAAGAAAAAGAAAGTATGCAAGCATCAACTTCTAAAGACTTGTCTCGAAGAACTTCTAAAGACTTGTCTCCAAGACTGACTGCTGAGGATTCCTCAAGGGGCAGGTTGCTGTGTTCCTTCCTGAGACCTAAGGCTGGCTATTGGCATACATGTCACTCTAATGGCACACAGGCTTTCCACAGCTGATATACCTAGAAGGCAACCCAGAAGGCAGTTCAAGGATGAGTGGTAAAATCAATCTGACTACCTGCAAAACCTACTTTTTCAGAGCAGTGTAGGCTGTTAAACCAACTACTCAGTAGTATACTCATTCCAGTGGTCTTGGGAGGAGGGATAGGGAAGGTTGTGCTGTTTGGCTTTTTTTAAATAAAATTTTAATACTTCTATTTTTGGTTGGTTTTTTTTTTTTTCCCTGTGGATTACCCAATTATTTTTTTTTTTTTTTTTTTAGTCTCTGCCACTAAAATGTTCTTCTGTGAATAAAATAATTAAACATACTTTAGGCCATAGATGAAGAAATTATTGGGATCTTGGTTATTCTTGTACATGTCCTTATGAATATTTTGTTGTTTATGCAAATAAAACATCTCAATTAAAAAATCTTAGTTCTAAAACTTTCACCACTACCATTCATCCTTGCTTCACTGTCTTCTCTACCAATAGCACTTTTTAATTTTTTTTTCTTTATTTCAGACATGGATTAAAACACATTTCCACAGGTTAAAGAAGTGGAAAAAAATATTGCTCTAAAAGACTCCAGTGATTAACATTTGCCCAATTGACATTTTAGTAACCCAGAAATACATTTTCCGGGTCATGTCTTATGTCACTGCAAATAAAGCACCTTAAGCAGATCAGTGGAACATACCCTAAAAATCCCTAGTCATCTGCATAGTTTATAGAACCTAGATAGGGTTACTTTAGAGAGACATACAAAGAGACATCTGATTTACTGATACCTACAGTGCAATAACTTGACAATGAACCTACACATTCTCCTTGTAATCTGTCTGATGGTTATTGTTCTCACTGCTATGTAACCCACTTATTCCAGAGCTAGTCTAATTTTGGTTTATTAAGGTATCTTCAACCTCCACCATGTATTCTTCATTGTTTTGTCTGCATGAGAAGGCTGCAATGTATAACTTTACCTTAATACAATTTTAGTATCTTTCTTGTGTTTATAGGTCATGGAACAATATGTGAATCTTTGCCAGTCAGTTCAATTGATGCAGTTTCTAGAGATAATATTCTGCCTGCATATAGTCTGACTGGTGACCTGTAACCAGTGTCCATGGGAACAAAGTTATTTCTTGAGTCCTTAGTTTCCTGTACTTGCCCCAGAAGATCACAGTACAAGCTCAGGACTCAGGATTTACATCACTGAGCATAATAATTACCTTTATAAACTCCGAGCTCAGTAAGGAGAAGCATTATACTGTTGCTGAAGTTTATGGACTGAAAGCAGTCTCTTCTACCTTTGCTGCAAATGTTCAGTAATTTTACAGGTGTGCATGTACTTTTGGACAATTCTTTTTTTACGTTTTTTTTCTTTCCTTTTTCTTCAATCATTATGGAAGCTGTGTGATTCAAAAGAAAGGATACTAATTAAACGTCTATCATAAGAAGATACGTCTGAAAAAAAAGGAAGCTTGCTCTTCTGGCATCTCTGAGTCTTCTCAAGTTTGACATTCACATTTAATCATAGCTATTGAATAAATTAGATGTTATTGTGTTTCTTTTCAGGTTCATTTTTATTATTTTTAAAATATCAGGCAAAGCAGATTCTACATTCTTTGCTTTAACATATATTTTGACAAATTATATTGAACTTAAAAAGTATGAAAAAATGTATGTCCATCTCTTTATTAGATTTTTCCTCAAGAAGCAGCTCAGTTTTCTTTAAAAACATGAACCCAATTCATTTGCATTTTGATGAAATTAAAAGGAAAGGTCTAAAAACCCTATCATACTCTTGATGCATAATAATAGCAAAGAAAAGAAAAAGTTTTAGAAGGAGAATTAGAACGGAGTCAGAATTGCAAAAGTTGCACTGGAAAGGATATTTACTTCATCATGCATGATGTACCAAACATGTTTTTGATAAACTGTTTTATAATTGGTTTTCAGACTTTGAGTCAAAATAATTTAAAAAACAAAACAAAACCAAACCTCACAGTTATTAAGCATCTCACTTTTGAAATAAAGTGCTTGCAGTACATTCTTGTAAATCAAAAATGCTTCAAATAGACTCCATTTCAGCAATGCATATATGCATAATTCAAACCATATACTCAGGAAATCACATTGTAGGAAATGCTTAAATTTCATTTTATTTAAAGATAAGCAATAGTGTGCATGGCTTTTGTTTATTTCTTTGTCTATTAACTTTTAAAGGTGGTTTAGTTTCATGGGTGAACTAAAAAGTGAAACAAAACATTATGGGTCATCAATTTTTCTTTTTAGACATTTATCTAGAATTATGGTTCAAACAGATGTTCAGAAGCAAACAACGTTTTCCTTACCTTTCACAAATAATGCCTCATCTGCTCAAAATTCGAGCCTGAGTTGGCTTGTTTCTTCATCTCCAAACACTTTTCTTCCTTCTAACTCTAACTTACTATTGTAAGTATTGTATTCAATAGTAATTTCAGGAAACCCAAAGATACATTTGGTTTAGGTAACAGACATTGTTAAATATTTGTTCAGATGCAATGCTGAGACCTGAGGGGTCAAACAGAGCTGAAGGCAAGAAACACAGACAACATTAGTAAGTCACTTCTGATATGTTAAACATCCAAATATGTATGAATGGTTATCATATAGATCTACTCTAAATCTGGCCTGATATAATTTAGACCTATCTTCATTCTCATTAAAGGCGACAGAAACTTTGGAATCAACTGCTTTCAAAGTGGTACTTTGGAAATAATTTTTTACAATGAACACTGAAGCTAAATGCCAGCTGACATATCTTAGCTGACGTCAAGGTATATATGGCACTGGAGAGAGCAGATCTATTTGAATAGCTGATTTCAGGTTTAAAACTTTCCCTTTTACTCTCCTGCACTGAACCATGTTGTTTGGACTATTAAATGGCGACTACTAGAGAACACTGGCAGACTGGGCAGTCAGAAGTTCTGGTTTATTTCAATCTGTTCCCTTTAACTGTGGCACTGGTTTAGAAATATCTTTTAAATAGGTTCTTGTTTCAATTTTTGTTTTTTAAATCTTTGAAGCAGAAACTGCCAATTTTCGTACTCAAAGAAATCTGATCTCATTGAAGATTTATATATTGATATCAAGACACATACATTCACGAACTTACGTGCTCTGAAGTAATTTTAAACATAGCTAACAAAACAATCTGGGCACAGCTGACTCAGGTTCCCTCAGAGAAAAAAATAATTTGCAAGATTTAGTTGGCTCAAAATTCCTATCTACAGAATAATGTTTCTAATAAAAAATAAGAAAAATAATGACCACTTTTTTAGCATACCAGAGGCAAAATCCACAGAAAGAAATAAATAGAAGAAAAAGTATCTTCCAAAGGTGTGTAATAAAATGTTACAAATAGGGAATTACAATAAAAAGCAAACAGATATAAATTTAGGAGGAATCAATTCCCCTGTCCAATCATATTCAGCCTTAATAACAGAGCTTTAATAGGCTCATACTTTTCTGCCAATTTCAGAAAAGACTGCTGCTGATCAATAGCACTTACTTTAAAGAAGAGAGTAAAGCAAGTGAGAAACTCTGGTGACTTGAGACATACTTTTTCTCAGAAGGCAGCTGAATAATGGTATAATGTTGTGTGAAACATAGGGGCAATATACTAGGTAATCATAAGTTCTGTTCATCACTCATAGAGCTTCCATTTGCAATTGTTCATTGTTTTGTTTATTTTCTTATTCGGCACCTTAAAGAACACCTGTTTGGAGCACTGTATTTTCTTGATTCCTGGGTAGCAGAGACTTCCTAAAGAATTTGCCTCAGAGAAGAAGAAATTTTTGGTAGTACATAAGACAAGGAGACAGAATCCTAAATAAAGAGGGAGCATACAAGAACATATTCCCTACCGTGAGAAACCTTTTTGTCTTAAATTCAGGAAACAGACTGAGACCCTGCGCATCCTGGTTTTATTCTATTCCTGTCTTTCAGAAGTGGCCTTATACTGCCTCTGGTTCTTCAGCTCCAGTCCTCCAGATCTCTGCTTCTATGGAAAATCCTCTGCCACTAAAACAGTTTTTCTTGATTTTTTTAAAAGCTTTTCTTTAAAGCATTCATTATTGCTACTTATTTCTCAGATCATGCTTCAAAAACTTTCTAGTCTGAATAAAGACATTATTTTATGTGCTTCATTTGTTATCTCCAGCCAGTTCCCATGGATTTCAGCTTAGTTTTCTTTTTTCATCATCCAATATTTCCATTTCCTTCCCTTCCCAGCACAAAATTGCACCATTATTCATTATTAGCTCATTGAATTCACAGCTGTACCTGAAAATAAAAGAGGGCAGGGAGTGTTCTCTGGCAGAGAGGTGCTTGTTCCAGGCCATTAAAATCCTTTACCTCTAGAACAGGGTGGCCATACTCGGGCTGCTTATTAAAAGCGATTGCTGGCTTAGGAGACTGGGAGAGTTCTAGCTGAGACTGGACCAAAATGAGGTAAAGGACCTTTATGAATGGGCAGATGTAAGCACACACGCTATGTGCTGGGACCCAGCCCTAGACATTGTTTACCTTAGAGCATACTGTTCACATCAGAAAGGTGGTAGTGGTTAGGGATTTGGGTTTGAGTTTTAGATGGGGTGTTTGGGTTTTCTGTGGGTTTTGTGTGTTTTGGCTTGGGGTCATTTCTGCTTGTTTTTCTGTGTGTGTTAAAGCTAACTTCTTTATTTTATCTGCCTTCATGTTTTCTGGAAAGGTGGAAGATTGGGTTCCTCAGTAAGTTTCCCAAGTGTTTTCACAGTTGGCTCGCTTCTTGTTTACTCTTCAGCCAACCAACTACACATTCCTTTCTTATGCATTCACTGCAATGGTCAAGGTGTTCTAGCCTGTTGACCTGACTAAAACCCCAAATAAAAAAAAATGACTGCTAGAGTTGTTAAAGGATTGGTCAGAAATTACCACTGGATAAGAGCAGGAGCCTGCCACCACTTTCTGCCATTCCTGGAAAAGGGATGGTGCTGCCACCTCTGTTGATTCAGGGATTCCAGCTAGAGAAGGAGGAAAGTACAGATCAAAATAAAGCTTACAAATGACTTAAATTAGGATATTTCTTGTGTCCAGGACTGGGATTCATTTGGTGATTTTCTAGAATGGCTCACCTAATATCTGGGCATTCTGATGCACATATAGAATTTTTGACTGCCTACAGACTGCAGAATGGGCAGATGCAAGCACACACTATGTCCAGGGGTGTCCAATGACAATACAGCTTAGATTTGAGATGATTTAGAAGTCATTGATTTCCAACTCATATACCTTTTTTTTTTTTAAAGACTGTATTATGATAATGCTAGTGCTTATATAGGTTTCCTCAACTGGAGCGAACTCACATCCTGACTACCTGAAAGTCAGAGTAGCTCAGAGCTGCCTGAAAATTTTATGTTCCCATATATCATTAAGTAGTTAGTCCCAAGATGCCCCCAGCTAGTAGCTGGCTTCAAGATGTCTGAGTTAATGGAATGTGAACTCAAAACAATGCTCGGAAGCAAACTCTTTTTTTTTTTTTTTTTCCTTTTTTTTCTTTTTTTTTTTTGTATCTAAAAAAATGAAAAATTCTGATATTTAGTAGTGGCCAAACAGAATCTGCTGAAATGCTAAACACAAAACTTCATCTGAACTATTTCCCACTTTTAGATCTGACTATATGCCTGACTCACACAGGTATGCATTGGATGTATGAAGATCTTCTGTTGGTAGATGGCTACACTTTCTAACTTTTCATTTGATATAAGAACGGTTTTGGTGCTTGTTTGTACAGTATTTCCACAGTTGCAGCACGTGAAACAGTGGTTCAGCAAAGAACACAGCTTAGAGATTTGTAGAGAAAGCAAAAAATAAACAAAATAACTTGATTCTAAAGACTAAAGGCAGTTGGTTTCTGCTAAAATGTGCAGTGAGAAGCAGATTGTGTGACTCATAGAGTGGCATGGTAAAAATTAATAGTTTGATCATGTAGTTATTTTCTTCAAAAGTATCTGGAGAAGGAATGAGCAGCACTGTATGCAAAAAGCCTAATAAAGAGTTTTTGTTGTAAAGACTGGAGAAGTTGAAGGTGTGGAAAGTGCTTATCTATTCTGTGACACTGTAGTTCATTACAGGCAACATAAACATTTGGTATGTGTGCTAGGTGCAACATTCAGAGAGCACTTTTATAGCATAAGGAAAATTCAGATGAAGCTAAACTAAATGCAGAAATGCCTTATGGTTTGCATTTAAGGCTGTTACATACAATAGAGTTGGAAATTTATTTTTTTTTTATATCTAACCATTATCTTTGACTTCACATCTCAATATACCAACTTCTGTAACTTTATGCATTGTCTATCTTTCAAGCTTTTGAACAGTCTAAATGTGTGCCTTTAACAGTGTCTCCAACAGTATTATCCATCTAGTCTAGATGAGTGGATGACCAGATGCATAAAAAACTGGTCACATATTTGGGCTTCAAGTGTAGTGGTTATGGAGGCTGGTAACTAATGGGTCTGTCCTGGACCTGTTCTGTTTAAGCAATGCCTAGTGCAGGTATCATCAACTTTGCAGATGATGCCGCATTGGATGATGACTCGATACGCTGCAGAGCAGGGCTGCAATACTGAGGGACCTACACAGGGTGGAAAAATGGGCTGACAGGAACTTTATACAACTCAATGAGGGCAAATATGAAATCCTTCACCTGGGAAAGAAGAATCCTTTGCAGCAGCACAGACTGGGGACTGCCTGGCTAGGGAGCAACTCTGCTGAAAAAATGATATAGCAAGCTGAACAGGAGCCACCAGTGCACACTGGAAGGTAGGAGACATGTCAGAAGCCTGTGTTGCATGAACAGGAGCAAGTCAAAAGACTGAGGAGATACTCAACACTACTCAGCACTCCGAATTTTATGTCTGGTTTTTGGTTCCCCAAAAGACATAGGCAAACTGAAGTGAGTTCAGCAGACAGACACCAAGACGGTTAGGGATCAAAGCAAAGCAAGGAGGGACTGGTGGACAGGGTCTTTTTCATCCTGGAGAAGACACAGCTTCTGCATGTCTTAAAGCTGCCTGCCAGTCATTTCAGAAAGGTGATCGAGCAGATGAAGCTAGGCTGATCATAGCAGTGCATGGTTGAAGGAGGGGCAAAGGCCAGAAAATGAAACAAGAAAAGTTCATACTCGGTATGAGCAAAACATTTCTCCCCAAGAGCACAGTCAAGCAATGGACTGCTTGAACACTTGCCATTGCTCAGAGACACTGTGCAGTTCCTATTCTTGAAAGTTTTCAAGACCTTGTAGATACAGCCCTGAGAAATCCAGTCTGACCATAGTGCTGACCAGGCTTTGAGCAGAAGCTTGGACTAGAGACCCTCTGATGTACTTTGCAACCTAAACAATCCCAAGATCATATATATATCTATGTGTTTTAAAATGCTGCTCCCCAGTCCTTCCTTGTATGGAAATGTTCAGCTGTCTGTGTTTCAGCACTCAAATTCTATATTTTCTTTCTTTTTGTCTTTTTTTTTCTTCCTTTCTTTTCTTGTTTATTAAATCCTAACACGGGAGCACTGACTGACTGTATAAGGCTGAGAAAGTTGGGGGTGTTCAGCCTGGAGAAGAGAAGGCTGTGTGGAGACCTCATAGCAGCCTTCCAGTATCTGAAGGGGGCCTATAAGGATGTTGGAGAGGGACTCTTCACTAGGGACTGTAGTGATAGAACAAGGGGTAATGGGTTAAAACTTAAACAGGGGGATTTTAGATTGGATATAAGGAAGAAATTCTTTACTGTAAGGGTGGTGAGGCGCTGGAATGTGTTGCCCAGGGAAGTTGTGAATGCTCCATTTTTGGTTATGTTCAAGGCAAGGTTGGACAGAGCCTTGGGTGGCACGGTTTAGTGTGAGGTGTCCCTGCCTATGGCAGGGGGGTTGGAACTAGATGTCCTTAAAGTCTTTTCCAACCCTAACTATTCCATGATTCTGTGATTCTATTCTAAGACCTGACAACTGATACAAATTTTTTTTGTAACACTTTCACTTCATGCAACTAAATTTATTGTGAAGAATTGAGTCCAAACTTCGAAACTAGTGGTATAATACTGGATATATTTAAAATCATGTGTCTTCGTTTATGTTCCTGGAGACATCTTAGGTTTTATCATTATTTTGTTATATTAGGTAGAAAGACAAATTATTTGGGAACTTCTGTGGTAGCTAGGTATAGTGTATGGATCTGGCTTTTTTGTTCCTATATAAACCAGTATTTTCAAAACACTGTATTGAGAAACTGTTACCTGAGGCATCATATAAGTCTAAAGGACACTCTCATGCAACTCTTTCGAACTTTAGAAACCATTCCAAAAGAGATTCAGCGTTTGAACACAATTATCTATGATCAGGCAAGTTTAGAAGAGGTACCTGATTTATAAAGTGACAGTTCAGAGAAATTGTAAACAGAGTTTTCTTTCCCTTAAAACTAAAGGGAATATGAGGGACCTGCTTTCCTACATAAAGAAATGTAACTTCCTGCTAATCTGTGTTCTTACTGTGAACTCCAAGTCATCAGTATTTACTCAGGCTGAATGACATACACTGTAACTTACTGCTTAAGTGATTTAGCAATGTGTTTATATCCTGTCTTTGTCTTGTTTAGTAGGCACAAGAACATTTAGTAATTATTGCTTTTTAAAGATTAGTAGCTGATGGATGATGATGGTATTTTAGATAATTGCTTCTTTCCAGTAGAGCTATGGTGGTGGTTTTTTGTTCCTTGGCAATATAGGGCTTTTTTACATTAGAAACTTGGACTATATTAACTGTTCTGGCAAGATTGTGTAGCTGCCCCAGTGTGGGTTATGGATGCAGTTATATTTACCAGATGATGATTAATGCAGGCACAGCTATTTTCCATAAAGGGTATCCTATTTATAGGCCATTCCTTTATCAGTGGAACAGCACCCTTGCTACTTTTACATCCAATTTATTCTTCTTAATACTGGGATTTGGGATCTTAGAATTGCAAGATAACTCAGGTTGGAATGAACCTCGGGATGTGTCTGACACAACCTCATGCTCAAAGCAGGGACAGCAGCTATAAATTAGATCAGGCTGATTAAGGCTTAGACTACTCGGATCTTGAAATTTTCCAAGGATGGAGACAGCATGTCTCTGGGCAACATATTCAACTTATCTTATGATCTCCTTGTGTAAATTTACCTTTGCTTGCCTCCTTGGTTTGCTTGCTTCCTTCCTTCCTCCTTTCCTCTTTCTCACTAGGAGGCCCCTGCTTACCAGCTTATCATCTCTTCACTTGGTACTTATTCACCACTTCCTCTGTTTTTTTTGCAAGTTTCTTATCAATTACTGTCTCTTGATAATCTGTCACCAGTACATCTTCATCAATGTTTCTTTATATATAATGGTATAAACACAGCCATGCTTCTTTTATCCATCAGACATATTATGTATTTTGACTTTTAAATTATTGTATTCATTTAAAAACATGTCACTTCTGTGAAAATTTGAAGACACAGCATTGTGAACACTTCTCAGCACAGCAATTATTTTTTTCTTTATTCCTGGTCTTCTTCACAGATTTTTCAGATTTTTATATATGTGGCTAAATCTTGCCATAGATAGTACCTGAAATAATATTTTAAACTTTCCCTAACCATATATGGGGCTCAACCTAAATTACCATTTAAAAAAGTTTGAATAAGGAAAGCAGTTCCACCTAACAAATATACTCAATGTCCTGTGATAGTCTAAATCAAGTTTATTCCCCTACCCTGAACATGGAATTTTCTAGTGACACCTCTGACCATAGAACTGCAGCAAATTAAATATAGAATTTCATTATTCTTTCTAAAGCATCCATTATTGTAGATATTTTTAATGCTTTCTCTTTTTTTGCAGAGATCATTCAGGTGATATAGGAGGAAAATCACTATTTAGTTGAGAGAGACTGAGTTTCATTGTAACAGGGTACATATTTCTAAAAAGTGACAAACTTTCAAACAGTAGTGGAAGAATTAAATTAAGTTAAACACTGTCAGAGCCCAGCCACCATGATTATGTCATCTCTTGCAGAGGTTTGGCACATTTTTGGCCTGAGTCAGCAACCATGCTTCCAGGGAATATATGGGCATGTTTCCGGAGCTACTACAAGCAAGTATGCATTAGGTTTGCATAGCCAGCTCTTGGTAGCAGGGAGCTACAGGGATGTCTTCTGCGAGAAGCTGCCAGAAGCTGGCCCTGTGTCCAATGGAACCAGTACCATCTGGCTCCAAGATGGACTTACTGCTGGTCAAGTCTGAGCCCATCAGCAATGGTGGTAGCACCTCTGGGGTAATGTAGTTAAGAAAAGGTAAAATGTTACTGCTCAAGAGCAACTGCAGCTGGAGAGAGGAATGAGAGTGTGTGAGAGAAGCAGCCCTGCAGACACCCAGGTCAGTGAAGCAGGAGGAGGGGAGGTGCTCCTGGCAGCAGAGCAGAGATTCCGCTGCAGCCCGTGGTGCAGCCCGTGGTGAGGCAGCTGTGCCCCTGCAGCCCATGGAGGACCAGAGCTCCACCTGCAGCCCACGGAGGACCCCACGTCGGAGCAGGGCAATGCCCAGAGGAGGCTGTGATCCCATGGGAAGCCTGTGTTGGAGCAAGATCCTGGCAGGACCTGTGGCCCCATGGATAGATGAGCACAAGCTAGAGCAGGTTTGCTGCAGGACTTGTGACTCCATGGGGGACCCATGCTGGAGCAACCTGTTCCTGAAGGACTGCACTGTTGAAAGGGACACGCACATGCCCATAAAGAATAATTTTTCCGATCAGTGGTATTTCTTTGTGTTCCTTTAGCTCCAGTGCCTATGCCATTCACATTAGTGTGGGTCACATGTGCGCAGTATGTCTTGTTTTCCTACACTTGTTTTAATATCTTGCTCCGCTACTTTTGCTTCTTTGTAAACAAAATTATATTTACTGTAATTTGTCTTAGTTTAAAATCCTAATCTATCAAACCCATAATTAATTTCAGTATTAATTAAAATTATATTATATATTATTATAATTTTCATTAGTACTGATAGCTCCGTGCCACTTTTACTAGGGGTTTCATTTGTTTCCAAAGAAGTTTCTGTCTTTCTTTTTCTTACTGCAAAAATTTACTAATTTGCTTAAAAATATTTTCAGTCATGACTGACAAAGCAGCAATTGTTCTAAAATATAGATTTGGATTCAGAAAAATCTTTAAATTCTTACAGTGAAGACCTAGTCATATTGCTATCCAAATGCTAAAATTTTACTAAAATTGTATAATAAAATTAAATAAACCAGGATGTCTGCATATCTAATTTCATTCAGTATCTACATATGCATGTGCACACATACCCACCTACATACAGCTATGCACATACAGTGCAAGGAGAGAGTCAAATTCCTTACTTGGAAGCACCAAGTGTTTTTGATAGGCTGATTAAGTCTACCTGTAGACCTAACAATATCTGTGGAAGTATCTGGTTTAGAAAACACTTATGAACTGATTTCTATTTGACATTTCTAGTATTTCAGGTCCAAGTAGTTTAATCGGGTCTTTCATATGAGCTTTCAATGCATTATGTCACCCTAGGCATGTTTTTCATCAAAGAGCAATATGCTTTTCTTATTTTAATGCAGCATGTGGGCACTCTTCTCCTACACTGAGTGAGTAACTCTTGTTACATTCAGTAGTAGTTACTTAGCTCTTGGAGATGGAAAACTGAATCCTCATAACCAAGTACAAAATTGCTTTTGGTAGTAAAGGTCAATAAAGAGTGCAGCAGAGGGCGCAAAGAACTTGCACTCTCCTAGTTAGGAGCACAGAAATTCTAGCATATGTAGAATTCATTAGTGCCACCTATTTGTGAGACTTTAAAACTGCAGAAAATTCCTTCATCACTGCATCACTTACAGAAGAAAACATTGTCTTATCCCACCTACTCAGGTGAAAGAACAAGACATGTAGGACAGATCTCAAAACCGCAATGGAATTTCCTTCAGTTGTGTATTTATATAGTTGCAATGTATGAACAAGTTGTTCAAAAACCAACACATATATTTAAACATACAACATATAAGATGGTATATATACTTATGTAATTTAAATAGTACAGATTTATAAATATAAATAACATTTCCACTTACAGCTCTAGATACATTTCTTTATGTGCAGAAACCCTAGTGCAAGAAAGCCAAAGACAGGACAAGGCACTGAAGTTATGGGAAAGAAAAAGTAAGTATTTACAAAGAAAGTTATATACTAAAGAAGGATTGGGAAAAGTGTTTTCAAAAATAAATATTTTTTCCTATTCTTTACCCGTTCTCTGATATTCTGTTAGGTGAGAAAGGATTAGACAAAATGACATGGGTAAAACAAAAATCAAAGAAAAATCCTTTGAATTTGATTAATGCATTTACCTAACTCTAGTGTTGAAGCACTGGATATTGCTGGTACAGACGGATATTTTCTGTTTTACTGGTTTAAGTCAAACTGCCCAGAGAGGTTTACAGTTAATCTATCCTCATTTTATTCTGAAATTAGACACCATATTCTTCAGATCTCTATAGGGAGATAAAGCTTTGAATGACAGGAGGGAAGTTTATTGTTAATAAACAGTAAACTCATGTTGACATAGGGCTTTAAACTTCAGAGGGACATCTGTAGCCTGAGGTATAAGAACTAGAAGTGTACTTGTTATATAACTATTTGTACATATGAAGATTTTCTAAATATGTTTGCCTGACTGTAAACAGGCACAGATTTTCAGAAAACAGATAAACAAAGGTTAGATTATCAAAATAACGTTAATTATCAGTTAATTTCTTTGCTGTAATTGACTTCCTTATGAAAATGACAGTTTAATTTGACAACATGTACAGGCATGTGTTACAGAAGTCCTCTGGCTAACAATATGTGTGCATTGGCACAAGCAGTGAATAAATCAATAATTATGTAAAAATGGTTGAGGCTTTCGGGGAAAAAAAATGTAACAAAAAGTTATCATGATTTCAAACATCTTTCAGACAAATGATTCCCATAATACACAGCTTGAACAGAGTAGTACAGATTTTGAGTCCATGTAGAAAATTATTTACAGCTTACAAGGCTTTTCCAAGACAATGAAAATACCATGTACATGGAAACTGAAACAGTTTAAACAATTCCAAATGTTGAGAACTTTGAAAGTCTTTTCTGTCAGAAGTTTTCTTAACTTTGTCACAATCATGACATTAGATTGTTACTACTAGGAGTAACTAGTAACTAGGATTGTTACTACTAGGAGTCACTAGTATTTTAAACAGTATTTGAAATTCAGACATGTAAACCAAACAAAATTGATTTCAATTATTTGAGATAGAGGAATTTATTTTGGTTTTTCTACCATAAATATTTTGCTTACTATAACTTGTATAAAGAGTCTTCAGTAGAGAGCTTAAAAATTGCTTATGTTTTATTTTTTGTTGTTCATATATCTTTAAATGTATTGAGTGCCTCAGACTAATGTAATTTCATTCATTTTGCTGTCTTTACAAATATATTTGACTTAGTAGTTTATTACTTCAAGTATAGGTTATGTTCTGTAGTTTTGTTATTTTATGCTGTAGTCATGTTATTTTATATCCGTGACTGGTTGAACATGGTATCTGATCCAGTGCTTAAAATCCTGACTGAAAAACAGGATAAGACTATTTTAGTGGTCTCCATGAAATTTTAAAACTCTTTTTTTATTTTTTTTTAATAACCTTGTAACTAAGCTCTGCCAGATGACTGCCCAGTGAAAGAAATCCGAAAATGGTGGTAAATATACCAGAACAAATTAATCTTAAAAATCTTATGGTGATCCAGAAACATAGTCCCCAAAGTTTATATTAATCCATTTGACATACAATGAAAAAATAAACATTGACAGTCCCATGAGGCTGTGTAGAAGTAGAATGCTTCAGGTGGTTCTAGCAATAATGTCAAGGTATCTTGAAAGAAAGCTAAATCATAGCACTATACCCTAAAACTTATCTAGAATGTGTCTTACTGGATTTGAAAAGCCAAAGTCAGAAGTTAGAAAAAACATCCCAACAATCAGTTTCTCTTATGTATATCTGATGTTCAATGATATAATCAAAATATGTTTGTTTAGTTGTTCTTTTTTTTTTTTCTCAAGACCCCTGACTCATTCAATGCGTAGGTTTGATGATGCTCATTTAGGAACAGCTGTTCAAGATTTTGGTTCTTGTCATTGTTACTATGTGGTTCTATGTTTTATTATTACACACTAATCAAGCCCTCTTTTGAAGACAAAATGCATACTCATGGTTTTAAAATACTTTTCTAGTTTTCAAGGCTGATTACCACCTCCAAATCTAATCAGAAATCATCTGAAATATTCATGTCCAACGTTTTCAAATGCCCTTTAAATACTAGCTAATTATTAGTTTCTTTTTTATGTACTTCAATATTTAATTTATGTATCCTAGTATGAATTCAATCCCTAAAGTAGGAATGTTAGGGTTTTTGGTTATTTTGTTTTCTTGGCTGTAATTAATTAGCTATATGAGAAAATAAAATTGTTGACAGGTTTTGGGCTTTTTTTTTCTTTTTTCAGAAAACATAGATTTTAACTTCTAGTTTAGTTTTTTCTTAGGTAGAAATTAATCATAATCAAGATGCCAGAACGCTGTTGTTCCTAAGATAACACTTTAAAGCAGACATTGATATTTCTAAAAAAAAAAACAAAAAAACAAAAAAAAAAAAAAACCCAACAAACAAACAAACAAAAAAAAAACAACGCAAAACAAACACATGAATATATGGATTGCAACATTATATTTAATGATCAAACAGATAGCTGCTCTCAGCTGTAAAGAAATAGTAACGTAACCACATTAGATAAGAATCCAGTGACCAACATGGGATAAGAATTTGTCCCTTCCAGCACAGAAGTGAGACTGCTTAGGTATGAGATCCTTTGAACTCTTTCATAAATATCTTTCTGCTGCTTAGAATCTCTTACACTTCTACAGTGTATACCTATCAGAAATTCCAAAGATCATTAGAATCTGCTCACTATTTTTCACTAGTATTGGCACACTAGTGAATGCAGCTCCTGAAAACAGGAGAAACCAGGAATTAAGTGAATGTGCTGTGTAAATTGTTCCACCATGTTCTGTGATCCAGTGAGATATCTCAATTCAAAGTGATCCATACCTGAACTGCCTTTGAAGACCAAAATGTGCAGTGTGTACACTGTGTGCATGTACATCGGCAGCATGCCTCCATCTGACTTACCCCTAATCATCACTCCAGACTGAAATAATCACTGAAAATGCTGTGCTTTCCAATTTGTTGTCTCAAACTCGTGTAGTTACATTTTATTTTTTTTTGCAAATAATTAAATGCTGCATAAAACTGATGTTCCAGTGATGTACCTACAGCTCATGTAGATTTATAAAAATACTATTTTTTCATTTTTGAAACTTGAGGTGCACTGGCATAATCTTTATACTTATGTATTTATTCATTTAACTGCTTACTGCTGTACATTTACATAAAGCTGCAGTCTGACAATGCACCGCTTCTCCTGGAAGTTCTTTTTTAAACTGGCAGTTATTTAATTCTTTTTTTTTTTTTTTTTTTTTTTTTTGTACTTGGAGAAGCTGCTCAGCTTGAGACCAAAATGCAGTCATCTTTCATAGCTTCTTTCTGATTAAAAAGTTGCTAGAAATCTGGTCTGCTGTGGGAATCTCTGAGAATGAAAATCCCATATAACAGCCAATTATTCTTTTTGTCAAATTAATTGCTACAGTATTTGTCCAGTATTTATTTTTTTAATTATTTTACCCAAGGGAGCATGGACCAAAGGAAATATAATAAAGTCAAATGAACATATTATTTTAAGACTCACAAATGCTACAATCAAATTGCACATATAAAGACAAAGTTACAAAAGGGGACATTAAACTGTTACACTTTCTGCTACATCTATTACAGAGCAGCTCAAGATGTGCAGCAACAAACTAAATACGTCATTTGCAAGTACAAAGCTCTCCCACAGCAGAAGCCACAATTCTTTTTAGAACTGGTATGTTTCACAGAAACCAGAAATATTCTGCAAAGAAAAGATATCTCTGTTCCATACTACTTTTTAGTGGAATGCTTTACTAAGAGTATAGCCAAGGTTTCAGACTAAATACTAAGAATGCTAAGGTACAGGAGGATGATACCACAGTGACTGTGAACTCCATGATGCATCTTTTGCACAAATACACCACTATAATCTTTAACTTCAGGCAAGTCTGTGGGAAGGTGATAGCAGTACATATATTGTTATTTTATAAGCAGAGTTTTGTGATTCATTCCAGTCTGGTATGTTCTGGCAAGTCTTTTCTAAATAAATAGTTGGTCACTACAGAAGCTCTTTAGGTGACACATGATATAAAAATTGACATATCAGTCTCTTACCTGTTAGATATCCATGAATAAATCACCCACTCATGCAAACTTCAAAGAAAGCAGCTGTCTAATCTGTGATTTCATCTGATGTCAATCTTACAGAAAAATCTTTGCCACGTCACACACTAAACCAGAAACTTCAAAGAAATGCTGATTGGCAAATACTGCAAAGGATTTTTTTTCTTCTTATGCCTCAAAAACTAGGTTTCTAAATAAAAGCCAAGGTATTTTTTTGGAGCGGTGGGTTTTTTTTTTGTTGTTGTTGCTTTTCTGTTTGGTTTGTTGTTGTTTTGGTTTGGTTTTGGTTTATATTTGCTTTGGATACAGTCAGGATTTTGGTGTCTAAACACAAAGTTTCTGCATTCAGCTGTAGCAACAGTGTTTATGTTAAGAAACTAGTGCCCAAGAGTTGGAGTAGTCTGCTAATTTTTTCTATGAGGGGACCAAATAAACAGTTTGACATTATGTGATAGCTTTGTCACCAAAGCAGTCTGGGGCATTGGAAAGAAGCGCACTGGAATAAACCCATTAGAAGGGTTTTGGTACTAGGAACAGTTAGTTAGAGCAGTTGCATCCTGGTTTGTTCAACTGTAGAGCTTTAAGATCACCTTCATCAGCCAAAAAAAAAAAAAAAAAAAAAGAAAGAAAAAATTCACAAAAACTGTGTGGGCACTAGAGTGCTGATCTAGAACTGCTGAGGATGATCACGATTTTTAAACGTCCCACAAAGTTTTGTTCCAAAGGTTTCATTTGGGTGTTAGTTTCCTACAGGCAAAATTTTTAATATGATCCATGTTACAGCCCTTCTTCAGTCCCAATAGAGTTCAAAGAAAAAAAAAAAAAAAAAAAAGGTGTGACTTTTATATTTATTAATGGTGCAAATAATCTGGGGGATTCAGCTGTATTTAGAATACACTAAATAGCAAATGCAAAATCTGCTTGATTCTGAGGAACCATCTTTTCAATTTGGAAATCAAATGACAATCACTAGCAAAAAAGTCATCTCTTGTTTTAGGGTAACTGAAAGAAAACATACTAGATAGAAGTATAGTACATTTTTGGGTTTTTGCTGCTTGCAATGTATTTGAAATAGATGATTCTTTTTGTCAGTTTTGAACTCATGTAGGCTGCAATCAAGAGGATTGTATCATAGAGTCTGAAATACATAAAGAAAATGTACAGTAGTTTGTTATAAAGTTTCTATTGTGTCTAGGAACAAACATAATTTTATTGCTGCCTGAGCAAGACTCTGAGAAAGTGTGTAACAGCAGCAAAAATGCATCCACGTCATTAAAAGGTAAGTCATTATTCAGTGAGAGGTACACACAGGTGAGAATTGCAGGGTCAGTCTCTTCAAGACAACAAGCATAAACATAAGCTGCTTTTAGCCTACATGTAGGAAAATATAAAGCATTTTTAGAATAAAATAAATAAGGAATGTATCTATAATAAGTATAGGAAAATCTGATACTCAGTTTAGGTAAATGGAAGACACTAGTTTGCGTCTATTAGTATCAGTTCAAGTTGAGACCTGACACACAGAAAAAAATTATTTGAGACCCCAAGTGAAACATTGTACAGAACAATCATGTCTTGCATGAAGTTCACTGAAATGGTGAAGGAAGTTCATCTTTAAGTTAGAGTTCAGAGTTTACTAGTGGTGTCTTTTTTTTAATTTTCAATAAAAAACAGAGTCTACTTTTTTTTTTTTCTTCAGGATAAGAGAAGCATTATTTCCTTTCTACCTCAGGTTGGAATGATCTTCTTCAAACTGATGAGAAAAAAATAGAATTGTTTTCATGACTTATAACAGGTAACTGTGAAAATATCTCAAAATATGTTCATGATTTTGCTTCTTGCTACCAGTGCAGAAGAAAAGCTATTTAGGAGGAAGGAAACAAATAAAACAGTTACACACCGAATTACATTTTGTGACTCCATGCTGAAATACTTGTGACACCAATCAGACAAAAAAAACCCGTATTATTCCATAATGGCATTTTTGTCAACACTTAACTTGTTTCTGTACCATGAATTTATTTTGATCCCTTATTCACTATGAGACAGAATGAAAAATTATGTTAATGAACAAAAATGTGTGCAGCTTTTTTATAATCAAAACTGATAAAAAATATTTGAATATGTGACCTTTTTTTGGACATTTGGAGGTTAACACTGCATCTCACTCTAGAGAGCAAATATTTTGGAGTTCAGCCACTGCTCTTTGGAAATCTTGCATAAAGGGTTTGGAGCTGACTGTGAAATTCTTGGAAATTCTCTTTAGAAAACTGATACTTTTGCAAAAAGTTGAAGATTTGCATGACATTCAAAATGTATTTCCACAAAGCAGTACCCAAGCTGACCAAATCTGAACAAAACTATATATTGTCAGTGAGTGCAAAATATCCCAAGACCACTGGAGGGCTTAGCAGTTATTCATCTTTTTTTAAACATGTAATCATCAAGGCTAGTAAGCAACTCAATATTTATTTATCACTGATTAAGTCTTCAGACCCCATAAAAGTATGGTGCTAACAAATCTTTTTAAAATAATACATTATTTTGTGTAAATAAGGGAATAAGCATTTGAAATGCAAACAGATTTACTCTGACAATCCTCATCCGTTTGCAATATGAAAATGATGAGTACAGAGGACTCTCTATTTGAAGAGTGTAATTGCAGTCAGAGCTGCCTGCATGGCTCTCATTGGTATTCCTGTCTACATTGACATCTTTGATGCACCTTTTGTATATCGTATACATGCAGGCTGACTTCTGTAGGCTGCCTGTTCCACTCTGAGTGTCTTCCAGGCATCTTTAATCTTTGACCTCAGAGACAGACAGTTGATCAAGACAGGATCTTGGCTGAATTTTTATTTTATGATACAGAGTAAAATATGTCAGGGTGCAGCACAGGTCAGTTGCTCCCCGGGGCCAGGAACAGTGGGGCCTCCACAGGGATGTCAGGGCAGGTTCTGGCAGCCAGGACTCATCCCACTGCCACTGCCAGCTCCAGGGCAGCTGGAGGAGCAGCTGGGGGCAGTCTCAACCCTGGGCACAAGGCATCTCCCTGGGGATGGGGACAAACTGATGCTAAGCGAGATGTCAGCCCTGGGGCTGAGCCTGGCTCACGGATAGATAATACGTTATCATACCATCAGAGATATGTAGCAAGACTCTTCAGACAGGAAACAAGCAGAGCCATGAACTGACAGCCCATCTTGACTACTCTTTTTAAGACTGTAGACGTAGCCACAGTTCTCACAAAAACAAACATATTGTGGGGTCTTCTCTCCTAAAGAGTGCACTCCCATGGCTGTCATGTCAACAGTGCATAGGAAATTGCTAGAGGCTTCCTATCTTCATATTTGTAACCTGAAATAAATTCTCAGGGTGATAGGTAATAACTTTTACAAATTTTAACTCTACGAAATCAAAATGCTTAGTGTGCAGACAGTTACTATGAGTGTTGCTCAGAATCAGCTTAAAAGGTATAAATGGACGCTGTCGGAGATTTCGGCTGAAAATAGCTTCTACGGAATTAAAATATTTGTAAATTGTTAATTAAGTGCAATGAACAGTAGAATGCTTAAATACATAAAGTATTCTTTTCCAGAATACATTTGGTTCTCTTTGAGATCTTGAGCATCAGAGTTGGCTAACGCTAATTTAAACTAGAATAAAGGGTATTAATTTTTAATACAAAACTGTGAAGATTTTCTGCTAGTGTTTTCATTCCAACTGACACAAATCACAGTTTGGGGATTCTCAGGGCAGAGGCCTTGTGCTTAGTTCTGTTCTCTAAAAAAAAAGAAACTAAAACCGTAAGTGATCGGGGTCTCAAGGCAAGGAATATAGAGATTAAATATAAGTGGGTAAGGTTAGGCTGTATTTCACAGATATGAAATAACAAAAAAAAAAGATTTATATTGGAGGACAGCTTCTGCTTCTTTTCCTCAAAGAATAAATAAAGCATATATACTAATCAAAATCAATAGCTGAGATCATCATACATAAATAAGTTTTTAGCCGAAAGCAAAACTTACACTAATAAAACTGCCTGACAGAAATTAAACTGCTTATTTTCCTCACATCATCGTTATAATCTTTAGTCATATTGCTATTCTTAGCTTGCTCCCTATGGCTTAGAGCTTTTACATTGGATTTAAGACTGTTAAGCAGGCTTAGTTGTAATTAGCATACTATTCAGAAGAAGATCTGTATTAAAAATAAAAAACATGCCATGAAATGCTTGTAAAACAGCATTTACAGATTTCTTTTCCATAAAATCTGGAGACTTTTCTCTGCTGCTTAATTCTCTCTTTTTCCTTTTTTTTTCCAGAACCCTTCTCACAAACAAATCAGAATTTAATTTGAGATCTGATTGTTAAGAACTTTCCAGATTTAGTATCAAAATATGCCAAAAGTCGCACCCTTTCCTGTCCCAAAAGAGTAAAGGAATCATTAAATGTAATAATAGAGTTTGAATTATAGCTGCTTTGATACCATCTGTGATCCTTTATTCTTCACCCAAAAACCATCAGTTTTCAGGCTGTTTAGTCTAATTATGTATCCTTACCATGATATAAAGTGTAAATGTATCATTCAAATATATTCATAAACAGTTGCCCAGTTGTGAAACCCTTTTTCAAATAAGGCATTACAAAGGGCTTTAACCTTCCACAACATCTATATTTAATGGCATAAATGAAAGAGGATGACATTAAACTTCAAAGCAGCAAAGATGATACATTTCCAATCGTGCTGTCACAGTGAGATCAGCATACTAGTACCCAAAAAAAAAGCTTTTTCATTTACTGAAGTTCAAGCATGGCCTCATCTCAAATGATATCTAATTCTACTGGCACTTCAAATACACCAAAGGCCATTAAAGTGCCTTGAAAAATATATGTGATATTTTGGTACAGTTGTCTTTTAACACAAGAGAGTCAAATTGTTCAGTCTTTGTCTCAGAATGCCTATCCAAATTGAAAAGACTAGGATATTAATATGGTTAGTCATCTGATATGACCCTGTAGTAAAAAGAATGTGTATACAACAGAATGCTAAATGTCATTTAATTATTCAGGTCAAAGCTGTAAATAAAAAATGCCCTCTACCTTGCCATTAGTTGATGCTGTAGGCTGGTTGAAACTTTGCTACACCTGATTTCACCAAAATTTTGAATTTGTTTCATTTTACATAGGTATCTTAAAGTATGTTATCTAAGGCTAACATAGGTTGTATGAGATTGCACGGCAATCTCAGATTCTGTGCAAAGAAATACGTACTTTCAGATACCAGTTTACGTTCTCTGAAGATAGTGGTGTAGAATAATTAAATTGCCCCAAAGCTGCTTTCATCAGCTCATTGATAACAAAGCTAAAAGTATCTAACTTAAACTTAGATGTCCAATTAGAGATGTCTGATGAGATGAAAACCACCTTCAAAGACAGCAAGAAACATGACAGCATTCCTAAATAATGTTGTGACTGTTATCTATTTTTGGAAAAAAAAAAAAAAAAAAAAGAGTGAGTGTCATTCACATTCTTCAGTATGCTTCATTTTGCATTTTTAACTTTTTTTTTGGGCTTAACTTCAAACTGTCTCTTTCTTGCCCATAAACTGATCTCTCTACAGATTTCAATTACCTCTGTGGTCCTCAAGTGGCCATAATTGATAAAATAATCACTCTGAGTCATGTATTACTATCTTAAATATTGAATGTGAAAACAGTGGAAGGGGTTGATAGTCTAAATTGGTCAGAGTATCAACAGGATAAAGCACAGGATCCTACTTAACACTAAAAACTATTTCATACAAAAGGGCATATATTTTTAACCTAATGGCTTTATAAAGCTTTGCTTTTCCCCAAAATATATAAAATACACATATAAAATACAACATGGTGAAATGCAAATGTTTCTAAAACACAGAAATTCTATATTGGGCCGTATGAGCAGAGTGTATTTAATTCAGCACTGCAGTAATCTCTGCTTAGCTTTGGCTTTCTGTGCCAGTAAAGTTGGGATTAATATAATAAACTACAGAAGAAAGATCAGAGGTCTGGAGAACATGAACAATGAGAACGAATGAAAGCTTTGCTTTTTCTCAGTTTAAAGAGAAGTCAGAAAGGGGAGGATGCCCCTTAAAATGGGGTGGGGAAGAGGGAAGTAATAGCCCACAAATACTTATTAGAAGCATTTCAAAGCTTATTTTCAGACCCTTATGTTCTTGGCAGTTTGAACAGCTTAAACTAATATATGGAAGAATAAATCATACAGAGGAAAATATTTTTTTTTACTGGCAAGACTGGTATTAGGTATGAGGTCTCGTGAGATCTCACTTGGAGTATTGTGTGCAGTTCTGGTGTCCTCAACGTAAAAAGGACATGGAACTGTTGGAACAAGTCCAGAGGAGGGCCACAAGGATGATCAGGGGACTGGAGCACCTCCCATATGAAGATAGGCTGAGAAAGTTGGGGCTGTTCAGCCTGGAGAAAAGAAGGATGCTTGGAGACCTCATAGCAGCCTTCCAGTATCCAAAGGGGGCCTGCAAGGATGCTGGAGAGGAACATTTCATTAGGGACTGTAGTGATAGGACAAGGGGTAATGGTTTCAAACTTAAGCAGGGGAAGTTTAGATTGGATATAAGGAAGAAGTTCTTTACTGTGAGGTTGGTGAGGCAGTGAAATGGGTTGCCCAGAGAGGTCGTGAATGCTCCATTTTTGGTTGTGTTCAAGGCCAGGTTGGACAGAGCCTTGGCTGGCATGGTTTAGTGTGAGGTGTCCCTGCCAGTGGCATGGGTGGTTGGAACTACATGATCTTAAGGTCCTTTCCAACCCTAACTATTCTATGATTCTACGATTATATAGGTTGCCTTAGGAGATTATAGGAACCTCAGAAAATGGGCATCTTAAACAAAAGTCTAATCAAAGGTCCATTAAGAAACACATAAAGCATATGATCCTTAGTCCTAAAGATGGGCTAGATAATATACTAAGGGTCTTTCCTTATCCTATGACTCCATTGTTCTTTATGTAATTTAAGTATTATGAAATCATAGAACCATAGAATGTTTTGTGTAGGAAGGGACCTTAAAGATCACCTAGTTCCAATCACCCTGCCATGGGCAGGGAAACCCTCAACTAGAACAAGTTGCTCAAAGCCACATCCAACCTGGCACTGATCAATTTCAGGGAGGTGGTACCCTCACAGGAAAGAACTTCTTCCTAATAGTTCATCTAAATCTTCCCTCTTTCAGTTTAAATTCATTCTCCCTTGTCCTATTAATACATGCCCTTGAAAAAATTCCCTCTCCAGATTTCTCATAGAGACCCTTTAAGTGCTGTGAGGCTTCTATAAGGTGTCCCTGGACCCTTGTCTTCTCCAGCCTGAGCAACCCCAGCTCTCTAAGCCTGTCTCCATAGGAGAGTTGCTCCATCACTCTGATTAACTTTGTGGCCTCCTCTGGAATCAATTCAACAGGTCCATGTCCTTCTTATGTTGGGGACCCCAGAGCTGAATGCAGCACTCCAGGTGGGGTGTCATGTGAGCAGAATAGAGGGGGGAGAATCACCTCCCTCAGCCTGACGGTCACTCTTCTGTTGATGAAGTATAGGACATGGTTGGCTTGCTGGGCTGCGAGCACACACTGCCAGCTCATGTTGAGCTTCTCATGAACCAACACACTCAAGTGCTTCTCCTCAAGGCTGCTCTCAATCCATTCTCTACCCAGCCTCTATTTATTCTTGGTATTGCCCCAGCCCAGTTGCAGGACATTGCTCTTGGCCTTGTTGAACTTCATGATGTTCATACTGGCCCACCTTTTAAGGTCCCACTGAATGGCATCCATTCCCTCCAGTGTGTCGGACATACTACACAGCTTTGTGTTGTTGGCAAACTTGCCGAGGGCACGCTCAATCCCATGTTGCTGGCAAAGATGTTAAGCAGTACTGGTCACAGTGCTGAGCTGTGAGACTTGTCACTGGTCTCCACTTGGACATTGAACTGTTGACCACAGCTCTTCGAGCGTGAACATCCAGGCAATTGTTTATCCACCGAATGGTCCACCCATCAAATCTGTGCCTCACCAGTTTAGACAGAGATGTCATGTGGGACAGTGTCAAATGCTTTGCATTATAACTTTATATAGGCAAGTCATGTTTATGTTTAAATATATAGCATAACCTACTAAGCATGTTCTAGCTCCTTTCCAGGTTTTACAGGTCAGTTAAAATTATCTCTAACAAAAAAGCTATAACAAACCTTTCTCTGAGAAAATTGTTTCATCATTACAGACTGAATTTGGCCATTTTAGTAAGTATAAGCTAAAGAACACAAAGGTGCAAAGAAAACATATGGATTTGCTCATAGAGTAAGGTGCTGCCTAGTGTAAGAATTGTAGAACCAGTCTTCTTTCAGAAAGCTTTTCCAATTTAGAGACCTTTAGTTTGCAGCTCAAGTGACTATTCATGGAATCTTTTCAGATTTGGTCTTACATGGTTGACAATGTAATTTTGAGGAAGAGTCTGCACAACAAATGTTTGTTTTGAAAAGGACTTAATTCTGATGGTTTTTGGGAAAAAAACCCCAAATATGAAGATGTCTAAGAATTAAGAAGCGATTAAAACGAAGATGAGAATTTTTCCGTTTAATTTCAAATGTAGAAGCAATGTATGCATCTTGACAAAATTCTAAGGAAATCACTAATGGACATATAACTGCATGGAAGTCAATAAGGGTATATTTTCTTCCCAGAGAAATATAAGTAATGTGGTATGTCTAAAAGATAACACTGGTCAGCTGGCAGCCAAATTAAGAAATCTTATGAACCAGTTGCTTTTTCTTATGCCACTATTTACAATGTAGTGTAACTTACGTGCAATATGTTCCTGGACTTTTGTCAGGAGATTATTTTTTTAGCTTTGTTTCTTTCAATTTTTTTCTTCTGTAACTTTGAGGGAACACGTACATTGTTTCATCTAATCTGAGCAGCACCTGACTAGATTTCCTGATGCTAACATTTTCATGAATGCTAACTACTGTCCTGCAAAGAATCAAATTAAAATACAAGTAACACTAGCTTTATAATAGTCATGGACACAGAAAACACTAACAGGACAAATCCTGCGACAGAAGCATTTGGGCATACAAAATTGTATACAGATAAAAATAAGACTTGACCACACAGAATTATTTTTGTCTCAGAAGGAAAACATTCAGTGCATTTCAACACCCTGCCCTACCAAATGGGTCATCCATCAGATTCTGTTGTGCATACACTATAAAATCAGTCTCCCACTTGTTTACGAAAGAGCTCTCAGACTCCACAGTACAATATAAGGACTGAAGCAGAATTGTACATAGAGACAGTCAGATAATTACCTGTGCAGTGCAGGCGTACACAAACAGCAAAGTAAGTAGCTTTTACTGATGGAAATTTTTCACTCAGGGCAGCAGCCATACTCACTGCAACAAGAATGACATCTTTTCTCCAAAGATAACCAAAATGAATGGCTAGAGTTAAGTGTAAAAAGAAGTCAAGGACACTTCTACTGAGTACTATGTTAGCCTTGAATAATGTGTGGTTTAGGAGTTTCCTCTAAGCAGAATTGGTTTGTCAGTATTTAATAATCCACAGTTGCTTGCTATTCTATGAATATTTCTAATCTCCCCATGAAATGTGTAAGCATTTAGCAAGCACAGCACCCAGAGACAATGATTTCTGCAGCTCAGCTGTGCATTATATTAGAAACTACCAATACATTCTATGCTAGCTAAAACTCTCACTAAATCACAAAAAGGGTCAGTGTTTAGTATGATTGGAAACCAAATCTTACTGTTGTTTGGCTGTTATTTAAACCTGTTTTCTAACATAGATCTTAAAACTAGAGTTATTTCTATAAAATTATAGGCTGTGCTCTGAAAATATGACACTGAGAACAGTTTAGAATGCATAATAGGGAAATGTTTCAAATTAAATAGCTGTAACATGGAAAACCAGCCCACTGAAATTGTGTGTACTTTCACTTATATCTTGATAGTGTACCCTTTTGCAGAAGCTTTACTTTTCTATAACAGGCATTTAGGGTATGGAAATGCATAAGACCCTGAAAACACCTAGAGTAAAATGGTTTGTTGCACAGTAAGATTTATAGAAGACATTTTGCAACCATGTGGAATTTAAGAAATCAGTATCTTTATTCTTGGTCTGCACTAATTACAATTAAAAGGTGAAAAGTAGCCTCCTTTACTTGTGGCATATCTGACAGGAGAGAATACGAGCATCTTGTAGTGCACATAATGTATCCTATATAATAAGTAACTGACCTGCTTACTGTTGAGAATACCCTCATTTGACACTTTAAAAATTAGATGAAAGTCATTTTGTAAATCAGCTAGCACAAACCTTTACAGAAAAATCGTGATTTCCCATTATAATCCTCTCTCTAATATTCCCTCACATACAGCTCTTTAGGTCTATCTTTGATGGAAGTGAATTTCACATACTAACCATTTACTTGGTTTCCTCATATTATTGCTTGAATATTTTATTCAAGTCACTTTTTAAATCTCCAAAGATATTAATGGTGCAAGATGAAGCACTAAAAAGCCTCAAACTTACTTCCTAAAATATAATCTAAATATTCCTGTACAGTGTCTTAAATTTCTGTATTTTTTCTGAAATAACATTATGTAGCAGCTCGAATTTATATTCTTCAGACAGTTAATAGTCTATGTTGATGGTTGAAGAGACATTACAGTAAATAAAGATATAATAACCCCTATAACTCTTGCACTTTACCTCTGAGGTATTTGTAAGTAGTCATATCATTATATTCTTTCCTTCAAGCAATAGCATAGTGTATTAAATTGTCTTAATCTTTTCTCATATGTCACAGGCTCTAATCCTTCTCCCTGGGTTTATTTTTTTTTTAAGTTTATAAAATAGTCTTTCTATATTGAGCATATTCACAGAAGAGTCAAAGTGCAGTAACAGGAACAGGCTACAGCTTATTAAGACCTACAAACCTATTAATTCTTATTTAAGTTCACTGAAGAAAGACAGTAACACTGTTTTTGGAGCAATACACTGGGAAGTCAAGTCTTATCTGCTAGCCACAAGTGCCTATGATTCTTTTCTGCTCTTCCTGTACAGAGAGTTCTCTGTTAGGGCAAAGCTGAAAAATCAGGTAATCATTCTCCCTGCAATCCTCCCATTGATTTTTTTACATAAGCTGTGTCTCCTGAAAATGGTTATCCTTGCCCCTGGAAACCATCAAAAAACACTTCCAAGCATAATCTGTGTATGTAGATCCATTTTTTTGTTTTAACTTTTTCCTGTTTGTTGAAGATACTCAAGGGTCCAAAACTTGATTTCTGGCACCATCACATGCCTGTCCAAAAATCATGTTAATAGCAATACAAGCTCTGTCCTTTTCCTTACACTATGACTGTGAGGTTGCATGGAGTGCTTTAGAATTTGGCAGATAACAAAAAAAGTATTGCACTTGAAAAGAACTGAGCCAAGTAAATAATCCCCAGAGAGACTAAGAAAATAGTCTGAAAGTATTTTAGTGAAGAAAAGAAATCCCAAGCAGCTCTCCTCTATAAGGCAACTCCCAGGCAATTGCAAGGTTGTTTAACTTGTGTGATCTGCTGACATCACTGCTCAAAATAATACAGCTGCAGGTTAAGGGCTAACCTACATAGTGCTTTGTCACCCTACCAGATATGAAATTTGACAGCACTTGCTAGCATCAGTGCTCAGTAATTTCTGTCACATCCATCAGAAGGATGTAGGACAATACTAAGTCCTAACAATTTCTGTGTAATTGTGGTCTTCTCTATAAACAAACTATTTCTCAGATGGCTTGACAATGTAATTTAAAATTGCCTATAGATTTTCCAGCACAAAGGAATAGAAAGGCTTACAGGATTTTGTCGACTGCAGTTACTGAAAGTCATATGTCAACTAAAAAACTGAATCTTGTTTTGGAAACAGATATAGAAATTTCAGTATTTTAATATAAACTTTGTATGCAACCCTGTAAAGCAGCTGATAAGGCAAATTTTGTCTGTTAATGATGTTCAACACATGTAAACTTTTTTACTGTACCCATATTATAGAACTTTTCTTGAGTAATTCCTGGGTTTAGTTGCCTGGGTTTTCTGAGTAGAAGAAGGAAAAGATTACTTAACAATAGGAATAAGGAATGTAACATCTTTCTTAAAAATTAACATTCAAGGTAATTTGTGCCATTCTTTAAGACCGTGTTTGGGTATGACTGTCTGGAACTTGTGAAGAAACCATTACAGCTGTAACCAGGCAGAAAACGAGAAGTGAAATGAAAGCTCTATACTGAGCAAACAAGTTTCCATTTTTTCATGGCTAGTTCATAAACGGACAGTATTATTACAATTTTACTCCTAAAAGTCACTAGAAAGTGACACAACTTTTCTTACACTATTCTGTTACCGTCTTACTTCTCATTTCAAAGATTAATGCCGGTGTTTCAGAAATAGTGCCCCTCTTGTATTATCTGTTTTGACCACGTTCTTTTAACCATGGAATAACACAGTCTTTGTCTGTTTCCATCAGTAATATTAATTCATTAAAAATATTCTCAACTCTATCATTCACCATTGTTGACATCTTAATGTCAACAATGTATTAAGTCAGTATGGAACTCTATAGTTTTCCTAATGCTTTCGTTTGGTTCCTATATGTTACCATATTCTTTGACTGCTGCCTTCATGGTCTATTAGGATATCTTTTTATTTTTCTATATTCTTGTCCTGGGTTTAGCAGTGGCAGTCATTTTTCTCTTTCTTGGTAGCTGGTGCAGGGCTGTGTTTTGACTTTCAGCTGGGAACAAAGCTGAAAACAATGATGTTTTGGTTTGGCCAAGGACTTTGTGGGCCTCATGCTCTGCCAGGGAGGAGGGGAGCCGGGAGGAAGCAGAGACAGGACACCTGACCCAAACTGACCAAAGAGGTATTCCATACCACAGCACGTCATGCCCAGGAGGTAACTGGGAGTTAGCCGGAAGGGCTGGGTGGACTGCAGGGTTGGAGGAGGTATCGGTCGGTGCTTGGTCGGGCTGGGGGGCAAGTTATCGGTCGCCTGGTGATGGGGTGTTGTATTCTCTTCCCTTGTTATTTCCTTTATCATTACTATTATTGGTGGTAGCAGTAGTGATTTGTGTTATACCTTAGTTACTAAACTGTTCTTATCTCAACCCGTGGGAGTTGCATTCTTTCTGATTCTCCTCTCCGTCCCTCCAGGAGTAGGGGGAGGGCAAGAAAGGGGGGGGAGTGGGTAACAAGCTGTCTGGCTGTGGGTTAAACCACGACAGTTCTTTTTGGCGCCCAACGTGGGGCACGAGGGGTTGAGATAACGACAGATCTGACTGTCACAATGCTGATTTATTGGGTCTCAGAGTTGTTCCTCTTGATCTCACAGCTTCAGAATGTTGTAACTTACTTAGAGCCGGTATTTGCTGTGTTAGTGTTTATCAAGTGTGGGGCTTGGGCTAAGGTTCTTGTCTCACTGTACTTTATGGCAATGACTTGTAATACGGGCGAGCTCCAGCAGCAGGGCGGGACGGACGTGGCCGTGGACTGGTCCCTGGCCGTCCGGCTGCTCCTCACCGTCCTGGCCCTCGCCCTCGCCTCCGTCTGCGTGAGGCTCTGGGAAGCCGAGGGGGGGCGGCCCCGGGAGCCGGCGGCTGCTGAAGCGGCCCGGGAGAGCGGCCCCGGGGACCAAGCGGGAGCGGGACCGGAGGCCGCGCGGGGACGGCTGCCGGTGGAGGAGGTCGGGGCGGTCGAGGAGCGGGAGAAGGCAGCGGAGGAGCCGAGCCCCGCGGCCGAGCCCAGCCCCGCGACGGCCGAGAGCATTCCCCGGAAGCCGCCCGCCGAGCCCCAGGAGGACGCAGGAGACCCCGCAGCATTTCCCAGCAAGGCAGAGGAGGAAGAGCTGGACTCAGGAAAAGAGAAGCTGGTGGTGGGAGAGCCGGCAAGCACAGCAGCTACACCAGCCCCAGTGACAAGTACAGCAGCATCGCTTGAGAGTTCTGAAGGTTTTGAATGGCCTTTGGGTACCCTTGGGACCTGCCTGCTGATTGTGATGGTGTTCACTATGTTGGCACACATGCAGAGTGTGTTTTACCCACCACCATTGTGTCTGATCCCAAAATTTAAGCAGAGTCGGGTTTGGGTCTTGTCTGGGGTTAGACAACAATATGGGAGGACCAAGAGGTTTTCCCCAAGGCTGGACAGCCATGAGTGGCAGGGCATGTGGGACAGTATGGGCAAGTATCTAGTCCACTGGGCCCCTCCAGTGCTTTGGAAACATTGGAGATGGAAGGACAATGAATTATTTTGAACCTGGTGGGCCCATGACCCTTAAGGCCAACAGAGCAGAGATGCAACATAGAGATGGACTCATGATCGAGGGGTGGACCTAACAATGGACACTACTGCCCAGGTTATTCATGTGTGTGAACACTGCACACAGCCTCTCCTGCTCTGAAAGACTGTTACAAGAGATGGAGCCTGGCATCATGGACCAGATGGACTCAGCAGCTTTATAGGGACTGGTCCATGCACTACGATGAGAGTGCACTTAGATAAGAGTGAGGGTATATTGAAAATGTGGGATCTGAGCATGACGTGAATGGTATGGAATAAGGGGTGGATAATGTCCTGGGTTTAGCAGTGGCAGTCATTTTTCTCTTTCTTGGTAGCTGGTGCAGGGCTGTGTTTTGACTTTCAGCTGGGAACAAAGCTGAAAAACAATGATGTTTTGGTTTGGCCAAGGACTTTGTGGGCCTCATGCTCTGCCAGGGAGGAGGGGAGCCGGGAGGAAGCAGAGACAGGACACCTGACCCAAACTGACCAAAGAGGTATTCCATACCACAGCACGTCATGCCCAGGAGGTAACTGGGAGAGCCGGAAGGACAGAGTGGACTGCAGGGTTGGAGGAGGTATCGGTCAGTGCTTGGTCGGGCTGGGGGGGGCAAGTTATCGGTCGCCTGGTGATGGGGTGTTGTATTCTCTTCCCTTGTTATTTCCTTTATCATTACTATTATTGGTGGTAGCAGTAGTGATTTGTGTTATACCTTAGTTACTAAACTGTTCTTATCTCAACCCGTGGGAGTTGCATTCTTTCTGATTCTCCTCTCCGTCCCTCCAGGAGTAGGGGGAGGGCAAGAAAGGGGGGGGAGTGGGTAACAAGCTGTCTGGCTGTGGGTTAAACCACGACAATTCTTCTGTACTATACTGTGTACAATTCACTGTCATATTTCAATTCTTTGATTAAACCTGTCTCTGGTTCTTACACATTCTTCTGTTGCATACTCTTAGTGGATTGCTTTACTTTTCTGCCCTCATTGTGATATTGTCCACCCTGATTTTATTTATTTATTTTTTAACATCTCTGCTTATGGGACTCGCACAATTTGTAAAGTCTAATATAATGGAAGTGTGCATACAATTAAAGTATTGTAAGCACCACGTCAAGTACAGTGACTGTTTTAATACTTACTTCATAATACTTTATGGATTTGGGCTTACAGCCTCCCATCCTACACATTTTCTGTACAGCTACAGAAGCTTTTGCATTTCTAATTATTTGTCCTCTTAAAGGCCAGGTAGAGAGAATAATATTTAGGAAGCATGAGATCCTCTGACCTTCCTGTCTTTCTCAGATTCATCCTGTCCTGCTCCTATTCACTCTTTTGCAGGGGAAAAGTTATCTTCAAAACTCAACTGCTCACTGCACAAAACTTCTTCATCCAAACATATGACAGACCTTTACTTGCTTTATTTACTGATAGAGAAGAAAAAATTAACAAATGTATTAGGGTTGAGATTTTTCTTTTCTTTTTGTCGTGCTAGACACCCATGTCCTATTTCCTGCTGCCTGCCTTCTAACTTGGTATATTTATTTCTAGTCATGCAGGATAACCATAAAATTCCCCAATCCATACCTCTTTCTGCTACTCATAAATTAATCCAAATGTACCTACACTCACCTTTTTCCACAGCAGAAAATTAGAATTGTTACTATCCCCCCATAAAAAGTTATTTTTTGTTTATTTGTTTGTTTTTGTTAACGCTTCTCCATAATATAATTGAGTAATTAAACTCTCCTAGGAATCAAAGAATCAACAAGGTTGGAAAAGACCTATAACATCATGAAGCCCAAACATTGCCTCAGGATTGCCAAGACCTCATCTACATGGGTTTTGAACACTTTCAGGGATGGTGATTCCACCACTTTCCTGGGCAGCCTGTTCCAAGGCCTGATCACCCTTTCAGCCAAGAAATTTTTTCTACTCTCCAGTCTAAACCTCAGATGGCATAGCTTGAGGTGACTTTTAACCATTTTAAATATTTTACATATTAGCAGTTGTTTGGGGTGTTTTTTTTTTTTTGTTTGGGCTTTTTTGTGCATTTGGTGAGTTTTTCCATTTTTTTCTATAACTTGAGAAATTGGGGCTTTTCATTTGTCTTAACTTTCTCTAGAAAGGTTCCATATTCAGTGCTGATGTTCCTTATATATCTGTATCTGATTATATATGTCATACAAACTTGGTATAGACTGCAGGCTTCCCTTCATATGCATGCAAAATATAGAATACTAATATCCTTGCCAGAAAATGTACTTTTTCTGTAATAAGTATAAAATCAAGCTTGCTTCTCATAGAAATATTTCTTATGTTCTTTGTAACTGTGTTCCTAGCAGCATTTACAGATATTTGCTCTCAGCTTTGTTTAGAAACCAGGAAGTATTCCCTCATATTTTAAAATTTAAACCAAACCATATTTTTTTTTATCAGACAAAGGCGATTTCTAGGGTGACCCTATGTGACATGACGTGGTTTTGTAGACCAAGGATCACAAACAACACAAGCTGGGATTATAGAGTCAATTTCTTCTGTAGGCACTAATTATTTTTAGCGGCTTGTAGTTAGAAACCAACCTTTCATACAAATTCCTAAAATCTAGGGTGTGATCAATAGGAAAATTGCATGGATTGGATATTCACCTCATGCTTTGCTCCAATTATGGAAGCAGCTACAGTTCATTGGTATTCAATGAATTTAGTTTTGGCATGGTTACATCTCAGAAATGACACTCTTTTCTACTCTAAGTAGATGCTACTTTGTCCCCAGCATCTAAGGCTTTTGTTGATGAGATAAAAATGGATAAAACTAGACAAGTTAATCTGTCACAGTAACAAAGCTGAGAAACTCATTATAGCACACACACAAGTAAGTTGTCCTATCCTGCAGCACCTGTTCTAAATGACTGAATTAAGGCAAACTTTTTCACACTTTGAAGCTCCTGCGGTTCAAAGAACCAGTATGTTTATAAGTGGCTGCCATTACATGATTCTCTTCTTTCATGACTTGAACTTCATGTCCATTCACTTAAAAAGAAAAAAATTCACTTCTATTTATTAATAGAATATACAGCTATTTGGTTCTCTTTGAGTGAAAATCTGAATGGGAACAGTTTTTGTAAACTTTTTTTTTCCTAGTGTCTTTTTTTAATACAAAAACAAGGAATTAAGGCTACTTTTTCATGTGAAATATTGCCCATACAAATATGGCCAAATGGACTTAATTGCAGTTCACTGCTTCCTCTCCTTAGGGATGTCCTTCATTCTGGACAAAATCTGACCACATGAACCTTTTGGGCTAGGTTGATTGAATTGGTATGTTTCTAAAATATTTATTTCAAATAATGGTACATTTACTAGATGACAGGGGTTTAAAATTAACAAGGTTACAGATCCAGCTTATGACTAAATTGTCGTGGTCATCTGTGACTGTGAAGGTTATTTGAGTTTAGATTTTTCATGTGGACAAAAGTTATTTTGCATATAGAAGCAGGTACATATAAATATTTGGTAGATATGTTGTCTTCCTTATTTATGTGTAAGTTTAAAAAAAGGTAGTACAAAAGTGGATGTGAAAACGGAAGACATTTAAAATAACTGAGTAAATACTTATTATGAATTACTGAAAGCAAGTGTTTAAAAAGTGTATTTAAACAAAACTTGCTTTCTCTTCAGTAATATTTGTTCCTCTTCTATAAAAATAGCCAAACAAGATAATTGGCAAGAATGCTCTGGATATAAGCATAAGTGCTTATGGTTAAGGCAACATTTTAATTCAACCAAATAAGAAGCACAAGCAATATGCCTGTGGTCTTGCCAGCTAGGAAGAAGCATGTCCTCTCCCCAGGCTGGAAGGTAAAACATGATGTGTGTTTCATATAGCTCACTTCAATGCACAGGTGAACTGAACCAAATATCTTTTGTCATTGCCAGTACAGGACAAATTATATGGTGATGCTCTTCAGATTCTTATTCTTCCTGGTTCTTGTAGAAAGCCTGTATGGCCACCCTTATCGAAGATGCTCCCTAAGATCATTTCCTTCTAACCCTGTTATTGAGATTGAAGGATGGAGACTTCTTACTTGAAAAGATGAAAAAAAAACCCAAAGCAAAACAAAAAAAAAAAAAAAAAAACCAAAACAAACCAAAACACAAAAAAACCCCAAAATTCTTTTAAATATCTTTTTAAAGATTGTGAATGAGGAGGTTCTATTTTAAGGCACTATTGAATTTTACAACCTTGTATTTGGCTGGCATTTTCTGTTGTTTTTTCCAGGCTGTGTAAGTAATTTTAGTTCATTCTAATTATAAATAAACTTAGATCTATAAAGGCTTGTACAAGCCTTTCGTTGGTTCTCAGTAAGCTCAGAGTCAACACCATTTCTACGATGAGCTAAAATAGATAAGAAAGCACATACTGAGACAATAAAAGTGCTCCTGTTCAGAGAACATGCAGGTAGTTAATCCAGGACTCTGGATAAGCTTTGAAAATTGTGATTTAGGGAAATAATAGCCCTGAAAGACCACATTCTGATATGGCATATGATCCAAAATTAATCCATATTGCAGAACGTTAAGACATGCAAAAAGACATAGCTCTGGGGGAACATCAGACAAGCAAAACAGAAAACTCAGTTTAATTATTCAGATTAAAAATTTGACTTTCTTAGTCATCAGAAAAACATAATCCACATTTTTCTGTGGCTATCTTAACCTTAAATTGCAGGATGGAAGCTATTTTTAAAATTTTTGTAGTAAGAGTTCTGGATTAAGGAATGTAACAACTATTTCTCAGCTAAGACTTAAAGCTGTTGAATCTTCATATGTATATTCTCTTGCTACTTTCATAAACTGCCTTTCAAACAGCTTATAGCAGGTACATACTTCTACAGAAGTTCTCAATAATTTGCCCTTGGGGCAAACTGTTGCATTAACTTGGCTGTGTTTTTAGTGAGAGTATTCACACATTTAAAGATGGAGTATCATGGGGAGAAATATCAGTCTCAGATTTAGTGTGTATAGCAATATCCAGACTTTCCCTCAGCATCCAGGAAAGGACTGGAAGATCTACCCAGATACGTATTTATTTACACCCTTCATAAGTTAAGACATATACAAAAAGAATATGTAATTTACACCTACAATACGTAAGAAGGATTTTGGCTTGTTTGGGGTTTCTTTTCTTGTTTTTTTTGTGTTTTTTGTTGTTTTTTTTTTGTGTCCAATAACTAAAATGCAGGCTGAATAAAATTGATAGTTGGTATAAAGCTATGTACTGTAGAAAATCAAAACAGAATCACTGAATATGGTGTCAATGCATAGCATTACTTATTTTTATGGCTCAGTGCGAATATAACTACTATAACTCATTTGATTACAAAATTTGTTTGGAAAGAGTGTTTTATGTGTCTATCAATATTTATATAAATATATATCCTTCTCCACATATATACATGTATATATATATAATTTGCATTTATATAAAGTAATCAAACTTTAAACAAGCGAGCATCTCATTAGTTCAGTTATTTTTAGAACAAAAATTGTAGCTCTTGAAAAGAAATGTCATGTAGTACAGTACAGAAAGCATATTTAAATGCATTACTTTCATACATAAAAATGAACATAAAGAGATAAGAATACATATCCTCGATCAGAATCAGACAAATTTATAGAGCCCAGACTATGTCTTTGCCAGTGGCCAGTTTCAGAAGAATAGGGCAAATACAGGTTGATACACCCAAAGTACCCAATTCCTGACAAATTACAGTTTAAGTAAAAATTACATTTATCTTCACCTTATTAAGTTTAATAACCCTTGAGAACTTGAGCATCATAAATTGGCTTAATCACTTTTAAAACTTCAATTGCAATTCTGATATTTACCACATTCCAAAGAGTTTCATTATAAAAATATTTATAATGTAAAAAGACAACTTATTTTGTGTATTTTAAACCAATTGTTTACTTGCTGATGTTTCTACCTGAGCAGTTAATCTTTGCATGGGTTACCAACTGTGGACACAGAAAAGAGACTGGGGACTGATGCAGGCACATGAGTATATTTTGTTTGATAGATAAGATCAGGCAAAATAGCGAATTAAAGTCAACTGGGGGTTATATGTGTCAATGTCTTCATAAATGAATGCAAGAAACTCTTCCTGCCTCTTTTTTCAGTTCATAAAATGAGATAATAATGATTGTTTTCCACATCACCTGGAAATATCAGTCATTATCTTTATAGCAAGAAAATAATTAATAGCTTAGTTATAAGTAAAAAAAATAAATCATAATAAGATCTGCAAGAAGTAGAAAAGACGGACTAGCAATGTTTTCACTGAGGTCCACAGGAAGACAGTAAGCAAACAGCTAAGCGGCATTTCTTTGGCATGCACATGTCAGAACACAGAGATTGCCTCAGTCACCTCATAGTGTCCCTTTCAACTCCATATGCTTGTTCCGTAATGCAGCTTAATAAGCTAAAGTTGTTCTTTTTCATGCTTTTTAAAAATCATCAGTAAAGGAGTTTTGATACTGCATTTTGATATTCCAGTAACCCAGTGAGGTGCCTACAGAAATGAAAAAAGAATTTTCTATTAAATTAATAGTGGTTACCTATAACATTTTTTACAAGTGCATAAATAAAACCCTGATGTGTGTTCACTCAGCATGGAAAATATAGTATTGATCTCAAATATCTCAGCACAAGACTGGAATTAATATTTAGTACAAAATGAAATGGGGGCAAATGTAAGAGAAAATGCAGTTTCCAAGTTGTTGCTTTACTTTAAAATTGGAGTGTCCTTGCATGTCCACCCTGAATCATATCTCTGAAGGTGTAAGATTAATCAGAAAGTGTTGCTCTGTCAGATTGCACAAGGTAAACCTGGCGTATGGGTATTATGGAGATGCATAAGTAAAAAAATACTAGATTGCATGAAGGTACAGGCCAGTAAAACAAGTGGATTTTTTTCATGTTTTATTCCACTCTATTAATAGCTATGATGGACTCTAAATGTGCATTTGTTTCAGAAAAAAATCTGAGCAGTGATAAACCCCTGATCACAGATAGGCAATGATCACAATCATATTTTCTGTATTAGACAGGGTGGTCTTTTCTGTCTGCTTTACATAACACTCTGCATTTCCTAATAGTTAGTCGAAGGCCATACAGCCTTACTAGAAATGCCTCACTGTATTCTTTATCCACCCCGTAAGTGTTTACCTTGTGCTGTTACAATGAATGATCCTCCTACTTAAACTGAATAAAGGGTGACTTTCCTAGTTCAGGAAAATAGCTTCATGTATGCTTTGCCTTAAATGCACTTCCAGGCTCTTTTTTGCTGTACACTAACTTTTTTTGGCAGAGTGATTGCATAGTCCACAGATATGCATATGCATTTGGGCTTCCAGGTATTTATCTGGGTTGGTTTTGTTTTGTTTGTTTGGGTTTTTTTTAAGAAACTGTCCCTTGTCAGTTTCTAAATTAAGAGAAAGAAAGCTTTACTCAATATATTTTACAATTATACATCTTAATACTTAAAAAAGCAGCAGTCCACTACAAACCATTACAGGCTGCCCAGGGAGGTTGTGGAGTCTCCTTCTCTGGAGACATTCAAAACCCGCCTGGACACGTTCCTGTGTAACCTTATCTAGGTGTTCCTGCTCCGGCACGAGGATTGGACTAGATGATCTTTTGAGGTCCCTTCCAATCTCTAACATACTGCGATACTGTGATACTGTGAAACCATTTTATCTTGATTGATAATTCGCATTTCTGCATTTCAAGAAATTTAACACTAAAGCAGTTGCTAGTGCTAAAGCTACTCCTTTTATAACATTCTGGTAACTTTATTTTTTAACTTTTTTTTTTTTAAGAAAGCTTTAGAGATAAAAACAATCAGTTAATATTAGATGAAAAATAGTCTAATTCCCACCTTCATCAACCTGAGGTAAAAGTGAGCAAGAAACATCTGGATGCATTATTTCTGTAGGCATCCAAAGAAGAGAAAATGACAAAGACTATCAATCATAGGAAATGCATACAGATAATATTTTGAGTAATTTGGATACTTTAAGCATTAAGGACACCCAACCCATTATTATGGCCCCTGAGATTGGCAGATTTACATACTCACCTAAAAGTGTTTTACAGATGCAATCCTCAGCATTATGATCAGAATCCTACATTGTGTTTGTCAGAGCAAAATTTGTAACTTCTGTTAATATGCCTAAAATGATATTAAACTTGCCAGCAATATGTATGGTTTAGTTACATAATTGATCAATTGCCTCTAACCTATGGTCATATATGTCAAAAAACAAAGCATTTTGAAAACTGAATGGCAATTGTGAAGTTACCATATTAGTAACAAAAACATTTTCCATATAAAAAGAGAAATATGGTAAAATCACATTAATCTATAAGCAATTTACTAGAAGTACATGTTTTAAAATCTTGATTGCAGGGTGGAAAACTGCCTATTTAAGAAGCAGAGGTATTTTGCGACAGACAAACATTACAAGAGTGGATGGGAACTCACTTTCCTGTATGATAAGGAAATTTAAAGTAAACTTATAAACCTCTTTCTGGAATTATAGATTGAGATATATATATACTGTTGGCATCAGTTCAGATGAAGCCTAAGTACTGCTGAAAAAAAAACCCACACAGCTTCCATCCTAACTTTGATACTGAACTGTTATTAATACCCAAGTGACACACAAGACAGGATGAAAACTGGCACTTTTTTCCTTCTGCCTCCACAGCTGTTGAGCTTTAAAATGGATTTCAGGTACATGGAGGTTTTAAAGTCCCTTGATTCAGAAAGTTCAGAAAAGGAAGAAATTGAGTTTATTTTAAGCCACAAGTAAAATATTCTAAAACAGAAAAAAAAAAAAGAAGAAAAAAAGAAAAGAAAGAAAACCAGTATAAATTGTCAGCTTGTTGCCTGAAGATTTAAGCATATGCGCTTATGTCCCAGCCTTGTGAACTATAGCTGCACTCACAAACCCCTGATCAAGACCACCTCACATGTCTAATAGAATAATGGAATGACTGAATTCAGTGAACATGAAACTTTTTTCTCCTTTTTTTTTTTTTTCCTCTACTGGAGAATTTTTGAATTCCCACCATGGAGGACAGAACTATCCTATATAAAACCAGAATTCCTCATGTCCCCTCACATCAGCAGTTTTTTAGCTCCAGTTGTTCTTTACAGACCATAATCACTTTGTGCCTCCAGCTTGTGAGACGCTAGGGATTGCTTTGGTCCCAATGGCTTAGTGTTTTATCTTGTATGGACTTGCATTTTGGGTGAAACTCCTGCAGTGGAACGCCTGTCGTCTTTTTAAATCAGCTTTGCAAGTCAGTGCCATAGATGAGGTGGTTGTGCTTTTAGACTAAGGGAAGGGCTAAAAAACTGAGAAAAGGAACCTGCATCAGAGGGCTACAAAAATAAAAACTGGCATTAGGAATGGGTGCCGTCAAAGTGGAGGAAATGCTGGCTTTCACTTATTGGTCATTCTTAGTGAAAAATACCAATTTTTCTCTTTCCAAATCAAGCAATTCAATCGATTTTCTCTTAATTCTTTTTCTCCTCTCTTCAGCTTCACAGAAGCAATGAGTCCATAGACAACACAGACACAAAGACCATACCAGAAAAAAACAGCCCAAGCATCATATATCCTTTGATGTAAATACATGGCATTCTACTCCCTTTGAAGAGTCGTGGGGAGTATCTAGCACAGTGGTGGTGCAATCCTTTCCTACTCACACTGTGTAGAAACACCACCAGTTGACAACACTGTGTAACAATTTGTGCCAGAAATTTATTCAAACTATAACTAGTTGAACTATAGCTGTAAACCAAAACTGAGTGATCAGTAGAAAGAATCTCTGCCTGTGTATTGAATGGACAACTTTAATAAAAGCACTCACCAAATTTATGAAACCCTGCATCAGAGAACAGCAGAGGAAAATTAGTTGTTAATGATCATTTTTCAGTCTTAGTTAAGGCATGGGGTTTTTTTGGTATCCCATTGTCCAATCTGTCTGGTAGTCTGACTTGCTTTGGCACAAAAAATAAATTAGTATTTCTTTTTTTTCTTTACTTTATGCTAATGTCACACACATCTTAATGACAAATACAACAAGATTTCAATAGTGCATGAATTGAAGAAGAAAAGAGACAGAGGATGTTAAACTCAGATACAGCTTGATAATGTAACAAACCCCTCTAATTAGGGACCGAATTTAAGGTCAACAAAGAAATCAATTTCTCCTGTATTCACTTTGTACAAGCTTCACCCTCTCATCTACTGTGAATAAAATTGTCCCATGTAAATAATACCATCCAGGTATGAAAGGTTTGCAGGCAAAAGTTAAGGCTGTAAAAAAAATGTGACTATGACATCAAAGTAATGTTTTATTACAGAAAAACAAAATCTTGTAAATGCAGGTTAGTGGAATGAAACTTCAATGCCTGTAATGCTAAGTTTTCAGAGAATCCCTTGGTATCCATTTTGGCCTGGGTCAATTGTTTCCTAAAAATATTTCCAGGCATGGTTCAGATGTTAGTAGAAACATGCTGGATGCAGGCTAAGATAATTTCATAGTACATATGAGTAGTCATAGTACATATGGATATACTCATATTCTGCCATCTGGACTCAGAACTGGAGGAAAATTCTGCCAGTGGTCAGTTTCATATAAATATAGCTACGAATAAATATTATTAGTCTCTTTTTCCTGCACTTTTCATAACTGAAGGAAGAAAAGAAAATATATGAAGTGGTACAGTCAACCTTTAATTTTAAGGGCAAGTCATAGGCAATGTCTGAAAATGCTGAGACTTGAATCGGTATGAATTGTAGGCAATCACAAATGACCCTTCTTCACAAATATACCTGGTATGTTCTGTGAGATGATAAAAGGAAAACTTTCTTTGAAGAGATTTTAATTTAAAAATTACCCCATGACATGCTTGTTTTAACTTTTTAATAGACCCTATTGGACCATTATTTGTGGTGTGACATTGAAAAACGTAAACTGCTTGATTGCTCTCCCCTGGTGTATTTTTCACTTTTTATAACACCTTGAGACTTCTCAAATTCTAAACCCATCCTCCTCATGTATGCTTATTTAAGCAATACAGTTTTATTATAAGTAAGCAGAACTTGATATTGGACATGAAGAAATAAGGTTTTTTTCCACCCTTTTTTTTTTTTTTTTTAATCTCCAGATAGCATTTTATCAGCTGTGCAACAGCATAGCAATGTATGCTCCACTGGGGAAAGACAGCATCTAATCATCAGTGATTGCTAGAAACACCTGACATTTTGTGTCTCATACTATTTTTTTTGTAAAGATATTATGTCCAGTCCATAGCCAAACCTGCAAACCTGTTTTGACCCCTCACTGAGGTTAATCAGATGCTCTGAGATAAAGAGGACTAGAAATAACTGAAACTTTGTGATAGAACACAGCAAGGACAGGGTTGCTGTCACTATTGTAAGTCTGAGGCACAGACTTAAAGGACATTTAGGATTTTGACAAAGCAGAGAAGAGAAATAAATGAATGCATGAGTAAATAAGGTAAAGTGTAACTGCCAAAACACTTGATGTGCAAATCAACATCTTGGTTAATTCAAACTGGTTTTGAAGAAGTTTTATTTTCAGTTGTGCTACCTGCAGTGGCCAGAGAATGTGAGACATTGTTGATCAATTATTTTGGTAGTAAAATGTAAACACTGGTTTCAGATAATATGCTTTCATTCAGGAGCAACTGCCCATCTGGGGAAGCAGAAGATTGCTGTCTGGCTCTGTGGACCAATCCTATTTATGGGTTTCCCAGACTATAAATAATAAATAATCACAATAAAATGCTTTCATGGAAATCTTTTTGCACCACTTGATCCTTCTCTAAGGGGAAGATTTCACGACATATTTTGAAATAGAGAAGCTTAGAAATAGGCATACAACAATGTTCCTTTTCTCCCTAATATTTAATCATAACAACTGTCAGATTAGTGATATTTGACCTTGAGTGTGTTATTTTCCTAATGCTGAGCTGGAATTTTTTTTTTTCTTTCTGTTACCATGTCTTATTAAACTGTTACCATATAAAGCATTGATTTCTAAAGAAAAGAAAGCAATGACTTTTTGAAAGACATCTTTCAAAATGGTTTCACTCCCACTGAATTCAGAAAATATTTTCTTCCCAGAATATCTGAACAATGTTGTAGGCTTATGTAATTTGTTTTAAAGTTACTGAGTATCCAAAACAGTTCCTTGACAAGAAGGATAGGATTTACTCTCCCCTCTCTCTTCACACTGGAAGTACAATAGACTTTTTTTCTCTTCACCCTTGATCTACCCTTTGGGGGAGGTTTTTAGTTTGTTTTTTTTTTTGCCCTTTTTTTTTTCTGCTGTATGATTTATCTGATGCCTCCCTCTGTGCTCTCCTCTCACCACATACAAATCCAATACTGACAAGCCAGCAGTTTAAATTATTCACGCTTCAGTGTACGTGAGCTGCAGTGCAACAATCAGCCGAGCAATCATTCCATTCATTGGTCTCTTCTGAACTTATTGACAAAAAATTGAAAGAGGAGAAAAACCAAAATTCTGTGTCGCTAATGAAAGCTTGAGCCTGAATAAAATAATTTCCATATAAACAAACAAGAAAAAAAATGCTTATCAGGAATTATTATAAATTTATAAAAGCATAAATAAACTGACAAAAAAAAAAAAAGACCACAGAACAATTATTTAGACTTATTTTGCATATCTTATATGATAGCAACAAGTATTTGAAATTTTCAAGTTCTCCTTTGTTTTCTCAATAAGTTTTATGATCATCATAGTAGGATCATTTAATTGACTTCTGTTTACATGTCAAAGGTAAAAAGAAACCTGACATAGCAGAGGCTGTAAAGGAGGTCAGGAAACATTTCTCTCTTTTTTACGAAAACAGTTTAACATAAAGAGTGACACTGAAAGCAAGGTTTATGAGTCAATTGTGGGTCAATACAACAAATGAGATAGTCTGTGATAGCAAAAAGAAGCACAGAATTTATGGTTGAATTTTGTAAAGAACACAGGCATCATTAAAATTAATTTTCTTAAAAAATGAAACATGCCTACTTTTTTCTTGGTTTCTGTAAATGGAGATAAACTTTTCCAGCACATATAGCAGTAGTGGCAAGCCAGAGGAGGACAGCAGAGTAAGCAAAATTCCTTCAGAAGAAAAAGGCATGGAAAAAAAGCAATTAAAAGAAAAAGAGGTTGCTCCTTTGGCCCTGATCCACGTGAAATATCTTTGAGCCAGCGATCCTCAGCTCATAATAATGGGAATCACGTAGTTTATGGTGTGTAGTTATGCTAGTATATAAAACAAGCCCGGGGCACAGGCTCAAGCATGAGCTCCCTGCAGTTGTCCATGGTGCTGAAGAACAAGCAGCTATCCTAGAACAGTTTACCCCAAGCCAATTAGCATTTTCTACCATAGAGAGTCCCATTATAATGTCCCAGAAGGCTTTGCACCCTGAGACACTCTCATGTGCCTTCAAACCACACACCAGAGCCTACAATTTCTACTTTCTCTCATAGAAAAATTGTACTGCACTATGCTGCGACACCATTCTCAAACTGTATCTGATATTGTATTGGGTTTTCATGGCAGTATTTTCGTAGAACGAGGGTTACAGGCATCTGTGAGAAGCTGCCAGAAGCTTCCCCTGTGTTCAATAAAGCCAAAGCCATCAGTGACAGTGGTAGTGGCTCTGGGATAACATAGTTAAGAAAAGGAAAAAAGTTACTCTGCTAGAGAAACTGCAGCTGGAGAGAGAAGTGAGAATATATGTGACAAACAACTCTGCAGACACTCAGGTCTGTGAAGAAGAGGGAGGAGGAGCTCCAGTCCACCTGCTGCCCATGAAGGTCCACAGTGGAGCGGATCTCCACTTGCAGGCCATGGAGGACCCCACACCAGAGCAGTGAAATGCCCAAAGGAGGCTGTGACCCTGCAGGAGCCTGCACTGGAGCAGGCTCCTAGCAGGATGTGATGTTTCAAAACAAAAAATATAGCTATAGTCATGATAGTGGCTGCATGGATAGTCTATTAACTATAAGCCTGATTGCATTCAAAAGAGCCAGTTAGGTTAATGAATAACATGGTTTATTCATATGCAACATATGTGGTTCTTTTGGATTGCCAGCAGTAAGTGCAATAACTACAGAATAGCTATATAGCACTAACAATATGACTGCAATCACAAGCTTAATTTCCTGGGTCAAAACACTTGGTATAGATGAAGAGATGAGTCTTGCCAAAAGGTGTCCCTTCTAGGGAGGGTGAAGAAGACAAACCTGTCAATCTGTCCCTACAATTTGGTGTTGAATTCTCATTCCGCAGTTAGGTACAAAACCAGGGTACATTTATAGCTTATTAATCATTATTATACTAAGTGCTGTGGGTAAGACTGTAGGCAAACTTTCTATCTGTTGTGGTCACATTGTACGGGGCAGTTGTACTTGGTAACAGCTGTTGGCAACCCTTTCTTGCAAGATACTGCAACAAGACTAATGACACATTTGACAGCTGTGTGTTCTGTTATCAAGCAGAACAGGATCATGTGGCTTCCGTCTCGCTTCATATTCCTCCCTGGTGATAGCAACATAAACCACCAGACCTCCATCTGTTTTCCATGCCTGGTCTGGTCACTCGAGGCTGCATCACCCATATGGAGCATCTGCATTTTCTTTACTATTTTTATGCTTCCAATACCTGTGTCCCTCTGGATAGAGGAGCCCACAGTGGAGCAGGTTTGCTGCAGGACTTGAGACCCTGAGGGGGACCCACTCTGGAGCAGTCTGTTTCTGAATGACTGCACCCATGGAAGGGACCCACGCTGGAGCAGCCTGCTTCTGAAGGACTCCACCCATGGAAGGGACCCACACTGGACATGTCTGTTTCTGAAGGGCTGCACCCCATGGAAGGGACCCACATGAAGAGCCACAGCCTACTGGAAAGACTCACGCTGGAGAAGTTCATGGAGGACTGTCTCCTGTGGGAGGGACCCCATGCTAGAGCAGAAGAAGAGTGCGAGGAGTCCTGCCCTGAGGATGAAAGACTGGAAGAGATAATGTGTGATGAAATAACTAAAACCCCCATTCCCCTGCACTGCTGGTGGAGAAGAGGTAGAGAAATTACAAATGAAGTTAAGGACAGGAAAAAGGGAGGGGTGGTGATTAGGTGTTTTTAAGATTTCATTTTATTTCTCTTTATCCTACTGATTTGACTGATAATAAATCCCGCTCCCCCCCTCCCCCCCCCTCCCCCCAGCTCAAATCTGTTTTTCCCATGAGAGTAACTGGTGAGTGATCTCTCCCTGTCCTTGACCCATGAGTCTTTCGTTATATTTTCTCTCCTCTGCCCAGCTGAAGATGGGATTGACAGAGAGGCTTTGGTGGGCACCTTGTGTTCTGCCACAGTCATCCTACCACAGACATTTTTAACTCTTCAGAAAGAGAAGCAGCAGCAGACAGTGTGGAATACAGACGCTCCAATGGAGACTGTGTTTGTTCTTATCTCCTGGATAGAAAGGTATGAAGCCACATTGCAAAATTAAACATCAACAATGGGACAGTAGTGGTGGTTGTAATGTGGAAATATTTGTAATGCCTTCAGAATCCACAGGTTCACTGTGTTCACAGTTGATCAGCTGAAGGCACCTAAAACATAAGCTGAAGGCAAAACTCAAATGTATTTCAAGAGGCAACAGAACGCAAAGGTAGTACATGGAGGCAGATGGGAACACAGCTAATCTAATGAACTCACTATAGCAGACAAATAAAGCTGTGTGCTTTCTCACTCTTCTGTAGTTATCAAGGGCTACAGGGAAACAGATGAGTTATAGCAAGTTTTGCAAGTAATTTGGTTAGTGGGGTGAAGAAGGTAACTGAAAGAATTGAGGTAGGTTACTCGAGTGATCAAATAGTGGTAGGTCTTGAAAACTTATTGAATAGCAAAAAAAGTACCTAAACTGAATAAAAGTGCTATGTGAGCTAAAATGAACCACTTTGTATATGGAATTTATATTTTTCAAATAAATAAATAAAATTCAAGTGAATTGAAGAAAACAGAATTTTAACAGTATTTTTTAATAGAAATTCTCAGAGTAAATGTTTTGGTTTGGGTAGGAAAGTGTATATTTCTCTGGGTTGTTGCATCATTTTCTTGTCTTACATATCAGAGAATCTAACAATACAGTGAATTCAATGCAAGGTAACAGATGGTTTTCACCAAACAAAACTTGTGTTTGGGGGTAAAAAAGTTTTGCTGTTGACATTTTTTGAGCAAACCTCTCTCTGATCTAGAAGACTCCAACTGAAGGCAAGCTATTTTGTCTGAAAGTGCAGGCAACACAAAAGAGAGAATAAAGTTACTTATTGTACCTGCAACTTAAAGTAACTGTAGACAGACCCTTTCACTTAATATACTGCTTATTGCAAAGCAGGAACCTACAGTCACGCTAATCTTCAAAGAATTTCTATTTTCTGATTTCAGGTAGCATAAGTTAAAAGTGATATCTGGCAGGAAAACTTTGAACAGGGAATTTTCTGACATATGTAAGTTCTTACAGCAACATTTTTGGTAGTTTTGTAGTTTTCTGTGTCATTACTATTTCTCATTAATAGTTCTCAAAACTTCTTATAATTCTTGTATATTTGCTTAGGATTTTTTATTTTTATTTAATTTTCCTACCAGAACTAGAATTTTCTTCTTTTCATCCTTTCTTTTCTATTTCTCCCCAATTTTAGTATTTTTTTAAGAAAGCCGTTGGCAAGAGAAGCTCTCTTAATGGCTTCAGGGTTAGAACTTGAAGTAAAATGTGTTGCAGCTAATCTTAAATAATTGTATGGGCCTAATTCCCATACTAATTTTAAACTTAAAATCTATTCCTTTTAGAAAAGACATACAGTTTTAGTAGCTTCTTTCTATGTTGGTAGAATCATAGAATAGTTATGGTTGAAAAGGACCTTAAGATCATCTAGTTCCAACCTCCCGGCCGTGGGCAGTGACACCTCGCTCTAAACCATATCACCCAAGGCTTCGTCCAACCTGGCCTTGAATACCACCAGAAATGGAGCATTCACAACCTCCCTGGGCAACCTATTCCAGTGACTCACCATCCTAACAAGAAAGAATTTCCTCCTTATATCTAATCTAAACTTCTCCTGTTTAAGTTTGAACCTGTTACCCCTTGTCCTGTCACTACAGTCCTTAATGAAGAGTCCATCCCCAGCATCCCTATAGGCCCCATTCAGATACTGGAAGGCTGATAGGAGGTCTGCAGGTCTCCACACAACCTTCTCTTCTCCAGGCTGAACAGTTCCAACTTTCTCAGCCTATCTTCATATGGGAGGTGCTCCAGTCCCCTGATCATTCTCGTGGCCCTCCTCTGGACTTGTTCCAACAGATCCATGTCCTTTTAATGCTGAGGATACCAGAACTGCACACAATACTCCAGGTGAGGTCTCCTGAGAGCAGAGTAAAGGGGCAGGATCACCTCCTTTGACCTGCTGGTCACGCTCCTTTTGATGCAGCCCAGGATACGGTTGGCTTTGTGGGCTGCAAGCACACACTGAAGACAGCTCATGTTCATTTTCTCATCGACCAACACCCCCAAGTCCTTCTCTGCAGGGCTCCTCTGAACCTCTTATTTGCCCAACCTGTAGCTGTGCCTGGGATTGCTTTGACCCAAATGTAAGACCTTGCACTTGGCATGGTTAAACTTCATGAGGTTGGCATCAGCCCACCTCACAAGCGTGTCAAGGTCCCTCTGGATGGCATTCCTTCCCTCCAGCGTATCAACCAAACCACACAGCTTGGTGTCATCGGCAAACTTGCTGAGGGTGCACTCAGTCCCACTGTCCATGTCAGTGCATACCCATCATACAACTTGCATATGCAACCTGCTACTGCCTTCACTCTCTTTTTCCTGAAGTGTCACAGACTGCTGCAGATCACAAAAGCCTTAGGGAATGGTATAACTCCTGGTTTAGAGGACCAGCAGTGGGAAGACTAAATTTCTGGAGCATCTCTTCAAAGAATAAAGCTTGTCTGAACATCCTTCTACAAAGCTCAAAACTCTGACACTGGGATAGAACAGGCCATGATCGTCCTGGCAGCATTCTCAGTGGTGGTGCCTTATTAGTCCTGCTGCGTAACTGTCAGTTGGATGTCTGTTCAGCTGTTGCCGTGCAAGAATGTATAGATTTTTTTAGTTTGGGTTATTTTTTCTCTTTTTAAGGCTATATCTGTTTCCTCACTTTTGAGGTCCAGATGTATGAAGTGGGATAGTGCACTGTAAGCACTGGTTTCTGCTGGTGATGTTCACTAAAAAGGAAGATAGTTGTTTGTTCCCACTGTATATAGCTTCAAAATTTTTAAATACAGGCTCCTGTTCCTCCTGGTATCCACAGTTCACCTATGCTGGTTTAGGAGATCTGAAAAACAATTGAATGATGGCTTTTGCAGTCTACATGATCACAAAAACCATGTTCCAGAGCTTGTATGACGTAGGAGTCCTATAATTTCTTCCTCTTTGGGTGAGATTCCCTGCGATCTAAATGATTTGGCTGATCCAGACTTTATAAGGATCTGCCAAAAGTCATCTATAGCTGTCATGCCCATTGCATATTTGCCTGCTGTGAACAGCTTACTGACTGGTCTGGGTTTGTGGTAACATGTAACATGATTAGGAAAAAGGAAGAAAATTATCTTTGTGTGAATGGGTTTGTAGTAGGTGGCAACTGACTCTAAAAGTCGTCCTTCTGGTCAACAGGTGCATAACACTAAAACCATCTTTTTGTACCCAAGCCTGCTTTCTGAGTTGGGGAGTGTTTTGGCACATGGATATGAACCAGACCAGTAAAAGAACAGGATGTATGGGGCAAAGGCTTGAAGAACTCTACGTGGGCCAGCATCACTGGTTATCCATATGTGGTCACTCTGCAAGAGAGAGCACAGTTTGGAAGGCTGTGACTCAGTTCACAGCAGCTGCTCTAGGGGAGAGTCCAGTAAGGAAATACCCTGTAAGAAACAGAAAAGCCAAGTGGAAATGCTATGCCTACCCGATATTTCTTTCACAAACAATACGAAATTTGTCTGATAGTACATACAGTGAATATTCAGAGACACAAATCCAAAATCTCATTATTGCAATGTAGACCATTAACAGTAACAGGATTAGTTCTCAGATTCATGATGATCACAATTATCCAGTTTAAGCATCTGTAGTAATATGAACAACTATTTCTTTATAAGTAGGCTAACTGAAATCAATGTGAATTCTTTCAGTGTATGATGCTGCTTGTTTGTAATAGTGAAGCAGGCAAGGAAAGATATGCAGTAAACTTAAACATAATGTAATATGAAAAGCTTTTAATTTAAGAAATCAGACACTTAAAAGACATATGTAATTGTTGAGTGGTATATTATTAAAATTCCAGAATGATTTGCTTTTCCTGATGCTTCTGTTTTGTCTGCTTTCATGCGGTTATGAATTTGTTTTTCAGTTCTGGACAGAATAATTGTATTAATTGTGTATTAATGTAATCAAATTCATTTTGAGTCTACCATATTCAATACTGTTGCAAAATAATCAATATTAACAAACACAAAAGGAAATAGACAAACTCCAGCCTAACCAAAACCCCCCACCCTCTAATTCAAAGGAATGCACCAGTCTGATCTAAGGATATTAAAAGTGTGGCTTAAATTGTAGCATAAGTAAAGCTCACAATCTAGACACAGCAAGTTATGTACTTGAACATGGCCCTGTTGTGTTTACAGGTTTGAAGTCAGATCTTTCATTTTAATTTTTCATACTTTCATGGATTTGAAACCAGTTCTTTTAATGCAGTTTTGTCTACAATGTGTGTTAAGATATTTCATCTCTTTGTGTTTTGTTAAGGAAATAGTACAATTAAGTGATTTGTCATGAAAATCAAGTATTAATTGCTTCAATTTAAACATCTTCATTGTAAAAAAAGATGGGGATCTAAAATTTAATATACAAGAATAACAACATGTGATAGTTGTACTCTATCAAATTAATCCACAGAGAAATATGTGCTGAACAGAAATATTTTATTTCTGCATGAAGTAGAACAAAAGTCAAATTCAGACATGCTGCCTGAAAGTGACTAGTGGGCTTTTTCACCAAAGGTGAAAGATAACACTTATGAGATGCAGCACAATTTAATACAGTCTGAATACTGAAAATCAGTGTTATATCTGTACTTTCCTTTGTCCGGGAAGCTAGGGACCAGGTTAGGAAAGCTAAGGCCCAGTTAGAATTAAACATGGCTAGGGATATGAAGTTTAACCATGACAAGTGCAAGGTCTTACATCTGGGTCCGAGCAATCCCAGGCACAGCTACAGGCTGGGCAGAGAAGAGATTCAGCGCAGCCCTGTGGAGAAGGACGTGGGGGTGCTGGTCGATGAGAAAATGAACATGAGCTGTCTTCAGTGTGTGCTTGCAGCCCACAAAGCCAACTGTATCCTGGGCTGCATCGAAATGATCATGACCAGCAGGTCAAAGGAGGTGATCCTGCCCCTCTACTCTGCTCTCATGAGACCTCACCTGGAGTATTGTGTGCAGTTCTGGTATCCTCAACATAAAAAGGACATGGAACTGTTGGAACAAGTCCAGAGGAGGGCCACGAGAATGATCAGGGGACTGGAGCACCTCCCATATGAAGATAGGCTGAGAAAGTTGGGGCTGTTGAGCTTGGAGAAGGCTGCGTGGAGACCTCCTATCAGCCTTCCAGTATCTGAAGGGGGCCTATAGGGATGCTGGGGATGGACTCTTCATTAAGGACTGTAGTGATAGGACAAGAGGTAATGGGTTAAAACTTAAACAGGATAAGTTTAGATTAGACATAAGGAGGAAATTCTTTCCTTTTAGGGTGGTGAGGCACTGGAATAGGTTGCCCAGGGAGGTTGTGAATGCTCCATCCGTGGCGGTGTTCAAGGCCAGGTTGGATGAGGCCTTGGGTGATATGGTTTAGAGCGACGTGTCCCTGCCCATGGCAGGGAGGTTGGAACTTGATGATCTTAACGTGCTTTCCAATCCTTACTATTCTATGACTCTTTATTGATTACAGATCTTTTGACCATAGAAGACGCAAACAAAACCATAAGTCACTAGACCAAATATGTCAGATTGCTCACAATCTATCATAATTATGATTCTACAGCTTGTTAAGTGAGGATATTTAATGCACGCTCTTGATGCTAGTGAAGGCACAAGATCTGCTGGTATCATACTGGTGGACTGCCCTAATAGGATGAGTTAATGCTGCTGTAGGCCACCTGCCCTAGCAGATGGGGACTGGATCCTGGATGGGGACTGCCTGAAGCAAGCTACTTTTGATATTACCTTGACTTGTGGATGGGAAAACCTATTTGTTTCACACCAGATGCAAAACTGAGTACCTGTGAATGTGGGGAAAAGAGGAAGGAATAAGCTGCAGACTGCCCATGCCTGAAATAATTCTAAAGAGAAATCAAAAGCCTCAGCTCAGAAATGCCAGTGACTGTTACTACAAAGAATGCTACTTGACAGAAAAAGATAAAAGTCAGTTTATCTTATGAAAGTCACACCAGTGTGTGCTTACAAACACATGCAACTGTATAGATATCAAACACACTGCACAAAAAAATGTTCTGTTCCAAAGGTCTGTTTCCCAGAACAGTAGATAATGTGGGATCATTTACCAGAACGAATAGTTTTAGTATGAACACAATTTAGAAGGTGGGTCAAAGTACTGTTTTAGGAAGCCAAACTACTACAGATTTGTAGCAAATCATATCTTAACTCCAGAAGAAAAGCATACATGCTGGTTGTATCAGCAGATCTTGGGACACACGCTTGAATGGCAAGTTAAAACACATTGCATAAATTTAGTAAAATGTGCTGGTACAAAACTTCACCAACTTTCTAAAAGTTATGAAAAAAAATAGCTATATGTATGAAACTCCTTCTGTTCTTATTAAAATGCTATCTCGTTTCTTATTTGTAAATTCTAGACTCTGTTTGTAATGTTAAGACTTTGTGAGCTGTATTTTCATGCTTTTTTGGCAACCTATTAATTTATTAATGAAGACTGAGATTATTGTACAGTCACACGAAGCCACTGAATGGCTCACTGCATGCTGAACAAGTCTATAGTTTGCAGCTATGGCAGTGGTGGAACTCCCCTGGACATCACTAGAGCCATATCGGTATACATCCACAGAACATTTGGTCATCGTACATCTAAGTGCAAAGATATCACTGGACTAATTTTAGAAGAAAATCTGAACATGGAGATGAAGAATTTTTACTATATCCGTAATAGTAAAGAAAATAATTTAAGGCCCCCTCTCTGGTCCCCAACCCAACTGGCACACCTTTGTTGTATCCATCCTGTGAAACTCTCTTAGCCCCCTCCCTAGCAATCTGGATGCGTTCAGAGTACTTAGTCAATCCTAAACCCCTGAATTAGAGCTGGGAAACAATTGAAAGAGTGTTAGTCCGCCAAGATGAAAACCAGACTAGGGACCATTGCAACAGTCAAATAAGGACCATAAGCAGCAGAGTTTTCTTGCCTGCATAAGAGGAATATTACTACAGTTCTACCCTGGGTAAGATCTGCAGATAAGACTACTGTAGCCCATACAGCTACTGATGCTGTAATCATTTGTTGACCAAAGCAAAGTAAGAAAACCAGACTACAGTCTGGAGAAGGTCAAGGAGGAGGAAAAAAAAATGAGACTGCCTCTTTTAGAAAATGTTTATTCTGACGAGCCATTACTGGTGCTTATTTGCCTTATTTTCTTTCTGCTCCCTCAGTTGGCTGTAAGGGAAGAGCAGAAAATCTCAGCCTGCACACAAACAGAATTCAGTAATAGCTGAAGTCAAGGTAAAAAGATTGTAGTGAGAGGTCAATGGTTCTTTGGATCACCTGAGACTGAGGAGCATGTCTAGGAAGAGAATTAAAACAGGAGCTGATAAGACAGGAGAGATTTTGAAAATGTAAGTGAGCAATGAAGATGGGACAGACTTTAGGACTGAGGAGCTAAGACGTGTTTGAAATTTTGATGGTTAGGGGAGCATTGAGACACAGTCAAAAATATTGTTTAGGAGAAAAGGGGAAAATTAAGAGTTCAGGATAGTCATAAAAGATGTTAGTGTGCCTAAGAATTCTTCAAGTAACTAGTTATACAGAACTCATCTCCCACTGATTGGAATTTTTTACTGTTCAGAGCCCAGCTCTCTAAATAGAGGATCCCCAAGTGCTTTCCTACAGGTAATGCTCTACACAGACAGACTGACCAGTCTGATAATCTATATGCTTTCAAAACAGATGAGAAGCTCAGCTGCGGGTCTGGATGGGACTTTTAGGGCAGGTAAGGGGAAAGCTATTTTCATTAATCTAATCCTCCTTTTTTGTTTTGGGGAGACTGGGGAGGTGTGTGTGTGTTATAACAAGAACAAAACAAACACATTATATTTTATGTCCAGGAGAAAAAGACTCATAGTAAAAATGATAAATAGGATTATTTTCATTGCTGGCAAATGTTAGTATATAAAAACAGGGGAATAGTGAAAAAGCCAAATCAATTTGGAATGCTTGGCTGCAAAAGTTATTTTCAAATATACAATAACCCAATCCCTAATCTCCTGACAAGCTCTCTCCTGACATGGGCAAGAATATGCTTTCAGCAACAGAGAAAGCTTCCACTGAAATCCTTGAAAGATCTGGATCTAAACAGTAAAGGAAACATGTAATTTATACACTGGATGTAGTCTTAAACAGGCTCCCACAAGTCCTCCTATGCCATCAAATAAAGGCTGGATATGTATAAATCTGTCTGTATGCTCAAATAAAGATGCCTTTATAACTAGTTTCCTGCCCAGATGGGATCAAATTATACAGCGTTTTCAATACAACTAACTATCTACAATCCAAACCAGGGCAATGCAAACCAGTTCTGGTCCCAGAGTAAAAGCATTAAGTTCAGGAATATGCCTACAGGCTAGCAAGCCACCTGAGAGACAGAATGCATTAATACTGCACAGTCATGTAATCTCAGTGCATGTGAATGTATCTAAATGGTATCAGCACCAGAGCTGTCTTATGCCCCAGTGTTTTGAGGCACAGGGGAATTGACTTGTGACTGTCAGCACTTAGCAGTCTAAATAAACTGCATAGGATTTATCTCATCTAATTTGGGCACCTAAAAATTTATTTTGCTCAGTGGAGAAAAATAGGTAATTCCCAAGGATGATTCAAGACACACATTTAGGAGCCTGAGGTAATTAGTTTGAACTGTAACAGCTAATAATTAGCTACCTAAATTACATTAAACTGTGTACACAACTGCAAATATATTTTGACTATAAAACAGTTTCTTGCCTTTATAATGACAACACTTGCATCTGAAAAGTCAGTGTTACTTCCTTCTGAAGGAATAATCACTCAACATGTATGTAATGAATTTTTAATAGGGATGAATAAACTGGGGGAGGGAAGGGGGAAGAACTTTACAAATATCCCATAGTACATAATATTATTGTCTAAAATACTGCTCTTCAGGATGAGAATGTGACTGAGATCAGATAGTGCTTGGCTTCTTTAAAGAAGACTGCCAATACACAGTGGTGTCAATTAGGGTTATTTTTACTAAACATACTATTTGGGAACTGCATCTCATTTCCTGGGAACTGAAGTCAGGCTCGAAAATCATTTTATTTCTCCAACAAATTAAAAGATCCTTTAGGCCCAGCCCAACCTATATTTAAATAGGTGACCTATCAGTAAAACTGTGGTGAAAAAACATTGTGCAAACAGAAGAGCAGAAAATTTTAACTATGAACTTTGAAACAAAAATTCTGTGAGGAAAAGATGCAAATCTGTGGATCCCTGATAACCCAAGAAAAGGAATATCTGGCTTCTATAAGTCTGTCTATTTACTTCCCAGGTGCCCTCAAAAGGCACTTTATGTTGTGAAATCATCTACAGGAGGGTTCCACAAGGTAGAAAAAGGACAGATGTTACTGAAAATACACATTAACCTACGCTGTTTGATCCCAGCTTTTTAAGACAAAATGTGCTTCTGGTTTTGCATCCTTCATAGGAAAACATTGGCTTTGATTCTCCATCTTCTCTTGTATAAATAGTATCTTCATGTAATAACAGTTATAATAATAGTAACTATTTAAAATGATGACATGAATTAGGTAGAGACATGTCAATGGCTATTGCTTGTAACAAAAAAGGTAAAATTGAGTATCAAATCACTGTAACAAGCAATATAAAAAACGTCAGTTCTGGAAAAAAGATGCACTGAAGGAACTTTTTAGGGCTGTGCATGGTAGATTAGAGATGCATTTTCCCTTTAACATTGAGAGAAATTACATGCTTAAGGTACCACAAATGCTGCTGAGATTCCTTTCTGTGTTATAAAGCAAAAGTCACTGATTTTCACCAGAAAATAAAGCTTCACAGTCAAGGGGGTAGGTGCCGAACATGTTCCTATGTTGTCAACAGTCACAGATTGTGAGGACCAAAACAATCACAGCTTAACAGAAAGCTTTTCAAGGAGGCTATAACACCTCTTTCTTACAGTTTACAATCATTTACAATGTAATTAATGATGTAACTTGATTTCCAGCCTTCAATTAATGAAAAAAATTGCTATCTTCCAGTAACAAAACATCGGAGTGATGGAATCGTAACATCATAGAATAGTTAGGGTTGGAAAGGACATTAAGATCATCTGGCTCCAATCCCCCTGCCATGGGCAGGGACACCTCAAACTACACCATGTCACCCAAGGCTTTGTCCAACCTGGTCTTGAACACCACCAAAAATGGAGCATTCACAACTTCCCTGGTCAACCCATTCCAGTGCCTCACCACCCTAGCAGGAAAGAATTTCCTCCTTATATCCAATCTAAACTTCCCCTCTTTAAGTTTGAACCTGTTACCCCTTGTCCTGTCACTACAGTCCCTAATGAAGAGTCTCTCCCCAGTATCCCTATAGGCCCCCTTCAGATACTGGAAGGCTGCTATGAGGTCTCCACGCAGCCTTCTATTCTCCAGGCTGAACAGTCCCCACTTTCTCAGCCTATCTTCATATGGGAGGTGCTCCAGTCCCCTGATCATCCTCCTGGCCCTTCTCTGGACTTGTTCCAGCAGTTCCATGTCCTTTTCATGTTGAGAACACTAGAACTGCACACAGTACTCCAGGTGAGGTCTCATGAGAGCAGAGAAGAGGGGCAGGATCACAGTATCACAGTATCACAGTATGTTAGAGATTGGAAGGGACCTCAAAAGATCATCTAGTCCAATCCCCCTGCCGGAGCAGGAACACCTAGATAAGGTTACACAGGAACGTGTCCAGGCAGGTCTTGAATGTCTCCAAAGAAGGAGATTCCACAACCTCCCTGGGCAGCCTGTTCCAGTGTTCCGTCACCCTCACTGAGAAGAAGTTTCTTCTCAGGTTTAAGTGGAACCTCTTGTGCTCCAATTTGTATCCATTTCCCCTTGTCCTTTCATTGTTTGCCACTGTGAAGAGCCTGGCTCCAACCTCGTGACACTCCCCCTTTATATATTTATATACACTAATAAGGTCACCCCTCAATCTCCTCTTCTCCAAACTTTAGAGACCCAGCTCCCTCAGTCTTTCCTCATAAGGGAGATGCTCCACTCCCTTAATCATCTTAGTTGCCCTGTGCTGGACTCTCTCCAGCAGGTCTCTGTCCTTCCTAAACTAAGGGGCCCAGAACCGGACACAATATTCCAGATGAGGTCTCACCAGGGCTGAATAGAGGGGAAGGAGGACCTCTCTCGACCTACTAACCACCCCCCTTCTAATACACCCCAGGATGCCATTGGCTTTCTTGGTCACAAGGGCACAGTGTGGGATCACCTCCTTCAACCTGCTGGTCATGCTCCTTTTGATGCAGCCCAGGATACGGTTGGCTTTCTGGGCTGCAAGCACACACTGAAGACAGCTCATGTTCATTTCCCCATCAACCAGCACCCCCAAGTCCTTCTCTGCAGGGCTGCTCTGAATCTGTTCTCTGCCCAGCCTGTAGCTGTGTCTGGGATTGCTCCGACCCAGGCGTATGACCTTGCACTTGGCATGGTTAAACTTCATGAGGTTGGCATCAGCCCAACTCACAAGCGTGTCAAGGTCCCTCTGGATGTCATTCCTTCCCTCCAGCGTATCAACCGAACCACACAGCTTGGGGTCATCGGCAAACTTGCTGAGGGCGCACTCAATCCCACTTTCCATGTCAGCGATGAAGATTTTGAACAAGACCGGTCCCAACACTGATCCCTGAGGGACACCACTCGTTACTGGTCTCCAGCTGGACATTGAACAACTCTTTGTGTGTGGCCGTCCAGCCAGTTCTTTATCCACCGAGTGGTCCATTCATCAAATTGATGTCTCTCCAATTTAGAGACAAGGATGTCACGCGGGACAGTGTCGAACGCTTTACACAAATCCAGGTAGATGACATCAGCTGCTCTACCCCTGTCCACTGGTTCTGTAGCCCCATCATAAAAGGCTATCAAACTGGTCAGGCAGGATTTCCCCTTAGTGAAGCCATGCTGGCTGTCACCAAGCACCTGGTTGATTTTCATGTGTCTTAGCATGCCTTCCAGGAGAATCTGCTCGAAGATTTTGCCAAGCACAGAGGTGAGACTGACTGGTCCGTAATTCCCCAGGTCATCCATTTTCCCCTTCTTGAAAATGGGGGTTATATTTCCCTTTTTCCAGTTGTAAGGAACTTCATCTCACTGCCACGATTTTTCAAAGATGATGAGCAGTGGCTTAGCAACTTCATTTGTCAGCTCCTTCAGGACACATGGATGGATATCACCAGGTCCCATGGACTTGTGTACGTTCAGGTTCTTAAGATGGTCTCAAACCAGTTCTTCTCCTACAGTGTGCCCACGGTCTTCATTCTCACAGTCTCTGCGTCTGCCTTCCAAGAATTGGGTGGTGCATTTGCCAGTGAAGACCAGGGCAAAGAAGTCATTCAGAACCTCAGCCTTCTCCAAATCCAGGGTAGCCAGTTCTCTCGATAGCTTCCGGAGACAGCCCACCTTGTCCCTAGTCTTTCTTTTATTTTCAATGTACCTATAGAATCCCTTCCTGTTATCTTTCACATCCCTAGAGAAGTTTAATTCTAACTGAGCCTTAGCTTTCCTAACCTTGTCCCTTGCTTCCCAGATAACATCCCTGTATTCTTCCCAGGCCGCCTGTCCTTGCTTCCCCCTTTTATAAGCCTCTTTTTTCATTTGAATTTTCCTCAGCAGCTCCTTATTTATCCAAGGAGGTTTCCTGGTCCTCCTGCTGCACTTCCTTCTAGTTGGGATGCAACACTCATGAACTTGTAACAGGTGATCTTTGAATATCAACCAACAGTCTTGGTCCCCCCTGCCTTCTAGTGCTCTATCCTATGGAACCTTACTAAGCATGTTCCTGAAGAGGCCAAAGTCTGCTCTCCTGAAGTCCAGGGCAGTGAGCTTGCTGCATGCTCTTCTCACTGTCCTAAGGGTCTCGAATTCAACCATCTCATGATCGCAATTCAACCATCTCATGATTGCAATTCGACCATCTCATGATTGCATGATCATGGCATGATCTCATGATCATGACCAGTGAGTCCTCAGTGAGTGTTTTTCAGTTCTTTAGCTATAAATATGAAACTAAATAGCAGAAAAGAATAGCATAGCACTGTTAAATTCTGAAGTCTTCTTCAAGCTTGGTACTTGAAAATAACCTAAAAAGTGCAGTACAACTAGAAATCACTTATCAAGGAAGCAATGTACAAATTGTATGTCTTGCATCTTTCTTTTCAGATGCAATTCGTAACTTTTTCATCACAGAGATACCTGAGGCTTTAACATAATTCTGAAGTATACCTACCTGGACATTGCTATCTTCAGTTTGCAGTGACTTCAAGGCAGAAACTCTACTGAAGTAGAGTTTGTTTGGTTTATATTTCTTTTCATGCTGGAGAAAAAGCTCCATCAAAGCCTTTATCTGTGACATTCCCCATCACTGTAATATTTAAGCACTTAATAATCTCCTAAAAATTCCTGACTTCAGCAACACTGTTATCTCCATTTTTTGTTGAAGGGAATCTGAGCAAAATCTGCTTTCTCTGGGGAACACAGGAAGTCTGTCAAAGATATCCATGAGCATGGATCAAGGTCTCCCACTTTAGCCTGCTGGCATTTAGACTCACAGTCATTTTCCTTTCTCCCCTGGCAGCTTCTCAGATTTGTAGACAGTTTGATGATGCAGCTTTGGCTCCTGCAAATTAACTGCATTGTGGTGACTGACAGCTACACTGATAACTTCATAATCTAAATGGAGAGAATGATGGGTGCTGCACACTGGCAGGATATGCTCTCAGAAGCCTGTATTGATCCTTTTGCTTAAAAGGTGTACATCTATATTTTCAGGTGCTCTTTCTATGAGGTGACATTGTTATTAGCTGTTCTTTGGTTCTCTAAACTGTATAAAGTATATAAGATGCAACCCTACAACTCCCACCCCAGGTGAATAACCACTTTGCACATTCAGGAAAATAACAGTTAGGAGACAAATCTTGCAGTGCCACACAAAACACTGTTTACTCTACACTTCAGCTGTTCCTTTTCTGTGTGGTTACATCTGTAACACAATTGGAGTCAGACATATTGTAGACTTGAAGATCTCTAGCTGATTCTTTACATTATGGTTTTGCTTTTAAAGCTAACTAAGTTGATATCTTTAATAAAGGTGTCATGTAAGTTGTTCTGATACATTGTTATAGATTTATAAGCGAAACAAGAAAAGAGTTAAGACTGTTCAGTGTATGCCTCTGAAATAAGCAAACAAAAGTCACGATGTCTCTGAATATAATCTTCTAATTGCACAGCACGACAACAGAAACAATCACAAAAATCCCAAGCAAAAATGAAAAAAAAAGATAATGATATTTAACAGTAACTAATTAAAGTTTTGGTTTTTTTTTAATTCCATATATTTTGTGTTTTTCCAGTTATTCAGGTAGTATTCTATCCTCAGCTGGAAATGCTGCGTCTATTGCTGTGTCCAGCACAAAATACAACCTGAAGGCACAGTAAGTCCAACAAATTTACCACACATAGTTCAATGGTGACCGCGGGACCACAGCTGGAGTACTGCGTTCAGCTCTGGGGCCCTGTGTTGGACTGTGATAAAGTTAATTTTTTCCATATTAGCTTGCATAGGATTATGTTTTGAATTTGTGCTGGAAATAGTGTTATAACACAGGGATGGATTAGTTATTGCTAAGCAGTGCTTACACAGTGTCAAGGCCTTTTGTGTTTCTCGTACCACCCCACCAGTGAGTAGGCTGGGTGTGCACAAGAATTTGGAAGGGGACGCAGATGGGACAGCTGACCCCAGATGAGCCAAGGGATATCCCATACCCATTATGTTGTGCTGTCGTGGTTTAAGCCCAACCAGCAACCCAGAACCACACAGCTGCTTGCTCACTTCTCCCCCTTTCTCCCTCCACTCGCGGAGGGATGGGGAGGAGAATTGAAAGAATGTAACTCCCACGGGTTGAGATAAGAAGAGTCCAGTAACAAAGGCATAGCACAAATCACTACTGCTACCACCAATAATAATAATGATAAGGGAAATAACAAGGCAAGAGAATACAACCTCTGACCACCCGCCGACCAATACCCAGCACGACCCGAACAGTGATCTAGCCCTTCGAGGTAACTGCCCCCAGTTTATATACTGGGCACGACGTGTTGTGGTAGGAAATACCTCTTTGGCTAGTTTGGGTCAGGTGTCCTGTCTCTGCCTCCTCCCAGCTTCCCCTCCTTTGTAGCAGAACATGAGACTCAGAAAGTCCTTGGTCAGAGTAAACATTACTGAGCAACTAATACCATCAGCGTTATCACTGTTGTTCTCAGGCTGAGAGTCAAAACCACAGCACTGCACCAGCTACTAAGAAGAAGAAAAATGCCTGCTACTGCTGAACCCAGGACACATGCTCAGTATATAAAGCAAGGGGAAGAAGAAGGAAAGTGGTGGGGGGAGAGGGCTGTTTAGAGTGATGGCATTTGTCTTTACATGTCACTGTTATGTGTGGTGGAGCCCTGCTCTCCTGGAGATGGCTGAAAACCTGCCTGCTGATGGGAAATGGTGAATAAATTCCTTTTTTTGCTTTGCTTGCACACACAGCTGTTTCTTTGCTTGTTAAGATGTCTTTATCTTAATCCAAGAGTTTTCTCACTTTTACCCTACCAGTTCTCCCCCCTATCCCACCAGGGTTGGTGGGTGAGTGAGTGAGTGGCTGTGTGGAGCTTAGTCGCCAACTGGCATTAAACCGTGACAAGCCCAAACACAAGAAGGACGTGACCTATCAGAGTAAGTCCAGATTAGATGTTCCATTTTACCTCTATTCCTAGTAAAAGAATCTAATCCATTTATTGGTCATACCTTGTCTAGCTTGGTTCAATTTCATCATAATTTTCACATTTTTCAAATCTGGATTAAAGATCCTGTTACCTCAACACGATATTCTGCCATTGTTTAGATAGCATAACCTCAGCAACTCAGCTCTAGTAACACCATGTCTAACAACAAAGCCCCATGTAAGTAAAAAAATTGCCAATTTCACACTTGATTTTCCACCTGCTCTGCCCTGTAGATTTCATGCTTCTTGTCCATCTTTATAATTTTTTCAGAATTGTTTTGAATCAAACCATTAATAATTACACTATTAAAAGTCCCTTTATGTAAACAGTATAACCCTTAAGTCAGATTGTGCTTTTGAGTTTGTCTTCCTTTAGATCTGTGCTTTCCAGCTTTTTCCATGTTATAGCTTAAAGAAGTTTGAAACTTCTTGTTCAGCTATGAAGAAAGGAACTTTGCTTCTGACTCTGCTCTTCAGCCATCAAGGGACATGCAAAATGCCTGAAAATACATGTTCGATACTCTTTTTATGTTGGAAAGCTTAGAGAGCTGATCCATCCTTGTGCTTTCCACTCTGTTCTCCTCTGTAGTAATCCTGAAAAAGAAGCTATCTGATAACAAAGTGATAAGGAGTTCAGATTTTAAGCTAGAAGTACATTTACAGTCAAAGAACTTAGTTCCCTAGCTTCTTCCCAGGAATCTGTTCACTTAATTGTTTATTCACCCTCAGACTCTTTTATGGAGTGAACCAACTAGTCCTTCTTGAGGGTGTGCTTCAGAAGATAATTCAACCCAGGTCCATTCCCAACTGGCAATTTGATTACCTCTCTTACTATTCCACAGAATCACCAGGGTTGGAAGGGAATTGTGGAGATCATCTAGTCCACTTTCAAATGGTCATGTATGACTTTGTGGCTCCCCACAGCATTCATCAACAGATCTTAGTTCCAAAGCTATAAAAACAGTCCTTATAGGGCTAACACTTTTTCCTCTCATACCAAGGGATACAATATATAGCCCAGAGGAGGACTTGGCTTTTTCTGTGTTAAGATGATTATTTCCAGCCATAAGGTATGTGTAGCGGATGTTGCTTGCTTTGACTTCAGCAATGGTTTTGACACAGTTATAGCATCTATGAGATGACCATAGTATGCTTGTACTCAAACTGAAGAGAGCTGGACTAGATGGGGAACCTACAAGGTGGGCTGAAAAATGGCTTAACACAGGACTCAAAGTGTTGTGATCATCAGGAAAAAAAGTCTAATACTCAACTGATAACCAAAGGGATTCCTTGAGGGCAATGCTAGGGCCAATACTGTTCAATAACTTCATGAATGACCTGGCCTGCGGAGGACGCAAACCCGAGATGGAAAGGAACAATATACTGGTGGGTGGACAGCCATTCAGCGACCTTGACAGACTTCAAAAATGGGCTGTTAGTAACCTCATGAAGTTCAGCTTGGGCAAAGGCAGAGTGCTGCACCTGTGATGAAATAAACCTGTGAAACAGTAGGGGCTGCTGGTCAACAGATCAGAAAGCTGATTCTGTTTTGCAGAGAAGGAACCAGGAGTCCTGCTGAAGAAGACGCACTAGAATCAACAGTATACCCTTACAGCAAAGAAGGCAAACTGCATACAGGACTGTGTTAGAAGATATGCAGCCAACAGTTTGAGGGGTTTTTTTTGCTTTTTGGTTCACACTTGTTTGGTGACATTTGGATAATGTGTACAGTTATATCCCCATACAATAAAGAAAAGATAGAAAATGTAGAAGTGTCTCCATAGGCATGTCTACCAGGAAGGACTACCAAGATTGTCAGGGTACTTGAGCACATAATGGACAAAGAGAAGAAGATAGGTTTGCTCAGCCTTAAGAAGAGATATCTGAGAGCAGATACAGATGTTGGGAGCTACCTAATTCCTAATGCGAAGATATGGAGAAGATGGAACCAGATGCTTCTTGGAAGAGGACAGAAAAAGAACAAATAGGGTCAGTCGAAAGTGTAACAAAAGAAATTCCAAAAGTGCATTAAGTTTTATTTTTCACCACGAGGGTAGACAGACCTGCAACAGGCTGCCCAGGGACACTGTGGGCTCTCCACCCCAGAGCACTGGTGAAAGCTGTGTTGGCAAGGCTTGAGCAACCTAATGTAAGTTAGCACTACTTTGAGGAGGGCCAAGACCAAATGATCTCCAGGGGTGACTCCCAGCCTAAACTATTCCCTGAATGAAATTCTAAACAGTGATCCACGCACAGTGATTCATTCTAACAGGCAATCTACCTTAGCGGTATACACATAAAATACTCTGGAACAGATCTGGCACTCATGAATTAATCCTGAGGGTGTGTCCTGGGTTCACGACAGGGTGAAAGCATCTTCCAGTAACAAAGTAGTCCAAGACTCTGTGTGGGATTATCAGGATGTAAGACAATCTGCAGAATTGGTGAGAGAAAAAGCTATGGAGGTCACACAACCAGAACTGAATTGGCAAGTGGAAAATGTGGGAACTGCTGGGCCTTTGCAGTCATCAGTGAAAGTGACATGTGGAAGAAGCAAGAGCTTTTCAAACTCAGTACATTAGCTTGCATTTTCTTCCAAAGTAAAAATTATAAAGTGCTTTGCAAAACATCCCTATTAAAGTCATGATTCAGCCTTGTAGAGGAGAGAAAATAATGTTTGAGGTAGAATTATGATAACATTTATGCATTGGTATTAAGCTGTGTTTCTAATTCTGTGTTCTTACGGAGGTGTTCGAAAGACCTAAATATTTATTTCAAAGGACAAAACCAAGATCCAAATAGGCCCCTTAGCTGCTTCCAATTTAGATTTCATGATATCTAAAATTAGCCTCATGGGTAGTTCAATGAATACAGTCAGACATCCAGGCTCTCTAAAAGGTACATGATAAAAGAGATGTTCTACAGGTATTCCACTGCCACACTGTCACCCAGACTGCGTGAGTTAGGTGTTTATGCTAGATACACACATGATGTCCATAGCTGGACTTTTGTTCTGATAGAAGGTATCTCACATGACATTACTCATTTGTTGAAACAGGGAAGAACTTCCAGGGGTGACGCTGGTCACTTTTTATGAAATAGTTAAGTGTTGCAGAGGAGTACAGTACTCTCTCAGGAAGATGTCTTGGATTATTATACAGTTTTTACCTAATATTACCCCTAATGAGTTTTGCAGCTGCTCAAGCAAGAGTCTTCAGAATTGGTTTGGTGTTTTTTGGTTTGGTGTCTGTTTTTAATTTTTTGGCTTGGTTTGGTTAGGATTTTTTTTTTTCCTAAAAGAAATGCCAGAATTCCATTAAAATTCAATTAAATAAAGTTAGAAACAAATTTTACATTATGCCTTTTTTTTGGTACCTTTCTTCAAGAAAAGTTTTAACTGGCAATAGAAGAGAGAATTGCTGTGATTATGTACGCTTCTTTATAAAACGGCATAGAATTTCAGCTACTAAGTCTTATATCAATAATTTATGGCTGAACTTCATAATTTCTTTCAAAAAGAAAAAGCAGCATTTCAAATTTTTCAGCACATCCCTAGTGTTGTGAAATTCTCTTATAACATGCAGATTTGATTTGCTTAACTCATGCTTTCAGATATTATATTCTTGACCTTTGGTAGGGTTTGTTGGCTGGGAAAGTGGGTCAAAGATTATTCTTTATTACTAAAAGTATTATTAATGTGTTTCATCTTTTAGCACATGTATTTGAAGTCACGGAGCGGTACTGGGAATGGTTTTACCTTTGCATCCTTTCCCACCCTGAAGTCTTGCATTTATGCTAATAAATTCCAGGGCACTGCTACAGTTGCCTACTGTCAAAATGTTAGCATGTTTCCTGACAGGTTTTTGGTCTGGGTCATCTAGAACCCTCCCAAACAAGTCCTTTGAGCAATGTGAAATTTAGCTTGGGTCAGGGACACCTTCCAATTTGCTTGGAAAACACTTTGACTGAGTGCAATATCACATAATGTCACCATTAGAACAACTGACTGTTTTGTCTCCATGAAAACTCTGGACTTATGGTAGTCCCTTGTGCATCAGTTTTATTGTATTTTAAGCTGCTGAACTGCCAACCTTGCAAATAGTACATATTTCAACTAAATTCTGTCCACAGGCTTTCAGCACTGCATCTAGGAGTCCAAGAGGCCTTCAGACTCCCTTTAGTGTTCATGTAAATAGCACCAAGATCAGCCCTCCCATGGCTACACAGCACAATCTAGCAGTTGTGAATTTTGTGTATGTGTTGTTCAATAAATACTTTGGATCTGATATTGTTCTGACTAGTTTCAGGCCATGAAGTACAGCTTCCTATAATATCCAAGGTTTTTGTATTACTATGACTTGGAACTGAAAGTTTGAGAAAGCAGAGAAATGTTTTTAATCAGTAAGCTTTCACAAGAATTTTGAATACAGGAGAACAATGTCAGACCCCCAAATGTATTGAAAGGGGTAAAGTTTGACAAATGTTAATGCTTTTTTACATATTCAAATACTTAATTCACAAATTAGCAACACTGATTGTGATTGTTTCTTTAATGACAATGCCAGGCAGCAGAGTAGAGGTGACATGTAAATTGTCTTTTCTTCACTTGATCTGAAAATGGATTTTGCTATTATGAGCCATTGTTTCTATTCAGTAGGCAGTTCACAGTTGAATGCACTAAAAACTGAGTTATTGCAGAATAATGGTGACATCAACATGTTTCACCTTTGTGAGATTGTACATTTAAGCTTTTTTTCTGAATAAATTATATTGATTTAATATATTTCACAGTCATTCGAACTTCAAAAGGCTTATATAGTCAGTACCTTTAAGACATAGGTTAACTGAAAGCTTTTCATTATTCAAATTACAGAAATGACCTTTGCTTTCATAGACCTCAAATTTTTAATATTTAATATAAGGTATGGCAGGCATCTAATAGGTAGAATTTAACCTGTTTTACTAGTTCTACCAATCCATTGCTATTTAGCCCTTTTTTTTCTGTTTATTTCTGTCTTATTTAATTATATTTTTTTGTTGTTGTCTTTTAGTTTTGTTTTTTTGCTTTTTTAGTCTAAGATTGAGGACTATATTATACCATTTTTGTACAGAGTTAATTTTCACGTCAGAAACAATTATGGACCAATTAACTTGCAATCATAGGCTGCAAGTATAAGCAAATGCTGCCTCTAATAGGTAGAACAATGGTTATTAATACATACGCTGCTTTCTCGGAATATTTTTGGAAGATTTTCTTAGTGAAAGACCTAACTTGCTAGAAGTACTGGCAGTCTGTTGGTAAAATGCTTTGCACCCCTACTTAAAATGTACTAAAAATACTGAAGCAAGTGCTGCATATGCCGTGTGAAGAGTTAGACATATTTCTCTTTGGTAACTTTCCAGGGCCCAAATTCTTGTTTGTGATATCTGATCTAAATCTTAAAACTAAGGTCATTTTCTGCATAAGTTAAATAAAACTCAAATTAAAGGAAAAGGAATGTTGCCCCTTTCTGAAGACCTGAGGCATTTCAATAACAATAATTTTGGATAATCTTTCAACTTCCCATATTTTATATCCTCTTATAGTTACAGGCTTAGGCCACTGATAATTATGCTAATCTCAATATATGTCTGTTTTATCATGCGCAAATTGAGTACAAATTCTGCCATATCTCTGCAGGGGGGAAAGGTAGTTTCTGGGAAACTTACCAGAGTATAAATTTAGAAAATGCAATCAGTTTCACAATCTGTTATAACCCAATTCTCCTAAGTGATGACATAGTGCACATGAACCCTAGCTGGTATTATCTCCCCAAATTACTTACATTTAGCCCTATGCGATCACCAAGATTTTGAGGTGAAATGAAATAACAAAGCAACTGGAATTTTGTCTTTTCACTTGGTTTCACGATGAGTTAAACATTACATAATATTAGTATATATTATTTATATCCAAAAAAAAAAAAAAAAAAGGAAAGAGGCCTGTGTATCTGATGCCTTCTTTGCTTTGGTCTTTACTGGCACAGTCTTCTCTCAGCCTTGACAGGCTGAGGTGGTCAAACACCAAAATAGGCTGCCCAGAGACAGAACATGCAGCCTTGGAGATACTTAAAACAAGGCCTTAAGCAACCTATTCTAAACTACACAGTCCTGCTGATAGCAAGGGTTTGGATCAGTCTTCATCCCATATCAGGCTTCCAGAAGGAATTCCATTATAATTCCTTTGGAGAAACCCATATCTCTTTGGAGACGGACTCCTCATTAGGGACTGTAACAATAGGACAAGGGGCAGTGGGTTTAAACTTAAACAGAGGAAGTTCAGGTTAGATATAAGGAAGTTCTTTACTGTGAGGGTGGTGAGGCACTGGAACAGGTTGCTGAAAGAAGTGGTAAATGTTCCATCCCTGGCAGTGTTCAAGGCCAGGTTGAATGGTGTCTTGGGTAACATGGTCTAGGATGAGGTATCCCTGCCTATGGCAGGGGGATTGGAACATGATGATCTTAAAGTCCTTTCCAACCCTAACTATCCTATAATTCTATGATCAGTAGTGTTAAAGGCTAAGCTAATGACACAGGAAGGCAGGAGCCAAAAGTTCCTCTGGAACTGAAGCCTATACACATGAACTGCCAAAAACATTCCTGATGAAACTCAAATAATCATAGTCGGTGGCTCAGTGTCCAAGTGGAGACCAGTGACAAGTGGTGTACCTCACGGGTCAGTATTGGAACCAGTGCTGTTTAACATTTTTGCCTGTGACATGGACAGTGTGATCAAGTGTACCCTCAAAAAGTTTGCTGAATGACACCAAGCTGTGTGGCATGGTCAAGGTACTGAAGTGAAGAAATGCCATCCAGAGGGACCATGACAGGCTTCAGAGAACCTCATGAAGTTCAACAAGGCCAAATGCAAGGTCCTGCAGCTGGGTTGGGGCAATTCCAAGCATAAATACAGGCTGGGGATAGACTGGATTAAGAGCAGCCAAGAGGCAAAGACTTTGGGCTTGTTCTCCGTGAGAAGCTCAACATGAGCCAGCAGTGTGCGCTCACAGCCCAGAAAGTCAAGCCTATGCTGGGCTGCATCAAAAGAAGCAGGTCGAAGGAGGTGATCCTGCCCCTCTACTTTGCTCTTGTGAGATCCCACCTGGGGTACTGTGTTCAACTCTGAGGCCCTCAGCACAAGAAGGACAAGGACCTGCGTGAGTGGATACAGATTAGAGTCAGGAAGATGATCAGAGGTTGGAGCACTTCTCCTATGAAGAAAGGCTGAGAGTGCTGGGGTTGTTCAGCCTGGAGAAGAAAAGGCTCCAGGGAGAGCTTCGAGCAGCCTTTCAGTATCTGAAAGGGGCCTACAATAAATCTGAAGAGGGACTTTTTACAAATGCATGTAGCAATAGGACAAGGGGGGGCTGGCTTTAAATTGAAAGAGGGGAGATTTAGATGAAGTATTAGGAAGAATTATTTTCCTATGAGGATGGTGAGGCACTGGTACAGGCTGCCCAGAGAAGTTGTCAGTGTTCAAAGCCAGCTTGGACAGGGCTTTGAGCAACCTGGTCTAGCAGAAGGTGTCCCTGCCCATGGAAGGGGTTTGGAACTAGATGACTTTTAAAGTTCATTCTAATCCAAAATATTCTATGATTGTGTGATTCTGTGATTCTCTGAATTGTCTTTTTTTTTCAACATAATTGCTCTCAGAGTTAGTCATATCCATAACGACCACCAAACTGACAAGCACCAACCAAAGGACTAAGAGAGTCAGTTCACAAGAAATAAAAGAAGGGGAATGATCCTGAAGAAAGGGGACAATATGATAAAAAGTGACAAAGCAAGTTTGAAAATGTGGGCAGGTGTGAGAAATGGTAGGGAGTTTGACAGACAGAAAAGGAAAGGAATATGAAACTGCAAATGCATGGTAAATTATAGTGTCCAGGTGGAAAGAAGAATATAAAGCATTGAATGAAAACTGCTTACTGTTATCACCTTTGCATTGCTAATCTTTGTAGCTGCAGAACTCAGAATTACAGTACCTTTCCCAACTGTCTCTCTTATCATCATTCTTTTTTAATCCACTCTCTGCCTGCTTATCTTATTACCCTTTTATTCAAAAACTTGGCCTTTGACTGGCTGATCTGGCTTTGTCTCACTTAGTAAGACCCCCTACCTTCTTTTTCATCTTTTCCCATGGCTCACATGTGTCAGTATATATTGCTGTACATAAGAAGCTATATATAGTTAGTGGGTTTTACCATTACCTGCGCATTCTAAATTTAGTGTGCATATTTCAGAACCTGAAATATCTGAGACACCCTTAACAGTACTGTCTGGATCCTTAATGGTATTCACAGAATATACATAAAAAGAGATTTAGGATGCTTCTGTTTGAATGGCTGAAATATTACAAAATCTATCACGCACTACACTCATTTTCTTTACCTTGATCTCTTTTTAGTTTTGTATTTGAAATCTATCTCCACTTACCTGAGATTTAAATACACTGGAAGGAGATTACTTTCCTGGTGTATTAACTGCTAATCTCAGATTAACACATGCATATAAATAAAAGAAAGAGTAATTAAGATCTGTACCTGTCTGAGTGATATTTGCCACACAGGAAGCTATATATCAGTCTTACTGATGTAAGAGCTATCAAAGTCTCTTTCAAAGCAGAATGGATACATTTCACTTACTGGAATACGCTATATATAAACCAAGTACACACTTGTAAATAAAATAATGTTGGACTTGCTGTTTTACCCATAAGCCAGGCCATGTGCTGACTCTCACTTTGTACTCCTTTGGTATCGGCTACATAAATGCCAGGTGACCCCAGTCCTATCCATGTTAAGGACTGTTTGAATAATTCAGCAATCTAGATGTAGGTATTCCACTGCCTGTGCAAATTACTAGTTTAAATTACTAATAACTCTAAGATAAAAATTATATTTGACCAATTTAACACCAAATTGGAACATTATAATCAAATGTGCATTTTTCTGTCTGAATCAGACATTCAGATTCCCTGAGTTTCCCACAGTGAAACTTTCTTTCACCCCAAATCCAGGAATTTCTGGGTGCTGCTTACCTCATTGGGACATAGACATCCTAACACGCTAGACAGGTTGGGTTCTAAAATGCTTTCATTGACTACGAAGGGAGATGTAATTGGTTGTCACGAATGTCAAAATGTGCACAGCAGACTTCTAAACTTCTATAAAATTAATCCCATTCTGGCTACTTACAGGTGATATCACACATATCAGTTTATTTAGAGTTCAAAATAAATTGCATGAGATCATGAACATTTGTTGCAAATTCTGGGAAGTTTTAGGCAAAAGCTTTGCTTACATTGTTTAATGCCTTGCTGAATTTAGACAAGCCGTCTGTTGGGAATAAATCAATGTGAAAGGTATCGCTTTATTTTATCATATGTGATGGAATGAAAGAAAATGGCAACACCTTAGAAAAAAGCATTACTGTATTTTAAGAGGTGCACTGATTTGTAAAGGTGCATCCCTTTTATTCCTATTGACTGAGTTGTACTACATATGCAGTGGCATATCACTGTCAAAAGGGTAGCTTACGGTCTCACCTCACATTTCAGTGAGAACATCTCTGCAGCCTGTAACTGTTGTGACAATACCAACAAAATGTTTCTATAGAGATTTGTTAATTATATTCCCAAATGTTATATCAACAGCACTTAAACAAACTTCAGAGTGAAAAATAGAATTATATTTGGCATGCATAGGTACATACCCAAAGATGTTTACATTGCATATTGACAGTCACAGAGTCTTTTTCCTCAGATTCTGTTTTACTCTCAGGAAAGAGATGGATTGTACAAGCAAAATTAGGGTCACAGGAAATTAAATCCATCTTTCATGTTAAATGAATTATGAAAAAAACAGCATAAGACTTGATGAATCAGAAACAGACTTTGTCCACGCTTTGCTCATATCACTTCTCCAAGTTAAACAGAGCAGCCCACTAGCTGGGTAAACACTGAACAAACAACTCCAAATGTTATTTTCCAGCTGCTTATGAAGGAATAAAATTCAGCCAAAGAGTCATAGCAGTTATTGTAGCCCAAATTTCTAACATGGAAAAAGAAATAGAATGAGGAAGAGCACAGACTGAAGCAGTCAGAAGTGAGGGAATATCAATATCACAGTTTTCAAAGCAAATATAACGAGATGCCTCTTTTCGCATTCAGAATTTGATGCAGTCTTTAATTACAGTTTCTCATAGGGTTTTTTTTCTCTTTACTGTTGCTGTCAGTGCAGAGAATGGCAACTGTCCATGTAATGAACACCTATTCAATAGCTGTTTTCTCGTTTATGCTCAATGAGTCCTTCAATGTATTACTTACTGCATGTTATTTAAACCCTGCTCTGAATACACAGTTATTAATTTCCTGAAGCTCTTCTTCCGGTGCTCATCAGTGTAGCACCTGAGTGCTCTGCTTAGAATAATGACTTTACTTCCACAACCATCTGATGAAATTATCATCCCCATTTTACAGATTGAGAACTGAGGCACACAGATACAAACATCCAAAGTGCCCACTAATTTTCTTATTCAACCACAGATACACAGAACCTGATTTTGTGGAGTGCTAAGAATTATGCAGCAGATTAGATGTTCAAAGCAGTGTCCCACAGACAGCCACTGCAGCTGTGAGTGTGCACAATTTCTGCAAATTAGACCCTAGACCCTCAATGCAGGCACTTATAAAATAAGGATCATTCAATCACATGGTATGTTGCAGATCTGTGAGAAGTATCTGGGCCAGGAATGAGTGATTTGGAAATAAGATAATACAGTGTTCTGACTTAACGATTTAGTGCAAAAAAAGCAACATATTTCAAGCCTGCTGCATCATTTTGCTACTTTGCTCCCAAGACCTTCTCACCCTATCTCCTGGCCTCTTGCCTCACACACTGTACACCTGACATCTTCTGCAACAGATGATGCTGAAAGGCCTATGACAATGACAAGGAGGTCTTTCTGTAACTGCACAGCTCCAATCTATTCCCTGAGTTGCGTTCTTCCTCTACCCTGACTGAAGCAATGTTTAGTAGAAAAAAATAGTATGTAATTATGTTACTATATCAAAAAGCCTAAGCACTAGGAAGACAAATTAAGATAGCACTGCATTTCTTTGAGTGCTTTATGGGCAGCTTTCCTGACTGAAGAACTACGCGGTTGGTTGGTTGGTTGTTTTTTTTAAAAAAAAAAGAAAAAAAAAAAAGGAAAAATAAAAATAAAATGAAGAAAATTTCCCTAGTGAAAAAAAAAAAAAAACCAGGCTGCTACAAACATCTGTGGGTGATTTTAGCCCAAATGACTCAAGCTTGGCAAAATTATGAGAAACTGAAATGGAGTCCCACATTTAGCAATACTGAAATTTAATTCTTTTTTTAAGTGTAAGAACTGCATTTCATATTTTGGCGTATTAGATGTAGCCATTTGGTGTGAAGTGATACTTATTGAAACAGAGCAATCATCCTTACAAACTAAGGATATGAACAACAGTTCCTCTGCATCTAGTTAAAACAAATTACTTGGCTAATGTCGATCTAAATGATAAGTGTAATTAAATATTGTACTTTCTTAAGCATATTTAGATGAAAGAATTCTAAACAGTGCATATTTTCATAATTAAATTTTTTTTTTTTACATAGAATTTGGATTACCAAATTGCAGAAATTGGTAGAAAATGCATCCTTTTGTGCTTTATTTTTTTATTCTCATTTATTTTAGAGTCTTATCACATATGAATGTAGAGTTTTCTATCTTGCTTCCATTTTTCAGCCCCTGGTCTTAAATGAGGAAGCTGACAAAGCAAATTAATGAATTTTAAACCTGAGACAGACCAGGAGCTTAGCTAAGGTGTTGGCCTTTTTCATTGTTTGGAATTCATCAGGTATCTGTCCAGAGCAGTTTCAGGCAGGAGGATCACAGGGATTACCTAACTAACATTAATAAAACAAAGGAAATTTCAGCTCTTAACAGCTCTGTTAGTTTCAGAGCTTGGGACTATTAAGGAGAAATATTTAAATATCTGTTAAAATACAGTTGATTGTCACTTCAAATGAAAACAAGAACAAATAAACACATTTCCAATGATGAAAGAAGTAAAAGGAGATACCTCTTTATATTAAAATCTACTGTACAAAAAAGCAGACATGGCTTTGGGTAGTATTCATCCCAGGTAACTCAGACACCTGACCTGACATGCAATCTTACATAATTCCCAAGTACCTGTCTTGAGGGTGAGCTCTGTTGAATGATCCAGTCTCAGTCATATCCTTAATGGTTGGAGAAAGAAACTGTTGAAAGCAGTTAAGATGGAGATCTCCCATCCCATTTTACGTTCTTTCCCCTGTACATCAGACATCTCTGTACATATTTATATATACATCCACTCCTTCTTGTGGAGAGTAATAGGAGCCAGTAGGAAACATTAGGATTTTCTGCCTATTTGGGGTGTTTGAGAATGGCATTTTTTGGATACTTAGTAAAATTCAAGATGAAATCATAGTAACAATAGAACCATTTACCCAAGCAGCAGACTTAGACTGCAGAAGACCAAATCAACGTCATGCACTGCAGCCACAGTCATGAAGAATCTGTTCCAGTATCTGCCAGTATCTGCAGCCTTTCCCTTAAAACTGGACCCCTATACTAAGAGCCATCCCGTTAAAGCTGGAACCTACAGCTCTCTTCCCTGGGAAGTGGTTTAGCTGGTAGGTAACTACTTGAAATCTGACCCCCACCACAAGACAAGTACTTGAAGTTTTGCTCAAAAAGGATTGTTAAGCTCAGTAAAATACATCCAATTAATGAAGGTGTCTACAAGGTTTAGCACTGATGTGAAGCAGGTAGACTATATTATGTTCTGGACCTTGAGTGGGTTTTGAAACTCTAACTCGCAATTAGGTCAGTGTTGAGGAGACACCACATTTGCTTGCAATTATAAAAATGTATTGCTCGCCCAAATGGAGTTTGATAAATAATTAACAAGATTATGAAATACAGCCAAAATAACAAATGACCGAATGAAAAGTACATAAGGAGGTATTTAGTGCTTCCTGTCAGCCTTCTCAATAATTTTGTTTTGATTTTGCCTCAACTCACAGGGATATAGTGTAAAATATTAATTATATAATGTATATGGTGTAAAGTATTAATTTTCTTATTTCTTACACTTGGGAGTTAAGAAACTTAACCGCCAGAAACAGTTGTGGTTACAAATAGGCTTTGGCTGACTGCCTGGGTCAGGAGCGGAAACAGAAAAATCATGGGGTAAGTTTTATTAGCTGGAAAGGAAATTGGGAAATTGGAGGCATTCTGTAAGAAAAATTAGAAGGTATTAAATCCTATTAGAAAAACAGCTATAATTTGAATTTTAGAAAGGCTGGTGTACCTGGAGTAGCGGAGTAGTTGTCAGAGAAGACACGATGGACTTTTCTCCTCCTGGCATGCCGGTGTGTGCATGGTTGCTTGTGTTCCCCTGCAGCAGAAGAAATACTACTTAAAAAGGAAAACTGCTAACTGCAAATTCAGCCCATGGCAGTGATTATTCCATAGAGCAGTTTCTTTATGAATTAAACCCTTCCAGCTTCATGCTATAGAAAACGACTCTCGGATGTCAAGAATCTTCTGCCTTCCACCCACTGCTTATGACATTGTGAAAATTCTGAGGAAGCACTTATTTAAAACTGGCATGTCTGTGAGCTCGTATTTGACATGCTGCAGCTCTGAAACAAATTCATTCATAGATACTAAATATACTGAGATAAGGAATATATGAGGTGGACTGTATGCCATATGAATCAGATGGAGGAGATGATTAAAAGAAGAGGGATGCTTAGAGAGGTGATACAAAGCTGGCACAATAGTATAAGAGGGAAGAAAAGAAAAATTAAGGTTTCAGAAAACACCATACTTAGCATCACTAATGTGGCGAAATTAGATACTCTTAAGTTGTTCATGCATTTCTGGACATTCTACTTCAGTGTGTCTGTGCATGTATTTACATTAAAATAAATAGAATTTTTATCACAGTGAAGAAAAAAAAGAAAAAAGAAACAATAATTAAATAATTAGAATAGATTTTTTTTCTATTTCTGAAGGTTTGTTTGTGTTTTGTAGATATCAGCCATATACTTTCTGTAATACAAATCACTGTAAGCAAACATTCATTCTGAATTCTTTGGGAGATGTCAAATCTTTTGCGTAGGTCATATGCTAATAAAAAAAGGCCCTACTAATCTGCAGCTGACAAAACCAATACCCTGTTGTAAGTTAAAACACAAAATGGAAGTATATTAGAATAAATGCATTCCTTCTATGAAATTATTTATGTCATGTAGTGGAATTCCAGCAGGATGGTCATTACAGGTGTCAACGGTGTCAGGGGATGAAGTTATGCTCCACCTTTCTTTTATTTCTTTAATCTGTAGGAGTTTTCCCCCACACAATCTGTGCTGTAGTTAAAAAAAGCAGTATGTTCTTGCATGCAATAGTTTGAGTAGACAGTTGTTTATCAAGCTGCGCAACTCTTCTACAAAAAGAGCATGAACTGAAATTTTTTAAAACTTGAAAATATTTACAAAAATATTTCCCTTAATTCTCTCCCACCCCCCTTAATTTATCTTTCTTACACAAAGGGCTACCTTTCTTACAGACATCCAACTTCTGTGTCAAGCTCAGCAGCAGGAGCTTACTAGTCAAATGCAGCATATACCAAATTCGTGGTATGTGTTTGGCTAACTGCATAGACCAGCAACTCTTCTAGTGTCTGGACAGACTCAGAACACCACCCCTCTCTGAAATGGAAGAGAGAAATGAATTTTTAAAAGAATCATTCAGTTGTTGGCTCTACTAAAGAATGTACACAGAAGCCTTCCTATGTGGTTAGGTTAGCATGTATCATTCTTTTATCTTTATTTTTGCTTCATTTGGCTACAGATATTACTAAGTCCATCTCAACATCAAAGCATTGCCAATGAAGTCTCATAGATATATGGAACTCCTAAAAGTACTTAATTTTATTTTTCTGAGCTCTGCTAGGACATCCTGGTATTGATGCCATCATTTGTGATCACTTAGGCACCAGCTGTAATTGACAAATACCCTTCATTATAAAAAAAAAAAAATAATAATTCAGTAACTAGTTTGCTTTCCACACATTGTTATCCAAGAGGTCTTGCAAAATCCTGCTGCTGGAGGCCTATCTACACTGATTGAACTCTGTCAGCAGCTAAGCCACGAAGTACATGGAAGGTTTACTGATAAACTAACAGAAACCACTTGAAAGAAAGGCATATATAGTTGATTTTGAATAACAATTTGTCCAGCATATTACATACTGATTTTGTTCTGTCGGACTGTATTCTCTTAAATGTGAAATGCTTAGTTTTGTTGACATGGGTGTGTCCTGGGTTCAGCAGTAGCAGTCATTTTTCTCCTTCTAAGTAGCTGGTGCAATGCTGTGTTTTTGACTTTCGGCCTTGGAACAACACTGATAGCACCAATGTTTTTAGTTGTTGCCCAGTAATATTTAGTCTGACTAAGGACTTTCTGAGTCTCACACGCAGCTAGGGAGGAGGAAATGTCAAGAGAAAACAGAGACAGGACACCTGCCCCAAACTAGCCAAACAGGTATTTCCTACTACAGCACATCATGCCCAGCATATAAACTGGGGGCAGTTACCCGGAAGGGCTGGATCACTACTCAGGTCAGGATGGGTATCAGTCAGTGGGTGGTAAGTGGTTGTATTCTCTTCCCTTGTTATTTCCCTTATCATTATTATTATTGGTGGTAGAAGTAGTGGTTTGTGTTATACCTTAGTTACTGGACTGTTCTTATCTCAGCCCATGGGAGTCACATTTTTTCGGTTCTCCTCCTCATCCCTCCGAGAGAAGGGAGAGGAAGGGGGGGAGTGAGCGAGCAGCTGTGTGGTTCTGGGTTGCCGGCTAGGCTTAAACCATGACAGGGTGTTGTAAGGATAAAGAACGGATTTTGGTGCAAATCATTTTTTCTGATAGTATAGCTATTAGTATTGTGAATGATTTTATACTTGTTCCACTTTTGTAGCATTATAAAGCAGTGTGTTTGTAGGGACTTCCGCACATATAACCACATGCATAGCCAAGGCTGAACCTTGTAGCTATTAATATTTGGCATGGAGATGTTTTATGACTACATGATTCATTTTTTATAAACTAGAAATGTCAGTTTAGATAAACCTTTATTTTACAAATTTAACATATTTGTTTCTATTCTCCAGAGCACTAAAATTAATAACTTTAAAATTTCTCCTTTTTTTCCTCAAATTTCTCTGAATTATAAAATGAATGCAAAATATAAATTTACAAAACCAAGCACTGAAACAGTAACAGCTAAGTCCAGGTCATAATCACAACCCACTTACTGGGCTTTAACCAGCTATAAAATCCCCTTGACAAAAAGCTTATTACAATTTGAGGACATTATAACATTCTTCAGTAAGAGATGTTCTCATGAATACAAAACAAGGGGTGAAGACAAGAACAAGCTGATATGTTGAAGTAAATTGGCCTTAAGATCTGTTATAGTTTATTTATTAACATAACATCACATTTGTGACAAAAGGGGAAAAAAAATTAAGTGGATCCATGCTAGATGTGTGTATGCACAGACAGTAACACGAAACTGTCTGTATATGCATGCTTATACACATACATTTATATATAATTGTTCATGTTCTTTACTGTTAGGTGGTGAGGCATTAGAATGGGTTGCCCAAAGAAGTTGTGAATGCTCTACACCTGGTGGTGTTCAAGGCCTGGCTGGACCGAGCCTTGGGTGACATTGTTTAGTATGAGGTGTCCCTTCCCATGGCAAGGGGGCTAGAACTAGATGATCTTAAGGTCCTTTCCAACCCTAACTATTCTATGATTCTATGTACTTATGTATATATATACATATTTGAATGTATACACATATACACCAGTGTTACATGCATTTCACATTGATATAACCAGAAAGTTGCAGCCTAGGTCTCAGAAAGTGGCTGAACTATAGAATTCTGGAAGGTGAGAGGGTATTACAGGAAAGCATTAGTGTGTGCTCACTCTATTCTTATTATCTTTTACTAAGCTTGTGTTTCAGTATATTGGTAGATACTGAGTCCAAACCCCCACTGCTGTTCTTATGTTCTCACATAATTAACTTTTAATTTTTAATACCTCAAAGTAAGATCCTCTCTTATAGGAATAAATATGTGTTACTCGGCACCTGGGCTCTCCCAGAGCTATCTCAGCATTGGAGAAGTGTTTCACATTGGTGCCTTACATTTCAGTTCCTTAAAACCAGACCCTCGCTTATATAGTTCTTAAAACAGTATGATCGCTTTTCCTTCATGGGTTTAATCAGTATGTGATATTGATTCAACCATGTATTTCGTGTAGTTAAAAGTTATTTCATGCAACTATGAGACTTGCCCTTTCTTTCCGACAGATGTCCTTGCCACAGGAACATATTCCCACATGATTGTGACATGCTATTATTCTTTCTTAAAAAGTGGGCTTTCAGCAAGACTTCCTTCATTTTCCCTCTCTTCAGATGAATATTGCTTTGACAGTTTGTCTCTAGAAAGCTCATAATTTGTCATTTTGGCTGCTTATGAGGTTGCCTGTGGTCCTCAGAATCACACTGTTCATTATTTAAAATATTTAATCCTGTATCTCATCCATAATAATTGAGTGTCATTTTTCCAGACTGCCTTCTCCTTGCCTTGTCTTTATTTTTTCTCTCCTTCCTCCATTAATTAAAACTACTGAGTTCTCTGAGTTCAATTCCTGCTTAGAAATTTCCAAAAATTCTCTTAAGTTAATAGTAATTCACTGTCAATCTGATTAGTGAAGATAACCTTATAAAGATTGCTCCTTTCCAACCCTAAGTATTTTGAGATTCTATTCTAAGATGGTACTTCTCAAGCTGAGCCATTCTGAGCTGGAGAATCTTTTATACACACACACAAATCTCTCTTATTTCAGCAAGATAATTAGTTAGAACACAATATTTCCCAGATGTATATTCAGATTGTCCACCAGTAAAAGGTTTACAGATATATATTTATATATATAGATATAAGTATACTTATTGTGTGTATGAGACTGTCATGAAGTTACAGACTCTGCAAAAGTAATTTTGCTTTGATTCATAAACAGTCTGGTTCATTAAGATGAATAAGATTTAGGGTAGAACACAAAAAAACTGTACACACAAGACTTTTCATCCTTTGATTAACTTCAAGCTGTTAGAAACTGTATATACTTATTCATATGAACTATACATTGTTGCTTTCTTTTTAAGCCTGAGTTAATGCATACTCCATTTTACTGTTTTAAATATTGTTGTAGATTTTTTGTATTTTGCTTGTTTGGGTTTTCTTTCCACATCTTAGTGATATTCAATTGGTGAAATTTAATCTAAAATGAAATTTAATCTAAAAATGCTGATTTTACCATTTACAATGGCATTTAAATGCCATTTACACAGGGAGATGCAGATTTAACGTCAATCCTAAATAGAGTTGTGGTCACCCCAACAGTACCATCCAAAGCATTGTGCAGTTTTTAAATCCTGTGACACAATTCTATAGCTCTGGCTTGCCAAGAAAAGCTCAGGCAGCATCATCACTAGGGAAACTGAGGAATTAGAAAGGTAACATAAAACCACAGTATATTAATTTTAGCTTCATCTTTTTGCATGTCAGAAAGTCATTGTGTCCCCCCCTTCCTAACAGTAATATCCATAAAATACTTCAAAGAAAGGAAATCACGAGACCCTGTATCCAGCTGCAAACTTCCCAAGGGAAATACTAGCCATTAAAAAAAAAAAAAAAAAAGAATGTGGAAACTTCCCTGTTTTACAAAACTCCCTGCTGCTTTTCAGTTTTATGCCATTTTTTAATGTATTTGATAGAAAATGAAGAAATTAATTATTTAAGAAGGTGTTCCTGCTTATTTTCTCATATCAAGTTGATATGAAGTAAAATAGCCATTTTCACTGATGTCTGAAAATGCACAGAGATGCTAGTGACAGAAAGTCTAATCTTTGTTAGGCTGAAGAATACAAAACCTCTCAGCTGTGGTCTCAGGGTCATATTAACTTAGTTCCACAATGACCTTAATTCATTATCACTTGGCAGGTGTCTTCCAAACTATGGGAAATCAGTTTGTTTTCAAAGTCCATCTCTTATGAGATGCTATATTTCCTATGTATCTATAGGCCAGCTGCAAGACTTTTCAGCTAAGATGACAGGTTGAGAATTGAGTGAGCATGGACACTGAGCAACATCTTTGCTGTTACAAAATGGCTTCTTCACAACAGAGCTGAAACATGGTGATGGAAGCTACATATAAAAAGCTTACTGAAAACTTGGACAGTCTTTTTCCCTTAGGGAGGCAGGAGAGATGGGTTTCTAGTTCTACCATTAAAGATCACCCTAAAAATGTCACCATATAAAGGAATGCAAATTCAAGGCTTGAGGGAAGAAGGGAAAACTAATGGCCTTTCTATTTGTTTTATACCCATTTTGAAAAAGCGAGAGAACTGCTTAAGAATTAAATTGCCCCATACTAAGAAAGCTAATAATCACCAACTGCTATTGAAGCACTTAATTCTAATTATTTCTTCATTAACACTCAATTAGGATGCCACTCCACATATACCCAATAGGAAGAAATAAATGAGATGAACAATTGGTATTCTGGGCTACTGTATAGGTTTTTTCCATGAAGCTGTGTTCAGCATGAAGTACGTCTGAGCATGTCAGAAGTTACCTCAATGTCCTCTCTGTGTTGATCAGGACAGATTTTTCTGCTATTTTTGAAGGAAGTGTTGTCTCAAATCAGCATATTCCCCCTTTATGAAAGAAACAGATTTAAAAATTAATTTTAAACTCTGACAAAATGTTGTGAATTTAGAATAATAATGAAATGTTCTTGAGTTAGAGGGATACTGCACCAATTTCTGTTCATTGTGTTTTGTGTACGCATTGAAAACAAAGTGCTTTTTGAGAACAAACACCGAAGTTACACTGTTAATTTAATGAACCTTCAATTCTTATATAGTGTGCCACTGTCTGAATGTGTCTCTGCAGTACTGCTAGCTCCAGTGATTTTTACTGTGAATCTCATAGAGTATGGTGTCTTACATCAAGCCACAGCTGCTGGAATCAAATCAGGTTTTCCTTGTAAAGTAAGTTTCTGTCCCTCATATTGGCAAACAACAGTTTGCAAAACAGTGAAATAAAAAAGGAGGGGTTGTCGGTTAGGGAGGGGAAGTTAAAGGGGAATGCAGGGGAGGTATTCTTGTTTCCACAATTTTTAAATCAATTCCATGTGGTTTTCTTTTAGAAAAGCCTCTTTTAGCCTGGAAAATAGAAGGCTGTGGGGAGACCTCATAGCAGCATTCCAGTATCTGAAGGGGGCCTATAGGGATGCTGGGGAGTGACTCTTCATTAGGGACTTCAGTAACGGGACAAGGATTTCATTTTACATTGGTTAAAAAGAAAGACTTGCACTTTGAATTAAGCTTTTCAGAAATCATGAAGCTTGAAGTCTCCATACTGCTTGAAGTCTTGTGGTTCCATCACTGTCTTGTAAGAAAGAGATTATAATGATGCTACATGAATCACATCTATGAATACATGACTGTACGTACCCTCATAAACGATGCAGGTATATCACTGTCCGATTATAGATTATAGATTATAAATACGAATAAATATATAAAGATATATACATGTATAACCTATAGCTACCTTGATAGCTAGAGGAACATACACTCACATCTTATAAATGTGACACCTTGTCAAATACATTTTTTTAGAACATGGGTGAAAAAAAAATCAGTCTCATGCTCCTGAATATCAATATTATTAAAAGTGTTTGTTTCTGAAACATTTAACTCAATGATTACTGAATACATTGATCCTGTGAGCCACAGTTAAACTCAGAATTTCTCATACAACATCTTATCATACAACATTATTATCAAGCCTTTAAATTAAATTAAATTAAATTAAATTAACCACATTTCTAGCTGTGGGCATTTTGCAGAGCATAGCATCAGAGTACCAGAATCATTAAAAAAAATCCCATGTAGGAACACCTGACACAGCTAGTTTTGTAAATGTTCAGAAAATTCAAATTTATTCCATTCAAAGCATTTATTCCATTGTATATACTGCACACATAGTCTCTGATATGTGGTGCATACAAATAAAGTGGAAAGATCTTCTCAGTTTCTTTATGGTTTTGTTGTCATTCTCCACCATGACTCTATATGCCCCTGCTTTAAAAACTCTACTAGCATTTAACAGCAATAGTGCTCACAACAATTTCCATGATGACAAATTTTCTAACCAGATGGACTCTTCCAACAGGCTGAAACCACATTCTACAAGGACTATTAATCAATTGAGTCTGATGTGATTAGGTAATTAATACAAGGAAAAGTATTTGACAAAAAGGGGTGGATTTTAAAATTTTAATGATGTATCATGAATTAGCCAGCAGAATTTAATGAGGAGCTCAGCTTCCAACAGTCCAGATTTCCTGATGAAAAAATTAGCAGTCTGAAGGTTTTCAGTGGCTGTTAGGAACTTCTAAATGTAGAATTTCCTAGTCTTAATTTGAAACATAATAGAACATTTTCATGGGATATCGAACATTGAAATGCATTAGTTCTCACAGACAATGTAGTCTTATATTAAAAAAACAAACAACAAACCATTAGATGGTACATTTTTCACATCTGCAGAAATTTTTCAGTGCTATAGATTTCTCCTTTTTGTCATAACTATTTGAAACTCATTTACTCATGAGCTAATCCTTCTGGATTCCAGTGGTTTGAGTGAGCGACAATGATGCTGACATGGAAGATGGTGTGAACTGGGCTTCTGTCAGTTTTTTCCACTAAGCAACTCCTCTGACAGCAGCCTGGATATGATGGAATAACTGGTCAATACTACAGCTATGACTGAAATGCCTTCCCAAATTCAAGGGCAGAAGAAAAGTCCTCTGAGATGTCTAAATTCTCAAAGCATTATGAATTTTGCATTTTTGTTTATTAAGGTGTATACCTACTATGGTTTTGTTCTGTCTGAACTATTTACCTCTTTAGATATTGTAAAATTATTTTTCTTATTAAATCTGAATACAAATTTTGGAAGACATAAAAAAAAATCACTATCTACCATTATACTATGTAAGTTATATGCTTATGAAAACAAATAGTGTCATTTCTATTAGCCCACACTCTGGTGCTGTTACTGTTTCAGGATGGAACAGTTGAGGCAACTACTTTATAATTCTAGCATAATATCATTTGGGGGTTTTGTGTGTTTTTTGTTCTTGATTTGGTTTTGGGTGGGCTTTTTCCCTGTTTACAACCAAAATGTATAATCCAAATTCTTGTCTATGTAGCAGAAAAAAACCTCCATGACCTAGTATAGGCTGAAAGTTCATGGTAAATAATGAAGTGAAAAGATTAGATACTTCGCTGAAGTCTTACACGATGTGCACGCTAGACTTCAAGGGCATCCCAGAATGTCAGGAAGCACAGCATACCCATTTTATATGTATCCTTCCTAAACTACAATGTTGTCTCTATGCCTGTATAGGTTATTCCTGAATGTTAAAGCTTAGATTCCAGTCTGAGTTATTGACCTGTGTAAATTAATGAGTAAGCATGCACAGATGACCTGCACACATGGATGAAAAGACATACAGCTTCTGTAAGGTGTCATGGTTTAAGCCCAGCCAGCAACCCAGAAACCACTCAGCCGCTCACTCACTCCCCCTTTTTTCTCCCCCTGCTCCCAGAAGGATGGGAGAGGAGAATCGAAAGAATGTGACTCCCACAGGTTGAGATAAGAACAGTCCAGTAACTAAGGTATAACACAAGCCACTGCTGCTTGCCACTAATAATAACAATACTAATACTAATACTAATACTACTAATAATAAAGGAAATAACAAGGGAAGAGAATACAACTGCTCACCACCTGCTGACTGATACCCAGCCTGACCCAAGCAGTGATCTAGCCCTTCTGGGTAACTGCCTCCAGTTTATATACTGGGCATGACGTGCTGTGGTATGGAATACCTCTTTGGCTAGTTTGGGTCAGGTGTCCTGTCTCTGCTTCCTCCCAGCTTCCCCTCCTCCCTGGCAGAGCATGAGACTCAGAAAGTCCTTGGTCAAAGTAAACATTACTGAGCAACAACTAAAACCATTGGTGTTATCAGTTCTGTTCCTAGGCCAAAAGTCAAAACCACAGCACTGCACCAGCTACTAAGAAGGAGAAAAATGACTGCTACTGCTGAACCCAGGGCATAAGGTCTTTAACAGCTTTCAGGAGCACATTGTATTTCTGATTTTGGTCTCTGTGGTACATTAGAACTTGCAGATTCTTAATTAAAGCACAGAACTTCATTGCCATGGTAGCATGGTAGTAATACTGAATTTCTATATGTAAATTATGATTCAAATTGACCATGTGACCAAACTCATCATGTCAGATTGCCCTTCCCGAGCAGACAGTAAAAACATATTCTAATGCAATATAAGAAAGACTATCACTATTGTCAGCATAAGACATCAGATAGAGTCTGAGTTTCTAAACACAGTGAAAGAAAAGCAGGCAAAAAAAGGCCTCTGGGAACTGCCATCTACTTAATGCTGCTCAAAGAGAAGCACATGTATGAGTTAGGGCACCTGTTTTCCTTTCTCCTCCAAACACTGTTTTTGACAGCTTAAAGTTGCCTTTAATGTTCATTTCCACAGGAAGAATGATATGAAATGCTATAGGTTTTCTGCTTTGGAACCACTAATTACATGTGATACAGGATCATCATTTACTCTTCCCTGGCACCCAGCTTGGAGAGTTGAGGAGATCTGTCAGGTCCACAGGTTTCCACAGCCAGCAGAGCTGTCAGGCTCTTTTCCTGTGAGACATATTTATCTGCTAAGGTGCATTGCCTCCACAGTGCTCCAAACTTTGCAGTGAACATGTTGCCTTGCCTCTGAGTCAGAAGCACATTCCTGTTGGGGCTTGCACTACTATAGAAACGCCTGTGCCAAGGTATTTACTGTGTTGTTCAGGCAACTGTAATTACTGTAACCCTTGCATTTTGAAAAATTGCATTTAGCCCTATCATGCTAATTCAAAAGTCAAGTGAAGTTTCCAGATTGCAGGGACCATAGTAAATCTTAGAAGGTTCCAATTTAACACATACTCCGTCAAAACAAATGCCAACAAAAAGCCACTGAAGTGAAAAGTTGCTTTAAAATCTTTGGTTAACATGCTAAAGTTAAGCAAATTTTCTATGCTGATTTCTTGGTCTTCACCCAAGACAGGTTGTTATTGTAGCAGCTACTACTTCTCTCATTAATTTTATTGTGAATTACTCAAAAGACCTTCAGTTCTCAGTAACCTCAAGAGAAATTTATGAATTGAGTTTACTTAAAGTGAAATTTGGTAAGATAAAATCCAATTTGGGGATTTTGGTGTTTTTTCTGTGGCTTTTGTTGGTGGTGGTGGGTTGTTGGTTTTTTTTTAAATCTCTGTGTTTTTAGGATGAGACTTTAAAGTAACAAAAACGGGAATGATGCACAGGGAGACCACAACTCGTTTTAAGTTGTAAAGTAGGAAAGCTTTTATTCAGCGCTGAGGCGCATGGGGGATAGCTCCTCCAAAGGCATGTGCACCTCAGCATTGTTCTCCATATTTATCCTCTAAACTATTACATATTCATGAGGTTACACAACACGTCTATACATATTCATGACCTATCCCCACTTCATATTAAAATGAGGTAAAAGTTCCTTGCTTGTGTAGGGTCTCCTGGTGGTCATAGGCAGGGATCTCAAGATGAAGTAAACGAGTCTTCCCTGAACTTTTCATCTCTAATCGTTGCACTTGTTCCCTGGTGATTTAGTCACTGTCCAAACCAAAAAGCTGATTTCAGCTGGTTTAAGGGTCCAGAGAACAGGAGTTACTGTTCCTTCCTCCTATCAATAGCCTTGGTCCTCCCACTCTGTTCCAGCAAGCACGATAAGTGTTGAGCACGTATTTTTTGAGTAAGCCCGAGTAAGCAGTAGCATCATCAAGCAAGCGGCTTAACTCTAACCCCCCTGTACATGGTTAACCCTTCTCATCAGGAACACAATAATTTTGAAGCTAGTAAGAATGTATCAAGGCAATTAGGTGTAGGGAAAATATGGAGCAGTTTTAATTTGCAGGTTTATTTTGTTGCTTAAAATGACTACAAATACAGTAAAATCAAGTTTGTAGGGAGCTTGGACTCCATTCAATTTCAGTGAAAGCAATAAAAATAAAACTTACTGATTGATTGGGAAATTTTTTCATTTAAAATTGTTGATTGATGGTAACCTATGCTATCACTACCAAATGTGTCCGTATCTTTTCAAACTGAAAGCTTAGCTACATGTCTTAACAGGAATCTTGACAAATAACATACAGTTAGCTGTTGCTTAACATAAACTAACCATGCCCTCGTCCATCACTAATCTGTCTTTGCAATGTTGCGTAACTGCTCTTGGGAAAGCACAAGAGCACAAGGCACACCCAAACAAGAAATGAAAGCATAATGAGCAAATTAGCTTCTGCTAATCATCACATAAGAACGAATTTAGAAACCATAATTATTTGAACTCGTTGAAGGACACCACTCGTTACAGGTCTCCAGCTGGACATTGAGCCATTGACCACAACTCTTTGTGTGCGGCCATCCAGCCAGTTCTTTATCCACCAAGTGGTCCTCCTATCAAACTGATGTCTCTCCCATTTAGAGACAAGGATGTCATGCAGGACAGTGTCAAACACTTTGCACAAGTCCAGGTAGATGACATCGAATGCTCTACCCCTGTCCATCAGTTCTGAAGCCCTATCATAGAAGGCCACCAAATTGGTCAGGCAGGATTTTCCCTTACTGAACATTACACTTTCATGACTATCTGGTTTTTGCAGTGCAAGGCATGGCTGTTACACTCAGTTTTGAGCTGTGCAGCATTTCTGTTTTATTTATTACACTATTGGGAAGTGTAAAATCACGACCTTGAAAATCATGGAATCATAGCATAGTTTGGATTGGAAGGGATCTTAACGATCAGTTCCACCCCCCTTCCACTAGACCAGGTTGCTCAAAGCCCCATCCAACCTGGCCTTCCACCCTTCCAGGGACGGGGCAGCCACAACTTCTCTAGGTAACTTGTGCCAGTGCCTCACCACCTTCACAGTGAAGAATTTATGACTCCAGGAAGAATTTTCTCTTAATACCTAATCTAAATCTACTCTCTTTGTTTTTAAAGCTATTTATCCTTGCCCTAAAATTCATCAGTAGTTGCATTATTACTGAATGAAAATAGGAAAAACCCCTGCATGTCTCCATGTATCTAAGAGAGTTAGAGAAAACTCAAAAATCAAATCTGGTTCAGATCTTTGTGGCTGTAAAAAGAAATGTTGTCCTCAGTAGTGTGGTTATTTTATTTTATTTTGGTTTTGTCCAGCAACAGGCAATACCTTTTCCCAATTAAGCTCTTCTAAACCAAATACCCAGCTCCAGTGAATTTTCACAACCAAGTGAAAATCATGAAATAAAGATTTTAAAAAGAAAGCTGACATGCACTGTCTTGCAGGGATATTACAAATTTTGTAGTATATTTTAAAACTTGTTGGAGATGACTTCATTATTTCCTTTTTTTCCCCTTCATATCTTTGAGCTGAGTTTTTGACAGACATTAATATTTCCTTTGTTCATATTTGAGTGCTGAATTATCTTTAATTGCCATGAACATTCTGCCTGCATGAAAGAACTAATAAACCACTACTGTCAACTTTTGCATGCATATGTTCTGCTTAGACATGAGGTATCAAAGACTGAGAAGAAGAAAAATTTACTATAAGTAAATTAATATTAAGGACCCAGGAGCCTTTTAGATTAAAGAATGGAATGCAAGTTTAGAAAATAATATTAATTTTCCCCAGATTTTCAATTTTCAAACTCTTTTATCACATGTCTAAGGAAAAGGGACAAATTTTAGCTTTCCACCCAGTGGACAAAACCATATATTATACCTTCTCTGTAAGAGATGCTTTTTCAAGCTGGATACTGAGACAGAGGATCATCATACAAATCTCCTTGTTATCAAGAACAAAATATTTTAAAATAAAATTTGTCTTGATATACCAGAAAACACTTTTTATTATTTATAAAGATAGACAATATTCATATTATCCAAATATTAGTTACATATTATTCAAATAATAATTACAGGGTTTTATACAAATACTGATTACATCTTGTAGACTGAGCCACGCCATGGGAGGAGGTCCTCACACTAAAGTTGTGTGAAAATATAACACACAAATTGATTACGGGATAGTGTGGCTGTGTTGACCTGTTTGGATTGCATTCCAGGAATGATACAACACTTTAACAAATTGCCTGAAAGAACAAATTTTAGCCGTTGTAAGCCCAAGCTTGAACTCATTCCTTACTTCAAGACACAAAAGAAGCAAAATTGCAAGCAGCCACTCTTCTGCATCTGCATGTAGAAGGGTTCAGTAGCCACACACTGCACAGGGTAGGAAGTGGAACACTCTATTTTTAATGCGCCAGAATCAAATTAGCTTTGGTAACAGCTTTCACATTATAGGTATTACTTTGAGTGCTTACAGGCCATGTAACCGTTAGGCTTTGCTGGCATGTCATAATCTTTCTTAAGACCAAACACATAATTTTTAGGCTTACAAAATCTGACAGAAATTGTAATTTTAAGAGAAAGGAAAATATTTATCAATGTAGTTAAATTACAGCATATAATTACAGCATATAATTTCAGCTGAGAAATTTAAAGCTTCAGAAAAAAAACCCTTAATCTTTAATGAAAGAGCTTTGTTAAAAATCTTCTTATGCTGAATGCTTTTTAAAATCATAGTCTGACACAATTAATGAATAGCACAAAACATCTTAATAAACTTTAAATGACACATCAACACTAAACTATTTCTCTGACCAAATTTTCAGTTCAACTACGAACCAAAAATCCCCTAGCTATTCACAGATGTAAGCTGAATGTACAATACCGTTGTGTACAGCAAAGCTACGTATGTTTTCTTGCTGAAATTACATCTGTGTCTCCTAAAGTGTCTGATTACCACCTCTACCTTCTTCCTCCCTTTGTCCTCCTCTTTATGTCACCGTAAGAGCATATGTAGCCTACATGATCTGCATAAGCTGTAGTAACAGTACTGCAGAGGGGAGGCTGTGCCTGTAGCTGCCATCATTTTTCACTTGGTGAAAGTCTTTCTGGCATATGATAGCATGCTGGATCACAGACTTCCAGAACATCTTTGAGGTGTCCCTGTAAATTACTGTAAGATATGCTTTCATTGCCCCCTGATAAGCCACCAGACAGAAAGTGGACTGGAGGATGCCTTGAACATTGTCTCTCAGACCTTCCTCTGCTGTTTAGTCCCCTTTTCTGAACCTGTTACTGTCTTCTATGCAGTGTACTCTCTCAGCACACTGATTAGCAACTGGGAAAGTACCTCTGACTCACTGCTTTCCTGTGCAGCAGAAAGGTGACCTCAAGGACTCTGCTTACATGACTGGATAAAACTGGGAGAGAACAGAGATGGATACTGGATTCTTGTAATCCATGCTAAGCGTCAGCACTCTTGCTAGTACAGCTTTGATCCATACCACCTAGCATGTTCCTAGGCAACCCCAGACACATTTAGGAGAGATGGTAGCACAGGCACCTATACACACATATATGTACAAACTTGCACTCTACTACTACTCAAAGCACAGCACAGGTTCTAGCCTGTTCAGTTCAATGACCCAGACTAAGAGGTTAAGTACTTTCTATACCACAAAAAAAATAATGTGCTTTTAGACTTATTCATGGTAAAAGGAAATATATGTTCCAGTCTTTGGAGTGCTTTCAAGCAGGAAGAGGAAAAGTTTTGTAACCTACACAAAATAAATTGGTTTTGATTTGGTGAATTTGGTTTCTCTTCTTACACCAAAGCTCTTATCCCTTTTTCCATCATAGATGAATAAGTGCTAAAAATAATACCTCTTGAATGATACTTATTTTACATTTATTTAGTACTCTTTCCAAGTCCTAATCATAGACCAAGATTTGCCATGTGAGAATTTTATCCATGATTGCAATAGGAGCAGAAGAAGGCCTTAGGCAGAAAAAGAACAGACACATCCATTCAACTCAACATGAAACCTTGTAGTTTTACATGTTTTAAGTAATTAGAACAGAAACTTACATTAAACATAGTCACTTCTGAGAGCACAAGACAAGGAAATACAAAATACTACCACTGCAGTCATAGTACGAGAATAAGGGGTATTCTGTTGTTAGGTATTGCTTGTCTGTGTGTGTTTTCATGTTTTGCTTCATTTTGTTTTATTACTTAGATTTGCATTTCCCTGTATCCCTTGCCTTCATTGACTTTTCATTTATTTCCAGTTCTCTTTTGACCAGGTACATTGTCTCCCTTGCCAGGATCTCTCAATTTGTCTGAATTGCTGTTATATTAAACACCATAAATGATTAATTTATTTCTCGAAAGCATTTTGTCACGTGGCATGGATGAAAAATACCAGTGAGACAAAAAAAAAAAAAAACCACCAAAAAATAACCCAAAAGCAGCAAACCCATAGTCTATCATTACTTTAGAGTAGCACTCTACAGAAAAATTTGATAACTTCAAGGCATTAGAAAGAATACAGTTTTTGATCCCAGTTTTGAACTGTTACTAAGCTCAAAAGGAATCATCAATCAGGGTTAGGAAAACAGGGTCTCTGAAACACATTTTCTTCCTGAGGAATACAGCGCTGTGCACTAATTAACTTTTTACTGTATTATTTGTCTGGTTATCAGTCATTATGATGATATCAGCAGTGATGATCTTCTGAAGTATAGGTCACCATTAGTTAATTATGCATTATCTAACCTAGGAGTAATTTCTACTTGGCAAAACAGACTTTACAGCGGGTGCACAGGTGCCTTTGAGCTGAAAGTAAATATGGATACTTGGGTATCACCAGACTATGTATGGTGATTTTCGAAGATATCCAGCCTGGGCTAGGGCCACACCTATTTCACAACAAACACCTCCTTTGTAGTTCTGTTTCTCTTCTGTGTAGTTCTTTATAGTTCTAGTAATAAATAGTTATTCTATTTATTATTTACTCTACTTAGGTTTTTCAACCATCTTCCATATTGCAACATAACTGGTCTTGATACTAATTTTATTAATACTGCTATCAATATCAATTGATATAAATATCAATAAAAATCAATAAACTCCAGCAAAAATCAGTTTTTAAGTTTTTATTCCAGAGGTATACCAAGCTAAAATGTGTTGTAAACTGGTGGCAAACTCTCTAGGCTGCTAACAGCATGCACATGAACACATGCGCTCAGGAATGCAACATACATACAACTGGCCATCCAAAATAACCCCCTATGAATTAAAAAAAAAAAATACATCCTTTTCAATGCCCGTTTTGTTTCTTTCATGCTGTCCTGGGTATAGCAGTAGCAGCCATTTTTCTCCTTCTTGGTAGCTGGTGCAGTGCTGTGTTTTGACTTTTGGCCTGGGAACAGAGCTGATAACAATGATGTTTTGGTTTGGCCAAGGACTTTGTGAGCCTCATGCTCTGACAGGGAGGAGGGGAAGCCAGGAGGGAGCAGAGACAGGACACCTGACTCAAACTGACCAAAGAGGTATAGGGAGACAGAGTTCTCACAGGAGAAGGGATAATTAGTACATAAATCCTGAAAGATACAGCAAGGCCATGAGAGGCAAGGAAGCCTATACAAGCAAGATAAGAAGAAGCTGGAATTAATGGAGTTAACGAGAACTGTGGACTGTTGGCAAGCTTTCAAGGTCAAGTTCTCACACCTGTGCTTAACCAATTATATGTTAGTCACTGGGGGTCTTCAAGACATGTATCCAATCATAATATGCCAAATCATTGTAAGTGCATGTAAGAAATAGTATATAAGGGGGTAAGGCTTTGTAATAAATAGCTTTTGTCTGATCATATTGATCTCTGACTGGGTCCATATATTTTCTGCGGCAGAGGTATTCCATACCACATCACGTCATGCCCAGGATGTAAATGAAAATTACCCAGAAGGGCTAGGGCTGCAGGGTTGGAGGAGGTATCGGTCGGTGCTTGGTCAGGCTGGGGGGGGGGGGCAAGTTATCGGTCGACTGGTGCTGAGGTGTTGTATTCTCTTCCCTTGTTATTTCCTTTATCATTATTATTACTGGTGGTAGCAATAGTGATTTGTGTTATACCTTAGTTACTAAACTGTTCTTATCTCAACCCGTGGGAGTTTCATTCTTTTCGATTCTCCTCTCCATCCCTCCGGGAGTAGGGGGAGGGCAAGAAGAAGGGGAGTGAGTGAAAAAAAGCTGTCTGGATGGGTTTAAACCACAACAATGCCAAGAGTATATTCCATGTGGATTTATTCTTTATTCTTCAAGTTCTCACAAACTCAGACATTTTAATTTGTTTATATTTCTGGGTTGGCTGCCAAAAGAGGTCAGTATATGAAGTGCCTTTCTGTAAAAGCACTTAACACCTAACAGCCAGGTGAGTCAGCAGCACAGAGCTGCAGCTCTGGAGGACCTGCTCAGACCTGACGTGGTATAACACTGCTGGTCTGCTGAGTATTGCACCTCCAAATAAAACAGAAAAAATTATCATTTCTTTCACAAACTGAACCTGAAGGCCAAAGAAGAAGATAGCAATAAAACAAAAAGCTTTAGTCTAAGTATTATAAAGAGTCAGAAAAGAAAACAAATGCTGCGAGAGGAAGTGCTCTAAACATCAAACAAACATGTATGTTATTTCTGGCTCTGCTAACACAAACCAGTCCCAGAGGTAGACACCAACTCCAGTGCAGCCTGTAATACGAGTTATACAATCCTGGAATGCCACTGATTCTGCATAGAGTCCATGGAGATTACTGTAACATCTTCCTGTGTCTTTGTGTGCTGTTCTCCAACTGTTCTAATAGAATCATTATCATTATTAGTTCTAACATTCCCTAAACATTTTCACTGCCTCATCTATTTTATGACTCTTGCAGTGAATATATTCCATTATGATTAGTAAAGCAGAGGTATTCAGAGAAGTATTTATGGATTAAATTCTATTAAAATTTTAAGAAGAGGACATTTCTAACAGAGTTTGTTTATTGTATGAGAATGCCACAACAACAAAACCAAGAACAGAATGCACCACCACGAGCTGCATAGTACTTACATTTTTTATTAAAACTTTTATAATAATTCTTCTAAATTCCAGTTTAAATACACATAAACTAGGCTGAATGCATATACATACATTGAAAACTCTGGCATGACAGTCATTTACACCATTTCAGCATTTGTCTCACATTATGTTAACACTTCTAGTGCTTTTCAGTCCTGACTTGGAACAGCAGGTGCTGCTCCATGAATCATGAATTGTATCTAATTACATTTGTTTTCTGTTGTGAAATAATTTTCACTGAGGACTACAATGAGAGTAAGTCTAAATGAAACCTTATTTAATAGACAGTAATCTCATCTCAGGTAGAACAGCTTGAGTCAGAAGTGGTTTCACTGAAACCAACAGAACTGATCTCCATTGCCTTGTAATGTAAGTTATATCTTCCCAAAGCATAAAGTGGATATTTTATACTCATGTAGTACTGTTCAATAAAACAAGTTCATAACAAGGCAGGTTTGCCATTCTCTACCTGTTGTGGTTAACCCTGGTGGGCAACTAAGCACCACACAGATGCTTGCTCATTTTCCCCAGTGGGATGGGAATGAGAAAATGAAGAATAAAAGCAAGAAAAATTAGGGGTAAAAATAAAAATATAAATAAGTTTAATAAGTGAAGGACAAATGGAAGACAGAAGAAAACAGAAAAAAACCTCAAACAAACAAAAAACAGGTGTTGCAAAGGCAATCATTCATCAGCTCCCATGGGTAGAACAATGCTCAGCCAGCTCCCGAGCAAAAGGTCGCTAACTTCTCTCTCTAAAACTGTCTCTTTTCCCTTTTATTGTTGAGCGTGATGTTATACAGTAACAATTATCTCTTTGGTTAGCTGGGGTCATCTGGCCACTTGTGTCCGTTCTCTACCTACTTAGCATACCCTGATCTATTCTCTGGGGTGAGGTAGAGTGAGAAGCAGAGAAGGCCTTAATGCTGTGCAAGCAACATTCTGCAAAACCTAGATTGGTGTGTCATCAGTGCAATTTTGACCACCAAATCTGAAACATGAGCTCCTATGAAGAAAATTAACTCTATCCTAGCTAGATGCCCTACAACCATTATAGATAGGAATAATTCTTCTGATTTCCTTGAATTTAAGCTGGAATTATAGTAACTGGTGATTGAAATAAGAATCTATTTTACACACATCAATGTCTACCTCTGTTCAAAACTGTGCTGCTTAAACTACGCTATTTAAAAATAATTATAATTTATTCTCTTTTCTCAGTTTACACTAGCATTAGCCAGTTTCTAATCAAACTGTGGATGAATTACCACATTTCATGAGTGTTCCAAATCATCCCATCACCTTTTCTGGAAAAAGAAAAAAAAACAGTTGAATATCTGTGGTGATAAATTACATTTATACAGCAAATGAAACTACTGCACACTTTAATTTCTCAATGCTTTACCACTGCTAAAGGAAACCCAGCAGTTCTGGTGGCTTTAGATGAACACACTTGTTCACTAAGAGTATAGTTGTTAGCTTTCATTATATTTTTTAACATAGAACAAGCTTTAGAGTTCTGTGGTGTGCTCTGAAGCACTAGTAACTGGTCTTTGGAGAGCAATCTGGCCAGATGGGCCCACCCCAACTGACAGCAGACCTTAGGACATCAGCCATGCTGACAGAAGAGGGGTTACACTGCTAACATAGGCTATTCTCAACTCTAGCTATGAACACAAATAGGAGAGAGATATGAACTGGATGCTGGTAACCAGAAAAAGGCACCCAAACCCATAGAGGGGTTTTTATTTTGGGGGTGGGCAGAGTTCTTTAAGGACATGCCAGTTCTGCTTCCAGATTCTAATTGGGTTTTATGGAAAGGTTCTGGTCACAGAGGCTCCACCATACCTCAGCATTTCCAGCTTTGGGGCTGACTCACAGAGGAGCAACTGTATTTGTTTCACATCTACAGCAGCATCACAGCTCTGTTGCTGTGAAAGGCTAGTGTAAGAAGTCCTACAGCACTGTTGCAAATGAGACTTTGAGCTCTAATTCCTTACATATTTTAGGAAACATTAACCTTCACAATTTTTATTGTTTCCAATACAAAAAAAAGACATCAGCTACAAAGTCATTACACTACCTTACACAGAAACATATTGCCAGCTGGTGATTGGAGCCCAAAATACTCCTTCTGTATTACTTTTCTGTTTAAGTAGATTATTGTTGATCATGGCTTGAATGGAAGCCTGACGCCCATCAGATGATTTTGCTAACTGTGATCAACACTGTAAGAGCCCTGAGATCCCTTTTTATTGTAGTTATGTAGAAATACTAAGCCCAGACTTTCATTATTACATACTGCTCCATTTTCCTTGACCAATTTGTGCAGCTGTGATACTGTCTACAAAATAAATAAAACCATCAAAAGAATATAATACACATTTTAATTCAAAATAGAACACTATTTGTAATGTGCTTCCCCTTTACTCAACAACCAAAACAAAAAACCCAGCCCCCAAAATTGGCTCCCTTTCTGCTGCCTATTCACAATCCCTTACTCCCCTTCCTCCTGCCTCTCCCTTTCAGTCACAAGCATCACAACTGTACCAGTAACACTCCAAAACACGTTTTCTAATTGCTCCCATTAACCATTGTCAGTGAGACATTTAATTGCTTCTTCTGCAGTTCATCAACATATTGAAATCGCGCTTCATTTCATCTATGTCAAACTCCTACGGAAAGTCCAGCTACTTCACTTCACTTTTCTGTTTATTTTCCAGTGCAGTATGTGTTATAATATGCAGCATGCTGAGAATTCTCAGGTTATAAAGTACACAACCAAAATCATTGCTTAAAAGCCTTTGAGGATTGCTCATGCCTCTCAGTCCTAATGCATCGGTGAAATCTTTGGAAGAAAATTACAATGCACGGAGACTTTAGAAAATCCACATTGTTTGCTTATTCACATGTTAAATGCAGAAAATAATCTCACACATTATTTTTTCTATTCAAGCCAGAAATCTCTCATTATGTGAAGAAAAAGGCAAGACAGTGTTACAGGGATTAATAATGCATCTAATATGAATCTCTTGGTGAAATTAAAGATGAACGAAATGACATAAAAATAACATGAAAGCCAAGACATCAAAACACAAAAACATGGGCAATTTGAATTCAGACTGCCATTCCACTTTATTACAGATATTTTGTTCCTAGATATTGTAACAAAGAACTACACAAATCTAAAGCACTTTTGAACCACATTCTTGCACCTATTTATGAAAAAAAAAATCAAGAATTTTATTAAACACCCAATACCATACCCATAACTTACTGCTGCAGGAAGGTAGTAGCAAAATGTGCTATCGAGGAACCCTGACACTTCATGTTAGAAATCCCTGTTTTTATAGCTTATGATTTTACAAAATACGAATTATTCAGGCTGAATTTTTCTATGACATATTCCTGCCTGAAACTCTTTCTTTGGTGAGCAACATTCGATCAAACAACTCAATCATTTGGAGAAATTTCATTAGCGGAAAATTAACATTAAAAAGTGTTAGCTACCTCATTTTATACAGCCAAACCATGCTTTGAAGCCCAGAGGTCAAAACTGAAGTCAGGGTACTTTTTGCCATCTTTTAAAAAAAACATACAGAAATTTAACGAGTTCTAACCACTTGAAAAGAAAATTACAAACCCATGTTTTGATACTCTGGAAAAAAAGCTTGCTAGAACATGTTTTGACCTGACACGGTTCTCAGTGCTGTGCACAGAATTGTGCATGTTCTAGGCCTCAGAGGGACTGAGGATGCAGGACTTCACTTGTGTGTCATCCAAGCTGAAGGAATGAGAGCACTTCATCCCTCATTGTTCCTGCACATCCCAAGTCTGCACAGCACTTACTATAGCTTGCAAATGGCTAAGGAAGAAAGCCTGAGCCAGGATGATGTTAACCAGATCCCAAACTAGAAGGCAAGGAACCACATCTCCTGTGCAGCTAATGAATATCCTAATGGCAAAAAGGTTCACGGAGTATCCTCAACATGCTTATGAGGTGGGCTGATGCCAACCTTATGAAGTTTAACCATGACAAGTGCAAGGTCCAACACCTGGGTCAAAGCAATCCCAGGCACAGCTACAGGTTGGGCAAAGAAGAGATTCAGAGCAGCCCTGCAGAGAAGGACGTGGGGGTGTTGGACGACGAGAAAATGAACATGAGCTGGCTTCAGTGCGCGCTTGCAGCCCAGAAAGCCAACCGTATCCTGGGCTGCATCAAAAGGAGCGTGACCAACAGGTCAAAGGAGGTGATCCTGCCCCTTTATTCTGCTCTTGTGAGACCTCACCTGGAGTATTGTGTGCAGTTCTGGTGTCCTCAACATAAAAAGAACATGGAACTGTTGGAACAAGTCCAGAGGAGGGCCACGAGAATGATCAGGGGACTGGAGCACCTCCCATATGAAGATAGGCTGAGAAAGTTGGGGCTGTTCAGCCTGGAGAAGAGAAGGCTGTGTGGAGACCTCATAGCAGCCTTCCAGTATCTGAAGGGGGCATATAGGGATGCTGGGGATGGACTCTTCATTAGGGACTGTAGTGATAGGACAAGGGGTAATGGGTTAAAACTTAAACAGGGGAAGTTTAGATTGGATATAAGGAGGAAATTCTTTCCTGTTAGGGTGGTGAGTCACTGGAATGGGTTGCCCAGGGAGGTTGTGAATGCTCCATCCCTGGCAGTGTTGGACCAGGTTGGATGAGGTGTCCCTCCCCATGGCAGGGGGGTTGGTAGATGATCTTAAGGTTCTTTCCAATCCTATTCTATGATTCTATGTGAAACACCAACCCCTTTTATTGCTGGAATGTTGAGTATCATAAAGCTTATTGTTTTTAGGTCTCTCCCACAGAACAACACAAGAGCAGGGTCATTTTTAGGGGATAGTGAGACTATTGCTGGTAAGGAGATGCCACATTGTTAAAGTAAATAGTAATGAAGCATTCAACATGCTTGATAACCTAGATATCTAGTAAGAGGATAATAGAGAAAAATTAAGCCAGTAAACAAATAAATGAATGCTGACTGAAGGGGATGATAACTGGGCAACAAATTACCAGGGAAACTAAAATACGTACTCTGGTTTTGCCTCATTTTTGCTAGGCAAGCCTGCTCCCAGCCCTCTACTCATACCAGCACGATTTGGAAAGAATGACTGGATAGCATCAGGCAAGGGACTACTTACAAAACTGGATAATTTGATCTGTAGAGCCTGAAAAGATACCCACGGCTGTAGAAGTGTTGGCTGATATAATTATAAAGTTATCTAATAACTATTAAAAACCATGTCAATGACAGATCAGGCTCATATTTAAGAAAGGCAAGAAAAACAACTCAGGGAACTCTCAGATGGACACACCAAGCCCAGTCCCTGGTGGGATGGAAGATGTATATTCTCCCAGCATCCATTTATGATCATGCAAAGGACAAGAAGGCAATCAAGAACAGTTAGCACAGGTCTACAAAGGCAAATCATACCTGACCAAACTGATTGCCTCTGTGACAAAATGACTGTCTGGGAAGATAAGGGACAAGAGCTGCTCCAACTTTCACTTTTCTAAGGTGTTTGGCAATGCCTTTCACTAGATTCTTGTTTGGAGGCTGTGAAAGTGTGGTGGGATAAATAGGCTGTTAACTGGATGAAAACTGGCTGAACCACTGGGCTCTAAGGCAGTGTTCAATGGCTTGAGGTCTAAAGGTTGGTAATAAAACAAGCAGGGTTTGAAAGCAGTGACAGTGCAGTGCAATATATTCTCCGTGATGATGAGGCAGAATGTTCCCTCAGGAAATATTTCTGAACGAGTGTTTGACACACCAGATGATACAGATTCAGATCTAAGAGCCTTGAGAAACTGAAGACTGGCCAACAGAAGGTTTGTGAAGTTCAAAAGCGAGAAGTGCTAAGTAAGTTGTGCATGGGGGATAGAATAAACTCATGAAGCAGTACTGGCTAAGTAGCACCTCCCTAAAAGGACCTGAGGATTAAAGTAGGTATTAAGCAGAATATGAGCAGAAATACACTGACAACATGAATAAGCTAAGGTACGTTTTGGGCTACACCAGGAAAAGTCAAGCCAGCACTTCTCATGTCCATCTACACAGCACTGACTACGCTGCAACTGGAGTATCAAATCAAATTTGGGGCTCCAAAGCTCAAAATTAATGTCAGGAAACAGGAAAGGGTCCATCTGTTCAGAAGCCTAAAGCATATGTCCTACAAAAAAATGTGTTTTGTCTGGCAAAAAAGGAGGCTAAGGGACAATCTGAAAGCAGCCTACTACCAGAAGGGCTGTTAAAAAGATGATTCTTGTTTGTAGCAGCAGATATTTTAACAACAAGCAGCTGCAACAAGTTGCGGCTTGAGAAATTAAAATTGGACATTATGAAAAACTTTCTCACTATATAATACAACACTGAAGCAGTCTGTGAAATGGAGAAATCTCCTTTCTAAGACACAGTTAGAAAAAGCAGATGTAGATCCAGGATTAATATTAACCTCACTTTGAAGTGGAAGTGCATTAGATGAACTACCAGGTATCCCTTACAACTACTACTTTTATGAGCCTAGGATACTAAAAAACCCTTGCTGATAAACCTTAGTCCTTCCAAAGAGTGTACTTCAGGAAATCTGAATTGCCTAGGAATCGGAATATGGATGAACAAACATGGCTAATAATTTCCATGAATACAAATTCCATTTTTGAAGACTTTTGCACTAATTATGTTCAAAATCCCTTTTTTGCTCTATTAAAAACAAAATAATTTTAACTGGAGAAAGAGTCAGTGAATTCTAACTACTGGACATCAGCTATAGCAAGTAAATTTTTCTTCTGTAAAGGACGATCAACTACTTAAAATTTATTCATGTTATACAAGAAAAACATGTTGAACAAGAATAAGATCTTCTTCAACATCTTTAGCACTGACACGGACAGTGGGACTGAGTGCACTCTCATCACATTTGCCGACGACGCCAAGCTGTGTGGTTCGATATGCTGGAGGAAAGGAGTACCATCCAGAGGGACCTTGACACACTTGTGAGGTGGGCAGATGCCAACCTTATGAGTTTAATCATGACAAGTACAAGGTCCAACACCTGGGTCGGAGCAATCTCAGGCACAGCTACAGGCTGGGCAGAGAAGAGATTCAGAGCAGCCCTGTGGAGAAGGACTTAGGGGTGTTGGTCGATGAGAAAATGAACATGAGCTGGCTTCAGTGCACGCTTGTAGCCCAGAAAGCCAACCGTATCCTGGGCTGAATAAAAAGGAGTGTGACCAGCAGGTCGAAGGAGGTGATCCTGCCCCTTTACTCTGCTCTTGTGAGACCTCACCTGGAGTACTGTGTGCAGTTCTGGTGTCCTCAACATAAAAGGATATGGAACTGTTGGAACAAGTCCAGAGGAGGGCCATGAGAATGATCAGGGGACTGGAGCACCTCCCATATGAAGATAGGCTGAGAAAGTTGGGGCTGTTCAGCCTGGAGAAGAGAAGGCTGTGTGGAGACCTTATAGCAGCCTTCCAGTATCTGAAGGGGGCATATAAGGATGCTGGGGAGGGATACTTCATTAGGCGCTGTAGTGACAGGACAAGGGGTAACGGGTTAAAACTTAAACGGGGGAAGTTTAGATTGGATATAAGGAGGAAATTCTCTCCTGTTAGGGTGGTGAGGCACTGGAAATGGTTGCCCAGGGAGGTTGTGAATGCTCCTTTTTTGGTGGTGTTCAAGGCCAGGTTGGACAGAGCCTTGGGTGACATGGTTTGGTGTGAGCTGTCCCTGCCCATGGCAGGGGGGTTGGAACTCGATGATCTGAAGATCCTTTCCAACCCTAACTATTCTGTGATTCTATAATTATTCAAACACTCTCTGCAGAGTTTGACTTCTCTTCTGCGTCTTTCAGTTTATTCAGGTGGACTGATCTGTCAACAAGACATTTATTGATAGCAAGTTTTGTTAAAATGAAAGAATTTGTGAATATAATTACCAGGGTAATACAAAAGTTGTAGCTATTAACAAGACTCAAAGATTTCAAAATTTTAAGGCCAGAAACAGGCATGTGGGAAATAGTTTGTGAATGTTAACAGCTTCACAGAAAAAAGTGTGGTTGAATGACAATCTGAATGTGAATCAACAATGCCACTCTGCTGCAAAAAGACATAAGATCATAAAGAAAGGTAAAAATAAACAGCCTATAAACAATTACTCTGTTCTATTCTGTTCTGCTAAAGCCTCAGCTGGGTTTTTTTTCCAATTTTGGGCACCACAGCTTGTGAAAGATCTAAAACTGAAGTGAGCTCAGTAGATAAGAACTGGGATTCTAGAAAACATAACCAAAGAGGGAAAAATATTAACAAATTATGATACTTTAGCCTTAGAAAAAAAAAAAAAAAGAGAGAGAGAAAAAGTTAAAAGTGGAATTTCTTCAAATATATAAAATATGTAAAAGGCTGCAAGTAAGAGAAAAGAATTAAATTATTCTCCATGACCTAGGAGATAGGAAAAGAAATTGTGGTTTTAAACTGCAACAGAGTTTGAAATTAGGATTAGAATATTAGAAAATAGTAATACAATGGTAAGGATAGTGAAGTAGATTTTCTGGGATATTATGGACTTTTGAACTGTAGAGACCTTCAGAACAATATATGTGATCTAGCTGTACTCACAGAGGTATAGCTAAGGAAGGGTGAAGATTAAATAAAGAATGTGTGAAAGTGTTTCTTTTTATTTTTCTTTGGTCTATATAGAAAACAATTACTTCATTTGACTGTTCCATAAAATACACTCAGTTTTGAACATTAGGTACCGAAAGCATTTCATTACTCTCTGTACATTTTTTCTAAGGGTTAATAATTTTCTTTAAATAAACATAGTGGTTTATTTCTCCTTTGGATTCATTTCTTATAGCTATCTGGTACTGATCAGGCTTTACCTTGCTATTTCATTTACATAGAGGACTTGAGAGGAATTTTAATTGTGTGCCCCAAACATTTTCATACCATATTTTTTACAAGCTTTTGCTCACAAGCAAAAGTAATCATCAAGAAATTTATTTGAAAACAAGAAGCAATTTCTGTTGATGGAAATTATTCAACAAAATAATTTGGACCAATTTATACATTTGATTAAATAGCTCTCTTTTCACAAATTATTTGCAAAGAGAAGAAAGAAAAAAGAAAGAAAAAAGGTAAAGGGAAAAGAAAAAGAAACAATGTGGCAAATAAATAATTCACTAAAAATCATGAGCCCAGTTAAAGCTGAGATGAACATACGTGACTTACACCATTTTCAGTTTAATTTACTACAACTGGTTCTTTGCAGACTCTTCTTCTTTACTAGCTTCATTTATTTCTGTAACCCTCAACTAGCCACATAAAAAGGCTTAATCATATTTGGTGAGGGGAGGTTATCAAAGCCCAGTTCTGTACAGGTGTCTCTGGGGTTGCAAGGGATTATTTGCTTCTGGTCTTGGAAAAGCATTTTTTGTGTCCATATCACGTATGATTGTACTCATAAACCCAGCTCACATGCTACTGTCAGGATGGTTTATTAGAACATTTTTTTTTTTTCTTTTGGCAAATACTCTGTGTACCAAGATATATATTACTCAATCATCAGAAATATTTTTCAAGTCCAAGTTAAATGCAAAAAAAAACTTTCAGCCTAAAGATATTCAGCATTTTTGAAGATTCTAAATATATGTTTTACATTAGCATTTAGCCTTTTTAACTAAGGGAGAAAAAGACATCTTTCAAAAGGAAATTTCACTTTACACTTGCATATGTTTCATATTTTACTCTTTTTTTTCCAAGTAAAAAAGTGAATGTTTAAAAAATCCCACTCTTCGTAGGTTCAATTTTTGTTTGGGTTGGGGTTTTCTTAATGTTCAGTAAGCAGCATGATTCATAAGCAGCTTTTTTCAACTGAGCTAAAGAATCATCGTCCATCTCAGAGTGTATAATTGTGAATATCATCATATTCTGCACATAGGCTTACTATCTCTGCCTCATTTGAATTTCTCCCTGTGCAGTGGTCACAGAACAACTCTTCAAGCTTATCCCAGGGATCAGAGTCTTCAAAGGCCTTTTATCATTAGCAATTTGCTCAATTGCAAACACAACACAGGGGCTGCATGAGCCATGCTTTCACACCCAGAATTTTATTCATATTGTGTATTATTACCCCAAAACTTGATGACATCTAAAATAATATAATTTTTACAGTGCTTTATATTAAGCATCAGTGATGGTCCAGGGAACCAGAGTTCAGGGATGGTACAGTTAAGTGAAATGAGCATGCAGTTATATCATTTAAACTGATTATTGTTCAACACTACTTCCATATCCCATGTTCGCTGCATTTCACTTACATGTTCCCTGCAGAAAACTATTAACATAATTAACAGTGTTACTGCTAATGTTTCACTAACAGTGTTACCGTTAATGTTTCAGTAACAGTGTTACCGTCTCCCTAGACCAGCACTGACATTGCTGCACTATTGTCTTCATGTCCTAAATTACCATCTGACATTGCCACAGATTTTTATTTTCTTTCCTAGTAAGGAACAGCTATGTTCCCTATATTATTTAGCACCTAACTCTTAGAGCACAAATTTGTACCTCAGTGAAGGTCTGAACTGTGCTCAAAAGAAACAGACTTGTGAGAATTTCTATGAACAAATAAGACAGCCCTTGGCCTATATAACTGCTATCAGGCAACACAGAAGGTAAAGGAAGGAAAAGAGGTAAAATATTCCCATTTATATAGGGAAAGGTAAGCAGAACAGAGATTAAGGGATAGAGTCAATAATGGATTTAAACATCTAAAGCAGGATTTGGAGAAAATAGAGATGTTTAGGCAGAAACTGTAATCTTAAAAGTAAAGCAGTAGCTGCTGCCTGAATTTCAAGGCACTTAAACCCGAGACCATAGATTTGAGTTTACAAAGGGTTAGTGTTTCTCATTATAGATATGCCTGAAGTTCCCTCGGTATACACAGCACAGCACCTATCAACAGTGACCTGCTGTGAATCATGCTAAATTCCCAGGGGTCCTCCCTGGGCCTCTGTTCTGTGCTCTGCAACACCAACCATACACCGCAGGCCTGAGCACAACAGAAAATCGTGGTTTCTTAAGACATGCCTGACACAAATGGTGAGACACTTGACCACCCATCTTGTAATCAGAAGTCAGATCACAAACCAGTTATCAGGAAAGTAGGACCCAGTTATTTTTTTCTGTTTTGCAAGATAGAATGAATCATCTATTTTTGGAGGAACATTCTCATCTCAAGGCTATTTCCATTTTTACATTAAATAGTCTTTGAACTATAGCAACAGAAATAGAAACTGAGGTTTCTTTGCCTTCAGGTGAGTACTCTAATCACTTAGTTAAAAATTTGTTCATGTTTCCTCAAATTATTTTCTTAACAAGGGCAAGGTTACAATATGATGACTTGAAAGTAGACAGCCTGTAGTGTGTCTTAACTAGCAAATACTCTTTCTTAAATTGAATGAGAGAGATTTAAACCACTGTTTAAACAGGAGAACCGAACTCAGCTCATAGGGAACTGAACCCAGGTTTTTTATACCTGAGTAAAATGCCCACATTTTAAATCAGAAGAGTGGTTCTAGTCCTTTCACTTCAAATAATTGATGGCACCAGCCTCACTTTCAGTGACATGACCAGGATCACTAAGAGAATTCATAGCACAGCTGATAGAAAACAAACAGGTACAAAACCAGTCTTGTCTCAAATCTTTCCTTTTCAGTACATCTTTTTCTCCACTTAAAATCACATTAATTTTTGCCTTTTTTTTTTTTTTTTTTTTTTTGGAGGTGAGGGGAGAAAGAAGATAAAGTACTATCATGTTGTCTGAGTTCAGCAGTAGCAGTCATTTTTCTCCTTAGTAGCTGGTGCAGTGCTGTAGTTTTGAATTTCAGCCTGGGAACAGTGCTAGTAACACTGATGTTTTTAGTTGTTGCTAAGTCTCATGCTCTGCCAGAGAAGAGAATGTGGCAGGAGGAAGCAGAGGCAGGACACCAAAATAGCCAAAGAGTTATTCCATACCACAGCACATCATGCCCAGTATATAAACTGAGGGCAGTTACCTGGAAGCGACAGATCACTGCTCAGGTCGGACTGGGTATTGTTCGGTGGGTGGTGAGCAGCTGTAGTCTCTTGTTATTTCCTTTATCATTATTATTACTGATGGCAGCAGTAGTGGTTTTGTGTCATACCTTAGTTACTGGACTGTTCTTATCTCAACCCTTGGGATTTACATTCCTATAATTCTACTCTTCATCCCTCTGGGAGCTGGGGCAAGAAGGGGGAAGAGTGAGCAAGCAGCTGTGTGGTCCTGAGTTACTGGCTGGGCTTTTGCAGCTTAGCCTGGGCATATTCAAGTCATACTGTATCTTCTAAACTTAAACATAAATTTTGTGTGGCTTTCTACTTCTGTTACTACTGAAGGAACAATATTGCTAAGTAAAATGAGCTGTAGTTTACACTCATTTGTGTATTACACATAAAGTAGTTGGTTAAAGTTTAGTACACTAAATCTATTAAAAAAAAAACAACCACCAACCAACCAAAAAAACCCACAACCAAACAACTTTTATACACAATAGGTTTGTATAGACATGGTCACATACAGAAATAAAAAAAAAAAAAAAAGCATGAAAATAACAGGGTTAACCTGTGAGTCTAATTAGGTCAGACAGACTTTTAGTTGGAAGAACGATATGCAGGAATGGACACTACTTTTACTACAGAGACCCAAGGCTGAGTTTAGAGGCTTGAAAAATGTTGTTTGGAAATTATTAATGGAAATAGCATTGAATTTACAGATTTGGACTACTTAATGTTTTTGAATAGAAACTTATTTTCAAAAGCCTCACAGTGCAGTCTCAATTATTTTATCCAATACTTCCACACCTTAGCTAACTGAATGAATTCTAATTGTATACATTTGTCATTTCTAAGCATCTAAGGCTGTATTCCTCCTTTGAATGCACAGCATTTTCAGCAGTTTCACTGGAATAAAAGGAAACTCTGCGCATGCATCTCACGACAGCCTTTTCTGTATCATAGGCAGGATGATGCTCACCTGGCAGTAAAATTTGAATGACCTAGGTCTCCAGGATCAGGCTCTGTATCTGAAAAAAATAAAATAAAATAGAGGCTAACTCGAAAAGGTATTTATATAAGCAAGGTATGATTCCCCCATTGAATCTCGTTCTGTAACTCAGTCAAAAGGGTTCAGCTGACATCATAAACCATGAGAGTGAAGCCTGAACAGTTTATGAAGAGCAACTGTCAAACAGATTGAATTTCTTCTTTGCTATTCAGTCAAGGGGTATTTGATTTTGCTTACAGTATTTAGAAAGCAATTTTGGAGTTGTGATATTTAAAACCTCACAGATAAAAATATTTTATCAAATATTAACTAGCCTAATAGAAAGAAGCATTGGTTGCTCATTTTATTTAAACAGTTAATTTCCATGAGAGTCTTTCAGAGCAGCAGAAATATCATGCATATTATTAAAAATGAGCAGAATCCTAATAGAAAGCCATTACAAAACAATGACCTAATAAAAGGTTCCAAAGCACATATGAAAAAGGTAAGGGCTGAGCAAATAACGCTGTTACAATACATACAGGTGAATTTTAGGTTGTCAACAGCTTTTCAACAACAACGACAACAACAATAGTGAACAGTCTTTCTAGTTTTAAAGGGAAAATGAAATAAAACTTCATGTCTTATACTGGAGAAACCACTGCATTTTCTCTTTCAGGAGCTTGGGAAACAGCAAATAATAATGGTTAAGTAACCAACGTGCACTTAGATATATGTGTGCCATACGAGGAAAGTCTGAGACCTGATTTTGTTCTGTCTAGAGAAAAGAAGGCTCAGGGGAGAACTTAACACCATGTTCCAGTATTCAAAGGGTGGCTACCAAGAAGATGGAGGGCTCTTTTTACAGGGAGTCACATGGAAAAGACGAGGGGTAGGTAATGGGCACAAGTTACTCAGGGGGAGATTCCAGCTGGACACAATAGGAAAGATTTTCACACCGAGAACAGCCAGCCATTGGAATAATCTCCCCAGAAAGTGGTGGATTCCCCAGCACAGGACCCTTTAAAGACTCAGCTGGACAGAGTGCTGGGACATCTAGTCTAGGTCATGCTTTGCTTAGAAAGGTTGGAACAGATGATCCTTGAGGTCCCTTCCAACCTGCTCTTCTATGATTTTATAATTATTATGCATTTCTCATTAGATCATTTAGGGACAGAGTAAACACATCATTAGTAGAAACTCAGAATGCCATTTTTGTGCAGAACCAAATCTTTGCTCCTTATGGTCAGATATATCTAAAAGGTTTCCAGCGTACAAAACTGATTAGGAAAGCACTGCCAGCCATTGTCAAATGTTAGTTGAAGAAAGACATCAAAAAGTTTATTTGCCATGTGACAGTAGCCCACCTAATTAGATTGCATTAGAAGACAGCTACAAATACTTTTTTTTATTTACTCTTTTTCTCCTGTCAGCCTGTTTTCTGAAGCTGCACTAGTTTCTGGAGATAGATACTGTGTCCTGTACAAACATGATAATGTCATTTTTATTTTAGATTTGTTTGTAGCTAGAGCTACAGGAGACTACAGGAATTTTTTCCTACTAGGCTGCCATTATCACCCTCCTTTTACAGAAGGAACAATGTAATCACCTTTATTAAATCTGTGTCAAAATCATATATTCAGAAGGGACCAATACTTGAGACTGTTCCAATTTCAGACTACCAGCTACAGAGTGCCAACACCTTTAAAAAAGATGTTTTTCATCTGGTACGTATTCAACACCTTGTTACAGCAGTGCTGTAGATTTAAACTCACCCTGTAACTATATGATCACAGGACCAGCTATAAAAGAAGTTGAAGTATTACCTAGCTAAGGTCAAAGTTCACTATAAATTGGAATCCTCTTATTCATGATTAAATACAATATGAAATTGCATCTTTAATGATGAGCCAAACCAAACAGGAAAAAACCCCAAACAACAAACCAACGAACCATGAATAAAAATTCTTCTATTATATCAAACCTACTTGAACTAATATATGAAATTTAAGATCAAGGATACTTTATGCAAGCTTTAAAACACATAGCCACTGAAAAACAGATTCTGTGGCTACAATGACTTGGCTAAGCTCAACTATATTTAATTCTATCTCCTAATAGAGATAAAAATTAAAATTAAATTTATGTAAATGGTATAAACTTTTAGACTATGGTCCTGAACCTGCACAAGTATAAATGCTTTTCTGTGAATAAGCAATAAGAAGTTTTCCCTGTTTGACTGTAGTTATGTATGCTTAGATGGTTTTGTTGTTGCTTTTGTTATTTTGTTTTTTCTGTCTCTCTAAGAAAATGGTGGCACATCAGAGCATTTCGGAATGTTCAAAATCAAACTGAGGAGGAGATTGCCCTGGCAATACAAGGATCGAGTAATAAGATTCACTGTTAATTGATCTAACTTTCTGTTCATTGACATCCACATCTTCAGAAGTTCAGAAAGCATCCTGTTGCAATCCTGAGGAAAGCTTCTTTGTATATTCAAGTATGTAATTTAAGATTAACCTCCCCCAACATCCCCTCCAAAAAATAATAACAATAAAAAAAAAGCACCTATGCATCCAGTTTCTGTTTAGTGTAGAGAGACAGACATCTAAATGAAAATCTAGTCCCTCTGCTATTTTTCTTTCATACTCCAGTGAATGAATATCATGCTACTGTCAGGGCTCTGAGTATACCAGAAAGATCTACAAGCTCTTGCTTTGTTTCTTCAGGGTCTGCTGCCAGTGTTCAAGATCAGATCTGATAAGATGAATCTTGGATAAGATGCCCAGGACAAAAGCAAAGTTACTGATGAAGAGCTTTGAGAAGGTTTGGATGGGGCTTCAGCACCCTGACCTGAGAGCTGCACTGGAGCTGCACTGAAGCTGCACTGAAGCTCTGGCCCATGCCTAAGCTAGGCTGCCTGTGTTAGGATGGCCTTGCATGGCTGCAGTGACCTCCCGGATGGGCCTGTGCTGGCCCCAGTCCCCCAGCCCAGCTTTGCTCCCTTTGTCAGGGCACTTTGGGGCTGCACTTGGGGGTGAGGTGACCCCAGCTTCCCAAACCCTGCCCCTGCCCTGCTGCTCCATGACAGCTGAAAAGCAGGGACGTTTTCATGTTTTGGATCCTCTACTATCTACATCAGTTGTGGTCCAGTTCACAGGTTTCCCAAAGAACTAATGTCTTATGTCTCTGAGGCCTTAGGTACTCTGAGGCTGTAACGAAGTTTTAGGCACAGAAGAAATATACATGGAGTATGCCACTCTAGAGATTTTCAGGCAAAGATCCTTCCTGGTACCTTTTATGTCTAGGTGCCTGTGGGCAGACCAGATTGCAATCTGAAACAGGTGAGTTTCTGGGCATCTGAGGGTCAATGTTAACAGAATTTTAATGGATATCTTTCTAAAATCTAGAGAAAGTTTATAATACATAGGAAAGTTCCCACTCTTAGAATCAGGATTTTTTTATCTCTGGTTGTTTATTGCAACATCCGTTCCTAAATTTTTCTACACAAATGTTATCCACTCATTCAAATCAACAGAGGTTTCAGCTCCAATTTTAGCAAGAGGCATCCAAGACTTCAAAGCTCAGCTCAAGGCAAGATGATAAGAACATTTAAAAAATAAGGTTTAAAAAATAAGCTACTGAGTATCTATTTTGTTACATATTTTAAGGGTTTTCACTGCATTAAATTAAACATAAATGCGACAGGGACAAAATGCCAAGGATGGAAAAGGCACAAAAAGAAAAAATAGCAGTGGAAAAATGTAAGAAGTACGCTGCCTCGTAGCAGACTGGGACAGAATCAGAGATGATGATGTTAACCAGGTTTCTCTCCTATGCTCAGAATGTGGAAAAAATTGTCAGGGTTATTAACAATGGATTAGGGTTAGCAACATGGCAAATACCCACGTCCTGGTGCAACAAAAGATTATGACCCTGGTTAACTAGGCTGAAGCTGGTCAGTGGGAGAGTGAACAGAGTGACACTGAATTGCCAGTGCCATGGCCTGAGATCAGCCAAGCCTGCACTCACTACCTTGCTAAATAATTCTCCATGAGCTCTCAGAAGTAAAACATAAAAAGGAAATGATAAATGTATTAATTAAAATAGCTCAGGCAAAACAAGCATCTCTTGTAGGCCATGGCAATACACTTTTGTGGACACTGTACTCCTTTTGTGACATCCTCCAATACTGACAGAAGCCTTCAAGCTGAGAGCATTATTTCAAGCATTTGACTAACATAATTTCTATCATTTTTCTGTAGTGTCACTTGATCACAGTTATATAGAAGTATGCTTATAAATTTGGGGTTGGGTGGGATTTCGGGTCCTTTTTTAAGGCAACTACTTGACACTTCACAATTTAAAATCAAGATTGAAGAGAAACTGAGGGGAAAAGTCCTTGAGGAGTGGAGGTAGAGCATGAAGCACTAGTGAGACAGTGTGCAGCCAAGAGAACTCAAATGAAATGAGAAAATGGGTGTTGGAGGTATGTGGAAGAGAGGTCATGGAGATATGTAGACTGATTATAAGAAACTATAAGTGCTTCAGCAGTCCGTGGAATACCCTCTTTCTGCAGACTTGCAAAAGCATGGAAGACACAAAGAAAATGGTTAAAATTTGGCAGGAGATAGTCCACCTAGATAGAAGTGCAGAGTCTTCTTTAGACCCAGACTCCTTCCTTCTGCACCTGCACTTTACTGAAGCAGTCTGTTCTCCGAGATTATGCATGGAAAAGATTAAATAATGCTTTGTTTGTTTAGAACTACCTAAAAATTACTCCGCGTAGCCTTGATGATTGGCAAATGTGGGAAGTGTGAACTGTGCAAGTGCAACTTAAAAAGATGCGTCCTTTAAATGGGAAAATGTAAAGTGTTTAGAAAACAGAAGCTGTTGATGAAGGCCTACAGAAAATGGCCTTCAACTTGGACTAGCTTTAACAATAAAGCACATTAACAGTCATTAAAAAATAATCAGAATATTTAAACACTGTTTTACAGTCTTAACTCTAAACCTATTATAGTGCTTTCTTAATTTAATTTAAAATGTTGCAGTTGGTGAAGGTCATGCCATAAAAGAACAATTTCTGACAATCATTAGAAAATCATTTACACAGTTCCAGAGATAAATAACATCCATCAGTTATGCTTAGCCCTGTGAAACTTTTAAGTGCAGATATTAGATTTTTTTTTTTTTTTTAATTCACTTTCTAGTTTTACACACACAGAATGCTACACCCTTAACTGCTGTAAATCAGCTTAATTCCTGTGTGTCCCCGGGTCTAGCCCCTGGGTTTATGACACATGGGAAGTCTGTAACCATCAACAGATTAGTATAACTGCCACAGTGAAAGATAATTGATGTCAGTCTTTGAATGTCATATCACTAAACACACCCTTTTTTTCTCTTCCGTTTATGATGTGCAGCCTTTACATACGGCAAAAAAATAATGAGAACAAAAAGAAAAGTCATTCTAGAAAGACAAGCATATAAATATTTGAATGGAAAAATAAAAGGTTCATTCAAAGTAAACATGCCTATCTAAGAAACTCAGTATTTGACCCATATGTACTTAGGAGTACAACCTGTACAAACTGAAATTCAGTGTATTTATTTAAGGATGTATATCTCTCTCTCATGAGAATAAATCAGTGGCATTATTGTTTCCAGTTAATTAAATCTGAAGACTGGAAAAAGGCCAGCAGTGAAGACAGATATTATCCAAAACCACTGAAAGCAGAAATAGTTATGTCTAGATGACAAAACTATTTCCAGTGTGAATAAAGTAGTAAATGTACTTCTAGATGAAAATAGTACTTTAATACGATTCACATAGGAACCAAAGAATGTCATTAAATTTTTTTTATGAAGTGTCTTAAAATATTTAAATTCTCACTTCTCAGAAGTTCACATGATTAGTGCACAAGACTGGGAACGCAGAAGAACTAGATTATAGTCCCCCGGGAATGCATCTTCTCCAAGGCTGGCAGTCTCCAAGACCTCAGTGTCTGCCTGGTGTCAACCTGCCTACCTCCTCCTGAGATCCCGGGGATCCACTGAAGCATTGAGAGCGCCTCACATAGAAATGGTGGTCAAATGAACTAGCAATTCCTGAGTTGTTTCCATAATGCGCAAAATGAGGTGTAAAAGTGTGTATTGCTACTAACTACTATAGATGACAGATTTTAGATTTCATATGTTTTAGGAAGAAATGGAGTGCTTCTGTCAGGCAGCCTCCTTTTTTACTTCCGACAAGTCATAGCACATCTTCTAGTTTGAGGACAACCCACAACCGCTGCTTCAGCCGGGTGTGGAAAGACAAACACAGGGTCATGTCAACTAACGTCAACCATACAAAATTTTATCGTCCCAGCTAGCTGACGGCTAAGCGGCAGTCACCTTCTTAAGGCAGTTCACGTCTTCCCAAAATCGGTCCTGCAGCAGGGGGGAGAAGTACCCCTCTGGAAATGCCCGTCTCTGCTGACTATAGGGAAACCCAGAGGACCCCTCAGGCTGTTCGGATACAACCTGAGGTTGCTGAAGTTAGGTGACGGGCATCCCACCACCGGCCTCGAAGGTCGGAGCAACTCTGGGACACGTGCAACGATCCAGCTGAAGCCGGGAAGGGATTTTTTTGACCAAAAGGCGCTCTTTCCGTTCCTCCCCCATTTATTTCTTTTCGGTGCAGGGAAGCCCGGCAGCGGCACACCGCGCTCTTTAACACAACCCACCCCCCCTTCCCCCAAGGAGCTCCGCCTCCCCACACCGAGCCGCCGCCGCCGCGCCCCGGCCCCGGGACCCCTGCGCGATAGCGGCGGCGACGCTTCCCGGCGTCACTGCTCAACCGAGCCCCATCGCCGCCGCCGCTGGGCGCTGCGCGGCGTGTCCAATGAGCGGGGCCGGGGCGGGCTCGGAAGCGGCGCCGCCGGTACTTAGGCTCGCCGAAGGAGCCGAGCAGCCCACAGCGGAGCGGGGCTGCACAGGCGGAGGAGCCGGAGGCGCAGCTTGGGAAGGACGGGGCTCGCTTCCTCTGCAGCGCCCATGGGGACAGGACGACTTTAAAGGAGTTTGGGGGGTTTCTGGCGCTGGGAGACCACGGGTACGGAGGGGAGCGAGAGGGACCCCGGGGTGGGGGGCGCTGATCGCCTGCTCTTCGCCTTGCTCCTTGCCTTGCTCCTTGCGGGGTCCAGGCCGGGCTGCAGGGATCGGGCGGGCAGGGGTGTCAGGTCCGAGGCTGTGTGCTCCTCCTGCCGCCCTCCCTCACGTAGGGCTGCCCAGCGCAGCTCGGTTCGGCAGAGGGAAAAGCTCAGCACCCTATGGGGCAGGCCCACTTACTCACCCCGGGAGCCCTCTGGTCTTGCGGAGCGAGGGCTCCCGGGCCAACTCCGTCCCCTCGCGCAGAGCTGGCAGGCGGCGTGAGCTGCCTTCTTCCGCGGCGGCGGAAGCCGAGCGCTTCGGGACCGCGGGGCGCAGGCAGCCCCGCACGGGGAGACGGGGCTCTACTCCGCCCGCTCACCGAGGGCAGGGGAAGGATCCGCACTAGGAGTTACTCCTTTGCATATACGGGAGGGAGGGAGCGGGGGAGGGATGAAGGTTTAGGGCGGAATCGCTGAGATCTTTTGTATATGCACTGATTATCTTTTTCTTTCATTTTTTCCCTGCTCCCTTTCACTTGTTCTCTCTGTCCCTGCTCACCCCACCCTTCCTTCAGATCCGGCCATTCCTGCCCTCGCCTCGCCCTGTCATTGATGGGAAATCAACTGGATCGCATCACCCACCTGAATTATAGTGAGCTGCCGACCGGGGACCCCTCGGGGATCGAGAAAGACGAGCTGCGCGTCGGGGTGGCTTACTTCTTTTCGGATGAGGAGGAGGACCTAGACGAACGAGGCCAGCCAGACAAGTACAGCGTGAAGGGTTCAGGCAGCCCTGACCAGGAGACGCCCACCCACCACCTCCACCACCAGCTGGTGCTAAACGAGACCCAGTTCTCCGCTTTCCGCGGCCAGGAATGTATCTTCTCCAAGGTCAGCAGCGGCCCCCAGGCTGGGGACCTCAGCGTATACTCGGTGTCAGCCTTGCCTGCCCTCTGCAAGCCGGGGGACCTGCTGGAGCTGCTCTATCTGGGGCCGTCGGAGCACCCGCCGCCGCACTGGGCAGTGTACGTGGGCAGCGGGCAGATCATCCACCTGCACCAGGGGCAGATCCGCCAGGACAGCTTGTACGAGGCGGCCGCGGGCAACGTGGGCCGTGTGGTGAATAGCTGGTACCGCTTTCGCCCGCTGGTGGCTGAGCTGGTGGTGCAAAACGCCTGCGGGCACCTGGGCTTAAAAAGCGACGAGATCTGCTGGACTAACTCCGAGAGCTTCGCCGCCTGGTGCCGCTTCGGGAAAAGGGAGTTCAAAGCCGGGGGGGAGCTGCAAGCTGCTGCCGGCACCCAGCACCAGCAGCAATACTATCTCAAGATCCACTTGGCAGAGAACAAGGTGCACACGGTGAGGTTCCACAGCCTGGAGGATCTAATACGCGAGAAGCGCAGGATCGATGCCAGTGGCAAACTGAGGGTGATCAAAGACCTGGCTATAGTGGATGGGAAGGAGTAGGGAAAAAGCAGGGGTACATCTTCCTTCTGCGCTGCCCGGGGAAACCAGCCTGCCACAGAAACAGGAGGCTGCACCTTCTTTCCGTGGGACACGACTGGAAGCAGGATCCATGGCAACATTCCAGAAAACCAGCATTCTTTACACCCATAGCCAGTATTTTGTTTGGCTTTTAATAGCATTAATGCTGAAAGAGCAAGAGAGAGGAAGAAAAGAAGGGGGGAAGTGCAGGAAGGCTGTTCTCAGAGTATGTGGACAAAGTCTCTCCTGTTGATCGATGTTGGTCATTCTAGCAACACACCAATAAAATTTCAAATTGAAAATTTTTTTTTTAATTTTTATTTCATGGCTTTAATCCATGATAAGTTTTGAACAGCTGGGGCCATGGATGTGGATTTAGCTAAATGAGTTTTTAGCTAATATTTGCCTTGCAGCCAACCAAAAGCGTCAGTCATACTTTGCTAACTGGGAGGGGAAGGGAGTTGGGGGGTGAGGGGACAAATGCCTCTTTCTTTTGTTTCTCAGCACTGTTGTTTCAGACTGTAGCTGCAACCCAAATTTTGTCCTAGCCAGCTCTGGCAAAATATTAACAGGGGAAAATGCTTCCATGTTTCTGCTTGAAATCTGTCACATTTAAAGTATTTGTCTTCTTCGCTTTCCGTTTGCAGCTCTCTGCTAAATGTCATCATAATGCATAAGCTCTTTCCATCTCTTCCCTCCTCCCACCTTCCCTGACTATTTTTTTTATAATTTTTTTTTCAGAAAAAGTTGGTGAGCAGCTGTTTTCCTGAACTAAGTTAATTGGTTAAAGGAAGTGGTGTATCTTGGAGAGCAGTACACTGTGTTGCTCCTCAGAGATCCATCCTCTAGGATCTCATGCTTGAGTTGTGGATTTGTATCGCTGTAGTGATTCTTACTGCACCACTGCTTCAGTACCTCTTTGTGCATAGGTCAATAGAATCCTGCAAGAAACAAATAGGTTTGAATTCTGCATGTTTCCTCCTTGAACCAGCAATTCATTGCATACTTTCAATTCCACTTAAAGAAAATAGATGTAATGTGGCCAAGTTCATCTTGCATTTCAAATTCTAAGCAACTACAAAATCCTGTTCAGTTGAAGTTTAGAAGTCCACATCTGCATTTAAAAGATGCCTTTTAATGTGATGTGATCAATGCCTTGTCTGTATTTCCAATCCTACTCACTCATTGCTTAATTATAAGTTTTGAAGTGAAAGATCAGAGTATTAAATATATATTACAAAATCTCAACATAGTAAGTATACTGGGGCATTTCTAGAGTCTGTTCTTTTTAATTATTCTTGAGCTGCATACAACTTGTGATAAGGATTTTTGTCTCTGCATGTTTCAGTACTGGAAAAAAAAATGCATTTGTTTTTGTCCCCTCTTCCAACATCAATGTCAGATGGCAGAACAGAAGTAATATCCCTCTTCTGTGTATACAATACACTCCACCCCTTATCGATGTACTGTGTCCTGGCTCCTTTTTTTTATTAAACAATGTCATAAGCAACACTGTTGCAATAGTAATTTCATTTCTGCAAAGCGTTTGGCTCCCATAGCTGAAGCTGTGAGGGTGGAGTGTACTTCATTATCATAAAAGTGTCAGCATAATTATCTTTGCTTTAAAAAAAAAAGGACCAAAAGACAACAAACCAGAAAAATAATTAAAAAACCCACAACCAGCCACAAGCTGCACCCTTTCAGTGAAAACTGGCTGGTTTGCTGTTGGCTTGCTGTTACACTTGGCAAAGTTATGTGGTAATAGGCAGTGTTACTTTTACTCCCTCCCCTCCACTTAAGTATCTTAGTACAGCACAGGGTAAAGGTGCGAAAAATGTGAATTGTCATTACTGACAAATTTCTGCTGAAATAGCCTCAAATCATAACATATGTTATGAATGTGTAATATTTTAGCATTAGATTGACAGTAGTTGTTTTCTGATAATGGTAGCTTTCCATGACATGAACTCTACATAGTATTTGTGTATCTCAGTTGTCATACTGTGTTAGATCTTCTCAATTGATCGTTAGAACTGTTTTCCCTACATCACTTGGTGAGGGCACTGTGGGATTGCAGAAAGGCACTGGCTTTACACCCAAGGTACTTGAAAAAAAAATCAAACTTCAGTGGTAGGAGAAGGAAATGTTGACAAAAGTAATTTATTTTAATTTTCCCTTATAAAAAGTGTGCATTACAGAACTGCAGTTGCAAGAGGCAGGGAGAATTACATGAAAAGGTAAAAAATAACAGAGTGTTTGTGAAGACAGGAAGAAAGAGTCACATTTTTTATACCTTTTTCTTAAAATTGCTCTTAGATGAATAATATAGAATCAAGAGGATCCTTGCAAGAACAGCATTGCAAATCCTTACTAGTGACAATCTGAAATATACTGGCTTTAAACTTTTCACTGTGCTTTCCAAATATCCCATCACTCTAAATAGCCATTTTAACTCTTGGTTTTTTTTTTCATGATTTACTAACCTGGTTCATAAACACAAGAATTTTCCTTGTTTTACCTTACTAGATGTGGAATGGTGTTTTGTAGTATGTAAAGGAAGTGATGATAACTAGTCTGTGCTTACTTATTCAAGCTGTGTCATGTCTTTGGCATCAGTGTAGACTTGTACAGATAAAGGTAACAACAAACTTAAGACCTCAGTCTTTTGCATAAGGTCTGGAGAAAATACTGGAGATGCTCGCAGATGCTATTAACTTAGGATATAGTATTGCCGTGACTATGTTCAAGTAGCAGTCTGTTATTGAAAACAAAGATACCCATACAGATTCTAATGGCTTTTTCTTCTGCTAGATTTCAGCCCCGTTACAGACAGCAATCTGGTCCTGATTCATTGAAGTTAATGGAAAGGCTCTTACTGACTTGAGTGACCTTCGGATCAGATTTTATTGTTTATGAGGTGGTTAAAATTTGTGGACCTTGAGAAGAAGTGAGATTTAAGATGGGATTTCAGAGACCAGAACGGCCACCTTTCTGAGATAGGAAACAGTAGAAGTGGGCAACATTGTGGAAATAAGGGAAGAAAACAGGCTAGTTCTGAAACAGGCAGTACTAATCTGAGATGGCAGTAGGGAAACAGTGAAAAGAAAAACAAGTGAAAAATAAATATAATAGCTTGTTCAGTGCCTCGAAACAAGAAATGTAAGGCAAGGGGAGCAGTCAGCTGTGAGAAAGGCAATGATGTGAATGACTGATAGGTAAAAAATGCAATGGATTATACTCCTTTCAGGATCAGTGACCTGCCTGAGTTAACATTTCTATTTCCAGCAGTAAAGATACTGACAAATTATATTAAATCTGTGGAATCTTTTTACGTTTTTCAGTCTAGCTACCTAGGGTAAATATGTATGTCTCATTCATTGCTGTTGAAGTACTGACTTGTAACTTGACTGCAATGTTAGGATACTTTGCATATTTTTCATTCGTGTCATTTCAAGTTTTCTGTTAGCTATTTGGGTAACAATTTTATAGAATCACTTTTGCTTGGAGAGGATTTTCTTTGTCTTTTCAAAGTATAATCTTCTGAATTGTTTTGAGGCTAACATTTTATTAAAAAATCAGTTCATGTTCTCTTGAAACAGACAACTTTTGTGGAACGTTTTACTGCCATGACCGGAATGTTTGCTGCTTATTGGCTGTGCATATAGGTAGAATATTGTAGCAAAATAGGTTTTGTCACTGTCGAAATTTGTCTCCATCGCCATCTTTTGTTTCCAGGTTACTTTGTTTTCATTTGTTAGGTTTTTTTTTCCCCTTTCAGGTCATTATGGTTGTAAAGAATGAAAAAAAAAATAAAAATCCCCAAAACAGAACCAATCCCCCAGACAACCTCCTAGCTTATTTTTTAGGGCAATATGCTATCAATCCATATGGGGATTTCAGATTTAAAGCAGGGTGTAACAACGTGTAGTGTTCAAGGTGTCAGAAAAAGTGGCCATTGGTCTGTGCTAGAGTATGCACAGTGTTAATTATCCTCATTTCATTTTAGTGTCTTTTGTATTCAGGTGATGCGCAAAAATCTGTTGGAGTTTATAGACCTGTATATATGATGTGTTAAACGTCTGTAACTCCAACCAGTGTTCACTGGAGTTGGGAGAATGTTCCATTTCCTTCAAGACGCGCAGCATCTTCTGGGGTCAGGTACTTGAGCCTGCTCAATTCCCAGCTCTCTGTCTCCAGCTACAGAGGAAGTTGGCTGGGATAGTTGGTTTTGGTTTTAAGGTTTAGTTGCTTTCTGTGAAAGATTTCTGCTAGAGTAGTTAAACAGTGTTCTGCACGTAATTATACCCATAATTATACCTGGCTGTGGCTGAAAAGTTGTGTTGCTGCTTATGTTGTGCAAACAGTGTGTTTTATGCAGTACAACCGAGGAGGAAGATGAAAGTCCTGGTCCCAAAGAATTAATCTAGAAATATGTAAGGAGGTATGATGGGGCTTCCATGCTTAAGGCAGTTTCACTGCAGAATTAGGACTTAAAGGATAATAATAACGAGAGTGTGATCAAGTGCTGCCGTTAGAGTTCATGTTAAGTGTTTCTGCGTCAAGTCTGGAATTTATTTACTTACTTTATTATTTTGAAATATCTAACTTCTCTGTACTTGGAGTTCAGTTTTGACACGTAAAACTGCCCTGTGCTCATGAATCCTCCGACACAATGCTAGTTTAATCTGTCAGACTTTTTTTTACAGTTTTATTGTAAAGAAAATTAATGAATACTGAGATTAGATACTTTACTGAACCACTTGTAAATCAGAAAGAGGGTAGCACAGACGTTAGGTTAGAGAAAGGAAAATAACTAGGAATCTTCTGTTACTTGGCATATCAGTGGATTTACTCTTCATTATATAGATATAATCTATACAGATATAAACTACCAGTACTGTATATTTTTTTAAAAAGTGGTTGTGGCACTCTGCATTATCTCTTTTGCAAAACTATTATCTTGTCTAAATAATACACATCCCTTGTGAAGTGCTGGGTTTTCTGTATATTGAAATGCCATCATGCTGTTGAAATTAACAGTTTAACCATATTTACCTTTAAGAAATAAACTAAAATTTGTCTTTTAGTATTTTATAATTGAGCAGCTAGTAATATGGACTTTCATTTCTTAATTTTAAATAATTTGCTTCCAGCACAAATTTTTTCAGGTAGATAATTCTAGAGGAATCACAGAACTTCCATTAGCAGAGGCCATTCAGACTGTGTTTTCACTTTTACATGGTGACACTTTTTCTCTTTTTTTTTTCATATTTTTATTTTGGGCTTTGGAATATTTCTGATTCTGCAGATGATCAATGCATATAAAACTGCTTTCCTCTTCAAGTATTTGCAGGATCAGGATCTTTAAAATAAAAGAAGATCTACCCCCTTTATATGGCATTTACTTTGGACTAAAATCAAGCAGTAGGAGTAGCCAGAACCAAAACCTCAGTATCAACCTCTTGTAGAACTAATGGAAGGTTCACTTGTGCGATGTCAACAAGAATGGCCTTAATTGCATATTCCTACTTGTACATATTGCAATCATCTATGCAAATTGATATTTTCCCAGGTAAAGTGGGTTAATGCTTTCCAAACATCCCTTTGACTTTCTCTTGTGTGGCTGTGTTGGGCACAATAGAAAGTCTGAGTTTAGTGTACAGGCTTGAGCCTCTGAAGTGCTATAGGGCAAATATTTCCAGCTATTTTGACAGGAACTCAGGTGGAATTTGGAACCAATGTGGGTACCACAGAAAAGCGTGAGAGAGTTTGCAGTTAAGCATCTGGCTGTTCAAGGAAGATGTTTAGGGCTAAGCTTGAAATTCTTTCTCTTCTACAAGGTGCATGAGGGTGAGTAACCATGCACCCCTCTTACACAAAACCATTAACACTTTGGAGATCCATACTACTGCCTAGGCAAAATAGGGTGAGTAAAATATGCGGTGTCTCCTCAGCCTTAAGTAGCAAATAATTTTTCACAGTTTAAGCACTGTTTGGTTGCAGAGTGGCATTGGCAATCTATTTTGAAAAGTCATATTTTTAAGCTCGTAAGCTAAGCAGCATAATGCTTATAAATGGTAGACCTCAGTAATTTTTCTTGGTGATTCCTGTACAGCGGAGGTAAGAGCTTGTTACCAGCTTGTGTAAATAAAACAGAAACCTCAATTCAAGAAAATTGTCATGGGGTAGAGTTTGCAAATAAATGAAACTATCAAACCCCAGGTTTACTTCTGACGTGGCACTACCACTACTGCAGGTAAATAAATGGCAAATATCTAACAGCATAAATAAATACAAACTGCTGCGTTGTGACACTTACAGCAGAGTATTTTATGCCACAGAAGGAATATTCCTTGTACGTTATTCAACAAGAGTAAACATATCACAATCTGGTCTCAAAACAGATCTTGTTTTCCATATGTTCCTATTGTTTCCATATGCCCTTTCAGTCAGCTGAAAGCAATATAAAAACTGAGCCTGAAAAATATATTAATTGTTTGTAAATAGTTAAGCATAAATTGATATGCATATTGATATATAACTAATAGATATATTTGTATATACATATACATACGCATACCGTGTGTATATATATTATGCATACACACACAAGTCTTGACTGTTTTGTTAGTTTTGGCAATAAATGGCAGTCATTTCTATATCTATATTACTTGTACAACAGATGAGTACCCAAGACTTTACTGACTGGCTTTTGACACTATTCAAGTGTTTGCTCTTTAAGATATACCATGGTCTTCTGACATGAAAAGAAGTGAGTTAAATATGTGGGGTTTGACATATTGCTACTTACTGGAGGAAAACTATCAAGGAGCACTACTTGCAATAATGTAGTACCCTCTTAGAATGAACTATGCTGCTACTGGCTTGTGTATTTATAAATAAAATAATGCTCCAGTGAATTATCCATCCATCTTTCTTTCTAACATATTTTAATGGATAGTGCTACAAATGTTTTTCCATAATTTGAATGTTTTTCCCCTCACTATAATATTTTTGAAGCATAACACTGGAATTAGCTATGTTCTGTTGTTCAGACATGCTCAACCATTGTTGCATAGTTGCTCCTAAGTAAAGATATTTCAAAAGCTAAATGATGGGGCTTTGAAAAGCACTTACTATTGATTTACTCTCCCCATTAAACTCATTGATGAACTTGCACCAAAGTTATTTGGGCCATAGTTAAGCTAACCCTGACTGCTTTTAGAAGTTTTACCTAACGGATAGAGGGTGAAAATCAGTTCTATCAAGAGCTGCAAGTGCTTCATGTAGACTGGATTGCTGAGTCCTTGACAGATGAAATTTCATTTCAGGAGCTAAAATAGTTATTCCAGGTCCTCACCCATGAAATTCATGTCTCACCTGATAAAAGATTATGGATCTTTTTTACCTATAAAAAATTATTCCTCCTCATCAGACCATGCATGGGTGATATAAAGCCCTTTTCCATGAACAAGCCCATCACTAGAAATCACTGTTACAGAGACTGTCAGAACTGAATCCTTGCTTAGAGGATACTGTCATTTCGAGAGGCTGTGGAAGAAAACGAATTTACTCACATAGCTTGCTAAAGTCTATTAATAAAACAATTTTATTGAATTAAAGAAATAAATATATTTCTGAAAGTAGATCCACTATAACAAAACATGGGCCACTGTAACATTGCTGGTAATTAAAACATCTGAGCAAGCATCAGCAACAGTTACTTTTAAGACACTTGGATTGTATGTTTACATTTTCATTGAACAGAGGTACGTTAGATGAATGCAAGGACCTGTCTACATTTATCACATAACTATATATATATGCTAATATGACACAACCCTTCTTTAGGTTTAAATTCAAACCTAGGCATGTGATACATCTGCCTAACTGACAGGCTTTCTGAATTAGTATTTAAAGCCTGTGCTGACTTTATACCATTGATTCCTCAGTTAGGTGTAATCAAAGGTCATTAATATTGAAGAGTCCACTTTAATTGACCCATTGACTCATTTTAATTATGGCAATATAAAGGAGTGTCAGGCGCTAGACCCCTTCACAAAAGGTCAGTTAATATGCAGTTCATCCTGGCAGTAATATTGCCTGGGTCCTGTTAGCACTAGCTAAAGCCTGTAAAAGAGTTTCCTACTTCTTTATGTCTTTCAAGTTGAATGAATAGGGGAAAAAGATTGGCAGAAGAAAAAGGTTCTGAAAAAAAGTCATGCTCAGCAGAAATATTGGGCTGTTCTTTTACATTTATTCTTTGTATTACATATATACTAGAAACACATAGGTAAAACTTGCTCTGTGTAGGAGCACGAATTATGGGAATTACACCCTTTAAATTTTCACGTTAGAAGCTCGCATAGGTACACTGAATACAAAAAAGAGGATAATCTTTTGCTTTTCTATTTCACAGCATGCTAGTAACTTCTCTTAATCTGTAGGAACTCAAAGTTGACTTCACCGTCTGCTGATAATGTACCCCAAGAGCAATAGTAATGTCAAATGTTTGCATACTGCAAGAGATATCAGTACTGAAAACCTAGCTTCAATTTTATTCTCCTAAATCCTTAATTTCATACATACCTTTGAGCTTTTAACATTGTTCCCAAGAATAATGTCCATGATAAGGTGAATGGAAATAAAGCAGGAATATAAAATGACAGAGGAAGAATTTGTTTCATGTTTGGCTATGGATTGTCATATTCCTCTTATTTCCTTGAAACAGGAACAAAATTTGTATTGATAGGGAGGCATTTGGTTTGCAAGATCCATAGACTTTTTTTTCAAAAGTCAGGTGTGCTTTACTGAAATAAATGATATAGAAAATGTACCATTTTGAGTTTAATAGAGTTGTCATACTGGGAGAAAAACCTGAGTCATATTCTTTAAGCATTCCAAATCTTATATGAACTAGTTTCAGACTACTTTGAATTAGCTCAAACCCATGAAACTTAGTTTTGTATAAATTTTGTTCATAATGGTCAGTGCTTTATGAATATGCCTAGTCATTTGTGCTGCCTCATCTTCTCAGTACTTCACTGAAGACCTCTCAGACTGGTTATTTTTTCCAAACTATGTCAAACTTCTGCCACCTGAAAATGAAGCCCCTGAGCAGACATCAGTCAGAAACTGAATATTGAAGACATCTTAAGTGGAGCTTGGAAAATATTACATATTTTAAAAAGTTTTCATAGCTGTAAAATAAATCTTACAAAACATGGAATTAAATATTGTATCCTACTAAACATTAAATAGGTCAGGAGTTTTAAACATACAGGTTAACACAAGTGTATTTCATGTAAAAAAGGTAGCTGCTAAGGAGTTTATCTTAAAAATGAACCCATTATATCTTGAATGCAAGATGTTGAGCTTGAAAAGGTATTCCTTACATCTGATTCATGAGCAAATCTACCCATTCTTGGTGAGGTTTCCTTTATCATTCAAATAAACATGTCTATGTATATGAATGCTTATGGGATCTCTGTTATTGCTTTTGTTTGTGTGTAAGAGTGGCTCTGTGTGATCACAGCTAACTGCTACAGAGATACTGGCATCTCTATTATCTGTACATTGAGTGTGATCATTAACTGTTAGCTAGGAAGAAGGCAGTAGAAAAAAATCAATGCAATTGTGGTCAGAGGAAAAATAAGACAGGGATGATAGCAGTGGGAATGATTCTTCTGCAAATGACATTTCACCCAGTGTATGAATGGGGGGAATGTATAGCTGAATGATGCAAATGCAACATGGAATGGAGGTAAAAACCAGTTCACCAATTCTAGGACTTACCAGACACACAGACCAGTGTGTTGGATGTGGCACAGTGGAACACATAACAGTCTTCTCAGTAGGGCCTGTATTATCATATCAGCCCAAAATGATATTTAGAAACATCCTTGCAATTCCTGTTGTGTCAGTGCCATCAGGTAATTTAAGTATAAAAGCTGTAATATAGCCAATCAGCCTAGCTTCATATCTCTTTTGGTTAGCTGAGAATCATCCCATTTACTCTGAAATCTTGATGAAATGCAATGTTTTGTTACATAAAGACCTGTTTAATCTGATTTCAATTATCAATATAGACTCAAGTTTTTCAATAATCAATGGGAAAGCAGTGTCCAAGCTACTTCATTCTCTTGAAGATGCCTGCATCTTCATTGGCTATAGGAAGTGTCTAGCATAGCAATGCTCTTAATTTACCTACTGTAGTTAAGTGGGACAAAGACTCTGATTTCCCCTCTCCTCCAAATTTCTTCACCTGGAAGTTGTGTATAAAGTCCAAGTTACTCATCTAAGCAGTAGAAAGAGAGCCACGATTTCAAATGACAACTTGTCCTATCTCAACACACACACTTCAAATGCCTTTCTCTCCACTTGTTTAGTGTTTACACAACTAGGATTAACCTAGTGCTGCAGTAGCTAAAAAAGATGAGATTAACTGAGAGAAAAATTGTCTTGAAATTATATGCTTTCTTTGCCACACTAATAAAGCTTGATTTACTGAGTTGAAGAATGCAGTGTAATCCCAAAACAGTGACAATCTTAGGGAGACTGTACATAATTAATAAACCCCAGTATTTGACAAATAGGCAATTACACAGAAATTATGTTGTAACTGTAAACAATATTCTTAAAAATGAAAAAAAAAATTGAAAAAGTTCTCCTGAATCATTTGCCCAATTCTAATCACACACAAAACCTGCTGCCTTCTGGTAAGTTTACAGAGCTCAGTTAATTATTTTAAGGATTTCCCAGGAAATGATTGCACAGAATCTGGACATATTCAATAAATTAAAAACAAATATTAATTACACAACTATCCATTCAGATGCTCAATGCACTTTAGCTGTCTTTTATTTTCTCACAAAGGACCAACATACTGACATGTTAGTTAATTGAATGCTTGATTGAACAAGTAAACCTTATACTACACTACATCCTGCCAAATTTAAATTCTGGTGAGCTGCCAGAGGAAAACATTTCCATTGTAAGAACCCACCAATGATATCTTAGAAAATGTTAATCTGATGGCTCATTTTAGGAGATCTGCAACTGATTTTAACTTTTATAAGGGAAAATAATGTGAGAGATGTTGTAAATGTAAAGCTGATTTCCATACTACTCAAATGCAGTTAATAGAATCATAGAATCATAGAATAGTTAGGGTTGGAAAGGACGTTAAGATCATGAAGTTCCAACACCCCTGCAATGGGCAGGGACACCTCGCTCTAAACCATATCACCCAAGGCCTTGTCTAACCTGGCCTTGAACACTGCCGGGGATGGAGTATTCACAACCTCCCTGGACAACCTATTCCAGTGCCTCACCACCCTAACAAGAAAGAATTTCCTCCTTATATCCAATCTAAACTTCCCCTGTTTAAGTTTTAACCCGTTACCCCTTGTCCTATCACTACAGTCCTTAATGAAGAGTCCATCCCCAGCATCCCTATAGGCCCCCTTCAGATACTGGAAGACTGCTATGAGGTCTCCACGCAGCCTTCTCTTCTCCAGGCTGAACAGCCCCAACTTTCTCAGCCTATCTTCATATGGGAGGTGCTCCAGTCCCCTGATCATTCTCGTGGCCCTCCTCTGGACTTGTTCCAACAGATCCATGTCCTTTTTATGTTGAGGACACCAGAACTGCACACAATACTCCAAGTGAGGTCTCACGAGAGCAGAATAAAGGGGCAGGATCACCTCCTTCCACCTGCTGGTCACACTCCTTTTGATGCAGCCTAGGATACAGTTGGCTTTCTGGGCTGCAAGCACACACTGAAGCCGGCTCATGTTCATTTTCTCATCAACTAGCACCCCCAAGTCCTTCTCTGCAGGGCTGCTCTGAATCTCTTCTCTGCCCAGCCTGTAGCTGTGCCTGGGATTGCTCCAACCCAGGTGTAGGACCTTGCACTTGGCATGGTTAAACTTCATGAGGTTGGCATCAGCCCACCTCACAAGCGTGTCAAGGTCCCTCTGGATGTCATTCCTTCCCTCCAGCGTATCAACCGAACCACACAGCTTGGTGTCATCGGCAAACTTGCTGAGGGCGCACTCAATCCCACTGTCCACGTCAGCAACGAAGATGTTAAACAAGACAGGTCCCAACACCGATCCCTGAGGGACACCACTCGTTACTGGTCTCCAGCCAGACATTGAGCCATTGACCACAATTCTTTGCGTGCAGCCCTCCAGCCAGTTCTTTATCAACCGAGTGGTCCATTCATCAAATTGATGTCTCTCCAATTTAGAGACAAGGTTGTTGTGTGGGAAAGTGTCGAACGCTTTACACAAGTCTAGGTAGATGACATCAACTGCTCTACCTCTGTCCATCAGTTCTGTAGCCCCATCATAAAAGGCCACCAAATTGGTCAGGCAGGATTTCCCCTTAGTGAAGCCATGCTGGCTCTCACCAAGCACCTTGTTGTTTTTCATGTGCCTTAGCATGCCTTCCAGGAGTATCTGCTGCAAGATTTTGCCAGGCACCGAATTGAGACTGACTGGTCTGTAATTCCCTGGGTCATCCATTTTCCCCTTCTTGAAAATGGGGGTTATATCTCCCTTTTTCCAGTCGTCAGGAACTTCACCTGACTGCCATGATTTTTCAAATATGATGGCCAGCTGCTTAGCAACTTCATTTGTCAGCTCCTTCAGGACCCACGGATGGATTTCATCAGGACCCATGGACTTGTGCACATTCAGATTTCTAAGATGGTCTCGAACCAATTCCTCTCCTACAGTGTGCCCAAGGTCTTCATTCTCACAGTCCCTGCGTCTGCCTTCCAAGACTTGGGTGGTGCAGTCAGAGCCTTTGCTACAGAAGACTGAGGCAAAGAAGTCATTCAGAACCTCAGCCTTCTCCAAATCCTGTGTAGCTAGTTCTCCTGAGAGCTTCCTGAGGGGGCCTACGTTCTCCCTAATGTGTTTTTTATTTGCTATGTACCTGTAGAATCCCTTCCTGTTATCCTTAATATCTCTAGCCAAGTTTAATTCTAACTGGGCCTTAGGTTTCTTGACCTGGTCCCTAGCTTCCCGGACAACATCCCTGTACTCTTCCCAGGCCGCCTGTCCTTGCTTCCACTTTCTGTAAAACTCTTTTTTCATTTGAATTTTCCTCAGCAGCTCCTTATCCATGCAAGGAGGTCTCCTGGCCCTCCTGCTGCACTTCCTTCTGGTTGGGATGCAACACTCCTGAGCTTATAGCTTATATCCTTGAAGACCAACCAAGAGTCTTGAGCCCCCCTTCCCTCTAGGGCTATATCCCATGGAACCTTACTAAGCAGGTTCCTGAAGAGGCCAAAGTCTGCTCTTTTGAAGTCCAGGGCAGTGAGCTTGCTGCACGTTCTTCTCACTGTTCTAAGGATCTCAAATTCAACCATCTCATGGTCGCTGCATCCAAGGCTGCCCTGGAGTGCCACATTTCCAACGAGCCCTTCGCTGTTGGTGATCACAAGGTCAAGCATGGCACCTCTCCTTGTCGGCTCCTCTATTACTTGCAGAAGGAAGTTGTCTTCCACACAATTGAGGAACCTCCTGGATTGCTTGTGCCGGGCCGTACCGTCATTGCAACAGACGTCAGGGTGGTTGAAGTCACCCATGAGAATGAGGGCCTGTGAGCATGAGGCTTCTCCTATCTTCCCATAGAGTGCTTCATCTGCAGATTCCTCTTGATCAGGTGGTCTATAACAGATCCCCAGAGTAATGTCTCCCATCACTGTTTTGCCATTAACCCTGACCCACAAGCTCTCTGTTATCTGCTCACCAGTCCCCAGACAGAGTCCCATACTCTAAACAGAGTTCCATGCTCTAGACAGAGTTCCATACTCTTAGACAGAGTTCCACACTCTAAGACAGAGTTCCATACTCTGAATGAAGTCTTCAAGTATGTCCAAACAAAAAACCAGCACATTTTTATAAATTAATGTTTTATGCTAGTTATAGTAGATTCTGTTAAAAAAAACAACAAACAAACAAACAAACAAAAAACAAACAAAAAAGCAGATACATTCTGTACTTGCTGAAAATTCTGAGGTGGTTGTTGAGATTAGTCTTACCTTAATGTTAGGTAGCAGACCTGCAGGCTGGCAGAAAAGACATGGATAACATTTTAAAGGATGTCTTGTGTTAGTGAGAAAAATAAGCATTCAAAAATTATTAATCCTTACACAGAAATGGATACTCTAGGATGTCGGCTAGGTAACCATACACGTGCAATCTTTAACACTTGTTGTGCTCTGTGTTTTTGTAGATGACAGGATGCCCAATCAGACAGAGATTCATTTGTCTTCATCAAAACTCATTTACTTAGTTGTAGTGATGGTCAGTACAGCCACAAGACAACAGACTGCATTTCAGGAGAATGAAGTGTAAGAAATTAATGTAACCATTTGTAATTAAGTTAATATATTTCAGGATTAACAGCTCAGCTGTTATTCAGAACAATGCTGAAAATTATTTGAAAGTGATGCAAAAGATTGTAACAGAGCTCTGAGAAATCTTAAAGTGAATTTTAAATCTGAGGCTTTGATGTTAAGATAATGTAAACTGAAGAAAGGTGAAGTCAGAGCTAAAGGCAGGCAGAAGACCCAAGTTTGATTTCTTTAACAGCACTATGATTTCTCAAGTACTTAATTGCTGTATTTTGTTCATATGTTTAAGGACTTATTAACTAGATTGTTGTTTAGTCTTTTGCAAGCAGAGGAGAGAGTTTGCTCCTCTGTAGCATATACTGTAGTCCATTGTCTAACATCATCTGCAAAATTTTCTCTAAGGGAATTTGTGCAGTTCCCACAATCTCCTCTACTTTATTACTGTGACATGGATTACTGGAACACAGTCTGTGGCTCATGAGGGTATGGTGACACACAGAGTAGCTGTTTTGTGAAATCTATTTACATATAGCAGAAAGGTTAGGATTTTTTTGAGGATTGGACATGATTATTCAAGTGATCCTACTCTTACGGTACCAAATCAGTTTACTAGCTAGGGATATCTCATTGAAAAGTGTTATAAGAAACCAGTCTTTCAGGGTTTGAAACTGTCAGTTTCTATTAGTGGAAGCATTGAATTAATTTTCCCATTTGTGCCTAGTACTTTTGAACTAATTGCCTTCCTGTCCTCAAACTTCAAAGTCAGAGTAGCTGTTGCCTTTCTTCAAAAGAAAGATAATCTTATATGTTTTGATGGTAATGCCATTTCATATTCTGTCAATGCAAATCTATTTGACAAGACTGGTGACCTGAGGGTGAGTTGATTCAGGCAGCAGGTGGTAGACCATTTGTACCCCTTGTCATGTTCTTAGATCAGCACATTCCACTTATATAAAGGCTGTAAACTTTTAAAGACTTAGTCTGACTTTTTAAAATCACAGAAACCTCTTCAGATTTTCTGAAGCAGAAAAGCTGGGTTTTTTTTCCCAGTTCTCACAGTTCTTTATAACGCTTGCAGTCCTGCCTTTTCCCACAGTCAGGCAGCTTTGGAATCCAGTGAAATGCAATGAAAACTGTTTTCTGCTACAACTTTGTGTAATTTTGACCCAGGCCTGTGTAGTTACAGAAGTAATTTTGTTGCAGACAGTAATTCCTTTCCTCTTTTGTCCATGAGCATTTCTCCATGAGCATTCCATCTTACCTCACTTGTCCTGTCACCACTGGCCTACATCTGGGGTGATGGAAGGTATCCCTAATTAAAATGTGTCACTCTGCAGGAAATCATGGAAAAGCCTGAGTCATTTAAAAAAAAAGATTATTTCTTGCATTCACTGCTAAAGCACCATTGTGGAAAGCAAATATCCTGTATTCCTGGACCTATTCCAAGTGCTGTTCAATACATATAATTAAGCAGCAATTGAATAAAATGCATGAACATAATCTGGAGCCATGACCAGAACCCAAGACTACCTCTAGCAGCTGGAAGAGTTCAAGCTGAAGTCCATCAAAGTCAGTAGATACCCTTTCATCCATTTCAAAGGTTTTTGAATGAGGCCCAAACTTGCTTCTGAAGCTCTCTCTAGACTCAATTTGTCTGCGACTATAGTCTGTCGGTAGCCATGGCGCTGAACATGAAAGAAACTACTTAAAATGAGGAAGACATTGAAGTGCCAATATTGCACAATTCTCTAATATCAAAGGTGAATTTATGTAATAAAAAATTCAACCTTTCTGCAGGTTCTCTTCTTGACCTCTTGATTTCCCAATATTGAATTTTAGGTCCTAGCTGACAAATTTTACAATGCAAGACAATGGCAGGAAGCACTTGTACATCCTTGTTTACTGCTCATCTATACTTTCTCAAGTTTTGTGTTATGCTCTGATCAAACACCATAAATAACTGTATCAAATGGCATCATATAATGACATTTCCTACTTAGAAAGACAGATGAGTAAAGGATATGCAGATTAAAAAAACTTAGATGCAGAGATTTTAAGTGCTCCCTTGATGAATTTCACACTTGACTGAATATTATCTAATGAAAATGGCTGCCTGAGAAATTCCAGCATCACTTTCTGGTCTCTGCTTAAGTCATTCTTCATGAAGCATAAAAAGTAGATCAGAGATAAAGCAGGGAATGAAACTGAAAAATAATTTATAGTAATATAATTGGTACCAGTAATTTTATTCTAAGGCTTGACCTTTACTAGGTTTTTTTTCATTACTGGAAGAATTTACAAATACATTTAAATAATCCCATTTTCAAATAAAAAGTGATAATATCTATCCTTGGAAATATGCCGTAGGTAACATTTGTTTTATTAAATTGAACTACTTGTTCATTCATTCATGCATTATGAGTGCATTTTAGAATGTTTTGAAAATACATATGATAAGTCAAATATTTTTTAAATCCTCAGCACTTTGATGAAAGCATTATTTCACTTGTAAGGAGCAGATATAATTAGTCTTATTTTCTCCTCGCATTTGAGGATTGGAACATATTAATAAAGAACCAATTTTTTTTTCTCCTACTTTCAGATATCACACTAAACTGCTAATGAAATAATTCTCTTCATAATGAGTTCTGAAAATATGGTCATCTCTAGAGCTGGAAAAATAATGGTCTTAGTTCATTGGTGATTATGGTCATGGTATCAAAAACTAAGCTAGGTTAGTATTCGCTTTATGTGATCTTCAAATTTCTCCTATTTACTCCATCAGGCATAAGAAGCAACCAGTGACACAGTTAAAGGTATTTAGGGTTTTCAGACATGTTGGATTTTTTTATACCGCATGACAGTAATTTACATTGTGAAGAACTGTAAATATCACCAAAAGAATAAACATTTTCTATAGGATTTCTAGTTACTGGACTTTTCATAAATAGAAGTACTCCTATCAAAACTTGGTTTGTTGAGTTGCCTATTGTGATACAGTTTAATAGATAACAGTGAATAGCCCCTACTCACAGCACAGCAGTCTTCTTAAGATTCTGAAAACCAAATAGCAGCCATGCTATCTGCTCTAGAAAACATCACAGCAAGACTGCATCTTGGGATTTATTGTAAGTCCTCATCCGCTAGTTCTCTTCAGAGGACTGCATAATCTATCTGGTCAGCTAACTGGGCTTCTCAAGTTCTAAAATGTTGCAAATGTCTGCTCTGCAGTCAGCCTTACAGTTCATGATTCAGAATGACCTTTATCAAGACATCACTTAGTTGTGGAATGCCAAACTAGAACTGATTTTTTTCTTCCACGCACCTGCATTCAAGTCCCTGTTGTTAGAAACCGTACCATCTTTGTAGTGGCGGGGAGAGGGAGGTAGAAAGGAGAGAAGTGGAAAGCAGAGTAACTAACTTTTATGCTACAGCAACTTCCTGAAACTGTTGTAATAGAAGTGGAGGAATAACACTATGAATTCTCATGAGGAAGCTGAAAGGAACAAATTAAAACTACATAGAGCTTTCAGGGCAAAATAACATCAGTGGAATGAACACCAGACACTGTTTCTTGTCATCACCTTTTTGCATGTGATGACATCAGCACTGGAGTTTCACCTTTGCAGGTTGGGTTTGTCAAGTTTGCTTATTTTCTCCTTTTTCATGTGCATATGGTTCATTATCTTTAACTCTTGGGAGATTCTTGAAGGGAAAAAACAAACAAACACACAAATAAACAGAGGGGTGTGGCTGTAAAAATAGTAACTTTAATTTTGTCTTGATCTCTGTGTAGGTTGTCCCACGCTTTCACAGCATAAACTACTGATATTAACAATAACAAATAAAAACAAGCAAACAAACAAACAACAAAATGACCCTTGGCATCCATTTTTGTGTTCCCAGGGTCTATGGTTTTTCTACTAAATTTCAATAGATCAGAGAGTCATCTAGTGGTCAAGATAAGGAATTCTGAATTTATTTTCTATTCAGGAGTTGTCACTTGCATTCAGATCTTATGGGCTGTCTCAGACACTGACAGCAAATGGGGTAGCAGTGGGTGGAATGTTATTAGAATAAAATAAGAAGGGAGATAAAATGTATCATCTGCTGCAGAAATAAAACAGTGAACTCACTCATGGCCATTTTATAATTAATGTCAGCTAAAAATTTGAGCATGAGTGTATCGGCCATTTTAGAGTATTGAGAGTTAAGAGTCTTAGCTTGACCATAGAGAATATCCATGATTTGGTGGCACCAATGGCTTAATCTAAATTTTGTATATCCATGTAACTGAAAGATAGATACTATTCAGTTTCTCTCTGTAGCTACACAAAGCAAATCAATAAAAAAGCACTGTGCAGTTCTCCAGGTTATTAGTTTTTGTGATTTGCCCTATTGTATCTCCTAAACTAGGGGACTGATCTACATTTGAGCAATGAACTGTTAAGTCTATAAATTGAGCTTAAAATTTCAAACCTTAACAGCCAAATTTTGTATTATTTGCATTTAATTTTTAAAACAAAATGTTGGCATTTTTTGTTTGGGATTTTTTGTTTGTTTGTTGTTGTTGTTGTTTTTTTTTTTTTCTCTTATTAGATCAATCCATGTATTTTTCTAACTCACTAACCCATCTTTATACAGTGGCCAACACCAGGAATGGTAAGAGAATATGTACAGATTTATCACCTTCTCTAATTTTAAAAAGGCACACTATCCTTTCCACAACATTCATTAAAATTTATTGTAATTAGGAACAGTCTGAATTTGTAGAGGTCTGCTCACTCTTTATTTTCAAGTAAGTTCTTGTCTCAGCAGTATCTGTGTTTTGATATCATACTTATTTCTCATATAAAATCAATTCTTGTTCTATGATACAAAAAGACATTCCCAATCTACTCAATCTACTTTTGATATATTACTAATGATTTTCTAACCTTAGTTTTTTCACCATGCTAAAAAAGAGAAACATGTTGTGTTTTTATTATGAGTTTTTCCATGTCATTTTTGTGACTGTCTTCTGAGCACTTCCTCTTTAATACTGTTTTTCTTGAAACTGCTAGACACCTGAGACAAGGCTCGAAATATTTTACTAATTTGCATTGTGGTTTTGTATAAAGACATTGCAAAGCTCCCTGCATACTGTATGATATATTTTTATATATCATAACATCTTCTTTACTTTAAAAGCAAATTTGCTTGTTTAAAACAAATTCCTAAGCAATCCTTAAATTCTTAAGATAATTATTAAGATTCTTCCCTGGTTTTATTTTTATCCTACAGACTATAAATAATACTGATAGACCTTTCACATTGTCTGACACAAATTTAAGACCAGGGAAATAACAGATGAAGTGGTTTGGAGAGGTAACTTACACAGTTGCTCTAAGTTCCATCAAAAGAAGCATGACCAGCAGGTCGAAGGAGGTGATCCTGCCCCTCTACTCTGCTCTCATGAGAGCACGCTTGGAGTATTGTGTACAATTCTGGTGTCCTCAACATAAAAAGGACATGGATCTGTTGGAACAAGTCCAGAGGAGGGATATGGAAATGATCAGGGGACTGGAGCACCTCCTGTATGAACACAGGCCAAGAAAGTTGAGCCTGTTCAGCCTGGAGAAGAGAAGGCTGCGTGGAGACCTCATAGCAGCCTTCCAGTATCTGAAGGGGGCCTGCAAAGATTCCAGAGAGGGACTCTCCATTACAGACTGTAGTGATAGGACAAGTGGTAATGGGTTTAAACTTAAACAGGGAAAGTTTAGATTGGATATAAGGAAGAAGTTCTTTACTGTGAGGGTGGTGAGACTGAACAGGTTGCCCAAAGAAGTGATAAATGCTCTATCCTTGGCAGTGCTCAAGGCCAGGCTGGACAGAGCCTTGGGCAACATGGTCTAGTGTAAGGTGTCCCTGCCCATGGCAGGGGGATAGGAACTAGATGATCTGAAAGTCCTTTCCAACCCTAACCATTCTATGACTCTATGATTCTAAGCAAATTGTTTCATTATCCTCCAACTACAAATGTTGGATCATCTTATAAGGCACTCTACTCAAGAATTTGGAAAATTGAGGTTAAATTTCAAATTAGTTCCAGATAAGGATTTTTTGTTTCCTCCCACAGCAGTTTAAAATATCTTAAAGTTCCATTTTCAGAGGAAAGCAATAAAAGAGCTGCAGGTTTTCAACTGTTAAAGGTTTAAAGAAGCTGTTAGGCCTCAATCCAAAATGGCTGCAGTAACTTGCTGTTGCATAGAAATTAAAATACCTGCAACTCATATATAAGAGCGTAGCAAACTGGCCAAATGAATAATTTTTGTGATCACCTATGTAATACTGAACCAGGTCTACTGCAAAACCATTTGAAATGTCAGGTTTTAACTGGTAAAACACTATATATAGTATTTTAATGTCTACTGTCACATCTTCCCATGTTTCACTTCCTCACACATTTCCTTTCCTCCCAAAGGTGCACCCAAAATTTTGGCTTGCTGTGCTCCTTTTGACCTAGCTCAGGCTTCAACAGGGTCACACAAGTTGATGAATTTTTGTATTCTTCTTTCAAAGTACTTGCTCAATACTTAAAAGTCTTTTCCTTTGGTGCTCTCAGGGAACAGGCTGGGTAGGAGAAAAATGGTGCATATGCTTTGAGCTATTGTTAAGCAGGTTTGCTATGAAAGATGCAGCAAAGGTGCTACTTCACTGTTCCTCTAATAGTAACAAATGATACTGACTGGCATGATGGGGCATTCAGGATGCTGCCAAAGCATAAAAAAACACAGCCTTGGCCTGTGCTGCTTGTGTGACTACAGAAACAAACCAACCAACCAACCAACCAACCAACCAACCAACCAACCCAGTGCTGGTAAGGCAGTAACAGTATTTTGCCCTTTTCTGTCATTTTGTCATTGCTCTTTCCCTGGGAGTCCATATAGTCAGCTCTCAAGACACCCATGCAGGGTATCTTCAGCAATCCCATTGATGGGAATGGACAAAGATTTCAGCTTTCTTTGGCAGACTGTTCAAAAGATGTGACATCAAATAAAGAAAGGGTATGACCCTCTGCTTGTCTGTTTCAGCCAGGGTGGTGTAAAGGGGCTGTCCCTCATCATTCACAGATTAGAAGTAGATAACCACAGGCTCTCCATGTCAAATTTCTGGAATTGTTAGACTCCAAACACATGGACCAAGTCTTGCAAATATTCCAGAAAGGACATTCCACATTGTACAATCTCAGTCCCAGCAAAAGCCCTAAATAAATACACATTATGAGCTTTATGGACCACACCAATATAATTTGTTGTTCAATTTAACCTTTGAAATATCCTCCTTATCTCTTCCCTAGATGCATTTTGTGAGTTCAGCAGGGAGATATTGAACGATTATTGAACAATGATCGTTTCTCAGAAAAAAGCCAACGTAGTGAGTTAGGAGTATAAGCAGCCTTTTCAGTTTTGTCTCACTAAAGCACCCTTATAAATTTATTTGAACACTGATGAGAAAAAGATAGCTTCATTCAAGAAGAGTAAAGCACTGTGAGTCACAAGCAGCATTTATTCCCTGAATATAAGACAGAAGGCAGTTCTTTACCATAAACAGGGGTCCAAAATGTTGTCGGTGCTAGCAAGGACCTAACTGCCTGCTAAAAATCTTCAGGGGAGAATAATCCGGTCTTGTCTTAGATATGAAAACATTAACATTTCAGAAACATATTTGCTGTGTGATTTCAGTCTAAAAATGATTTGAAGGAGAGTGCTAGTGTCAAACAGCTGGTATGGATAGAATAGTGGCTTACAAGTGTTTCTAAAGCCTTCTCGTTGTTGTTCTTTTTTCTCTTCTTCTGATTCTTAGTGAAATGTATTCTTTGTCTCCATTTATAATATCTAACATGTGATTACCCTAAACTGAGTGGCAATTAAGTCAGGCTGTCTTAAACACACACACAAATTACTAAATAAATAAATAAAGTCCTAGTTTTCTAAGGAGCAAATTGACAGCAGAACTAAGTGAAATTCAGTCATTAGGGAAGTAAATAGATGTGGGGCTACATTTTCTAAAGATTTGTTGTGAGCAGCAGTATCCACAATTACATAGTAAGGTTTTGAAAAAGTACTAATGGCAGTACTAATGGATAGAGAAATGAAAGAACTCAGCCAGCAACATGCAAAAGCCAACAACTTACTTTTATGCGTTAGTAGGAGTGATGCTGTCATAGTGGCTAAAAAGCCATTAGGGGAGCTTGTGAGCTGCTTTACATGCAGGCTGAACATCAGTAAAATGTGACATTCCTGTCTCCAGTCGTTGAATATGGTGTATGTAAACATTTCCCTTTCAGCAAAAGAATTATCTTTTGTTTTCACTGAAGTTAAAGAATACTCCAGGTTACGGAGGTTTCTGATGTTCAGCACTGACCCCCTTTATACTTTGTTTATCCATCTGTGTTCAGAGATCTACCCATTTTGGAAGTTGCACAGTTCTTGCTTTCCCATGCAGGTGTCAATTTTGATCTGCTGCCAAAGTGTTTAGAGGACTTAATTGCTCAGAAAGGGACAATTTTTTAGAGTTTTCTAAGTCATGAAGTAAGAGGCAGAAATAGTACTCAGTGTATAATTTTAGCACTGGACCTATGAAGATGTGAAATATCAGTTGAAGGACTGTGGAGAAACTGGAAAATCTTTATCTTCTGCAAATGCATATAAGATCAGTAAGACAATAATTAACACAGATTCATTATTTCAACTTTGCCTCATCAAACCTCCTCCGTCTCTTGGGAGAAGGCAGACCAAAGTCTGAGAGCCACAAACATCTATACCTGCAGAAAGTAACTTATATTGGGCACTGCAGAGTGGCTCCGAGTGTGGAAAGCTCCTGAGATCCTTGACTTTCAGAGACCCAAGTCTTCATCTCAGTTGCTGAGGACTTCTGCTTTTCACATGATGATAACATGACTCAGTTTAAACCCTCTGAGACTGAAATAGCCTAGGTAGCCCAGTAGGGAATGACATCTTAGTATGTTTCTTTCTAGTCTTGAATGATGTCTGAAGGATTTAAGCAGGAAACAATTACATGGAGAGCTATATGTCTGATCTATGACTCATGTTAGTGTCTGACTAGAGAATACTGTGTTAGTTTTAATTTTTTTAAATTTATTGTCAAAACTCTTTCTACTCCAATTACTTTTTATTGATGTCCTGTTTCCTCTATGCATTTATGAAGATTTACAATCATCACTGCATGTTCAGAAAGAATCTGTGTAACTTACATAGCAAAACCATAAGAATTCAGTGGAAGGCAAAAGATAATGGAAAGTATCATTATAAACACAACAGCTTCTAGTGACAGACAAAGCAACACACATTGCCTGTTTAAATTAAATGCTTGAAAGCTCTAAGACTTTTCTGCAAACCTGCTATTTTTCTGTATGAACCTGGTGGATATTTTTAGCTTTCGTAATTTTAGAATACACAGATTATTATTTTTTTTCCAATGAAATCACATATTAATCTACAGAGAAGACTGCCCTGGATGTTTTTTGTTGGTTTTTGCTTTCTGAAACCAGTTGAACTTAAATACAAATTACACTCTGTTTTGTTTTGTGGGTTTTTTTTTGTTAAGAGGAGGGAGATAAATCCATGGAGATTTTAGAGAATGGGTATTCCCAATTATACATGACCAGTGTTTGCAGAACACATTTTTTTAAAGGAATTCCCTTTATTTATGGTTTTCATCTGCCACTAGAAGTGTGTAAATGACTATGTCTTGTTCCTTTGCTGTCACTCAGTTAAGATGCCACTTAAGTCAGTCTTTAGCCTCAGAAGGGCTTAAGATCATGCTCTTAAAGTTGTCAGAATATGACCAGCATTGTAAACAGCTAAAATGTTTTCATAAATCTTTCTAAAAAATACATAAATTCTTTTGGTTTTGCTATAATGTGTGTATTACATACAAACATTTTTATTTCTTTAGCTTTGAAGTATTTTTGCATTGAGTAGTAAAAAGCATGTTATTATGAGGACTGTAAAAAAAATCCAGAAAATCTATGTAAACTTGATCTCTTCTTAAAGGGACTTAAACTTCAAAGTAGAGAGCAGCTTTGGTATTTCAGTTCCTTCACTGTTTGTCAGACTCCTATTTATTTCATTTGAATCAGACACTATACAGTTTCTTAATAGACAAAGCAAACAACTTTCCATAATAAAACCTGCACAAGCATAGATTGTATGACTGTATAATGTAATCATGCACATTTCTTTTTAGAACTATGTGATTTTTTTTCCTGTTGATTAGAAATAAAGATATTCCCAGCAGCAAAACTCAAAATGTAAAAAGTGCACAATTCACTACTTATGTTCTGAGCCAACTGTTAACTGTTCTTTTTTTTCCTCTTTTTGGTTATTTAACACACAAAATGCTCAAACCCAGCTGGTAAACTTACTTGGGAATATTTTTTTTTCTGCTGAAAAATAATCACATATAACTATTTTCAATACTTAATTTTTCCAGCAAAGGATATAAAAATTACTTGCAAATACTCTCAGCTATCTACCTAGACCATTCGCTCAGGTGTATTCTTTGTTAATCTGAGGCTCATGGAGGGCTAACAGTCTACACCTGCACAACAAAAACTAGATCAATTTTGCTAGTGATGTCAATGAAATTAGGACTTAAAGTGTCATTAATTCCCTTACCACCCTTCATTGCCTATAGTCAGGGGAGTAATTCAGGTATCTAAGCATAGTTATGCACTGTTATTTCAGATATTTAGGGTATCTGAGGCATCAGCCCAGAACTGGCAGACATAACAAAAAAGCTATGAAAAAAATCCACTCCATTCTGGAGTTATGGCTGGAAGCCAAGTGGAAATGGTATCTCAAGCAGTGCTCAACATCTGTATTTCAGAAGCTGATATTCATTGCAGGTGGGAAGGACCATCACCCAGTGGAGGAACTGGTGTCTTTAGAGTTTATCCATTCCACTAGAACAGTAAAATAAAATAGCAAGATGAACAGTTTTCCTTGTTTCTCTCCATTGGCTGTAAAGGTAGCTTAGCTGATTCTTTTCAGTTAGACATTTTATTTTATACAGCTGAAAGTAAATGGTGCCTCTTACCCTTGCACTAAGCCTTACTGAAAATCAGAGAAAATCATTTAGGTGTATCTGCCATTTTTATCTGAAAACCTTCTCTGCCATTTACAAAAAGCTGAACTACCAGCAAAAACGACTACAGAATTTGAGTGTAAATATGTGAAAAAAAAGTTTTGTTTGAAATTATGCAAAGTAAATCAGAGCTCAGCAGACCAAGTACAACTTACTAGTGAGTTATTCACAGACGATATGAGTGCTATAGCTCCCAGATACAGAAGGCTTGATTTTTAGCTCAAGCTGTTGCATTTAATGTTCTTAGCTCTTGAGGAGACTGAGGACTCCTGCCTCAGTCCCTCTTGTATTAACCAACAGTTCAGTTGTCACACAAAGATTGCAAACACAAAGCAGAGAAATTACTACGTTCAGTAATGATACAGGAGGATAAAGCTCCCTGTGCTAATGTGCTCCATGGTAATTTTCTGTCCAAAAGGACTATATGAGGCTCTACGCATCCTACTTTATGAAACAAAAAGGAATTCAAGTAGGAGTTTTAAAGAATTTACATCTTGGGATGATATTTTTACCCTCACTGATGGAAAGCTAAACCACATCCACCAGTAGGCATATTGACTTTAATTAAACTAGCCATAGAGTCAGATATTATTCAGCTTATGATTTTTGGCCTTGCATTTAATTTTTGCTCCTGCCAACAGATCAGAGAGGGGATAAAATGTCAATATCTGTTCCTAACAAAATGGCACGGTAAAGGATCACTGTTTTTGTAAGGCAGTTGGGATCTACCTGAATGATTTGTATGCTATGTTTTGAATGTTTCTTGTTGCTTGTTTTTGGAGATGAATGCAAATAGAAAAATGTGCATAAAAGAATATATGATGATAACAAGAACCTTCTGGAAGATTTTATTCTTTTTCTTTTTTTTTTTTTTTTTCCTCTGGAAGCAGCAATTCTAGGTTATTCAGCTTAGGAATCTTCCCAACAGGTCTATCTTTAGAATGCTTTGGAAGCTATTTATTAATAGAGATGAAGAACAAGAAAGCAACTAGGTTTTTTTTGGCAGAAAATAAAAATATGAGCTACTGCAGGAAAGTACAAATAAAATAGATGTTTCATATAGACACCACTCTGAGGAACAGCAGATCCTGTGAGTCTGAGTCACCATGCTCTTGATCCACAATGCCTTTACTGTCAGCTGGGTCAGGAGCCTGGTCCAGCAAGTATGATTTAATCTATTTCTCCTGGAGAGAAGATTTCAAGAAAAGAATGATTTACCCTTCCTCTGTTTTTCTCTAACTACCTGAAACCTCAATTGCACTAGTATTCACATATAGCACAGGGCTATTCTGACACAAAATATGAAGGATGGGGAAGCACCCTGAGGAAATTACAGTCTCATTTCAGACAAGAAGTAACAGGTTGCTGTGAGACTGATCAACATCAGTCTGTTGCAGTCCTTGAATGGAGGATTAAAAGCCATAACACTAAGAAGGAGAGCAAGACAACATGCAGAAAAATAGAGAAGGGCAGCTGCAAGTGGAGAAAAAAAAAACAAACAAAAACAAGCCAACAAAAAAACAAACCCAAACAAAACTGAATGGAGACATGTCCTTATGTTCATCCTTTGGGATAGTTATATACTGATTGTGGAAAGCAGTACATTGTTCTCTCTCATTCTTCCTCTTTTTTTCTTTCTGTCTCCTTCTATCTCTTCACTCCCTTCTCCCTCCCCTGCCATGTTCAGCTGTTGCTGGTTGCTAATAAGTTAGATTCATTGCTCTGTGAATGCCTTCCGATTACTTATAAATTGCACTTCACATATTTTCTATGTGTTTGTTTAACAGCTGCCACTCCTAAATCTGTAGGTCTTGGGTATCTGGAAAAATGCCAAGTTTGTATTCTGTATAGTAGTTTGATTTTGTTAAAATTATGCGTTTGAGGAGCATTGTAATTCTCTGTTTAAGGTCATTTGCTGCCAACTTCTGGCACCAAACACTTACTTTATTTTCATTTTTAAGAGATGATGTGACAGAAATAACAAGACAATAAATCACAATTATACTGCTTGAGTAAACATCAAAAATGTTGATTACAGCACGATAACAGCCTCATCCTTATTAGTTGAGACATGTTAGCTTAGCCATCCATTCTCAAAATTATGTTCTCACTTTTAAATTCTTGTATATACTTAAAGAAGCATTATTTAAGGCCTTTTAAAGAATGAGTTGTAGGGAGTGGATAACAGAAGTTCTTGGGTTTGGAGCTGAGTAAAAAAAAAAAGCTATGCTAACATTCTGCAAGTGGGTAGTGTTGAAATTTCCTAACCTAAATAAGAAGAAACTCAGCACTGTAAAGATTCTTTTGGAACCCATTTTGCTCTGCTATGCACACGTGAATGTAAAAATATTTCATTACAAATGCATTACAATTCATTTATGCAACGGCTTTCAGGTTGGAGTACACCCTTTTCATTTTTTACTTGTGTTTGCTCAGTTAGTATAGATTTGCCTGTGTCTTTGCTTCATTTCTCCAAATTACTTTTCCTTACCTTATTAAACAAAGATGTAAATAAATTGCATAGTCTGAAAAATTTTACTTGACACTGTCAATTTTACATTTCATATGTTAAAGCTGTGATCACTGAAGTCTCAAACCCAGTTGATGAAGCATCACTGAAAGATTTGTCCTTGTTTTCTTCTTTTACTAAATGAGCCTGAATTCAACAATTGTATTTTTATAATTTTTATTGTGAAATAAATGCAAAAAAAAAGTGTTAGATTAAATTAATAATGTACAGCTGTACCCGAATTAAAGATTTAGTGCTTATAACACTAATGCATAAGTTTTTTATACACTGGACAAAATCTTTTACTCCTTTGAACAGAGTTACTTCTGCTGGCATGATCCAAAGCACTTGGATCTACTTCTGGTAGTCCTATCTACTAATTAATTTACAGATGACAGTTATGCAGGCCAATGTAGGACAATGAGGCTAAATTCCTAAATTGGGGTCTGATATTCTTAAAACAAATGAGCAAACAACCACACACACACACACACACACACAAGAAAAAAACAACCAAAAAAACCATAACACAATTTGAAAAATTAAGTGCAAAATCTGTAAGGTGAAGGCACAAGAATTTTGGGAAGCAACCTGACAATGACTTAGAATTTAATAAAAGATTTTCCAAAAATCTGAAGCCTGATACATATCCTGTAGCACACATAGGGGATCAGGAATTTAAAAAAAAAACATTCACTAGACATTTTGGTAAAATAAAATATATAAGCAGTTTTAGATCATTATACACTAGAAATAGCTAAGGGAATTTCATGGACTGGAGTTTGTTTATATGGGGAAAGAAATGACTGCCTGTAAGTGCAATCTCAGTAACAGAGCTGGCTTCAAAATCAATTAATAAAATTAAGAGAAACAAATTTCAAGGACCAGATGCAATCACTCAAGTGTTTTAAATTAATCATGATTAAATAGTTCAGATTTATACCTGTAAAACATTAACAATGATAGGTAACTATAACTTGCTAGTAGCTGTGTTTGTTTGGTAAAAGAGTAAGAAAATGACCTTTAAGGAAAGGCTTAGAAGATGATGTAGGAGGAGATAGTTGAATGAGTATGAAGAGATATATGGATAAATAAGAGATACAAAGTACAATATCAATAATTAAACACTTTTCTTGCACAGGAAATGTGTGCCTCACACAGTGTGTTCCTGTGAAGAAGCGAAATAGTACATTAATATGGGTGATCCATTCAGAACTGGATGCACAAGGCTCTTACAAGTTTTTCCACAATATCCTTGTCAGAAGGCTCTTAGAAAAAGGATTTATCAGAGGTAAGAAACAAGTTTCACTTATGGATTAGTAAGTGATTAAAAGAAGAAAATGAACTCAAGCCTAAAAAATTTGGGCACAAAAGAAGAAGGTTACTGGAGTCAGGACCTGGGTTCATTGTACCAGTAAAAATAATTCAGTAAAGAACATGAATAGTGAGGTGACAAAGTTTGCTGAAGATACAGAGTTATTTCAGAAAGTAAACGCTAATTCTGATTACAGAGTTACAGAAGTGAATGGGTAATAAAATACATAAAAAATTCAGTGTTGACAAATGCAAAGTAATAAGCATAGGAAAAAGTATGCATAAAATGATAGGTTCTAAATGAGCTATTATCACTTAAAGGGTAGAATTTTGGAGTTATTGTAGATATTTCTAAGGAAATGCCTGCTTAACAGAAGTCTAAAAGGAAATTAAAAGTTAAGAAATTATTAGCAAAGAAATTGAGAGTGAAACTTTTTATCTTCACTGTTTATAGCTGCATCCTGAAATGTATAAACTATATTTCTTAAAGGATAGACAAACACTAAAAAAACTATTTAAAAACAAACAAACTAAAACCCCTCCCCAACCCCCCACCAATGTATAGAACTGTTTTAGAGCCTATTGGTGGTCCAGATTAAGAGCTCCAGCTTAGAAGCTACCTAAAACACTACTCCTAGGTGCAGGAGAATATACTGGAAGGATCAGCTGCCTTTAGTATTTCTTATGATTTTTCTTTAATTTTTCTTTGAGTTGTTAGCTAAATCAAGGGAGAAGGAATGAGGGGCTCATTCAAAGGCTGATCAAAAACACATGAAGCAATAATATTTTACAAGGGATCACGCTTAAGAGGGAGTCTTCTTTCTCCTGTGGCTGCCCAGACAGCCTGATAGGTCTCTTGTCCTAGGGCAGGTAAGTCAAGGTTTCCCAAGTTGGTCAGCATGGTGAAATCCCCTTACCTTTCTTTGTATCAAAACCAAACTTGTTAACATAATTTTTTGTAAATTTAATTGAGGAAAACTGTTTTTTTTTCTTAACTGAAAAATGAACCTATTATATGATATTAAGGTTTCCAGAGTAGTTCACTTATGCAGTGAAGGGATAAATTCCTTATACTTTGGAAGGACCTATTCCTGAGTAAGCTGGGAGCTACTTTATACTAACAACACTAAAGCAAACTCAACAGGAATATCTTAGCAATAAATGAATTGTAGGGTGACAGCCATCAGTTCACTGTACTCCAGAGCGAAAGGTCACCATGAGACTATTACTTCAGTTCTCTAATTCAATAAATAGCTCTAATGGGAGTTGCATTTGGTCCCAAAATAGGAACATTATACAATATGGGACATTATTTCAGTGGCGTGATGAAAACCAAATATTTACAGCAAGTACTTGAAGTATCTTGAGTTGTCAGAAAACAAAATCTTTGTAGCACAGAAATCAAGTAATCATCAGCTAGCTGATATTCATGTGAGCAGTTTGCCTGAACTCAGCCAAAACAGATGTTCGTGGGACAGATACGACCAAAGGTTTATTGACTATAATAATTTGTACTAATATCTGACAAAAAAACCCAAACCCTTACATTCTTTTAATGGAAGGTTTGAATTAAAATAGAAAGCCTTTTTCCTCCACAGCTAGGATCAGCGTTTCATTCAAATTCTTCTTGGAGACCTGCAGGATACCTCTTGATTCTGTGCATTATCCTGCCTACACACTCAGGACCTTGAAGGGTTGTCAACAGCCATTTCCCAAGCAAAGATAGTCATCTGGCTACTGAAAAAGAAATTTTCTTTTAAATATCAGCATGACCTGGAGAGCAAACATCCTGAAATCATGATCTGTTGAGAAACAACATTCCAGATCATCTAGATTGGCTAGAGAAAAAACATGAATGCAAAACACAGAAGCCAAGTGGATGGTACAGATTGGTTAAATAATCAGGATACCTTATTACTGGCACAGAGCTGCACAGCTTAGTGAGGTAAATAAAAAGCAGTCATTTGGGAAAACACTGTGAATATATAAAGGTTAGAGAAAATATTCCAGGGGTTAACTGCCAGACTGAAGATAAGGTGTTTTGTAACAAACCATGTGGGTATAAGTGTTTGAGTAGCTGACACAATAAAAAATTATTTCTGACAGTTATTCCTAGAATGATGGGTTAAAAACTAAAATGCTGCTGTGACATTCAGTATGGCATAAGGTCATGTCTGGCTAATTGTACCATTCAAGATGACCCAATGTATCCTGATAAGTTTGGTGTAAAGTCAGGGTCATCACTGCAATGCCATTCATCTGGTCCTACCAAAAAAAAAAAAAAGAAAAAAAAAAAAAAAACCCAAGTCCAAGGAGAGTTTGAAAAAAAAAGCAAACCAAACAAAAAAAAAAAAAAAAAACAAATATTTTCCTCCAAAAATTCTATCTAATGTCAATTTAAAATAAGCAGGCACAGCAGTAGTGTGAAATTTTGAAGTAAAGGGAAAAACCATACCAATCACACAGTGATCTCTCTCTGTTCTGTCCTCCAGACGTGCAAAACTGTTTCGGTAAACAAAGCTTTGGCTTTTGTAAGGCAATATAATCATACTGGGAATCAAACCTGTTACTGAGCAGTAACATATGTAAGCAAATAACCTAAAGACAAACTAGCTGGTACCCACTGTGCCTTACAACACGGATTCCCCACAGCTGAGGGTGAAATCAGAAAGTATGGCAAATCAGAGAGTACAAGGTAATCAGAGTATTTCCTACTAGCAGCAGCTACCAACAAAACAGCCAGAATTTTTAGGGTTTTCCTTTGTTGCAGCTCTCTGCCCACTCGCAGGCAGTTTTACACCTCTTCAGGCTCTTCCTTTTACCCATGGCAACTTTTCATCCTTGATGTAGCAAAATTCAGTTTTGCCTATATAGCTTTGAAAGCTTGCAGGAGTTTTTCTAAGAGTTAGTGGAGAAGAAGGGCCATTTTCAGGAAATGAAGCTCTACTAGACCAATTTGTCTCTCTGTTACCTGTTGCATCTTGGTGTGATTTCACTGCTTTTCATATTGCAAAGGCTGTGCCTTTTGAGGGCAGCCCAGGCAGAGCTCAGCCACTTGGCATTTGCTTTGGCAGACCCTAGATGGCCAAGGAGAACATTTATAAGTGAGCCCATATGTTTAAGCTAGCCACAACATGTGCTGTCCTTGGCTCAGCAGACATTTATATGTGTAGAAAGGAGTTATGGCAATGATTTGCTCAGGTAACTCCAGTAATTTTAAAGTTAGGCTGGTAGTTTAGGTCATTCAGCTTTCCACTAGAGTGTTGCAGCTATTGACCACCTTGTAAATTCAAATCACAATTGTAATCTCCAAACACTTGTCTGAGGATATTTATTAAACCTTTCCTGAGAGCTTATCTCAAATAGGTGGGTTTGCCAGTTTGAGTAGCTCTGCATTCTTCTGGATAACAAAAATGGTTGCTGGTATATTTATGCAGAGGTCCTCAGTCTGCATAACAGGACTTGTGATTAGTACAGAATTTCACCTCTTATGCAAATTTCCCTCAGACCTTCACTTTCTCCCTCAAGTCCAGTAGCTTTCAAATACTAGAAGTATCACACAGCAATGCTTTGTTAAGCTTTGGCAAGAAGTCTATGTGCATTTTCACTGTCTGTCTTCCAGTGCAAGAAGCCATGGACCAGACCTCTAAAGAGGTAGCAAAGTCTCTCATTCCTTACATCCAAAGGAAATTCAAAGATTCAGAAGCTTTCAAATATAGCCCTAGCATCTTACATTTGAATTGAAACCAGTTCATTAGCCTCTCAGAGGAGAAACCAATAATATAGTAATCTTGAAAATTTCTTTTTATGTGTTAAATTAATTTTTTCAGTCCCAGCTGGTCTCTTAAGGGAAATTAAGTATTAGGGGAAAAGAGATTAATCTATTTTATCTATTTTACTAGAAATAACCACAGTAAATTAATTCATGGTGATTTGCAAAATCAGCTAAAATAATGTCAGTTAAATTATATCAATTACTTTTGACTCTGTGCTATATACACCATATCACTTTGGCAGGCAATCTGGGAAATAGAAGGATTTGAGGATCTAAGCTACTGGAAACTATGTAGCAATATTTATAGGTAGATCTGGCTACGAAGCAGAAAATTTGCTTCATTAAAAAAAAAAACAAAAAAAACCCACATTGTGAAATGTGGTTTTGATCTGCATTTGTTGAAAGACATTTTCCCAAGACAAACTACTTAAGAAAGAAAAAAAAGTTCAGAACAGATAATACTTTTAGCTAGGATTGGTAAGCACCTTTATGAATGCTTATTTTGTCCAGATGATGATATCCTATGCAGTTGAGGCATCAGAGGAAATTCTGACATCAGCATGGAAATCTGCATGGTCTAGAATATCTTGACTATTTGGAACTTTGTGCATCTACAGCTTATTTTGTTGTCTAAGCAGGCACAAATACTCAAACACCATGTTATAGTCTATAGGGTCAATTTGCTTTCAGTCTGGGAATTTGAAATAGGGTTTTGATATTCCAGATGAGCTTTTTAACCACCAGAGGATCGTTTTTTTCTAAGGTTGATCTTTACTAGATGCTAGCATGGGGTTTTACTAAATGTTGTTGAAAAGATAGTAATCAGGAAAAGAAAGAAAGAGTACCCCGCGTCTTAGTGTGTTGCTAAGCACTGCAAAACTATGGTCATACAAAGAAGAAAATGGATCAAAACCTCAGTAGCTTGAAGTACTACATTTCTCAGTTTTGACATCTAGACTTTCTTGTTTCCTTCTTTCTTTACTTTCTTATGAGAGATGAATTAAAATATATGTTTGTAGACTGTCATAATATAATAAATACAAACATACAGTAACTTGAAAATTAGGCAATCAATATGCTTGAAGGAAGAGCTGCAATTCAGAAAGATCTAGACAGGCTGGAGGAATCAGTTAATGAAATTCAGCAAGGATTCGAAGTCCTGCAACTGGGAAGGAAACAAATCTTCTAATAAAGGCTAGGTATGCACTTGCTGGAAAGCAGCTCTGTTGCAAAGATGGCCAGCAGAGTAAACATGAGTCAGCAATGCATCCTGCAGCCCAATATAGGCTGCATTAGCTGGCCAGTGATCACCAGATGGTTAGAGGACTTGTGCACTGCCCCATAAGAGGAGCTGAGAAAACAGAGCTTGTTCAGTCTGGAGAAGAGATGGCTTTCAGCAGCCCTAACATGCCAGTATCTATGAGGAGGTCATCAGGAAGAGAGAACCATGGCCTTCATAGCTGTGCATGCTGGAAGGGTAAGCAATAATATCATAAACTGAATCAGGAGAGACTTAGAATCATAGAATCATAGAAAAGTTAGGGTTGGAAAGGACCTTAAGATCATCAAGTTCCAACCCCCCTGCCATGGGCAGGGACACCTCGCTCTAAACCATATTGCCCAAGGCCTCATCCAACCTGGCCTTGAACACTGCCGGGGATGGAGCATTCACAACCTCCCTGGACAACCTATTCCGGTGCCTCACCACCCTAACAGGAAAGAATTTCCTCCTTATACCCAATCTAAACTTCCCCTGTTTCAGTTTGAACACATTACCCCTTGTCCTATCACTACAGTCCCTAATGAAGAGTCCATCCCCAGCATCCCTATATGCCCCCTTCAGATACTGGAAGGCTGGTATGAGGTCTCTACGCAGCCTTCTCTTCTCCAGGCTGAACAGCCCCAACTTTCTCAGCCAATCTTCATATGGGAGGTGCTCCAGTCCCCTGATCATTCTCGTGGCCCTCCTCTGAACTTGTTCCAACAGATCCATGTCCTTTTTATGTTGAGGACACCAGAACTGCACACAATACTCCAAGTGAGGTCTCACGAGAGCAGAATAAAGGGGCAGGATCACCTCCTTCGACCTGCTGGTCACACTCCTTTTGATGCAGCCCAGGATACGGTTGGCTTTCTGGGCTGCAAGCGCACACTGCTGGCTCATGTTCATTTTCTCATCGACCAGCACCCCCAAGTCCTTCTCCACAGGGCTGCTCTGAATCTCTTCTCTGCCCAGCCTGTAGCTGTGTCTGGGATTGCTCCGACCCAGGTGTAGGACCTTGCACTTGGCATGGTTAAACTTCATGAGGTTGGCATCAGCCCACCTCACAAGCGTGCCAAGGTCCCTCTGGATGGCATTCCTTCCCTCCAGCGTATCAACCGAACCACACAGCTTGGTGTCATCGGCAAACTTGCTGAGGGCACACTCAATCCCACTGTCCATGTCATAATATAATAAAAGACGATGAAGACGTTAAACAAGACCGGTCCCAACACTGATCCCTGAGGGACACCACTCGTAACTGGTCTCCAGCCAGACATTGAGCCATTGACCACAACTCTTTGTGTGTGGCACATTTCTTCTTATCTCCATTTCATCTGGAGATAAGAAGAAAACTTTTTCTCATGAGGATAAACAACCAGTAGAGCAGGTTATCCAAAGAATCTGAAGATTCTGTGTCTTCAGAGGTCTTGAAAACGTGACTGGAGAAGGCCCTGAGCATCCTGGTCTGAGATTAATGTTGAACTGGTTTGTGCAGAAGGCTGGATTAGATGACCTTCTGATGTCCATTCTAAATTGAATGAAAGCCAGATCCCATATCCCTGACTGTTCTGTTTGCATACAGAGTAATGTAAACAATTTCTTTAAACAGTTATATAGGCAAAATATTACTTTTGCTGAACTGTAAACATCCAATCTAGTTAACAGGAAAGTGTATCAAAATTGTAGTACAAAGATAATGAAAAATGTGCATTGTTTAGGAATGCAACAAGTTAGTCACTTGTCCAAGTATGACATTTGTATCTTCAAAGATAAGTTGGAAAGGATTCATCCAAATATTCATGTCTATGTGCAGTACAGATGATGACAGATGTCTGCTAAAGATCTGACAAAATCACCTTGGTCTCATTTTATAATAAATCACAGAATCACAGAATCCCAAGGGTTGGAAGGGACCTCAAGAGATCATCTAGTCCAACCCCCCTGCAAGAGCAGGGTAACCTAGAGTACATCACACAGGAACTTGTCCAGGCAGGCCTTGAATATCTCCAATGTGGGAGACTCCACAACCCCCCTGGGCAACCTGTTCCAGTGCTCTGTCACTCTCACAGTAAAGAAGTTCTTCCTGATGTTAACGTGGAACCTTCTATGCTCCAGTTTACACCCATTGCCCCTTGTCCTATCACTGGATATCACTGAAAAAAGCCTAGCTCCATCATCCTGACACCCACCCATTACATATTTGTAAACATGATGAGGTCACCCCTCAGTCTCCTCTTCTCCAAGCTGAAGAGACCCAGCTCCTTCAGCCTCTCCTCATAAGGGAGGTGTTCCACTCCCTTAATCATCTTTGTGGCTCTGCGCTGGACTCTTTCAAGCAGTTCCCTGTCCTTCTTGAACTGAGGGGCCCAGAACTGGACGCAATATTCCAGATGCGGCCTAACCAAGGCAGAATAGAGGGGGAGGAGAACCTCTCTTGACCTACTAACCACACCCTTTCTAATGCACCCCAGGATGCCATTTGCCTTCTTGGCCACAAGGGCACATTGCTGGCTCATGGTCATCCTCCTATCCACCAGGACCCCCAGGTCCCTTTCCCCTTCGCTACTTTCCAGCAGGTCAGTCCCCAGCCTGTACTGGTACATGGGGTTGTTCTTCCCCAGATGCAAGACTCTACACTTGCCCTTGTTGAATTTCATCAAATTTCTCCCCGCCCAACTCTCCAGCCTGTCCAGGTCTCGCTGAATGGCAGCACAGCCTTCTGGTGTGTCAGCCATTCCTCCCAGTTTAGTGTCATCAGCGAACTTGCTGAGAGTACACTCGGTTCCCTCATCCAGGTCGTTGATGAAAATATTAAACAGCACTGGTCCCAGCACCGACCCCTGAGGCACTCCACTAGTCACAGACCTCCAGCTAGATTCTGCACCATTGACCACAACTCTCTGCCTTCTTCCTTCCAACCAGTTCTTGATCCACCTCACTACCTGATCGTCAAGCCCACACTTCCTTAGCTTATCTATGAGAATGCTGTGGGAGACAGTATCAAATGCCTTACTGAAATCAAGAAAAAACGCATCTACTGCTCTACCATCATCCCTCCACCTAGTCACTTCCTCATAGAAGGCTATAAGGTTTGTCAAACATGACTTCCCCCTCATAAAACCATGTTGGCTGTTCTTAATAACCCCCTCATCCTTGATATGCCTAGAAATGGAGTCAAGAATAAGTTGCTCCATCACCTTTCCAGGGACAGAGGTAAGGCTGACCGGTCTATAATTACCCGGGTCCTCCTTCTTGCCCTTCTTATAGACTGGTGTGACATTTGCCATCCTCCTATCCTCAGGCACCTCTCCCGTTTCGCACGACTTACCAAAGATGATGGAGAGTGGCCTAGCAATGACCTCTGCCAGCTCCCTCAGCACCCGTGGGTGCATTCCATCCGGACCCATCGATTTATAGATGTCCAGATGAAGAAAAATAAGCAATTTTAGGTACAGCCGAGTATTTTCTGAAGTGGATATGCAAACCAGGCCTGATGAATCAAGTCTTAGAAATTATTATTTATTTTCACTGATCATAAAATGGATTTCAGGTGATTAGTTCAACTATGGAAGTCTACATGCTGCACATGAAAAATGAGGTGTGATGAAACTCAGCCATTGTATTTGATTAATTTCTTCCAGAAAATCACAAAAACTCCCCCAAACTATGAAAAAAAGCACAATACTTAAGATGTGAACAAGAGAACTCCCCATCCTGAGAAGTGAAGCATCCAGTTGTATAAAACATAAACTTCTCTTAATCTTCCTAGTAAGGTAGATCAGATTTTACATTTTGCATGGCAACTTAATATTTTATTTGAAAAGGAAGAAAAAACTGAGTAAACAAAATGGAATATATAAATCTAATTCTGCCTCTTCTCACTAAGTGTGTAAGAAACCAAGAGGAAATATCAGGAAAACTCCACCTAGGTTTTGCATCCAGGCTCCCTGATCCTTTTCTTAGAATCAATACCTAATAGAGCAATGTTGGTTCTAATAAGAGGAAGATGTGTAGAAAATGTGGCCTTACTGTTTCACAGTTTGCAATACTTGCCAGGTTTGAGGGAACTGTGATTTCACAGTATCCTCTGTCTAAGCAGGCTTGAATTTATTGCTTCTGCTTCTAAGAAAGTATTTTACTCCTTATGTTCTAGCATTTCTAGGTCATACTCTTCACTAAACATGCAGCTCAGAGAAAAGGTTTCAAGATCCATGATCTTCCTGAAAGAGACCAGGTGTCATAAGCTTGAATTTTGTTAAAGAAGGGGTATGCATAAAAGAAAATGGGTGTCAGCAAAATGTGTGTCCTTGGGACATGCCTTTCATTCTAGTTTGTTACTGGAGTAGAAGAATAAAAGTAGGCAAAACAGTTGCAAGAACAGTAATCAAAATAGTACTAGGTAACTGCAAACACTCTCATTGCATCCTAATCACTACAAGTCCTTTTTATGTCCCAATTTCCATATACTGTGTGCAGTTAATGACAAAAACTTCATGTATATTTCACTTGTGAAAATGCTTGTGTGGTGGTTTTCCAATGGCTTAGCAGTAAGAGAACTCTTCTGGGTTCAAAATAAACTCTTTTTAATCCTATGGATTTAATTCCCTCCAGGTCAAGTATCTCTTTCTTCTTGGTGAAATACGTGATGTAAGATCACCAACCTCACATCTCTTGTATGGGTTCTTACAGCCACATTCAAGATCATGATGAAAAACACAAGAGTTTAGACCTTCCAAGACAACTGTTTTCTTGGACCTGAATTGCCATGCAAATTAAGCTGGTATCTGTCCATTATCTGTATGGACAGTGCGGGACATTGTAAGTAGAACATCCTCAGTAAGGCAGGATTTAAGATAACATAGTTCAACAGTATCTTAATATTGCCATGCCCTCATGCCCTAGTTAAAACACAATTTAGTATTTAAAACAAACAAAAAAATAGTAAGTACTCATGACAATCATTTGCTTTGAGTCATGTGTCCCTGCCCATGGCAGGGGGGGATGGAACAGATGGTCTTAAGGTCCTTTCCAATCCTAACTATTCTATAATTCTATGTGTTTGTTTTGGGGAAGTTTTTGGTGTTTTGTAATCTTTATATTGGTTTTCATCTTTATGCTTACCCAAGTATAATGGGGTTTTTTTTGAGAAGTATCTGTAAAATACTGTGATTGCTTTGGGGAGAGATAAAAGTAAGAAAATACAATTTACTACTGTGGCAGCAGAAAAAAATAACAGACTTTTTTGAACAGGTGTGCAGTCAAGATTCACACAGTTTGAAAGATTATATTATCCACAGAATAACTCTCAACAATTTCCTGTGTATGACCTTTTCCTGACAGACACTGGTTTAGGTTTTGGTTTAGTTTCTTTTTGTTTCTTTCTTAATAAGGTACAATAACTTCCAAATCTCATCAAGAAGTGTGCTACATATTTTTCATTAAACTACATAAAGGCCTGATCCATATCACTTGAGGGCTGAGTTCTTAAAGAATAATTCTATGATTACAAAAAAGGGGCTCAATTCTACTGAGCTGATGACTGATTCTATTTTAGTATCTCCAAATCACAATTGTGAAGCTGGAAGGGCAGCTCATAGAGCTTTAACAAGACCATCACATTCAAAACAAGCATTAAATTTGGCATATTGAAAATACTTTACTTCTTAAATACTCAATAATTTTCCATTGCTTTTTGTTTACTAAGAAAATGTTATCTAGAAAACACATCAGGTTATAACTGAAAAGCTTTTATTTAATCATTACATGGGCTTTAGGGAAGATCCTTCCTGAAGTATTCCTCAAAAAACCTAACAACTATTATTTGCAGAATTTGATGACAGTGGGTTTGCTCACAGGAATACATACTCTGCCAGGGTGTTAAGAGTTTGCAACATTAAAATCTAATGTTGTAAATAAAAATTCAGTCCTACTCCTAATTCTATACGTATCATGTAAAATTCCAAATTACAATTTTGGCAGTTCTTTTCTCTCTTCTCCACCCTATTTTTCCCATTGGAACTATCTAAAACACCAATCAGATTAGTGGCTGAGATTTCTCTTTTCCCATTTTCTCTTTTGTGTAGCACCACTTTTGCTTATTAAACACGTGAAAATTGCCTCCTGTTAATTAAGAAGTTTTGGTTCTTTGGCGTTTAGTTTGGGCTTTTTTTCTCAAATTTTATAATAAAAGATCCCAAGGTGGCTTTCAGTTACATTCTAATGGGTATAAGAAGATGAAGGACACTGTAGAAGTAATAAGTTTAAAACATTCATTTCGTGTCAAGATATGTCATACATGCTTTGTATAAACATTACTTAATTATCTCTTCAGTTCAGAAATCACTTATTTTGGAAAAATTCAGCTAAAGATTAAATTCTGCTGTACTTTAGTTCTTAATAACAGCTGAACTTAGCCAATTTGTTTTTAATTTGCAGTGAATAATTTTTTTAAATCCTTAGAATCATAGAATAATAGAATGGTTTGGGCAGGAGAGGACCTTCAGATCATCTAATTCCAACCCCTCTGCCACGAGTAGGGATTCCTCACACTAGATGTTGTCACCCAAGGTTCTGTCCAACCTGGCTTTGAACACCACCAGGGATGGAGCATTCACAACTTCTTTGGACAACCCATTCCAGTGCCTCACCACACTCACAGTAAAGACCTTCTTCCTTGTATCTTATCTACGCTTCCCATGTTTAAGTTTAAATCCACTACCCCTTGTCCTATTGCTACAGTCCCTGATGAAGAGTCCCTCTCCAGCATCCTTGTAGGCCCCCTTCAGATACTGGAAGACTGCTATGAGGTCTCCATGCAGCCTTCTCTTCTCCAAGCTGAACAGCTCCACCTTGCTCAGCCTGTCTTCATATGGGAGGTGCTCCAGTCCCCTTATGGTTGACCTGAACCTTTTAAGCCAATTGTCACTAACCATTAAGACATCATTCCAAGAAACAAATTTGAGCTACACCACTAATTATCCAGTAAGACAAGTGTCGTGGTTTAACCCACAGCCAGACAGCTTGTTACCCACTCCCCCCCTTCTTGCCCTCCCCCTACTCCTGGGGGAATGGAGAGGAGAATCAAAAAGAAATGCAACTCCCACGGGTTGAGATAAGAACAGTTTAGTAACTAAGGTATAACACAAATCACTACTGCTACCACCAATAATAGTAATGATAAAGGAAATAACAAGGGAAGAGAATACAACACCCCATCACCAGCCAACCGATAACTCGCCCCCCCAGCCTGACCAAGCACCGACCGATACCTCCTCCAACCCTGCCGTCCACCTAGTCCTCCCGGCTAACTCCCAGTTACATCCTGGGCATGACGTGCTGTGGTATGGAATACCTCTTTGGTCAGTTTGGGTCAGGTGTCCTGTCTCTGCTTCCTCCCGGCTCCCCTCCTCCCTGGCAGAGCATGAGGCTCACAAAGTCCTTGGCCAAACCAAAACATCATTGTTTTTCAGCTCTGTTCCCAGCTGAAAGTCAAAACACAGCACTGCACCAGCTACCAAGAAAGAGAAAAATGACTGCCACTGCTAAACCCAGGACAACAAGTTATGGGATAGAACACGAAATATATAATTTGCAGTGAATTAATGTGATGTATAGAGAGCAAAACTATAGAACACATACACATAGCCAAAAGTAATTAGCCCACAGTACACAAGGGGGGGGGTGTTGTGAGGGCCCTCATGTATGGGGTTCTTATAGTTGAGGTATCAACGATAGTTTTTCAGGCCATAAACCTTGGGTAATCCCCAAGTGAAAACTTTATGACCTATTTTGTATTATTTTGGGGGCTTGGCTTTGTTCTGGCAGCACTGTTGATTGTCTCTAATCCCTCATTGTGGGCTGGTTATGTTTTTCTTTGGGTCCATTGTGGGGTGTGGGTGGCTGGTGAATTTGGGAATTTCTTTTGTGTCCTTGTTGCTCTTTATGGTTTATTTGGGTGGAATGTTGGTGGTCTTTGTGTACTCCGTTTCATTGGCAGCTAATCCATTTCCTCAGGTTTGGGACTGTTGGCATATTGTGGGGTTTGCTTTAGGGCTTGTTTTGACTATTGGTATGGGATTTATTGTCTGAAGGTGGGGGAGTGGATGATTTGGGGTGGGTACTGTTGATAGTGTGGGGGTGTTTCTTGCCAAAATAGATTTTAGTGGAGTGGCTTTGTTTTATTCTTGTGGGGCAGGAATGTTTTTGGTGGCTGGTTGGGGTTGTTAATTTTGTTGTGTTGGAGCTTGTGCAGGACTTGTGTCATGAGGCTATTTGGGCAGTTTAGAGTCAGAAAGTAGTTTAACATAAAATGGCAGCTTTGGGAGTTGGTGATGGAGGTTTAGTCCTCTTTTTCTGATTTAACTCTAAGAAGAGGTAGTCTTCGTGTTTTGGTTTACAAGACCAATGTTTTTTGTAAACTATTAGAGTTTAGTTGAGGATTTTGTTTTCTGGGGAGAAGTTGAAGGGGAATAGAATTAGGATGATGGTGAAGTAGGTTAATGAGGCTAGTTTGATGATGATGAATGGGTGTTCTACTGGTTGGCTTCTTACTCAGGATGAATAAAGGTTTGTGGGGTTGGTGTCATTTGGGTAAGTCTGGTGGGCAGTGGGAAAGCGGTGAATGTTAACGAATAAGATAGTGAATGTTAACAAGTAAAATAGTGAATATTAATGAATAAGATAGTGAATGTTAATGAGCACAATAATGAATGTCAACAAATAAGACAGGTCAACTCTTGGGCCGCCTCTGGACTTGCTCCAACAGTTCCATGTCCTTCTTATGTTGAGAACACCAGAGCTGCACACAGTACCCCAAGTGAGGTCTCACGAGAGCAGAGTA